>NC_142689.1:34612500-35862500 GCF_056320005.1 Nelumbo lutea | reverse complement strand
CCTAGGTGGAGCGACCTAATAAAGCAATCACATAGTTAGAACCCCTTCTTGAGGACGACATGATGAGCTTTGCTCTTGAGGTACTTAGCTGAATTGCAGAACTCCTTGATGGTCACATCCCTAATAAGGTAGATGTCCTCTAGGTACCTGCTCCACCTCTCCTCGAGCAGATGAATTCGGTCTCGTGCCCCGAGAATCAAGATGATAGGTCCTGCATAAGGTTGCAAACGCTTGAACTCTTCCGACCTAAGAAGCAAATTGGACTGACGCTTACGATTACGAGCTCATCAAACAGTCATTCCGGGCCAAAAGGAATGATCTAATCCCTTTGCCGAGGTGCCCTCAGCTCGGGAGTGGGGGGCAATTGATGAGGGCGGATTTGGCCCTCTAGTCACATCATGACACATGATATTTTTAAACAGCTAGACGGCAAATGGGCACCACCTAAGCGATGATTTGGAGTCCTAGACCACGGTTCATCTTCACTCCGACCTAGTGACTTCAACCATAACTTAGGCCGACTAGGAGCACCTCATCTAAGGCTAATCTTTAGCACCTCGTCACTGGCCGAGGTGACCTCGATGCAAGGAGCGACCTCCCTCGAGGGCTTACCGATCTGACTAAGGTCTAGGAGGTGACTTGCGAGTTGTGCTCCGACAAATTCAGTATGCATATCCCGACATTCCCAAGTCTCTCGAAAGTTGGCCCACGTACCGAGTGTTCCGAAGGATGGTCAACATGCATGGCGGTTACCTCCGTGGATCTTGAACCGGTTAGGTTAACTCCCAGAAATCTCGGATGCGGTGTGTGAAGCCCACACCAAACAAAGCCTATATAAAGACACCAACCCCAATGACACGATGAGGTACACACAATTATTTGCTCACTAGTACACTTATCATTCAACTTTTTAGCTCGCAATACTAACTTAAGTATTGGAGCGACCTCGTCAGGTTAGCCACCTCGGATTCTTTGAGCTTCATTGCTTTGTAGACCAAACCAGCTCATCATGTAGCCAAGTTTCAGATCATCCTCCAGCTAGGAGCATCCAAATCGTGCTTCATCAATATCAATAAAGGTAATATTTTTTAAAAAAATTCAAAAATAGGTTAACTTTTTAAAAATAATATCAATAAAGGGCAAAAACACTGTTCATCATCTTCTTCTTGCCATTGGTTCACCAGCATCGCCATTCGCCGCTGCTTGCCACCACCCGCCACCGCCGTCCGCTGCTGCTCGCCACTACCCACCATCGTCATCTGCTTTTGACAACGTTGCTGGAGGTGGTCGGAGGCAAAGGTAGCGACGGCGACACTGGTGATCATTTCTCTACCCAATGCCACCGCTTCTGCCTTCGCCTTCGACAACGTTGTTGGAGGTGGGTGGAGATAGAGGTGGCAGTGGCGGCATTAGGTAGAAGAATGACCACTAGCATGCCATCGCCCCCTCTACCTCCGGCCACCTCCGACAACATTGCTGGAGGCGGCGGCGGCAATGGGCGACAAGGAACAGTGGCACGCCGGGGTGTTGGTGAACAAATGGCAAGAAGAAGATGATATTGTTTTGCGCTTTATTGATATTATTTTAAAAAAGCTACGTATTTTTGAATTGTTTTTTTAAATATTACTTTAATTGATATTAAATCCCAAAAGTTGCCCTTATATTAAAGTCCGAAAGACAAATTGATTCATCAATCGACGAGTTATATCATTGAAGATCTCTCTCTTTCTCTCTCTCTACGTATTTTGGTCTGCTTCACTTCCAAGTCACAGTCCTCTATGGAAAAACAAGAAATAATGTCAACCGTCCGATCTTCATAGAAAAAGCCTGCGTCATCGAGTAGCCACACCCTAGCTTAACTCTCGTACGTAAAGAAACACAATAACTTTTCCATCTCTATATGCGAGATGAAATAAAATGGTAATAAATTCCCGAAAAAGATTAAAAAGATAATAACGAACCCCACGTGGCTGGTTGGGTACTCCGGTTTCATTCCGAGTTCCGATTTAATCGGCGATGCTTCGAAGAAACCGATGGTGTTTTTATCACTCTCAAGTGTGACCTAAAGATATTACTATTTAACATCCCCAGTATTAAAATTCAGTTCAGATGTCCAACAAATTCATCCCGAATCCAAATTCTACCAAAGTCCTCGCCGACATATCGAGTAGTCGCTTCTCCCTCCCGACTCCCGACTCCCACCTTCCACATCCATCACCATCCCTTTAGCCCAGCGCCCGCCCCCTCTCTCCTCCCCGCTTGAGTAGCCAAAGCCAGTCAAGCATGTTTTCTTTCCCCATTCAATCCCTTCTCCCCGGAATACCAACAAAAATTTTGAAATGCGGTTTTCCGATATGGCGCAAATGTTATCTCTCACCACCTCCTTTCACTTCCGTTACTCCTTAACCGCTGACTAGTTATAGAGATAGAGAGAGGTGGGAAAAGGAGAAAGTTTAGGAAGCTCAAGCAATATTGTTTTTCGGTTTGTGAAATGACGGATTACCGGTTACCGACGATGAATCTGTGGACGGACGACAACGCGTCGATGATGGAAGCATTTATGGCTTCTGATCTCTCTCAGTTTTCGTGGGCCCCTTCGGCGTCTGCTTCCACGACTACTACTGCAACTGACCCTTCGAGAGCCACGCACCAATCTCAACCGTCGATGTTCTTCAATCAAGAGACGCTGCAGCAGCGGCTTCAAACCCTAATCGAAGGTGCTCGTGAGAGCTGGACGTATGCGATATTCTGGCAATCATCTGTTGACATTTCTGGTGCTTCTCTGCTCGGATGGGGCGATGGGTACTACAAGGGTGAAGAGGATAAGATGAAGAGGAAGGTGACGGTTTCTCCGGCGGAGCAGGAGCACCGGAAAAAGGTACTCAGGGAGCTCAATTCTTTGATTTCCGGTGCCCCGCCTTCTGCCGACGATACGGTGGATGAAGAGGTTACCGATACCGAATGGTTCTTTCTTGTGTCGATGACGCAGTCGTTTATCAACGGTGCCGGGCTTCCCGGTCAAGCCTTCTTTGCTTCGTCTCCCCTGTGGTTTGCCGGAAGTGAGAGGCTTGCAAGCTCGTCCTGCGAGCGGGCGAGACAAGGACAGATTTTCGGTTTGCAGACTATGGTGTGTATACCATCGGCCAACGGTGTCCTTGAATTGGGTTCGACGGAGTTGATATTCCAGAGCTCGGATCTGATGAATAAGGTTAAGGTTTTATTTAATTTCAATAATCCTGAGAGTGGTCCTTGGTCGACGACGCAGACGGATCAGGGTGAGAACGATCCGTCGTCGCTCTGGATCTCGGATCCGTCGATGCTCGACATTAAGGAGTCTGTGAATGCAGCTCCAGCTGCTTCAGTTGTTGCTCCTCCTAATCAGGAGATTTCGAAGCCAATTCAGATCGAGAATCAAAGCACAAGTAATCTAACTGAAAACCCTAGCACGATTTCACTCCAAACCAAGCACCAAAGCCACCATCAACAGCAGCAGACACAGGGTTTCTTCACTAGAGAGAGAAATTTCTCTGACTTCGGGTTAGAAGGAGTCACTCAATCCTGTAAGCCCGAATCCGGTGAACTTATGAATTTTAGGGGGAGCAGGGGAAACATGAGCAGTGCAAATGGGGCTCTGTTCTCGAATCATTCACAACAATTTTCGGCAGATGACAAGAAGAAGAAGTGTTCTACCTCATCAAGGGGAGACGAAGGAATGCTATCCTTCACGTCCGGTGCAGTCGTTCCTTCCGCCTGCGTGATGAAATCCAGCGGTGAAAATTTAGACTCCGATCAATCCGATCTTGAAGCTTCGGTTCGAGAGGCTGAGAGCAGTAGAGTAGGAGAGCCAGAAAAGAAGCCTCGGAAGAGGGGGAGGAAACCCGCAAATGGCCGAGAAGAGCCTCTGAACCATGTGGAAGCAGAGCGACAGAGGCGGGAGAAGCTGAATCAAAGGTTCTACTCTCTTCGAGCTGTGGTACCAAATGTTTCCAAGATGGACAAAGCTTCCCTCCTCGGCGATGCAATTTCCTACATCAATGAGCTTAGAGCGAAGCTGCAAGCAGCTGAATCTGATAAGGAGGCACTGCAGACCCAAGTAGATTGTCTGAAAAAGGACCTTACATCCCGGATATATCCGGGACCTTCTCCCTCACCTGATAAAGATAGAGATGCGAAAATTTCGAGCCAGCAAGGAAACAAGGAATTGGAGATGGAAATTGATGTGAAGATTCTTGGGTGGGAGGCAATGATTCGCATCCAATGCAACAAGAAGAACCATCCAGCAGCAAGGCTGATGTCTGCTTTTAAGGACCTCGACCTGGATGTACACTATGCGAGTGTGTCGGTGGTGAAGGATTTGATGATCCAACAGGCCACCGTTAAGATGTCAAGTCGAGTTTACACTCAGGAGCAGCTCAGAATTGCTCTTTCTTCCAAAGTTGCCGATAAATGATTCAACAACTCTGACCTCAGGTTTGTATTTCCATGAAATTGGCAGAGGTGTAGGTTGGAGGAGCATTTTTAAATAATCCCACCGGGCATAGCTCTATGTAAAATATGAAGTAGCTTAATTTCTTAGTAGCTTCTATTTTATGATCGAACTTTGACAATTTCTGCACTGAATTTGAAGAAGGATGGAGGAGGAGAATCCATCCAATGGCTGGCGCTGAAGCCTGACCTGCGAAGAAGAGGAGAAAGGATTAGATCGAGATAAAGAGGATGGACTGAGTAATACCTCCATCCGAGTAAAAATGGTGACACAAATGGCCTCCGTTTTCAACTTCAAACTATTTGGCTCTCTTTGTATCTCTCTAGCTATGTATTTCTGGTTGAATTTTCAACCAATCCAGAAATTTAGGTAAGAAGTACATACATTGTCCTATTAACTGATTATTTCTTTGCATAAAATCCCAAAGCCTACATACAAACCAGCCCCCATTGCTGAGTCATGTCGTCTTGTTTCCACTCTTCAGAGAGCTCAGAGAAGAACCTCCAACATAGATGAAACCTCTGTGATGTTGGAAGAGGAGCCAAAAAACAAAGGATTGAAGGTTTAGTCTGGTTGGTTTGGTTTTATCTTTTTGTTTTTGGTATGTGAAATGCAGACAGAACTTGGCATATGTATTCTAACACAGGATTGGTTTCTGAGATTGAGAACATTACGGAAGTTGGGATGTGAGGAAGTTCTATTAACTGATTATTTCTTTGCATAAAATCCCAAAGCCTACATACAAACCAGCCCCCATTGCTGAGTCATGTCGTCTTGTTTCCACTTTTCAGAGAGCTCAGAGAAGAACCTCCAACATAGATGATGATTCCTCTGTGATGTTGGAAGAGGAGCCAAAAAACAAAGGATTGAAGGTTTAGTCTGGTTGGTCTGGTTTTATCTTTCTGTTTTTGGTATGTGAAATGCAGGCAGAACTTGGCATGTGTATTCTAACACAGGATTGGTTTCTGAGATTGAGAACATTATGGTAATTGGGATGTGAGGAAGTCCTTGAAGGATTTCATTAAGGCTCCTTTGGGTAAGGTAAATAGACTTGTTTCTTAAGAAATACTTACCTGGGTAAGTGCTTTTATTCATCTTCTTTTATCCCATCCAATTATTGGCAACTTCTGGACAGATTTCAGAGACGATGGTATTGATCCAGGCCTATGGAGCAGACTTAGGATCTTTGGTTATATTCATTTTAATCTTCGTTTTTCCTCTGCCCTTTTTCTTATTTCTGTTGGGCCTTGGTCGAATTTGTGTGTGGTGTGCCTTTGGGATTTGCCATGGGTACCCATTTATTTTGTAACGATGTTATCGATCTTGGCAAACCTTTTTCCCGCGATCTTCGAGTTCTCTTTGGCAATATGGATGGGTAGTTTTTTTGCACATTTTACGTCCTTACTGTCACAAGTTATAATTTTTGTGCATTTTTGACTTTCTATGGGGTCCATTCGTTGAATGTTTTGAAGGTGGAGCGTTAGGGAGAGTTTTGTAATAGGAGGTGATCTTGGGCCTCTCTCGCTTTTACGTTTTCAATTATGCCATGGATTGGGTGCCATGGTACTTGCATTCTCTATACCCTTTGAGGGTTTTGTGTAGTTGATCCGGACTCATTTCCCGACCGTGGTTGATTAAAGTTAAATCAGATGATTTTTTTTTAAGATGCTGACTTTGTCATTATTCATACGACTACCTTTATTTTTAATAAAGAAACAATAGTACGTGTATCTAAATGAAATCAAATTAATCCATGAATCTATAGAACAGAAACTGCAATCACATCAATAACTACAATAAAAGATATATATATATATATATATATATATATATATATATATATATATATATATATATATATATATATAAATATATAAAAGATTTTTACATTTTTATATTTGTATTTGTATTCCTTTCAATCTGAGCCTTACATATATTTGTATTTATACTCATAACAAAAACCTTATATTTTATTTGTATTATACATTTTTTGTATTTATACTCTTTTCAAATAGAGTATAAGGACTCGCTATGTAAAAGGGAGTTCTCATTATTTTAAAATGCATTTTGATTTAGAATTATTTTTCAGCTTTGAGTTGTAAGTATTTGGCTTGGAGTGAGCTTGTTTGCTAAAACGAGTCATGCCAGAAAAGGGTTTAGAGATACAAGGGAGACACTTGCTGGCTTAATTTCTGTTGGAGGCATTTAGTTGACCTTTTTGGCGTTTCATTAATTTGCATCGGTTGCAGTTCTCTCCGGCGACATTCAAGCTCCAAATGTTTTAGCTTAACGACATGGATGGGTGGTTTTGTTGCACATTCTACATCCCTACAAGTTACAGTTACAAGTTACTTTTTTTGTGCACATTTGGCTTTCTATGGGGTCTATTCTTTGAATGTTTGAAAGGTGGAGCATTAGGGAGAGTTTTATAACAGGAGGTGATCTTGGGCCTCTCCTGCTTTTATGTTTTCAATTATGCCACCATGGTACTTGTTTTCTCTATACCCATTGAGGGTTTTGCGTAGTTGATTTGGACTAATTTGGTAGGGAGACACACTTCTTGTAATTTTTCTACTTTGTAACCTGTGTACTTGTGGGAATGGATATCAGTTATCCAAGTAAGTGGTATTTAGGAAAAATAAAATTTTCCATGAACTAAACATAAATCTTAAAAAAAGGACATGGGGAACTAAATCTCATTAACCAATATTTTCCCCTCAGAATCTCGAAAATGAACTGGCCCCAAGGACAATTTCCCCAACTTCAATAACTAAATGCAGCCATCGTGTTTGGCAATGGATTGGTCATCTTAGTATAGGTCAATAGAAGGGTGTGGGCAAGCAATTCCCACCAGTTTAAAGGCAATTCATGCACAAACATGGCTGTGTGGTATTTGGTTCGTTATTAGTGTACTCCATTAAATTGGTAATGGTTCTTACTATCTATCTACCAGAAAGAAAAGGACGTTTCGGCATAAAACGAGCTCTAGAGGTAACGAGGTAGGTGAGGAGGGTTTGGTCGGTTTATGAAAATACGGGCCCATCAATTGATGGATCATCCGAAGATAGAAATATAATTTATTGAACTGGCCAACAATCCTTGCGAGTTAAAGGCAATTCATGCGCCTGCCTTTGGCATTTGGTTTACTATTCTTGATGTTCCACTGGCCCTGCTTCTGTCTTCTATCGGAAATAAAAAGAAAAATAAACTTATCATCCCCTCTTGCAAGTTGCATCCCTCCATTTCTAAAGATGACAACTTTAGAAGCGGATCTGAATTTCTAAGTACGATGATTTAGGCCATATTTGAAACCAATAGGTATTTTTTAGAATATGGTGCTATATTGGTATATCGTTTATTTTCATAAAATATATTTTTTTCTTTTTTGTTTGGGATTGTTACCAATTGCCGCCACATAGGCGTTTTAAATGCCACATCAGCATACTGATGCTATCAACAGTAAAAAACGACCAAATACCAAGCCATGTTTGGAATTATAGCCATCTCTCGAGAAGTGTTTTTTTTTTTTTTTATTTTTGGGGGAAAGCTGTGTCACATTGGCATGCCGTTTTCTCAGAAAACATTTTTTTTTTTTTTATTTGTAACTGTTGGTGGTTTCTGCCACAGGCATTTTTCAATGCCACATCAGGATACTATTAAAAAAAAGGGAGGACACAACAAAAAGGATGTTACTATCAACAGTCCTAAATTCTTGCCCCTTTCTATTCAAGAAAATTGGGGTCACTAGAATGCCCACTAAGATGTGACCCCAATTTTCTTGAATAGAAGCAAGGATTTGGACTGTTCATTTTTGACAATGTTTGGATGGTTGATAAAGAAAAATTAGATGACACTCAAAATGACATTTTTGTCTTTTCAAATACCACTTAACGGCTGGTTAACGGTTAGTTAATGACAGGTGTTGGATTGACATGTTTTGATAATTTGGGTACTGAATTGTCATTCTTTAAAGTTTGTGGACCAAAATGGCACTGGCGCAAAGCACATGGTACTAATGGAGAATTTCATACTGATATGAAAAATGGATATGAGACATGGTGCTGTTGTGACACCATTTTTCAAGAAAACAACATCAGTTTCAAGCACTAGCCAAAAATGACATTTTCTCATACTAACCTTTCTCAATTTCCAAGGTGTGGTCTAATAAAACATTTTCAGAAAAACATATAACCAAACAGCCAGCATGGTCTGCAAAAATGGTATTGATTAGGAATGGAAATGGGGTGGGGATCATATTCCCCGACCCCGATTCTAAAATTAATCCCATCCCTGTCTCCGATCCCTGTGGGGATAAAATTTGTCCTCCATCCCCGATCCCCGATGGGGATGGGTTCCCCGTTGGGACCCGAATCCCTGAATTTTTTTTTTTGATAATAGTATTTTTTCAAAAAATAAATTTACTTACAATATATAAAAATTTTAAATTATAAATAATCAGGGTTAGGGCGGGGTGGGGACCTCAACCCCCATCCCCGACCCCGACATCGATCGGGGATTTCTATTAATCCCCGTTCATGTCCCTGTCCTGCCAAAACAATCCCCATCCCTGACCCCATCGGGTTGGGTCCTTGTCAGGGATGGGGAAAATTTCCATTCCTATATGTGGCTGGCATTGTTTCTCAAGAAAAAATAACATTGGTTCCAAACACTAGCATACCAGATTGATGCTTTAGTTAACATCCACAACAAAATAAACCCCCACAAAGGGGGGGGGGGTTGCTTCTAGACATCACCTTAATGAAGAGATCTATTTCACTATTTAACTTGGATTTGCATAATTCAAGTTTAGTGAGAAACAAATATTGGATAGTGTAGGAGTCATCTATAAAGGGCTCTATTTGTTTGGCACACCATTGTTCATTTGGTAAACATTCAATCCTTTCCTTATGCCTCTTTATCATAAAATCTATTTATATATTTTTCTGGTAAGCTAAAAGGTGCTACACAAGATGGGGATAGCATGTCCCCACAAAATCACAAAAGCACATATACCTAAGATCCCAAGGAAGAAAATCAGCAACAACAATACCACCAGAAAAGACATTATGTGCTAACCAATCAGCCGCTTGGTTTGCTTCATGATAGGATTGGATGAAAGAAACACTGGGGAGTGGGAAAATTCTATTTATACCATTATATTAAAACTGATCCTGCTATGTGAAGAGACATTTCCTTTTTCCCTCACCCATTATCTATTTTGTCATTTTGTCATTTTTTATTTTTAAAAAATAACTTAAGTAGCCAATAATCTTTAGATTTTTATCTTTCTTCATTAACTTACCATTAACTCTCTCTTCTCCAATAACTCATTCCATTAATTCTCTCCTCCCAATTACTCCATCAAATTGCTTAAACTTCATTGAATACTTTTTTTTTTTTTAAACTTTTTGTTTTTCTTTAAAATTGAATGACACACTTTATTTACGAATGATCATTTCAGATCAACATTGGCTTGGGCTCACATCAAGCCCACAAATTCTAAGGTTTAGTCAACTATTTTCTTCTAGTTTCGGCTCAGCTTGGATTCACATGAAGTCCACTACACATAATGCGGGTTGGGCCCAAGTTAAAAATCTCATAAGCTGGACCTAGAAGTTAAATGCATATATCATAAATATTATATATAGTATTTAGATAATAAATTTTATATAGATATATAGTATAATATATTAATATGTAGATAACAATTTTTTATTAAAACTAAAAAATAATAATTTATAAAAATTATAGTTTTATAATTTGACATGGACAATCTTGTCCCTATCCCAAGCCAAAACATATATTACTAGGCTTGCGGTGTAGGACGGGTTTGGCACGTGCAACTTTAAAAATTGTCAATGCACTATTAAAACCCAACTCAAGATCTTTTATTTTATTTTTGGTTCATTAATGGAGTATGCTTATATTAATTGAGCCACCATCAATTGGGAGTATTAGGATCAGTTTGACCCATGTTCATCTGTGTACTTTTACTTTAATTTTATGGGCACCTTTGGCTTCCATTTCATTTAACAAAACCCATGTATTGCACTGGTCCCGAGTAGTACTATTATATAGCAGATGCTTGTCTTGATTTTAGTGTAGGTCATAAAAGTTAAATTTTTGTGACAAATGTTGTAAAAGTTAAAATTGATTATCAATATCAACTTATGTTTTTACCCTTTAATAATGCTGCATAGCATATGTCATTGCATTAGTATTGATAAATCATACAAAGGTATACCTATTTGAGGGTGTATCTTGGGTTGGGTTGGGGTCAGCATTGGGGTCCTGCATGTATATGAATGCATATGCATATGTATGCTAATGTCCATATGTATGCATGACATTAAGCAGAACTGAATGGGGAAATATAATTGGGATAAAGCTTGGATGATGAACATGATGTATGTGCACATGCATTAATATTCTACATGTCTTCAACTCCCCCCAATTCTAAATGCTCTTATTCCAGGACCTGATCCCATTAGTGAAGATTATATATTTTTATAAATTATTAATTTGAGATTTTACCATTTAGTTGGTTTTTTATTAATATTAAAAATAATAAAATAAAAAATAATTGATATAATAATTAAAATATAATAAGTGCATATATTTTGCATTTTACTCTTGATTGATGTATTATTTATGAAATTATGTGATATCTATACATCCTCCTATATTAATTATATTGTTTTTTAATATATATCATTAAAATATACACATTTCTTATAATGGACCTAGGACTCTTGGTTTGACTAGTAACCTAAAGCAATGGCTAAACATTTACCATCTACAAAAGCGACCATAATCCAATTCTTTGCAAATTGCAAAATTGTTGGTTTTGGCGATCTGTACTGGCTGCACTGATGTTCTACCTCCAATTGGCAATCAGAGCATGGCTCTTTGGAACTTGGATTCAGTCCTCACACAATGGTGCACACTGTCCTCACAACCACTTGCACCCGTGTATTGTGAATATCTTCATGTTGATATATTTTTATTCATGGGATGGGAAGATACTCTCCCAATGCACAATTGCGGGTGGCTGTGATTAGGTGTGAGCACGATTTTGTGAGTACTGAATCCCATCTCGAGCTTGACTCTGATCAGAGCAACCTTATATTCAAACTGTTTAAACAGCCTCTTACAATCTTGCATTGAGCATATCTCCCCATAAAATAAAATACATAAATATGGAGATATTCCCAATACAAGACTATAAAAATTGTTTGAACAAACGGCACTGACTGAAGCCGAACTCTAACAAGACTTCTTCCAAAGTTTATCTCTCTAAAGAATATGATGGGTCGATTGGCATTCCTTATCCATTGCTGCAAATTGCTCGGATTCTCAGATGATTTTTGCACATTGTTCCACGATTATATTCTCCGAAAACAATGCAGATTCTTTTCTAGGTACGATTTTAGGCACAGTAAGGGAATGCGGCAAGGAGGAATAAGGATGCTCACTTTCTCTATATCTTTTCTTTTATTTGGAAGGAGTTTCTATCGATCCCGCATGCTGAACAATTCTATTACTACGGGCCAGCTTCGAGGTTTCAGATTTGGTAGGGACCAGGTTTGTTTGAACCACTTACTTTTTATTTTATTTTTTTATCACGATTTATTAATCTTTAGTGAAGAAAATATCAATGAAGTATTACATCTTAATTCGGTCTTAAAGCAGTTCTACATGGTGGTCAGGCCAGGTTATTAACTTTGCTAAGTCTTTTTTTTTTGTGCAAATAAATTTGCACCAGTAGAAATGTATAGGAGTGCAAATGTAAAAAATGTAAATTCTTGTTTAATTTTGTTTTGAATTTTGCTTTGTTCTACTTCATGTTTTAATTTACTTTATTTGTACTTCAATCAAACATAATAATATAAAATTTGAAGCAAAAATAGGTCAGAATTTACACTCAAATCATTTGCATAGAGAGAAGCAATTATGAATGACCTGGGTGTAGTTGAGATTAAACAAACCAACCCCTATTTGGGTGGCAATTTGCTGGATAATAGAAGAAAAAAATTCATCTTGGAATTTTATTATTGAGAAAATGAAGGCCAAGTTAATGGGGTGAAAACCTAGGTGCTCCGTCTCATGCAAGGAAAACCAAACTAATCAAGTTTACCCATGCCACACTCTCCCTCTTTATTATCATAGTAGTGGGGACCCTTGCGATGCATAGGCTTTATTATTATTATTATTGTTGTTGTTGTTGTTGTTATTACTACTTCTGTTTTGATATTATTATTGATGTGGCGCGATCTGACTGCTCCCTGCTAGAGGATGATCTGGCTTCTAGTCGGATGGCGAGCTACGTGAATCTACAAGACAAGATCAGAGAACCCGGGGTGGCTAACTTGGTGAGGTTGTTCCGATGCTTAAATCAGTAATCTGATGCGAGCTAAATTGAGAGCTTAGAAAGCTTAGAGAGCTAGAGAGTAGAAAAATCACGCGTACCTTGAGCTATTGGGGTTGGTGCCTTTATATACTTGAAGTAGTCGTGAAGCTCATGAAAGACCTCCAAGATATCCGGGATGTGGAGATAGAGTTCGCTCCGCTTCCGAAGGAGTAGTATACAAGTAAGGGTTATCTCATTCCACTTCCAATTCTGGCGGAGTTAGGATAAATCCTCATCATGATCCTGGAAAAGTCGGGATTTGTTAGTTCATCATGATCTCGAGAGATTCGGGATCCGTTGGAGAGACCTTCGGAGTTGGTTATGTAGGAGTCAGTTATGTAGCAATTCGTGTTGTTGGTTCCGAATTGATACTTCGGTCTTTTTGTTCTGAACTGTCTTGAACACCGAGGTGCCTCGATGTCGAGGTGAACCTTATACCGAGGTGAGCCTTATGCTAAGGTGGCCTTGCACCGAGGTGAGCTTTATGCCGAGGTGGCCTTGCACCGAGCTCAATTGTTGCAAACTATGCTTGCCAGGCTGAGTTGTCTCCTCTTTGTCAGGTCGTGTCCACGTGTCCCCTCTTCACTAGGTCAGGGCCAAATCACCCTTCATCAATTGCCCCCCACTCCCCGAGCCAAGGGTCTCAACCCAGTGCAGGGAGTTCATGATGAGTACAGGTGGATTTGGCATGAGGTCTAGGTGGTCTAACGGGCAAATCATTGGTCGAACCAGCTCGGTCACTTGGCTCAACCAGGAACAACCCAAGTCACATCAGGTGTATGTGCGGACGTCAAGCCATTTTATAAACTCCGTGGATGTCAAAACGCGCGCTAAACTGATTTCAACCTCGGGGTGGTGCAACCAATTTTCCTAGGAGCCGTTGGATCGTGATGATCTCGACTGTTCATTCCCGGATACATTGGCTATAAATAGGGGGCAAGGAACTCATTTTCTTCGCCACAAGTCTGATAATTCACATTCTGAGGTCGTGCTCAAGCCCTTCAGTTTGGTGTCTTCCCGAGGTCGTCTTCCTTTCTTAAGTTCGGTTTCCCTTTGGTGAGTCTTCCCTAGCTCTCCTTTTTGATTCCGCATCTTCCATTATGTCTAGTTTTTGTTTTGATAGTCTCTTAGATGGGAGCGGTGAATCCGCTGGAGCCGAGGTGGGTACCTCGGCTCAAGCCGTAGATCGTCCTATTGAAGAAGTTACCTCGGCTCAGGTGATTTGGCTTCCACCTTGCATTGAGTTCAGCAACCAGATAACTTTGGCCCACTGACAATGACGGCGGACAGGCTTCTGTCCCTAGTAGCCCGGTATAGGCTTTTGAACGACTTAGTCATAGTATTCCCCTAGGTAACTTCCCTGGGAGCACGGTCACAACGAGATCGTGATCTTTGAGGAATAGCTCGTAGCTGGTCTCCGCTTCCACTTTACCCCTTAATAGTCAAGGTCATAAAACTTTTCAACATTACCATTGACCAATTGCACCCGAACTCCAATCGTAACATAGTAGGAACCATCTCCCTTTTCCACGACTACAACCTTCCTCTCGACCTTGATATCTTTTCCTCCATTGTTTCCATAAAAAGGAACTCATCCTGTGTTCTGTTCGAACACAGACGAACTTACTACCTGTCACCACGTCTAAGCTACAAACTCTTGCATGAGTTCCCGAACAAGGTCCTAGCCTGGAAAAGGCATTACTTTATTGTCCGCAAGACTGATGGGTGGCCTTTCCCAACCCACTAGAGGGTGGCCATCCAAGACCCCGATGTCAGGTTGGACCTGAAGACAAGGGAGGCGCTCCGATCTTGGGCGGAGCTCGGCTTGAAGTTCATGGACTATGT
The DNA here is from genome assembly GCF_056320005.1 of Nelumbo lutea. Lineage (NCBI taxonomy): Eukaryota > Viridiplantae > Streptophyta > Magnoliopsida > Proteales > Nelumbonaceae > Nelumbo > Nelumbo lutea. Next base: position 35,847,759 of record NC_142689.1, on the reverse strand, counting down.
GCCCGAGGAGAAGCTCGTGTAGGCCGGTCTGAGTCTTGGTAGGTCGTCATTTATTGTATTTCCTTTATTTTATTTTAGTATTGTTTCTGATGGTTTTCTTTGGCTGCAGCTATCATGGACATCTCCGCGACTGAACTCTTTGGGAGTATGAAGAAGGGGAAGAAGAAGCGAGTTTTGAAAAGAGCTCGCGTTGAGTCTCCACCACCTACCATTCCAGAGCCCGAGCAGCCATCATCTGCCAAGCAACCTCCCATGATTGACTTGGTGGAGGAGAAATTTGGGAAGCTCTCCCCACCCTGCGCGCTTGAGGAGACAATGTCTTCGGAGCCTGCCCCTGGAGCTGCCGCTTCTTTAGGCAGTGATGACACAGCTCGAAGCATTCTGACTCCAAAATATAGTCTTCTCAAGAGCAAAAGCGCAGTGTATGCCGAGGAGGTTGCTGGCTGGGCCGAACTGCTGTTCGCTTAGCTTGTAGCACGTGTGGCTACCCATTGCATGGTGGTAGGTTTTCTGACTTAACTTCTTCGATCTTGTACTTAGCTTCTCATGTAATGACGCTTGTTCTCTTCCCATGGCAGGTGAACTCTGCTATCCATGCCTTGACTTGTCAGCCCGAGTTGAATTTGAAGCAGACCCTTGTAGCCGAGGAGTCTTCCTATGAGGATCACACCAAGCTTAACTTAGCCCGTAGTGAAAACAACCAATTGAAGAAGGATGCACGGGTTAAGAAAGAGCTGAGCATGCTGTTGATATCTGAGAAGCAGGAGCTCGCGGAGTAGAAGGCAGCACTGAAGAGGGAGGTGGAGAACCTCGAGGCCCATGTAAAGGAGCAGACTAAGGTACTCCTTTAAGCAGTGGAGGAGGCCAAGGTGAAGGCTATCGGGGAATACAAGGCTCCGACGGAGTACCGGAAGGAGATGATCGATTTGGGGACAACGAGCTACTACAAAGGCTTCAAACTTAGTAGGTGATTGACTTAGCGTGAGTTCCCTCAGCTCGATCTTAGTACCATTACCACATCGAGGATCATGAAGTAAATGGCTGCGGAAGTTGCTGAAGATCCGAATTCCGAAGCAGAAAATGATAGTGACCTGCTCGATGACGTCTAGGAGATTGGTGTTGGTGAGAGCTGGATGAAGACGCACCCTCCTGAAGCCTCTGATAAGGGTTAGGAGCCTCGAGATGACTAGAAGCCTAACCCTTTATGATGTATACCCCGAGCCTGCGAGCTTGGTTCATAGTGAAAGTTTTTTTTTTTTTTTGCTTGTACTCAAAACTTTACATTAATGAAATATAAGCATTTTGACATCCTTGTTTAAAACTAAGTGTAAACAACTCCCGAACTAGCGAACTAAACAAAATAGGAGTAGGGATAATCGAAGTAAAAATTTGTGTTGGTTACCCCGAACTGTCGAGCTAACGAGTTGGACTTCGAGTAGGGGTAATTTATCATTATTGTACGTTAAGGTGGGCGGACACTGTAGGATATAGACCCAACCTATCTGCACACGACTACTCGCTTAGGTGTCAGTTGTCCTTTAGAGCTGAGCAGTCGGAAATGACCTCAAGTGGGATCTACCTGTTGTTATATGTCGAGGTCGGCTAGACGTCGTAGGCTTTATACCCAAACTTGGGGCTATTATGCCTATGCCGAAGAGGCGACTAGGACTTGTCTTCCTATGCTTAAGAGGTGACTAAGACTTATCCACCCATGCCGAAGAGGCGACTGGGATTTATCCGCCCATGCCGAAGAGGCGACTGGGACTTATCCGCCCACGCCGAAGAGGCGACTGGGACTTATCATAGTACCGAGGTCTTATATCAGCTTGACATCATGGCCCTTGGGCTTTTGGGAGTGACTTGCAGTCCTCTCTCCAGTTCGATGATCACAAGTAGTATCTTCTTAGGTTGCCAATGTTCCACGCTTGAGGTACTTGCTTCCCTTCCAGAGTCTCGAGCTCGAAAGTACCTTCCCCATATACTCGTCTTACTCGGTATGAACCTTCCCAATTTGGTCCAATCTTACCGACACCGAGCTTAGGTACCATAACCTTCCGGAGACGAGGTCACCGACGCGGAAGTGTCGCTTCTTGACCCGGGCGTTGTAGTACTGAGCTACTCTCTGTTGGGAACCTGTAGTCCGGATGTATGTCAGGTCTCATACTTCTTCCACTAGGTCTACGTTAGTATGGAGCTCGTCATCATTTGTCTCCTCATCGTAGGACTCCAAGCGTAGTGTAGGCACCTCAATTTCTGTAGGGATCACTGCTTCTGTGGCGTAAATGAGGTTGAAGGGAGACTCACTTGTGGCAGTCTTAATGGTAGTCCGGTAGGCCCAGAGTACACTGGGTAGTTCGTCTACCCACAATCCTTTGGCTCGAGCTAAGCGAGTTTTCAGTCCACGGAGTATGGCTCTATTAGTGACTTTCGCTTGCCCGTTCACCTGGGGGTGTGCCACCAAGGTGAAATTTTGCTGAATTCCCATCTCGGCACACCGATTCTAAAACTTGATATCCTCAAATTGCTTCCCATTGTCAGAGATGAGTACCCGAGGTAGCCCGAAGCGATAAACTATGTTCCTCCAAAAGAAGTTTTGTATGTTACGGGCTGTGATTGTTGTTAGAGGTTCTGCTTCCACCCACTTCTTAAAATAGTCCACTGCTACGACCAGGAACCTCCTCTGTCCTGTTGCTGGCGAGAATGGGCCAAGTATGTCGATTCCCCACTGTGTGAAGGGCCATGGGCTGGTGAGGTATTAGAGATCGACAGCAGGTCGGTGGTGGATGTTGGCGTGCCTCTGACACTTGTCGCACTTCTTGACGAGCTCGAGTGCGTCTGCCTTCATCGTGGGCTAGTGGTAGCCTTGTCATAATGCTTTCTGGGCGAGAGCCCTGCCCCCCAAGTGTCCGCTGCACAAGCCTTCATGGGTGTCGTGGAGAACAAGCTCGGACTCTAAGGGTCGCAAGCAACGCAAGGGGATTGTGAAAGATCTGCTGTACAGCTGTCCATCTATAATGGCGTACTTAGCTAACTGGCGCTCTACCTTTCGGGCCGCATTGCATTTTGTAGGGAGAGTCCCGTGAAGCAGATAACTCACGAGTGGGTCAATCCAGCTCGACTCTGCTTGTGCTACATGAGCGACCTCTCCTACCCCCCTGAGAATGATAGGCCGAGGTAAGTCCTCTATGTACATGGTTCGCATGATGTTGCTGCTTGTGCTGGCTAACCGGGACAAGGCGTCGGCCTCAACGTTCTCGGATCTCAAGTTCTGCCTGATAAAATAAGAGATGAAACTGCATAGAACTAGCCATGGTGAGGTCGCGGGCTTCATACTCGCTACTGACTTGGTTGGCCACGAGCTGAGAGTCATTGCATATGATAAGGTGCTTAGCCTTCACTTCCTTTGCTAGAGTGAGCCTGGCGACCAATGCTTCGTACTCTACTTCGTTGTTTGATGCTGTGAATCCAAACCGGAGTGTGTATTCCAGCTTCACCCTGCTTGGGCCGTACAAATTATTCCCACACCGCTAACTTGTTGGTTGGATGAGCCGTCAACGTGGAGGATCTAGGGCTCCTCATCCTAGGTTGGACCAGCTCTAACCGGGATTGGTGCTGCACTAGTTGAAGCTTCCACCGTGTGCTCGAGCTCGGCCAGCTCGGGAGTTGTGGTACTAAACGTACATTCTACCACAAAATTGGTCAAGGCTTGGGCTTTAATTTATGTCCGAGGTTCGTAGCGGATGTCATATTCATTGAGTTCGATAGACCACTTCGTCAATTTGCCAGACACCTCGGGCTTGAGCAGGATCTGTCTCAGAGACTTGTTGGTGAGGACAACGATGGTATGGGCATGGAAGTACAGACGAAGCTTGCGAGCTGCTATGACTAGCTTGTACGCCAGTTTCTCGATCTCCAGGTACCTTGTTTTAGCATCTTGCAAAACTTTACTAACATAGTAGATGGGTCATTGGACCCAATCTACCTCTTTGATCAGTACCAAGCTGACCACCTCGTCACTCGTAGAGAGGTACAACTTTAAAATATCCCCTTCCTCGGGTCGAGTCAGAACCAGGGTACTAGCTAAGTATCTTTTTAGCTCGTCGAAGGCGAGCTGACACTCTACAGTCCACTCGAAGCCTTTACTCTTTTTTATAAATTTAAAGAAAGGTAGGCAACGATCTACCGATTTGGACATAAAATGACTCAGAGTGGCTATCCAGCCATTCAGCCTCTGAACCACTTTTAGTTTGTAGGAAGGTCTCATATCTAAGATGGCCTTTATTTTTTTCGGGTTGGCTTCAATACCACATTGGTTGACTATGTAGCCCAAAAATTTACCCAAGGTGACCCCGAAGACACAGTTGTTGGGATTCAATTTCATATTATACTTTCGTAAAATTTCGAAAACACTTTGTAAATCGTTAAATAAAAATTTGGAAAATTGGATCTTAACAACCATGTCGTCTACATAACACTCAACTTTATTGCCGATTAACGGCTCAAAAATTCTTTTTACAAGTCTTTGAAAGGTTGCCCCGACATTTTTTAGTCTGAAGGGCATAACCTTGTATCAATACAACCCGAGCTCAATTATAAAGGCTGTCTTTTCTTCATCAGTGGGGTCCATCCTAATATAGTTGTAACCAGAGTATGCATCCAGAAAGCTCAACAACTCATGCCCTGAGGTCGCATCCACTAGGCGGTTGATCTTGGGTAGTGGGAAGCAGTCTTTTGGGTAGGCTCTATTCAGGTCAATATAATCGACACACATGCGCCATTTACCATTGGCCTTTTTTACCAAAACTGGGTTAGCTACCCAACTCGGGTAATGGACCTCCCTGATGAAGTCTTCCGCTAAGAGCTTCCCGACCTCTTCATCGACTATCCTCCAACGCTCCGGGGCGAGGTTGCATTTTTTCTGTCTAACTAGCCTGAATAAGGGATCAATATTTAATTTTTGTGTTAGAATATTGGAATCTATTCCGAGCATCTCTGCCATAGACCAAGCAAATGTATCTAAATTTTGTAATAAAAATCTTACCAGCTGAGAGCGAAGTGGCTCCTCGATCAAAGCGCTGATCTGGAGAGTCTTAGATGGGTCATCGGTTGAGACCAGGACATGGACCGTTTCCTCTGTTGGTGCAGCTCACTCATCGGCATACTCCGTGGGTCGCTCGAGCTCGATGTTAGTTGCTAGTTTGGTTTTCCCCTTGAGGGCGGCTACATAGCACTTGCGAGATTTGATGTGCGTAATGACGTGCGTAATGGGTCAAGTAGTAGGTGGATACTACCGCACGTATGACGTGCATAATGGGTCGACCTACTATGGCATTGTAAGGAGAGGGGGTTGCGATCACCAGAAACGTGTGCTCGAACCTCGCTATGTTTGGCCATGTGCCGACCTCTACAGGTACTGAAACTCGCCCTAGGGTTCTGACCTCCTCGAAGCTGAAGCCTACTAGGGGAGTATCTGTCGGCTTTAGGTCGCTTTTCTAGAGCTGTAGCTTGTCAAAGGCGTCTTTGAACAATATGTCGGCTGAGCTACCCGAGTCCACTAGGACGCACTTGACTTCGAAGCCGTTGAGCCTTAGCTTTATCACTAGGTCTTCGTTGTAAGGATATTGGATCCCACGTGCATCATCCTCCATGAAATAAATCGACTCTTCAATTTGAGGTCGCTTCGGCGGGTTCTTCTCCTCGCTTTCTAGTTCATAGATTAAAGTTTGACCTGCTGCCAAAGTGCACCTCACGATGATGGACCCGCCAGTAATCATATTGATTACTCCGCGGATTGGTCTTTCCTCGGCAACTATCATGGCAGCTACTCGTTCTGTCTATTGCTGGACTCGGGGGCATTCCTTCTTTGGTCCCCCTGCCGATCTACCTGGTTTCTTTCTTCTCGCTATACAAAGTTTTTCAGGTACCTGCGACAGATGAGCTCTTCTATCTCATCGTGGAGGTTTCTTTAGTTCTCTATACTGTGCATGTGGTCTTTGTGGAAGTGATAGCAGACGTTTCGATTTCTGGTGGCAGGATCTCCCCTCAACCTAGGAGGCCACTTGACAAAGGAGAAGTCTTTGATAGCCATCAGGATTTCTCCTCGCTTAGCGTTGAGGGGTGTGTAGTTTGTCCTTTCAACAGGTGGGGTCTTGGAGCTGACCTGACTTGCGAGATCACGAAGGAGATTGTCTCCCAGACTTGTTTCCTCCCCTAGTTGGGGACTTACTCTTTGTTCTTTTATTCCCGTCATTACCTGTGTTGTCACTGTCTCTTTTTTTTTTTATTTTTTCCGCCAGGTTGTCTATCTTCTGATTCATCTCTTCCTCAATTCTGATGAACTAGTCGGCGAGCTTGAGGAATTCTGTGATGTCTTTCGGTTTATTGGCCACCACATGCTATTTAAATTCATTGTGAGTTATGCCCTTTTTGGCTGCCGTGAGTCTCACCGCTAGGTCTAGGTTGGGGATTTGCAGGCAGGTGTCATTGAAGCACTTGATGTAGCTTCTAATGGACTCCCCTTCTCTTTGAACTACATTAAGCAGACTCTCTTACGGCCTCGAGCACTTCTTGCTGGTGATGAAGTGCGGGGTAAATAATTTCATGAATTGCACCCAACTCTTGATTGATCCTGGCGTGAGGTTCTGGTACCAAGTCTGAGCTACTCCCTTGAAGGTGGTGGAGAAAGCTACGTATATGCAAGACTCGTCAGCCCCACCTAGATGCATCTGGGACTGGAAGGAGTCCATCTGTTTGTTAGGGTCAAAAGATCCATCATACTTATCTAGGGGAGGCATCTTGAAGTCCTTGGGCATCGGGGTCGCCAAGAGTTCGGAAGACAGAGGGGATGACCTGGAGAGTAGAGGAGCAGTCTTTGTGGCTACCGAGCTCGTCTCATCTTTACCTTTTATCTGTTCTTGCTGGTTCGGTCTCACGAGCTGGCTATTCTATACAGAAGTTTGGCGTGCCTTGCGACGCCTCCGTTATTGCTTCTTTAACTGCTCTGCATTGGTGCTACTAACCTCAGTATGCTCTGGTACTATTCTGCCGTGAGGTATCTCCTAGTTCCTTGTGGGATTTTGGGGCTGGCTTTCGTGGATGGAAGGGCCTTGCCTTGAGTTTGCGGCCAGAACCCCAAACGGATTACCTGCGAGTGATCCACCTTCTTGATGCAAATGCTGAGGAAGAATGGCCCTATTGGGCTGAGTGTCCCCGGACCTATTTCTGAGGTTGCCTTGTGAAGCAGGTGGGGTGATCTGTCCATTTTTCCTCCTGCGAGGTGAGAACTAGCTCCTGAGAGGAACTGGGACCCGGGAAGTCTCCTTGCCTCAGTGGGGAGATCGAGTAATGTCCTGGTTCAGGCGAGGTCGGTTCTGGTTCTGTTGAGTTGCGGGGTGCCGGTTGGAACCAGCTGCTAGCTTTGTGGCAATGTTGGGAACTGATGTTGGTAGTGCTGGTAGAACATATGATGCTGGTACTATTGGAACTGCTGGACCTGCTGCATTTGGACTTGGATGGCCTGCACGCAGTGCACCAGATTGTCGAACTGGGATTGTCCGACCCCAGGGGGAAGCACAGACGACTCAACGAAGGTTGCGCCTACAATTGCAGGGAGTGGGGCATTCACCTGTGTAGTGTTTTGCAGCATGTTTAGTGTTGGGACCCCGACCACAATAAGCGGTATGGTGAACTCACCAATGCACACCGAAGGAAGCTGAGGTTGCCCCCCAGAGACATTCATCTCACTGCTTTGTCCAGCGTGGCTGGAAGAGGCCATTGATTTCAGTGGAAAGTAAATTGTGAAGAAGGCTTTTTGATCGTCTTCCCACAGACGATGCCAATTGATGTGGTGCGATCTGACTGCTCCCTACTGGAGGATGATTTGGCTTCCAGTCGGATGGCGAGCTAGATGAATCTACAAGACAAGATCAGAGAACCCGAGGTGGCTAACCCAATGGGGTTGCTCTGATGCTTAAGTCAGTAATCTGATGCGAACTGAATTGAGAGCTTAGAAAGCTTAGAGAGCTAGAGAGTAGAAAAATCACGCGTATCTTGAGCCATTGGGGTTGGTGCCTTTATATACTTGAAGTAGTCGTGGAGCTCATGAAAGAGCTTCAGGATATCCAGGATGTGGAGATAGAGTTCGCTCTGCTTCCGAAGAAGCAGTATACAGGTAAGGCGTATCTCGTTCCACTTCCGATTCCGACGGAGTTAGGATAAGTCCTCATCGTGATCCTGAAAAAGTCGGGATTTGTTAGCTCATCATGATCTCGAGAGATTCGGGATTCGTTGGAGAGACCTCTAGAGTTGGTTACACGGGAGTCAGTTACGTGGCGATTCGTGTTGTTGGTTCCGAACTGATACTTTGGTCTTTTAGTTTCAAACTGGCTTGAACACCGAGGTGCCTTGATGCCGAGGTGAACCTTATACCGAGGTGAGCCTTATGTTGAGCTGGCCTTGCACCGAGGTGAGCTTTATGCCGAGGTGGCCTTGCATCAAGCTCAATTGTCACAAACTATGTTTGCCAGGTTGAGTTGTCTCCTCTTTGTCAGGTCGTGTCCACGTGTCCCCTCTTCACTAGGTCGGGGCCAAGTCGCCCTTCGTCAATTACATATAAGAATATTTTTGAATACTTTTATTTATTATTTGAATAATTTATTTAAATAATTTATTATTCTTGTTAATATATTTTTATTTTATTCGTTTGTTATTATTATTATTATTATAACCAGGCAATAAAGGTTCTAATCATAACCGTGTAGCACTCAAGTCTTAGTGGACCTATTTTAAAATGGTAAATAGTGAACCCGTATATGCAAAATGGTTCCAATTGAAAATGGGGCATCTTTGGCCCGTTTTGGTCATCTTCTTCACTCGGATGTTAAAATGGGTATTGTGCTTACCTAGATCAGTTTTTTCACTATTTTAATGCTTTTTACTTGTTTTTTTAACTTTTGTTCTTCCAAAATCTATGTATTTGTTAACAAAAAAAAGTGAAAATTGATCTCCAACCTCATGTTTGGAAGAATTTGCTACCTTGGATGAAAATCTGAACTGTTGAAACTTTGAAACCTCTGCAATTTAGAAGTTAACCTAGATGTTTTCATAGTTTATTAGACTCCGAAACTTGGAAGATTTGAATATGCTCAACCAAAAATATCTGTTCAACCAAAAAGCTGCAACTTTTGAAGAGTTTGAAATCTAATAATGTACTTATTAATTCAGACTGATAATTAATAATGATTTTAATAATGATAATTATTAATTCGGCTATAATCATTTAATAGTTATATTAATTCATAAATATATAAGTAATGTTAATTATTCATATTATTATTATTAGTAATAATAATGAATAATAGTATTATTATCCATTAACGATTTGATTTAGTGAAAATTAAATTATAATACTTCCAATTATTCAAAATTGTTAACTAAATTAATTATAAAAGAAATTATTATTTTATTAATTAACTAAAAAAATTAATTATAACAAATTTATTCCTTAAATTACACAAATTAAGTACTTACATAATAATAATTTATTATTACTTAATAATAATAGTATCATTATTATTATTACTATTATTAATTAATAATAATAATAATATTATTATTATTACTGATTTTAATATTATTAATATATTAATTATACTGACTATTTATTATTAAAAAAATGGTAATAACAAAATTTATTTACTTAAATTTATTTGCTGAAATAACCCATTTTAATTCAAACTGATAATTAATTATTAATTATAATTACTCAAAATTATTATTTACTGATAATATTGATACTTATTAATTCTTATTGATAATTAATAAAAATTTTAATTATTATAATTATTAATTCGGATACAAGCAATGAATATTTATATTAAGGGAAATTGTCTAAAACTCACCATGACTTTTCAGCATTTCTCTTAAACTCACCACAACTTTTGAAAACGTCTAAAACTCACCATGTCAGTAAGTTTTTATTTTCCAAAACTCACCTTCTATTAGTGCACCGTTAATGTTTCTTAACAGAGGTGTCCACGCTAGCATAAATAACAATTTTTATGACCAAATCACCTTTGAATGGCGAGTTAGAGGAAAAGGGTCTTTTTCATTTTTCAATTTTCTTTTTGTTTACATTTTGTGTTTTGTTTTAATTTCTAATGTTTTTTTATAATTTTTGTTTTTTTAAATTTTTCCATTTTCTACCGTTTATAAAATTTAATGTATTTTTTGTTATTTATTTGCAATTTCTGTGTGTTTTCTATAATTTTTGGTGTTTTCTCTACAATTTTTATTTTTTTATTTTGTTTTTCAATTCCTATAGTTTGAAAATAACTTTTTATTTTGTGTGCAATTTCTCTATTTTTTGTTTTTTATAATTTTTGTGTTTTTATATGTATTTTATAATTGAAAATACTTTTTGAACTTTTTCCTTTTTTTCATGTCTAAATATAAAATATACGTATATATTTTATTTTTTCTATGAAGGTTAAAATGGTAATATATTAACAGCCGTTAGTCTGTTTAACGTCAATTTAGTTACATGGTGAGTTTTAGACATTTTGAAAAGTTGTGGTGAGTTTAAGAGAAATGCTGGAAACTCATGGTGATTTTTTGATAATTTTCCTTATATTAATACTTATATTTAATTACTGTTAATTAATTAAGGATAAATATTGATAATTAACATTAATTAATTCAATTTGGTTTTAAACCAAACCCAGTTAAATTAAATAATCATAATTAATAACATTATTAATAATAATTATTTTATTTTCATGTTAATTAATAATAATTAAATATAATGTTAATTTTTAAATGTTAATCATAATTAACATTAATTAATTTAGTTTGTTTTTAAACCTAACCCGGTTTAATTAAATACTGATAGAACTTATTAACATTAATGAATTATATTTATTGCCATAGGTTAATATGAATGGTTAATAACATTGATGAAGTAGAACTTATTAACATTTATTATCTTATTAATTAATAAATTATATTTATTGTCATAGGACATTATTTATACTTGCAAAGTATCCATAAGCAAAGTATTACATGAATGTGAATGGTATTATATTGCATGTACTAAGTGTGCAAAAAAATTTTAAGACTCTACATCACATTGCATCAAGTGTAATATTAATGTTACTTATCCTGAAGCAAGGTAAATATTTATTTTTTACTATAAAAATATAATTTTTAATTTATAATCAATTATTTTAATTTTTTAGATTCAGGATCAAGGTAGAGGCGAAAGATGACACATGTTATGATACCTTTGTGCTATTTAATGAAGAAGAAGAATTTTTACTCACATATCCATTATCACATTTGATAGATGTTTCACTCAAGGTAGTGTTTTTTCGTATTTTTTGGATTTGATGTTATATTAAGTGCAATTTTTTATTACAAGAAAATGGAGATGAATTGTTGAGTGCAATTTTTGATGGAGTGATTGGATGACTGTTGTGTTTCAAATCAAAATTTCTTTATATGATTTACAATATCAATATGCAAACTTCACAGTATTCAAAGTTTTCACAGTTGACAATGGAGTTGAAATGAAACATAGTACAAGTGAATCTTTAGTTAATGGATCAACAAATACAATTGAAAGACCTCCAAAAAAATTTGTGCAATATTGGATTCTGAGGTAAGATGTTACATGTTACTTATATTATTTATAATTTTTTATATAAATTATTAACATATATACACATATATATATATGTGTGTATATATGTTAATAATTAGGATATTAGAAGGTTATTACCATTGTTAAAGGTTTTAAAAGAAGACAATTTCATGAGAGCACAATCATATTTGGTGGTAGAAAGAGCCATCTGCAAAATATGTTTATTTTTCTCCCATTTATGACAAATTTTCTTCTTTCTTAACTACTGTGATTTTATTATTGTTCATACAGTTGTCATTAGGCATTTTCATTTATTAGGAGTTCATTTTTGTTTATAAAATTATTAATTCTCTAATGAAGACTATGAATTCATAAAACTGATATTATCAAATAGTTTCAAAATTGAAAATTTAATCTACTCAAAAAACTGATTTACAATATATATGTATAACATTAACTTCCCTGAACTTAGTATGGGGTCATTCACTAGATTTTTCATTAAAAAAGAAAAAAAACAAAAAAAAAAAAACAAGAGACAGAAAAGTGAGCTCCCAAGTTAACCGAAACACAACAATGTGCCACATCGACAGATTGCGGTTTAATATATAGATATAGAAGATATAGATGGCATCTTACTAGTTATTGCATACCATCATCTACTTGTATAGAAATGAATTCCATTTGTTGGGATTTTTGTTGGGGAAACTTGGGAGAAATTCAATCTATTTAAAGGCTTGGTAGTCTTTTCTATACCCATTGGAGAAGGGTGGTCTTGGTCTTTGGCAACCACAAGTTATAAAGGAAGCTTTAATTATGAAGATGGCATGGAGGTTTCTTCACGGGGATAAAGCTAGCTATCTAGGTTAAAGTGTTAAAGGTAAATACCTAACCTAAGAGATGTCTCATTTTGGAAATAACGTCATAAATCCTTTGATTTCCCACAATGGTCGAGCCTATTTGCAGCTAGAAGTGACCTAATGAAAGGTTGTCACTAGCTTATCCTAAATGGCTAGAAGGTTGAATTCTTTATTGATCCATAGCTTAACCATAGCCTACTTAAAAAGCTGGTGAATTGGCCTCACTCTTGCTGTAAGGTGCGTATGGTATTAAATAAGGGAAATTGTCTAAAACTCACCGTGACTTAAATAGACTAATAGGTGTTGGTAGGTTATTGTTTTACCCTTCATTCTATTATAAATGGAAAATAAAGCAAAACTTTAATAAGAAACAACAAAAATATATCTCAAATATTTTAGTCTAAAAAAATTTCTTCCCATTTTACATACTAGTAATTGTGCATGTTCTTTGCACATGACAATTTTAGATGATGACAATGGTAGTAATAATATATCCAAAGTTTTCTATGAACTTTATGCATTTTTTATTTTTTATTTTTATATATTTTTATTATTAATTGGATGTAAATTGCAAAATCCAAATCTGATTGCATAAACACCTCATCCAAATATGTGATAATCAGATCGAGTTGTGAAGTTTCAAATATCATTGACAAGCCTACCTACTTGACTAAACTCTTCTTTTTGTAATGCTTTTTTTATTTTTTATCTTTTTAGTGTGTCTTTTTTATTCATTTATAAAAAAAAATGTAAGATTTAAATAGAAGAAATTGAATGAGGTGAAAAGTAGTAGTTCAATTTACAATTTAAACCTTACAATTAAATAAGGACTAAATTAAAAAATGAGTATTTTGGTCAAAAGAAAGTTCCACAATCTTATTCATATTTTTAATAGTAGTGTAAGTATAGAATTATAGATGTGTTCAATTTTTTCTATAATTTTTTTTTGTATTTTTGTGTGTAAAAATAATTCTAATGCATCACACTTACTTTTTGTTTAATATGGTAAATATAATAGGGTAGTTTCCTTAAACTACCCCTATTGTTTAGCTAATTGACTAACTCCACCCTTTCTGTTTAGCTATTATTTTAAAGTACCCTTAAGTTTTCTAACAATTGTCTAAAACCTCTATTGTCATTAATTTTCTGTCACACTTCGTTCACATATGACATCACATTAGTGGTAATTATTTTAAAATTCCTAAAATACCCTTATTGTTCAATGTTTAAGCTATTTTACCATAAATTATGGCATAAAAATTTGTATAAAAAATGTCTACCATCGGTGTTGCTCTTAGTCTGATTCATAGAGTCTATACTTTCCCCTGGGTATTTCCATGGTTGGTCGGGTCCTTGCTCTGAGGAGTCAATACCAATTTACCTAACAGTTGTCAGTTTTATGAGTTTGACTCGATTGCCTCAATGAAGCTAAGGATACGAACCTCCAAAGGCTTTGTTGTAAGTATAAGCTAGTTTTTGGGGGTAGGAAGTTGATGCGGAATGATTGTCTTGTCTAGGACTATGGAGTCGCCAAAACAGTAATTAAATAAATTTGATACACTGTAAATACACAAGTAACCAGAAATGAAGAAGATACGAATAATTCAAAGTTGACCTTACCCAAAGTCTGATAATAGGAAATTGCACTGCAACATCTCTCTCTCCCTACTTTACACACATTGACACATGAACCAATTACGAGATAATGAAAGTAATCTTATTGTTGGTCGATTTAACTGAATCCAATGACTAGATTCAATTTCTTTGTCTTTTACATGTTTTTTTTACAAAAATCAAGAAGAGATTTTCTTACTCAACACTTAGGAGAGAAAAGACAAGTTGCATTGACCAAAGAACAAAGGAATTTAACGTGGCACTCAGACCATCAACACCTGGGCCGATTTCAAGAGAGAGATCAAGCGATAGTTCTTCCCCGAAAGTGTTGAGTACTTGGAATGAAGAAAGTTGAAGAACTTGAAGCACCAAGACTCATTGCATGACTATGTTCAAGAGTTCTCAGCCCTGACCCTTGAGATCTCCGACATGTCTAACAAAGACCTTTTGTTCAACTTCATGGATGGTTTCAAACCATGGGCAGAACTTGAACTATGACGGCGTGGGGTGAAGGACTTAACAACAACCATGGTGGTGGCCGAGCAACTAGTTGATCTAAGGAAGTTAGAAGAGGAAGACCACCAACCACATAGCCCGCGCACCAATAGCTTGAGTGGGGGAGATCAGAAATCAACCTCTATGTAGGAGAAACCAGTGCCCGCTAACAAGCCCAACAATTATCAACAAGGGAAGAAGCCACAAGGAGGTCCAAGCTATTAGGGCCACCGGTTCACTAGGAGACCAACTACTCCTCCTATGCCTTGTTACCTTTGCTATGGGAAACATCGGACGAGTGACTATCCAACACGGAAGAAACTCACTGCCCTCATCGCCAAACTCAACAACAGTGAAGAGAGCGATGAGGAAAAACCCATAGCAGCGCCAAGAGTAGGCGCCCTCCAACTCATCGACTCCATGATTAAGAAAGAGGCCACATCCAAGTGGCCCACCAAAGCCCACAAGGGGCTGAAATATGTAGACATCACTCTCGGCGGGAGGCCGACCCAAGCCTTGGTGGACACTGAGGCCACCCAGAACTTCATCTCGCTTGCGGAGGCAAAGCGACTCGGCTTGACGACCACCAAACAGACAAGGTGGATCAAAGCTATCAACTCAGGGGCCAAGGCAGTAGAAGGCATGGCTTGTGGGTTAGATCTCCAAGTTGGGTCATGGAAAGGACCCATCAATCTATCTGTAGTACCTTTGGATGATTTTCAGGTTGTCTTGGGAATGGAGTTTCTCGCACAGGTGGAAGCAACTCTCATGCCACACATAGACAGTCTGTTCATCTTGGACGGGTGTTCTCCTTTCATGATTCCAGTGACAATAGCCTTGAAGGTACATGGAAAGCAACTTTCGGCCCTGCAATACTATTAGGAAGCAGATACCCACAAAGCTAGCACCATGCCTACAAGGAAGACCCCGTCTCAATCATCTCACATCAGCACTGGGACGGGTTGGGAAGTCATCACCAGGAAGAAGTCTCCCCCAAAGCCATTCCAACATCAACGCCAACGCCAGTACCAGTGTCAGCAGCAGCACTAGCACTAGCAACAACACCAACCAGTTCCACTATGACCATCATCGGGGAGAGCGAGTACCCCCAAATCCACTTAGGCACCCTGTCCGCCACTACAATGACCAAACCAACCCTCATAAGAGCCTTGTGAGGAACAACCCTTAGGAAAAGAATAATCAGGGGGAAGAATGCCCAAAAAATCCAAACTTTCATTTTGACCTAGCCCTGACCAAAACCCTTCCTAACACCAAAGTAGAACAACCAAAATCCTACCTTGAAGTAGCCAGGCAAGGACTTAACGTAGGGACTAGCCACAGGTTTTCCCACCATCTAGAACACCCTAAAGACTTCCACCCATCATCATGCCTGGGCTTTGGAAGAGATAAACTTCGTGGAGCAGCTGAAGAACCCTCCTTCATCAACATCAGATCTGAGCCTCGAACAGAAGCTAGTCTTCAAGGACAAAGACTGAATTGAGTGGGGGAGACTGTTACAAGTGTTCTCTTCACCACACTATCAAGTGCCATCCATCGTGCCTACAACTGCCACTCTAGTGTCCAAGTGTGTGTCATGGGTGGGCTATGCATGTATTTTTGTATGGGGTATTGCCAATGGCATTCTTGTAATTACCTAGTATGATTTTTCATCCTTTTGATGTATCTGTATGCCATTCCCCCCAAAGCTTAATGTACTCTTTGAGGGGAGGTAGGTAGTCGAGTGAATCAAGAGTATGTAAAGGTTAAGCATGAGATCCCCTCGACACTGAACTGTGTGCTTATGCTTGCCATCCATTAACGCAATACAAGTTGCCTTTTGTCTAATTTGCGTTCCATCTTTGTTGCCTTTTCTTGTGTTGTTGCTTGTTGCTTAGGCTTACTCATCGCATTCAAGTGCCGCATGGGGCCCCAACGACTAGCCCCATGACAACATGGCAAGTATACTTGTAATTCTGATTACAAGCTCTTATGTTGAATGTCGAAGGCTCAAAGCCTCCAAAGAAGTTAGTGAAAATTAATATGAATGGTGCCTGGACTCACTTGGGATCAGCAATTGGGAAAGTGATCCATGATGATAGGGGTAATTTCATGATTGCTGAGCTCTTCTCTCATTGAATCCAAAGCCTTGGTAATCCTCAAAGGATTGAAATTAGCTAGAACCATGGACATAGACTCTGTTGTACTTGAAAGTGATACTAGAATACTTGGATTTAGAAGCACTTAGCCAGAGGCAATAAAAAACTGCCTTTATACCATATTAAAGAAGGCAGAGTTATTTCATTGTTATTACAAAGGCACTTTCTATTGCCTCTATAGTTAACAATTTTGCCTTTTGATATTAACGGGCCTAAAAACTAGTCGTTGTTTGATGTTTCGCACCCAAAAACAATTGTTCTCACATAAAGTCTATTCTCGACTTACGACGACTCCTCACTTTCTTTGGAACCAAACCTAGTTCGCTGTTTGTTTCTTTCTGCCCTTTTCTTCTCCATTTCTTCTCTCTGTTTATTCCTTCATCTCCTCTTTACTTCCTTCTCTCTTCCTCTTTTTTTTTTCTCTTTTTTCTTCATTTTCTTTGGTGCCAAACTCCTTGAGCAATATTAGAATCGAGTTGAAATCATCTAACTCGACGATTCCACCGGTGAAATTTGCTCATACCCAAATCTCTCCTTCAAACACTATTACCCACCCACCAAGACCATTTTCATCACTAACAAGGAGTGCCAGAAGCCCAATCTCCTCGCCACCTCCGGTGACTTTCTTCATGTATGAACCATTTCTGGCAATAGGGTCAAGCTCAAGAGCCTCCTCAATAGCAACAAAAACAAAGAGTTTTGCGGCCCATTCACCTTCTCTGATTGGAACGAAGTCGAGCCGAAAATAATCGGGACTTTGAGCATTGGCACCACTTGCACTATTTGGGATATCGAGAAGGAAACCTAATACCTAGTTAATCGTGCACGATAAGGAGGTCTGCAATATTGCCTAGGGAGGCATCGAAGTTTTTGCTTCAGTTTCCGTAGATGGATCCATCAGGGTTTTTGATTTACGCGACAAGGAGCACTCGACTATCATCTATGAAAGCTTTGAGCCCGACACACCACTTGTGTGGTTGGGGTGGAACAAGCAGGACCCAAGGTACATGGCAACCATAATCATGGGCAGTTTTAAGGTGGTGGTTCTAGGCATCTGGTTTCTGATGCTGGTGGTGGTGGAGTTGCAGAGGCACCAGGCTAGTGTTAATGCAAAGCTTGGGTGCCACATAGTAGTTGTCATATATATATATATATATGTATATACGGCTGGAGATGACTCTCAGGATATGGGATCTTTCATCGATGGGTCAGCTGGTGGAGGGTTGATTTGATCCAATTCTGGCATATACAGCCAGGGTGGCGATTGAGCAACTGCAGTGGTCGTCGACTTAGCCAGATTGGGTTGTGATTACTTTCTCGACTAAGCTGCAGATACTCAAGGTTTGAAAGCTTGGGTGGAGTCCGATATTGAAGATTATGGGGTTTGATTCATTGCCCTTTTTTGCTTCTTGTTATCATCTTTCACAAATATGATGTGTCTTTTTTTCCCCTTGGTGACAGGTTATTAGTTATTACCATGTCTGATTTTAGTGGTGCTAACATAGTAACATGGGTCGGATGGCTGTAGACTAATAGTCTGTAAATTGGGTTGTTGATTTCTTCAATTTCTTCCCTTAATTTTCTTTTATTTTCATATTTAATAGTTCTAAAAGTAGGAATCTTCACCTATTTCAAGGTTTCAAGCCGAAATTCGGTATTTTTGTTATTAATGGTATAAAACATGGGTTGAATGACAAAAAATGTTTAGTTCTTGCATTTACTTTCTGGTGATGATTTCTTTTTTTCCCATTTTCTTTAGCGCTTGAGATTGAGGTTGGAGTCAAGTTGTATAGAAGGAAAGAAGCCACTCAACCTAATACTTGCATCATTTGGCAATGTGGATTAGGAGCTGGCTGTTGTTGGGCTTCATCACTTGGTATTGGTACATTATTTGCCTACAATGATGTCAACAACAATGAAAACAAGCAATTATTGAAACTTCTTTATTCCTTTGGTCAATTATTAATTAATACCTAAAGTAAACCAATCCACTAAGCTTCTAAATTGGAGATTGTAGAACATTTGAAGGTATCTTTGTTTGGCTTGCTTTTGTTCTTCGTTCAACTGTCTCCAGAAGCTGTAGGTGGATCCCATGTTCAACACTTTGTTTGCATAAATCTTCCATGTGCAGCTACAAAAAATTCATCAAAGAATACATGAAATATCAGAAAAGAAATAAATGAAAATAAGCTATAAACTGTGTATGATTACATGCAATTTATGTTTGTTAATGATTTTTGGTTTGTGCATTATGGTAAACAAAAAGTATTAGGCTCTTCTAGTTACCATTCATATATGCATTGAGAAGATAATGGGATTTTTCCTGTCCGCCAAAAACCCACTATTCCAAGAATGGTTCAGATATTAGAAACTTCATGATATGATATCAGTTTTTCCTTTTCTTTTTCTTTACTATATAGTGCACAAATGAAAATTTTCAAATTTGCAGTTAGGTCATGAGTAAGTAGTAAATGCATAAAGTCATATTTAATTTTAGTATGGTCAAGTCATGCTAGACAAGGCATGTCATATTTTGGTATCTTAGTGTTTGCCCCATACTAACATGTACGTGTACATATACATTAAGCTCACATATATATTAATTATGAATATAAAATAGAAAAACAATAGCTATTAGGCAAAAAGTTTAATGTACTGACAACATACTCCATGTGTTATTGGAATTAAGATAACTGAAATACTTTTTGTAGTGCACTATATGTATCAATCCAGCATCTTAATTGATGAAAACCACCCATGCAACTCAATCAAACTTCCATATAAACACATCAGAAAGGTTCTGAGCTTGCTCTTTGAAGCTGATACTTTGGCTCAGGAGGTGGTGCATATGGCAATATCTTTTCTAGTTCCTTCTATTTTTTAAGCCTTTCATTCTCCTCTTCTAGACGTGAAACCTTGTTCTCAACCTCATTAGTGTATGCTTACTTCCTAGCTAATGACTGGGCTGCAAAATCTCTCTTCTAATTGTGTTATTGTTTGATTAATTGTTCCCATTTATAGATTTTCTCTCTCTTCTTTACCTTACTCTTAAAAATTTCCAGTTAAATAAAATATGATTTTGGTCTGCAACTTCTATTGCTGGCTTCAAATGGTTGAGGTTAAGCCTCGGTTGAGTTGATTTGTGTAAACTCTATTCAACATGAGAGTCCAATCCATCATCATTTACTAATTTGAACTAGTATTGATGAATGGTTATTTCAAAAGAACTTGTTCAACTAAAATTTCCTCATCTGAACAAGGACATATATAACCTACTTTAAATTTTGGGAAAACTAGATCCAATTGGTAGACATAAATTGTTCCCCAAAAATAAAAGATACAGAGATCAGTTCTTATGGTTGTTCAGCATTAGTTTCTTTCATCATCATATAAGCCTTATGTTTTGTTCTTTTTAATAGGCCTTGCTTTAGGTTTCTTGTGATTTTGTAGTTCAAATTGATGGGAAGCTTTCCCTCCCCTTTTAATAGCAAATTTTCTTATCATCATTTAAATTAAATCTTATACATAACTGAATTCCATAATCCAAAACCACAACACATTTTTTTTTTTTGTAGTTTGCAATTGATGGAGCCACAATTGACCAAACAAGGCTTCTAGATATTATTATTATTATGATGACGATGACTTAAAAGAAGGGTTATTAGGTGAAACTCCCCTTCACATTTTTGAAATTCTCTTGAGTAGGACTTGGTTTTTCTTTACCTCCACAGACCCCTCGTTAGATATTTTATTTATATGTACCTTCTGTCAAGTCCAAAATACCCATATGTGCCATTATTATTTTTTAATAACAAAACTGACCCTTACCAAACTAATTTTGATATAACAAAAATGCCCCTAATTTATTCTTCTCTCCTATTTCATGTTCACTCATCTCACAACCCACGAGAGGAGTTCAATTCATCAACCAATGGTTCAATTCAAGTGAATGGATGAGTCTAAATTCATGATTTTGGTTAAGAAAAGAGTTTCATAGGTGTGGTTTTTAATGGCAAACGTTTGTCATAGGGTCACTGCCTCATTGGAAAAGTTGGTGGAGTCCAAACTTGTAATTTACATGTTTGGATAGTCAATATGCACCATGTTTTAAAAATAATTTGAACAAGAATAAGATATGATAATTTAGGCCCTATTTAGGAGGGTTTTTAAAATGAATGTTCCCAACATTGATGTGGGAAGGCGCTGCACATCACAATTGTGTATTGGGAACATCTTTCAATGATAATATGGAAGATGCTTTTTTTTTTATGAATATGATAATATGGAAGATGTTCCCAATGCATGATGTGATGTGCATGTGGGGATGTGATCTCCATACATAACTTAAGGTTTTTGTTTATTATTTTCTTATTTTTTATTTTTATGTGGGACCTATTTCAAGGGGCTGCCTAAAAGTCCTCCCAAAGAGACACTCAGTTGGGTTAATATTTGTTTCAGGTATGAATCTCATCATAAGATACCTTAGTAAAAAAAATCAGAATGAATCTCTCTCTAAAAATTTTGTCCTATTTTATTTGATTATATAGGACAATCCATTCTTGGCCTTGCCAAGTTTTCGTTGGTTAATCTGACCTAATTTTGGATTAGTTTGGGTCAAATTTTGGTTTGATATTTCAGATTGACCTGAATTTGATTCTACATATTGTCATTACCCTGTACACTGTAAAGGTTTTATGTTTCACGAAAATTTCTGGATGCAGCACTATTTCCTCTAGCTATGATTGCATTAAAGGTCACACAATTCCTAGTTTTCCACCTTAATTAACATTTTCTTCACCAAATTTTCTTTGGACTTCCCTCTTGCTTTTTGTTGCTTTTGTAGATTATTTTCATAAAAACTATAATGCCTTAATATTCAGTTTTTGGGTAATGTAGAAACCTTGCTTTTGCCTAAGGTTGAGTTTGTTTAGCATCTTCTTTAATTTGTTACAAAGAATACTAAATTTGTTTTTAAGTTCTGACCATTAAAGCAATCCATCGTATGGAAGTGATCTGTTAATGGATTGTTTACATTTGATTTTAAGGTGTGTATCTGTGTAGAGAAAAAATGGAGTGCTTTGTTAGGTCACAGATTGAAAAGCATAGAGGAGCGATTCCAAAGGAGAATAACTGTTCCACCCTGATGAGGAACTACAACAGGATGAATATCACTAAACTCATTTTATGGTTCTTTGAATGGGAAACCGGTTTATTACTTTTACCTTTATCTATACAGGATGAATAGCACTAGAAAGCCATCTGTTGAATCTAAAAAGAAATAATTTTAAGTAAAACCATATACACTAGCCATTCTAGAAATATTCACAACTGCCAACTGTAAACCGTCTTACTAGTATACTTGTTGGCTTGCAAAAACTGGCAGATCTAAGAGATTGAGTCGTTCCCCAGTCTTGAGTGAATCATTTCCTTTTCCTAATATGTATTATTGGACTACAGGAGCACTTGAACCATGGATTGGTGTTAGGAGATGATTTTTTCTCTTTCTGGAAATGGGTTCTAGTAGACCTGAGTAAATATAATGCAATTCATCTTTGCAGGAACTAGTTGAATGGAATAATCGCTATAGGCAGAAGTTTGGACTTGTTTTTCTTATATGTGCATCCGAGAGAAGTACACCTGAAATACTTGAAGAATTGAAGGTAAGATCTGAACTTTTTTTGTTTTTTTTTTTTCCATTTCTTTTCTTTGTGTTAACACAAAATAAACTTTTCTAGAACCTGATAAGATGGTAATTTGCAATGTTTAGAAAACCATACTGGACTGGTTGGGTGGACCAGTTGAATCGTGACCTAGGCCCTTGATCAGTTTTGTCATACCCTGAAAATCATAATTCATGAAAAACAGGCCAAAACTGGCTAACCTGCCGGTTTAACCAAAAAAATGGTGAATGGGTCTCAGTTTTATAAAACCGCTTGGGCCGTTACATGAATAGAAAATTCAAAAGGGTAATGGCAAGACTTGAATACAGATGACATCTATCTGAAATTTGAACTGTCAAAGATGTGTTACATTCATCACTTCAAAGTGTACATCTCACTCAGAATGCCCTTTTGCAACCTTTTGCTCATAGCAAAAATGTTTTTTTTTTTGATGAATGCTCATGGCAAAAATGTTAATCTTAAGGAGAATTTCTGGATGACCTACACATACTTCAAAGCCAGATATCATATTTTCTACTCTGTCTTCTTGTTTTCTTTTTATTGTTTGTTCTTTCTGTTAGTTTACATGATTCTGTAGTTTATAATTCTAAGTCGCTTTTCTACCTGGCTTTGTCAAAGAAACGGTACCCAAACAGACCCATAGTTGAGTTTGAGATTGCAGCACAGGAGGAGATGAAGATAATTGAACTGCGTCTTGCCAAACTGTTTGCAGCTAAAGCAGAAGTCACTTCTCCTATGGGTACTCGGTATTACGTCTCTCAGTGACAAAAGCAGGAGGTATCTTTTATATAACACTGTCTTCTTTTTTAATCAAGTAAACTGTTTATACTTGTTAACAAATGTCTGTTTTCTTGTTCCGTTAATGTTCCTTTCCATCTCCATGCTATCCCCCTTGGTTTTTTTTGGTTAACTTTGCTGCATGTGTGTGCTTATTTTTTTTTGTGCAACAAATTATTGTCTCTAATTTGTCAAACATTATTGATCTGTTGGTCTTTGATGCAACAATCTTATGATAATGTCTTGAATTGGCCCATTTATAAATATAGATTATCATGTGGTATGTCTATAATCTAAGACATTTTAAAGGTCGGATGTACTAACATGGATCATGTTCCTCCTCCTCATCTAAGCCTTGTCCCAACTTTGGTATCGGGTACATGTATCCTGTTTTACCATTCCGTTCCATTCATCATCATATCCATTTTTAAATTATAAGCCCTTAAACCATTCTTACTACTTCAGCCCATTTACTTTTTGGTAGCTCTCCTAGTCCCTTCAAACAGATCACTTTTTTTTAGGAGTGCTATAGATGGTCTTCTCTGTATGTGACTGAACCATCTTAGTCTGCTTTCCCTATTAATCCAGGACATTTTACAAAATTGTCATTGGCTCAAGTTTCATACAGGAAATTTTTAATTTATTTTGTTCATCAAATACAATATTTTATTAATATATAATATTTTCATTTTTTTATTTAATTTATTTATACTATTCAATATCCGATTGCAACCCAAATTCAATTTGAATATAATAAAAATCTGATGGATAAATCTGGTTGGAAAATGAACATAAATGGATCAAATTTGGATCTACTTAGATCTGATGATTCCATCTGTTTGCAGCCCTAGACTTGATGAGTTGCCTGAGTGGCAATCGTTGGCATTTAAGGGTTTCCACAATGACCTTTAACTGAAAAAGAGAGATAATTGCACAAAAGATCTGTGACATCCCTCTAGCACTGTCATCCAACTTGTATGATTCATTAGTAGATTCATGTTAAGCTACGTATGGGAATGCATGGAAGTTCACTCTATGTTTGCAAAAAGGATATACGCATATGAGGCAAAATACAATATCATTTTGAAAAATATAGTGTAACTTTTGAAAGTAAAAAATTTGGTGCATTTTGTCCAAGGTTGATGTTTTGTTCTTCAAC
Source organism: Nelumbo lutea (assembly GCF_056320005.1). Lineage (NCBI taxonomy): Eukaryota > Viridiplantae > Streptophyta > Magnoliopsida > Proteales > Nelumbonaceae > Nelumbo > Nelumbo lutea. The sequence goes on along the minus strand of NC_142689.1, from coordinate 35,823,382 downwards.
TTGTGGAAGATCGTGTAAGAATAATTGGAGAACATCTGACTGTTGCTTCTGAAGTTCATGGTGGTAAAGCATCTCAAACCTCAGCTAGAACTCGCCCTCCCATCACAACACATGTCCTGGATGTCTCTCGTGGATCCCCAGCTACTGGCATTGAGGTACAGTTGGAGATGTGGGACCATTTTACCTTTTGTGGAATGAGAAGAAATTGAGCAGAATGGACATCTTAATAAAGAAATAATCATCACACCATTTCATGAACCTGGGGTAGAAAGTGGGATCAAACTTATCACAAGCACTATTTTGAACCTACAAGAAGAAAAATAAAGCTCAGATCAGTCCTTGATCACCTAATTCCATAATAGCAGGTTACGTGAAGGGAGGGGCTATGCTAGCTATCCAATTACAGTAAGGCCAAAGCTGGATAGGATCTATATGATATGACACTCTTTTATAGGTATTCATTATTACTGAAAAGTCCTTAAAAGCCAAATGTTTTTTCCAATCATTGCTAAAACTTTTGTAGAAGGCAGCATACTCTTCCTTGGTGATTTCTTCTGGCTTATAGATTGGCTTCTGCTTAATTGTTCACTAAATTCTACTCATGTGAAACTTCCTTGATCTTCTTCTTTTTCTTCCCTTCTCTTTCTCTTCATCAACATCCTCAACCTTACCTTCCTCATCCTTCTTTTCTTCTTCATCCTCATCATCAGAGATCTCCTTCTTAGTGGTCTTTTCAGCCTAGAGAGAGATAAGCCTTTTTATTTGATTGTGAGCCATACTCCAATTTATATTTGATTCTTTTCATTTAAGAGGGATAAGCCTTTTGGGTTCCTTTCCAAACTGCAAACCCATATGGTTTGCTTCTCTTGGATATAACATCTCACTTCTGAAGCCATATTTTGCTATAATGATTCTCCTCCATAAAGAATTAGTCCTCATTGAGTCACTAGTATCGCCTTCCCAATAGAGAGATCGATGGATAGTGATCAGTTGTAACCAACATTTTAAATTGCCTGAACATATGGTATACTATAAAGCCCAAGAAAAGAGATGGGTTGAGGAGTGAAAATGAACTATCCACAAACTACCACCCAAATGTAGAAGATCGATTTGTCGTGCCAAGGTGGTGGACCTCTCTGTGATAATTATTCTAATTTCACTATAGTTCAGAATACAAAGGGTTTGTCATATTTCCAATCCTTGATTTTCTTTGTTATGAAAGATTTTCATTAATTGAAGCATGTAACACTTCAATGACAAATCTCTCTAATTAACCTCCAATAATCTTTAATTAACCATAGTCTATCTTAATGTACGTATGGTTTTCAATATGCTGGAATAGATATAAGACTGAAAAGAAATTAAGAGAAAGAGCTTCCTTTACTTGTAGGGAACACAGAGAAAATGGCTGATTTAATATAGTCAAAGCTTTGGCCTAAAATTATAACTTTCAGGTGGCAAACTAAACGTGCATTCGCACGACTCACGACATCAAGGGGTCTCACTAAGCTTCTTGATGAAAGGTGATTTGGCCCGATCTAGCGAAAAGGGGACACGTGGACACGACCTGATTAAGAGATGATAGCTTAGCCTGGCAAGATTAGTTCACAACATTTGAGCTCGAGTATTCAATCACCTTGGCACAGGGTCACTTCAACACAGGGTCACCTCGGCGCAAGGTCACCTCAACATAGAGTTATCTCGGCATTGAGGCACCTCGGCATTAAATCCAGTTCGGAACTAAAAGACTGAAGCATCAGCCTGGGGTTACTGACCCAGATTGCCACGTAACGATCCTGGAAGTCTCTCCAACAGACTCCAAACCTCACAGGATCACACCACGTAATGGCAAGCCTAATCTTCTCCCTGCCCGGATCGGGCAGAATTGATAATCTTTATTAATTGATACGTTACTCCCCAATTAAAGCGGAAATGGATCCCATCAGGATGAAGATCCCGGAACTGATCTACAAAACCCGTGAGGGCTCAACTATATAAAGGCACCAACCCCAATGACAAAAGGTATGCATGATTTTTTTTCTCTCTAGCTCTCTAGCTCTCTATCTCTCAAAGCTTTTAGCTTAAGCATCAGAGTGATCTCGCCGGGTTAGCCACCCTAGGTTAGCCACCCTGGGTCCTCTGATCCTCTGTCTTGCAGATTCATCTAGCTCGCTGCTCAACTAGAAGCCAGATCATCCTCCAGTAGGGAGTAGTCAGATCACGCTACATCAATTGGCGTCGTCTATGGGAAATCAATCAAAAAGTCATCTTCTTTACAGTCATCAACCTTCTTCTGAATCAATGGCATCTTCTAGTCACGCCGGACAAAGTAGTGAGATGAACGTCTCTTGGGGACAACCCCAACTCTCTTTAGTGTGCATCGGCCAGTTCACTATCCCACTTACTGTAGCTGTGGTTTCAACGCTGACCACGCCACTGAGCACCATGCAAGTGAATGCCCTACTTCTCCCGGTGGTAGGCACAACCTTTGCTGAGCCTTCCGTAGTTTCCCTCGGAGTTGAACAGTCCCAGTTTAATGACCTGGTGCAGTGTGTGGGGTCCATGTAGGTCCAAATGCAGCAGGTTCAACAATTCCAGCAGTACTGGCAGTACCTATTCTACCAGCAGTACCAGCAGCAGTTTCCCCCATTGCCGCAGAGCCAACAACTGGTTCCACCTGGGCACCCAGGGGTTCAGTAGAATCAGAACAAATCTTGTGTAAATCATTACATCATTCGATCTCCCCACCGAGGCGAAGAGACTTCCCAAGTCCCAGTTCCTCGCAGGAGTCAGATCTCACCCCGTGGGAAGAGAGATGGTCAGATTACTCCACCTGCTTCGCAAGGGAACCATAGAAACAGGTCTGGGGATACTCAACATAATAGGGCCAATCTTCCTCGGCATTTGCAACAAGAAGATGGGTCACTTGTAGGTAATCAGTTTGGGGTTCATGGTGCGAACTCAAGGTAGGGCCTCTCCGTCCATGATAGTCAGCCCCAAAATCTCATGAGGAACCGGGAGCTACCTCGTTGCAGAACGGTACCGGAGCATATAGAAATCAGCAGCACCAATGCCGAGCCAGTAAAGAAGCAACAACAGAAGCATCACAAGGCATGCCATACTTCAGCTCAGAATAGCTAGTTAGCGAGACTGAACCAACAAGAAGGATTGACTAAAGGTAAGGAGGAGGCGAGCTCGGTAGCTACAAAGGCTGCTCCTCCCCTACTTTTTGGGTAGATTTCAAGATGCCTCCCTTGGACAAGTATGATGGGTCTTTTGATCCTAATGATCATGTGGACTCCTTCCAATCCCAGATGCACCTAGCTGGGGCTGACAAGTCTTGTATGTGTGTGGCCTTCTCCACCACTTTTAAGGGGGTAGTTCAGACCTGGTACTAGAACCTCACACCGGGATCGATCAAGATTTGGGCGTAGTTCGTAGATTTGTTTACCTCGCATTTCATCACCAGCAAGAATTGCCCAAGGTCATAGGAGAGCCTCCTCAACGTGGTTCAGAGAGAAGGAGAGTCAATTAGAAGCTACATCAAGTGCTTCAACAACACCTACCTACAGATCGCTAACTTAGACCCGACGGTAAGACTCACAACAACTAAGAAAGGAATAACTCACAGAGAGTTTTAATGGCATGTGGTGGCCAATAAACCAAAAGACATCACTGAATTCCTCAAGCTAGCTGACCAGTTCATCGGAACCGAAGAGGAAATGAACCAGAAGTCTGACAACCCGTCAAAAAAAAGAAAAAGTGACAGTAGTGACAACACAGGTAGTGATAGGCACCAAAGAAGAAAGAGCAAGTCCCCGAGCAGGGGAGGAAACAAATCTAGAAACCGATCTCCTTTGCGATCTCGTAAGTCAGGTCGGCACTCCAGGACCCCACCAGTTGAAAGGATGAACTACACACCTCTCAACACTAAGCGAGGAGAAATCCTAATGGCCATCAAGGACTCCTCCTTTGTCAAGTGGCCTCCTAGGTTGAGGGGAATTCCTGCAACAAGAAACCAGAATGTCTATTGTCATTTCCATAGAGACCACGGGCACAACATGGAGAACTGTAGGAATCTCCATGACGAGATCGAGGAGCTCATCCGCCGTGGGTACTTAAAAAATTTTGTACAGCGAGAAGAAAGAAGTCAGGTAGATTGGCAAGTAAACACGTAAGGGGACAAGAGAAGGAATGCCCCCGAGACCTGCAACAGGCAGAATGAGCAGCCGCCATGGTAGTTCCCCGAGGAGAGACCGATCTATGAGGTGATCAATTTGATTATTGGCGGATCCATCATCGTAGGGTGTACTTTGGCAGCTGGACAAACCTCAGTCCACGAACTAGAAAACAAAGAGGAGAACCCACCAAAGAGACCTCGACTTGAAGAACCAATTTACTTCATGGAGGATGATGCGCATGGGATCCAGTATCCTCACGACGACGCTCTAGTGATAAAACTGAGGCTCAACGACTTCAAAGTCAAGCGCATCCTAGTGGACTCGGGTAACTCAGCAGACATTCTATTCAAGGACACCATCAACAAGTTACAACTCAAGAAAAGTGACTTAAAGCCGACAGACACTCCCCTGGTAGGCTTTAGTGGTGAGGAGGTCAGACCTCTCGGGTGAGTTTTAGTACCCGTAGAGGCTGGCACGTGGCCGAATATCGTGAGGTTCGAGCACACGTTTTTGATGGTTGCGACTCCCTCTCCTTATAATGCCATAGTAGATCGACCCATTATGCATGTCCTATGTGCAGTAGTATCCACCTACTATTTGGCAATGAAGTTTCCAACAGACTATGGAATAAGAGTTGTGCGAGGTGACCAGCTCGAATCTCGCAAATGCTACGTAGTTGCCCTCAAGGGGAAAGCAAAGTTAGAGGCTGATATCGAGCTCGAGCGACCAACAGAGTATGCCGACGAGTGAGCTTCCCCAACAGAGGAGATGGTCCACATCCCGATCTCAACCAATGACCCGACCAAGACTCTCCAGATCAGTGCTTTGATCGATGAGCCACTTCACTCTCAACTAGTAAGCTTCTTATTAAAATATTTAGATATATTTGTCTGATCCGCAACAGAGATGCCCATAATAGATTCCAAGATTCTAACTCATAAATTAAATACCAATTCCTTAGTCAGGCTAGTTAGACAGAAAAAGCGCAAATTTGCCCCAGAACGCTAGAGGATAGTCGATGAAGAGGTTGGGATGCTCTTAGCGGAAAAATTCATCAGGTAAGTCCATTACCTGAGCTAGGTAGCTAACCCAGTTCTGGTAAAAAAGGCCAACGGCAAGTGGTGCAAGTGAGTCGATTACACTAACCTGAATAGAGCCTGTCCGAAAGACTACTTCCCGCTGCCCAAGATCGACCGCCTAGTGGACACAACCTCAGGGCATGAGTTGTTGAGCTTCCTCGACGCCTATTCCGGTTACAACCAGATTAGGATGGACCCCTCCGATGAAGAAAAACTGCCTTTATCACTGAGCTCGGGTTGTATTGCTACAAGGTCATGCCCTTCGAACTAAAAATTGCCGGGGAAAATTTTCAACACATTGTAAATAAAATTTTTGAGCCGTTAATCGGCAATAAAATCGAATGCTATGTTGATGACATAGTCATGAAGACACAGTATTCAAACTTTTTGCTAGATGATCTGCATAGTGTTTTCCAAATTTTATGAAAATATAATATGAAATTAAATCCCAACAAGTGTGTCTTTGGGGCCACGTCGGGTAAATTTTTGGGTTATATAGTCACCGACCTGTTGCTGATCTGAAATAACTCACTCTCCCATGGCCCTTCGCATAGTGGGGAATTGACATACTTGGCCCATTCCCGCCAACGACAGGACAAAGGAAGTTTCTGGTCGTAGCAACAAACTATTTTACGAAGTGGGTGGAAGCTGAACTTCTAGCAGCAATCACAACACGTAACATACAAAATTTCTTTTGGAAGAGCATAGTATGTCACTTCGGGCTACCTTGGGTACTCATCTTCGATAACGGGAAACAATTCGATGATATCAAGTTTCAAAAATGGTGTGCTGAAATGGGAATTTAGCAAAATTTCCCCTTGGTGGCACACCCTCAGGCGAACGAGCAAGCGGTAGTCACCAACAGAGCCATACTTCGCGGACTAAAAGCTGGCTTTGCTCGAGCCAAAGGGTTGTGGGTAGACGAGCTGCCCAGTGTACTCAGGGCCCTACCGTACTACCATCAAGACTGCCACAGGTGAGACTCTTTTTAACCTCACTTACGACACAGAAGCGGTGATCCCATCAGAAATCAAGGTGCCTACGCTACGCTTGGAGGCGTACGACGAAGAGACTAATGATGACAAGCTCCATACCAATCTAGACCTAGTGGAAGAGCTATGAGACCTGGCATACATCCAGACTATAGCCTACCAATAGAGAGTAGCTTGGTACTATAACGCCTGGGTCAAAAAGCGACACTTCCGCATCGGCGACCTAGTTCTTCGGAAGGTTATGGTACCTGAGCCCGACATTGGTAAGATTGGACCAAATTGGGAAGGTTCATACCAAGTAAGACGGGTATTCGGGGAAGGTACATACGAGCTCAAGACTCTGGAAGGGAAGAAAGTACCTCAAGCATGGAACATCGACGACCTAAAAAGATATTACTTGTAATCGCCAAATTGGAGAGAGGACTACGAGTCACTCCTAGAAGCCCAAGGGCTATGATGCTGAGCTAACATAAGACCTCGACACTATGATAAGTCCTAGTTGTCTCTTCGGCATAGGTAGATAAGACTCAGTCGCCTCTTTGGCATGGGTAGACAAAGTCATAGTCGCCTCTTCGGCATAGGCAGATGAGTCCTATTCACCTCTTTGGCATAAGCAGACAAGTCCTAGTCGCCTCTTCGGCATAGGCAGACAAGTCCTAATTGCCTCTTTAGCATAGGCAAACCAGTTCTAATGCCTAAGGCATAGACAGTTCGCATATAAACCCTAGCATGTCTAACCCACCTCGGCATATAACAACAGGTTCATCCCATTTGAAGTCAGGCCCGATGGCTCGGCACTAACCGACACCTAAGCGAGTAGCCCATGTGCAGACAGGTCGGGTATATACCCTAGAATGTCCGCCCACCTCAGTGTACAATGATCAAAGTTATCCCTACTCGTAGTCTAGCTCATTAGCTTGACAGTTCGGGGTAATCGACACAAAAAGAATCTACTACTATTTAGGTTGGCACACAACGATGCGAGGTTATCCCTACTAGTAGTCCAACTCATTAACTCGACAGCTAAGGATAACCAACACTTAGATAAAGTTTACTCCTATTTTTGGTATAGTTCACCAGTTCGGGAGTTATTTACACTTAGAAAATTTGTGCACAGAGATAGCCAAAATACTTGTATTTCATTAATGTAAAGTTTTGAGTACAAAAAAAAAGAAGAAGAAAGAGAAACTTTCACTATGAACCAATCTCGGAGGCTTGGGGTATACATCATAAAGGACCAAGAAAAGAGGCTTCTAATCACTTCGCGGCTCCTCACCCTTGTTGGAGGCTTCGACAGGAGGATCTATCAACATGTGGCTCTCGCCAGCACCGGTCTCCTCATCATCATCCGCCATCGCTTTCTGCTTCAGAGTCTGAATCTTGGGCAGCTTCAACGGCTATCTCCTCTGTGACCCTCGAAGTAGTTATGACACTGAGGTTGAGCTGGGGGAACTCACGTCGGTTCAGCCACCTACTAAGTTTAAAACCTTTGCGGTAGCTCGCCATCCCCACCTCGACCATCTCCCTCCAGTACTCTGTTGAAGTCTTGTACTCCTCAATAGCCTTAACCTTAGCCTCCTCCATTGCTTGAAGAAGTATCTCAGTCCACTCCTTCATGTGAACCTCGAGGTTCTCCACCTCCCTCTTCAGTGCTGCTTCCCGCCCCGCGAGCTCCCTCTTCAAGGCCGCCTCACTCTCTTCGAGCTCCTTCTTCTCTAACATCAACAACGTGATCAGCTCCTTCTTAGCTCGCACGTCCTTCTTCAAGTTGGTTATTTTCGTTGCGGGCTAAGTTCAGCTCGGTGTGGGCCTTATGGGAAGACTCCTCGGCTGCGAAGGCCCACTTCAAGTTCACCTCAGACTGATAAGCCAAGGCTTGGATGGTGGAATTCACCTGCCAAGAGAAGAAAACAAGCATCATCATATAAAAATCCAAGTACAAGACAGATCGAAGAAGACAAGTCCGAAAACTTACCACCATGCAGTGAGTAGCCGCTCGAGCTCAGAGCTGAGCAATCGATAGTTTGGCCCAGCTAATCAAACATAAAATTACAAAAATAAAAATATTATTTTAAAAATTACTAATTTAAAAATGCACTAAACTTTGACTTAAAATTTGATAAATATTAACACAACTTGGTATAAATTAAAAGCATTTCAATTCCAATTAAATATCAAACTTAAAAACACTAATAAAAATAAGAAATTTAAATATAAAAAATATTAATTGATAGTTTTAATAATATTATGATTTGAACATGGGTTTGATATATTGAAAGTAGAACCCTTGTTCCAATGTTGCATTTTGTTTTCATTTGTTCTTTTTATTTTATTAAATAGCTTTGTATTAATGCATTTTTTATTAATTAATTAATTACTTATATTGTTAAAATTAATAAAGTGTATGAGTTGAGAACTTTATTGTGCATAGTGCCCATACTACACAGGAGACTTAGATAAAACAAAGGACCCATTAAAAATAATATAAAAATAAAAAAATTATAAAAATTTAAAATGTAGAACCTATTTTTACCACTTAAATAAAGAAAACAAGCTAAACAAGTTTGTGTTAACACATATTTGAAAATGGTTCCAGTTCATCTAGAAACTCGTAACATGTGATATGCAATACAACATATTTTAATACATATATACAATAATAATAATAATAATATTATTATTATTATTATTATTATTATTAATTTGAAACCTAATAACTATAATTAATAAAATTTACTAAGGTTAACAAAAATATAAAAATTTGGCAAGTTTTTATCTAGAAATTGTTAAATGTTAGGAAATTAATAAAAGTTAATTAGTAGTTCATAAATTAAATAACTAAAATACAATTGAATTCTATTTAAATATAATTAATATTAATAGGATAATCTAAATTAATAATAAAAAGTAAAAAAATTGTTGAAAATAATAAAATAAACCATTTGCATTCCATATAAAAATTATAATAATTAATTAAAATAATGTCATAAGACTCCTATTTAGGGATGATCATTTATAACTTAGCCCAACCATGGGTTCAAGCAAGTATTTTCTTCTAAGCTAGGTCTAACTCAGATCTACACCAAGCTCACACATAATGCGAGCAGTAAGGTTATAAAATTAATAAAAATTACTAAAGTTAATAAAAAGATATTAAATTTTAGTAGGTTTTATCCAACAACTATTAAAAATTAAGAAATTAATAAAAATTAGTATTGATAGGAATATTAAAATTAATAATAAAAAGTTAAATCATTTATAACTTACCCTATCAGATATGCACCAAGCCCACACATAATGTTACCCTATTGCTTCATATCATGCACCAGTCCAATGTGAGTCCTTTATAATGGACCAGGTCCAATTGAATCCAAAGTGATGAGGGGTAATTTGGTCATCTGAATGACATCACGACACGTGGCTTTTAGGTGACACCTCAGCATTGAGTAAGCAGATCACTTCGAAAGTCGGCTGGCAGCACCTTGCCTAGGCTGACCTAGAGTATCTTGACCTGGCTGACTTGAAAGGCCTCCGGCAAAGGAGCAAGCTACCTTAGAGAACAATCGAGCTATGGTAAGTACCATTGGCAACCTATAAGGCACACTCGCTGACTTGTCAATAGATCTGTTGCCAGTCCGAGTTCTTTGGAATATTAATGAGTTGACTGTTGGGTCGGCCTACCCACATTACACGCATCAGAGAGAATCAGATGGACCTTAGCAACCTATGTAGATTATGTAATCGACGACACTACTCACACGACTTAACATAAATGACTCTGCGAGAACCAGAGAACCATTACAAGGTCTCTGAGTACTCACACCTATATAAAGGAATCATTTCTACTTGAAGAGGTACGTGTGATTAAGCTCTCGCACTCTCTAATTTTTAAACCCTTCTAAGAAATCTTCGGTGACTTAAGCATCGGAGTGCCCACCTTGGGAAAAAACAACTCGAGCACTCTGACTCTCACCTTTTGCAGAATTGTATAGCTCGGCCAGCCTTAGCTTGACCCATCTTAGCTTGGCCACCGACTGTGAACATCCGATTCGACATTTGAGTCATCTACCACGTGAGAGCTGCCAGATCGCGCAACATCAATTGGTGCCATCTGTGGGAATACAATACAAATAACTAATTTATCATCTTTAAAACATCTCATATCAATATCCATAGCTTCATCAAGCAAGCAACCCTCCAACAACAACAATAAGTAGGTCACCAGGGGCTACGAATAGCTCGGAATGCTTCCTTTCACAGATAGTATCTTCTTAAGTTGTCTATATTCCATGTGTAGGGTACTAGCTTCCCCTCCAACGTTTCAAAATCGTATATGTTTTCTTCATCATAAGTGTTGGATCATAAGGTCAGCATTTCAAATTTCATTAGGATCACAACTTCAGTTCCATACATCAAGTTAAAAGGTGTTTCACCGGTCGCCGTCTTGATAGTTGTTTGGTAGGCCCATAACACACTAGGCAGCTCGAGATACCTTTATCTCCACCAGGCGACCCAGCCACTATGAACTTAAACCATCGCACCATCTCATGCGAACATGCCTCCTCACTTGGTGCAATGTGTTTGGGGAATGAGCAACCAGATGAGAGTCTGGGAGGACAAGTTCACCACCCTAATGGGGGGCAACAACTGCCACAATAGCAACAAACACAGCCACAACAACATCAGAGCCAGCAAGTACAGCAGCCCTAGCTACAACAACAATAGAATGCTGGGCTAAACTATAACTTGGCTCCTGCTCTGGTTCCTAGTCAGATCCCCAAACATGTCTCTAACCGGGTTCCTGACTAGAACCTCAACCAACCCCCGATAGAGAATTAGGTTCCCAACCACTCCCATAGGAATTGAAGCCGCCAGTTCTTCTAAAGGATCCAAAAGAAGGCGCCTTAAAGAAAGTCATCTCACTCCATCTGTGAGTGTGATGGACAAGAAAGAAGAAAGAAAAGCAACTAGTTAGGCAGACACCTCATCTAGGCGGCCTATATCTCGCACATCACCACTGGCCCTAGTGATACTTATGGCCCCACGACCAAAGAACTTCAGGGCACCCAACCTTGAATCGCATAATGGAATAATAGACTAGGTACCTAGACCATGCTGATAGTTTCCAAGCCCTAATGCAACTACACGGGGCCAATGATGCAAGCTTATGTATTGCCTTTCCAACAACTCTCTAAGCCACAACTCGGCAATGGTACTCTAGATTGGCTCCAGCTCCATAAAAAGCTGGGAAATCATTCTACGACTTGCCTATTAAACATCGTTCAGTGACCTAATGAGACACTCCGCGCGAATACATTAGAAGGTTCACTTGGAGGGTCTCCAAATCCCCAACCTTAACTCGGTTGTATAACTCACCGCGGTAATAAACAACATCTGCCACCTTGACCTGCATTGGGAAATCGAGCTGAACCCTCCAACCTCCATGGAGAAGTTCCTTGCCGAAGCTAACAAGTTCATAAAGGCAGAAGAAAGTGAGCAAAAGAAGAAGCAGAGAGCATTAAGTTATGGCGAAGGAGTAAGTTTCCTAAAAGGAGTCAGTAACCTCGTAGAAGATGAGGCAAGTCGCCTAGAAGGAAAAGCAAGTCTCCTCATTGGAGTTCAGGATCAGGCCGATGATCCAGAACTTGACCTTTATATAATAAAACCTATATAGCCCTAAATGCAAAAAGGGGAGAGGTCTTAATGCAAATGAAAATAATAGAGTATGTAAGATGGCCACCCTGGATGAAGGGCGACCCACCAAATAGAAATCTGAATAAATACTGTCATTTCACTATCATTTCCATCGTGACATTGGTCACGATACAAGCTGACCTGTCGAGAAACGCAGGGAGGCACCATAGACCAACAGGGGGCAGGAAAGAGAACAACTTCCCTAAGACTAACATCCAGTAGAGCGGTCCATCCGTGGGGTCATTAACATGATCACAAGAGGGTCAATTGTAGCAGGATGTATGACTTCAACAAGAAAAACATCAGTCAGAGACCTTAAACACAACAATGATAGCCCGTTGAAGTGCCCCTACAGAGAAGAGTTAATATACTTCACCAAAGACAACACACGTGGCATATAGTATTCGTACGATGACACTCTGGTTGTGAAGTTGACAATAAACAACTTTGAGGTTAAAAAGATTTTGGTCAACTTGGGGAGCTCGGTGAACATCATCTTCCAGGAGGCATTCGAGCGGATGGAGCTCAACAAGAAAGATCTACAGCTAGCTGACATAACTTGGTTGGCTTTAGTTGAGAAGTGGTCCGACCCCTTGGCCGGGTGAGGGTACCAATTGTAGCAGGCTCAGCCCCCAACTTGTGGTTGCCACACCCTCCCCTTATAATGCCATCTTGGTCTAACCTATTTTGCATGCCCTCCGAGCGATAGTGTTGACCTACCACCTGGCAGTAAAGTTCCTGACTACTGGAGGCATTAGAGTTTTGCAAGGTGACTAGCTTGAGTCTCGCAACTGCTACGTAGCAACATTGAAGGCCAAAAGGCAAAATAGCCATTGACGTCGACTTGGAGCTGTCCCTAGAGAACATCGATGAGCTAGCTTGCCCAATGGAAGACACTATCCTAGTACCGGTCTCAGAAGCCAAGCTAGAGAAGAAGTGCAAATAGGAGCTTGCCTAATCGAACCAGTGCACTCCAATCTAGTAAGTTTCCTACTGGATAATCTAGATGTTTTTGCTTGGTTAGCAATAGAAATGCCCGACATAGACCCAAAAATAATAACTCATAAGCTAAATGTTGACCCCTCAGTTAGACCTATCCAATAGAGGAAAAGGAACCTCACCCCAAAAAGATGGATGATAGTAGACGAGGAAGTAGGGAAGCTACTTACAATAGACTTTGCTAGAGAGGTCCAAAATCCGAGTTGTATTGAAAACCTAGTACTCGTGAAGAAAGCCAATGGAAAGTGGCGCATGTGCATCAACTACACAGACCTTAGTAGAGCCTTCCCAAAGGATAGCTTCCCACTCCAAAGAATCGACCGCCTAGTAGATGTAGTCTCAAGGTTCGAGCTGTTAAGTTTCATGGATGCAAACTCTGGCTACAACCAAATTTTGATGGACCAACTTGATGAAGAAAAACCTCTTTTGTAATTGAAATGGGCTTGTACTACTACAAAGTCATTCCTTTTGGTCTAAAAAATGTTGGAACAACCTTCCAGCGCCTTGTAAACTATGTTTGTTCAAGTTTAATTGGAAATAAAGTGGAATGTTATGTAAACGACATGGTTATAAAATCTAAGTTTTCTAACTCTCTAATAACCAACCTAGATTGTGTTTTCAATGTTTTAAGAATGTAGAACATGAAACTCAACCCGAACAAGTGCATTTTCTTTGTTACGTTAGGCAATTTACTTGGGTATATAGTTAGTTGACGTGGCATCGAGGCCATCCTAGAAAAAAATCCAAACAATCTTAGATATGCAATCTCCCAAATCAATTAAAGAAGTGCAAAAATTAACTAGCCGAATAACTGTGTTGAATCGATTTATGTCTAAGTTGGCTAGGTGGTGTTTACCATTTTTTAGGGCCATTAAAAAGAACCAAGATTTTGAATGGACCAAAGAATGTCACTTCATTGACCAAACCCGAGCCCGGAGATGAGCTTAAGCTCTACTTCTCTGCGAGTGATGAGGTAGTTAGCTCGGTCCTTGTTAAGGAAGTAGAAAAGGTACATTGACCAGTGTACTATGTAAGTAAAGTGCTACATACTACTGAGACTAAGTACTCGGACATTGAAAAATTGGCCTTCGCTTCAGTGTTAATAGCCCGAAAGCTAAGACCTTACTTTCAGGCCCACACTATCTTGGACCAAACATGCATGGGAAACTGTTAAGGGTAATATTTGTCTTTTTCATCATTCCTTAATTGTAACGATTAAACCATCTCATAGGGAGGTCTTAGTCTATTTTGAAAAGAATAGGGGTGTTTGAGTATATAGGCCTGTTTACTTTGAGGAAGTTATTTATCATGGTAAGTATATTTACCTATGTTCTTTTATTTCCCATGTAAATAAGACAATGACAATTTTAAACATAAAAAGGTTTTATCCCATCTAAGTGTTGGCAACTTCCCCTAGCTAATGAGAAAGTTATTTATCTTATATGGATATTATTTAACCGCTTACCCGTGGAAGTGATGATATTCAAGGAAAATGAAGGTTCAAGTCTTTCGCCCTTTAATTTAAAAATAACCAACCACATGAGAAATGAGATGAAGAGGTCAATGTGAGCTTTATAGTGCATGAGAGGACCCGTCACCTCCCTTCACTCAACAGATTAACAATGGACTCACCTGAAAACCTTCATGTCCATAAATCTGTATTCTTATCTTAGCTTTTACCTGCTTTGCCAAATCATCGTCCATCCACTAGTTGGTCGATATAAGCGCTGGTTAATAATATATAAGAACGTAAGAGCATCCCCTAACTCCAACCCAGAAGAAGTTTGAGCATCCAAATCTCCCCAAGTCCATCCCCGGAAACATGTAGATGTCCCTATCTCTCTCTCTCCCTTCCCTTCTTCAATCCTCCATTGAATTAGCTTCAATTCCACAGTCCTGAAACTAAAACACAGCTTCACCTTGCCTTCATTCTCTCTAGGTCGCTTTGGGTCAGCCCAGTCGAATTTTGATCGATTTCATATCAGTTAGATCTGCATTTAGATAACAATCATGAGTTTCTGTTGCCTCCTATCCCCTAGGTCCAAGATGAGGAACCTAGTCCTAGACGCAGATCTAGAGTATGAGGAGGTTAAGCCACGTACAGCAGCAACACGCTGCCTGGGGTACGAGCGGAGCTGGTCGGAGAACTTCATCCGTTCTCGCTATGAGAAAATGAGGAGTAATAGTGGGTTGTCGACTGAGAAGAAGGCAAGGAAGGGTCATCGTCGTCTCAACACCACCGGGGCGGTTGCATTTGAAGGGATGAACAGTGAACCACGACTTTTGCGTTGTGGTGGAATGAGAAGAGATTGGAGTTTTGTAGATCGATCTAAAACGAAGGAAGGGAGTGCATGAGTACTAAAATTTGAAGATTTTTTCCCCATTTTTTTCCTTTCTTTTTTTGTTCTTTTCTTTTTTCCTCTTTTTTTTTTGTTTTTTTTTTTAATTTCATGGAGAAGAAGGGAGTTTACAATTGCATGTATGAACTTGGATGGATGATGGGTGCATGGGTTACA
Organism: Nelumbo lutea; assembly: GCF_056320005.1. Classification (NCBI taxonomy): domain Eukaryota; kingdom Viridiplantae; phylum Streptophyta; class Magnoliopsida; order Proteales; family Nelumbonaceae; genus Nelumbo; species Nelumbo lutea. Next base: position 35,807,921 of record NC_142689.1, on the reverse strand, counting down.
TCTTATTTTGGTTCTATTTATCTAATACATACTCTTTTTCTTGAGTATAAATGGGTGATCTACTTGGACGTTATGATGACTCTTAATTTAGATTTTGTTTGGTTGCATGGAAAAACAAATGATATATATCTGAAAATTTTTTTGGCGAATCAACTGGTATCTTATGCGTGGGTGGGTTCTCTTTGGATACCATATCTTTCTCGCATTATATATTTTTCCAAAACAAAATATTGCTAAAAATTGTGATTTTATGGTATTTTATAATTATAACACAAAAATGATAGTAGAATACCAAAGACAGTTTGGTCCTCCCTATTAGTATGTTGCAATACAATTCTTTAATCTATAGATTATGATAAACACCAAGAAAATTAGGAACATACAATCTGTTTTTTCCAATCAAATATTGTTTTCCAAGAAAACCATCCATTATCCTTCATTTTGAATGAAACCATAGTTTGATCCTTGTTTTGTGTGCGATTGTGATTTGGTAGATCATAAAATAAAATATTGGACAAAAAACTTCAGATTGAAATATTTCTTTAATTATTTCCCATCCGATTCATAGTGAAAATCTTTTTCCACCAATCTTATAATTTGATTTTGATGTCAATTGCAGTTTTGATTGTGAAATGGCACAAAAATAGAGCTACAATATATATTTTTGCCTGAAAATTTTCCATTCATTTTGCATTGAAACAAATGAGACTATGGCTCAGTTTGGAAGGAGTACAAATACAAATATGTACAATGCAAATACATACAAAATACAAGGTTTTGCACTCTTTGTATTTGCAATGTACATATTTTGTATTTGTACTTTCCAAACTGAGCCTATAGAAAAATTAATGATTTCTTTCCTCCATCCTGAGTTTCTTAATTTAAGGGAAAATTTCTGATCAGTATTTTGTACCTTGGTTCGAGTGACAATTTGGTCCCCAAACTTTAAAATGCAACAGTTCAGTACCCGAGCTTTCAAAATGTGACAAGCCAGTATCCAAACTTTCAAAATGTGACAATCCAGTACTTGTCATTAACCAGTCCGTTAATCAGCCATTAAGTGACATTTGAAAAGTAAAAAATGCCCTAAGAATGTCATCTAATTCTCTTTTTCAATTATCCAAACATTGATGATAAAATGAACAGTCCCAAATTCTAGATTCGTCTAAACAGTCACCAACTTTTTTGGATAGAAGAGGCTAGGATTTGGGACTGTTCAGCTTTTTGTCAATGTTTGGGTGGTTGATAAAGAGAATTAGATGGCATTCAAAAGGCATTTTTGACTTTTCAAATGTTACTTAATGGCTGATTAACAGACTGGTTAATGATAGGTACTGAATTGTCACAATTTGAAATTTCGGGTGCTGGATTATTGTATTTTAAAGTTTAGGGACCAAATTATCACTCGATCTCAAGTACAAGGTATTAATCCAGAATTTTCCCTTAATTTACCTAGCAGAACAAACTGAATGGTTAGATATTCATCAGGGGCTTGAATCAAGATCCTCTATTGAGAATAAAAACAACAAATTTCGTTTTTCTAATTAGCTACTCACGACCATTTTAAGTGCAATCACCAAAGAATTAACATTTTATTGAAAATTGTTCATTCAGGTTCAGAAATGAAGTCTCTTTCTTTACTGCTTGTTAATTGTTGTACATTTTGATTTGACGCTGCAACAATTTTTGAGATCTCCGGTTTGATTAAATAGAGTAACGTTGATCAGACGATTGAGGTGATTGATACATACAAGTGTACTGGAACCAATTATTGATAAGGATAATTGGATCTGACCCGATTATATTTAATAAAAATGAAAGTAAAAAATAATAAATTGTTTACTCATTAATATAGCAAATGCTTTTAATCAAAATGATCTTGTACATTGTCTAAATTTACCATTTTAGGCATAAAATATAACAAAAATTATAAAAGAACTAGAAAACCTTTATTTATTATTAATTATATAATTGATTTGAATCTTAATAGTCTGTTGGGTTCACAGTTAGAATCAGAATCGGAATTGAAATCGAAATTCTCTTGAATTAAAATTGGAATGGCCTATTCCCATAATTTATTTGGTTCAGACAAGAATCAGAATGAGAATTGAAATCAGTGGGAATGAGACTTTATTCCCAAGGAAAGGGAATGAGATCCCACCAATAATGAGAATAGGATTCTGGTTCTGCCCACCAAATAGTTAGAATTGAAATGGCCAATTTCTATTCCTTTTCTAGACCCCTATTCCCAATAACTAAACGAATAATTAGAATGGACATAATCAACTCTATCAGTTCAATTCTGTCGGATATGCTCAACCCATTTACAACCCTATTTTAAATATCCAGTCAATCATTATTATAATTTTTTTTAGGTACGTAAAACTTCCCCAAGAGTCAGAAAAACACGTATTTGGAAACGGTTGACTCTACAAATGCAATATGAAGCATGAGAATACTTAATCAACCCGAACTCTGCATGTTTTGTGGCATTCATTGATGAGATTCTTGATTCATCACAGAATTTCAACTTCACTTTACAGACAATAGAAACATGATTAGCCTGGAATCTCTAATTTTATCTCCAATCCCTGAAGTCCCTGAAGCAATTTTGTGTTTATCAAAAAAAAAAGAACGAAGCAATTTTGTGTTTATCGAAAAAAAAACGAAGCTATTTTGTGGGCATAAAATGAGCTTTTTCCCGGCTATGATACAGGGCTGGTGAATTATAATAATTCCTGAGTGCAGGGCCTCAGCTCATTTAGCCAAGTTCGGACTTGTCTAATCTCAAGCTTAGCTCTTGATTTATACAATATTTTGGTAGTGTCCGACCATCTAACTAATTGGAGTTCATCAAAATTCACGGTAGTATTTTATTGATCAAAGCTCTTCTGGTACATACTTTCGACATCACTGACTTACTCTAATCTTCAATTCATTGAGTACTTCCCTTGAGATTTAGGTTCCGTTTGGGAAGAGTGCAAATAAAAATATGTTTCATTAATTTAATTTCTTACCTTCTATTTTGGAGGGACGCCTATTGACCATCTCTTATCTTAAGAATGAAGTAATGAATTTGTCGTGTAAATGGATTGATTCTACCCGGAATTGATCTTAAACTGACCTCAAACCAAACCTACCCAATCATTTAACAGGTATACCCATCCAGGACGGTTTCAAGGTCTAGGGGTTTATGCTACCTGAAATGACTTGAAGAACCAGCCTTGATTGGCCTTTATGGAACTGGCCATGGTAGAGTTGAAACTACTCAACTTTGATGAAGAATTGAACCCAAGGCCTTTCACACAAGAGCCTACTTAACCATTAATGCACTTAAATAAATTAATAATTTTCTTTAATTGAATATTCATCTGTGTATTATGAGCTCCAGGAAGCTTATGGTTGGCTCAAGAAGATGGAGTTACCATCCATTTTTCATAGGAAATGGTCCATCGTTTTTATATTTGAAAATTAATCTATCTTCTTTGATAGTGATTCCATTCTTTACCAGGAAAGACATTTAATCGAGAGATTCTAAATCAGGAAGGATTGGGAGAGGGAAGGTGTTAGGCACCACATTCTCCAAGCTGTTATAGTAGCCTAATACGGGAGTTATTTAGACTCAATTTTTAACCAAAGATCAATAAAATGATTGCTAAATTTTTTGAAATTTGGAGAAAATGCTCCCAACTTCTCCCGAGACTAATTTTGAGGTGATGTCATCGGGCCTTAGGTACTAAATTCCCTAATACCCTCACCTTTTTGCCTCTTTTTCTCAATCTAGGAGAAGTTAAGAACGCAAGTTCTCCAAGGACTCAAAACTTTAAGTAACCAAGAAATTACAAATTCAAACTAGAAAGAAGTGAAAGGCTTACCTCTCGTGTATAACCTTGTTGATGAAATTCCAACAATTGAACTAAATGAACAAAGTGTTTGAATGAGCTTAGGAGGGGTTTGAAACTATTAAAAGCTTAGATATTTCGTGCAAATATTGGATCTGAATTACAAAGGGTGGCTTTAATGTTTAAAGCTGAAGTACTTGGAGGTTTCTCACAAATAGGGGCTCATACATGTTAGGAACGCCTTTGAGATCTTTCCTCTACTTCTCCCTCCTCCCTTTGGTCCTTTAGAGCTTGAGTTGGGTTTCTATTTATAGAGAAAGGGAGGGGGATATGTCTAAATCTCGCCTAATTAAAGAGTCTGGGCTTTAAGAAAGTTTTTTTTTTCATGAAAATGGGGAATGATTTTGGTAGAAAATGGTGCTCGGTCAAGCTTTCCTCTTTGGTGAAATGATTCTTCTCAATTTGGGGTTGTTTTTCAGGAGTTTTAGCATTCAATGGGAGCTTGGGGCATACCATACATTGCATTCTTGTATTTGGGGCTACCAGTAGCATAAAATGGAAATTTGACTCACTTATAAATGTTGTTTTGTCTTTTCTTGACTTTAACTAGGGGTCTCTTTGGGATTTTTTTGTCCTTTTAAGTTTACTAACTGATGTCTTAGGTTGGGATAATTAATGTGATAATTTACTCTAATGCGTCAAAAAGGAATGTTTTTAGTTTAATAGACAAATGGGTGAATTAGGCGGTGAACTTTTATGTACAAGGGTTTTTTGGGTCTTTGAACAAGGTGGTGTGGTCTGATCAATAAAAAAGAAACTTGGATGTTAATCTACGACTGGTACGCTCTAAACTATGAAATTTATCAAAACAGAATCTTAGCTTGATAAAGGGTCAAACAAAGGAGTTTTGAGATGAAATTTGATAGGTAGGAATCAAGTTTGATCAGAGGTGTGTATTAAAGGATTTGATTTAGATTAAGGTTAACGTGAAGACCCGAAATGGAATCTTGTTTGCTTAATGGCAAAACGAAGTTAATAAATTTGACATACAGGGGTTTTTTTAGGTCTCTAAAGATGATGATGAGGTCTGATTGATCAAACAAAGATTGTGTAATGGAGATCTATGGATGATAAGCTTTAATCAATAAGATTTTTTTGAAATGGAATCTTGCCTTGATGGAGGGTCAAACAAGGGAATTTTGTGATGAAATTTGGTGGATAGACATTTTTGAACATCCTAAATCTGATGAAAATTATGGATCTATGATTAAAGATGGAGAATTCAAGGATTTTGTTTAGATACCAAGGTTTGGGCTTATAGGTTACCAACCAATGAGAAGGTTCAAAAAGGAATATTGCTTATTTTGGGAGAAAATGATGGAATTTAATGTTAAATCTGATGGGTGGTATATTATGAGAATTTTGGACTTGGGACATGACCTTTTACATAGTTTAATCATAAATGTCAAATTGTGATCCTTGTTGATCAGATGGTTAAACAAAGGAATCTTGAGTTGATATTTGATGCGTGGATACAAATTAAGGTGGGGAGTTAAGTGAATGGTTCTGATCTTAGAAAGAAATGGTTGGTTTAAGTTTTCTAGATCTAAGCATTTAGGGCCACCAAAATGAAATTTTGGTATTTTTAAGGTTGATCGTCATGGATTCAATGTGGGATTTGGGGGGTGGGTGTATCTTAGTGCCTTGGGGCAATGAATGTTTTGGATTTGGATTTGGGGTGTCACAGTTTAAACATTGCGTAGATTGAGACCGTTAGGGAGGGGGTTGACATGATGAATGGTGGATCTTTGGGTTTGGCCATGAAGTTTAATGTTCTACTAAGTTTCAGATTCCTATGTTTAGGGATCGTGTTTAATAGGATATTCGATGTTGATCTCAAGGTTTCCTTTTGTTGTGTGAATTGCATTAAAAGAAAAAATTTTGGGTTTTGGAAAGTTTAGTCATGATTTCAAGTTTTTGGATGTTAGAAGAGGATTAAAAGAGGTAGGTGAAGCAACCAAGCAAAAAATTGGGTGTTGACATGTATAATAACTAAAGTAATTCAATAAATGCATTATTAACAAAATTCAAATTGGAATGATAAGTTTGAAAATACATATTATGATAATCCAAAAAGATAAGAATTACTTAATTAACATATATATTGTTGTAAGTTAATTTCCACTCAATTATTAGTAGTAAGTACCTAGTAATATTGATAATTCTAGATGTTACTATGCCATATTGATAATTTTTAGTGTTATAATTAACATGATTTATTTAGGTTGTTTTTGGAATATCTTTTATTTTCTTTGAGATGGAATGAATGCATTATGCTTATGATAAGTTGTTATTTAATGAGGCCCATCCGTGTGGTCCATTCCCGAGATGCCACGTGTCTTTGAATGAAATGCTCAAACAACTCTCTAATGACCAAACTGAAATAGCCCACCAACCCAACCGTCCAATTTTATCTGGACACCTCCAACACGCTTGGATTGTGATGAGGACAATCACTGAGATGTTTGAGTCAGGTCTGACAACCGTCTCCTAATAGGATTAGAACTCCTTGGCAAGCAAGGAACCTCTCTATAAATAGGTAAGATACCCCTAAGAAAAGGTACATAAACCATAGCACTGCCATAGCCTCCTCATCTGTTTACTGACTTAAGAATCAAAGAGTTCTTGAGGGCACAACTTGGGGTTCTTTGTCTTTCTTGCAAGTGCCTTCGGAGCAGCTCAGTTCATCCACCCTTTCTTTGGCTCATTAAGTTTTTGACCTCATTCCTCTCCATCTATTGCTTGATTTAGAACAGTAAGAGATTGGCACCGTTTATGAGAACCGAATAGAAAATTTTGAAAACTATGCCTCCAAAGACTCGCATCAAGGCTAACAAGGGTTCACAAAACCTGTCTCACTCCCAGTGGGTGTCCACGGAAACAAAAAACCAACTAAAAAACTGACTGCAACCAAAGCCCCCATAACTAGCACAGGACAACCAACCTCTCCCGTAGGAATAGTTCTAGTCTTCTAGAACCTCCAACATTGAGTCCAAGACCTCAGCACCTTATAAACCATGACCATTGAGTGCTTTAACAACAATGTTTGGACCTAAAACCAGCCAGCCTGATCACCTCAATAGCCTAACTCAACGTCAGCCCAGAACAATTCTCCTTGGTCCAAAGGCAACCGAGCACATCATCCAAATGACCAGAACAAGCAACCACGCCTGTGACCATAGTGGTAACAAGATGATGCTAGATCCACCAAACGGGGGACTAGCCTACATGAACACCCCTCTAATGACCTCCAAGCCTAGGGTCAACTCAACATCAAACCAACATGCCCAGTCTCTAAAATTGGTTCCAAAGCTGAACCGCAACAGTAGACCAACAAATCTCAGTCAAGCCATAATGGCTACCAACCTTCCCCAACTTGCATAAAATATTCGAACAAACGAAAACACTAGGTCACTGTGGCGACTAAACTGCCCTAATTTGTATTGAGGCTTGACTGATAAGAAAAAGATTTCATTGCTACTGACAAAAAAAGGTGGACTTAGTAACCTGAGGCATAGATCTACCGTTCGTAAAAGAAGCAAAAGTCTAAGGGCGCACATGTTCAAAACATGTAAAGTCAAAAAACAAAACTAGAAAAGAAACGCAAGGCCTCAACGTTGGTCCCAAGGGGCAGGTCACTTTAGCATCCAACAACTCGACCCTCTTGTCTCCTGACTTCTCAGTCTAGTTTTCTTCCAATGGCTTAGCCCCTTCTACCATGGTGACAAACTCCTCCAAAGAATTCTCTTAATCCAGGAAGCCAAGGTCCAAGCTAGCGAATTGTTGGCTGAATTTGGTCTTGCACATGTTAAACCAAGACAATAAGATGGTAATCTCAAATGTGTTTAGATCCTTCTAGTGCTCGACAAATTCCTTGTGTTTAGCAATGGCTTGAGCTCGACCGTCCTCTCTCCAAGACCATGCAATAGCAACCTCCGCCTTGGTGGCCAAAACCTCATCCTTAACCGGCTTAAGCTTTTGATCGACCTACTGCAACTCAACCTTAAATCTTACCACCTTGGCTTCGCAACCAGCCTTCTCCTTCATTACCACTATGTACTGGCAAGGCACATGGGTGAACCAGTCACTCGAGGCATTCACCACACAAACCCCCTATAAAGAACAAATATGGTAATACTGTGGAAAGCTCAAACAAAGACAAAGTCGAACAAGTGAATTACTGACATTCATGACCTTGTTGAACGCTTGGCTATGAAGAACCTCAGTTTAGTGTGCCAACGCTATAATAAACAACCATTTTTATTAGTTAAAGTCTCTAGGCTTGAAAGATTTTTACAACAATTTGTACATCTCTAATCTAAAAATGTTTCTAGAAATACTATTTGAATAGATGCTTTAAAAATTTTTGTTCATATAAATAAAATTTAATTTCTATTTTGTCAATTTTTAATCTGCCTATTCTAATTTAGATAGTTGTATTTTATATAAAAACATCCTTACCTATTTTTATAATGGAAAAATGCCATATGATTTTATAGATGATGATGATTGGAAAGTTGCAACTTGTATAAAAGACTTTTTACTAGGGGTGTCCATAATAAACCAAAAAACTGATCCAAACCAAAGAAACCAATCTGAAAAATCCAGTTAATCGAATAGGTTGGTTCGGTTTCAGTTTGATGTTTTAAAAAACCGAAGGACCATTTCGATTTTCGGTTAACCGAACCGACCGATATATATTATATATTTTTATTTTATTTTTCCGCCCCAATGGCCTAGCCCCCATCACCTTATCTCTCGGCCCAAGCCCATAAAAGAAAAAAAGATGAAAAACTATTTTCTATTGATATTTTCTTTTATTTGTCTTTGTATTTATCCAATATAAGATTTATGTTAAATTAGGGCCATTATTGACATTCCCACAAATATAAATTTTTCGCTCGACACTACTCATGCACGCGGGTTAAGAAGATCAGATATTCAGGTCGGATGCTCTTATTATCATATGGATCCGACCCATTAATAACATTTACTGGTTTTGAAACCGGTCTAGACCGGTTTTAACTATCAAACTAGTCTAGTTTTGTCTTCTAGAACTGGTGTAGACCAGTTAATTAATTAATTAGTTACATAATTTAATAATTATTAGTTAATTAATTTAATTGTTAATTAAAGTAATTAATCTAGACAAGTATAATTATTATGTTAATTAATAAAAACATATTACTAATTACTTTAATTAATAAATCATCATTAATAAAAAGGAATGATATTTAAAACTGACCTAGGCTGGGTTTATCATCTAAACCGGTCCTAGACCAAATGATTACTAATTAGGTTAATTAATAACTATATAATTATTAAGTAATTACTAAAAAACTAAAAACTAATAATTAAGTTAATTAATAACCAAATAATTATTAATGATTTTAATGTTGATTTATAAAATTAATTTTTGTTGATTGAATATGAACAAATGTTTTTTAATAAATTTAGTTTTATTAATAATTTGTAGTAATTTTAATAAATTTTATTCTTTTTATTATTTTTAAATGAAATTTTGATTAACTTTAAATAAATAAAAATAATTATAAAAGGTAACATTTTTATTAATTCCACTAATAATTAACAATTATACAGGAATGACAACGGGGTGGGTTCAGGGCAGGGCACCCCATCTCTTTCCTTGCACCATAGTCAAGACACTCTACCCCATCCTCGCCTCATCCCCAGTGTCACGCGGGTTTAGGGCAAGGTAACCAATCCTCAATGTTGGACGAGTTTAAGGGCAAGGCACCCCACTCCTCATCAAGGATGGAGAATCCTCGAATTTCCCAACCCCGTCCCTAGTATTGGACGGGTTCAAGTACAGGTGTAAATTGGGTCGGCACAACACAATCTGCATGTGGCCCACACAAAGTGTGAGTCATGTCGTGCTAGCCCACGAGGTGTCCCGGGTCGTGCCTCCCTTCTCTAGGATAATTTGGGGGGTCGATTCAGCATGATCCCATGGCCCAAGCCCGCATGGGCCCGTGCCATGCCGTGGGTTGGGGTGGTCCATGGGTCGGACCTTGGGCCAAGCCATGCCGTACACCAAGCTAAGCTCAACGCAAGGCACTCACTCCCCGTCCAAGGTTTTTAAAATTGGACCAGATAAGGAAGCGTTCTAGGGTTGAACGGTCTGACTGTTCGGTCCAAAAAGATGACCCGCTTTGACAAAAGAAATAAAAAATTAAAAAAACAAAAAAAAAAAAGGCTAAACACGATTGTCCGGTTTGACGGTTCGATTGCCCAGGTTAGTGGTTCACTAACCAAATAAATGGTTTTTGGACAAAAAGTGGTTTTGAGGTGAAACGGTGTCCAGTTCCAAATTTTTTTGGTCTAACCATCTAGTTTGATCCAATTTTGAAAGCACTGTCCCCATCAACCCAATATTCAATTTGATTATAGAAATGATCAAAAGAATATATTGAGTATCAACCACATCATAAGTTTCTAAAAGTACACTAAATTGTCTTTAATATTCAAAGATGTAATTTTACGAACATTTTAGAAAATTTATTGTACTTGTGTAATTTTGAAAATTTATTCAAATTTATTTAAATTTTTATTAAATAATTTATTTTCTTTTTAAATGGTTTACTTATAGAATTATACTAATTTATCCGTAGAAACCACTGATGTGGTCCCTACCTCTTTTTATTGTACTCGTATACAACTATTAGTTATTTAAGTCAGTCCACAATTAGTTGTTAATCTTTTATTAGAATTTTATTTTTGCCATGTAAGCAGTCTTATCCTTACTTCAAAATTAATATAAATAGAAAGAGGGGGGGCGGCAGATTAAGCATCCACTTCTTTTCTGAAACCATTCCTTTGAAATCTTCTTCTCTTCTTCTCTCTTTCTCCTCTCATTCTCTCCTCTCATCTACTTAATATCCTGTTGATTATACACTACAACTTGGGCTATTAGTAGTCTCATATGACTACATGGTATCAAAGCCAACCTAGGAAATCTTACGATAGTTTGACATGGCCGGCTACATAAGAATTTCCTACGGTTGGAAAATTTCCAGCAAAAGGGATCATCGGCTGAATCTTGGAGATTGTTGGTGAAGCATCAGAGGATGACCAGAAATTAGGAAGACTCAGAAGGAAGAACCCTAAAGATTAGGGTTTAGACTTGATTTTGAAGGTTGCGGCCAGAAAGTCAGAAGGTAGAACCCTCAAGATTAGGGTTCAAACTTATTTTTGAAGGTTGTGGCCAGAGTTTTGCTAAAGCAAGTTAATCATTGATATTGATCTATTAAAAGATTACCTTTTCTGGTTATTTCAAAGGTTCGACTAAAAGTTTTTTCCTCTTGAACTGTTCTTGATACATTAAAAGAATAGTTTTTGGTTACTTCAAGAGGTGCGGCTGAGAGATCCCCCCCTTTTCTAACCATTGATTGTGTTCTTGGCTTGTTTATTGACGTTTGACTGGTTCTAGATTCAAGATTCTAGTTTCTCAACTGTCGCCAATTCTAGGGCTACAATTAGTTTTAGCTCTGCACTCTCAGCCTTGCACTCTAAGTTGTTCTTGGAAGGTTACCTTTTTGGGTGGATTATCGACTTAGAAGGATAAAGTAGGTTCGGTTGTTAACAAATTCTAGGTGAGATTGCCAATCTTAGTGATAGAAAGGTATTCTTTCTTGACCTTAGGTTCGACTGATAGCAAATTCTGGGTGTAATTACCCAGTCTTAGTAATACAAGAGGCATTATTTAATCTTTTCTTGACAAAGAGTGGAGTTTAAGAACCAAGGGGAAAACTTTTAAGGGCTGGTGGTGCTGGTAGCATACCTGATAACAATTTTTGGATTACCACTGTAAAATTTGATGGGTCAAACTACCTAGAGTGGGCCCAATTAGCCATGATTACAATCGGGGGTAAAGGAAAGCCAAGTTATTATCTGGGAGATGTCAAGGAACCAGCCAAGGAGGACTAAATATATACCAAATGGGTTCAGGAGAACTATTTGGTTATGATATGGCTGTGTAACTCCATGCAGCCACATATCAACCGAAATTATTTATGGGCAAAAACAACTAAAGAAATTTGCGATATCATGAAAAAAACTTACTCCCAACCCCCCAATGTTGCTAGGGCCTATGAGCTAAAATGTATGGTAAATAACCTTAAGTAAGGAGAGAAGCCAGTCTCGGTTTATTTTTCCACCTTGAAATCCTTGCGGCGTGAGATTAATCACTTAGAAACATCTGAGTGCGAAATCTAGAATGATGCATAGACCTACAGAAAGCAGGTTGAAACCAATAGGGTATTTGAGATTCTAGTTGGTCTGAATTCTGAGTATGACATTTTGAAACAACAACTTCTAACAAGAGACAGTGTGACTCTATCACAAGCTTACTCTCTAGTGCATAGTGAAGAAAGTAGAAGGAATGTTATGTTACAACATTCACCACTTGAATTAGTTTTGGCAGCAACTAAACCCAAGTTTGGGGGGAATAAGGAGAGATATATAAGGAAGGAAGACAAGAATGACCTAATATGCAAACATTGCAAGAAATATAAGCATACCAAAGAAACCTGTTGGAAGCTACATCCTCATCTAGTTCCAGCAAAACTTATGAACAAAAATGGGAATGCTAATACAACCATTACTAATGATTGTACAACCTCATTAGGCACAAGAGCAACACCACTAGACACTCTAACTGTTATCTGAACTACCTTGACTCAGTTCGAAAAGGAGGTTGTTAATTCATCATCATCATCTCAACCAGCCACAACATCAGCTCCTCCCACCTCAGTATTTTCTCATTCAGGTACACGGGCCTCAGCTTATCATACTTTATCTCCAAGTAACACTAAACATTGTTGGGTAATAGACTCAAGTGCATCTGATCATATGATTGGTTTGCCTTCACTATTTACTACCTATCACTTATCCTCTGGTAAAGGCAAGGTGTCTATTGCTGATGGATCACTTGTTCCCATTTCTGGCAAGAGAGACATCAAGTTGTTTAGTGCCATTTTCTTGTCTTCTGTTCTACATATTCCTAAACTTAGTACCAATTTACTTTCAATTAGCAGCATTACTAATAACCGGAATTGCTTAGTAATCTTTTCTCCTGATCGATGTGTTATTTAGGACTTGGAAACAAGGAAGGTGGTTAAGATTGGTCGTAAGACAAATGGAATCTATTTGCTTGGAGGAAGTTCACAGTGGGAAGGTAGTGAAGTTAGTGGGTCTTTTGTTTCTCAGTCTATTGGTCAAGTCATGCTTTGGCATAACTGATTGGGTCATTTATCCTTTAGGTCTTTGAAAAGCTTGCTTCGTAGTTTATTTGAATCTATCCAGATGTCCAGTTTAAAGTGTAAAAGTTGTGAGCTTGCAAAGCATTGTAGAACAACATATTCATTAAGTAATAAGAGAAGTAGTGTTCATTTTGACATTGTGCATGCCGATGTTTGGGGACCATATCACATCATTGCTATGGAGGGGTACAGATACTTCTTGCTATTTGTTGATGACTACACCCAGTTTTCTTGGGTCTACTTGATGCATTCTCGAGATGAGGTTACCCTGATCTAGACCTTTCATTAGATGATTTTAACCCAGTTTGGGGTAAAAATCAAAATTTTCAGATCTGATAATGCGAGAGAATACTTTAAAACATCACTAGCCTCTTATTTTCTTGACCATTGGATTATCCATCAGAGTACCTGCCCTCATACCCCTCAACAGAATGGGGTGGCTGAGAGAAAGAATAGGCACATGTTGGAAGTAGCTAGAAGTATCATATTTAACTCCAATGTTCCTATACATTTCTAGGGAGATGCCATTCTCACAACTGTGTATCTCATCAACCGAATCCCTTCACGGGTTCTTGACATGAAACCTCCATCCACTCTTTTATATCCTGATAAAGAGTTGTTTTCTTTCCCTCTTAAAACCTTTGGTTGTACCTGCTTCGTGCAAACTCTTGGCCCTCAATGTTTCATATTTGACCCTAAAGCCTCAAAATATTTTCCTTGGTTATGCACAAACTCAAAAGGGATACTACTGCTATGAACCTACTTCGGGAAAGAGATTTGTTTCCATGGATGTTACTTTCTTTAAGGATGTACCTTATTACTCTAGGGTTTCTTCTCAGGGGGAGAGTAGTAAGGTTGGGGTTAACACATCAAAAGTTCCTTTACCTGTCCTAATGAGTGAAGAGAGGTGTAATGAGGAGGGTTGTCAAAAATGTCAGGATTTGAGAGTTTATCATAGATGGTGGAGGTAGGTTGATTTCGGTCATCAACAGTCTAGGCCAGCCCCAATTCCTTTTGAGGATCCAGATTCAGGTACTACATCTCTTCCAACTCCCATTACAGATGAGCCTTCCACTGTTGAGCCTTCTGCATCTTCTGAGCCCTCACTTCCATTGAATGACTTTGACCTTCTCATTACAGTCCGTAAAGGCAAATGCCTTTGCACCTCATCGACACCCCATTGTATCTCACAATTCTTGTCCTATGATCACCTGTCTCCCTTTTACAAGTCCTTTCTTATATTCATTGCTGATATTCCATTCCTAGAACAGTACAAAAAGCCCTAACCATCCCTGAGTGGAAGAATGCAATGAAGGTAGAAATGGATACCCTTCTGAGAAACAATACCTAGGAGCTAGTTGATTAATCCAAAGGGAAGAAACCAATTGGATGTAGATGATGTTTACTGTGAAACATAGTGTTGATGGTTCTATTGAAAGGTATAAGGCCCATTTAGTTACAAAGGGATTTACTCAGACTTATGGTATAGATTACTTGGAGACTTTCACACCAGTAGCAAAAATGACCGCTATTAGATTGTTATTATCTCTTGCAGCCAGTTACTCTTGGGCCCTGTTCCAAATGGATGTTAAAAACACCTTCCTCAATGGAGACTTGCAAGAAGAAGTGTACATGCAGTTACCTCCTGGTTTTTATAGTACAGAGACATGTAAGAAGGTTTGTCGACTGAATAAAGCTTTGTATGGACTAAAACAGTCCCCCAGGGCTTGGTTTGATAGATTCAAACAAGCCCTTGAGAAGTTTGACTATGTGTAGGCTCAATCATATCACACTTTGTTTGTTAAGAAAGTGGATACTTCCTTGACTCTATTTGCTGTATATGTGGATGACATTGTAGTAATAGGGAGTGATAACAGTGAAATTGAGTCTCTTAACAAACTTCTCTATCAAGAATTGAGTCTCTTAACAAACTTGGGAGAGCTATGACATTTCTTGGGTATTGAGGTAGCTTGGTCCAAGCATGGAATCTTTATTTCTCAAAGGAAGTATGTCCTTGATTTCTTAGAAGAAACAAAAAAGTTGGGCGTTAAGCCAGCCAATACACCTATTGAATAGAATCAAAAAATTAGTGTAGAAGGTGGAGATCCTCTTGACGATAAAGCTATGTTCCAAAGATTAGTTGGGAAACTATTCTATCTTTGTCTTACACGACCAGACATCAGCTATGCAATCAGTGTTGTTAGTTACTATATGCACTCTCCTAGAACTATCCACCTACTTGTTGAGAGGATATCAGCATATTTAAAGAGGTGTCTAGGCAGAGGTGTACTATTTAAGGATAATAATCACATGAAGATAGAAGTTTACATAGATTTAGATATGGCCGGTTGTGTTGATGATAGAGGGTCTACCTCGGGATATTTAATGTATTTTAAATAAACTTTCAAATACTTTAAATCTTTTAATTTCAAAAATTTTATTTTACGAAAATGTAGTTTCATGAAAATTTTTGAAAATTTTATTACATTTGTGTAACTATGGGGATTTGTTGAATTTTTTTAAATTGTTACTACATATGCATTTTTATTTGGTAGTTTACTAACAAAATTACACTAACTTATCTTTTATTTTCAATATAAATTAATTAATAATTTTATTTTCTATCATTATTAATAACAATAACTAAAATTTTATACTTTTTGAGAATTGTTAAATATAATTCTCAATTTTATAGGAATTAGTTAAAGTGTTTTCAATTTCTATAAAATGTTGTTAATGAGTTCATTAATAATAATATTTATTATTTTTTGGTAATTTACTAACCGTACTAATAAGAATATTTATTTTTTGGTAATTTACTAACCATATTTATTAACTTTTGGTAATAACACTTAATACTCATTGAATATGGGTGACATTAAATATTAATTGTATTTAACTATTTATTAATTAATATGAATGTTTTAAATGAGGAAGAGTGGAAATAGATTAGGGGGATACATTTTAGGAATTTATTAGGGAGTGGGGCAACATGATAATTCCTATTGGTTTAAATAAGATACCTTATTTAGGTAGTTGGGTGACATGGATTAATGGGAGTGGTGGGAAGGGGAGAAGAGAGAAAGTTAAAGAGAATGCATGATGGGGATAATGGAGTAAGGAGAGGCATGGTGACGGGGACTCATGCGATGCAGGGGCTTTGTTAAGTGAAAGTTAAATAATAAAAATACATAAGAATATACAATTGTTTTATATTTTAACTTTTTAATAAATAATCCAATCAAACTCAACCCGAGTTGGTTGGTTTTTTAGTATTTCAGATTGGCTTTGGTTTAATAAATATATTAATATTTTATATTTTAAATTTAATTTTTTAATATGGGAAAGTAGGAAAATTCCCATATTTCTTAGTCTAAAATATTTTATACCATAGATTTAACTTTTGTAATTTATTTTTTAATAATATCATTGTAATTTATGAAATTAAAGTTACTTTTTAAGTTTAAATCTTTTAAACAAACAAACTAAACCGAAAACAGGCCCAAATCGATACAACCCGAATTGGTGGGTTTTCGCTAATGGTCAATCGGTTTCGAGTGACAAACTATGGATTTGACCAGACCGATTTGGTTGGCAAAACAGCCTAAAACTGAACTTAACCAATCATTGAACACTCCTAAGTTCAACTAAATTTATAATCTAATCTCTAATAAATAACAATAGTTTAATCAACAATAATTATTGAAAATTAATAGCAAATGTACACAATCATTGAAAATAAGTTTATAATAAAAATATAATATATATATATATATATAACAAAAATACAATAATTAAAAAAATATAATAATTACTAAAAATATACTAAATTAGTCAATAAATAGTGTAATCTCAAATAATACTTTAATCTCTAATAAGTATTAATCTATAAAGTATAAAGAATATATAAGTACTAAAATTAAATTTATAACAAGAATACAATAAATATGATAAATTAAATTTCAAAATTTAAATAGTATCTTTCAATCTCCAATAATTATTGACAATTTTCTACTAAATAACAAAATAAAGTAGATTTATAAATAATTATTGAACTTATATTTATAAAAAACAATAAATAATTACTGAAAATAAAATAAATATTAATTATAGTATATATAAATATATAATGAATATACACTGTTATTGTAAAATTATTACTAATAAATATAATTTTGTTGATAGTTATCTTCTATAATCATTAATTGATATAAGTGAAATTATTTATTTACAATATTATTTAGTTATTGAAATAATAGTGTTACTTAAATTCTTAAAATATTAATTATTGATTGAATTTAATAATCCATAAAATTATAACTGTACTATTATTACATAATTCATTATTAATTTTGTAAAATAATAAATTATTATTAATATGAATATTATGAATTCTATTAAAATTATTTCTCTATTTTTAAGAAATTTTTTATTATATTACAAAATTTCGTTATTTTAACTATTTAAAATTTTTCCATGTTAAATATTTTGTTACTTAAATATTTATATAATATGTAAAATATTTAAAAATTTTCATAACTTGAATTTTATTATTTTAGTGTTATTATGTAATATTAAATATCTTTTATTTTATTTAGCTATTTTTAATGTTTTTATTTAATACTTTTAGTTATTAAAATATTTAAATAATGTTTTATTTTTGAATGTTAAATTTTTATTATTGGAATAACATGTAAATTGAATAATTCGTAAAATTATAATTTGTATTGTTACTAAGTAATTTCATGATGAATATTATTAAATATTGATTTTTTGTGTTTTAAATAATTATTTTAAATTTAGTGTATAATTTCATTATAACATTTAAATAGTTCTGATTTTTTTTAATTGAAACTTTCATTAGAGAGATATAAATAAAAAGTGGGGGAGAGGATAAATAGGAATCAGAGATAGATTAAGAGAGAATGTCTCTACTAAATTAGAGATAATTTAAGAGATAAATAGGAGTTAGAGATAATTTAGGAGATAAATAGGAATTAGAGACAATTTAGGAGGAAGAAGGGGAAAGTGGTGCCACTTGGCTAAGCATAAGAAAAGAAAATCCCTCTTTCTTTATGGTTGTTGGGTTTAGTTAGCATATGTGACATTGGTATAATGGACAGAAAATAAGGAAGGGGGTTTGAAGGAAGGAGAGGTATGGTGATGTGGACATATATGAATTTTGGTAATTAACTTTTACAATAACTATTATTTCAATAGTTGATCATATATAATATTTACCGATTTTTATAATTGATAATGTCAAATATTATTTTCAGTAAAGTAATTATAAATTATAATTTTTGGTAATTAAATCATTTCTGAAATATGTTAATGTTAAAATAATAAAATTTTTAAAACAATTTTTCGCCATTAAGTTATTTTCAGTAATTATAGCAATCAAAACAATAATAATAAATATTATGTTCAGTAATTAAACTTTATAATATTATAATACTGAATAATTAAAATATTATTAATATTTCAGAATCTTTTCGCTTATTTCAGAAATTAGAATTTTCGTTATTAAACTTATTTCGGAATTTTTGGTGATTACATGTTACGATAATTATTATTTTCAGTAATCGATTATATTTAATATTATTTAAAGTAATAAAATATATAAAATTATAATACTGAATAATTACTGAAATTATTGAATAATTATTACGATTTTAAATAACTAATGATTGAAAACTAAAAACTCTTAAAATTCTGAAAATTAACAATTAAAAATAATTTCTGAAAACTTAAATAATACTAAAAATATTTCAAATTAATTACTTAAAATTAAAGGTACTGAAAATTCTGAATTCCTGTAATTATTAGACTAAAGTAGTTAATAAAAATGAAAGATTAACTGTGAAATTCAGAATAGTTACTGATGAAATTATTGAATATATATTACAATTTCAAAGAAGTAATAATTATTATAGTATTTTTTACAATTTAAAATATCTATTGATTATTGAATATTTATTTTTTACTTATTTTTCATATTGTCAGTAATTATTATTTTCAAATTTTAAAATTCTTCAGAAAATAAGATAATCACAGAAAAACGAAAATTAATTATTTTGAAACCTGAAAATTCAAAAAAATTACTGAAAAATTATTGAAAATTGTGATTGTTTGTTGAAAATTAATAAATGGTTATTGAATAATTATTAAGAATCAAAATAATGGAATTTCTGATAATTACTAAATTCAAATTAATTTTTTAATTATTGTATTGAAATCTGAAATTTCAAAATAGTTATTGACAATTCCGAGAACTAGTGAGAATATTTACTGAAAATAATTCTAAAAATTACTGAATTTTCAAAATAAAAAATAATTAACATTCTGAAATTTCAGAAAATTACTAAATTCAACATCATTTTTTAATTATTAGTTTGAAAATATTAAATTTCTAAAAATTATGAAATTAAAATTATTATTCAAAATGAAAAATAATTATGTTAAAATCTAAAAATTCAAAATAGTTATTGAAAATTTTGATAATTACTCCTAAATCACCTCTTCATTCATCTTATATGCGCAATAATCCATCCAAAAACCAAAAATGTTGTTAAATTAATTAGTTAAATTAATTTTGGGTAGTTAAATTATTTTGGGAAATGTTTTTGATATTTTCTATAATTACTGGTATTATTGAATATTATTTATTAAATATCAACACCTAAACTATAGTTTTTGATAATTTTGGTAAATTGAAATATTTAATTAGTAAAAATTACCTGTTGAAAATTACTGATTTTGGTAATTTAACTTCAGAAATTTTTGAAAATTAATTATTGAAATCAATAATTACTGAAAAAATAATAATTAATTAAAATATTAATAAATATAATTTAATAATTAAAAAATTCTCATTGGATATTTTTTCAATAAACATAAATTTATACTTTTTTTCATTTTTAATAGTTTTGATATTGTAAATAATCTTTTAGCAATAATAAGTAATTGATATTTTCAGTAATGTTGGTCAATTTATTAATTCATAACAATATTATCAGGTGATAATTAAAATTCTTCAGTAATTGTTTAGTGGAAATATAATTTCATTAAATATAACTTTATTTTTTTTACAGTAATTTTGATATTTATTATAACTTTTGAACAATAATTAGTGATTTTGGTAATTTAATTACTAAAAATTACTGATTTTGGTAATTTAATTTAGTGAAAGTTAAATTATAAATCTACCAATTATTCAAATAAATAATTGGAAAATTTTAATAATTTCCATAATTTTTAGATACTATATTTATAATTGCCATAATTATTGGAACTATAATTGCCTTCCCAAGTTAATATAGGCCTCCATGGGCCCAAGGCCAAAGTCTACATAAATATGACTTAGTGGCTCAATGATCCAAGTGTATTAAGTCCAGTTTGGCCCATCTCCTATTGTAATAGGGTGGTTCCATTGGCAAGACAACTAACTACCACATAATGGAGCATGCATGAAAGTTAATCCTAGCCCAAAACCCCACTCACATGGGATTGATTAGAAAAGTGGGTTGAGGTGGTAGTCTTAATCCTTAGCTATAAATAGCCTTACCTAGGGAGAAAGAGCTCATTTCATCAACACTCACACTGCAAGAAACCCTCACACACCAACACCTGAGGATTGTACGCAACCACAAACATCTACAAACTCTAATGACTTCAAGATCCAGAGAAAAGAAAGAAGGAAAAAGCTTCTTAGTTCTCTACAACACACTCGGATTCGTGCTCCCCAAAGAAGATTAAGCCACTACAAAAGGACCCTTGTTAGAGAAGCATCATTCACAATCGATCAAGCACGAAGCCCGGAGTGAAAAAATCTACATCAACCCTTCAAAAGTACCAAATTCAAGAAAATCTACATCAACACTTCAAGAAGTACGAGAAGCATGTCGATGGCCCTCATCTTCACCAAATTCGATTATTACTTAGAGGTTTCTCACGTCATCGATCAGAAATCAGAGAGAGTTCAACTCCCTTGAATTTTATTTATTACAATTTTATTTTTGTAATTTGTCTCCATATTTTGTGCTAATCAAATACACAAAATTTGTGTTGACAAATTTCTAGCATGCCTAGTGGAACACTCTCTTCCTCTCATCTTTTGAGTTGACAATTGCAACAATCATCTAATCGCTACCAAGAAGGCTACAACTTCCTTCAACAAGCCCTCTCGCACTTTTAGTACTTTCTACAACCATCATGTCACATGTGCCATGGAGAAATCCAACAAAGTTCAACTAATATCTCCAGTAGAGCTTCCAATACAGAAAATCACCAAGGCGACTATTGAACAGAAGCAAAGCCTCTTCAACTCTTCACACTTTGATTTGAAAGGAAAAAAGCACTTTTTTCTTAGATGACCAACCTAGCACTACGTCGAGGATGAAGTCCTACTCCTCTCCATCATACAACTCCCATTCTACTTCCAGTGGTGTTGCACCGGTTATGATGATAGAAGTCGCAACAACAATAGAATGACTCCAGAAGATGGTTGAAGCCATCGACAACCTCAAAAGCTCCAATGCAAAGATAGATCTCCAAATTGCCTTCCTGATGAACAAATTAGAGATACAAAACCATCAAGCAAAGTCCAGTCAAGGACCTTCTCACCCTCCAAGATTCACTCTTCCAATGACTCCCAACTTCCAAGAGCAATGGAAGTAGCAACAAGAAAAGCATAACCGTGTCACTCTGCAAAACATGATGGAAGACACCACCCAAATCTCTACCACTCTTCTAATAGTGCAGCAACTCCTTTGCATGATCATTGACACCATAAGGGCTTAGTATAGAGGAGTTCCATAGACCTCATTAGTGTATGCCAAACCATACACTTGTCGCATTGATGAGATGCGCATGTCGATCAGCTACCAACCACCTAAGTTCCAGTAGTTCAATGGGAAGGGCAATCTAAAGCAACACAAAGCCCACTTCATTAAGACCTACAATAACGTGGGAACCTATGGCGACCAAATGGTGAAGCAGTTTGTTCGCACCCTCAAGTCTACTACGTTTGATTGATACATTGACCTCCAGCCAGCTCCTTTGCATGATCGTTGACACCATAAGAGCTTAGTATAGAGGACCTCTCTAGTGTATGCCAAACCATACACTTGTCGCATTGATGAGATGTGCAAGTCGATCAGCTACAACCACCTAAGTTCTAGTAGTTCAACGGGAAGGGCAATCTAAAACAACACATAGCCCACTTCATCAAGACCTACAAAAACGTAGGAACCTAAGGCGACCAAATGGTGAAGCAGTTTGTTCGCACCCTCAAGTCTAGTATGTTTGATTGGTACATCGACCTCCGACCAGGCTCCATTAATAGTTGGGACCAACTTTAGAGAGAATTCCTTACTTGCTTTTACTGTATGCATCGAACGACTGGACTTCTAGAACTCTCAACTACAAGGCAAAGAAATGATGAGTCCATCATTGACTACATCGAGCAGTGGAGAAACCTTGCCCTTTAATTGAAGGAACAAACCAGTCAATCTTTTGCTATAGACACGTTTATCCAAATGATACATTGGGGGCTACTCTACAGCCTCAAAGAGAACATGCCTACCACCTTTGAAGAATTAGCTACTCGAGCTCATGACCTAGAGATCTAGATAGCCAAACATGGGAATCCTTAAATAAGTGATTATTGTGAGAAGAAGGAAGCTATGAAGAAGAAGATAGATATTAAAGTGAAATATTTTGCAAACCAAGGCCAAGAGAAGTCTATGCCTACTCCACAGGAACTAGAAGAGGAGTATCCGTTCCCTGACTTTGACGTTCCATAAATGCTCAACCAACTACTCTAAGCCAAATTGATTGAGCTTCCATTGCTCAAGTGACCTGAAGAGCAAGGACGTGTGGCCGACCCCAAGTATTTCTAGTACCATTGAATGATAACTTATCCAACTAAAATGTGTTTTGTCTTGAAGAACAAAATACTTCATCTTGCAGAACAAGGAAAGGTCAAGTTAGACCTTGGTGGCAATTTTGCTGTTACTAACGTCACCATGTTGACTTTTGGGTCTTTTGACCCAGTACCATTACAACCCTCCATGGGTTCTTTTTCCTCTACCCAAGCAATAGTAAATGCCCAAACCTCAAGAAACTTTGCACCTATAAAAGTGAAATCAACACCGTAATACAATTTAGTGGCTTCTCCTCAAATTATGAAAACTGGGGACAAGGTAGCTGGATCTCCAACGACCTCTTTTCCTATAGTGTTCCTCCCGGAGGGGGCAATTCCTATCCAATTTATTGTTGATCAAAAGGTGACCATGGTTTATGCCTATCCTAACATGCTGAGGTTTGGGAATACCAACATCCCAACTCTCTATGAGCTTATGATTAATGACTTGGACTACTAGGAAGAATCGTTTGTTTCAGAAGATGAAATAGAAGATGGGAGGTCAACCTTCACGAGAAAGAAACCCAAGGAGAATGTACAACACCAATCTAACGGGGCCATTTTGAATAAGGGCATGACTATCTCCATCTACTCTAGTGACTTTGAAATATCTCCCCAAGACAAGGTCAGATGGACCGTTGTCTCTCGACGTAAGAACAAGGCTCCTCATCTCGCCATCCCCACGTCAACTAGACCAAAGCAAATTAGTAGGTCGCAAATACACACCACCTCTAAGAAGAAGAAAGTGGCAAAGAAGAAAGTACCTTGGGTACCGTCGACTAGTGAGAAAGAAATGCTTCAATAGCCTTATCCGAATTCATAACCCTTTGGGTGTTCACTTCTAAAAAGCTTTTTCCAAAGGAGTGTGAAGCAGCATATATGGTGTTAGTTGACGAAAAGGAGAGACAACACCATCAATAGAAAAAGCTTCACCCAACGAGGATGAAAACATGATAAAGATTCTTCAAAAGCACCCCATGTGTGATGAAGAAATAACAAAGCAACTAAAGGAAGTGTCATCCCACTTAATCCTTACCCAAGTACTTCAACTACCACAAAAGGTTCGCTTTACAATGGCGGGATCCCTAATTCTCTCCAACAAGTACCAAAAAGGGATGAATGCATGGATTGCATGGAAACAATTACCTTCACAGATGAGGATCTACAAATTGGGTCACATCCACACAACAAACCCTTGTATGTTGTTGGATATGTTTGTGAATAGAAGATGTCAGACATCTTCATTGATTGTTGATCTGTCGTCAACATCATGACAATCTCCACTATGAAACAACTTGGGATTGACAATGATGAATGGTTAAAGAGCAAGTTGACAATCCAAAGCTTCAAACAAAAGGAACAACATGTTGTAGGCATAGTGCACCTTGAGATAGAAATAAGGACCTTGACATCTTTAACCCTTTTACATGTCATTGACGCCAAGACATCCTACCAACTACTTTCGGCATGTCCTTGGTTGCATGAGACAGGGGTGATTCCTTCAACATGGCACTAATGCTTCAAATACTATCGTAATGCAACACAGAGGAAAGTAGTCACTATGTTAGATCCTTTTAACAAAGCCAAAGCAGGTTTTGCCAATGCTAAGTTCTATGCTAGCAAGATCATTTTAGAAGCTCTTCTGATTTCTGTGCCAAAATCTTCCACAATGAAGGTCTAGAAGGAAAAGGAAGACAATGAACAAAGAAGAAAATCCATCTTCAAGCGATGATAGGATCCCTCTACAAAACCAACATGCTTTTGAGTTTATGCTAACAACTACACCATTAGCATCCTCTCCTAATATCCAACTAGTATTTGTGCTTCGTTACACACCAAAGTCAAGGAGAAGGAAAGGGAAACTACCTTTTGAGGTAATGGATACATCAAGCATTGCACTAATATTAACAAGTGACATTCAAGTTCTCAAGAAGGATCTTATGCTTCCAATCTCTACGACATCCAAGTCATTGGTCACTAAACCACCGCTAAATGGATTTGTAAGAGTTTCATGAACTGGTAAACCAGGGCAACAAAAAGAATGATGGTTTAAACCCAACGCTGAAAAGCTTCTTGAGAAGGCAGGGTATAGGGAAAGTGAAAATCACCGACTAGGGGACCTTGAGTCAATCCTTACAAGTGGACAAGCCTATGGCCTAACAAAGACGCAAAGAACTTCAAGCAATGCTTTAGTCAACCTAAGGGTATATTTACGACTTTTTTTTAAGTTCAAACCACCAAATTAACCTAATCAAATCAACTAATACTAAAATTCCAAACCCAATGATACCAAGATTGCCCAAACTGACACTATTCACCTCTCTAGTTAAAGACTCAAAGCCAAAACCGATCCTAATCCTCTACTTAGAATCTTTTTTATCCCAAGACTAATGTTACAAATATGTTTTGATAGATACATAGAGCTTGAAATTTTGAACAAGACTGCCCAAAACTAACATTGTTCACCCCTCCGTTTTAAGACCCAAAGGTAGAGATCCAATCCTGACCCTCCATTTGGAATCTTTTTGGTCCTAAGCCTAATATCACAAATCTGACTTTATAGATACATAGAGCCTGAAATTTTGAATTCAACGATACCAAGTTGTCCAAACCTAACATTATTCACCCCTCCATTTTAAGACCAGAGCTAGAATCAATCCGAATCCTTAGTTTAAAATTTTTTCAGTCCTAAGCTTAACATCACAAATTTAACTTGATAGATGCGTTAAGCCTGAAAGTTTGAATCTAACAATACCAAGATTGCCCAAACTCGACACTAATCACCTCTCTGATTTAAGACCTAGAGCTCTTAACCCTCGGTTTGGAATCTTTTTTATTCAAAACCTACATTACAAATCTAACTTGATAGATACATAGAACCTAAAATTCTAAATCCAACGATACCAAGATTTCCTAGACTAGATGTTGTTCACCCCTTTGTTTTAAGACCAAGAGCCAGAACCGATCTTGACCCTTGATTTTGAATATTTTTTGTTAGAATCCTAATGTTATAAACCCACCATGACAGGTATATAGATCCCAAAATTCTAAATTCAATGATACCAAGATTGCTTAAACACAACACTATTAACCCATCCATTTCAAGACCCAAAACAAAAACTAATTTCAACATTCAATTAAAAATCTTTTCGATCTCAAACCTAATGTTACAAATCTTACTCAACAAACATATAGAGTCCAAAATTTTGAATCCAACCATACCAAGATTTTTTGAAACTAATCCCATTTACCTTTTCATCCTAAGATCTAATGCTGGAATCAATTCCAATGATGTGTTTGAAATCTCTTTGATCATGAAATGGTCATTGACAACAAGAACTGAACACAACAATGGCATCCTACATTTTCTTTCATTGAAAGGGAAATTTTCCCCTTTGAAAATCACTTTGCATTTGCCAACTATGTTGGCATAAAATCCCTCATCACAAGTAAAACCAACAGGGAGGACACATCCTTTGAGGAAATTCCAAATGCACCAAATGCTCTTAAGAACAAATGTATTCCCAAACACTGATTAACCAACAGAGGCACCATATTCTCTACCCCTCTTCTTTTTCCTTATCCCCCAAAGCAATCAATTGCAAAATGAAAATCACAAGAAGACTAAAACTTAACAAAGCACTAGGGTTCCCTAATACCCAATCTACCCACCTGGTATTCTCATTGTCGGACTCTCGACAATGGTAAATGCATGAAGGCATTGTAGAGGCATAGTAACTCCTTCCCCCAATATAGCATCGAAACGGCCATCTTCCCCCACTGCATAAGAGAATGAAAGGGTTTGCATGTTTCCTAGCTCTCTAGTTATGATGCCTTCTTTGCCAATTTCTCGCAATCTAGGGTAGTGTTTGGCATTGATGTCGTTGCTCCAGAAAACGGTGACACATAAGCGCCACATTGGAAAAATCGATGCTCTAGAAAACGGTAACATGTTTGGAACCATTTTTCCATAAAAATGGTGCTCCAAACCATGCTAGGGAAATTGAGAAGGCGTGGTTTGGGGCAATGCTGAATGCGGTATTTTTTCAATTTGGAGTTCGTTGCTGCCAACGAGGACATGATGTGGCAGTTATGTGGATTTCCTATATTGGGTAATAGTGCTGAAAACAGATATGGAGCACTGGTACCAAGAAGGTATTGTGGTTGCCCCAGAAAACGTCCTCTAACAACAACATTTTCAAACAAAAATAAACATTATTTTCTCATAAAATAGTTCTTCCAACCCATACATATATAGCAGTGTTTTCTCAGACGGTGTTTTATATTCAACATCGATACCAAACATATACTAAACGTTCTAGGAAAACTTAAAATGGATGGACAATAGAAATAGCATCAACAGACTTGCTCTCTTTCATTGCTTCTTATCGGGTTGTTGATCTCAAAGAGAAAAGACTTATAAAGAGAAAGGAAATGGTAATAAGCATGATACATGCATCCAACGCCATGTATCAACCAACTGACCAAGTATGAATATTGTGCTCTAGTCATTACAAAATCAGGGTTGCCAATTTTGTATATTTAAAACTAGGCCCTCACTTTAAATCATACCTGATGAATCGATTTTTGGTGAAGTATAGATTCTTTCTTGATGTATCAAATTTTTTGGCAAAGTACCTCGTCAGTGACGTATGCTCCCAAGTGGCATGTGACTCAGAGGCTGAAGTGGAGCTCCCTAATGGCGAGCTGTTTGGTGGCGAACTGCCTGGTGGTGAGCTCCCTGGTGGTGAACTGCCTGGTAGAGAACTACTTTGATGAGCTGCTTGGTGGTGAGCTATCTGGTGGCGAGTTGCCGAGTGGCGAGCTGCATGGTGTCGAGCTGCCTAGTTGCGAGCTAGATTGATGAGCTTCCTTGCTCTTTAGAGACCTCACGAAGAGGACTAATGACGTTTTATCTGGATTGAAAGTAAAGTTGGCAGAGCTGCTTAGTCTGTTAGCTCCCTACAAAGTCTTTGAGTTCATAAAAACTGGAAAGTATAAAGCAAGAGCTTTTAGTTTCTAAGAAATGAGGACTTAGCTTTTTGGAAGAAGAGGACTTAGCTTTTTAGAGGAGGAGAACTTAGATTTTTCTAGTGTTTCCCACAGACAGCACCAAATGATGAATCGATTTTTGGTGGAGTATTGATTCTTTCGTGATGTATCAAATTTTTTGGCTAAGTACCTTGTCAGTGACGTATCCTCCCAAGTGGCCTATGACTTAGAGGCTGAAGTGGAGCTCCCTAATGGCGAGCTGTCTGGTGGCGAGCTACCTAGTGGTGAACTGCCTGGTGATGAGCTCCCTGGTGGTGAACTGCCGGGTGGCGAACTACCTTGATGAGCTGCTTCGTGGTGAGCTATCTGGTGGCGAGCTGCCTAGTGCTGAGCTGCCTGGTGGCGAGCTGCCTAGTGGCGAGCTACATGGTGTCGAGCTTCCTAGTGGCGAGCTATATTGAAGAGCTTCCTTGCTCTTTAGAGACCTGCAAGGAACCAAATGTCAGAGGACCTGAGGTGGCTAACCCGGCGAGGTCGCTCCGACGCTTAAGTCAGTACCCTCATAGAAGACCGTGAGCTAGGATTTGCCTAATTGCTTACATGCTCACCTCTTGCCATTGGGGTTGGTGCCTTTATATAGGCATTGTTTGGCGTGGGCTTCATGCACCATATCCGAGATTTCTACAAGGTCGTCTAAGTGGTTCGAGATTCCTAGAGGTAACCGCCATGCACGTTGACCACCCTCCAGATCGTCTGGCACGTGGGCCAACTTCCAAGGATCGTGGGAGTGTCAGGATATGCATGCCGAATTTTTCGATGAGCATATCTCGCAGGTTGCCAGGTCGGCGCCTGTGCCAGGGTATCAGCTCGCGCCAGGGCCAAGTCACGCCTGTGCCACGCTGCCAGCTCGCGCTTGTGCTAGACTGCCAGTTCGTGCTTGGGCCAGGTCACGCCTGTGCCAGGCAGCCAGCTCGCGCCTATGCCAGGCTGCCAGCTCGTGCCTGTGCCAGGCTGCCAGCTCGCGCACAAGCAGTTTGCCAATCTCAAGAAGTCTGTCTTCCATATATCAGCTCCAACATGCAGTTTGCCAATCTTCTCACCAAGGCAGTTTCAAAGAAGAAGTAAAAGTAGATCTTTGCAAGTTGGGAATGACAAACATCTATTCCCAACTTGAGGGGGAGTGTAGAAGCCACCGATGTGGTCCCCATCTCTTTCTATTATACTCGTATACAACAATTAGTTATTTAAGTCAGTCCACAATTTGTTGTTAGTCTTTTATTAGGATTTTATTTTTTCCATGTAAGTAGCCTTATCCTTACTTCAGAATTAATATAAATAGAAAGAGGGGGGCAACAGATTAAGCATCCTCTTCTTTTCTAAAACCCTTCCTTCGAAATCTTCTTCTCTCTTTCTCCTCTCATTCACTCCTCTCATCTTCTTAATTTCCTATTGATTATACACCACAACTTGGGCTGTTAATAGTCTCATACGACCACATTATCTTATAACTTCTAATATAAACTAACCAATAATTTTCTTTTTCCAATATTATACTTATTTATCTTAATAATTTGTGTAATTGTTTGTTCAAATTATAGTTTTCCATTTCCCATAGTCATTTTTTAATAATTTTCAATAATTTGTAATGAAAATTACATAACTTTTCAATGGTTTTCCAAAATCTATCAAATGTAATAAATTTTCCTAAAATTTCCAAAACATTCTAATAATTTTCAATAATTATTTAATGTATTTTAAATAAACTTTCAAATACTTTAAATCTTTTAATTTCGAAAATTTTATTTTACGAAAATGTAGTTTCACGAAAATTTTTGAAAAATATATTACATTTGTGTAACTATGGGGATTTGTTGAATTTTTTTAAATTGTTGTTACATATACATTTTTATTTGGTAGTTTACTAACAAAATTACACTAACTTTTCTTTTATTTTCAATATAAATTAATTAATAATTTTATTTTCTATCATTATTAATAACAATAACTAAATTTTTATACTTTTTGAGATTTGTTAAATATAATTCTCAATTTTATAGGAATTAGTTAAAACGTTTTCAATTTCTATAAAATGTTGTTAATGAGTTAATTAAGAACAATATTTATTATTTTTTGGTAATTTACTAACCGTACTAATAAGAATATTTAATTTTTGGTAATTTACTAACCATATTTATTAACTTTTTGTAATAACACTTAATACTCATTATTATGGGTGGGATTAAATATTAACTGTATTTAACTATTTAGTAATTAATATGAATATTTTAAATGATGAAGAGTGGATATAGATTAGGGGGATACATTTTAGGAATTTATTAGGGAGTGGGGCAACATGATACTTTCCTATTGGTTTAAATAAGATACCTTATTTAGGTAGTTGGGTGACATGGATTAATGGGAGTGGTGGGAAGGGGAGAGGAGAGAAAGTTAAAGAGAATGCACGATGAGGATAATGGAGTTAGGAGAGGCATGGTGACGGGGACCCGTGCGATACAGGGGCTTTGTTAAGTGAAAGTTAAATAATAAAAATACATAAGAGTATATAATTGTTTTATATTTTAACTTTTTAATAAACAATCCAATCAAACTCAACCCGAGTTAGTTGGTTTTCTAGTATTTCAGATTGGCTTTGGTTTAATAAATATATTAATATTTTATATTTTAAATTTAATTTTTTAATATGGGAAAGTAGGAAAATTCCCATATTTCTTAGTCTAAAATATTTTATACCATAGATTTAATTTTTGTAATTTATTTTTTAATAATATCATTGTAATTTATGAAATTTAAAGTTAATTTTTAAGTTTAAATCTTTTGAACAAACAAACTAAACCGAAAATAGGCCCAAATCGATACAACCCGAATTGGTGGGTTTTCGCTAATGGTCAATCGGTTTCGAGTGATAAACTATGGATTTGACCAGACCGATTTGGTTGGCAAAACAGCCTACAACTGAACTTAACCAATCATTGAACACTCCTAAGTTCAACTATATTTATAATCTAATCTCTAATAAATAATAATAGTTTAATCAACAATAATTATTGAAAATTAATAGCAAATGTACACAATCATTGAAAATAAGTTTATAATAAAAATATAATAAATATATATATATAAGGAAAATACAATAATTACAAAAATATAATAATTACTAAAAAAATACTAAATTAGTCAATAAATAGTGTAATCTCAAATAATACTTTAATCTCTAATAAGTATTAATCTATGAAGTATAAAAGATATATAAGTACTAAAATTAAATTATAACAAAAGTATGATAAATTAAATTTCAAAATTTAAATTGTATTTTTTAATCTCCAATAATTATTGAAATTATATTTATAAAAAATAAATAATTACTGAAAATAAAATAAATATTAATTATAGTGTATATAAATATAAAATGAATATACACTCTTATTGTAAAATTATTACTAATAAATATATTTTTTTTGATAGTTATTTTCTATAATCATTAATTGATATAAGTGAAATTAGTAATTTACAATATTATTTAGTTATTGAAATAATAGTGTTACTTAAATTCTTAAAATATTAATTATTGATTGAATTTAATAATCCATAAAATTATAACTGTACTATTATTACATAATTCATTATTAATTTTGTAAAATAATAAATTATTATTAATATGAATATTATGAATTCTATTAACATTATTTTTCTATTTTTAAGATTTTTTTATTATATTATAAAATTTTGTTATTTTAACTATTTAAAATTTTGCCATGTCAAATATTTTGTTACTTAAATATTTATATAATATGTAAAATATTTATAAATTTTCATAACTTGAATTTTATTATTTTAGTGTTATTATGTAATATTAAATATCTTTTATTTTATTTAGCTATTTTTAATGTTTTTATTTAATACTTTTAGTTATTAAAATATTTAAATAATGTTTTATTTTTGAATGTTAAATTTTTATTATTGGAATAACATGTAAATTGAATAATTCGTAAAATTATAATTTGTATTGTTACTAAGTAATTTCATGATGAATATTATTAAATATTGATTTTTTGTGTTTTGAATAATTATTTTAAATTTAGTGTATAATTTCATTATAACATTTAAATAGTTCTGAATTTTTTTAATTGAAACTTTCATTAGAGAGATATAGATAAAAAGTAGGGGAGAGGACAAATAGGAATTAGAGATAGTTTAAGAGAGAATGTCTCTACTAAATTAGAGATAATTTAAGAGATAAATAGGAGTTAGAGATAATTTAGGAGATAAATAGGAATTAGAGACAATTTAGGAGGAAGAGGGGGAAAGTGGTGCCACTTGGCAAAACATTAGAAAAGCAAATCCCTCTTTCTTTATGGTTGTTGGGTTTAGTTAAGCATATGTGACATTGGTATAATGGGTAATTATGTGGAATTAAAAAAATAAAAAATTTCAAAAAAACAGAAAATTAGGAAGGGGGTTTGAAGGAAGGAGAGGTATGGTGATGTGGACATATATGAATTTTGGTAATTAACTTTTACAATAACTATTATTTCAATAGTTGATCATATATAATATTTACCGATTTTTATAATTGATAATGTCAAATATTATTTTCAGAAAATTAATTAGAAATTATAATTTTTGGTAATTAAATCATTTCTGAAATAAGTTAATGTTAAAATAATAAATTTTTTTAAACAAATTTTCGTCATTAAGTTATTTTCAGTAATTATAGCAATCAAAACAATAATATTAAATATTATGTTCAGCAATTAAACTTTATAATATTATAATACTGAATAATTAAAATATTATTAATATTTCAGAATCTTTTTGCTTATTTCAGAAATTAGAATTTTCGGTATTAAACTTATTTAGGAATTTTTGGTGATTACATGTTACAATAATTATTATTTTCAGTAATCGATTATATTTAATATTATTTAAAGTAATAAAATATATAAAATTATAATACTGAATAATTACTGAAATTATTGAATAATTATTACGATTTTAAATAACTAATGATTGAAAACTAAAAACTCTTAAAATTCTGAAAATTAACAATTAAAAATAATTTCTGAAAACTTAAATAATACTAAAAATATTTCAAATTAATTACTTAAAATTAAAGGTACTGAAAATTCTGAATTCCTGTAATTATAGACTAAAGTAGTTAATAAAAATGAAAGATTAACTGTGAAATTCAGAATAGTTACTCGTGAAATTACTGAATATATATTACAATTTCAAACAAGTAATAATTATTATAGTATTTTTTACAATTTAAAATATCTATTGATTATTGAATATTTATTTTTTACTTATTTTTCATATTGTCAGTAATTATTATTTTTAAATTTTAAAATTTTTCAGAAAATAAAATAATGACAGAAAAACGAAAAATAATTATTTTGAAACCTGAAAATTCAAAATAATTACTGAGAAAATATTGAAAATTGTGATTGTTTGTTGAAAATTAATGAATGGTTATTGAATAATTATTAAGAATCAAAATAATGAAATTTCTGATAATTACTAAATTCAAATTAATTTTTTAATTAATGTATTGAAATCAGAAATTTCAAAATAGTTATTGACAATTCCGAGAACTAGTGAGAATATTTACTGAAAATAATTCTAAAAATTACTGAAGTTTCAAAATAAAAAATAATTAACATTTTGAAATTTCAGAAAATTACTAAATTCAACATCATTTTTTAATTATTAGTTTGAAAATATTAAATTTCTAAAAATTATGAAGTTAAAATTTTTATTGAAAATGAAAAATAATTATGTTAAAATCTAAAAATTCAAAATAGTTATTGAAAAATTTGATAATTACTCCTAAAACACCTCTTCATCCATCTTACATGCGCAATTATCCATCCAAAAACCAAATATGTTGTTAAATTAATTAGTTAAATTAATTTTGGGTAGTTAAATTATTTTGGCAAATGTTTTTGATATTTTCTATAATTACTGGTATTATTGAATATTAGTTATTAAATATCAACACCTAAAATATAGTTTTTGATAATGTTGGTAAATTGGAATATTTAATTAGTAAAAATTACCTGTTGAAAATTACTGATTTTGGTAATTTAACTTCAGAAATTTTTGAAAATTAATTATTGAAATCAATAATTAATGAAAAATGAATAATTAATTAAAATACTAATAAATATAATTTAATAATTAAAAAATTCTCATTGGATATTTTTTTCAATAAATATAAATTTATACTTTTTTTCATTTTTAATAGTTTTGATATTGTAAATAATCTTTTTCACAATCGATCAAGCGTGAAGCCCGGAGTAAAAAAATCTACATCAACCCTTCAAAAGTACCAAATTCAAGAAAATCTACATCAACACTTCAAGAAGTACGAGAAACATGTCGATGGCCCTCGTCTTCACCGAATTCTATTATTACTTGGAGGTTTCTCACATCATCGATCAGAAATCAGAGAGAGTTCAACTCCCTTGAATTTTATTTATTACAATTTTATTTTTGTAATTTGTCTCCGAATTTTGTGTTAATCAAATACACAAAATTTGTGTTGACAAATTTCTAACATGCCTAGTGGGACACTCTCTTCCTCTCATCTTTTGAGTTGACAATTGCAACAATCATCTAATTTCTACCAAGAAGGCTACAACTTCCATCAACAAACCCTCTAGCACTTTTAGTTCTTCCTACAACCATCATGTCACATGTGCCATGGAGAAATCCAACAAAGTGCAACTAATATCTCCAATAGAGCTTCCAATACAGAAAATCACCAAGGCGACTATTGTACAGAAACAAAACCTCTTCAACTCTTCGCACTTTGATTTGAAAGGAAAAAATCACTTTCTTCTTAGATGACCAACCTAGCACTACGTCGAGGATGAAGTCATGCTCTGCATCATACAACTCCCATTCTACTTCCAATGGTGTTGCACCGGTTATGATGACAGAAGTCGCAACAACACAAGAACGACTCTAGAAGATGGTTGAAGCCATCAACAACCTCAAAAGCTCCAACGCAATGATAGATCTCCAAATTGCCTTCCGGCTGAACAAATTAGAGATATAAAACCACCAAGCAAAGTACAATCAAGGACTTTCTCACCCTCTAAGATTCACTCTTCCAATGACTCTCAACTTCCAAGAGCAATGGAAGTAGCAACAAGAAAAGCATGATCGTGTCACTCTGCAAAACATGATGCAAGACACCACCCAAATCTCTATCGCTCTTCTAATAGTGCAGCAACTCCTTTGCATGATCGTTGACACCATAAGGGCTTAGTATAGAGGAGTTCTGTAGACCTCTATATTGTATGCCAAACCATGCACTTGTCGCATTGATGAGATGCGCATGTCGATCAGCTACCAACCACCTAAGTTCCAGTAGTTCAACGGGAAGGGCAATCTGAAGCAACACAGAGCCCACTTCATTAAGACCTACAATAACGTGGGAACCTATGGCGACCAAATGGTGAAGCAGTTTGTTCGCACCCTCAAGTCTACTACGTTTGATTGATACATCGACCTCTAGCCAGATCTTTTGCATGATCATTGACACCATAAGAGCTTAGTATAGAGGACCTCTCTAGTGTATGCCAAACCATACACTTGTCACATTGATAAGATGTGCATGTTGATCAGCTACCAACCACCTAAGTTTCAGTAGTTCAACGGGAAGGGCAATCTGAAACAACACATAACTCACGTCACCAAGACCTACAAAAATGCAGGAACCTATGGCGACCAAATGGTGAAGCAGTTTGTTCGTACCCTCAAGTCTAGTACGTTTGATTAGTACATCAACCTCCAGCCAGGCTTCATTAATAGTTGGGACCAGCTTTAGAGAGAATTCCTCACTTACTTTTACTGTACGTGTCGAACGACTGGACTTCTAGAACTCTCAACTACAAGGCAAAGAAAGGATGAGTCCGTCATCAACTAAATCTAGCAATGGAGAAACCTTGCCCTTTAATTGAAGGAACAAACCGGTCAATCTTTTGCTATAGACACGTTCGTCCAAAGGATACATTGGGGGCTACTCTATAGCCTCAAGGAGACATGCCTACCACCTTTGAAGAGTTAGCTACTCGAGCTCATGACCTAGAGATCTAGATAGCCAAACATGGGAATCCTTAAATAAGTGATCATTGTAAGAAGAAGGAAGTTAAGAAGAAGAAGACGGATATTAAAGTGAAATCTTTTGCAAACCAAGAACAAGAGAAGTTTAGGCCTACTCTAACGGGGCCATTTTGAATGAGGGCATGACTATCTCCATCTACTCTAGTGACTTTGAAATATCTCCCCAAGACAAGGTCAGATGGACCGTTGTCTCTCGACGTAAGAACAAGGCTCCTCATCTCGCCATCCCCACGTCAACTAGACCAAAGCAAATTAGTAGGTCGCAAATACACACCACCTCTAAGAAGAAGAAAGTGGCAAAGAAGAAAGTACCTTGGGTACCATCGACTAGTGAGAAAGAAATGCTTCAATAGCCTTATCCGAATCCATAACCCTTTGGGTGTTCACTTCTAAAAAGCTTTTTCCAAAGGAGTGTGAAGCAGCATATATGGTGTTAGTTGACGAAAAGGAGAGACAACACCATCAATAGAAAAAGCTTCACCCAACGAGGATGAAAACATGATAGCGATTCTTCAAGAGCACCCCATGTGTGATGAAGAAATAACAAAGCAACTAAAGGTTCGCTTTACAATGGCGGGATCCCTAATTCTCTCCAACAAGTACCAAAAAGGGATGACTGCA
Organism: Nelumbo lutea; assembly: GCF_056320005.1. Taxonomy (NCBI): domain Eukaryota; kingdom Viridiplantae; phylum Streptophyta; class Magnoliopsida; order Proteales; family Nelumbonaceae; genus Nelumbo; species Nelumbo lutea. Next base: position 35,771,049 of record NC_142689.1, on the reverse strand, counting down.
CGGATTGCAGGGAAACAATTACCTTCACAAATGAGGATCTACAAATTGGGTCACATCCACACAACAAATCCTTGTATGTTGTTGGATATGTTTGTGAATAGAAGATGTTAGACATCTTCATTGATTGTTGATCTGTCGTCAACATCATGACAATCTCCACTATGAAACAACTTGGGATTGACAATGATGAATTGTTAAAGAGCAAGTTGACAATCCAAGGCTTCAAACAAAAGGGACAACGTGTTGTAGGCATGATGCACCTCGAGATAGAAATAAAGACCTTGACATCTTTAGCCCTTTTACATGTCATTAACGCCAAGACATCATACCAACTACTTTCGGCATGTCCTTGGTTGCATGAGATAGGGGTGATTCCTTCAACATGGCACTAATGCTTCAAATACTATCGTAATGCAACACAGAGGAAAGTAGTCACTATGTTAGAGCCTTTTAACAAAGCCAAAGCATGTTTTGCCAATGCTAAGTTCTATGCTAACAAGATCATTTTAGAAGCTCTTCTGATTTTTGTGCCAAAATCTTCCACAATGAAGGTCTGGAAGGAAAATGAAGACAATGCACAAAGAAGAAAATCCATCTTCAAGCGATGATAGGAACCCTCTACAAAACCAACATGCTTTTGAGTTTATGCTAACAACTACACCATTAGCATCCTCTCCTAATAACCAATCAGTACTTGTGCATCGTTACACACCAAAGTCAAGGAAAAGGAAAGGGAAACTACCTTTTGAGATTGCACTAATATTAACAAGTGACATGTGCTTCCAATCTCTACGACATCCAAGTCATTGGTCACTAAACCACCACTAAATGGATTTGTAAGAGTTTCATCAACTGGTAAACCAGGGCAACAAAAAGAATGATGGTTTAAACCCAACACTGAAAAGCTTCTTGAAAATGCAGGGTATAGAAAAGGTGAAAATCACTTACTAGGGGACCTTGAGTCAATCCTTACAAGTGGACAAGTCTATGGCCTAACAAAGACGCAAAGAGCTTCACGCAATGCTTTAGTCAACCTAAGGGTATATTTAGGACTTTTTTTTTTATTTCGAGCCACCAAATTAACCTAATCAAATCAACTAATACTAAAATTCCGAACCCAACGATACCAAGATTGCCCAAACTGACACTATTCACCTCTCTAGTTTAAGACTCAAAGCCAAAACCGATCCTAATCCTCTACTTAGAATCCTTTTTATCCCAAGACTAATGTTACAAATATGACTTGATAGATACATAGAGCTTGAAATTTTGAACAAGATTGCCCAAAACTAACATTGTTCACCCCTCCATTTTAAGACCCAAAGGTAGAGATCCAATCCCGACCCTCCGTTTGGAATTTTTTTGGTCCTAAGCCTAACATCACAAATCTGACTTGATAGATACATAGAGCCTGAAATTTTGAATTCAACGATACCAAGTTGTCCAAACCTAACATTATTCACCCCTCCATTTTAAGACCAGAGCTCGAATCAATCCCAATCCTTAGTTTAAAATTTTTTCGGTCCTAAGCTTAACATCACAAATTTAACTTGATAGAGACATTAAGCCAGAAATTTTGAATCTAACAATACCAAGATTGCCCAAACCCGACACTAGTCACCTCTTTGATTTAAGACCTAGAGCTCTTAACCCTCGGTTTGGAATCTTTTTTATTCTAAACCTACATTACAAATCTAACTTGATAGATACATAGAACCTAAAATTCTAAATCCAACAATACCAAGATTTCCTAGACTAGATGTTGTTCACCCCTTTGTCTTAAGACCTAGAGCCAGAACCGATCTTGACCCTTGATTTTGAATATTTTTTGTTAGAATTCTAATGTTATAAACCCACCATGACAGGTATATAGATTCCAAAATTCTAAATTCAATGATACCAAGATTGCTTAAACACAACACTATTAACCCATCCATTTCAAGACCCAAAACAAAAACTGATTTCAACATTCAATTAAAAATCTTTTCGATCTCAAACCTAATGTTACAAATCTTACTCAACAAACATATAGAGTCCAAAATTCTGAATCCAACCATACCAAGATTTTTTGAAACTAATCCCATTTACCTTTTCATCCTAAGATCTAATGCTGGAATCAATTCCAACGATGTGTTTGAAATCTCTTGGATCATGAAATGGTCATTGACAACAAGAACTGAACACAACAATGACATCCTACATTTTCTTTCATTGAAAGGGGAATTTCCCCTTTGAAAATCACTTTGCATTTGCCAACTATGTTGGCATAAAATCCCTCATCACAAGTAAAATCAACAGGGAGAACACATCCTTCAAGGAAATTCCAAATGCACCAAATGCTCCTAAGAACGAATGTATTCCCAAACACTGATTAACCAACAGAGGCTCCATATTCTCTACCCCTCTTCTTTTTCCTTATCCCCCAAAGCAATCAATTGCAAACTGCAAATCACAAGAAGACTAAAACTTAACAAAGCACTAGGGTTACCTAATACCCAATCTGCCCACCTAGTATTCTCATTGTCAGACTCTCGACAATGGTAAATGCATGAAGACATTGTAGAGGCATAGTAACTCCTTCCCCAATATAGCATCAAAACGGCCATCTTTCCCCACCGCATAAGAGAATGAAAGGGTTTGCTTGTTTCCTAGCTCTCTATTTTTGATGCCTTCTTTGCCAATTTCTCGCACTCTAAGGTAGTGTTTGGCATTGATGTCGTTGCTCCAGAAAACGGTGACACATAAGCGCAACATTGGAAAAATTGATGCTCTAGAAAATAGTAACATGTTTGGAACCGTTTTTCCATAAAAATGGTGCTCCAAACCATGCCAGGGAAATTAAGAAGGCGTGGTTTGGGGCAATGCTAAATGCGGCATTTTCTCAATTTGGAGTTCGTTGCTGCCAACGAGGACATGATGTGGCAGTTATGTGGATTTCCTATAATGGGTACTAATGCTGAAAACAGATATGGAGCAATGGTACCAAGAAGGTATTGTTGTTGCCCTAGAAAACGTCCTCTAACAACAACATTTTCAAACAAAAAAAACACTATTTTCTCATAAAATAGTTCTTCCAACCCATACATATATAGCAGTGTTTTCTCAGACGGTGTTGTATATTCAACATCAATACCAAACATATACTAAATGTTCCAGCAAAACTTAAAATGGATGGACAATAGAAATAGCATCAACAGACTTGCTCTCTTTCATTACTTCTTATTGGGTTGTTGGTCTCAAAGAGAAAAGACTTATAAAGAGAAAGGAAATGGTAATAAGCATGATACATGCATCCAACGCCATGTATCAAACAACTGACCAAGTATGAATATTGTGCTCTAGTCATTACAAAATCAAGGTTGCCGATTTTGTATATTTAAAACTAGGCCCTCACTTTAAATCATACATGATGAATCGATTTTTGGTGAAGTATAGATTCCTTCATGATGTATCAAATTTTTTGGCTAAGTACCTCTTCAGTGACGTATGCTCCCAAGTGGCCTGTGACTCAGAGGCTGAAGTGGAGCTCCCTAATGGTGAGCTGTCTAGTGGCGAACTGCCTGGTGGTGATCTCCCTGGTGGTGAACTGCCTTGTAGTGAACTACCTTGATGAGCTGCTTGGTGGTGAGCTATTTGGTGGCGAGCTGCCTAGTGGCGAGCTACATGGTGCCAAGCTGCCTAGTTGCGAGCTAGATTGGCGAGCTTCCTTGCTCTTTAGAGACCTGCAAGGAACCAAATGTCAGAAGACCTGGGGTGGCTAACCCGGCGAGGTCGCTCTGATTCTTAAGTCAATACCCTCATAGTAGACTACGAGCTAGAAAATAATAAAGTATGAGAGCTAGGATTTGCCTACTTGCTTACTTGCTTGCCTCATTCCATTGGGGTTGGTGCCTTTATATAGGCATTGTTTGGTGTGGGCTTCACGCACCATATCCGAGATTTCTGCAAGGTCGTCTAAGTGGTTCGAGATTCCTGGAGGTAACCCCCATGCACATTGACCACCCTCCGGATCGTTCGGCACATGGGCCAAATACCAAGGATCTTGGGATTGTTAGGATATGCATGCCAAATTTGTTGGTGAGCATGTCTCGCAGGTCACCAGGTCGGCACCTATGCCAGGCTGTCAGCTCGCGCCAGGGCCAGGTAGCGCTTGTGCTAGGCTGCCAGCTCGCACCTTTGCCAGGCTACCAGCTCGTTCCTGGGCTAGGTTGCGCATGTGCCAGGCAGCCAGGTCACGCCTATGCTAGGCTACCAGCTCGTGCCTGTACCAGACTGCTAGCTTGTGCCTGTGCCAGGCTGCTAGCTCATGCTAGGGCCAGGTCATGCCTATGCCAGACTTCCAGGTCGCGCCTGTGCCAGAGTACCAGGACACGCCTGTGCCAGGCTGCCAGCTCGTACCTGGGCCAGGCTGCCAGCTCGTGCCTGTGCCAGGTCATGCCAGGGCTAGGCCTCTAGGTCACGCCTATGCCAGGCTGCCAGTTCGCACCTATGCTAAACTGCCAGATCGCGCCTGTGCCAGCTGCCAATTCCTGCTTGGGCTAGGTCGCAGTTGTGCCAGTCTGCTTGCTCGAACCTTTGCCAGGCTGTCAGCTCGTGCCTGTACCAGGCTACACCAGGGTCGGGTCGCCAAGCTGCGCCTGTGCTGCCAGGTGGGACACCATCAACTTAGCTAAGGCAAGTTATTTCCAAAGTGGTTACGGGTGTCATCTAGTTGTTCTTAGGTGCCATGCGTCACAATATCATTGGAGGGCCAAATCTGCCCTCATAATTTGCCCCCCACTCCCAAGCCAAAAGTAACTCGACGAAGGGAGTAGATTTCTCCTTTTGCCCCAAAATGAATAATTCATTGAGCTTGTAAGCATTGATTCAATTCCTTAGGCTCTGGGAGCAACTCACAGTCCACTCCTTGATTTTGTCCATGCCGAAGAGGGAACTAGGTTTTATGCGGTGATGAGGTCTCCACTATTTTGGTATTTTGTCCCTTAGGTCTCTGGGAGTGACTCGTAGTCCACTCTCCTTGATCTTGCCCATGCCAAAGAGGCGAGTGGGTCTCTCATAGCATTATAGCACTTAAGCTTTGGGAGCGACTCGTAGTCCACTCTCCTTGATTTTGCCTATGCCGAAGAGGCGACTGGGTCTTATGCGATGAGGAAGTCTTTTATCAGTTCATCAGTTCGCACCTGGGCCAGGCTGCCAAGTCGGTGCCTGTGCCAGGTCACGTGTGCCAGGCTACAAGGCCACCAGGCTGCGCGCAGGCTGCGCCAGGCCACGCTAGGTCATGCGCAGGCCGCACCAGGCCGTGCTAGACCGCACCAAACCACCAAGTCGCGTAATGCCTGTCACCCACCCCTACAAGAAGCTACTAGGAGCTCGACCTTCGGGGGCAGCACTACTAACTTTAGGTCGTCAGCTCACACAGTAACCTTGGAGGGCTCGACCAGCAAGGGCGCCCATGTAGTCTATTGGCCGCCAACTCCCATAGAATCCACGAAGAGAACATCTTTGTAGAGGGGACCTCACGAAGAGGACTAATGATGTTTTATCTTAATTGAAAGTAAAGTTGGCAGAGCTGCTTAGTCTATTAGCTCCCTACAAAGTCTTTGAGTTCATAAAAACTAGAAAGTATAAAGCGAGAGCTTTTAGTTTCTAAGAAATGAGGACTTAGCTTTCTGGAAGAAGAGGACTTAGCTTTTTAGAGGAGGAGAACTTAGCTTTTTCTAGTGTTTCCCACAGATAGCACCAAATGATGAATTGATTTTTGGTGGAGTATTGATTCTTTCGTGATGTATCAAATTTTTTGGCTAAGTACCTCGTCAGTGACGTATGCTCCCATGTGGCCTATGACTCAGAGGCTGAAGTGGAGCTCCTTAATGGCAAGTTGTCTGGTGGCGAGCTACCTAGTGGTGAACTGCCTGGTGGTGAGCTCCCTGGTGGTGAACTGCTTGGTGGCGAACTACCTTGATGAGCTACTTGGTGGTGAGCTATCTGGTGGCGAGCTGCCTAGTGCTGAGCTGCCTGGTGGAGAGCTGCCTAGTGGCAAGCTACATGGTGCCGAGCCTCCTAGTGGTGAGCTATATTGACAAGCTTCCTTGCTCTTTAGAGACGTGCAAGGAACCAAATGTCAGAGGACCCGGGGTGGCTAACCCGGCAAGGTCGCTCCGATGCTTAAGTCAGTACCCTCATAGTAGACCGCGAGCTAGAAAATCATAAAGTATGAGAGCTAGGATTTGCCTAATTGCTTACTTGCTCACCTCTTGCCATTGGGGTTGGTGCCTTTATATAGGCATTGTTTGGTGTGGGCTTCATGCACCATGTATGAGATTTCTACGAGGTTGTCTAAGTGGTTCGAGATTCCTAGAGGTAACTGCCATGCATGTTGACCACCCTCCGGATCGTTCAACACGTGGGCCAACTTTATGCATGCCGATTTTGTTGGTGAGCACATCTCGCAGGTCGCCAGGTCGGCGCCTGTGCCAGGCTGTCAACTCGTGCCAGGGCCAGGTCACGCTTGTGCCAGACTGCCAGCTCGTGCTTGGGCCAGGTCGCGCCAGTTCTAGGCAGCCAGCTCACGCCTATGCCAGGCTGCCAACTCGTGCCTGTGCCAGGCTGCCAGCTCGCCCAGGGCCAGGTCGCGCCTGTGCTAGGCTGCCAGCTCGCGCATTTGCCAGGCTGCCAGCTCGTGCCTAGGCCAAGTCGTGCCTGTTCCAGGCCGCCAGGTTGCGCTTGTGCCAGGCTGCTAGCTCGTGCCTGTGCCATGTCACGCCAAGGCCAGGCCGCCAGGTTGCGCTTGTGCCAGGCTGCCAGCTTGTGCCTGGGCCAGGTCGCGCCTGTGCCAAGCTGCCAGCTCGCGCCTGTGCCAGGCTGCCAGCTCGTGCCTGTGCCTGGCTGCCAACTCGTGCCTGTGCCATGTCACGCCAAGGCCAGGCCGCCAGGTTGCGCTTGTGCCAGGCTGCCAGCTTGTGCCTGGGCCAGGTCGCGCCTGTGCCAGGCTGCCAGCTCGTGCCTGTGCCTGGCTGCCAACTCGTACTTGTGCCAGGACTAGGTCGCGCCTGTGCCGCCAGGTGGGACACCATCAACTTGGCTAAGGCAAGTTGTTTCCAAAGCGGTTCCGGGTGTCACCTAGTTGTTCTTAGGTTTCATGTGTCACAATATCATTGGAGGGCCAAATCCACCCTCATCAATACCATTTGATGCCATTCAATCAACGTGCAGCCATAGTAGTACCGAATCATTACACCACATTTGATGGCTATTTAGAACCCAATTTTTAATGTTTTTCATCCTGTCAATTAATTCAAATGTTTATGTTAAGGATTTTTGAAAAGAGTCTTCTCATCGCAAGAGGGAAGCCAATGGCCTACCCATAACCTAGTCACAACTCACAAGGTGTCCCTTTTATTAATAGAATTACTTCTATCAATAAGTAGGGGCTACATTAAAATAGTGAAACGGTGAATTAGTTGAACTCCTTTTTAACGCATGCAATAACGAGCCACTCTTTATCTGTAGAAAAAGTGAATAGGAAATCTGAGCGTGCAATAAGATATTGTGCTTACCGACCTGAATTCTTATATTAACCATGGTGGCTAATGTTAAGTAAATGGAATTTGACATCACATCATCATTCACCTGTGATGAATAATCTATGGAAATAGCCAACACATAATTAATGACATTGTGACAAAGCGTTGAAACAATAAAATTGATGGTCCGCTTGGTTGCGGAGAAGGGATGGGATGAGAAAAGAAAATTTTATCTTCTCAATTTGGGCATTTGTATTTGTTTGTTGAGACCTATTATCTAATAGAATTTTCTTTCTAATGTTTGGTTGATGTAAAAATTTTGCAGGATGTTTGATTTTAGAAAAAATGGTATCCAAACTCCACAATACAACCCTACCATATCCAACTCTACATGCATATTCACACCAGATCTAAAGCACCATTGTTAAACCAGGCGCTAACGCACATGAATGGCTTCTTTCTACTCATCGGAGCTAATACTCCAGATCAGGAGAAGAGATTTTTCCAATGCATCTATTCTCCATGGATACGTTCGGTGCTCTTCCACTGTCCTAGTGCAGAAAGACATCACACAACATACCGTGCTACGATCTCCTAATGGTTCTTTGACAATTGACATACTATAACATCCTGGTTTCACGTTGCAACCTCTCATGACCTTGTGATGTCAATCGTTCCCCCTCATTGCAGCCCCATGATCTGGCCTCACACCTATGTATATATTAACCCATTTGCCTTACGCCCTGTAGCTTGCATAAACACTTGGATGTTCTTTTGGTGGACTATCTTCAGAATTGCAGAGTAAAATTTCTAAAGGAGAGTAGCTAAACTCATACTCACATGTGGACTCTTGGAGAAGAGAGATCCTCGACACCAACATGACTGCATGGACACCTGGTAAAATCTTCACTGAAAGTTTTCCTTTGAAGGAAAAAATAGGGAAAGACAGGGAAATTCATACAAGATTTGTAAAGGTTTCTCTTTCTTTCCCCACTTTTTCCTTCAAATCAAACATAGCCTAGGGAACCTCTATAAATAGGAGACCTCCAAAGATTCTTACACAAGTTCATCACTTAGGCCATGTTCATTTTTCGTGAAGTACTGAAGTGGAGGGGGGAAAGTTTGGTCAATCCCATTGACCAATTTACCCGTATTCGAATTCTAAAATTATGTGGAACCCACGGCAAGTTTAATTTTCCTGGGTATCAGTTGGTCGGGTAAACAATACCATTGCGACACTCGGGTAAATTGGTTTCCCGAGTGAAGGGTGAGTAGATAAAAAAGGAAAATCTCAAAATTGCCCCCCAACAACATATAAGCTTGAGAGTGTCTCTTCGACTTTTTTTCTCAGAAATCACCTCTCGGCTCTGCGTTTCTCCTCTTCCACTCCATCTTGTTGCCGTTGGTTCTTTAAGTTGCTGCTCTGCTTGATCTAGTCATCGGCTCCATCGTTGATTCTCCACCATTGTTGCTGCTTCATCATCCTCCACTGTTGCCGACACCATTGAGCTGCTGCTGCTTCGCTTGTCATCGCTGCTCACTGTTTTTTTCTCCATTGAAACGATAAGAATCACTATTCCTCTTCATGCTGATCCGCCATTCCAATTTCTGACCAGATGTTTTTTTCTCCATTAATTTTACGATTTACGATTTAAAATTTCCGACCAGATGTTGTGCAAGCAGAAACTCTGAGAATGAGAATCAATATACGGTAGATATTCCTAATGTGCCATTCGATGCTATAATATATAGCATATAGCGACAGATTCATTGTAATAAGTATAGATGCATTGCCTTTACCGACAGTTAAACTGACATTTGTAATAGCATATAGCGATAGATTCATCATTCGTTGCAATAATATATTACGACAGATTCACCATCCGTTGTAATAATATATTAGCGACAGATTCATCATTCGTTGCAATAATATATTAGCGACAGATTCACCATCCGTTGTAATATCATATAGCAACAGATTCACCGCCGTCATAGCATGGTTTCAGCGACTGATATTTTTGTCGGTATAAATACAATACCTTTACCGACATTAAGTTTTCCGTCGTAATAGATTTAGCGATAGATATTTCTGTCGGTATAGTTGTATTACCTCTACCAACAACGGTTAATATATTTCCGTCGGTAATATGTATTATAGGTTCCATTTAATATTTATTTTGACAATATTGGATATTTTGATTTGTCATTATAGATGTTTACGACAATACCATGTTGATCTATATGTCGGCATTATTAACTACTTTTGTAATGACTATTTTATCAATTTCCATCATTTAATATAAACATTTTACTGGATAAATAGATCTGTAACAAAAGACATTTCATTAATTGAATATAACCATATGCACATAATTTATACAATATCCATATTGTATCTGTACAAGTATCATAAATGAAGTTTTTCGTAACTTTCAACAAAAAAAAAAAGTTTAAAACTCCATGATCACAAGCTTTACTCGATCCCTCTTCACAAAAAGAAAGATTTACTCGATCCTATATATCTTTCATAATTCAAAATAACCCAACACTAAACACTAGAAATCACAAAAAGATTTGCTTCCAAAATTCTTTTACCATCAAAAGTACAAAATTACATGATCACATGCTTTGCTTCACCATACGGTATACCTGTGAGAAAAATAATAGAAAAGTTCTATAAGTTTTAGATAAAAGAATATAAATTTTCGATCCAGACTAAAGTTTGTATGCAATATAATAACAAAAATAAAATAATATTTAAATTGTATTCTTACAATTTTGATTGTTAATATTATGACTAGAAACTGAAGAGGGTCCATGCCATCATCAGGAACCTATCCAAAAACATACAAACTTAGTATACATCTCAAACCATAATATATCTAAACAAAGAATATTTTGATAATAAAAATACCAACATTTATCAAGAAAAAATATTATCATTACATTAGAAAACAAACAAGACTTTCTAAGGTGGGCATGAAGGCCAATAGGCAGGCTATGATGTCTCCTACTGTGAGTCTATGGAATGTAAACAGGATGACCAGAGTTACTATAGACCCAACAAACAGGAACAACTTGAGCAGTCTAAACATCAACTGGTAATCTGCACTAAACTTCTTCCTACCCATGGATACAATCTTTAAGATGATCATCATGGCCAAAATGACTATCCAGGACAAACCATAAACTGATGCTTTTATTGTTGGGGACAAAGTTGGTATACAATTCCATACTGATAGATAAAGAAACGTAGAGAAAGAACAATCTCCCAGAACCGTCCACTGAGCCTAGCATACTGTAGGTGTTCTTGTTCCTCATCCCACCATGACTCCCAACTCTTGGTTGCTGGGACACCAATATCACCTCTGCTGCTTATTCACTTAGTCCAATCTTCCCAATCCTCCACTATCTTTTGCCACTCAAAACCTGAAGGATTAGAAAGGAATGGGGCAAACATCCAAGAAACCACATTGAACTTGTAAGAAGCATATAAGAAGTAGAATCAGTAGCTACAGCTCCATAAATCTCATATGCTATCAGCAATATCGTTAGCTCTACTCCTTTCACAAAATGACTCCTTGAATACATCTTGTAATTCTCTGCAAACTTTTCATGATGCACCACAAAGCCTCTCCTAGTGGCTCTATACTTGCCCCCACCCCCCATCCAAGACTGTACGCCCAAAATAATGGCCTTTTGTCCCAAGAGAGAAACTAAAGAATACAGCACAGAGCTGAAGTTGCATGATTATTATGTCACCTAATGCAGTTCTGAAACCTCTCTCTAGTTCAATTTCCATGACCATGGGCAAGGTCATCAGTAGACCTATCTGAACATAGCATCAAACCAATGATGCTAACTGCCAAGTGGCTTTTTCTTTGGCTGATGCTAGGTGGTTTGTTTTCTCTAGACAGAATATTGTAGCTTCTAGGTGGCTTCGGCTAATGCTAAATTCCAAGTGCCAAGAAACTGATGCTAAACTTCCAAGTGGCTTGTTTCTTTGGAGTTATTAATTCTGTTTTTTCAAGAAGGTTGATTTCGTGTCTTAGTTTGGGACTGATGCTAACTGCCAAGTGACAAAAATTATTCTGGTAATAGAAAACTTAAAGGTCTTAGTTTGGGACTGATGCTAAATGCCAAGTGACAAAATTATTAATTCTGGAGTCACTTTACCTATGGTTTTACTCCTTTTTCTCTCTTTGGAAAATAATGAAAAAAAAAGGAGAAATCATAGTCATTATATCATACAAAAAATTCTTTTTAATTTATTTTGGTAATAGAAAACTTAAAGAGGCTAATAAGTATCAATTTTGATGACATGACAAGCTATAGAAGACAAAATTATAGGAAAAGGGGGAAGGGGGTGAACTCATGCATGGGCCATCAAAACCTAGGGGTGCAATTTGGGTGGACCCAACCTGATCATAGACTGACTTAGTCCACAATTTTGGGCTTAGGTTGGGCTTGAGCACAAAGTTTGGATTCCAGACCCAACCTTTTTTAGCCTAGGCTTAGTCCTTAAATAGTCTAAGCCTAGTATAGACTGATTAGCCAATCCAAGAACAAACCAAGACTGAGCCCAACTGGATTGCATCAAATTTTAGTGCAAGTTTGCACAGATCAAGCTTTAATCTTGGCCTTGAGCCTTCGTCCCAATTCTGACCTGGGTATACCTTGCCCAACCCATCCAGAATTGTCAATGCTCACATACATCATGCCTCAAGTCTATCAAGTACGAATTTTATAGGATGAACTCTTCATTTGACATTCTAATTGGTGTCTAGTAGTTATAATGGATGGACATACAATTGATGAACTAACAGTTTATATAAAGATAATCTAAACAAATTTAGCATAAAATATCCTTAAGAATAAACTCTTCCAATTTGAGAAAAAAGGAATTAACAAATGAGTTCTAAAAACTGTAAAAAGAAACTCCACTAAATTTAGTCGATTAACCTCAAGATTGATGAAGCGGTTTGCTGCCCCTAATATATTTGCAACTTGCTCCGTAGGCACTTGCCCTTCAATTATTGACACAAGGCTTGCAACTATTCCTCGTAGCCCTTTAACTTCATCTCTTAATCCTGTAAAGCTTTACTTTAATTGTTGAAACTCTTCATCACAATCCATTGACTGAGAAGACGGAGCGTCAAATGATTTAGAAGAAGTGGGATACTTTCCCATGCAACAAATCCTTCCCTACTTTTCTGGTCCTTTCACTGGGAGAATACGTCATTTTTCCAAGAATTTTATGTAATTTCTGAAGTCTCAACCACACCCATACACTGTTTCATGCGTTCCTAAAAATTACAATATAACTTATCATTTAATTGAAAGCAAAAAAATATAGCAAAAAGGGGCGATGATACTTGAAATGAAACAAAGGTTGAAAGAGGTTTCTAGGGAAAACAAAACATTTGGGGCTGATTTCAAAGCAAGACTATATAAGATGAATTAACACATCAATAGACTATAATATACAAAGATCTATTAATTGATTTAAAAAAATACATACACATATTGCTGCTGCCTTCTCATTGATTATGCTTCCATCTTTACGTGTACGACTCTCAATGTATATTTGTGCACGTGAACGTCGTACCCCATTGTTTTCTTGATCATTCAATTCAAACGAATGGCTCGTTCTAACAATAAAAATTTTAAAAATAAAAATAATAATTAAAAATAAAAAACAACCATAAATTGTTGAGCAGGTCGACGGTTTGATCGCTTGAGTCAACGGGTTATTGATCGATTTTTTGTCAGAGATCAAATTTGGGGTAAAATACAACTACTTTTCTGGACAGTTCCCAGGCTGAGCCGTCCAAGTCAGCAGCGGTTCGAAAACCATGGTATTGGCTAATTAAGTTTTATTGCTAGGAACTTAGGGTTGTCAATGGGTCGAGCTACCTATTCATGGGTCGGGCCGAGTCGGGCTCGGGCTAGGCTTTTACTCTTCATAAACAGGATTTTGTTAGGCCCGAGCCCAAGCCCGGCCTAACCAACAGGCCTACAACTTGGGCCCGAGCCCGACTCTGATAAAAAGCCTGAAGCCCAAGCTCGAGCCCGAAGCCCAACCTAACAGAAAGATGGGAGAGAGAGAGAGAGAGAGAGAGAGAGAGAGAGAGAGAAAGAGAGAGAGAAGACTCACCATCACTGCCAGTGTTTGAGATTTGAAAGAGAAGAAGTGAGAAGAGGAACGAGAGAGAGAAAGAAAGAGAGAGAAAGAGAGAAAAGATTCACTACTGTCACCGGTGCTTATGTTTGCCACCTCATCAGTGTCTAAGATTTGAAAGAGAAGAACTGAGAAGAGGAACGAGAGAGAGAGAAGACTCACCGCCGGTCTGTCGGAGTTTACTTGTTGTGCTGGTGATTATTCGTTGGTTCTACGGCTGCCTGAGAGTGTGAGGAGGATATGAGTCACTATAAAGAGAAGAGAGGTTCAGCAGTTCAACTAACTGGAAAGAGATGAATGAGAAGAGGGGTTACTTAGGAATTAGGATATTAGGGTTTTTGAGTTTAATCTATAGGTCGGGCCGGGCTGGGCTATTTTGGCAAATGCTGAGCCTGGCTCGAATTTATTGCGGGTCGGGCTTTTTGGCCCGAGGTCAAGCCCGTGGGCTCAATTGCATGTTCAAGCCCATCCAGTGGCCTGGCCGGCCAGCCCATGAACAGGTCTAAATAGGTTTAGTCGAGTCCAACACGACCCATGGCCCTGTGCCTGAACCTATACGAGCCTGTGCCATGCCATGGGTAGGGCTGGCCTGTGGGCCAAGCCATAGGCTAGGCTGGGTTGTCGACTAGGCCAAAACTATTTATTTAAAAAAAATGAAAAAAAAATCTTAAAATTTTTATTTTATATGAATTTTGATGTATACAATTGTTTATATATACAATAATTAAATAAAATAGTATAATAAAATTAAAAAATATATATTTATTTTATTAATATATTATATACTATATATTATTATATAATTATAATTATATAATATATTATATATTTTTATATATTTTATTTTATTAATATATTTATATTTATATCTAAATATAATATATATATGGGTTGTGTTGGGCCATGCCGACACGACCCATTCGGTTGTGTTGGATCGTAGGCAACACGATCCGCTCGGTTGTGTTGCATCAGCCCAGCTCACAAACCTGAACCCCAAGCCCTCCAATATGGCCCAATTTATACCTCTACCTATTCATAGATCGAGTAGTTTGAAGAGTCAGCCCAACCTAACCCATTCTAAGTTGGGCTTGATATAACTTTAGGTTTGTGGGCTTGGGCTGATGTCCAAAATACTAGGCCCGACTCTTTTCTGGGCTAAGCTTGAGCTTTCTCAAAAATGCCTGGCCTATGTCAAATCCTAACTTGATAATATTATATAATAAAAAATTATATTTTATATAATAATATATAATATGTTTTTTTATAATAGTGATATCTTTCATAATTTTTGCATTTTGAGGTCTTTTAACATAAATAAAAAAGCTTTTATTGAATAAAAAATATTTTTTTCAAATTTTTGGTTGTGCTCGAGCCTAGTTTGGGTCAGGCCGAGCTCAAGCTTAAGACATAGGCCTAATGGTCGGGCTAGTTTTGGGTTCAGGCTTGAATGTATTTTGTAAATACAAAGACAAAGCCCGATTTGAACCCGATCCATGAGTAGGTCTATATAGGCTATACCTTCACTTAAGATTACGCTTGTCAATGATACCAAAAATTTGTGGCTCGACCGATCTGACATTCAATTAATAATCAATTTGGATTCGGAGTTGACTTGAGTAAACCCAAGCCCAATTAGATTATAATATTTATTTATTTTAATATATAAATTTTATATAATTATAAAAATATATTTTATAAATTATATTATATATGAATTTATATATGTATAATAAATTCAATATGCTATATTTATATCAATTTATTGTATATAGAGGACAAAAAGTAAATAATTTTTTAATTTTTTTGTATTTTAAAAATTAAATCACAATTGGATTAAATCCAAAGACAATTAGAGCCCATTAGGATTCAAATCCAATTCGATTATAAACCTACTTAAGATTTATTTTTTGATTATAAATGTATCAAGGCATCGGTGTTGCTTCTTTCACAACAACAAGCTAGGATTAGTATCCGTGAGTATATGATTGTACATATAGTGATGGATAATGATATCCATCAGTATTGTTCAAGATATTATAGTGACAAAAAACAATATTCCTTGGTAATTTATATGACATATAGTAACGGATATAATATATGTGAGTATATGGTAGAAAATATAGTGACGGATATAATATGTCGGTATATGGTAGTACATATGGTGACGGATTTAATATTGTCGGTAAAACATACTTATACCAATAGGTTTTAACCATTGGTAAATATCAATGTCCGTATAAATGTGGTTTTAGTGATGAATAAGTATTTCATTGGTATTTGTCAAGATATATAGTGACGGATGCCAATTTATGTAAGTAAAATGATAACTATACCGATGGATTGATGACCGTCAGTAAAAGCGTTCGTCGGTATACGTACATTATTTTTGTAGTATGGAGCGGAAACTTGGGTTGGGTTAGCTCAAACCCCACCCTCCCAACCTGAAAACGTCAGGTTGAGTCCTACTTGTGGTGTTGAAAGCCCAATGCCATCAGTTCTGTACAACAATTAACAATTGGTCATTTGGTTTGTCTTGTAAAATCCTTTTAGAAAACCGAATTGAACCCTTCAAACCATCATGTGTATATATATGTCATTTATATACAATACTTGATCTTCCTTGCAGTTGGACTCATTATGCTAATATCATAACTGAATCAAATAGTGATCTTTTGCAGAAACATGCCTCGGCCACCACTAGCTATGGATAGGAAGAAAAAATTGGTCGCAACTTTGCTTTGTTCTTACTATGCAATGTTGCTGCAATATACTTTTCTGGTTGTATTGGTTACTAATACCATTCAAAATAGGAAGAGAATGTTGAGGGTCTCTAGGAGATTAAATAGTGATGGTGAAGATGACATCAATATGGAGACAACTGAGCAAAGGATTATAAGTAGGCTTTCAAACATCAAAACTATGGTCATGGTTTCTGATGTGGCGTGTATATACCATACACGAATGGATAGGAATAGTTATGTTAGACTATGTGACATGCTTAAAAGGGTAGGAAAGTTAAGGGATAGTAGACAAATGGGAGTGGATGAGATGGTTACATGCTTCCTAAACATTTTGGCAAATGAAGTCAAGAATACAATGGCATTTTAGGAGGTCTGGGTTTATGGAAGTGGTTCAAGGTTTGTATACTTTTTTGTATATTTGTTTTTCCATTACAACACATATTTAGTATTATTATCCTTAAATTCATCATTTTTTGGTGTATGTGTGTAGAATTGCCTAGGGGCTCTAGATGGAACCTATATTAGAGTTCGAGTGCATGAAAAGGATAAGCCTAAGTATCGAACGAGGGAGAATGAAATTGTAACAAATGTCTTGGGTGTTTTCTCCCTGGACATACAATTCATTTATGTTTTACCTGGTTGGGAGGGATTTTCCCATGACACCAGAGTCCTGCATGATGCCATCTCAAGGAGAAATAGTTTAAAAGTACCACAAGGTATATAATAAACCCTAACCACTAAGGAAATAGTTTAGAGAGAGCCAATGCAACTATTTACTAATTTAATATATGTTTTGTTACTTGTCTAGGTTGCTATTATTTGCCTAATGCTGGGTACCCTAATAGTGATGGATTCTTAACACTTTAGAGGACAAAGATGTCATCTAAATGAGTAGATGCAAGGGCATCAACCCAACACCCTAGTTGAAATTTTCAACATGAGACATCCTGCAGCTAGGAATGTAATTGAGAGGACATTTGGCCTCCTTAAAATAAGATGGGCAATACTTAGGACCTCAACTTGGTATCCAATAAAAACCCAAGTTAGGATCATTATTGCATGTTGTCTCCTACACAACTACATACGGAGAAGCATGCCAAATGACCCCATGAAAGCAGGACTTGAAGAATTTTTTGTTGGTGAATAAGGTCAAAGTGCAATTGAGGTAGATGAATGAATAACAAGCCTAGATGGTAGTAGGGAGTGGAATGCATTTAGAGACGACTTGGCAAATCAAATGTGGCAGCACTTTAGACACTAATAGAAATTTCTACTTGTTACTTTTGTGTTGTAATAAAGTACTACTTGTTCATTATGTTTATTATGAGACTATTGTGTATTACTCTTGTGATGTTTAGTAAATAGTGGTTTGCTCCAGTAGCATTTGTTGATTTATTTTCTTGTATTTTCCTTATGTTTATATATTACTTGTTTTTTAGACATGGCTAGCAAAGACAAAGAAAAAGGCAACCAACTAGACAAAATAGAATTTAGTCAAAAGAAGAAGGCAAATTAATTGAAGGATTAATGATGCTAGTTCATATTGGGATGTGGAGATCAGACAATGGGACCTTCAAGTCAAGGTACTCGAATCAGTTAGAGAGGTTCATGGAAACAAACCTCCCTGGATGTGGATTGAAAAAAAACCCACACATTGAGTCTAGAGTGAAACATATGATATAAAAAAGTGTATCACTTGTGAAGACGAGGTCTTCAATGGTAGGGTTAAGGTAATTGTTATCAATTATAATTTATAATGAAGCATATATTTATATTTATTTCACATAACTTCTAATTTGTTAATGTACTTCTGTTTTAATAAATGCAGAGCCATCCACATGCTAAGGGGTTAAGAAACAAGACTTTCCCATTTTTTGATGACCTTTCCATTATATTTGGGAGAGATAGAGCAACTGGGGAGAGTGCTCTCCTGCTAATGCTGCAGAAGATGTGGAAAGGGAGGATATAACAACCCATCTATAGTGGGTGAATCGTTCAATGGTGAAGAAACCCAATATAATGGAATAGATTTCAGTCAGGGTTATGGGATAGCTTCTCATTCTACCACGCAATCCCCTAATCATCGACCTCAATTAGGTGCTTCATCAGCCCCTCGCCCTCATAGAGCAAGTAAGAGATCAAGAAACATCACAGATGATGATCTTGTAGCTAGGGCTCTTATAGATGAGTTGTCTGGGGTGGGGCAATACTTTCCCGTGGTAGGGGAAAGAATATCTCAAGTAGCAGATGCTCTTATTGACAAAGAGGGTAGGGAGACGAGGATGAGGGTGTTTGACGAGTTAATGAAGGTCACTAGTTTAAGATGACTAGTGACATGAGTGAGGTAGAGTATTTTTTCAGCTTGCCACTGGATTTCAGACATGCATACATCCTATCCCAACTCCTTCAAGACCAATGAACACCTTATGTTGTGTTGAATGAAGATTGAAGAATAAAGAGCGTATGGAATTGAATAAAAAGGCAACTACCCATTGTTGGTCTCAGCTTATGGAATTGAATATTGTTCATGTTTTATTGATAAAAGTACCTATAGGAATTTGGTGTAATGTGAGGCAAGGAAATACTACTATCAGTATGGTTTAGAAAACCAACTCGTTTCTTTTCACATATAATTCATGCAAAATTTAGGTAGTCAAGTAGGAATGCTTTTCTTCTCACTTCCAAATTCATGTACTGTGAGCTAATTTGACATACTGCATCCCTCAAAGTCTAATGCATTGTGTATTACTAACAAATCATTTAAATAGACAAAACCATTTGCTGTAAATCAACCTAGAGCTCTAAAATTCAGAGCAGAGGTAGCTTACCAAGAAAAATCTGAGAGAGGATGTAGCTCTGGTGTAGGCAACTGCAATCAGGTAAAATCATTTAAGAATTCCATTTTGTTTTTCCTTCTATCATGCTTTAAGAAATACAGAGTTCTAACTCTGTATCCATTCTTCTTACAATAATTATTTGAAGCGATTGCAGTAGGTGTGATCTATGGCGGCACCAATCAAACATAAGATGGTGTTTGAGACAAGAAGATCTTGAAGGGTTTGGTGAAGATTTGTACTGGGTAATTTGACTAGCCCTTATGAATAACATTCACTATATGGTCAGATCTGTACGCAGGTATGTATTTTTTCAGCTTGAACAGTCTTTTCTTTTCAGTGACGAGTGGAGGGGGAAGAAAGCAAGGACCCTCATAATAATCCTTTTTTTCACATAAAGAAGGTGGCATAAAGGAACAGGGTGACCTTTATTGTTAAATGTGCTCTATCACACTGGTTCTGACAATTCAGTGTATACTGATTCAGGTACCACAATGTGAATATCAATGTTGCTGCGCAGACGGATAATGGATTGTTTGTCCCTGTTATCAAGGTGGGTCATGGCTTCATCTCAATGCTATTTGAAGAACTAGTACTCTCCCGTTCCTAACGAGCTATTCTTTTTTTGAGGTGGTCCTTTAGTTTCACGTGTTTAATAATTAATTAAAAGTGTGTGGTTGCAGGTTCTGGGGTGAGGCTTTCTTTCATTGGTTTGTAGGTTGTTGTGGACAAGCACTAATTCAGAAATTCTTACATGTAGGGAGGCTAGCTATCTTGGTGGGTACAAACCTCTGATTCATAAATCTTGAAAGGGTCTATTTATGCCTTATTTAATTGCATTGAATTTAATTAATATTGCATGCAATCCTGTTATAATATTCCAGTTTCTTTGTTGTATTGACAGTGTGATCTAATTAATTAACTTGTCTTTTTTAATTAACTTTGTTGTTTGAACTGGTGTGTGCTCTCATCTCTCCACCTTAGTGCTGCCATGCTATATTCCTTCATAGATTTTCTTATATGTGTGCTCCTCATGCCACATCTCCATAGGATTACAAAGTCAAAAGTTTACTCTTATCAACTTCATGCTAGTGCCCAAATTGTTAGTCTCCTGAATAAACTAAACATGAAGATAAATTTACAGTTGTTTGTGGCTGAAATTAAATGGTGTTGCTGATTTTATTGGCTCTGTATGTGGTATGACCGTATAACGTAGTCTACTCTGTACTCAAATGCTCTATGGATAAACAGTGGATTTATTGTCTTTTCTAAAGACTTGAATGGTGGTGTGTTTCTTTGCAAGAGCCTTTTCATCTGGAACTGTTACAGTCAAGTCCATTCAAAATTTTCAAACGCATGAATGGTTAGATGCCAAACCAACAGTTTATTTTCATTGTCAAGGGGAGAACAAGACATCTTTACCAGATGTGAAGGAAGCACACCACATATATACCTTCAAGGGAGAAGAATCCTGGCAGGTTTGTACCAGGTTTCTAGTACAATTTGAAACCCTGTGATTAGACCAAATGTTATTTGACTTGCAAAAATCTCTTGAAAACTGTGCTGCATAACATAAGTTCAGCTTTTACGAATGGATGTTGTGGATATCTGCCACGATTGAATTCTGGTGGTTCTCCAATCCCTTGTATGGTTAAGTGGACTGCTTGAAAAATACCCTAGGTCTAGATGCTATTCCTTTGATAGTTTCACATGACAAAGCTACTAGTTTAAATATAATCAGATTTATGCAGAATCAACTTTCTAAGGCCAACACTTTGGGAAAAGATCATGTGTCTTCACAGGGCATTCCATTCTTATCTCATTTTATCATGTCAAGTTTATTCATGTCCATCTGTAGTATCTGTAGCAAGAAAAGTAGGGAGCTGAAACAAGGCAGCCTTTGCTGGGTAGTCTTATCCCTAGGTGAATTAGTAGGTTGCTATTAACCTTCTATTAGTTTTGTTGTCGTCATTTGAAGCTGTATTTTATGAAATATAAACTTGTATGAAGCTCCCAAATCCGAGATCAATGCACTGCAAATTGATTGGTTTTTGCAAAACCAGTGAGGCAAGAATATCAACCTTTAATTAAAAAGATTTTCCTAGTATAGTTACAGAAAGTCTTCTTCCCATAATCCAAATAGCTTGTAAAAGATAAATGTTTCCCAGTCAATTACTATTCCATATTTTGGAGATTCTTGTTATGTGTCTATGTAAGAAATGGGAATTTAGTTTAAACTTTAGGAGAGTCATTACCACCTGCAAAGAGGACCTATGTCTGCCCAAGGAAGCTTTCTTTCTTTTTGCAAATAATGGTGTTTTGGAAGGTTTCAACTCATTAAAAGCAATTAACTCATTGCCAATGGTCATCCTCCGCTTTAGTCCATCAACAGGTTCTGGTGCAGGAGCAAACACTTCATTTGTCAGGGAAACCATTCATGATTTTGAGGGTTGCTTGATTGAGGAATCCAGGTCCCTCCACTGTCTGAGGTACTTTCACATGTAGGAAGTAGAGATCATCCTTGTGCCTTCCACCTTGATTGGAGATGGTAGTTCCAATGGAGTTCAGATGCCTCTTCTTCTCTGGGGTCTTAGGTTGAATTCCTTATTGGTGCTTGTCTGGAGAAGTAGTTGAGTTACTCTTTAATTTTAACTGTATGGTAGAAGGAAACTGTCAAATGATAATTATCTAGATGAAAAATGGTTATTTATCCTTTGGAGCACTATATTAAGGGATGAGGTGGGAACATCCCACATTCAGATTGGAATGGGATGCTTTGATACAGTTCGTGGTTCGTGGGGATTCTTTGATACAGTTCAAATGCAGCAAATGGGTGTGAGTGTGTCTTAGTTAAAATGTTTTTTAACACTAGGATAGACCATGGGTTGGAAAATGAAGCAAGTGGGTGTGGATGTGTCTTAGTTAAAATGTCTTTAAATACTAGGATAGACCATGGGTTGGACCGGTTTCAACCAGGTTTTTGCTGAATGTTTGATGGGTCCATTCTGAACCATTACTTTTAAAAGAATTGTAACTTTTGATAGGACATGAACCAACCATCCTATTAATTAAATTCTTAGCATGGAAATTTTATAGTAAAAATAGAGGGCGTGAAAATCAAACCCAAGTACACCAAACTGAGCTTGATCTGCAATAAACAGAAAATTAATTTCCACAACCATAATATTTAACCATATAATTGTTCCTTTTGATGAGTGCACACTGCACAGTAGGAGTTTCTAACCAATATATATAGAACTGACAATGAACCCAAATGATTCTTATAATTAGTATTAATTCCTATTTTTCCTTCTAGTTCATTGCTGCATTTTTTTTCTTTATATTGTCATATTTTACAAACTTTTAATTGCAACCATATTACAATTGTAATGCAAATATGTTTGACCAATCCAATCTTGGCCTCACCATGTGAGCTTGGTTGCATCTATCCAGTTTCTAAAACACTGCTCAAGCATGTGAACAAGAGAAGAGAACCCTTAATTAAAAATCACATATTTCCATTGCCTTTAATTTTCCCTCTTTCTTCCTCTTGTACTGGCTTCTGGTTGATCAATTAGGTTTTAGTGCTTGGTTTTTCCTTAAAATGAGCCCCATTTAAGTGCAGAAAAATGACCTCCTTTTTATAGTTTTAAATTGTTGTTCTACACCATTTGCTTCTTGTCTGGTTCATGGGGATGCTGAATTAGCAGAAACTGTATCAAAGCATATCATCTGAGCGATGGAGAGTACATGATACTGTCTAACATGTTCGCATTGCATGGTAGATGGAAAGAAGCAGATAACTGGAGAAGAATGATGAAAGAAGCAGGGATTAGTAAAGTTTCTGGTTGTAGTACTATAGAGATCAATGGTAGAATGTACAGATTTCTGGCCGGAGACAAAGAAGGTGGTTAAGCCAAGCTTGACGACATCAGGACCTCAAGAATACTTGATTAGAAAAGCTGGGTTGTACGAGTTCACTTGATAGTTGACGACCAGCAAGCAAATCTCAGTAATCAAGAATGTCAACCTGAGATAATAAATACATTATAAGAGAGTAAGAAAACAAGGCTGTGTAGCATCTCGAGCAAAGTTTATCTGTATTTGCAAGACTTAAGATGTGGACTGATGGACGATAATATGTGTTAGATTTGTAAAAATTGACATCCAAAGCTGTCTGTGATCATGGACAAGGTCAAGGACACACCAGCAGGTAATGAAACCACAGATATGGCGTTTATTGGTAGATATTCTGATTGTCCAAGTGCAGAACAGGGACTAATTGCTTCACATACAAAACTGAAGCAGGGTAACCAAGAAAGGACTATCAATGTGTCAAAACCTCAAAAAGAAGCACTCTTGTTATCATCATCTTCAGTGTCGAAGTCTGCAGCATTAATTGAGGGCTCTAGTTTGGTGGAATCACCGTAAACTGGTAATGTCACAGTTAGGATTGAGAAAGAGAAGGGATGACGACGAAGGAAGAAAAAGCCAGCTGGTGTAGGTGCAGGATTAACGGGAGCTCTTGAGGTTTCAAGCAATCAGAGTGGGAATTCTATTTGTTATTTGTGAAAATTCAGTGGTTCATTAAATAACCAGAACTAGTTTGATTTTCATAAAGAAAACCAGAAATTATGAGAACAGTCTTAAATGCCCAAAATAATGGCAGATGGTGTTTTCTTCCAGAGGAAAAACTTGAATTAGGCTCAAATTGGGTTTAAAAGAAGAGGCAGCATGGTTTATTTCCAAAAATTTTAGGGGCATTTAAGACTTTGTGACATGGTTTTCAAATCCATGTCCAAAGGGTAAAATTGGAAAGAGATAAAAAAATGGCAAGTTACCCAGGAAAGTGGGTGTTGAAAAAGAACATGGGAAAATAAGAAAATTCATTTACCTGAATAAAGTAAACAAAAAAGAACATGAATAAATGCACTTATTTAGGTATGTCTTTCCTAGAAAACATTTGCCTGGATAAGTGCATTTATCCAAGTAAATGTGTTTCCAAAAAAAGAACATGGCTTTAAGCTCTGCTACCCTAAGACTTCCCCATTCCCTTGTTCCCTCATTCTCAGCCTCACAAATTAAGAACATTATCTCAACCATCTACCATCCTTCAGGTAGATAGAAACAACCCCTAGCTCTTTAATATGAAGTTTAGTTTGAGAAAGGAGAAGACACTACCATCATAGAGAGGAGGACTACAAACTTTGTAACATCTCCAAAGAGTGATAACAAATCAAAATATGTTGTCAATTCTTCTCTATAACTTCCAAGAGACCTTCATAAATTGCTTTCAACTTCGCTTCCTTAGGTGAACCTTGAGATTGAAATTTCCTATCAGCTGCCGAAATAAATGATAGGTCAAACTCAAATCAAATATACACATAAGAACCTTCAGAGTGATTAATTGCTCCACCATCGGTAAACAAAATTTGAGTAATTTGAGTAGAAATCTGAATAGCTACTTGGTGTTGACAGTAAAGGCGGGCCTAGGAGAATACTAAGATGTCTGTATTAAGGTAAACAGACTTAAACCCCTCTTAATTTATGTGAGAAATACTAAGACCTCTCCCCTATATTTTTAAAATGGACTAGTGTATCAGTTGTTATATCTAACGGATGAGGGAAAAAGATAACACTATCCTATTGACTAAATGTTGATTTGTTGGGTTTGTAATCAAATTATAAAGAAAAAAATCCTCAACGTTAGAAACACATTAACTTCCATCCACTGCGGATCTAATTTGACTGATGGAGCTTGAATCATCTTTTCTATGGAACACTAACATCAAATTTCCAACAATTACCTCTAAGCCATTAAAAGAAAACAACGAAAAAAAATAAAATACTAGGTTTAATTTATATTTGATTTCTTCCCTTTATTTAGGTTTAATTTATATTTGATTTCTTCCCTTTATTTAGGTTTAATTTATATTTGATTTCTTCCCTTTTTTTAATATTTTCTTGGGTTCCAAAAAAAATCTATTGTTAGAACTTTGAAGAAGATGAAAAGATCAAAGAGACCGATCAAAGCTTTTTGCAAATGGATTCCAATTTGAAAAACCCATGATATATGGTTGTGAAGAGCTTCATGTCACCAAAGATTTCTATGAAGAACTTCATTTGATAATCAACTTAAGACTCAGAAGCTTAAAATACAAGTGGAAACGAAGGTCCGGTGATTGCCTCTAGGTAGATCTGCAAGTATATATTTGTCGATGTTAGTGAAGCGGAGAAGAAAGAAAGAAAAGTTCCTGGCCACTGATGGTGCCACCCTTTTCTGCTAATGCTTGATCTGCCATCACACACTAGTGCTGCCATTTTATTTGTTATAAATGATTCATCGCATATATTCTCTGCAGCAGAGGATGCACTTGGGATAAAATTTCAATGGGGATCCAAGGTTTGTTTGATTATTTCTATTTGGATGGAAACCCAAGAATTGGTTTTGGGTTGGTAGTGAAATTAACATGGTGTTTGGAAGTGTGGGCATTTTTTGGGATCGATTTTCAAGAAAAAATGCCCATGTTTCCAAGACCTGCTTTTCACAAAAAAAAGCACTTCTGCCACGTAGGCAGTAAACAATATTATGTTGTTTGTTAAGGTGATTTTCATCACTGTTTTTCATGTATGTGTTGACAGGTAAGCACCACATAGGTTATGCATCAATCAACCGTTGGGGTAAATGGTTCATCGATGCATGAAACGCCAAATTTGGTGTTTCATGCATCGGTGAGGTTGCGTTTTTCGAGGCATGCCTAATATTTTAATAATCGGCTGAACCAAACAATGAGATACATGGGCGTTTGTTGAAACGCCTATGTGGATCCAACGTGGCACTATTTTTTTGAAAAACAACCATGGTTCCAAACATCCCCTAAGACATCAAGGATGTTTAGGGGGTAGCTGTTTGGGTTGTGCCTTGGCTGGTTGAAGTTGCCACATGGACACCACCATGGCTTGACGATTCCAGTCCATGTCAGCAGATAAGTACACCACCTACCAAGGAGTATGAACATGAAAAATCTCGGAGGCAGCACAATTCTTCATGGATAAGTGCCATCTCCTACTGATAGACAGCCCCATTGGGGAAGGCGGATTCTTTTGAAGACCTCATTGGGTGGCCTTTTCCCTAAAACCCCGTAGGTAGGGCTGTTAACAAACAATGTCAAACCGACCAAATCAGCCCGACCCAACCCGATTTGGTTGGTTTATCATCATCACTAGTCGGTTTTGGGTTATGAAAAGGAATAACCGAACCGAACTGAACCGAGTTAGTTAGCTTTTGATTTCCTAGTCTTTCCCTAACTAGGTAATCCCTATCTTGTAGTTCTTGTAGTTGAATTATTCAGCCCATCACAAGCCCATTGGTCTTTTGAGTATCTATAAATGGCAAATGGCAAATGCAACCTTAATCATGGTGTGTAATGGGCCAAAAATCAAACCTGAACTGAAACTTCTAGTTTTGGAATGCATTGGACCTAGTTGCATTGAATCCAATGATAAGCTAGCCAGTTAAACCGATAAACTGACCCTTCATGTTTGGATCAGTCTTGCTTAATGGCAGGTCAGTTTCGATTTGCTCTTTAAGTAACCTGACTAGGTTGGGTCGATTGAAAAAAAACTATTAAACCAACCCAACCCGACCCATGAACAGCCCTACTCGCAAGGAGCATGTTTGAGTGAACTATGACATTTGGCTATTTAAAGGCATCTCCATTCAAAGGTTAGACACCTTTTAGCTCTCCTTAGGGGTGTTCACGGGTCGGGTTGGGTCGGTTTATTGGGATTTTCCCAACCGACCCAACTTGGTTGGGTTACCTAAGGTGGGAATTGAAACCGACACACTGATAGGCCAAACCGACCTGGTTGGTTTGAGTCGGTTTGGGTCAGTTTCGGTTTTGCTCCTGTACAAAGCCGAATAAAATCTAAATTAGTTGATAATTTGATATTCAAGAGTCCAAGATAAATCTAAATTTAATTCAGGTAAAGAATACAAGTATCATCACTGAAAACTGAAGTTTTTATTTTTTAAGATATTTTCTAGAAATATATTTAAAACTGAAATATGTATTTTAAAATATATATGTAATATATATATACGTATAAACAAAAATATACATACAAATAAAATATATTGGAAATTTGGAATATATATTTTCTGGAAATATATATCTCATATATTTCAGAATATATATTTTTTCAGATATTTCAGTTTTTATGTAAAACTGAAATATCTTTATTTAATAGTTTTAAGTATAAAATATATTTAAAATAAAACCGAAATATATACTTAAAATTTTAAATAGATTAGGTTTTTCATACAAAACTGAAGTTTTTTGTGCAAATATATCATCACTAACTGGATTTTTTTCAAAGCTTAAACTTAAACAAAACACAAGTAAAATATATCAACTTGTAACATGCATTAAATTAAAAAATAAATAAATAAATACTAACCTTTGAATGACTGAAGTTGAGACTTTGAGAATGAGACTTGAGCAGTTGAGCTTGAGGGAATGAGGGAGACGGACCAACCAAGTTAGAGAATAGAAGATTTTAAGATAAGACAAAAGTGGTCAATAAAATAAAAAATTAGAAACCTTCTAAATTCTAATCTAGGTAAAAATCTAAAAAAGGACACCTAATTGAATTCTAATTGTAATTGCCTAATGGGCCTTCTAGAGTTCTAATTCTAGTAGAACTCTAGAAGTAGAAGACTAGTAGGAAGTAGGAAACTACTCAAACTAGGAAGTAGGAACTACCAAACTAGTACAATACTAGTTCGGTTCGGGTCGGGTTGATTTCGGTTTTCACGCAAGAAAACCAAAACCGACCCGACATATCGATTTATGTATGAGCCCAACCCAAAATCAACCGATACGGATGAAAACCCGACCGGCTCGGGTTGGGTCAGTCTGGGTTGGTCGGCTTGGTTGAGTTGGGCATTCTTATGAATAACCCTAGCTCTCCTACTCTCTTGCTCTCCTATTTCCTCCTTGGCTCAGATCAACTCACCCTCAATAGCTTGGCCTGACCGATTTCATTGTTCTCTACTAATTTGAGCATCGGAGTGCCTTCTCTAGGACCTCATCCTCAAGCCTTTGGTTTCCTTTTATTTGTAGATATGCATGTTTAATGCACCATCTTGTCCTTCTACATCAGTAGTAGACATAGGCATCAAATTGTATTCCATTGATCAGCCCAAGCATTTACAATTATTCTAATCTATAGAAACTGCTATTTTTAAGGTTACATTGAAATGTTTTGTCTCCAATAAATGATTAAACAGGTTAGAATTGAAAATTTTTAATCTAATGGTATTTTAGGATTAGTTGAAATAGCTAAGCATGTGCATGACACATGTTACATTTGCACTCCCATGCATTTGTGCATGTATATAAATTATATATATATACACACTAAAGTAGAAACATGCAACGCCATAGGAATTATGTAATATTGAAATAACTAAACAATGATATTATTTCAATAGATAAATAATATTGTAAATAATTAATTATAAATATTTTAAATATTAAAAAATTAACAAGTAAATCATATTTTAAAAATTATTTAAAAACAAATAAAATAGATTAAATAAAGAAATTATGTAATAACCTTAAAAATTTTGTCAAAATACAAAAATAATTATAATAGATTTAATAATAAGAATATAAAATATATATAATTTAAAAAAAATAACAAAGTAATATTATAAATTACTAGTTTTAAAATGTTTTATATATCAAAAATTAATATTGAATTGTATTTTAAACATTATTTTAAAAAACAAAAATAGATTAAATAATGAAATTATGTAATAACTTTAAAATTTTATCAAAGACACAAAATTAATTATATTAGATTTAATAACTTAGAGGTATTAATTATTGAAATAGTGAAAGTAGATTAAATAACTTAGAAGTATTGAAACTTTATTAATTATTTATTGTATTTTCACTATAATTTTCAATAATTATTAGATATTAAACAAATGTTATTTGTTAGAGATTAGACTATCAACTTAGCTAAAATTAGGAGTATTCACTAAGCAGTTTAATTCAGTTATAGATTATCTGGCCAATTAGACTAATATAGTTAGGCTGGGGAGTTGGTCATTCGAAACTAACCAACCATTAGTGAAAGCTGACCAACTTGAATTGTACCTATCAATGTTTTAAAACCCAATCCAAGGACCGACCAGTTCAACCATCTTGGTCGAATAAGTTAGACTGTTCCACACCATCACTTTATATATTTAAATAATATATATTTATATACATATATAAATGTGCATATATGTATATATGTGTGCAAATACATATTTTATCGATAAATAGTGAATAATTATGTTTTACATATAATATATGTATTATTTTATATTTATATTTTCAATTCATTTTAATTTTTTGTTTATAAAAATATAAAAAATTGTGATTTGAGGACAAAAAAGGGATTTTTCGCAAAAATAGCAGGGTAAGGCACCCACGACACGTTAGGATGCATAGATCTTGAAAACATACCAAAAATATAAAAAAGGAAGATCACCTCAATCAGACATCGGAGTGCAAAAGTTATAGCCTCCGAAAGTTTGCACATGAATAAGTATGCAACCTATAACCCAATGACCGGGCTTAATGGGTCAACAATTGAACCCTCCAAGTCAGGTGGTTTTTTACCAAGTCAATGATTTTTTATTGAAGAGAAAGTTTCAATAGAACTACCCCCAAAATCAAGGTTGGGTGATGGTTTAAACAATTCAACTGGTCAGGTCAATGACGGGCTAAAAACAATGGTATCGGTTTGGATCAATTTTAAATTTGGTTGGTGGGTTCAAAAGATTTAAACTTAAAAAATTGAATTACATTTAAAAGAATAAATTTAAAAATTTAAGTTTACAATATAAAGTATTTTAGACTAAGAAATATGAGAATTTTTCAACTTTCATGTACTAAAAATTTATATTTGAAATATAGAATATTAACATATATTTATAATTAGGTCAGTTTAATTTTAGTCGGATTACAAATGGCCAAACTAAAACCAACCTGATTTGGTCGGGTTGGAAAATTGTTGTACCAAATTCGACCGAAAATACTAGAAAGTGACTAACTTGGGGTGAATTGGGTGATTAGTTTAGTTAGCTTCATCAAATTGATGAACATCACTAGATGAAATTAATTATTGTTATTTTGAAATTACAAAAAAATTATGAAAAATAGTATATAAAACAGTTGTCAACTCTTATGTATTTTCTATTATTTAACTTTCACTTAACAAAATTTTGAACCTTATTCCCATGAATGTTTCAAAAAGATGCCAAAAAAATGCTTGAAACATTAGCTTTTTTGCTTTTGGAGATAATTCAGTGGCCAAAGAAATATAGTGCTGCCTTCAATGGGGAATAGGAAATATCCGCTAAGAACTGATTAATCCCGTGATCAATTCCCAATACCTAAAATCCATCACCGTTGCTGGGGATCGAACCCGGGTCACCCGCGTGACAGGCGGGAATACTCACCACTATACTACAACGACTTTGTCGCCTTTAAATATCACGCGACAATCTCTTTATAACATTAGCCCCCTCTTCTATTGAACAACCTTTTATTCCTTATAAAACAGATGTAAGCAATAGCAATCCAACATGTCATTTTAATCACAATATCTTTATTCTGGACTAGTTTCATCAGATTATAAAGACAATTAGATAATTAATCCAAGAATCTTGGAAACATTGAGATAAGTTTAGAATTCAGAATCCTGGAATTTGTTGTAGACCAAAAAATTCTCACATCCTGATTAGTAGTAGACCAAAAAAACACGATCTTTCATAGGCAAGGTTCAAAGTATAAATACAGTTTGATATGCCGAATTGAGCGCATTGGACTTTAATATAACAATCTTTTAATGTTTTTCTCTTTTAGTTTTTTCTCAAACATGTTCGGTACGATCAGTAAATGGCCCCGACTACCCTCTGAAGCAGGTTTTACCCCAAAACTCCCTCTACTTCGCATATCCATGAACCCCAAATCTATATATATATATATTAAAGTAGAAATATGTCATATTAGAGACTTAATTTTCTCCCTTATCCTAATAGAGAACTCTTAGTCCTTGTTTATTTGTCTTCTTTTCTCCCTCATGAAGCTACATCATTACTCCATTCTCCCTCTCTCATTTTGACATCTCAGTACGCTTGGCCCATCCCTCTTTCCTCTATGTTTTTCCCTTTGGATATCCCTTCCTAAAACTATTCCTAAAATCTCTCCACCAAAATATAATATGATATAATCTAGCCAAATGGTACCATTATCCCCCATTTTCTTCTAAATTATCTATAATTCTTATTTATCTCCTAAATTATATACAAGTCTTAATTATCTCCTAAATTATTTCTAATTTAATAGAGAGCTTATCTCCTAAATTATCTTTAATCCCAATTTATCTTATCCCCCACTTGTCATCCATATCTATCAAAAGAAAGTTTGAATTAAAAAATTTAAGAATTATTTATATATTATAATGAAATTGTGTAATAACTTTAAAATATTTATTAAAAACACAAAAAAAAAAATTATCATAGATTTAATAATATTCATATTATTAATAATTTTATACTTTTATGAAATTCATAACAAAATCATGTACTAACAATATAAATTATAATTTTATGAATTATTCAAATAATAAAAATTTAAAATTACAAATATTGTTTAAAAATTTTGATAACTAAATATTATAAATAAGAAAATATTAAAAATGGATAAATATTATATAACAAAATAATTAATATTATGTAATAACTTTAAAACAAATAAAATTTAAATAATGAAAATTTTTAAATATTTTACATTTTATTTAAATTATTTAAATGACTAAATATTTTAAATAACGAAATTATATAATAAACTTAAAAATTTTATTAAAAGCAAAAAATTGTTATAATATATTTCATAATATTTGAATTAATAATAATTTTATATTGGGTTAATAGCAAATAAGAGCAACTTTTTGCCCTTAATATCAATAAAAAATACTACTTTTGTATAATAACTATAAAGGGGTTTTTTTTTTTTTGCGAAAATATCTAACAAGTGCAAAACCGTTGCAAATAAACACGATCTTCACTACGCCCATCAACCTACCTTCTAATTGGGTGCTTGATCTCATTCTACAAGAACCATTGCAGTCTATTGGTACATGGACCTCCTCATGGAATCCCTGACACAGACAATCGTGGTACGTCGGACTACGTGATGGATTCTGCTAAAGCAGTTTGAGTTCAAACCAGTTGGGTTAGAGGAGCCAGATTTTGTTCCACTGTTGATGACACACATGACCGATGGATTGAAGGCCCTGGTCCAGTTTGGAGGACTTCACTCGACTTAGACTTATCGATGGCAAAAGTTAACAAAGAAGGGTTCGCCATGACGAGCAAGACGAACTCATGGCTTATTTAAGGTCAAAGGCAGATTGATTTATGGATTCTCTATAAACATTAACAGAGAAGGGTTCGCCATGAGTTATCGACAACAAACATCACTCGCCATGAGTTATCGACGACAAACGTCACTCGCGCAACGCAAACTTACAAAGGAAGAAGACGAATGCCCTTATTTGATATTTTTCAAAAAAAATATCTCATTTTTGGTTATTAAATAAAAATATTATTTTTATTGATATTAAGGGCAAAAAGCTGCCCTTAACGGCTAGAAACCCTTTTATATTTCATAATTTTATAGATTATGAAATTAAAAAAATAAGTAATAATGAAATAACTAAACAATGATATTATTTCAATAGATAAATAATATTGTAAATAACTAATAATAATTTTTTAAAATATTAAAAAAAATAATAACTAAATCATGTTTTAAATATTATTGAAAAATGAATAAAATAGATTAAATAAAGAAATTACGTAATAACCTTAAAAATTTTGTCAAAAACAAAAAGATAATTATAATAGATTTAATAGTATTAATAATAAGAATATAAAATATAAATAATTTAAAAAATAAAAAAGTAATATTATAAATAACTAGTTTTTAAATGTTTTAAATATCAAAAAATTAATGTTGAATCATATTTTAGACATTATTTTAAAAACAAAAAATAGATTAAATAACGAAATTATGTAATAATTTAGAGGTATTAATTATTAAAATAGTGAAAGTAGATTAAATAACTTAGATGTATTGAAGCTTTATTAATTATTTATTGTATTTTCACTATAACTTTTAATAATGATTGGATATTAAACTATTGTTATTTGTTAGAGATTAGATGACCAATTTAACTGAAATTAGGAGTGTACACTAAGCAGTTTAATTTGGTTATAGATTGTTTGGCCAGTTAGATTGATATGGTCGGGTTGGGGAGTTGGTCACTCGAAACTAACCAACCATTAGTGAAAACTGAGCAACTCGAGTTGTACCAGTTAATGTTTTAAAAACCAACCCAAAGACCGACCCGCTTTTGCATCTAGGTCGCGGTCACCAGGTCAACCATCCTGGTCGAACAAGTTAGAATGTTCCGCGCCATCACTCTATATATTTAATTATTATATATTTATATACATATATAAGTGTGCATATATGTATATATGTGTGAAAATACATATTTTATCAATAAGTAGTGTATAATTATGTTTTACATATAATATATGCATTATTTTATATTTTATTTATATTTTCAATTCATTTTAATTTTTTATTTATTAAAATTATTAAAAATTGTGATTTGATGACAAAAAATGACTTTTTTTCACAAAAATAGTGGGGTAAGGCACCCACGACACATTAGGATGCATAGATCTTGAAAACTTACCCAAAAAAAAAAAATAGAAGATTACCTCAATTAGACATCGGAGTGCAAAAGTTATGGCCTCCTAAAGTTTACACATGCATTAAGTATGCAACCTATATATAACCCACTTACCAGGTTGAATGGGTCAACAATTGAATCCTCCAAGTTAGGTAGTTTTTTACCAAGTCAACAGTTTTTTACCAAAGGGAGGGTTTCAATAGAACTAGACTCAGAATCAATGTTGGGTGATGGTTTAAACAGCTCAACTGGTCGGGTCAATGGGGGGTTGAAAACAATGGTTTCAGTTTGGGCCAGTTTTCAGTTTGGTTGGTTGGTTCAAAAGATTTAAATTACATTTAAAAGAATAAATTTAAAAATTTAATTTTACAATATAAAGTATTTTAGACAAAGAAATATGGGAATGGCCAAACTAAAAGTAATTTGACTTGATTGGGTTGGGAAATTGCTGAACCGAATTCAACCGAAAATACTAGAAAGTGACCAACTTGGGGTGAGTTGGATGATTAATTTGGTCAATCTCATTACTTTGATGAAATATCAATAGATGAAATTAATAATTGTTATTTTTGTATTACAAAAAAAAAATATTAAAAATAGTATATAAAACATAAATATTTTTTTATTATTTCAAAATTAAATTATAAAACAATTATAAACTCTTATGTATTTCTATTATTTAACTTTCGCTTAATAGAATCGATAAGAAACAAAATTTTGAACCTTGTTACTATGAATGTTTCAAAAAGATGCCGAAAGAATGCTTGAAACGAGAGGGAGAAGCATTAGCTTTTTTTACTTTTGAAGATACGTAGAAGAAATATATGCTAAGAAAATTTGAATCGCAAGGGGGAAAAGTAGAATCCTCCTGATCAATTCCCAATACTTAAAAGCAAACGCCGTTGCCGGGGATCGAACCCGGGTCACCCGCGTGACAGGCGGGAATACTCACCACTATACTACAACGACGTTGTTGTCCATATCTGATTAAGATTCATCTCCCACTTCTATTAATATGTGAAACAGAATCTCTCATTTTCACATTAATAATTTAGAGCAAGAGCTCACCATATACCACTGTAACCATTATGATTTTCTTTTTTTACAAAAATATTATAGCGCTTGAGTCTTACCTATATAGAAAAAGAACCTAATGGAGTTTTTTTTACATTTTCTTTCATTATAGGATATCCCTGTGCTATAGTGCATAAGCTTTGATGAATATTGTTTCACTCAATGCCAGAACATAATCGGTGAATATCACAGAAATATCCATAATGTAAAATCTATTTTCGAGGTATTTATACTTTCATTTGTTTTTTTTTAATTCCTAAAGTTAGCAATCCAAAGAGTTTCTTTAATTCAATTATAGAATAATTAAGGGGTGCTAGACAAGATGCATGGTTTGGGTTATTGAAAACAAAAATAACTGCCATGTCAGCAAATTTATATAACTGACGTGGCATTTGTTTTTGTTTTCAATAACAAAACCATACCTATTGTTAAACATCCTCTTAGTCTATGCAACTTATGCCACAAAAATATTTGTCAAAACTCTTATAACAAGTTAAAGTCCTCTCACGCATCTTTTTATATTTAAAGACTGTAAAGTTTAGTGTTAAAAAGGTAATTCTCACTCACTTTGTGTCCACCATTCCCTCTCTTTTTCTATGTGTAAGCAGTAGCTGTCCTACTGATCACACTTTTTTCACAACATCGTGGCAGTCCTCTCACGCAAACTCACCTTCAATCCCTTATTCTCCTCTCCTCCATTTTTCAAAACTAAACCAGCCAACTCCGCCGTCTACACTCTTCCCCCGATTATTCTTCCCTTGTTCGGTTTTCATTTTGTTCTACTCTCAAGTCTCAATGCTTAACATTTCTGCCCCATGTTCAAAGACTGAAACCCCAAGTCAAACCTTAACTGTTCCGTTGAGTATCAAACGGTAAAACTTCCGTTAACTTACAATATTTTTATTTTTAAAACTAAAAAAAAAAAGTTAAAAGGAAAAACAAATAGAGAGAACCCACCCAAGTCTTTTCAGGCTTCCTGACTTTGGACTATAAACAAAAACGCCATAAAAGCATAATGCCATCCACCATTAACAATTTGCGGGAGGCCTGTTTTTTCCATGCTTAAGCTAGGGGTGGAAAATCTACTTAAATCTTCACAGCGAAACTTTTGGAAATATGGTTTTCAAAACCGGACCAGAACGGACCGGATTTTTGCAAAGAGAACATTGATTTGATCAGCAAAGTGTTAACCCAAGCGATTGAACTGTTCAAACGGTTCATGTAAAAATGAAGAAGAATGGGGAGGTAAGTGTTGGAATTCCTCCCAAATCTCGCTCCAGCCCTCGTCAACCATGTCTGAGATTTGATGACGCAGCATGACGCACTCGATCGGGCTAACTATACAAGCACCCGGACGATTGAGTCGGCTTCGGACTTGAGGCCTCACAGCCTTAGAAGAGAGATAAGTGAATAAAGAAATTCTTGTGTGTTATTAAAGCTCATAAACAGAAGTGTTTATAATAGACATTGGTAGACTTGTAGAGTAAAATAATTAAGTAATTCAGACTTGTAAAACAAGTAAGAAACGTGACTTGTCGTCCGATGTCAATGCTTTCGATGTCCACCGTCCGATGTCCACCATCATCCGAGGTCGGTTGGCATAAGGAGTCTATCCTTCTAATCTTGAGCTGGCGCCGGTTGGTTCGGTGGGTCCCACATTGGCCCTCTATCATTCTCCCCCACTTGAAGCCTCACGAAAAGAACTAGGCGTAGAGCCTTAGAAGAGAGAGAAGTGAATAAAGAAATTATTGTGTGTTATTAAAGCTCATAAACAGAAGTATTTATAATAGACATTGGTAGACTCGTAGAGTAAAATAACTAAGTAATTCAGACTTGTAAAACAAGTAGGAAACATGACTTGTCGTTTGATGTCAATGCCTTCGATGCCCACTGTCTGATGTCCACCATCATCTGAGGTCGGTTGGCATAAGGAGTCTATCCTTCTAATCTTGAGCTGGCGCCGGTTGGTTCGGTGGGTCCCACGCTAGCCCTCCATCATTCTCCCCCACTTGGAAAGAACTCGACCTCGAGTCATGATCAGGATAGGTAAGCGTTGCTTCTAGCAAATAACGATGAAAATCAGCAACATTAAATGTTTTGGAAATACCCATGTGATCCGGCAAGTCCACTACGTAAGCGTTGTCATTGATCTTCTTAATAATCTTGTATGGGTCGTACTTTCGAGGCTATAGCTTGCTATGTTTCCCAACGGGTATGCGTTCCTTCCTTAAGAACACCATGACTTCATCACCGACGTCAAACACCTGGTACCCTGGGTAGCTTCACCAAGCCCAACGCATGGTTAGGTACTTTCATATATACAATAGAAAATGGGAATCTACCTATAGACCTATGAACTGTGTTGTTGTAGGCAAACTCTGCTTGCGCTATGGCAAAGTCCCACTGCTTCGGTCTCTCTCTGCAAATACTACGGATCAAGTTACCTAGAGTTCGATTTACCACTTCCGTCTGTCCATCTGTCTGCGGATGAGTTGTACTGCTGAAATTTAATGATGAGTCAAATAGTCTCCACAAGGTCATCCAAAAGTGAATTAGGAACCTCGTATCTCGGTCCGACGTGATGATCTTAGGTACCCCACGTAAACGGACAATTTCTCTGAGAAATAGTTTGACTGCCGCTATTGCATCCGGGTCTTCTTGTATTGGAGGAAATGTGCCATTTTGGAGAACCGGCCAACCACCTCAAGGATGGAGTCCATGTTTCTTAGAGTCTTCGGTAAGCCTAGCACGAAATCCATAGACAAGTCTTCCCAAATCGCAGTAGGAATAGGTAAAGGCATGTAGAGGCCGCCAGTATTCTAGGTTTGACCCTTAGCCGTTTGACATATGTAGCACCTACTCACGATAGTGGTCACATCTCTTCTTAATTTAGGCCAGTAGTAACGCCCCTTGATAGCCTCAATCGTCTTGTCCCTCCCGATGTGTCCTGCTAAGCCGCCTCCATGCAAATCGCTGATGATTTTTTCACGGAGGGAGATGCAAGGAATGCACAGTTGGTCCCCCATCATAAGAAAGCCATCATGTACGTAGAAATCACCCGCTGGTTGTCGATTCATGCATTTTTCCCAAACCTGCTTAAAATCTTCATCCTGAGCGTACAAATCTTTCAAACATTCGAAGCCCACAATTTTGATACTAAGAGTCTTGATGAGGGCCACACACCTGCTCAAAGCACCGACCAATGTGTTCTGTTGCCCAGCCTTATACACAAATTTGTATGGGAATTTATCAATAAAAGCATACCACCTTGCATGCAAATCACTCCTCAACTGTTTTTGCTTACTTAAATACTTAAGAGCTTGATGGTCGGTGTAGAGGACAAATTCTTTAGCAATCAAATAGTATTCCCAAGTCTTTAATGCTCTTACGACAACATAAAATTCTTATCATAAGTGGACCATTTCTTCCTGGCTTCGCATAGCTTTTCAGTGAAGAAGGCAACTGGTCTCTTTTCTTGTGATAACACGACTCCTATGCTGACTCCACTAGCATCACACTCAACCTCAAATAATTTGTCAAAGCTTGGCAGTGCTAAGACAGGAGCGGTGCATAACTTCTCTTTGATGAGAGCAAAACTTTGCTCTTATTCTTCTCCCCATTGAAACTTACCCTTTTTCAAACACTCAGTGATAGGGGCTACAATGCTACTAAAGTGTTTGATAAACCGCCTATAGAAAGTTGCTAACCCATGAAAACGCTTTACATCTATGACGTTCGTTGGGGTTGGCCACTCCCTAATGGCTCGCACTTTCTTCTCATCCACCTTAATTCCGTCCTTGCTTATTATGAAACCCAAGAACAACAAACTATCGCTCATAAAAGTAAATTTCTTTAGATTAGCATATAGTTTGTTCTCCCTTAATGCACTCAATACCTCTCGGATGTCTTATGTTCTCATCGACAGATTTTCTATAAATCAAGATATCATCAAAATATACCACAACAAATTTATCAATGAAAGGGCGTAGTACATGATTCATCAGTCTCATGAAGGTGTTGGGTGCGTTAGTTAGTCCAAAAGGCATGACTAACCATTCGAACAATCCATCTCTAGTCTTGAAAGATATCTTCCATTCATCTCTGGGACGGATTCTGATCTGATGGTAACCACTCCTAAGATCGATTTTGGAAAAGACCACAACCCCATCAAGTTGATTGAACATGTCATCCAACCTGGGAATGGGAAACTTGTAGCCAATAGTGATTTTGTTGATTGCTCTATTGTTGATACACATCCTCCAACTCCCATCTTTCTTAAGTGTTAATAATGCTGATACTGCACATGGACTCATGCTGACCTGGATATGACCCTTTCTTAACAATTCTTCTACCTTCTCCCATAAAATCTCGTTCTCTTTAGGGCTCATCCTGTAGTGTGGCAGATTAGGTAGGCTAGCACCAGGAACAAAATCAATGTAATGCTGGATATCTCGCATGGGTGGGAGCTCATTAGGTAACTCGTCAGGAACTACGTCATGAAACTCATCGAGTAATCCCTGCACTTTCATTGGGATTTTGTCCTCCACCAGTGATTTACTCATGCTTTTTCCCTTTACCACCAACAAGTGGACCTCGCAGGTATCCTTACATTCTCTTACAAACTCAGAGTGACGATGTGCAATAGTGTATAGCGCACATCCTCTTTCTCGAGCTGGTATGTGTTCTTTGTACCTAGGTGCTTGGCATCTGCACCAAACTGCCAAGGCCTACCAAGCAAAATATAGCAAGCATCCATATCTACAATATCACAATAAACCTCATCAGTGTACTTACCAATAGAGAATGGAACCTTATAGCGTTCCTCCACACGTACGCCCCCGACTCCCTTGATCCACCCAATCGTGTAAGGGTTTGGGTATCTCTTAGGAAGTAGTTGCAGTTTCTGTACCACATCCCTACAGATAATATTTTTCTAACTACCGCTATCAATAATTAATTCAAATAGCTTACCTTGTACAATACACCTGGTGCGAAACAGCCGGTGTCGTTGTGTGGTATCTTTGCTTCTCTGAGATAGCATTAGCTTCCTCACTACACACGTGTATTCTTCATGCTCATAGGTACCTTCTTCGTCCTCCCCATCAGGTCCACAATATACTTCATCGTCACACACTTCTTCATCATCCCTCTCCACCATGTTAACTGTCTTTCTTCTGGGACAGTCACTAGACCTATGCTCCACTTCATTGCACTTGAAACACTTAAAAGGAACAGGTTTTGCATAGGGATTAATGGCCTTAGGAGGGTTTGTAGTATTACCTCGAGTGTTTCCTCCCGTGGAGGCCTTACTGGTGTTGGCTAGAATCGGTGGGTGGGAGGATTGTACTCCTTGGGTTGGCTTGCCCTTGTTGACTATTGCCAGCCTGTTGTTGCTCCCACTATACGTCGATAGTTATCGGCTCGGGTCCTTTCTTAGAACATTAACTCAGCCTTCAAAGCTAAGTTCCTTGCTTCCTGCACACTCAGAACCATCTGGACACCAATCTTGTCTCGGATAGCAGGTCTCAGACCACTCAGATAATGGGTTGCCTATTGATTGTCACTTTCTGATAACTGGTTCCGTTCAGCTAATCTCAGAAATTCTGAGGTGTACTCGTTCACGCTTCTTGTTCCCTGCGCACACCATTGATAGGACTCAAACATATACTGCTCATAATCAGGAGGTAAAAACCCACCTCTTATTAATTGCTTCATACGCCTCCATGTTCGAACTGTACCTCTTCCTTCTCTGATCTGAGTCTCCATCATTCGTTCCCACCAGACAAATGCTCCTCCCTTCAATCGAAAAACTACTAATTTCACCATTCTTTCTTCCGGGATCTCCATGTACTCGAAGAAACGGTCGACCTCGATGATCCAATCTAGAAGGCCCTCTATATCCAGAGCTCCACTAAAAGTAGGAATATCCACCTTGAGTTTAAATTCATCATTATTCCGATGGTGATTAAAATTGTTGGGATTTTGCCAATTCATACCGGTTCTGCCATCACCGGGAATAACTGAAGCAACACCGAATTCTAGCTCGTCGTCGCTATCATCATCAAGAATAGGGTTCCTGGGTATAGGATCAATGATTGGTCTACCGTGGTCGTCTCCTTCGGCTTGGTGCAATGTGTGATCCCTATTCCTTGGAACATCCTCTCGTAACAAAGTTCGTAGTTGTCTAGCCATCTCTGCCAACTATTGCTCAATGTTACGAGTGGCTATACGTTGTTCTTCGATTGCTCTTCAAATAGCTTGTAACC
This sequence comes from Nelumbo lutea, assembly GCF_056320005.1. NCBI lineage: Eukaryota > Viridiplantae > Streptophyta > Magnoliopsida > Proteales > Nelumbonaceae > Nelumbo > Nelumbo lutea. The sequence continues at coordinate 35,729,598 of NC_142689.1, read as the reverse complement.
TCTGATCTCCGTCACGGGGTTGGTTGCGACTGCTACCGTCCTGATTGGCCATCTGATTGGGCGAACTCCCGCTCTGATACCCCTGATCTCCGTCAAGCACCCGGACGATAGAGTCGGATTCGGACTTGAAGCCTCACGAAAAGAACAAGGCGTAGAACCTTAGAAGAGAGAGAAGTGAATAAAGAAATTCTTGTGTATTATTAAAGCTCATAAACAGAAGTATTTATAATATACATTGGTAGATTAGTAAAGTAAAATAACTAAGTAATTTAGACTTGTAAAACAAGTAGGAAACATGACTTGTCGTCCAATGTCGATGCCTTCGATGCCCACCGTCCGATGTCCACCATCATCTGAGGTCGATTGGCATAAGGAGTCTATCCTTCTAATTTGAGCTGGCGCCGATTGGTTCCATGGGTCCCGCGCTGGCCCTCCATCATTTGAGGATACTTCAGGAGAATCTCTTGTAGAACTATCCAACATGAAGCTACATATATTATTTAAAGCACGGATGGCAAGCTTCGCCCCTATATAACTGAATGTTGAAGAAGACGGTCTTCTGTGATATCGTTAATGGCGGATAGCACTTTGGTTTAATGAAGTTTTCTTTCAAAGTCCAAAGCGGCAAATCTCAAGAGACTTTGGTTCCCTCTCTTTTCTCACTTTTACAATTTTTTAATTTCAAAAAAAAAAATTATAATTTAACAAAAATTTTATCGTTTCTTCTATAAATGAAGTGGCTATGATTAGATCTATTCATGGGCCGGGTCGGGCTTTGACTCTTTATTAACAGAAAAATGTTAGGCCCGAACTTGAGCCCGGCCCGACCAACAGGCCTACAACTTGGGCCCGAGTCCGGCCCTGATAAAAAGCCCGAAGCCCAAATCCAAGCCTGAAGCCCAACCTAATAAAAGAAATTCAAAATTTTCCCTGTTCAAATGGACATTTTCTATTTTAATTTAGATGTTTTTTTCCCCTATTTAAATAAACAATGGGCCTACAAGTGAATCAACAACATTCTCAAATCAAAAAATTTATTCAAATGAACATCACATAGGGTTTTTACTTAGGTTTAACTATAGATCGGGCCGGGTCAGGTTCGGGCCAGATTATTTTGGCAAATCCCGAGCCCAGCTCGAATTTTATGTGGACCAGGCTTTTTGGCCGGTTTGGGGATCGGGCCGGCCCATGAACAGGTTTAGCCATGACGTATTAATTATATATGATTTAGTTTATAAGGTAAAGTATATATGCATGGGGTGTCTAACAGCAAAGCAGCTCTAACGTATTTCTTTTCTTGTTAACATTCTCTGATTTTTCAGGTTATTTGTGGTTTCATTTGACTTGAAGCTGGATTGGACCAAACGAACTTCCTTTTCAATGCTTGTGCCTAGTCTGTTAGTCTGTACGTAACATTGATTTCCTTACAATCTCCAATCTCCTTTAATTTAATCATTTGTTTGTAGCAGGTAAAAGAGCTCAGAATATATATAATTAATTAATCTGGTTGGTGCCAGATTAGATGCATGGCCTTGCCTAAGACATGACCCGATCCCATGTTGAATCTGATTTTGAAAGCATTGCTAATAATAAATAGGTTTAAGATCGAAGCAAAGTTAGATAGCCTGACTACACGCCAAAGATAAATTTTCTAATAAAGAATAATTGGGCATTTCAATCACTGCACATCTGATCCAACTTCTTTTGCGTTCAAATCAAGAAATTTATTACCATCCACCAAAATGTAATATCAACATGATGTCACAGATGATTAATGTATAAATATTAAAATATTCTGTCTAATTTGGTAGCATTTGATAACGCTGAAACAGGGTCAGGTCATTGTGGGTCTGATTCGGTAAGAGGTGGTTTATGCACGAAATGTGAGATGTAAAATTTGTAAAATTGGTTTTTTGAGATATAAAATTTACACTGCTAGGAATTGTAAATGAGAGAAAAATACAAAATTTGTATCATGTAGAATTAAACCATAATTATAAACAAACAGATGCAAAGTTAAATTAGATACAAAATTTCTATTGCTTCAGATTTTAACACTGCAAACAAATAGAGCTGCTTTTATTTTTCATGAATGGGTGCTCAATTAGAGAGCTCCCTTCAATTAATCACCTTTACACCGTATAGAATTCCCTTAAAAGGAGATGATTGACAATAGGGTGGACACAAATCAAGTTTTTTAATAGATATTTTTGAGCTTGACTCTTGAAAAGTGCAGAGCTTGAATCCAATGAAACTCCGTTAGTTAAAGCTCACAATCCTAATCAAACTTATATTATATATAATATTTTTATTCTTTTATATACATACTAATAAATAATTTTTGTTATATTTTTTAAAAACTTGACTCATAATTGAACCCAGGTCTCTAGCTTGAAAAGATGTTTGAACTTGATTTTAAACTTAAATCTCATATTTTTCTAACAAACCTAACTTAAATAACCAGATATTCGATTCAGCTTCGCTCGAATCCATCCTTATTAGACATTAGATGGGTGGATCAGGTGTTTGTTGTTGTGGACCAAAACTTCATATAGGTGCCTACAAATAAGTCGGTCATCACTTATCAGCAGCCGGCCGGTGGGGAGAGAGAGATTATATGTGGCATCCACAAAAAGGCAGGTCTATCACTAAATGCCTCCTTGTTTATTGATTTTCAAACTTTGCGGCCACTCCTTTCCTTTTCAAGGAAATGAAAAATACAAATAAACATGGACAAAGAAAGCAAAGATTATGTGACAACCCACCAGTCGGTTTTCCTCTCTAATTAAACCTCGATTTTGTAGGGTTTTTTTTTTTTTTAATTCTTCCCTATTTGGTACCAATTTATTACAGATTATTGATAGTGGTTCAGTTGTGGGAGATATCCAGTTGATTGCAGCGGAGAATCGGGACTAAATTCATCTACCACAAGGGTTGGGGATGGATTATTACACCTTGTATTATGATCATGAACCAAGTGTGAGTGGTGTAATAAGGTTAAATGTGGTGGTTTTTTTGAAAGATGAAGGAACGCTGGGAGTAAGGATGGGCTAAGAGTTTCTATTGACAGAATTGTGTCTTCTTAGGATTCATACCTCATTTTATAGAGAGAGATCCCAAGGCTCTAAAGGGAATGAGTCAAAAGGATTTGACTCCTATTTTAAAAAATATCTTAGTGTTGATTGTTAAAGGAATACTGCTAAAAGTTTATTTCTTTTCATGATACACACGTTACTTCCCTTTGCGGGTCTCTTATATTGAAATAGTGTGGGTGGCATCAAGATTAGCGATTTTAGCTGATCGTCGCATTTTTGTAACTTTAAATTCATCACAAATTTTAAATTTATACTGAGTTGTGTGAACTCATCGCAGATATTTATTAGTACCTTCATTGCTATCACAGTCGTGGTGAACAACAAAATATACTTACACCAACAAAAAAAAGAAAAAATCTCTCTCTCTACTTTTGTTAAACGTCTGTCCTTACTTTTCTTCCATTAATAATTAACGTGCAACTTGGCAAGTTGGCAACTTGCATGTCTATACTCTACCTTTCCTTTTCATGACACCCTAGTCTTTCAATGAATAAATTTAAAGTAAAGCACACTCCGTCATCACTCGTCTCTTCGTGTTTAATTGGAGATCAAGAGAGTAGATGTGCATGTGCTATCCACATAAACAATGAGATTTCAGATTCCACCTGAAGCCTGACCGCTCTATAGTCTATATTTGTTGGAGATTGGACAATCCTTTCGAGTTTCAAGTGTTGACTCGTTTGGCCTCCACAATTTTTTAGATCCTTTAATTATTATTACGGGCCTACTTTTATACCGTAAAAACCTACAACCAAACAACCTGTATCCGTATTCATAAATAATTGGGTCAAATGTTCAAAGCTCCTCCTGTATCATGTATTTCCGACACCACAAATTTGCCCTATTATCGTCGGAGCGAGCTACAAAATTATTCAAGCACAGACTGGCTGGCCCACGGCCCACCACATAGATATGGATTAACTGATAAAAGATATGACGTGCAAACGCGCGCGCTTACTCGCTTAGTTTGTTTGTATTAGCTGTACATTAATTACACACTATTAACTATTATTTTCATTGACCAGGAGAACGAGTCCCCTGTAGGTCATCCTATAGATCATGGTAATACAAAGTTATAAGCAACAGCATCAACTTCTCTATGGGCCACCGTCCAGCTCTTGGGGTAGACCCTCAATCCCAACATTAGAAATTTAGAATGGACGGTCACCACGAGTCCAACACCATCCCACCCTCAGAATTAAACATAGAAAATGCTATTCCACGCAAAAAGAGTAAAGCCCTGTTGATAAAACATGAATCATAATCCTGGAGAGTAGAAAAGATTCCTTATCACATTGGCATTTCTTGAAAACTTCCTTGAGTTATCAAATGAATGCAGAATTCCCCCTTTGGAAAATGGAATTAACATTTGTAGTGTGCCAAGCTGATGGGTCAAAATCATAGGGCCAATTTTCGAATTGAACAGTTATTACATGGAAATCTCTATTTTTATAAAAATAAAAGTAACTGACACCCTCATTATTTATTTATTTGTTTGTTTATTTATTTTGGTAACAATTGACACTCTCTACTCTGAGAGCAAGTAATTCCAGAGACCCCAATCTCTCTCCCTCTCTACCATTCTTTCTCATTCCTTCCATGGTTCCATACTTCTCTTCCATTAAGGGCAATCTTGGCATTCTGCAGGCTCCACATTAGAACTGTCGCCTACCCGGAAAGACTTTGGAAGTTGGGAGTTGGAAACTCCCCAGCTTGGAATTTCACACAAAATGACAAATTGAAATAAAAAAAAAAAAAAAGAGAACAGTACTCACAGGGAGGTAAGGAGGTACGAGTGAATGGTGGTAGCTAGCTTGTCTCTAGCTGGTTGTAGCAGAGACCTGGGATCGAGTTCTGCCTTCACCGGGGTTGGACCTTGGACGGGTTTAGAGGTTTGGGGTGGGCTGGCCGGGCCCCTGTTGTGTAGCCCATTTGTGATTTGCTTATCAAAAATAGATGAGCTATGAGAAATTGTATCCCATTTCCAAAATAACTCTCAACTCTCAACCTAACTTTTCTCATCTCATTCAGACATAATCAAAATCACAAAAATATGAACAAAAATTCCAAAAAAAAAAGTAAGAAATCAAATTACTAAATTACCAAAGAAAGCAAACAAAAAAAAGAAAAGAAAAAAGAAACCTCTCGTTTGTTTTCTTCATGGGAACATGTGATCATTCAACAACAATGCCCCTAACTTGTTCAAATCAACAAAGTATTACATTTTAGATAATGTTTAGGGCATTCCGGCCATTTTAATGGAACCTTCATCAGTTCATCACCAAAAGAAGACCAAAAGAGGCAGCTTTCGGTAATTTTCGAGGCAAGAAAAGAAAGGCGTGGGAAACTATTCGACTTATTGTTCTTTTGATTTTTTCATTTTTCACGCACCTGAGTTTCTTCTATTCGCATCACGAGCTAACCCTTCGGTCACCGACGCCAGCTTCTGCAGATTCAATTTCACCACCGTATCGGCAAACATACGAGTGTCATCGTCCGTATTCCCCTCCGGCACATCCACAACGTACGACTCCAAAACAACGGTCCGGATCCTCCCGTCGCCCCCTTTACACTCATTCACCGTCGTCACCGACCGGTAGTTCCTCAACCGGTGCTCCCCGCCGATGATGCTGAACCCAGTGACGTGTCTCTCGTCGTCCAGAATATCCAACCTCTCCGTACTGGTCGCCGCCGGAAGCCCGGATATAACGTTTACCTCTCTCAAGCATCCGACGGTGGTGGGGTACTGCTGGGATCCTTCTTTAAGGAAGCAGCTCTTGATGAAATGCTTGTAGGTCTGCGGCTTATCGAATCGACGAACTATGGACCAGACCGTGTCGATGGGAGCCTGTATCCGTTGAGCGAGTAGAGATGAACATTTACCCGTACAGATACGATATGTATGGTGGTGGTAGATGACCGGCTTTAATTCCTCGAATTCTTCTCCACTTAGACCGGCTGGAATCCTTGTGTGATGTGCTGTGTTCGTGTATTCCATCTTCTCCTTCTCCGTCGCTGGTATCTCTTCTTCCTCCATTACTACTATCATTAGAAGAAGGGCAGAGAGAGAGAGGGGCCTAGTTGGCAGGTTGGGGAAATTTTATACACTATATAAAATAATTAAATAATATAAACGGGAAATGATGTGAGGAATATTGTAATATAGTAATATTATAATAAATAAGTATTATTATTATGTTGGAGAGTTGTCAGACTTATGATGGAGACAGGTGGTGGGTTCTGGCTCAGCTGGGTCATCTATCAATTCTTGACGGATCGACTGATTCAGTCCAGCCGAGCCGAGTCCAGCCCATTGGATTTTCTTTTGCTTCCTTTTGACTTTTTTTTTTTTTTTTTTCAGATTTTATTATTTTAAGTATTTTGGTAGTTTGTTGTACTAAGAGTATAAGATATGTGTTATTATGTGGTGCACATGCATGGATTAAGGCTTACACGTGGCAGATGGATCATCAGGCGCAGAGGGAGTATGGATTGAGGAGAGTGGAGAGCAGAGAGGACGGGCCTTTCAAGTTTCGAGGCAGAGACTTGTTAGTGATCTATCCAGAGGGTGGTTTTTCACTTTCTAAGGGCGGAATTTTATGTAATCTTCTCTCCTTAAATTCGGGCCTAATTTATGTTGATATTGGACCTATTCGCATGGTTGTGGGACCCATCTAACCCGACCACCTCTAGGGCTCTAGGGTGGGTCAGAATTAAGAAATGGAGAAGGCTGGCTGTTTCTGAATTATGGGCAGATCCAAACCCGCATTTATCGGATGTGGATCCTAGAAACCATCTGACCCGAATCCATCAATGTAGAGTGCCAGGTCCATCAGTAAAGAAGTCCCTTGTAATCATCTAATGTTCATACTTCAAAGCCTCCCTCCATCCTATTGATCCTGTGTAACCCTAAAAAATACTCAGAAGTAGGATTGCACCTTTTATGGCCATTTTTTTTGGGCAGGGCTTATCCCAAATACTATTTAATATCACCTAACTATCGAATAACAGTAATAAACATATAACAATTAATTTTCTCATATTTCAAGATAAATCTCATTCAAAAGGTTTCTTCAATAAATGACCATAGTATCAAACAAGCTCCTTGTTATAAACTTTTATATGCATTATCTCTTTAGAGGATCGTCCTGGTCGTTGAGCACGAGCACGGCACCATTTTTTGTAAGGTGGTCCATTTCAGGTTACAGTAGGGTTCTTACGAAGCCTTAGGCCACACATGACACACATCATAGATAACTGTGCCAGCATCTAGGTTTTATGCTCTACATCTCCGTGATGCTGAATTGAATCTCTTGTCAAATGCCAATCTTTAAAACACCATACCTTAATCTGGAATCGGCTTCAGTCAGGCCAAATCCCGTTAGAGCAGCCTTTGCTTTCTTGCGTTGAGAATATTTCTGTATTTATGTATTTTATTTCATCGGCAGATATTTTCAATGTAAGATATCAAAAGAGAACGGAGTGGACACAGGTTTGCCCTGATTGAAGTCGATCTCCCTTAATCTTCTGGTTCGATACAAATGTTGAACGGAAACGGATCAAAGAAGCAGACACAAGTATTGAATTAGATGGTTCAACCTGCATAATCACATGAAATTAATTGCTTGATGCAGTGACAAATCAATTTTCTTTTGCCTGTTTTTGAGCCAAGTTAATTAAACCGAATGGACCCCATTTGCATCTTGCTGCTCTTGGACAGAAGGACTAGTGTTGAATTGGCTTCATCAAACATTATCGTTAGCGATGGCAGTTTCCACCTTATCCAGTTAAGTACTTTTCTTTGGTCTTTTGAATTAGGTTGGGTTTTGGGATTTTAAGATCTGTATAAGTATTAGTAGGATATGGCATTAGGTTAAATCTGACCTTCCCAATCGTATATTATTTGAAAGCATATAAACTTTATATATTAGGTGTTGAATTTAATAATATTTTGAATTTTATGTGAAGGATAATTAATAGTTTATGTGTTTTTTATATGTTTTACTCAAATAATTTAAAATTTTTATTATTTGTTTCTATTATTTTACTTATTTATTATTTATATATAAAAAGAAAAAATAAAAAAATTAGATGCGAATTCTAAACCCAACTCCCCCACCTTGAATGTGGGAAAAGTAGGATTGGGAAGGGATTTAGATTCTCAAAATTAAGTCCAACTCATTATAAATTTTGGGATGGATATGGATTAAGAGGATTAGGGAGATGGATAGGTTTAAATTTTACAAAACCTTCCCTGAACTCACGCTATTGACATCCCTAATTATTTGCTGTATGTATGTGAAACTTCTTTGCCTGTGCATGGATACTGCTTGTGGCATATAAAGAGCCAAGTTGCCAGGGAAGAAAATGAGAATGGGAATGTGGTGGATACAGCAGCAAAGTCAAGTCGGCAAAGTGACTTAAAAGTGGTGCTTGGTAGATCTCTATTTTCAAATTGTCTCAAAGAGGAAGAATATGGAATCCACTTCATCTCTAAGCTGGTCCAGTTATGTTAAATCAATTCATCAATTCTGTTTCATGTCAGTCCAGTCTCTTTCTTCATCCCAAAGTTAACTGGATTGGCTTGGCTATATCACCATGTTATTCAATTCAAAGGTTATTCTTTATCCATGAATGTATTATTAAACAAAGTTAGCAACACAAACTCATCATATGGTCTTCATTAAAATTAAAACATATGAATAAATGGAATTTGGGACGAATAACATCCACACTCTTGCATGGACCCCTCATTTTTTTCATTTTCTTTACTTTATTTCGCTATTTGTTCGTGATGGACTCTTTGTCTGCCACTTATTTGGCTAATACAAAGATGTTTCTTGATGCAGTTTTTTTGGAAGTACTAGCAAGTGTATACATGATTTGCATATGACAGACAAATAATAATGTGTCCAAATTTTTTTATGATCTTTTTTATATTTTTATATGCATGAAAATATTTTTTATTTATTACACATTTTTGTTTAATATGATAAATATATTATATTATATTGGAGATGTGTCCAAATATTTTTTTACAATTTTTAATATTTTATCTTCTTTTAACTTTTATATTCAATTATGACATATCAAAAATTGACACATTTAACCCAAGAGGTTGAGCTGTTGATCAGCCACCAAAACATACATATATATATTGGGAGGTCTTTATTGAGCTGTACTCTTAAAGATGGAATCTGAATTTTGATTGGGAGGATGGCCTCCATCCCATACATTAGTGCATACGGAGCCCTTTCATCAAGTAAAGGCCCATCGGCATCCGAATTGGCGTTCAATAAGCCCAGAATGCTTCAACGAAACGATCCGACCAATCTGACCCCCCAACTTAAGAGGTGTTTCAACAGTTTTCTTCAAAATGTGAACTTTGGTCTCATTCCTTAACTTATATCTATCTATCTATCTATCTATCTATCTATCTATATATATATATAAATATATATATATATATATATATATATATATATATATATATTCAAAATGTGAACTTTGGTCTCATTCCTTAACTTATATATATATATATATATATATATATATATGTATGTATGTATGTATGTATATATTTCATTTTCATTTTTTTATCTGTTTTAAATTTTATATTCTATTTTCATCATCAATAAAAAAATAATTATTGTTTATCTCACTTATTTTTTTTAATATGATTATTATAAAATATTACAGATGTATCCTATTGTGCATTATTTTTATTTTTATTTTTATTTACAAGTTGTTATTAAGCAATAACATCATGGGTCTATCCATTTCACCCATACCGTAGAATTGTTAATTTCTCATCTAGATGGAAAAACAGTTTCCATTTTAAATCATTTTTTTTTAAACATAGATTTTATATTGTTAAAAGTATTGAACATAGATCTAATAAATAAAATTTATTGGTGAGAAAAGATGTCTTGAATATAGGATCTAATCCGATTTGGAACTAGTGAAATTCAAAGAAAGAAGAAATTGACGCAGTTTAGAGTACCAAGCCCGAGGGGCTTGTTTAAGCCCATATAGTGAATTTTGTAGACGACAGACATGAGTTGGGTGCTGTGAGACAACGAACCCTAGGAGCTAAACCATGTAAACCTCCTCAAAAAGATCACCATGGAGGAATGCATTTTGTACGTCCAGTTGATGAATCAGCTAAGATCGAGAGACAAAAATGCTAAGAACAACTCGATTTGGCCACAAGGCGGGCCTTAAATCTGTCAATGGAGCCATCGGGTCTCCTTTTGATGCAAAAAACCCACTTGCACCTAATAATGTTTGAATGCGATTTAGGACCCACAAGTTCCTAGGTGCCATTGCAAAGGAGTGCATCGAATTCATCATGCATAGCAGCTCGCAACTGTGGATGATGATTAGCTTTAGTGAAGCAAGATGGTTCAGCCATTTGAAGAGGATAGCTATACTTATTAATATCTTAAATATAAGAATTAATAGGACAGAATTACATAAGATAAAATGTAGTACTTCAAATTACATTTTATGCTTATTTTAATTAAAAATAAAAGTTATACATCTCAATATATCATTTGTAATTTTGAGTTTTGATAATAGTATAGATGTAGATATAGATATGTATTCGTTCTTTGAGGAAAATATATTTGTGAACAAGATCTTCCTTGGAGACAGATGAGCCTCTCTGTTTTAGCGTTTTAATGATCTTTGCATCATTTGCTGAGGTTTATCAAGATATTTTATCCCAATGATAATGGTTATCATCTTCTATGTTAGTCTGATTTTTTTTTTTTTACTTGCTACTTGTTTGTATTGCCTTAATTATAACCTGAGCATCACGTATATAGAATGTATTTTTTGCTTAAAAATCCTAAAATGATATGCCCAACTCGGCCATGGTACCTTCTGACTTCTTTTCATAGAAAATCAAGGCATCGTTCTCTGGACCACCGACCATGTTTCCCTCCTCCTGGGGTCTCCACTTTTAGGTTCTTATGGCTAATTTTGAGGCACGTTTAGGTTTTTTGTTGAAGAATGAAGACTTTGGACCAGGTTTATTATGTTTCTATTCAAATTTCAACCAACCCACCTTGCCGTGCAATGCTGATTATTAGGACGCATGCCATCAACATTGTCAACAGAAGTATTCATATTCATATATTAATAATTTAAAATGGAATTATCAGTGGAATTTTGGGAAAATAGATTTGAATTTACTTCCTTTGAAATTCACAAAAAAAAATCTATTTTGATTTTTCCTACCATTCAGAATTAGGGCAAGTGAGTCGTAAAAAACATGCCAACTCAAATGGAGGTCATGCCATTTCTTTTCAGTACCAGAGGTTCTGAAGTACTGAAACAGGTTTCTGTTTGGTTGGACACAAAATTAAACGAAGAAAATGGAATTATAAGGGGTTTGGCTGAATGTAAATAGTCACTGAAAACAGTTATTTTTCAAAAATTGGAAAACAGTTGTAGGAAAATGACATACCTAGACCGGTCGATCTTTCATAAGTCGTTTTCCAAAAATAAGGCCCCAGTCCTCTGTATGCATATCACATCCATATGACAGTCATATATTTCTCGACCACTCAGATTTGCTTTTCCCAACACAGAAAAATTAGGAGAATATTAATCTTTTTCCTATTGTATATCGTCTGCCAAGGATTTCATTCGTTTTCCTTGGCTTTACCACAAAAACCGGATGAGGGTTGTTTTCTACTCAACTTGAGAATTGAGATATTAATTTAATGATTTAGTTTAGATCTATTTGTAGGGTCAAACTCTTTTAGTCCTACCTGATCCCCAGTCCCCACAAAAACCGGTAAGGCTGGATCTCTAGTGAAGGAGACAGCACATTAATTTAATGGTTTAGATCTATTAGTATGGTCCTACCATTCTATTCCCACCTCCTTCAACCCCCAAAACAAGACCCGGAAATCCTGTTGAGTAGGCACTTTCGGGCCATTTTGGATCAGACCATCTTTCGGGTTGGGTTAGGATTGACTCATGGTGGGTCAATGATTTAACCATGGTTTTTAAACCGGACCAGACTGGATATTCAGACCAGACTGGATTTTTCTCCAAAACTGTTGATTTTGGTCAACGAACCACTGAATTGGACGGTTAATCGTTTAAATGGTTTTGACCCTTTTTTTTATTTTTCTGTCAGAACGGGCTGAGTATTCGATTCAAACGATCAGACCCTTTGACCCGATAACCAAACCCCTGACCGATTCGGTCACCAGGTCAGTTTTAAAAGCCATAGATTCAACAACTGACCAAATTAACCATCTGATTCAAATGATTTGAATGGTTAAATCATCCGGATCAACACTGGTTTGAAAACATTGCTTTTGAAAACAGATGAACAGACTCCATGACCCAATCTGATGTGGATTCTTTTTGGGTTTGGTTGGGTCAGACTGCCTTATAATTTGGGTCAATAGATAGGGGACCCTAACCCGCTTTTTCGGGTTGGGTCAACTTTCTGCCAGGTTAATTTATAGCATTATTTATCAAAATGAAGTTATAGAGATTTGAGTGTAACACAAGAAATAATATGAACCTTCAATTTATCATGTGGTGTATGCCTTCACGGCTTTTGACGATCAGGAGGACCCCATGTGATGCAAATCAAGCTCTGATTGAAGATTATGCACCAATAGAGTCCATATATATACTAACTAGTCAGGACTTATTCGGACCACAATCCAAATTGATACCCAAGTGAAAGTGGCTAATCTCATATAAAGGGTAGTTTTTATAATTTGGTCTGATTTCCAATCCCTAACCTTAAAGTATATGATTTATTTATTTATTTATTTTTGTTTTTTTCTTTCACTTCGAAGAAACGGTGCCTTGGAATATATAAATCAATTTCCAACTTAAATTAATGGTTCTTTAATTTTTAAAAAGTATCACAAAAATACAATTGGGTCGGTATCAAGTTGAACCCTATAGGCTGGGGCAGGTTAAAAAAATACATAATATTGAGTCGGGTTGGATTGGGTTTGAGTTGAATCAAGGGAGAGTCAGGTTTGGATTGAATCAAACTCATACCAACCCGCCAAACCCTATAGGGTTCGACCTAATACCAACCCAACCGTGTCATAGTCTTTCAATTGTATTTTTTGTGACACATTTTGAAAACTCGAGCCATTGGTTTTAATTTGAAATTGGTTTATGGGTTATTGGGTTGATATCTTTATTCTCCTATACTTTATTTTTATTATGTGTAGACATTTTTTAGATGAAATGAAGTAGAAAGAGTGCTATAGACATTTTTGAATTATTTTTTTTTTTATTTTTATAATTTTAAAATATGAATTAAATGGATGAAAATTATATCTTGTATAGGTTTATTACTAATAATAATTAATAATTATGCTACCTAATTAAGTTAATTAGGATTGTTTAACCACATAAATAAGCTATCTAATTAAATAAGTAAACTTCTCAAAATTTTTGTATTTATAACTATTGTATAACATATGTAGCCATATTGGAATCAAACTAATGGACCCATATGTAGTATATGTCTAAACTCAAAAATCACCTATATCTAGGGGTGCAACTTGGGCGAGCTCAGCCTAATGTTAGATTGACTTGGCCTACAAATTTATATGGGTTGGATTTGGATTTATGGTTCTTCGGTTGGGCATGGGGTTTCTTAATTTTTGGGGTCGGGCCCAGGCTTAGCCCTTGGGCAATGTGAACCCAGCCCGACCTTATCCCAACTCGAGCCTAGTTGAACCATACACATAAGTAAATGCACATTTAGTGTGTACTTATTGACTAATCCAAAACCAATGGCCCAAGCCCAAGCCCAACCCTAGTGCATTAAATTTTAGTGCAAGGTGGATTCAAGTTGAATAGATCTTGCTTGACCTCGAACTCGGACCTTAAGCCCAATTCTAAGGGTTAGGCCTGGGTTGAGCTTAATTACTGTTATTTTAATTATTGTGAAATTATTTTACCTAATTAAGTAAATAAGTGTGAAATTATTTAATTACTATGATATTTGATTTAAATAATTTAGTATTTTAATTAATTATTTTACTTAACAAAATTATAGTAAATTCATTAATTTAATAGTAATTTACTATCAAATTACTAATATTTTACTTAAGTAATTCATTTGTAATTTACTATTAAATTCCTTTTTCAAATAGTTTAGTAACTAATTTAAGTAACATTATTACATAAATTATGGTACTTTTTAATAATAATTACCATAACTATTATTTATATTTGTTCTGCTTTGGTAAAGGGAAGAAAAGCGAAAGAAAAAGAGAAAAAGAAGTAAAGGAAGAAAGTAGGGAAAGATAGAGAAGAGAAAGAGAATAAAAGAGGGAAGATAAGCAAGGAGAAATCGAACTCAACCCTCGTTACTGTCGACCAAACTTGTATTAACATTTCACTGATTGCTGAAATGAGAACAATGCCTTTAGATAAGTTACAACAAATATAAGAGAGAAAATAACAAGGAAAAGACAAGAATGCCCCTATGTTTGTTACAAATATAATCCATCCTTAAGTGACCCAAACTTTTAGTAAAAATATCACTACTTGGTCTTCAAATTTAACATAAGGAGTAACAATATCTTCACTTGTTACTTTCTCTCTCACAAAATGGCAATCAACTTCAATGTATTTATTCCTTTTATGAAACACTTGATTTGAGGCAATATGTGCTACAACTTGGTTGTCACAACACAATTTAATGGATTGACAAATTGTGATATACATCTCCTAAAGAATATGTGCTACAACTTGGTTGTCACAACACTTGATTTGAGGCAATATGTGCTACAACTTGGTTATCACAACACAATTTAATGAATTGACAAATTGTGATATACATCTCCTAAAGAATATGTTTCAACCAAACCAATTCACAAGTAGCATGGGCCATTGCCCTGTATTCAATTTAATCACTACTCTTAGCAACTTCACTCTAATTCTTGATCATATAGGTGATAAGATTTTTGCACAAAAAAGTATAATAACCTATAGTAGACTTTTTTTTTTTTTGCATTGAAGACCCTACCCAAACTACATCTAAATACCCTACTAGAGACATATCTCCCCTTTTCTTATACAATAGCTCCCAACAGGGAGTAGTACTCTTCAGATACTTCAACACCCACATAACACTATTATAATGAGCAGTTAAAGGATTCTGCATGAATTGACTATTAGTGATCTTCACATTGGGATCCGTAGGAGTTTCAATTAACTTAAATCCCAACAACCCAGTTGGTTCAATATATCCAAAACATACTTTTCACTGGGGCAAAGTGATTCTCCACTTTAATCGAGCTACCTCAACTCCAAGAAAGTACTTAAGGTTCCTAAATCTTTATTTTGAAAGTAATATTGTAGGAACTGTTTCAACTCATTAATTCCATAAGTACCATTGTTATTGAGAATAATACCATCAACATACACTACCAAAATGATTTTCCTAGATGAAGAATCATTGCTAAATATAGAATGATCATCACTACATTGTTTCAAGGGTGAATAAGGAATATGAGAAATCAGATGGAATCAAGAAAGAGTAGGCTGCAGTGGGTATTGCTCTAATGGATGGCCCTGATGGGACAACATAGAGACCAAGTGTGCCAATATCACTGCAAGAGCATCAAGTTTCTAGTTGAATGGCTTCTAGGGCTAAGATTATCATGTCGTACTGGTATAAATCTGATATCTGGTTTGGATTTCAATTTTGTAAGCTTTGAAATGTTGCTTCAGTGTAATATATTATTTATCATATAGTATTTTTTTCAATTAATTGTGAGTTAGTGGGCATAGGATGCAAGGGGGAAAACTCTGAAGCTTCAGATATAAAGATGTTAATTCATTTGGCCATATTATATTGAGGACTGTGATTGTATAGTTAATTTTTCCGAATTTAGAGGATTTGACTATGATTCCTTGTCTTCTAGGTAGTTTTGTTCATGCAGAAATTCAAGGATTCAATCCAAAACCCTAGGACTGCGGCACAACATAATCAATTTAGTAACTTATCTCTTCCACAATCCACGTTCATTCACTAGAGGTTGGTGTTTAGTTGATAGGTTGCGTTATTTCAATAGTTTGATATATAGGTCCATATTATTCTAAATCTTTATTTGCAGTGGTTTGATATTATCAATTTCCACCTCTTATACTTCAAAGAAATTGGTTTTAGTCTTTTAGATACTATTGGCATGATATTATTATTGGTTTGACATTTTTATCAAGTATTTCCTGTTTGCTATTGATACAATGATAGCTTCTAATAAACAACACGGAACAACACCATTTTATTGTAACCTTTTATTAACATTTCAAAGCATAAACTCATCAATGTTTTAATTGGATTTGTGTAGTTAATAGAAATAGTTACTTTAGGATTTAATAGAACTTTCCGATTAAGGTTTGTCATTGGACAGGTCATGCTAGTATATATGAATGAATGGTACAGGTTTGGTAGAATTTACCAGTTCTTAAACTCTTTGAATTGATGGATTGAATAGATTCAGCTAACTAGCTCTTAAACTATTTGAACCAGTGCATCAGTAAATGGTGTTTCCAGACCACTTGAAAGGAAATTTTCCTTTTGTTTGTTGGCCTTTGAATCAGCCTATTCAACTGTAGGTTCTATTCTGAAACTGTAGAGTTAATGATCCACATAAGTTGAACAACATCTAATTAAACTTCACAAATTTGTAGGCCCCACATCTAGATTGTTTTTTTGGCTGCATATCTTAATGAGAATTGGATCTGATTTGTATAAGTTTAGACTGGATTTGGTCCAGTTTATTTGTAAATGGACAGCAAATCCAATCCAGTCCAATTGGCAGCCCTGTCTAAGCTAGATTGCATTTGTTGTTTTCTATTCTTTCATCTATATACTTTTTTATTAAAGATCAAGGGACAATGCTCTTTTATGAATGGGATGTGCCTAAATCGCTCTCCATGAAAATTAATTTCAAGGAAAATGGAGAAAAGCAATGGGCATATGACCTATGATGGTTCTTACAAATACAAGGTATGCTAACCTCACTACTATTTATCCTTTCCTTACTTGAGCAGTACGATGAATGTTTCAGTTTGATGCATATGGCCATTAAACTCAGATCAAATCTGGGTCATCCTAGATCCAACTCCATACCAATACGAAAATATCCTCTAAGTTACTATTAATTGGATTTATCAGGTTTGGCCCAATAATACCTAATTATAATTGATAGCCTTTAGCTAACAATTCTTTTGATTTTTTTACTAGGGATGATTGCTTCCCCTTATTCAGTTTGTAAATTTTATAGAAATCATATCAAAGAATATACCAAGTTATAAAAAAGAGGCAGAGTTTGCATTAACGGTTTTGATGGAAATACCTTCACAATATAAAACAATGATGAGACTTGATGCTTGATTCATGTAAATTTAATTTTTGTATACATATAACTTTAATTTGTATTCAAGTTGCAAGAAGAAAGGTCACTTGATGCTTGATTCATTTTGTTTTGTTTTTTGACTTATATGTTATCTTTTGAAGGAATGGGACATGCTCCAAGTATTCCATCACAAGATAGCTACATGTAAAGTTGGAGCACTTTAAGATATGAAATCAACCTCTCATGAGTTATTCATTATTTTCAACCAATTTTGTTACCATGGTTACTTACCGCAAGACACAACTTTAGATATGTGGGTGGATACATTGGACCAAATTTCTGTATTATTATAGCAATTTGGAAATTGTAATATATTTTTAACACATTTGTATATAAATATAGTAAGTAACAAGTGTTTGATTATTGTTAATTCAACAACAGTTCATAATAATTGTTGCCATAAATATTTATAAGAAACAATTGTTTCATTGTTGCTAATTTACAATTGGCAACAATTAACTTGATCATTGTATAAGGAGCTTTGGGGCAATAATTGTTTAATTATTGTCCATTCAACAACAGTTTATATAGGTTGTTGCCTAAGATGATTGTTAGATACAACTCTTCAGCTGGTTGTTAATTGTACTGTTAGGCAACAAGTAATCGATTGTTGTTACAAAATTATATGGATAACAGTTTTTTATGCATTGTTGTTAAAACAATTTGTTTGGCGATGGTTACAAATGGTTGTTGTAAAATACTACTTTTGCAAGCAATTGGCCCGACTATTGTGAAGAAACATATTTCACAACACTTGATTGTTGTAAAACACTTTTAACAACGATTTCGCTAGCAACAACTCGTTCAGTTGTAAGTAAAAGATTTAACAACAGTTTTTCCTATATCGGAAACAATTTTTTACTACTGCCAAGTGTCATTTTTCTTATAATGAACGGAATCTCAATCCTTACCATAAGGCCTCGTCCACTCTTCAATAAATTACTTACTCATGTTTCTTTATTTCCCATGTAAATAAGACAATGACCATTTTATCCATAAAAATCCATTATTAAAATTGGCATTTTTGTTCCACCCAAGTGTTGAAAACTTCCCCATGTGGGAAAGTTATTTACCCACCTGGGAGAGTAATTGATACACTGAAAATAATTTTTCTCTAGTCTCTACATAAATCTAAAAAAAGAGCATAGGATTCTTGGTCAATAGGATTGTGAATCATATGAGCAACTTCCCTCCTCTAAAAAGTCCAAAAAATAAATGCACCCTAATATCTAATGACCCACTAGACTCTTTACAACTTTGGAACAGTTTCAATTGTTCAGCTAGATGGCTTTGAATACATTCAATTTTCAAATTCAGCGATCAAAAAGAAAAGAAGTAGCTAGGGCCTCATAATGTAGGTAATGATAAACGGGAATGGTGGTTGGTCCCTGCGTTAGGTGAGAATGAGGGAGACAAGGAGAGGGAAAGGGAAGAAGACACAAGAAAAGCTTTTGGTTTTCCCAATTCCCTCCAAAATTTTTATTTTTTTTAATTAAAAAATAAAACAATTTAACTAACGTCTTTAAGTTAAGTCACCGTTAAGGGATATGTCGTGGCATCAATCTGTTCACTCTAGGCAGGAAATTCCTGCTGAGAATGGGATGCCAAAGATTTCTCGTTTGGAAAAAAGAGAAGTCATTTGATGTGGACTGCTTTACTTTATATCTATAGTATAGATATTAATAAAGTATTTTTTTTTAATAAGTTCAGAAGGGGTTACACAAGACAGGGGGTAGCACGTGCCCAAAAGATGGCTAAAACAAGAAACAAATATAGTCAACAACGTGGTTCCCTTCACGGAAAACATGACTATACACTAGGCCCTTTTGAAAATGATTGTTCAGCTCCCAACATCCTTGAATAATGTTGCTTAGTCTCCATGGAGGGATGAGAAGATGTTGCGGATAGGAAATCACTAGCTTTGAGTCACCTTCAATAATAATTTCCCATGCAGCCATGCTAAGTTGATGGTTGTACACTCAACGAAGTAAGATTTAAGATCAACAACCACTCCAAGATGATTCCTTGGAATGCATGCTACCAAGCACACCTCACCCTCAATACATGAGGCATCGAAGTTTATTTTAATTACACCAAACTTAGCGGGTGCCATGAAATTAGATTTCTAGACTTGCTGGAATTTTTGTTTTCTTTTCCCTTGGGATAGATTAAATTTTCTAAATAGGCCTCATTAGACCTTTTTAAGACCACATGAGGATCAAATAAGTTATTGAGCGTCCTTTTTTATTTTTATTTCTGTTCTTCCAAAGGTGACAAAGAATAAATACACATTTTTCCTTAAAGTGCTCTTCTCCCGAGTTATACACAACAGCCATTGACATTCGAAACTCCACTTCTAAGTAAAATTTTCCATGGGAACCTATCGTTTAAGAGGAGAAATAAAAAAGACTTTTAATTTTTGGGGGCAATTGATTCTCGAGACATTTGTATGAAAAAATTTCACTTTAATACCTTGAACATTGAAGGTAGTGTCAAGTTAGTATCTGAACTTTCAAACGTCACTGTAGTACCTAAACTTTCAAAAGATGTCAAGTTGGCCCCTTCCATTAACCGATTGACTGTCAGCTATCTGTTGAAAATGTCAAAACTACCCTTCAAAAGAAGACATTGTTCCCTGTGCTCTACCTTGAGACTGAACCAGTTGAGGTGTTTGAAATTTTAGACTAATGAAGTTATTATCTTTTACCTTTAGATCTGAAACAAATTCTTCTGTAGTTATTTCTTTGCTTTTATTTATTGTTTCCTTCTATCATATTTCAAGTTTTTTCTCTCTTTTTCTTTGAAAATAATCAGTTCAGTCTCAAGATAGAAGACAATGAATATAGTGTCTTCTTTTGAAGGGTAGTTTAGACATTTTCAATAGATAACTGACAGTCAGTCGGTTAATGGCAAAGACTAATTTGACACTTTTTGAAAGTTTACGTAATGCAGTGACATATTTGAAAGTTTAGGTACTAACTTGACACTACCCCCAATGTTCAAAGTACTAAAGTGGAATTTTCCCTTCCAATTAAAATTACCTCCCCAGTCAGTCCCACTACATTTTCAAATATTCTAAACAAGCTTTGTTACCGTATCATGCATATATAGATTTTCCCTATTGAAAATGCCTTCATGACTAGTTCAATCTACGACTTCATTTTGGATCATAAACTCATTTTTCATCTTCTTTGAAAAATAAACGTGAAACAATTCATTCCACTTGATTCCCAAACATCAGATGAGGCTTCCGTCCGATTGAAAGGGAGATGGATCTATGAGCATTTAAAAGTACAGTTGGGGGTGGGGGCAAAGATGCTAGAACAAGGAAGTTTATCAAAACCTCAAGCAATAGTTTAGGACCAACTAAGAGTGTCAATGGACCAGTTTTGGATTGGACCCCATTCAATCTAAAATCAATTTGGACGGATTGGATGGACCAATAAAACATATTGGATTGGACCAGTCTGGTCCAAAATATTTATTAGATTGGATTGGATCTGGTCTGTCTATAAAAAAACTATATTGGATTGGGTTGGATTAAACCAATATCTGGTCCATTTATATAAGATAAGAATATGTGTGTCAATGAACTGAGTTTGAGTTGAAACCAATCTAAATCAAAATGAATTTGAAGAGATTGAACGGTCCAGACATTGAATTGAACTGGTCCAAATTAGTCCACAACATTCATTGGATTGAATTAGACCTGGTCCATTTATAATGGACTCACATTGGACTGGATAGGATTGGACCAAATCCAGTCCAATTGACACCCCTAGGACCAACCGAACTAGGCAACTACCAGGAACTTTCAGTAGGGCTGATTTAGCCAAAAGCAAGGGGTTAATTCTTTATTTTTTTATAATGGTGGAACATTGGAATTATGGCAGGGAGAAATTCAAATTTGGGTGGTTCGGAGGAGAAAACTAGAGACATGGCCCATTGGGCATTTGGGCAACATTGTGGGATTCACGAGCACATGGTCCATATGTACGGTAGCATTACAAGATGAAAGCAAGATCATTATGTGAGTTGTGAAAGACCAGTAACAACTGGGCCATAAAAAAACCCCTAGTAGATGTAATGGGCTTCTGCTTTACTATTTGGGCCTGAGATGGAGAAGTGGTACCGCTAAGCACTACACCATTATATATACATCCCTTGCTTCATGCCCACCAGTCACACAACTTTGTTGGTGAATGCCAATGGTGAACCTGGGCCTACTCATAGATCCACTATTACACTATATATTTAATTTTAAGGAAATTTTTCGATTAATATCCTGTACTTTGGGATTAGTGCTACTTTTGTCTCTGAACATTAAAAATGCATCAATTTAATATCCAAACTTTCAAAACATGACATTTCAATACCTGTTGTTAACAAATTATTAACCATCTATTAAGTGGCATTTAAAAAAGATGCAAATGTCCTTCGAATGTCATCTAATTTTCTTTATCAATCATCCAAACATTGACAAAAAATTAGTGGTCTCAAATCCTTGCCTCTTCTAGGATGGGGTCACTAGAATGCCCACTCAAACATGACCCCAACTTTTTTGAATGAAAAAGGCAAAGATTTGGAACTGTTAAATTTTTGTCAATGTTTGGATGGTTGATAAAGAAAATTAGATGACAATCGAAGGGCATTTGTGTCTTTTTCAAATACCACTTAACGGTTGATTAACAGCTAATTAACAAGAGGTCATTGTCATGTTATAAAATTTTAGGCACTACTGAGCGGCAGCATTATAAAGTTTGGGGACCAAAGTGGCATTAGGCCCAAAGTACAGGGTACTAATGGGAATTTTCCATATAAAACAAATCGGTACTGGACTGGATCCGCAACAAAATGAGGCTTATCAATAAATAACAAGTTGACTCAGTTAATTAATTTTTATAAAACCGATATACAATACACCCTTGGTCTTCAAAGTTTAACATGAGATCGGTATCTAAAGCCGGGCTTCCACCTTGCCGGAATTACATTGATCGCACTACTGTTTTGCCGGATTCAACTGCCCTCTTAAGTCTGAGAGAGAAAGGAGCTCCCAATTCAGAGCCAGAGTTGAGCTTCCACACCGCACCCCCCAACTGCTGCATGGAAAGCCATTTATCCGATTCTGTTGCCTCTCCTAGTCCACCATCTCCATTTTCGAATTCAACTACAACAGCGAAATAGAAAGGAGTGGATCCAGAGTCGACGTGGAAGGCCAAAGTTACCCCTGGATAGATAGTTGCATTGCACTCTGTTACATAACAATATCACTATTAGTATATATAGTAACATATTAAGAAGATGATTTGCCCTGTTAAATTGAACTGAACCAAATCAATTAGCTTCATTCTGTGATAATTGTTTTTATGTGAGAATACATGTACACCTTTGATACTGGATCTTCAAAGACCCAGCATTACGTGGTTGATCACTTTGGCCTGGATTCGCCATGGTTCCAAATGCAGTGCCGCTCATATCAAAATGAACCGGATCTGAGAGACAAGGGCCTCCGGGGCACTCGTCGGTAATCGTTACAGTTACCGGATTCCTTGAATATGCCGCATTTCCGTACACTTTACCTGTTCTTAAACACAAAACAGTAGACACATGCATTTGCTTCAGTAACGCCCCATATATAATAGTAGTACGCATCTAAATGAAACAGCAAGCTTAGATGAAAATATTTTCTAGCTTCATTCAGATCAAAACCCATGCAGTCGAACAGTTGAAAGTATAGTACTATTGCACTCGTTATAACGTGGATGTAGTGCAACTATTCACCACCTGATAACATTCTCCGCAGCCTTTGCCCGACTTAAATAGAGAAGGGCCTCCAGTTGATACCAAGGAGGAAAAAGGAGCTTGCTCAACTGCATTTCCATATCCACAAGCTCCACCTGCGCAAAGTAAGTTAATAAACACTAAGTATACTATAGAAAACATCTCTCTCTCTCTCCACACTTGATCCAAGTCAGTTATAACCTATATATATATATATATATATATATATATATATATATATATATATATAATAAATTGCATCATCGCATTACTCTCTCATCCGATACCATTTACGTATTTCATCGTATTCTTCTCCTCCTTCTGCATATCTCATCGCATTCTTCTACAAATTTCTCATCTTTTTCGTTGATCCTACTCTACACCATCATTCCATGGCTCTGTCAATGACGACCGCAGAAGAAAACTCTAGCTCGCTGCGCATAAACAATTCTACAGACATCAAGTTGGATACAATGAGTTCACCATATTATCTCCATCCGTCTAACAATTCAGGACTGATTATTGTGTCGAATCAACTCACTGGAGATAACCTCCACACCAGGAAGCGTGCGATGAAGATTGCACTCCGTGCAAAGAACAAATATAAGTTTGTTGACGGTTCTTTACCACAACCACCATTGTCTTCACCAGAAGAAGAGATCTGGAGTAAATGTAATTCCATGGTCGGCTCCTGGATTCTTATTTCATTGAAAAAGGAGATCCATCACAGTGACATTCATTGAATCTACAGTAGAAATATGGTCAAGGTGACACATCCCATGTATCTATCAGCTTGAACAAGATCTTGCGTTACTCCGATAAGGAGATATCAATATTGCTGCATATTTTACTTGTCTGAAAATTCTATGGGATGAACTTGACACTCACAGATGTACCTGAATGTACCTGCAGTGCAATTAAATTCGTCCTTGCTGATCAAGAACGGAAAAAGATCCATCAATTCCTCATGGGACTCCAAGATCCTTTCAATATGATCCATTCACAGATTCTTGGACCTGATCCTATGCCACCACTCAATCGAATCTATGTGTTAATTATACATGAAGAACACCATCAATTAATTGTCTCCTTGCGGAGTCCATTCCATCTTGATGCCACGGCTTGCCACATTGCCTCCAACCCACCTGGTCGTCCATCGGGTCAGAACAGACCCTATTGTGATCATTGTAAACGTCCAGGCCACACAAGAGATAAATCCTATGAGCTCATTGGGTATCCCCTGGTTGGACCCGTCCAACTACTGGTTCTAACAAAAATACACATCCTCCAACTAGATCTGATAAGGCTTGACAGTTGGATTTGATAAAATCAATCAAAATTCCCCTGTTATTGGACTCTCACTGTAGTAGTATAATCAACTAATCTCTCTTCTCAACAAACACTCCATAGAGACTTCAACCAATCTCTCCAGTAAGACCATTCCCGTTGAATGGATTCTTGATAGTGGTGCATCTGATTACATTATATCAAATATATCCCTATTTTCTTACTACTCGCCAATGTCTACTCCAAAACGGGTACATCTACCCAATGCTACTACTGTTTTTGTCTCACACCATGGCACAGTCTCGCTGACTCCTGGTTTCTACATTAGTGATGTACTGTATGTCCCTACTTTCATTTGTAATCTTCTTTCAGACAGCAAACCCACCCAACAATCTCGGTGTATTGTATCTTTCTTTGCCACTCACTATGTCATACAAGACCATGTCTTGAAGACCACGATTGAAACAGGTGAACTTCAAGATAGCCTCTACTACGTCCGTTTCTTTTCTCCCATATCTACTCATCTCACCAGTTCTACATCATCATATGAATTGTGGCATAGGCACCTTGGCCATGCCTCTAGATCTCGCTTATCCATACTCCCCGGGATTGCCCTCTCACCACCTAATGCGTGTTGTGATGCTTGTCAACGTGCTAAATAGACATGGGCTCCATTTCCACTCAGCCATATTAGTAGTACTTCTCCATTCCAATTGTTACATTGTGATATATGGGGTGGTTACAAAACCCATTCGCATACCAATGCACATTTTTCTCTCACTGTAGTAGATGATTTTACAAGATGTACATGGATATTTCTAATGAAACATAAATCTGAGGTTTACCATTTCCTCACCAATTTATGTATAACGGCTAAAACACAATACAAGTGTTCAGTTCAATAGGTTCAGTCTGACAACGGCCTTGAATTCCTATACGGGCCCTTACAAAGTCTCTTTCAACAAAAAGGTATTATTCACCAGCAATCATGTGTACATACACCACAACAAAATGGTGTTGCCGAACACAAGCACCGACACTTATTGGAGGTTGCACGTGCTCTTCATCATCAAGCAAATCTCCCAGTTTTCTTTGGGGTGAATGTTTTCTTACTACAACATATCTTATCAACATTGTGCCCATGCCAAAGTTGGGTGGCAAGTCTTCGTATGAGAAGCTTCATCTTTCCCACCCAATTATAACCATCTTTGAGTATTTGGGTGCCTTTTCTATCCACAAATATGGTCAATTCCTCATGACAAATTTGCAATCTACTCTACATGATGTGTGTTCATTGATTATCCATATGGTCAAAAAGGGTATAGGGTGTTTAGCCTAGACACAAAATAGATATTCACTACTCGAGACATATCCTTTTATGAAATTGAGTTCCCGTTTACAACTATTTCAACCACCAGGCCCACTAAAATGTTCATTCCATTGGCCCAACTAGATGATGGGTGTGTATTTATTCCATGCAACAATGAGCCTCTCAATGAGTCTCATGGTCGCAATAGTGTTGCTTCTAATGACAATTATAATCATGCGGCTACAAGTCTCATAATCAGTCCTGCTGCAAATAGCGGACCCAACCTTGAACCACAAAATGAGCCTAATTCTATCCATGATATTTCACACCAATCTAAAACTGTTATTTCCCGTCCCACTCACTATTGCCAGCTTCCATCTCACCTACATGATTTTGTATGTGATCTTCCCACCTCCCTCACAAACCACCATACTTTATGGTGAACAGGATCTTGTGTTACTATCAGGTTGAACAGGATCTTGCGTTACTCCAATAAGGAGATCTCTCTATTGCTGCATATTTTACTTGTTTGAAAATCCTGTGGGATGAACTTGACACTCACAAATCTACCTGAATGTACCTGCAGTGCGATGAAATTCTTCCTTGTTGATCAAGAACGGAAAAAGATCCATCAATTCCTCATGGGACTCCAAGATCCTTTCAATATGATCCGTTCATAGATTCTTGGACTTGATCCTATGCCACCACTGAATCGAGTCTGTGCGTTGATTATACATGAAGAACACCATCAATTAACTGTCTCCTTGTGGAGTCCATTCCATCTTGATGCCATGGCTTGCCACATTGCCTCCAACCAACCTAGTCGTCCATCGGGTCAGAACAGACCCTATTGTGATCATTGTAAACGTACAAGCCACACAAGAGATAAATGCTATGAGCTCATTGGGTATCCCCCTGGTTGGACCCATCGAACTACTGGTTCTAACAAAAATACACGTCCTCCAACTAGATCTGATAAGGCAATTTCCTACAATGTGACTGTTGGATTTGATAAAATCAATCAAAATTCCCTTGTTATTGGACTCTCACTGTAGTAGTATAATCAACTAATCTCTCTTCTCAGCAAAGACTCCATAGAGACTTCAACCAATCTCTCCAGTAAGACCATCCCCATTGAATGGATTCTTGATAGTGGTGCATCTTATTAGATTATATCAAATATATCCCTATTTTCTTACTACTCGCCAATATCTACTCCAAAACTGGTACATCTACCCAATGGTGCTACTGTTTTTGTCTCACACCATGGCACAGTCTCGCTGACTCCTGGTTTCTCCATTAGTGATGTATTGTATGTCCTTACTTTCATTTGTAATCTTCTTTCAAACAACAAACTAACCCAACAATCTCGGTGTATTGTATCTTTCTTTGCCACTCACTATGTCATACAAGACCACGATTGGAACAGGTGAACTTCAAGACGTCCTCTACTACATCCGCTTCTTTTCTCCCATATCTACTCATCTCACCAGTTCTACATCATCATATGAATTGTGGCATAGGAACCTTGGCCATGCCTCTAGATCTCGCTTATCCATACTCCCTGGGATTGCCCTCTCACCACCTGATGCGTGTTGTGATGCTTGTCAACGTGCTAAATAGACATGGGTTCTATTTCCAATCAGTCATATTAGTAGTACTTCTCCATTCCAATTGTTACATAATGATATATGGGGCGGTTACAAAACCCATTCGCATACCAATGCACATTTTTCTCTCATTGTAGTAGATGATTTTACAAGATGTACATGGACATTTCTAATGAAACATAAATCTAAGGTTTACCATTTCCTCACCAATTTATGTATAACGGTTGAAACACATTACAAGTGTTCAGTTCAATAGGTTCAGTCTGACAACGGCCTTGAATTCCTATATGGGCCCTTACAAAGTTTCTTTCAACAAAAGGGTATTATTCACCAACTGTCGTGTGTAGATACACCACAACAAAATGGTGTTGCCGAACACAAGCACCGACACTTATTGGAGGTTGCACATGCTCTTCATCATCAAGCAAATCTCCCAGTTTTCTTTGGGGTGAATGTTTTCTTACTACAACATATCTTATCAACATTATGCCCATGCCAAAGTTGGGTGGCAAGTCCTCGTATGAGAAGCTTCATCTTTGCCCACCCAATTATAACCATCTTTGAGTATTTGGGTGCCTTTTCTATGCACAAATATGGCCAATTCCTCATGACAAATGTGCAATCTGCTCTACATGATGTGTGTTCATTGATTATCCATATGGTCAAAAAGGGTATAGGGTGTTCAGCCTAGACACAAAATAGATATTCACTACTCAAGATGTATCCTTTTATGAAATTGAGTTCCCGTTTACAACTGTTTCAACCACCAGGCCCACTGAAATGGTCATTCTATTGGCCCAACTAGATGATGGGTGTGGTCTTATTCCATGCAACAATGAGCCTCTCAATGAGTCTCATGGTCGCAATAGTGTTGCTTCTAATGACAATTATAATCATGCGGCTACAAGTCTCATAATCAGTCTTGCTGCAAATAGTGGACCCAACCTTGAACCGCAAAATGAGCCTAATTCTATCCATGATATTTCACCCCAATCTAAAACTGTTATTTCCCATCCCACTCGCTATTGCCAGCTTCCATCTCACCTACATGATTTTGTATGTGATCTTCCCACCTCCCTCACAAACCACCATACTTTACTTGCTACCACTCCTCACCATTCCCCTGAGTCCACAACTTACTCTCAAGCTGCCCAATCTCCCCATTGGAAAACTGCCATGGTTGATGAACTTGCATCTCTAGATCGTAACAATACATGGACACTTATGGATCTTCCTCCTGGCAAAAGGGCTATAGGTTGCAAATGGGCCTGTAAGCTTAAGTTAAAGGCCGATGGCTCCATAGGTCGATATAAGGCTCAACTTGTAGCAAAGGGTTACAATCAAGTTGAAGGGCTAGATTACTATGACACTTTTGCTCCTATCACAAAATTAGTTACCATGCGCTACCTACTTGCAGTAGCCGCTATGAAACATTGGGAGCTACACCAACTAGATGTTAACAATGCCTTCTTACATGGAAATCTTCATGAAGAGGTTTACATGAAACCTCCCTTGGTCTCTTTGCCAATGATGATTTTTGTGCTTGCAAGCTAAATAAATCTCTCTATGGTCTTGAGCAAGCTTCTCGATAGTGGTTCACCAAATTAGTGCATGCTCTTGTTGCTATTGGTTTCACACAATTGTCAAACAACTTTTCTTTGTTTACTTCTCAACAACCCAACTCATATGTTGCTATCCTTGTATATGTTGATGATTTAATATCATTAAGAGAGATGATCCAACCCGTATTGCGTCTCGTAAGGCCTACATCAATGTGTGCTTCAAAACAAAAGATCTTGGGCCCTTACAGTACTTCTTGGGGATTGAGGTATGTTGAAAATATGTTTCTGGTTTCTCTCCCACTCCCTCTATCTCTCGATCTCCCTCCCTTCTCTCTCACTCTCACAGTCATGTCTTGATCTGCCACTCCCTCTGCTTCTCCCACTTTCATCTTTAGTCTATAGCCAAATCAAAAGCTCTTTTTCTTTCCCTCTCTCCCTTCCTCTCTCTCTCTCTATTGTTCTCCCTCACTCTCCCTCTCAGTCAATATCTATTGTTCTCCCCTAGTCTTTCTCCCACTCCATCTCTCGTTCTTTTTTTTTTATTTTTCTTACAAACTTATATAATATTAATCAGACCATATAAAAGAATTAAAGCAACCAACCACTTGTACAATACAGAAACGGAAAACCATTTTTATTTATTTTCAAATCACAGTTGTTGAACAGAAAAAGACGACTATGAGAGTGAGAGAGTGGGAGAGAGAGAGAGAGAGGGATGGAGGGAGGGAGGGAGCGAGAGAGAAACTAAAAACACTTTTTTTTTTCCAATTACTAGGATTAAAGGGCAATTTCAGTATGAGCTTTTTGTTGTGTCCAACATAAATTAAGAGTCCCATGTTGGCAACTGCCACAGAAGCCTCCAATGACATGGCGGAGTTTTTATAATTTGAAATTTTAGAATTGGTTGTCAGAGTTTTGTTGGTTTCTAGACAAACTTGTAGCCTAATGTTAAATGCATAGTCGTCTCTAATTATAATTTTTCCTAATTTAAAACTAATCCAAAAGCAAAGTTATTTTCTTATCTAAATGGTGAGTCAACGATCCAACTTTTCAAAGAAACCCATGATGTCATAATTGAATAATAAATATTTAAAAAAAGATAGAACACCAAAAGTGAAAATGTATAGAATTTTGTCGAAAACTTTTGAGAACATTTCTAGTGTTATATACTCATTATATTAAATAAAAATAATTGTTAAATGGAATACAAAATTTAATAATAATAATAATAATAACAATAATAATTTATTATTATTATTACTATTATTATTGTTATTTTCAACATGAATTTAAGTTTATTTTTAATCATATTGTTACTTTTGTTAATTTTCAATTTCTATCTTAACTATGATATATTTAAAATTCATTTAATTAATATGAAGAAAAAATTTTCACGTGCAACGCATGTGCTTAATTACTAGTTTTAACAAAAAGGAAAGAATAAAGAATGTGTTGAACCATTCATGTTTACATACATAAAGCCAAGAGTCATTTGGCCACCATGTTCTAGCTAGCGTCATACACCTCCGACCCATAACAACACATAGATGACAATTTTCATGGGACCGACACAAGGTATATACATAAAGCCCCATTTGTTTTTTGGTAAGTTACTTACTCGGGTAAATGTATTTATTCAGATAAGTTTTTTTTTGGAAAATATTTATCGGGTAAGTGCATTTACCTATATTCTTTTATTTTTTGGATAAATAAGGAAATGATGATTTTAGCCATGAAAAATCATTTTTAAAATGGTCAGTTTTGTCCCATCCAAGTGTTGACAATTTTCCTAGATGAAAAAGTTACCCACCTGGGAGATGGATAGTTATACACAAAAATATAAATTTTCCATGGATCCCACATAAATTTGGAAAAAAAAAGACATAAGTATCTTGGTTCCCCCTCTCAAAATCCAAAAAAAAGTGGGCTCATAGGGTAACAAAAATGCACTATAGGGGCATAAAGGCATGGTTTTTAAAATCAACCCGGTGACCAAACCGGTTAGGGGTCCGGCTACCAGGTTGAACGGTTCGACCGTTCGAATCGAATGCTTGGACCATTCTGACAAAAAAAATATAAAAAAATAAACAAAATAAAATACGGTCAAAACCATTTGAACGTGCCAAACGGTTCGAATGGTTAACCGCCTGGTTCAACAGTTCGTTGACCAAAATGAACGGTTTTGGGGGGAAGTCCGGTTTTTGGGGAAAACAGAACCAGTCACTTGACCGGTTCCCGATTTTGTCGGTCTGACCGTCCGGTCTGGTCCGGTTTTGAAAACCATGCATAAAAGTATATTGTCCTTTTACTAGCTTTGTGCTTTTTTGCATCATTACTACTCCATGTGGCTGAAGGGTGCCAGAGGCGATGAATCTTGCAAGGGTAACCAGCTGATCTGTAGGCCCACTTCAGTTCCAACACCAAGACAACCCAAGTTGGTCCAGTCTAAATCAAGTAGGCACAACATTGTAAACACATTCAAGGTGCACTTAGAAAAGATTTTGACACTTGTCCCTTAAAATACCCCAGCCTACCCTTGGAAAAGATAATAAAACCACTTTTAACAGTTGTCAAAATATTTATCAAGTATATTGTGCGATTAGATCTGAATAGAAAAGCGAATTGGGTTTGCTCTTCAGAGTTTAGAGTTCAGACATCCAAAAAGGAAAAAATTAGTTATAGGGATAAGTGGACTGCAATCCACCTCAGAATTATGAAATTGCCGCCCCTTCCTAACTTACTAGTAGCCCCCCTATAAACCACATGTTGCCTGTGGATTTGGCATCAATCCACGGCCAGGATTCCGTCCACCCCTAGAAATCTTAGCTCCACCCTAGGGTCGGACTGAACTATAAAAAACCCTGCTCATTTGGAAAGGCAAGAATGGATGAAGCAGAGGGACAATGCATCAGGCTGTGCTCGATAGTCTGGATTGACAGTCCCGATCAGGTAGGTACAAAGTTGTAAGCACGTTCAATGGGCACTTAGAAAATTTTTTGACACCTGTACCGATCAGCTATTGTGCCCATTGATTAGACCTCCAGCTTTAGACACAGACTCCACATATCTTCAAGCAGTCGCCAGTCGGCTTCATTGGTTGCCCAATGCCCAACACCAGATGTGGGCTGTACATGGGTTCACAACCCATTTCGTTAATGGGTTGGTATGGGCACCCAACCCATGTTGTTCTTTATTAATAATTAGTATAAGAAGACAAAACAAAATCCAAGAGGCTGACTTTGCCTGGTTCATATAATACTTTATTTTTGCCTTGTACCAAGAAAGATATAACAATTTGTAATTGTTTAATTAGTATGAGGCACAGTGGCACAGATTGAATAGAATTTTGGTCTTCAGAAATTGACAAGAGATCGGTACGTGACGCCGGGCTGCCACCCGGCCGGAATTGCATCGCTCGCTACCAGAGTATTGCCAGATTCAAGCGCCTTAAGCCTGAGAGAGAAGGGAGCTCGCAACTCAGAGCCAGAGTTCAGCTTCCAGGCTGCACCCCACGACTGCTGCATGGGAAGCCATGTATCCGAGTCCATCGCCTCTCGAAGATCAACCCCACCCAGATCGCCATCTCCATCCTCAAACTCAATTACAACAGCAAAATAGTAAGAATTGGAACCAGCGTCGACATGGAAGGCCACGGATACCCCTGGATATTTACACTGCACTCTGACATCCACGCCATGAACCAATAAAAAAACAACATATATAACAAGATTACTACTAGTCATGACTTAAATGTATATCATAGAACACAACAATCTTAATTAATTATGCTGTTAAAATGGATGGAGAAATTAAACAGAAGTCCACATATTGTATTGGCCGGAGAGGCAGCACGATAAGGTGGTGGTTGTACATCAGTTAGTGGGTTCCACCAGGACAATCGCATAGAATAGTTTTGCTTCTCCAAGCAACCTTAATTTCCTCGAAACATTTCAACTCCTTGTCTAAAAATGGAACTTATATAACCTAATTAGCCTGCAAATCGATTAAGGATGATTATAAAGCATCTAAACCCATGTTCCTGAATTCTGATAATTTCTCTTTTGTTTTTTTTGTTTCATCATCGTTTTCCGTAGAATGCGAACCTTTGATACTGTATCTGTAAAAGCCCAGCGTTGCGTAGTTGATTGCTTTGGCCAGAAATCGCCATTGCGCCAAATGCAGTTCCGCTCATATCAAAATGAATCGACTCTGAGAGACACGGGCCCCCGGGGCACTCGTCTGTAATTACTACAGTCACCGGATTCCCTGAGCACGCTGCATTATCTGTGCATTTCACCTGATACGGAACCCATAAGGCTTCAGTTTGGACAAGCAACAAACAAGTGATTAAAGAAATTAAATAAAATGATATAACTCTTCAGCTCTTTTCTGAAACCCATTTAGAAACTCTAGTGTAATGTGGATAGAATGTAAACCATTCAGTAATGCTGCTTCACCTGATAACAAGCACCACAGCCTTTGCCGGACTTAAATAGAGAAGGACCTCCAGCTGATACCATGGAGGAGAAGGGAGCTTGCTCCACAGAATTCCCATACCCGCAAGCTCCACCTACACAAGTTAAAAAGAAAAATTAAACAAGTCAGGGATGATTATTTCACCTCTTTCTCTCTCTTGTATACACAAACACAGACATACACATGCAAACACATATTACCATCGCTTCCAGCACCATCAGGGCCTCCATACCATGTGGCTCCACCCAGTAACCAACTGGAATTACTGTTAGAGGCATTAAGAAGTTTGCGATTGGAGCAGCAGCAGAAGTCTAGGTGGGGCAAAAGAGAAACAAGAGAAAAGAAAAGGAAGGAGGAGAAAGCCTGAGGAAGTATAGAAGCCATGACCACTTTTCTGATAATCAGGCACTACTTAGAAATCCACTAAAAAGAGCAGGTTATAGCTCAGTTGTGTTGATTGGTCTGACAGGAACTAGAAACTGACTTGTATGCATGGACAAATGGAATTGTCTTTTTCTTTCTTAATTTGCAGTACTGAACCAACCTCGTGAGAGACCGTGTGTTGCCTCCCACAAGTTATCTCATTATTAATTGGGTGGCGATCCAACACACATGAGGTGGGTGAATTCAATCAGTGGATTGACCGAGATCGGCTTCCGTCCGGACAATTCCGTGCCCACACCGTTCCAATCGCCTTTTGCAACTTTACATTCGAAATATCTGCTTTGCCCCGATCAAAGCCGAACTTTGACCAGATGGTGTTTGTAATTAAGCAAATTAATTCCTGTGTTGAGAAAATGCCCCTTTATGCGGTGCCCCTTCATTCAATCAACATCCTATATATTAATTGTCTATCATTGTTGAAGCCTATTTGTAATTTTCAGGAGGAGAATATGCTTTGAGGGTCTAGTTATTTTTTATCTCTTCATTAATTGTTAGACAATTCATAATTGTAACCAGATTATAATGACGCCACAATATTTCCTTGAATTTTGGTTTGAAGGGAAAGGTAGAGAAAGAAAGGGAAACATAGATTATAAATATTTCCTTGAATTTTTCTTCCTTTTCCTACTTTTTCCTTCAAATCAAAGGCAGCCTTAAATTGTTTGAATGGTAATATAGAAGAAATAAGTTGGTTTTAGAATTAGAGTTAGTGTACGGATATATGAAAATAAATACAAATTAAATATTAGAAGAGGTTCATTTGTGGAATCTTCCCAAAGGGGGTCACGGGCTACAACCAAAATGGGTACAAAAATAGATGTACCTAGTTGCGGTCCCTATTTTAATCAGTTGTCTTATGAGTTATCTAGGCCTGTCAATGGGGCTGGGTCAACCCGGCTACTAGAACCTTTCCGACCCTATTACACAAGGTCTAGGTCTTGGTTCTAAGTCCCAATTATATGTACAAATAGAAGAGACCTGTGTTGTCCCAATTTTATATATATATTGAGAAGATGAGCCTTATTATAAATGTGTCTGGGTCTTGTGGGCTTCAAAAGAAATGGGTCTTTTGAAACCAACCAAATCTAATAAGCAGGATTAAAATTAGGGGTGAGACTTGGGTCGGATTGGTTCTGCTATTAATTTGTTAAAATTTCAGTGGATGCGAACCCTAACCTGAGACTGTAAATGAAATTCTTTCAGTCCTAATTAAAATTTAAAATGGGTCAGTTCTCGACCTGTTATTATATATCAGGACCACCAGGCATTTATATTCTCTCAGCTTATTTCTAATTGGGTAATACCATATCATATGGACCCAAATTGAAGTCGATGACAGGTTTGATTTAACTTAATTGGATTTGGACCCAGACCCAACTAACCGGGTCCTTATACAATGGATAGCTGATATCCAATAACACACACCCCTGGCCCCGGGAAGTTCAACCTTGTCCAACTCTGGACAAGACGTCTTTGTCCAATTCGCAGAAATGGAAGGCGGTTTGCTGTCATAGTGTGGGGCCCACTTAAACACTCCTCCTAATCCTGACCCGCCATCCGAGGAGATTACATACAGTGGGTGAGTGATTCCGACAGATACCATTAACTAAATTTGCGGTTAAATGAAAGCGAACCTTCCATTGACGCTGCCGTTAATGGTGGTTATTGGCCGTTGAATCCTCGGTGAATATTGAGTTTGATCATGTTTGATACGTCTGCATGTGATCCGACGTTCGGGAAAGGAAAGGATTCTTTTCTGACACTATAAATTGAAAATTAACGGCCCAAAAACATGATACCGGAAAAAAACTTATAACCAAACAACCGACGTGGGTTTTCACCAAAATTAATAGGCGTCTATTTGACATTGTTATAGTTGTTCTAGAAATCCGCGCCACATTAGTGCTACAGTGCTTTAGGAAATGGGCTTTTGTTTGGATTCCTTAAAAATTGGAAAGGTATGGTTTTGAGTAATACTAAGTTTGGTGTTTCCAAAACACTGCTGCATTTTTACTCCAAAACGTTTTCTGAAGCATTGCTAAAAACGTTTTCTAAAGCATTGGTGTTTCCTAAAGATGCAGCTCACTGCTAAAAACGTTTTCTGAAGCATTGGTATCAAATAGAAAAAGTTGTTACTCCAAAAAACATTTTACTTAAACGGTAACATTCTAAACAAAAAATAAAGCAATACTATTTTTTTAAAAAACAATGCTTCCAACTCACACATCACCAGCACTATTTATTTAAAGCATCATGCCAAGTATATACTAGATTTTTTTTTTTAAGACAAATTCATTCATCAGGCAATAAATGACCATTTAATCTTCTTCTAGGACATAATTGCTCAGTCCATGTTTGTTCATCTCTTTTGATGGGATATTTATTTTGTATTACTATTTGTTCTGTGGGCTATAAAGCTTTAGGAGCATTGTCCAGCATAAAAAAATACGTGATCATTGTAACACTTGCTTTTTGGACTTAATAACCAACTATTATGGGTGATTCCAAATTTGTCTCACTGCTATGATTGCTCTGCAAAATAAGAGTCTGAATTAAACCCGTAACACCCCAAGTGTAGTTCTTTTTTTTCTTTTTCTTTTTTTATCAGAGTATGACTGTATTAAACCGCTAATATTTTCTTATAAAAAAAGCTTATTTCAGTTTGCTAGGGTTCTCGTCTATTTCCTCTATTTTCTTTGTTTCGTAGTTTATCTGAATGGGAATGAGTAAACAACCTATTTTTTAGGAGCCATTCGATAACAAATGGGTGGCTGAACTGAATCACCCAAAAAAATCTGATTCATGCACCTGCAGTTATCTATTTGCTTTGGAAATACACTATGAATCTCAGATTTGTTTTATACTTGTATTTTCTTTAGTTGTACCCATGGTTTTCAAAATCAGACTGGACCGAAAAAATTGGGAATCAGTTAGGTGACCAGTTCCATTTTCCTCAAAATTGGATTTTCTCTCAAAATCATTGATTTTGGTCAGCAAACCATTGAATCGGGCGATTAACTATTAAAACGGTTTTGACCGTTTTTATTTTTTTATTAAAACGGTCCGAACATTCAGTTCAAATGGCGGACCGTTCGACCCAATAACCAGACCCCTAACCGGTTCGATCACCGGGTCAATTTTAAAACCCATAGTTATACCATAAATTAAACTTCTTGCATGGTAGTACTATCATATACCAAATATCTTTGCATGCGCTTACAGCCCACAAATTAAGCTTTTACAGTCAACTATTTGTTCCGGGAATACACTATGAATCCCATATATGTTTTATAATTTTATTTTTTTAGTTGTTTCAAGATTACCATAAATTAAGCTTCTTGCATGGTAGCACTATCATATACCAAATATCTTTGCATTGGCTTACAAATTGGACCACAAACTACACAATTACAATTGAGAACATGAATTTTCGTTGATATTTGAGTTCTTAGACAATGAGTTGCTTTTGTCCTTATATTTTCTTTCCAGTATATGGAATTCCACTATATGTTATTCACCATGATTGCCATGGCAATGAAGATACCAAATTAGAACCACAGAAACACCCACCGCGATATCATTTGCGTTTGACATTTTAAATAGGTTCAAACCAATATCATTCACAACCCTACAACTTGCAGAGCATTTCGGTTATGCAATGAACCATCTTCCCAGCAGAGTAGCAACTTATTGCTTATTGCAACCATCCAAATACGCATGGGCCTAAACATTGCATAACAATCCGTTCCAACATCCATTCAACATAAACAGGGAAATCCATTTTGAATTAGAAAACACTCGTCTTTAACCATAATGTGCTTCATTGTTTTGTTCCAGAGACTCCTTCCTACATACTCCTGAAATCCAGAATAAGAAGACCAGCCGAAGCTCACTTAGGCACTGGCGGAACTAATTTTGTTCTTCTGACAAAAAATGGAATTGGCTTGGTTGGGGCAGGCAGGCAGGCAGGCACCCTAGAGACTGGATCTGCTTCTCACACCTGGCGCCTCACATACCATTCACCCAAGTGTTGTCGGCGCTGTAATTGAAAAAGAAAAACACCCAGGTCCAAGCATTTGCGACTGATCGAATCGGATGTCGATCTTGAAGGAGAGATTGTAGAATCTGACAATGATGGGAGATGAAAGAGACAACCAGGAGCTCTGAAATTATAATTTACCTTTACACATAAAATCTATGCATTCTCTAGAAGCCAAAGCCATTAAGAGAGCTTATAACCATATATGCGAACGCAACAACGAAGCGATCAATCGAAGAGATGCCTTGTTGTCTAGTAAAAGCCAGAAAAGATTTTCCTCCGCCTATACCCGCCATACCCATAAATTGACACAAAAATGATGCACCGAGGCCTAACATAATCCGACGATGTGCTCTGTTTTCCGCCGCTCAACCTTTTTAGTTTCACTAAAAGATGAAAAGCATCGACACAACACGTAAAAGCAGAGTAAGAGGCACCTGCCAGAAATGGTACTCCGTGTTGCAGCGCGTAAGCAAGACGAAGGGCCAATATGATAATATGAAAGTGAACTCATCGAATCGAATCGGATGTCGATCTTGAAGGAGAGATTGTAGAACTTGACAATGATCCTCCGCAAAGGGTGGATCCCAAGAGAACCGAACCCTGATGCTTCTAAGCAACCAAGGCACATGCAATGGAAGTAATTTTAGAGGGTACGTTTTTACTTAAACATCTATGAAATCCTTTTATTTTCTAATTCTTTTATTTGTTATTTGGTATGTTCTTTTTAAAGCTGATGGGGAAACCGATTTTCATCTTCTAGTGTCTTGCCAATTTGCAAAGTCTATTTGGGAGTGGACTTCCTCTTTTTTTAAGTGTATTTGGATTCCTCCCTCAAATTTGCAAGGCTTTTTTTATCCTTCTTTTTTCAGGTGGCGTATGAAAAGGGGAAGGACCATGTGGAAAGGATTGAGGGCAACAGTATGTTGGTCTTTATGGGAAGAAAGAAACTCCGAGATTTTATCTAATGTAGAGAGAGGTGCTAATCGAAAAGCCGAGGGCCTTGATCCACATAAGGGTTGTTTAGTGGATGAAGTCCCTAGAGATATTCACAGATTATCTAGTGGATGACATCGGAAGTGGGGCGAGATTGCTAGTTGTACCCAGACTAAAACAGAGATGAGTGTGCCTTGGACTCCCCCACCTACAAGTTTCATAAAATTAAACTTTGATGGAAATAGCAAAGGGAATTCTAGACAATCAATGATTGGGGTGCTTTCAAGGATGAGAATGGAGTTGTTTTTGCCATATTCTCAAGCCCAATTGGAGTGGGTGACTCTCTTAGAGTTGAGATCCATGCAGTTATGGAAAGTGTCCAGAAAGCTACGGAGATGAATATCAGAAAACTCATAATTGAAGGGAACTCGGAGGTGGTGATAGGGTGGTTGAATAAAGAAGATAGTGGTTTATAGAGTTATAGCAATTTGAAGAGGAAATTTAGATGACTGGTTGGAGAAATGGAAGTTAAAATCAGTTGGATAAAAATATCAACTAATTCTTTTGCTAATGGGTAAACTAAACAAGGGGTGGATAGGGATTCCATGTTCTGGGCACAAATGTAATTTAATTTTCTTCTTTTCTGTTTTCTCTTTCTCTCTTGTTTCTTCTCTTGGGGCTCAAGATGTTATTGGAAGATAAGAAAGTTTGTCTTCCTCTCTATAATTTTATTGTGATAATTAATAAACTATATTATTGTTCAAAAAAAAAAACAAATTGTCACTAGAGGCAAAATACCGGGTACTAATCAGAAATTTTCCCTTTTTTAAATGCATGAATTAATAGTAATGGTGGCTAAGTAATAGCTGATATTATTAGTCTCGTTGTGAGTGAAGCACCCTATCAGTTGCTACTACTATCATAAGTCTTAGTCTAAGAGAGGAACCAAACTAGAAGGCCTCACATGATAGAAAAATACCATTGTTACATACACATGTAGCAAAGATCAGAATTGTGCTTAAGAAGACAACAAAGGTGAGTTCTCATGGTTTGATACTAATAACATGTCACAACAAGAAACATAGGGGTCTTTGATGGAAGATGCTTAAGATTCTAGATTCTCTTGTGCAACTGAACTACTTCCAATGAGCCAAAATGATCAAGGTAATAGGTTTGATTGAGAATTAATCAAGTATAGTCAACATCCACATCAAATGATCAAGGTATGCCATACATTAGGCAATAATCTAATGGATAGGATATAATTCACTATGAAGTTGTCCAAAATCTGTTCAATCGATCCCACATGATGGTATTAGGAGTACAATATGGGTTGGCCCAACCTGAGCCCAGACCCTCCCAATTCAAAATTTTATATAGGATTGGCTTGGGTTTTTGGTCCTTAAACTAGGCTCAGGCTTAACCCTTAAGTAGCTCAAACCCAACCCTAACTAAACATATTTATATCAACTTTTAGTCTAGGTTGATTAACCAACATAACTTGGCCTAGGCCCCAACCCAAGTAAATCAATTTTAGTGGGGGCAAAGCCTGGGTTGATATATTCATATCCACTTTTAGTTTGGGCTGATTGACAAGCCTGGCCTAGTCCCCAACCCAACCTGTGCATCAAATATAGTGTGGGCTGAGCTTGGGTTGATATATTTATATCAACTTTTAGT
This sequence comes from Nelumbo lutea, assembly GCF_056320005.1. Classification (NCBI taxonomy): domain Eukaryota; kingdom Viridiplantae; phylum Streptophyta; class Magnoliopsida; order Proteales; family Nelumbonaceae; genus Nelumbo; species Nelumbo lutea. Next base: position 35,688,947 of record NC_142689.1, on the reverse strand, counting down.
CTAGGCTGATTGACCAACTTGAGCTTGGCCTAAAACCTAACCCAACCAAAATGCATCAAGTTTCAGTACTAGCTGAGCTTGGATTGGACAGGACAGACTTGGCCCAAGCTTGGGTCTTAAGCCTAATTCTTAGGGTTGGGCCTGGGTTAAATTTAAATTTGGCCCTGCCTTCCCTACACCCCTAGCCAATAATGGCGTCTATAAGGAAGTTGACAGAGAGCATATCAGCATCATCACGGAAATCTGGCTTGAATGAGCATAGCCCAGGGTCCGTCCACGCATCCAGATTCACACCATTTCTAACAATCCAAAGGCAGCCAGAACAGTGGGGCAACAAGAATAAAACTAAACCTTTGTGATTAGGGAAAGCTAATTTGTATAAACATGCGAAGTAAACCCATTAAGAGGGGAAGAGAAAATTCTGTAACCATACATTAGAATCCAACTGAGAACAAGACTAATTTAACTTAGTTATTTATATTAGGGGGTGGGGCTAGGAAATTGTAAAGCCGGATCTGTTGTCCGCCATGTGCGTAACTTTCTATGTAATTAATCACAATTATTTATTTATTTATTTATTTATCACTACCATTGCGCTATTAGTAGTGGCTTAGATTTCTATCATTGAGTTGTATAGGCCTAGAAAACTCACATTTCTGTTTCTCCACAAGGCTTAAATTAGAGGGTGTTCTGTAATGGCAGGATCAATTCACATCACACTATTATTTACAACTATTCTGAACTGTAGACAAAATTATGTAGATAGAAATTGTCTACACCCACAAGGGCATTCTACAAGTGTAATGTGGTTTGCTCCGAACCACACCTATTGATTTCATATATCTCATGTACAACGTGTGGGATAATTTATATAATTGATCATGTAAAGATGCAAACAAATCGGATCAGATTCAAATCAAGGTATATATGAATACAATATGGTAGTAGAATCCACGATCTAATCCGACTGAATCTCACAAACTATTATTAGAACTTGAATCCGTTAAGGATGACAAATATTTGAATCTAACTCGATCCAAATAGTATCGGATATGGGTGATTCAAATCAGATCCGATCCAATCCAAAAATCAGACAATCGGATTTCAGATTGGATCGTGATCCGATCCATTTGCACCCATATGATCATGAATGAAAAAGAACAATAATTTAAGCCAAAAATAATTTGAAATAATAATATCAAAATAATAGCATATAAAACAAAACACCAATAAGTAATTATTAGTAAATATAAAATAAATATATTTGTCATTATAATATTATCTTCAGCAATAAATAATATAAAAAATTATTTTATATAAATTAAAATACGTTAAAAGATTAAATAATATGAGAGTAGTTGGACCAATATAATACAGATGTGTTACACCGAATCTTTCCCACAAGCTGTTCACACCATAGTGAGGCCCATCCACGAGAAAATATTATGGATGATAAATTAGAGTATGATACCTCCCTGCCCATGCTATTTTTTGGATGAAGACCATTCACACACAGCAAAACACCACATTCTACCATGGATAGAACCAAAACAGTCCCGTCCACAATATTTTCACACTAACGAATGCCCTCTTAATTGTTAGGTAGCCAAAATCTGGCCCAAGTCTAAACCAAATCCCAACTAAAACCTCATTCAGATTAACTAAACGTGATGACTATATCATAGGCTATGGAACCAATGGTAATGTCCCATGCCAATAATAAAGTACATGGGCCCACAACCATTCAATCCCTTACTATGGACCCCTTGTATTTTATGACTGATGGGACAACTTCTTTAGGGCCCAAGTTACACTCCCTTGGACTTGGGTTACCAAAATGTTCCCTAGTCATCATGGGATTGATTTCAATCCAAGAACCCTGCCATGTTGTCATGAGGCTAAATGTTGAAGCCCCGTGTAGAATCCAAATGTGCTGAGTAAGCCTATGTGACAAACCAACAACACAAGAAAAATGCAACACAATGGCACACAAATTAGTAAAGAGGCATTATGTATTGAATTAATGTGTTAAGTACAAGCACACAATTGATGTATCAAGGGGCCCCATGCTTAACCTTTACACCTTAGTTCCCTTCTATCTACCTCCCCCTTTGAGAGAAGGATATAACAAGATTGTAAAAAATCATATTGATAATTACAATGTTGCTATTGGCAGTCCCCTACATGCAAAATACATATATTGCCCACCCAAAACACACACAAAGACACTTGGTTGGCATGCTGGTGGTGTGATTGAAGGATTTGATTCTGATAACCTCCCTCACTCAATTTGATCTACATCCTCGGAGATTGGCTTCAAATTGATCAGTTGTTTTGCTAGTGAGAGAGGATTCTTCTACTAGTCCATGAAAATCGAACTTCCTAGGGCTTGGGATGTAGGCTTGAGGATTGTTGATGGTTCGGGGTGTCCTACAACTAAAGTTTGGGTTAAGTGCTTGGAAAATGGCATGAAGGTAGGCCATGAGAAGAGTGGGTTTGTTCAAGTGATATGTTGAGGCCAAGTTTGGTGTGGTTGAGGCTTTGGATGGTGGGAGTGTTGATTCTCATTCTGCAATTCTCAAAGGTGTTTCCTCAAAAGGCTACTACAAGTATTGGGTCGAGACCATGTTGGGCTATGATACGTAATTGGTGTGGTTGGCACTCTCTCTCCACGATTAATTTGGTAGTAGGTGGATGTGTTGTTGTAGATGGCCTTGGGTCTTCTTGGTGTCTTCTTCGTTGGGTGCTTGTTGTGTTGATGCTAGTGCAAGAATGTTTTCGATGGAAATGGCTTCATGTTGACTTCCCGATCTGTCCTTGTGCTAGTGTGAGATGTTTGAGTGGGGATCTTCTTTGTTGTTGGTGTAGCGCTAACTCTATGGGTGGCTCCTTCCTAATACAACTATATGGCTGAAAGTTGCTTTTCATGTACCTTGACTGTAATTGTCCCTGGGATCATGCAAGGGGATTGTTCATCTAAGATGAGTAAGCTATCAACCTATGGCATGAGGGATGCTTCCACTTGTGTCAAAAACTCCATTCCAATGACAACTTGGAGCTCTACTCTACGAGCCATTCCTTCCACTACCTTGGGCTCCGAGTTGATGGCCTTGATCCAACTTGATTGTTTGGTGGTGGTCAAGCCAAGTCACTTTGCCTTGACAAGGGAGATGAGGTTGTGAGTTGTACTAGTATCTAACGGGGCATGAGTCAACGTCCTACTAAGGGTGATGTCTACATATTTCAGCCCCTAGTGGGCCTTGTTGGGCTGTTTAGATGTGGCATCTTTCTTGACCATGGAATTTATAAGTTGTAAGGCACCTACCATTGGCACTTGTGCGGGTTTGTCCTCATCACTCTCTTCTTTAACACTGAGTTTGAAGAAGAGGGCATTGATTTTCTTATACATCGGACATTTACTGGTCCAATGCATTTCGTTGCAAATGAAGCAAAGCGAAAGAGGTGTTGTGGGTCTCTTGGTTTACTTGTAATTTTGGGAGTTTTGTAGGGGGAGTGTCAACGGTATTAGAAAATCCGATTTCAAATTCGAGATTCAACATAATCAAATCAAATTTGGATAATTCAAATATCTAATCGGTCAAATTCAGATATCCTATTCATATCAAATAGCTAATTGGATTCGAATTCGGATTGACCCAATTTGATTCGATAAATATATGAATTCGATCGATTATTTAATTCTTATAGATAATATATAAAATATTTAAATATTTTTATATAATTTATATAAATATATATAACAATTAAATTATATAAATAATTTATATATTTATATACTTTATATAAATAAAATATTTATTTTATATATTTATTAATTACCTAAAATAATTATCGAATATTTAAATGTTTAATCGAATTCAAATTCGAATATTAATTTTTAATATTCGTCAGATATCGAATTTTCTAATTAGATTCAAATTCGAATTTTGTCTTATTCAATTCGAATTCGATCTGTTTACACCCCTAGCTCCTTGTTGCTGATTGATTGGATTGTTGGGGTACAATTGTTTTCCCCAAGAAGAAGTCAATTGTAGGTTACCCCAACTCAAGCTATTGGTACGTGGGCTAGTTGGCTAGTGGTCTTCATCAAGCTTTTTTGTATTAACAAGTTGCTTGGCCACAGCCATGGCTACTGCTAGGTCTTTCACCCCTCGCTATTGTAGTTCAAAATCAGCCCAAGGTTTGAAACCATCCATAAAGTTAAGCAGGAAACTCTCACTTGAAATATCAGAGATCTCAAGCATCAAGGCCAAGATTTCTCGGATGTAGTTGTGCAACGAGTCCTTGTGTCCAAGGTTCTTCATCTTCCTCCATGCAAGGTACTTAATGTTCACATGGTAAAATTATCGTTTGGTCTCTCACTTGAAATCGACCCAGGTATTGAGGGTGCGTGTGTCACGCTCAATGTCCTAACAACACCTAGAAATGGCAATTTCACCTGTCCCCTTGGGGCTCCGCCCTACCCCACCCCGTTGGGGTGGGTTTTTACCACTAATTGGGGTTCTTTGTAGGTTTGGGGAAAACCCAAAACTCTAGGGTCGGGGATAGGGTGGGGACGGTATTTGTCCATTCCACCCTGACTATATTATAAAACATAATATATAATTATTAATATATCCTAATAATCTAATATATATTATTATGTATTATATTATACTACATTATAATACATAATATAAAATAGTTCTAGGTAGATTTCAAAAAAATAAAAAATAAATAAATTAATAAGTATACAAGTAAGAATGATCAAGAAGGAGCAAAGTCGAGGACGGGGATTGGCTAGGAATTTTAGACTCGTTGGGGTTTAGGGCAGGGAATTTGAATTTGGGGTTGAGTATGGGGCAAAGAAGGGGCAAACCCGATCCCACCCCACCCTATTTCCATTCCTAACAACACCTATGCCACCATAACATTGCAATATCATTTAAATACATGGTAGTCGTATATACTTGAATCTGTTCATCATGGATTCCAATGGAAGAGAAATATTGTTCAAGTTGTCAAGCTCTCGTGCATCCAAGCACCCAATAATGGTATTAGTCATCATATCTTGACAGGTGCAAGAGTCGGAATCAACAAGGTGCTGGTAGAGTTTGTCATTGCCCTTTTTACAAGTGAACTCACCCCTCATCTCATCCAACCGTACTTGGAACTTGTTTATCATGCCTTGAAGGCTACTTTGGCAAGGGCCAATTTTCGAACGTTGCAGGGTGTCATAGATCTCCTTGAGGACACCATTCAAGCGGCCTTCTAGCGCTACCACGACATTCTCAATAGTCTCCATGTTGAAGTGAAGTTCTTCAACTCAGTCCCATGTCTCACCTATGATCGCCTTGCAACATAAAACAGGCATCCCCATACTTGCTATTTCATCGACTGATTTATCCCTCTTTCTTGTTTTAGTTGTGCAGCCCTTCGAGGCTTGGATTTTGGAGGGTTCATCGTTTGATGCCTCATTGGTGTTGTGGGCTTTAGACAACCCATGCAGTGTCTTGTCGGCGATGCCGTGGTTGCTTTTCATTGTGTCATGCTAGTTGAGGGTTGATCGACAAAGCCCAAGGGTCTTAAGGAGATCCTTCTCTAATGCCAAGCGATAAATGTTGAGACCCCGTACAGTAATCGAATGCATTGAGTAAGCCCGTGTGACAAAGCAACACCACAAGATAAGATGACACAAAAACTAGGCACGTATCAAAGGGCTCCCATGCTTAACTTTTGCTCTTTTGGTTCCCTTTGGACTACCTACCTCCCCCCTAAAAAGATGATTAAGCTTGTGGAATTCTGACAAAGGATACGTCAATATTATGAAAAATAATACTAATAATTATAATATTATCCCCCACATACAAAATACATATATTGCCCATCCAAGACACGAACACGAAAACACTTGATTGGCATGCTGGTGGCATGATCTAAGGATTTGATTGTGACAATGTGGTCCAAACAGCCCCTTCTTATTAGGTTCTGTTTTAAAATTAAGGATGAATTGCTTATATACTCTGAATTCATCTCTACATTTTTAAGGTGTTGTGGTTGTTCTTTAATCTCCTTTCGCTATGTAAATGCGACTATTGATGAGCAATCTTATGGTCAACGTGTCAGGTTTTTCTACTTTTAGTTTATTTTAGGATAAAAATATATTTCACAATTACTCTAATACCCTATCTTTCTGAAATTTGCCCTGACATCCCTTGTGGGGTGATGTCAGGCATCCGTCAGTGGATTGGTTCTGGTTCACATGTAATGTATAGCACGTTACATTAATTTTTTTTTCAAAATCCCGAATGCCTTTTATCAACTCTCTATGTCAATCCACCGTTCGAGATCTTCAACAATGGAGATAATCGCCAGCAGCTAAGAAATCCGAAATCCAGAGATACAAAACAAACGACCGTATGTGTATCAGAATTGGGTTGGTGGTAACGTAGGTAACACTACCTGTGTGCACGTGTAGTGTCCGTATGAAAAGAGAGAAGTAGACATTCCACTGCAGAGTGGTTACACCAAATGAAAAGATTTAGACAGAAAGCACTCGATCAGCTATTGTTCATCGCATGAACCTCTGCCGGACATTTTGCCAGAAACAACCGTCCAGCATCACACTATACAACAACATGTTAGTCACCACCTATTTACACCAAAACCTGTAGCTTGATGTGTCAGCAGATGAAGCCACAACCCTGACCAATAAAGTACACCAAAACATGCCCCTCTTACCATCTCATCCAGAAAGCTAAACCATGGTGTTCATCACATGCCCCTTTGATGCTTGTCTATTTTCAGAAAGTGTCCAAACTCAAAGGGAGGTTTGTCATCCTTGTCACCATGTTCAGATGTTCTCAACTCTTTTTTCCACGGCAGCCCTGGTGTCCTGTTTTTGCTTCCCTGTATATATAATTCCTCGACAAGGACAAACCCCAATCACAGTTCTGCATAAAGAATCGATAGTTATCTCAATTATAACAAAATCTGGAGTTACCAACTGGGTTTCGCTAACCCTATCACCCCTGATTAATGGAAGCTCTCAAGCTCTCCACTGGAAGAGTCCAAGATAGGAGGTGTCCATCAGAATCCCCGCTCAACAACTGCTTTTGGTCACTTGTAAGATGAAGAGCATTGACAGGAAATTTATGAGACTTGAGCACCTTGTGAAGGACCAACTTATACTCAGGCGCCTTGCCACCCAGCCCCAACACTCCCATCCAGTTGGTGGCTGCCTTGCTTTGACTGCTAGCCTCTTCAGAACAATGTACCATGTGCCATACCTTGACAGCACCACTCTGATGACCAGTTACATACCAGTTTGTATCCAACCAATCTGAGAATGTTGCACTTGTCACTGAGACAATGAAATCAGATGGAAGTTGGGAAGTATTGACCACTGCAAGGCAGTCACCATTTATGCTCCATACAGAAAGCATAACTCCTGCTGCTGCTACAATCTCTCCTGTCAGGTCATTCACATAGAGGGCTGAAATTGGTGCAGGGAATTCAGATAGCTGCCTTACAAAGACCAAGTTGCTGAGATCCCACAAAATGACAGTACAATCATCTGAACCGCTCACAATCAGCATATAAGGCTGGCTTACATGCATGCATGTGACCTTGGCTGTATGAGCACAAAGTGCACGTTCCAAAAGCAAGCGTTGCAGGCTACGGGGTCCATCATTGCTAATTCTCCAAACACATACCAACCCATCATCAGCACCAGTAACCAATATTTGGCCATCATGACTGGCTCCTGCACATTGAATCTGGTTGCCCCCATGAGGATTCTCATGTGTAGAGAGGAGTTTGTCTTGATCATAGCTTATAAATCTCAAGCTACGATCAGGGAAACCCCATGCAACATACTTGGTGAAAGTTCTGGGTTTAAGCAAGCTATTTGCCCCAGCCACAAGGATCTTTTCATGGAACATGACAATCTGCGTTATTGAAGATGAATTCTTGCGCACTTCATTTGGAACAAGATGGTTACAGTGTCGGAGTGGATGAGGAGGAAGCTTCCTATCAGTCCGTCGTTTCACATGGGGTTTCAGGAACAACTGCTTTGGTGTCTGCCCAAAATGATTAATCTGTGCAAGTATGGAGGCTTTCATACCAGGGTCTGTAACAGAGTCTATGTCGACACTCCCTTCATATGTATAATGATAGAAAACATTCACAGCATCTTCAGCTGCCTGTGAAACATAAAAAGATGGTAGAACATGGTAACCAAGATGATTAAATAACAAGGAGTATCAGAACAAAATGAAAGGCTGGCAGAAAGTATAGGAAGTACATATTCAATGTAAAATTAATGAAAGAAAAAGAAGGAAAAACAAGACATCAAGGTTGAATATAGAATTTGCAAGAGGAAGAAAAGATATACCAATTGATGTGCTAAAAATGGGTGATCCTAGGCCTAAACCCAGACCTTCAGAATTTCCAAGCCACCCAAGTTACCTCATGTTTTTGAAATGTCCCCTGGTCTGTATTGGTTGCACATAAAATGAAGAAAATTCCATAGAAAAATGATATTCAATAGGAAAATGAATAACCTTCCAGAATTTCCTAGTGTTTGGATTAATTTAGAAAATAAATCTGAGTGGTTGAGAAATATATGGGTCCCATGAGATTTAATAATAGAAGACAAACCCTACTTTTGGAAAATGTAAAGTGGAAAACTAAAACAATGTCGGTTTCCTACAATTACTACCAACTTTTATTGAAAACATGTATGTATTCCTTGGCCCTTTTAAATGCAGCTAAATACCCAAAAATAGCACTTCCTAGGAAAAGTTCACTTCAATTTATGTGCAAGCAAAGAGTCATAATCACTAGGAATAGTTCAAAACAACTAAGAATTAATGGTTAACATAGTTAGATTTGATTATTATCCCCACTTCTGGTTTATGAGAAATTAATCAGATACACCCATGTGGAACTATGTTATGGTCCTCCTGCAATTAATATTTTGTGACCAGACCTATAAAATAATTTTTTAATGATCTTTCTTTCATGCCTTGGAGTTGATACTCTCCAATATCTAAGAACTAGTTATGTCGAGCACATTTCTATATATTATTTGATATTAAAGTGTCAACTCAACTCAACCAAGTCCTATCTCAATTGTCAATATGTTGGGTGCATTAATCCTATTCTTGCTTTCAATTTACAGAAGGGCTTGACCTTCTATCAATGACAGGTCCTCAAGTCTTCTCCTTATGTTCTTGGATAATTACCAACAAGTAACTCTCAATGATGCAGTTATTTGTCTTGGAAACACATGACCTAACTATCTCAGTCAACCTTTTACCACCTTACCACATCCTCTTGGGGCTAGGGCTCTAATCAGGTTGGATTCAGATTAGATCCAGCAACATCAGAGTACGACCTGACTATGAAAATATTATACCCAAATCCAATCTAAAATCCTATTGGATCTAGAGGGATCATAGATCAGATTGATCCTATCAAATCCTCCGGTTTAACCTGAGTCCATTTCACCTTTTTTTTTTACTTTTTAACAGTGGATATTGCTTTAAATAGAATGGATTGGCAAAACAGATTCATGCAGCCAACCCCATATAGTTGGGATAAGGCATGGGTGATGATGACTTTTTTTTTTTTTTGTTATTTTGGCTTCATAGGGCTACACAATGGGGTGTAGCCTGTCCCTCATATCCATAGCCCCTCCCAACCCAGGTGATGAGAATAAAATTTGTCATATCTTTATCCCTCGATATTTAGTATTTTGCACTCAATTGGTACCTAATTGGACTCATTACTCTTGTACTTCGATTCAGGGCAAGCAGATAGGCGATTGGAAGAAAACAAGGCTAATCGGATGTTTTTGCACAGTTTCGGCACCGATCAGTGATATGGGCATAACTCTCAATTCCGGACTCCGATTTGGACATTTCAAGAAGCACTAGAAAGATAAGGAAAAGGCCCACAACTTTTATGTTTTGGGTTTTGGCAGAATCGATCCGCATCAAAGACAAATTCGGGCCCAAAGTCGGAGCAATTTCGCAGCAAGGCCCATTTCACAAGCTGAAGCCCATTTCACAGAAAAGTCTCGAAGCAAGCCCGAATTGTTAAAGAAGCCCAATTCGAATTCAAGACCCAAGAGTCCCATTAGAATAGAAGATTGAATGTAATCTCAATAAAAGAGTTTTATCAAATTTAAATTCTCAATTTGTAATCCTAGAAAGATAAGAGATAAGAGTTAGGTAGGATAAGTTCAAGTTAGACTAGGACTTTCCAGTTTGAGGATAATCTCCTTAAGGGAGTTGGAGAGCAGCCCTCTCTCCAAATCTATATAAAGGGGGGGGCGGACCAGCACCCAAGGCATCAATTCCTCCAAGAGAGCTTTAGTCTTCAAAGAGAGAAATCAACAACCAAGGAGGAAGAAGCAAGAGTTCGCCCCCCTTTCTCATCTGGAAGCTGCAATTTTATCATGAAGTGTATGTTTTTATTTCTGGTTGAAGGGTTAGGGAAGCCTTGATTCTGTAAGCATTGTGAGATCTAATTGATTTCTACTTTAGTTCATTGTTTATGGGTATTCATGTGTTTTCTGCAAATTAACTGTGAGGATTATTTTTGTTGATTAAGCAAGAAGGGCCCCTTGCTCATTCAATGAAAATAATCTATGGCCAATTGAACCTCCAGTTTCGTATATGATTGGTAGGTTCGATCATAGTGACAACTAACATAAATTGATTGCAAAAAAGTTTTCGATCTATATTAGGAAAATGTATGATCTGGTTTAAACGGTCTGAGCTTGTGAGATCGCTGACCAAAATTGGGTCTCTCCCTTCTTAATGCAATTAATAGGTTAAATACAAAGAGCTTGTTTAGGACTTCCTATTAATAAGGGAAGCAATCAAAGAGCTTATTTTGGTTGTCGAATAATAAGAGTAGAGGCTGGTTCTTAGAGCTTGTTAATAGCTATAACCAATTTATTCATAAACATATGAATCTATCTTTGCACCAAGGATCAATGCTACGAATCAAAGTTGAACTTGTCCCTTCAACCGGAAGCCATCTCCCATCGATTTAATCTTTGTTTTCTGTTATTTTCTTATTTTCCTTAGCTTTACAACCCCCCTTAATCAATCTACTTGGAAATAAATCCACCCAATCCCTGTGGAGAACGACCTTGCTCATCACTATCTGCAAATTATTAACCCAGAGCAAGACTATTTATCTTTGATTGGATTCGGCACCCACCACCAGGTGAAGGTGGGAATCAATCTCAAGTCTACTATAACCAGCCAAAGACGACCTAAACCATTTTTTGTTTTATACATACGTGATAAATTTATATAAATACATAGTAATTAATTCATTAATCACACACACACACACACACACACACACACACACACATATATATATATATACACCATTTATGTACAAATCCAAAATAATTGATTTGGATCGCAAATCAGGTGTCAGACTTTCAGACTGTTGATAGTCCTAGTTGGGGCTACTTCTGGATTCCAAAAAAGAATGCCTCCTTTTTGGTAGGGCTTAAGAAACCTAGCAGTTCTAGACAGTCAAATGCTTATCAATGATACGTGTAAGTATACCTATTCATGGGCCGGGTAGCCCAAAGGGCCAACCTAGCCCATTCTTTGACGAGCTTGGATGTGATTTCAGGCCCACAGACTCAAGATCAGGTTTTATCAAAAAAGCCTGGCCTAAGCCCGAGCCCGGCCTGATAATATTTTATATAATACAAAAATATAATATATATATAAATATATATATATATAATATATATATACATATATATTTTCTTTGTTCCTCTTCTCTTTTCTCATGCCATAGTGAGATCTTCAGTATTTATAAAAAACAGAAGATAAAATTTTTATTTTATCTTTAAAGAAAAAAAAAAAGATCTTCACTAGTTGGAATTTTAAGGTTCATTTAATATAAATTAGTTTTGTTGTGGGAGTAAAAAAATGAAATATCTTCTTACCTCATTTTCAGGCCAGGCTTCAGGCTTTTACATGAGGGCTGGGCTTGGGCTGAAGATCTAGGCCCGATGGTTGGGCTGGGCTTGGGCCTGAACATGCTTTGTTGATATAGAGGCAAAGCCCAGCCTAACCTGTGAACAGGTCTAATAGTAAGCATGTATAATTAATCTATTTCATTTTTCTTTATACAAGTTATATAAATAGTTATTTTTTTATCAATAAAAAGAAATTTCGTTGATGAAAATAGAAATTACAGGGGTTACAGTTTATGAGTAGCCTCGGCTACCCCACTACAATGTACTGTATCCACTATTAAGTTGAGTTTTCACTCTTACAGTTGAACCCAGAAACAGTGATCCTTGTTTGGCTAGATGGTCTGCAAATCCATTTGCTGCTCTAGGAGTCCACCGAGTTGACAGCCGCATGTCCTTGGATAGGTTTTTAATCTTCTTGATGTCATTTCTGAATAGCCAGGGTGTGCTGTCGTGTTGTTTTAGCCAACTGATGATTACTTTGTATCCCATATATCATTGCCTTCAGTTCAGTTGTAGTGGAATCTCCAATTCCAATGGGACCCGAAAACAGCCCCAACACATTATTTTATTTCAGGATATTACATACAAATTATAGTATTCCCCAATCGCCCAAGTCATCAGGTGACCTCCTAGGCAATTCAGCGGCCACCTAAAAAGAATCCAAGAAACCCAATTTTGCTTACTGCATAGGCTCAATTGGAATCTTGATAACATTGGATAAAAAGGTCATCACCCAATGTTGGTCCCACCTATCTAGGGTCTTGGGAGGGATGGACTGGAAACAACCTAGCCTTTGGCATCTTATTTGCACAAAGTGGCTGCTCTCAGACAAGAACCAGCGTCTCAGAAAACATTAAGGACGGAAATCAGTTGAAAATACACCCTAAAATTCCTAGCACATAAATCTAATGCAAGCAATATAACCATTAGTTCCCTGCATAGTGAGAAAGGGATTAACTTGAGTATATCAGGTTTATCTTTGATAGCATAGACATTAAGTTGTTTACATGCACCAAATCTAATTTGACACATGTTTGCCAAATGCTATGAAGTTTGCTAACTTGTATTGTTGAGTATATAATTTTTCTACCATCTAGGGATCACCTAGGCCATGCCCTGACTTGGGAGGTCATAAGAGCTAGGCACTACCCAGCCGCCTTGACTAGATTGGACAAATTAAGTCTGAAAGGTTAAGACTGCATTTGGTTGCAGTGTAATCTTATTTCCACTAGTAAAAATGCACGAGAGTGCACATGAAAAGAATTCAAATTCTGGTTTAATTTTGTTTTGAGTTTTACTTCATTCTGTTTCAGATCTTATTTTACTTTATTTATACTGCAATCAAACAAAATAAGATAAATTTGAAACAATTACATATTGAGAAACAAAATAAGATAAATCAGAATTTTTTTTTGGAAAAGGTAAAGTAATATTTATTGAGAAAGAAATACACACCAGAGGCTGAGATCAGTCCCTGAACAGGCAGACTGATCTATTCAGCAATTACATATGCCATCAAGACAAAGAAAAAAGTACATCTGACACATTACAGTTTCTAAAATCTGCTGCCACAGACAACCAAAAAATCAGCTTGCCCACTAACTTCTGAGTTAAGTCCTCCAGACTTGGAAACTTATTATTGAACACCCTTCTATTCCTCTCGGTCCAGATACACCAAATTACAGCACTTGGAATCATCTTCCATAAAGTCTTCTTTTTCTTGCTCAAGCCCACAATATGCCAGCCGCATAACAGCTCTTTTACCGACCTCGGCATCACCCAACAAACTTTCAAGGAGCTGAGGAAGTGGTTCCACAGCTGAGCAAAGAATGGGCAGTGAATACACAAATGATCAGTAGATTCAGCACTGCACCCACAAAAGCTGCAAGATAAGTCCGAAATCTGAATTCCCCTGCTCACAAGGTTCTCCTTGGAAAGGTATTTGTTAAGAGCCATAGTCCAAACCAGGAAACTGGCTTTAGTCGGACTAATGGGATTCCACACTTGCTGAACTGGGAAATCAGGAGCACCCCTCCTACAAAGCATAGCAGCCAAAGATTTAACTGAAAACATCCCATCAGAATTCCACTTCCAAAGCAGTTTATCCTCCGAGCTATAATCCAACTCTTGAAACTGGAGACACGTCAGGAGATTCACTGCCTCATCCACCTCCCAATCAAAGAGCTTTCTTCGGAAAGAGGGGGTCCAAAGAACTGAACCACCAGAAGTACTATAGCACTCAGCAACTGAAGAAGCCTCTTGGTCTGAAGCACACTGGAAAAGGAGTGGGAAGGACTCAGCAAGAGGAGCATCAGTACACCAAGAGTCCTTCCAGAATTTGACCCTATTACCATTACCAGTCCTGATTGAGATCCCCCTGGCCAGATCTGGAAAATGCTTCATTATCCCTTTCCACAAAGAGATACCCCAGTTAGGAGGGGGATCCCTAGTTCTCCAATTTCCCCAACTCACACCATATTTTCTGGCAATAAGAGACCTCCACCAAGAATCAGATTCTACAGAAAATCTCCAAATCCATTTACATAGAAGGGCAGAGTTAAATTGTTTCGGCTTCCTTATACCTAACCCCCCTTCAAATTTGGGGAGACAGACTTGATCCCAACTCACCAAGTGCACTTTTTTCTCCTCCTCCCAACCTCTCCAAAGAAAATTCCTTTGAAGCTTTTCAATCTGATTTGCAACCTTCCTAGGAATGGAAAACAAAGATAGAAAGTAGGTAGGCAAATTGGAGAGGGTACTCTTAATTAGAGTCACCCTCCCCCCATAAGATAGATATTTAGCCTTCCAAGAAGCCAACTTCCTTTCCAATCTCTCAATAATTGGGTCCCGGATAGCAGAGGAACCACCACTCACCCCAAGCAGGAGACCCAAATATTTGACTGGAAGGGATGCAATCTGACAAGCCAGAATACCAACACACTCAGCTAAATTGGATACCTGTCCAACTGGAATAATTTGGCTCCTATTCCAATTAACTTTCAGACCTATAATCACTTCAAACCAAGAGAAAATCCCAAGGATTAACTCGGCCTGAGAGGGGGACGCCTCCACAAAACATAATGTATCATCTGCAAATTGAAGAATATTCACTTTCTCTCCCCATGGCACCATTGCAAAACCTTCCCATTCCCTTAACACAGCAGCCTTCTTACAGAAAAGAGTGAGGATCTCCATAACACATATAAATAGGAGGGGAGATAGAGGGTCTCCCTGCCTAAGACCCCTGGAATTATCAAAGAAACCTGCAGACTGTCCATTTACCAAGATTGAGACCTTTGGGGAAGAGATACAGACTTAATCCAATTCCTCCATTTCTGACCAAAATTCATCTGAAGAAGCACAAGGTCTACACATCTCCAATTAACATGATCATAGGCTTGCTCGATATCAAGTTTACAAATCAAACCCGGACCTTCTTTTTTTCCTGGAATGAATGTGTTCATTTGCAATAAGAACTGAATCTAGCATCTGCCTACTCAGAATAAAAGCAATTTGGTTATTTAAGATAACACTAATCAGCCTGAAATCCTTAATATTCACTACACCATCAATCTTTGGAATGAGGGTAATAAAGGTAGTGTTCAGACTTCTCTGCAATGAACCCCTCTCCAAAAAGTCCTGGAAAACATTCACGATATCTTGTCTCACCACATCCCAGCATTTAATGTAGAAAAGATTTGTAAGACCATATGGCCCTAGAGACATCAGCCAACAACTTGATAGCTTCTTTAATTTCCTCCTCAAAAAAAGGTCTCTCAATGAATGAAGACTGCTCATCACTCAACTGGTTAAAAGAAAGGGATCTAGGAAAAGGTCTGAAGGACCAAGATTCCTTATACAGCTTCTTGTAAAAGCTAGTTGCCACAAGCTTCATATCAGTCTCAGTGATACCCACCCTGCCCTCTCCTCCAACTTGGTAATTACAGAAGCTCTAGCTTTGGCATTTGCCATTTTGTGGAAATAATGTATATTCCTATCCCCCCTCTTTCAGCCAAGCTACTTTGGCTCTTTGCCTCCATTTAATTTCTTCTATCACTACCAATTTGTCAAACTTCAACTTAGCCTGGAATCTTTTTAATCTAAGCTCCTCAGCAATAGGGCCTAATTCTTCAACCGTGTCAATCCCCTTTATGGTACTCAAGAGAGCCTTCTTCTCAGTATCTAGACTCAAACTTTTCTCCAATTTCCAAATCTTTAGTCGTGCTTTAATGGCCTCCAATTTCTTTGCTAAGATGAATGAACTGGTACCCCCCCCACCTGCAGATCCTCCCAAATAGACTTCAGCAAAGGAATAGGAGAATCATCCTCAAACCAAGCATTCCCTAATTTGAAAGGAACTTTTGCTCTCACTCTAACACCACAAGCCAGCTGAATAGGAATATGGTCTAACACTGGTCTTGGAAGGGCAATCTGCTTGAACTCCGGGAAAATATCTTCCCAATTAGAAGTAACCAGAAACCTATCAAGTCCCACTAGAGTAGGAAGGTCTTGATTGTTGGTCCAAGTAAACCTATTGCCATGAAGGGGTAAATCTTGAAGTTCAAATCTGTTGATAAAATCAGCAAATTGCACCATATCCCTCGATCTTCTCCCACTCAAGCTTCTCTCATCCCCAGAAAGAGTGACATTAAAGTCCCCACCAATGACCCAAGGAACAGCAAGACTTCCCCCAGCTACCGCCAATTCCTCCCAAAACTCCTCCCTCCAGCTTCAGTCATTAGGGCCATACACAATAGTAATTTGACACACATTACCATCTACAAGTTTCAAGACAAGGGAAATTGAAAAGTTTCCAATCTGATGAGAAATCAAGCTGCAAACTGTTGGGTCCCACATACTCAGTAACCCCCCTGCACTACCAGCTACCGGCTTTAACCTCACCTAACCTTTCCCTCCCCCCAGATACTTCTAACCACTACAGCCTCCAGAGTTTCCAATTTAATTTCTTGAACCAAAACCACTTTTGAACCTGAATTTTTCAGAGAATCACATACTACAAGCCTCCTTCTCCCCGACCCCAACCCCTTAAAATTCCAAGATAATATCTTGAGCTCCATAAACAAACTAAAAACAACAGAACACTTGGCACTTAAGCCTTTCTCCCCCCCCCCCCTCAAACACCCCTCACTACTGCCTGCTTTATCTTTGAGGTTCCACGTCAAATGTAGCAATTCTCTACTTCTTTTAGATTTATTACCCCCCTGCTTTACTGCAGCTTTCCCCCTGGCCAGACGCATTCTTTTCTCTACCCCCTCCAAATACTTGATTGTTTCCTCTTCCAAACCTTCTAGCGAGATCCCCCAATCCCATCAACTTAGAAGAAACCCATGAAGAATCAGAAGCACTTTCAAGCTGCTCCCCTACCAGATTCAGTTGATCCAATAACAAATTGCTGATCTTCTGAGGCAGCACCCCTATCAGTTACACTGAAAGAGCTACCTTCCACCTGTGACTCAGCACTCTCAAGACCACCTCCACCACCTAACACTTGAGAACCTGCAGCCACCATCACTAACGGATCCACCTCCAACAGCTCCTCTTCCTCTCTCAACACCACAAGCTGGTTGGACTTTTAACTGAACCTCGTCTTCCAAAGCAATCGATTGGGACGGCAAAGACTTCACAACCCTTGGGCCGGTGTCCAAAATTCCCCCTCCACCCTTCTCCCTACGTGAAGCAATCCCCCTTCGATCCTGAGAATCCCGAGGCTCCCTAGTACCCACACCCTGATGACAACATCCAACCGGAAGAGTAACTTCTGAAGACATATTCTCCCATCTAGCAGAGGGGGGACTGGGCTCATTAAAATCATTGAGCCCAGGCCCAGTTTCTAGGTTGAAAGGTTGATGAGCCGGTTGGGCTGGGTAAAGTGCTCCAGGCCCAGAATCTTCATCCAAAGTATCATGGGCCCCCTGAGACTCAATTAGGGGAGGCTGGAAGACCTTCTGATGACTCACTGGCACAGGATCTTCCCTAGGTGCCAGCTGGAGCTCAACAAGACACTCTCTAAGTAAGTCTTTAATGGCTTCAGCTCCCAAAACCTGCCCGCTGCCCCCCAGATTTAAATTTTGAATCTCCTTCACAGTTGGACCCTGGGTGAGCCCATCTGGACCATTCAAAGTCACCAAGACGGACGGCTCAAAGGAACCCCCAAACCTGCGTCATCTTCTATATCATCGGCCACCGGAGAAGCACCTCCCGTCACAGTCTTCTTGTATCGCACTCCTTCAGAAAAACAGGGGAGCTCACTTTCGCCACAATCTTCCAGGACCAAGGTTTTGGAGCAGTTTGAACACTCCTTGTCTTCCTTCTGGACATCGCAGGACGGCTCTTCTCCACCTCTCCATCTTCAAACAGACGGCAGAACTTCTTGCAAGATCTGAATAGTGAAGACCACTTCCCCCGCCACCACTTCAACCTTGTTCGGGATTTGGTTCCCCCTGCGGATCTTCATTCTTACCCACTCACAGGTCGCAATCTCCAACAGGGAATCGTCCGTCTCTATGAAACCCCCGCAAGCATCCCCTATAGCCCTAATGACACTTAGGCACCAGAGCAAGAGTGGAAGGCCGAAAACCCTAATCCAGCATGACTCCAGATCCTCTCCAACTTCGAAAGGGTCAAGGTAATGACATCCCGCACTCACCCCCCACCAGTCCAGCAAAAGGGGTTTCCTCCCCAACTTCCAAGGACCTTGCCTTAGAACCCATTCCACACCAGCTCTTGTCAGACAGATAAAGAGAAAAAGTCTGTCCGCCATTTTCTTCACTCTCACACCCCCCACCTCCCTCCAGAAACTGTTTGCCCACCTCTCTACCTCCCTAATCTCCTCCCCCCCAACGGAACCTGCCCACCAAGCAGTTCCTCAAAAACTCTCTTCTCACATTCACCCCTTGAGGATCCGTAGCAACCACCCTTTTACCATTAACCCACTTCACCTCTGACCCCCCACGAGCAGGCCAAATTCCCGCAGCCACCACTTCACTGTAAGAAAGACTGCACCTAGCCCTTCCTTCCATCTCTAGTCTGCAGTACCAGTTGGAGGCTTCCCATCTTCGCTTCCCCCTTCCTGATCTACTGTAAGAGACTCTACGCTCCATCAAAACTTCAGATAAAATGCCCTTCACCGTCAAGACAACATGATCCCTGCTACGATTTCCACCGCTGGAAAAAGATCGCCACCGAGGTAAGCTAGCTGGTCAGGTTTTTTTTTCCGGTTTTGGGTTTCTGGGTCAAAGGTGGGGAGTTTTTTGTTTGTTCTTCTGGTTTCTGGGGAGAAGAACATAATAAAATGCAAATACTTAAATTAACTATGGAAGAAATACTTTGTATCCAAA
Source organism: Nelumbo lutea (assembly GCF_056320005.1). NCBI lineage: Eukaryota > Viridiplantae > Streptophyta > Magnoliopsida > Proteales > Nelumbonaceae > Nelumbo > Nelumbo lutea. The sequence continues at coordinate 35,669,564 of NC_142689.1, read as the reverse complement.
TTGCATAAAGAAATTATAAATAAATACCTAAATCATTTGTACTACCATAGTTTTACATCAGTGCAAATTTATTTGTACTGCAACCTAAAGGAATGAATGTTCTTTTGGGAGTGGAAGTAGTGATTACTTATAAAGAGTATTTTCTACTAGAAAACAAATATCCTCACCGTCATTTCAATATTTCCTTTTATATGCATCAAGAAGCCCTATTGAATATAACTTAGTTTTTAATAAGATAATAATCACAAAGGATTTAAGAAGAAAAAAAGGATAGATAACCACCTTCCCTCTCTGCTTATATCCAAAGATAAGGTCTATCCAGTGATGAAGATTTTCTGAAACATAATCTGATTCCAAAGCTTGCCGGTGCTTCCTGATGAACTCTCTGGCACTACCTTTGGCCCATGGGGGCAATACAACATCACCAACCTGAGCAAACATATGAATCTCAGAGAATGAAAAATTGTTGGGATTTTGTAAGCAATGGTGCCTTTTTAACTGCACATTGCAGAGATGTCAATAAGGTGTCAAACTTAATCATGAATTAACAGGCCGAACTAACCTTCTCTCCTGACTGTTTCTCCCCCAAATTAAGATTAAACTGATTTTCCAGGAATTCTGGCAAGTAAAAAAATTCTGGAATCAGCTCTTTCACGTCTGATGTGTTACCCTTCCCTGCTGCACTTAGCCATGTATCCCTTACACTATTAAAAAGACGGTCTGCATGGTCAAACTGGCCTCCTTGTAGTTTCTGATTCTCTGTACTGAATGGTGGAAGACGCAAAAGATAGAAAAGCACAATTCCAGCACTGGAATAATGTGAACCATAGTGAAACTTTGGAACATCCGGGTCATCCCAGCTCTCATATCTAAGATAGAGAAGGAAAAGATAAAAGAATATTAAGATAGTCTCATCATAAGTTAATGTGAAATGGAGATCTCACACAATGCCAGTAAAACAACTAATAAATGCTCAACTCAACATGGTGGATATATATTATAGCCAACCTTTTCTTGAATTCTTCCTCCCCCTCGGCTGTTTGGCATCCCATTGGCTTGTCAAGTTTACGGAATGTTTTGGGATCATCCAAGTTCAAAGTTTCACTCGCATAATCTGCAAGAACCCATGGGAACACTGGATACTGTGTAAGATCACTATATCCACGTCCTGCTAGAGTGTTGAGGTACATGAGGTATTGGAAATTGCTAATTTCGCCATTCTGCCACCTCTTTGAGAAGGACTTCGCCATAACCTTGAAAAGACGACTTCCCTCATTCCCTTCTTGTTTTGATGACCCTGAAATAGTTGTGTCTAGCCTGTTCCACATGGTATTATGAGCATATTACAATCTTATGTACCACATCAAAAAGGCATTAGAAGAAAAGCATGCAACCAAGACAGAACGAGATAGAATCAGAAGAATATTAGATCACCAAGATAAAACTGCATCTCCTACAGCAAGTTCAATATACATTGCAAGAGCTGTTCATGTATATTGTGTTTAAGATGAGTAAAACTAAAAGAAAATATGTGCAGTGCAAGGAGAACCATAGTATAATCAGGATTGGAGACCAAGAGATATCTCAATATGACATGCTTCATTATTTTGGTTCAATAAATGATAACAAGGGAGACATGGAGGATATTGCCTATTGAAATGAAGTTTGAAAGACATATGGAGGTCATCTAGGGTGCATTGTGACAGGAGAATACCATAAGGATAACATAAAAGTATTATAAAACAGCTATAAGGCCCAATGTTAAAATTGTATCATTCATATCAAATCATCTATAAAAAGAGATGAATCATACATATAAATCATTTTTTTTGCAAACATCGTACGATTTATGTATGAATTGTAGATTTAAATCGCAAATCGCAATTTATATGCGATTTGTACAATTATTTAAAGAGTGGTTTCAAAAATGAAAATACTGTCATAGCCCCCTTTCAGTTATATGTAAAGGGGCAATTATGTCATTTTATATAAATATTAAATGAAAATTCAATAGCCCATGGAATGAAAGCTCTTTATGCTGAAAGAAAAGGTTGGGTAGGAGGAAAAACCCCTCCATGACTGTTGCTGTGTAGCATGAAAACTCTAAAGCTAAATCCTTTCAATTGCTGCTAGTCTGTTCAAATTAAGCATTTCCTCTAAACTGAAACCCTCTTTCCTAAAGCCCCTATTACCTGAAACCCTCTTCTTTTAATGCAAGAATGGGTGCTCTACCCCATTTATTTCTTTTGTTTTTTATTTTTTTACATAAAAGAGGGCTCCGCCCTATTATTTTCCACTTTTCTTTATATGCCAAAACAGGGACTCCGCCCTTCATTTTCCCCTCTTTCTTTACTTTTTTCTCAGAAAAACTTTCTCCTATTTTCTGATGTAAAATACCATTTTTCTCCATTGTTTTTAACACAAAAACAGGGGCTCCGCCCAGCTATTTTCACTCTCCTGTTTTGATGCAAAATGGAGGTTTTCCCCATTTTTTTCCATCATTTTCGACACAAAAACAGGGTTCTGCCCTACCATTTCCCCCCCCCCCCCTTCTTTAATTTAAATCAAGGTCTCTTTCCCATATTTTCCTATGCTTTTGTATACAAAAACAGGGGGCTTTTGCACGACTATTTTCCCCTTCTTTTTCTCTTGATGCAAAACAGGCGCTCCTCATTTTTTCCATCGTTTTTTACACAAAACAGGCGCTATGCCCTATCATTTTCCTCCTATGTTTTTTTATGCAAAACAGGGGCTCCGCCCCAATATTTTTTCCCTTCTATTTTTCCTTGTTTTCGTGTTCTTTTCCAGGAAAAAAGAGCACCTAATGTGTAATTAGATTTTAGACTTTAAAATAAAAATGTGTTCATGAATCATGATATCTTAGTTTAGACTTTAGAATTTAATTTCTTTAATTGTATATAATGTTTATCTGTAGTCTCTCCCTATTGTACTGAAATGTGTAGTTTAAAATTTTAATTATTTTTCTCTTGGATTTAGGCTCCATGCAACCTAGTAGTCTCTTATGTTAATATTTTTTATGAGGCATGTTTGATTTTAACAATTGAAGCAATAGAAACTAGAGAACATTATGTTTCTTTTTTCTTTAAAAGTCTTGGGGGATAAGGATAACCAAGCAAAATGGTCCTTAATTATACTGTAGGATCAATTGAATTATGACCATTGCTGATTAAAAAACAATTGAATTATGACTATTGCTATGGTACAAAAGTAGTGTAATTGTCACTAATATTACCTATTTATATGGTCATAGTTGTCAAGGTGGCGCCTAGGCGACAAGGCACCCTTTGAGGCTCGCCTCACCTAATCGCCAAGCAGTTTTTTACTTTCCATTATAAAATACTTTTTTGGTCTTTATTTTTTGAGATTATAATTATAAAATAGACATTATTAAACCAAAATAATCATTTTGTGTGCTTATATACTAATTTCTTTTTATTATTTTCTTATTTGTTAGGGTTTAATCAACACAAGCATTGCTAAATGCTGCATTGAACCCTCAAAGACTTCAAAACCTGAACCAACAAGGAAGAACTTAAAATTTTGTCTAATCAACACATTTTCTTCTTCCATGTATTCTTCTTCTTCTATTACTACTGCTACCAATACTTGTTCTTTTCTTTTTTTCCTATAACAAAAATAAAGGGTTCAGCCCTTATATTTTTTTACTTTTTCTTTTCCTTCTTTTTCTTCTCATGTATATGTTGATTTTCTATACTTTAATATGAACTTTATACTTTTCTTATGAAAATTACGAATAATTATTAAGGGAATATGGTTATGGTACCTAGGGAACTACCCTATGATCTATGTTTTTTACATAAAAAATCCATCGCCTACGTGACGCCGAGGTGCCCACCTAGGTGACTAGGTGACAAGGCGCCCCCTGTCGCCTCGCCTTGCCTTGGCGCCTTGAAAACTATGTATATGATATCTATAAGCTGAATGTTAGTGAAAAAAATCATTTTTCTTCTATTTTTTGAGATGTTTAGGTATTTTTTATAGGTTTTGACAACTGTCAGAAAAAAAAAAAAAAATTCTTACGATTTACGATACAATTCGATTCAAACCCCTTTACAATTTATGATACAATTACAATTTTCAAAACATTGATAAGGCCAGCATTATTATGTGGAGTGTTAGGCAGACAAAATTTCCCTATAAAAAAATGCAGAGGGAAACTCTCCCTCTTCATTAATACTATTATAGTTTTACCTTTCAAAAAAGAACATGCCCAAAAAATTAGTGTAGAAGAAAATGCAAATGTTAAGGTGTGCAGGTGGGAAAAAACATCAGAATATTCATGAGAATTTAATAAATAGCCCCAATGGGTGATAAAATGAAGGAAAGTAGACTAAGATGGTTTGGTTATGTACACAGAAAACCATCTGTGGAACTAGTAAGAAATGATTTATTGCAAGTTGAAGGGTCTAGAGGAGCAAAAGGTAGGCCAAAAAGGATATTGGTTGAAGTGTTGAAAAATGATTAGATAATTTAATAATAGATATGACACTGGCTGGAGTGTAATGGCAGAATAGAATTCATGTAGCTAACCTCATATAGCTGTAGATCTTGTTTATGACTTACGAGCATATACATGTATTTTTCTGTATGGAGGCTGTCACACCTTTTACATATAATAGAAAATAATCCATTCTTACCTATCAAAAAAATTAAACAATTTATATCGAATGTCATGATTTATATATCGCATATCCACAGATCAAGCCATCAAAAAGCACGTAAACTGAAAAACACCAGCATGGCTTACAAGCAAATGCATATGAAGTATTTACAGCAAATATGTTACAAGAAGCCAAATAGTCTCACAGATTTAGAAGTCTAGACACTGAAAATCTGGGCCAAAAATCAAAGATTGCGAAGGCATGAAAGAAACAGAATAACAGAAATAACTGAACCACAAAATTGAAAGCTTGATGTACATACATTCTGTTCCTTGGAAGATTCATGGAGATCAAATTTTTGAACACTTCCTCTCTCTCCCATTTATGGAAGACTAGAAGATCATTACATCCATCCATGCTGAATATCTCAATAGCAACAGGACGCAACTGGTAATCACGTTTCAAAAGCTCATGAACACTATTGAGCTTCCACATACGCCAAGGATGAGGCAGATTACCACTACTACACACTTTCTCCTTTCCCCAAGCACCACCATTGTATGCCCATGCTCTTCCCCCAACCCATGCCTTGACAGTTTGATTCCATGAAGAAGGTGACTTTAATTGGAAATCTGAACTCCCAGTAACATCCTTCTTCACACCCAAAGCCTGATCAATCACAGAAAGTTCATCCTCGCATTCCTTTTCACATATACAACCAGAGTCATCAATGTAGAAATTCTCAATAACATACAAACAAAGTTCCCCTATCAAAAATATACCATCATGCTTGTCAAGGCCTACAACACGCTCACAGTTATATCTGAAACGTATCTTTTCAAGAGGTTCAAGGTAAGGTCTAATTAGATATTCACCATTGTCATGCAATTCCGTATCCAATTTATCATCTGTAGCTTTTGTCAAATCAATTTTAGTGGATGTGGACTGCCTTGGAGAACCAAGATCAGATTTTCCATGAAAGCTCTCTGTTATTGGGATAGAAACAGCACTAGACTTGACACCAAACTCAAGGGCAGAGTGAAGACTTGATTCATTTATACTGCTAGCCTGGTCATCATGAAACCCAAGGACAGCAGACGTTATGTCTCCTTCTTTGGTATTGTCTGTTTCTTTGAAAAATGATTCAATGTACTCACCACCATCAAAGCACTTTTCTTTCTCACCATCAGAAGAGAGATTAAAAAATGAACCAGAATCAGTTTCATCCAGATCATTCTTAATTTTTCTTTTGGATAGCTCTGCTTCCCCCAAATCAAAGTTTTCATCAAGAACATTCTGAATTGTGTCAATTTTCATTTTGCAGCGCTCAAGTTTTTTGCGCATTCGATAAGGCCCTTCAATGGGACAAAGCTGCCATTCAGGTTCTTCAGATGAGGTAGACTTCCGCATTGGGAATACTCCTCTCTCATGTACTAGTTGTTGGAGATGAGTTTGCCATTCACTCTCAGCATGAAGAACCCAACCATATTTATCCTGGCGAACAACTCTCAGCTCAGTTGACATTGCATCACGAACCAATTCAAGTGCATAACGCCGTTCACTCACCTGTTCCCAGTGTCTTATGTCTAACTTTGATGTATCCCTTGATCTTCTTGCCATCTCTCTCTTACGACGACCCTCCATGCCTTTTATTCTCACCCCAGGGAACTTTCCTGATCCAGAAATATACTGCACCCACATAATAGCAGCACATTGTTCCAACACTTTATTGATCACATGGTCAGAATTCTGAAGCCATTGAAAGAACACTGACGAACTCCCAGTCAATAGTTTGTCAAAACCACCATGAAGGACATCAAAATTCTGTCCTTGCTTTGATTTAGATACAAGCAATTCCTCTAATGCAGCCCGACGATGTACCAGCATATATTTGAAAACATCCATGGCCATGTTGCGTACATTTTGCCTTTGTTCACGCAGAAGAGAGATTAAATTTATACAAAGACAACAATTTAGATCAGTATCAATATTGCTGGGACAGAATAGAATTCTTTTATGAGCAACTAATAACTGTAAGACTGTACATATGTCAATCCCTGACTCCTCTTGTGAAGGACTTGAGGATAAACTCTTCTTAGGTTCTAGCTGCAAGCCTAAGCATGAAAGAAGATCAACTTCCCCAATGGTCACTAAGAATGATGGCAGGAAACAGTACAGTATCATACGATTTGTATTTTTAAGAAGTGCACAGATATATGTATCAAGTTGCCTGCTTGCTCTTGTGATGGATAGAAGACCTTTTCCTGTAGGCGCTGCTTCTTCAATTCGTCCATCCTTGTTAGCTAACTGTAACATGGATAGTAAGAATTCCAGGGTTCCCAATATACCACCTGGACGACGAAATGCACCCATGTACACACGATCCACTATCATCCAACATAATGTATCCAAGTTTATAGACCACCGACTTCGATCTAGCTTTTTCTCATTTTCCTCATCATCACGCAAGAGGCGCCTTTCAAGGAAATTCATCAGTCTACTTAGGCATAGACCTTGAAAAACCAACACAGATTCTGCATCCACATGCAATGGAACAGTTTCTAAAATGCTTTCTATGACCTGTGTTGCTTTCATTTGCTCTGTCACAATATCAGCAAGAACTTCTCCCATGAAATCTAAAACAGCGGTAGCTCCAGCAGAACATGGACCACCACCATAACCAGAATCATCCATTTCAAGAAGGAATTCTGGATTAACAGCTAAAAACGTGTTTATGGAAGATAGCGGCTGAGAACTGGACTTCAAATCTTGAAATGCATCAAATTCACTCATGGACACAGACGATTTTATGGATGGAGTGGCAACTAATGGAGTTATTACTTCATTACTTCCTGTGCTGCCAAGCCATGATGTCAATGCAACCATTGGGGATGGAGATGGTGTGAATGGAGTAATGGGATTAGACTTCTCAGATAAAGAAGGAGAATCAGGAATAGTTAATGGATGGAGAGAATCTTGTGTCCCATTTATGCTGGGGAAATTAATTCCATTGGTGCTGGAGGTGACCATAGATATCTTGTCAAGACTTTCACCATCAAAATTATGAACAGCCATAGCATCTTCTCCCTGAAGTGGCTTGTTTGATTCCTCATGCAGTAAGATATCCTTTTCCTCTGTCTTATCACTGACCAAAAAACTTTGGGACCCATGAGTATCTTCAGAACCTGAGCTTTCCTGCCCTGGAGGAAAACTTCCAACACTTATGGATGTTTTTGCAGACTTTTCATGTTCATGAGGCAAACTGGAGAATGTATTCTGAGAACTGTGGGTATCATCAGCATCAATTAAGTTTTTGTCTTCGGTTCCTACTGAGAGGTCCTTTGCCATCTTCACCGCACAAGCAGCTCTGCAAGGCACAAATATCTGTTGAGAGAAAAGTAACTGGAAACTGTAACAAAATGACATTACATATATAACAACAAGGCACACCTTACACAAGAAAAGTACAGATCTATGCAACTTTCAAGAAATTCCGCTCGTCTACATACAGCAGAGAAAGGAGGGCACATTTTCGCCAGATCAACCATAAATCTCAGGACTGCTGTTGCAGCTGCAGGAGACGCTGCCTCTCCACCCATTAGACGTGCTGCATATGTTTTATGCATTAGAGCCTCACCCTGAAGATCTCCTGCCATATCTGTCGTTTCTTCTGCAAGCTCAGCCACGAGGCTAGCACTAACTTGTGAAAGGTTGCCCATTTGGTGAGCAGCCATTGCCTGCATGCTTAGCCTATCAAATGTAGATTTTTCCATTGCAATAACAGATTCCAAAAGCTCCACAAACTTCAATTCTACAGAACTACCATCATTTGGCATAAGAGCATGGAAATCTAACATGCGGACTTCCGGTAATCTTGGATAAACAGTCTTGCCAAATATTAGACAAAAGAGAACGTAGTATATTTCTGGGGAATCAAAGAAGCTTGGAAGTACACGCGCCAATTCACTATAACCTCCACTTGTACGAAACTTAAGTGAAAATGTAGGAGAAGAAGTAAGACAAACACCAAGAAGAGTCATGATCCATCTCATACTGGTAGGATGAACGGCTTCATCAAGAAAACATGTTATTAACTTGGTCGAGACAATCTTGTGCCATTGTTCAACCAAATCTTCAGAAGTTATTGTAACTTGTAAATCAATAAGCATCTCCAGTAACATATTTCGTACAATAACATGTTTCCCCATTGACTCCCGAACAATTTGATGACGTGATCTTAGTTCAGGGGGATCAAATGTCATAATAACAAACTTGACCACATATTCCAGTTCAGAAGCCAAAAAGCCATCCTCTAAAATAACTCCAAGCAATATAACTAGTTTCTCTAAGACAGGAACTTCCACATCACCTCTTTGCAAAGTCACTAATAAATGTTGGACAAGATTGATTCGGCGCAAGACAGTAAGATTATGATTTCTGTACCAATGCATAGATACCAGACGCTCAAGGAATCCAAGTAGAGCAATTTGAATTGGAATAGGAGATGTCACCCACAAAGTCCAATCCAGTAAGACATGTTCAACCATATCCGCATTGGACAAAACAATACAATTTGATATCTCCGTAGGCATATCTGCATTTTCAAGCTCTGAGATATGGCTGAATGAATAATCTTTTTGTCCAGAAAAGTCATCCAAATCTCCATGGGATCCAACTGAGGAACCTTCATCAGAAAACTTTGATAGAGAAAGATCTTCATAGCTTGCTTCCTGAATACCTACACCCAGGGAAGAATTAAGATGATTACCTTGCAGCTTCTGTGGTTCAGAGAATGAAGCCTCACAGGCAGCAATCTGGAAAAAAATCTCAAGACACTGCATGTCAAATAATGACATTCTACGATGCAGAAAAAGAGCAAGCAAATGATATCCTCTATAGGCTTGCATATCCCACACATTCCGAGGGTTCTGATGAAGTGCACAATGAAGTAACTTTAGGGCCATGTGCAACATATCCCTAGTTTCAGCAGCTTCAACAAGGGCTAGGACAACAGCCATCCCACCAACCATTTGTATGCTATCACCAATCACACATTGCCTACAGATGTAAATATCCCCATGAAGACGACCATATCGTGGTATACCTGAAAATTACAAAGCAAATAATTTTCAGAAAATCCAATGAGTACAAAACAAAACGGTTTCAATAAGTTAACAAAATTGAGGACTTTTTAAGAAAATTTTCAAGATTTTTTCTTTGGCTATTCAAATTTGAGGATTTAATCAGTAAAATGTTGAGATTTAAAAGCATACCGCCAATAGGAGAAGCAGCAGCTGACAGTGGATCAACTAGATTGACCATAGATAGAGTTCCAGCTGCTCTTGAAGTGTCTGAGGATGTTCCATCAAATGCAAATATAAGCTTCTTCCCAGAGATCTGCAGTGAGAGGTTTCCAAGTCTGTCCAAGTCCCAAACAACCCCACTACCATCAGACTTCAGGTTCCCTTGTTTGGCTGCACTGTCAGGTCTGTTCGATGCCAAAGGTGACTCATTGTCCAACAAATCCAAGATGGCCATGCTACCCCCACCACAAGCCTGGTTAGGAACAAATTGCAAAAGATCCGTATCTTGGAAGAGCCCTCTATATCCTCTACCTAGAATATACATTAAGCAAATGCCACCTGACGTCAACACCTCCTCAAAAAGATAACCGCAGCGGAGCCTCCAGGAAAATTCACTAACTTTTGCACAAGTAGCTGGTGTCCCAATGGTCACTTGCAATGATTTTCCAACTGGAGATGGTGAATACCCTAGCTTTCCTGTGTGTCTTAGCTTCCCATTTATATAGACATATGCAATACTAGCTTGGAAAAGTCCAGCCAAAGCATTGGGTTTACTATGCACAACTGCAAGGTGATGCCACCTACCTTGCTCCAACTCTATCCCAGAAAAAGATAAAGAGCAGGAGTTGCTGGTTGCAAGAGTTAAAACGCCATCATCTTGAAGGTAAAGTTCTGCATAGAATGTGTTGCCATCATCCACTGCACCGACTGAAAAGATCCGTAAAACATTTCTGCTAGATTGCTGCCCACCAGAGGAACTCCTCTTTTTAGAAGTGCCACTGCGGGAAGGATTTTCTTGTTCCTTTGCCTGTACTTTCAAGAAATTCTGATGCTGAAACCAACAGACAAATGAATAACCAGCAACGGGAGGCCATGATCTTTCTCCTAAAGATACTTGAACAGAAGCATGCCCAATCTTACCCATATCCATCTCAACAAATGGTGACAAAGAAACATTTCCTGAGGCCATGTCTTCCATTTGAATTAACCTCTCCATCATTTCAACAAGAATATTACCTGAACTCATCATCTTGCTTTGCAAAATATATCTAACAAGTATTCGAAGCTCTGCTGATGATAACCTGTTAACAGAAGCACAACCTTCAGTTCTAGATGGTGTAGCTATCAACTAAACATTCTGAAATAGATTAAGTAACAGATATCAGTTGGATACATGAGTCAAAGTATCTACCTGTATGCCCCAAGCACTTCAACAATCTGCAATGCATGGGAAACTAATGGTGATGATCCCATCATAAATGGTCTGACTGTCTCCAGAAGAAGTCCTACACAACCTACATACATGAAACTAGAAAATTATGAGAGGATTACTTAAAACAAAGGAAACTAAACGGAAACAAAAAAAAAAGCATTCGCACCTACAGATGTCAGATTTTCCTGATTGAAGGGACCAGCATGAGCAAGCTTTTTAATGAAGCTTAGAAGTTCTAGCTGTGCCTTTGGAGTAAAGAGTAGCAAAGACCTGATGATAACTCCTATGGCACCAGCATTATACACCCGTTCCTTCTCAGGACTAAAAGAACCTGGCAAAACACTTAAAAGAAAACTAGCTGATCCAGCTTCAATCATTTCAGATGACGGAGCATTCTCTGACATTAAGCCAGAGTATGGTGGAAGCACAATCTCAAGAGCAAGTTCTAGAAGCAATTGGATTATTTGTCTTTCACAATCCACACATAGCAAACCAGACTCAGTCAAAAGATCATAAAAGGTTTGAGAAGATATAACAACATGTAGCCTTGTCCTGTTGATAGCATTACCACACACTCCAGCTGTCACAGCTCGCAGTAAAAATGTAAAAACCTTCATGTGAGCCAGTAAAGAAGATTGGCCATTTGTCTGTTCACCATCACTCTGGAAACTATGGAGTGTAGTTAGTAGAAGAGAAAATCCAGTAGCTTCACCAAAGACCCTTTGAGCTGAATTATTTACTCCCAAGATGCGCCACAAAGCTCCCAAAGTATCACATTTTGCATCATCTTGAAGCTTAAACTGGGATCCAGATACACTTGTAACCATCCCACTTTTTAAAACATCAACCAGTGCACCTAATTCTTCTGGATGAGCCTAGTAAACAAAAGATTATTTGTTAATGGCAGAAATTGATCTGTCCAAAAAAATCTAAAGATACCATACATAGTTGTATATATGCAATAATGCAAAAATGCATGTAAGTGTGTGCATTCTGCAGTTTACAGAATATATTTGAGATAGAGGAAAAACTCCATAAATTAGTAATGTTTATGTGCCCTCACCCAGAAAAAAGATTAATAAAATCAATGCTCTCAATTCTAGGACAGATTAAATAAGAAAACTGATTAGAATGCATAAACTCAATGGATATAATTTTAACTCACTGGAGTTATAAAACGGCAAGCAATATAACATAATAACAATAACCAAACAAGATAATATCTTGAGAACTCCTGTGCGATCAATATCAGATACTAAAAATGGGAGAACAGTCAGACCATGAGATAATCACAAACCTGTGTAACATCTTCAATAATTAAACAGGATAATATCCGGAGAACTCCTGAACGGTGAATATCAGATACTAAAAATGGGAGAACAATTGTCACACCATGAGATAATCGGAATGATGACTGACTGGCTTCAGCTTTCTTCAATAGAGAGACCATACAATCCCAAGCAACAGTAATTGTACTCTCAGTTTCGAAAAGTGAGAACTCTCCAGGACAGGATTCCATTAGTTTGGGAGAGGAAATGATAGCATCCTTACTGTCCATGTGTTTCTTGAAGCTGCTTGAGCTGGACTTCCTCTCCAGTTGATTGGGGCTTCTACCATTCTGATCTGAGCCAGAAAAAAGTTTGTGCTGTTTCAGGTCATCTATGAGAACTTCCAGAACACCAACTTCTCGCAGAACTTTCTTATACTGCTGATCAAATGATAATAGTTTTACAAAGAAAGAAAGAATAGTATGTTTTAACTCAGATGTTATTGGTTGCTGCAATAAGCAGCAAAGTGAAAGCAATTCTTGTTCAGGAACACAATTAACAACAGTAACAGCATATTCCAGAATCTTCAGAATTATCTCCTGCAATGATGAAGGAAAGCCTGCCATATTTAGGATGAAAAGAGGCACTGTCCGTAATTGCTGACACAACTTGTAGTTCTCAAGGTGACTTGAAAATATCTTAAACATTCTACTCAAAACCTCTGCTTGCAGTTCTATGCTATTAGCTTTGAGGAAAATATCCTGCAACATTTGGATTGCTTCAAGATCTTTAACTTTAGTATTAGCCTTCTCCCAAATTTCTTCACTTAGTTGATCAGAAGATGAAGTATGACTTCTTCCATGGCCACTTGCCTTGCCATGAGAAGACTTGGAGCCCTTTCCAACTGATACGGTGGGTTCAGCTGGACCAGTTTGAGCTAAATTGACAATAACATCAAGCAACCGGGAAAGCGATGGAGAAAGCTGCTGTTGTGAGGTTTCCCCACCTTTACCTGTTGAATCTTGTCTTCCTACAATATAAGATGTACCATTACCATCTGAAACAAAACTTTCCTCGGAAGAGCAGGTTGAATAATTAGATTCAGTGCCCTGATCTCTCTGCAAGGTAGAAAGAATCAAAGCAAATTGAACAAGAAACTGATATCCATGGGCATTATGTATATCCTCCCTGAGCCTGATCCCACCAGCCTCTACAAATCAACATAAATAGTGTCACATCAAAACTAGTTAAAACAATCACAACTTTTATAAAGCACTGGAGTCAACCAGAAATTTCGCAGCAGTAAATAGTTTATGACAGCACATAAAGACATGCTGCTATCATTCTCTACTTAGAAAAAGAGAATATTTTTCCCAAAGAAGAGAAGGAAAGTTGCTAGCACTTACCAGATCTGTATGACAATTCCACACATTCAAGTAACAAGTCTACAATTCCCATGGTGTATGCAGAGTCACCACTTTCAGGATTAAAATCCTTGACAGCCATTAAAAGAACTTTTATCTGGTCAGAACACCTTAAATCATCAGGTGAGATGTATTTGGAATTAACAAAGAAATGGCACAAGTCAAGTTTGAAACTACAGTCCAAAATTAGAGCCCTCAATAAGGAATCAAAAGACAATAAATTGGAATAAACCTGTAAATAAATACATATGAGCATACCAGATGATGTTTATGTATGTACTTTGATGTGCTTCCATTGTCATTAACCAAAAGAAGACCAAGTATCTGTGAGAAAATCAAAGCATAATGAAAAATGAAATACAAAACACTGAAAATTATATGAAAAATGAACTAGATCTACAACAGCCTTCTTTGATTTTCTCAGAATGAACTAGATCTACAACAGCCTTTTTTTTTTTTTGATAAGTTACAACAGCCTTCTTTCACAGAATAAAAAATAAAAAGAACATTGTTATGAATATATAACCACCTGCATGGCATGTCGATGAAGTTGAATGGTGTGCAAGGGAATAAGGCCCTCTTTAAATCGAGAAAAAACAGTCAAAGAGCCAGTAGCAACCATCTGAAACAGTAATTGAAGCGAATCATCCTCAATTAAACTCTGTGCAGCTGAAGGATGGCTGGCCAATGCTTTCATAATATGCACAATAGTTCCCTCTATCTGCATGATCATTGACCCACTAAATAAGCAAATCAAAGTTATCTTACTTTATGGTTAGTACTACTTTTTTAGAACCATTTGAGTGACACTTAAAATCTCTTAAATTCCATGTACTCCAACTACAATTTATTAGCACCTTGTTGCATCGCTTGGTCATTGTGACACCCAATGTTAGTGTTACCCGCTTGGGCATGACAACTTGAGCCCCAAGGAATGTCGTTTTACATTATTCAATATGAACCCCGTGGCATTTTCCTTGAGATTTGCCTTGAGGAGAACTGCATGGCATCAGTCCCATACACCTTTCAAAACATTGATCCTACCCACCAGCTTTAATTTGGTTCTTAAACCCTTCTAAACCTTTTACCTGGGTCTGCTAACCCATCTACAGTTGAATCTGCACCACACTAAAATGTGGATATGTAAAGAAGTGTATTATTGCTTAAACATCCTATTGAATTTTGTTCAGGAGAATGTATAATTACCATGACCAGGTTAGAAGAATGCAATGCCACAAGTTTGACCATAAGAATTGGTACATAATTAGACACTTGAGATTAAATACCTAACAAGAATCTAACAGAGTAACCTGTATTCATCTTCTATAATGCAAGCAGACAAGAAAGAAAGCTACCTCAAGCCTACGAACATGTGTGACATCCTCCCCATCATGGCCTTTTGCAACTGACCTTGATTCTTCTGAGTTGGATGCTATTTTCCTTTGGCTCACCTCATCCAGGCTAAGAAGTGCATTGAGAATATGAATAAGACAGCACAGTATCCCAGAATCAAGGAGAGATTGTTTGTCAATGGTCTGTGGACATACAGAAAAGAAAAAAAGAGAGATTCTTTCAAAATTTGAATGAAATATAACATATAATATGTTTATAGGCTTATCTTTCTATACCTAAAGTCACCCCACTCATTAAGCCTAAAGCACAAAAGAGAGACAAACAGATGTAAATGCAACATGTCAAGTTACTAGAAAGTTATTGCCTCAATAACTTTTTTAATCAGCTACTACCTAGATAAGTTAAGTCATTTTACTCTATGAATTGTAACTTTTTCAGAGAATAAAAAAACAAATGTCTTCCATAAACAAAGCTCAGAAATCTCTTTTGTGAATGGGAAACCTACAATAACAATAAGTTGTTAAAAAAGCCTCAAACCTGTTCTTGTCAACTGACTTCAGTCAAAAAGAAACAGAATGTAATTCTTCATTCATTCTAAGGTCTAATTGGAGGCATCTAACTGTCATAGTTTACCAACCAAAAAAATGGCCTATCTTACAATTATATAGCAATAGAATGGCATCTCTATATCACTCAAAGATCTCAATTTTCATACAGGAGGACTCTCTTCTAGACAGTTCATAACCACCATGAAACACTAAACTTTATCGCATCAAGTCATCAAGCAGTAAGTCGGTTATGCTTGGACCATTCCAATAACAACAGAAGAATAACTTTTTCAAAATTACTATTTCTACAAACAAAGACAGAAATGAATGAAAGTGATTAAATATGTTTGTCAATTTGACAGAGATTATAGGTACCCCAGATACAAGGACTTCAACTGCATGTAACAAATTTGAACCGGGACAAATGTCATCCTGCACAGAAACAATAAATTAGATCACTTCAAGCACTTCACATTACATGAAACTACATACAAGAAAGTGTTACAGAAAATTGGAGAAAACAAGATAAAAGCATCTAAAAGACACACCTTTGTGACTTCTGAGAAAAACCTCAAGACTGTCCCAACATCCAATGATCTTGTCTTGTTACTGATTTTCAATTTCTCAATATCTGTTACAAATGCTCTTCCCACAACAAAAGAGAATATGTGTGTTTCAACTAATCTGTAAATCATTAGCAGTTTAAAATTCAGTTAACAAGATTCACTCAGAAAAAGTCATAAATATTCAGAAAAATCTACACACAGACACACACTAAAACACATTATATATCATGATAAGACTTTTCCATATGGGGCTATCACTTAGTGTAATGGTAAAATCTCTGGCTGGCAAGTGTGAGAACATGTTTGAGTCTGAGAGTGGCCACTTTGTGCAAAAAGAAAAAGAGCCAAAGGTTAGGACTGCTGACTGTGCCCAGCCTACCCCTCCCAAGACCCCAGATAGCTGGGACCAACATTGGGTAATGGCATTTTTATAAGCCAAAATCCTGAACTTTTGAGCACATTTACATAAGCAGCATGGCCCAGATAAGGCAAATTTCTCAAAATTTTTGCATAATATGGAACAACGGGTAAAAGAATTAAGTAAAGAAAGATGCATACATGCTAACTAATTGAGCTATATTTGTGTATTGTTTCGCTAATCTACAGAAAACATATACAGCCATGTTCAGTGCCACTTCTTTCTCCTGCAGGGAAGATTTACAGCAATTAGCACCCATAATGTTTGTGAAAATGGCATATATAAAAAGAAAAAAATAAATAAACCTCAAATATCAAAATAACAGCAAACCTTTTCCGAGCTGGATGATCTGAACTCTTCCCAGAATCTCTTGAAGTCTGACTCCAGTTCATGCTTGTCTCTGTGATCACAAACACATTTTACAAGTGCCTGTTAACGTAACACATTTGAAAAGAATGTTTGAGCAGAACAAAAGTTGGATTTATTTATAACTAATCTGATATTGAAATGAAGTAAAATCAATCTGAAGTTTTTTTTTTTTTTTGATAACTAACAGAAACTTTCATTACGAGATATTAAGAGAAAAAGATACAAGAGGAGGGGTAAAATCTCTTAACCCTCCCTAAATCAATCTGAAATATTGACAGGGATATTAAGACAAGGAAATGAGCAAGCTTTGTATAAATAATTTAAGAACCATCAAAAGATTTGTGAAGTTTGACCTCAAAGATATGTAACACTAGATAATAGAATGAATAACCGATGTACAAATTACCCAGAAAGAAATAATGGAAAATGATGGCATAATGCACAAAAAAGAGCATATCCTTCTGTAAATACCCATGTCAGGCTATAAAGAAACAAAATCAACAAATATTTTATTATATGTAACACAAGAAAGGGCAAACACAAAAAAAAAAAAAAGTGTACTGATAAGGACTTCTTTCTCTACTAATGATGTGTAAGGAATTGGCAAAAATTGGCTGTTTCATCCTCATCAAGGGTAGCAATATCTAGATCTTGGACCACCCTTGTATCCTAGCAAACCTAGAACCTTCAGGGATTTGATGCATCTTTAGAGATACAAGGATAACATATTAACCATTTTTTTCCTGGCTCGATAGGAAATAGTGACATTAGAGCAGAACTGATGGCTTATTTGCAAGGGCTAAGGTTGGGAAGCACGGCCATAGCTGTACTACAGCAATCTAGTGATAGAAGGGGACTCCAAAGTTGCAATGGAATAGTTTAAATATAATGAAAAAGGGGTCATGAACTCACAGGTATGATACAAGGGAGGCAAAAAGACTAGTTGAGGAGCTGAGGGCGACTTTCATGTGGACACAGATCAGCCAATGCTTTTCCAGGCAGACTGCCATCGCTAGGAGTAAATAGAAGTCAAATTTTGCGGGGGACGGCTACTCAAGGGAAATATGTAAATTGTTAAATGATAACAATCAAAAAGGAGGCTACCAGACCAGGAAAACTAGAGACAAACCAAATGTATTTATGTAGGGGATGGGTAGCAAGAATTAGCTCAAGTCTGGGGTGCTTGGCACCTTAGGTCTGTACTATATCAAAATTCTTTTATTCAGATTTATAAAGTTTCAACTATTACAACTATTACCAATCAAAAAGAAATATAGGAGCACATGCACACCACCCCCATCCTGGAAAATAAGGAAAGGATTTTTTGGGGGGAAAACTTAAAAACTTGATAATTAACTGACCTTCTAACCTTGTCAGGGACTACTAACCAAAGAGTTGTCATTATTCCTTCTGCAGTAAGTCCTAAGAAAACATTATAGAACTAACCTATAAAGGGAACATCAGCTCTCCCAATTCCAACTATTTGGAATCCTGTCCCACCATTGCCCCCTATCAAGATCTTT
Organism: Nelumbo lutea; assembly: GCF_056320005.1. Taxonomy (NCBI): domain Eukaryota; kingdom Viridiplantae; phylum Streptophyta; class Magnoliopsida; order Proteales; family Nelumbonaceae; genus Nelumbo; species Nelumbo lutea. The sequence goes on along the minus strand of NC_142689.1, from coordinate 35,650,936 downwards.
TCTGTCAAATTGTAAGTTTTTTCTTTACCAGCAACTATAAGTACTTTTTTTTTAAAAAAAAGTTAACTTTATTCAATAAAGGGAAGGTACATGAGGAGATGTACACAGAGATCAAACACTCAAAGAGTTATATAGGCAGAAAACTATCACTAAATAAGTAATCCCTGTGAGCACCAGATTTTATTTGGTCAAAATAAGTAATCCCTGTATAACTCTTTAAGTTATACAGAAACTGTAACTACTTACATCTTTCCTATTCAACCCACATTTTCTTTGGTCTTCCTCTCAATGTTTTAAAACGCGGAAGCGTGACGCGAGGCATGCCACTACCTAGAGGAGTGAGGCTTAGTTCAGAACGTAAGAGGCGTAAGCCTCCTTAAGAGGAGAGGAATAAAAATCTCATTTTTCCTTAACTTCAATAAAAATCTCTTATATTAAGAAAAATGAAGATGCATAGCACTAGTTGAAAGGGGGGCTGGGGGGGGGGGGGGGGGGGGTTCTTGGGGACGAAGCCCCCCAGCCAAGGGAAACCCCCGGCCCACTTTCTTTCCCTTTATATTCCCTTCCCTTCCCTTTCCTTTTCTTTTCTTTCTTTTTCTTCCGCTTCCCTTTCTTTTCCTTTTCCTTCCTTTCCTTACTTTTTTCTTTTTTCTTTTTTTGTCCTTTTACATGAGGTATGCATGAGGCACATGAGGCGCACGCCTCTAGCATGCCTCATGGAAAAAACGTATGAGGCGTACGCCTCAAAGGTGTCAATGCCTCTGGCATACGCCTCAACGCGTTTTGGGGGTGCCTCGTCTGGAGGTGTGCCTCCAGGCGTACACCTCCCACACCTTTTAAAACACTGCTTCCTCTTGCTCTTTCAGTGCCTTCTACCAATACCAAAACACTTCTTTTAATAGGTAAAACCATTGGCTGTCATAGTTGTCGAGGCATCACCTAAAGTGCCTGCCTAAACATCAAAAGGCAACTAGACACCCTTGACTGGGTGCCTTGCCTAAACACCTTGACTTATGGCAACTAGGCGCCCCTATAAGCAACAAGGCACCTACCTAGGTGCCAAAAAGGACAAGGTAAGAACATTATTATAGTATCATTTATATTACTATATATTACTAATATGCATGCCAATAGCCTAATACATTCTATTATATACTATATATGTCATTTATTTGTTGTTTGAAAGTTTTACTATTCAAATTTAAAAGATTCAAGGGTTTTACAAAGAAAAAAGGAAATAAAGAATATATATATATATATATATATATATATATATAAAACAGCAGCTCTACCCTTGTTCCTTTTCTCTTTTACATTCTATCTTAAATTTTATCATGTAAAATTATACCCTTCTTTATTAGCTTCTTTGATATGAAATTGTCTTATTATATTAGTGTTGCTTTTGAAATTATAGAAATTAATATATTTTAATACTATTGTCCTACATATGATGAATTGCCATTTTTTTTTATAAATGAATGGTATTTTATTCAAAGGAAACAAAGTGATGTTACAATACAGACTGCCCGAGGAGAGGCACGAGCTAGATGATGATTTGCGATATTTAGAGAGGACTTATAATGTTCTTAACAAAGAGAACTGTCATTTTTCAGTTAATATTCATGCTGAATGGTATATAAAACTAGGGAATTAAACAAATTTTAGTTTTTTTTATGAAATTCTTATCAACTATGCACCGCCTACGCCTAGGTACCCCACTGCCACCCAGAATGGCCTAGATGCCTTGACTACTATGTTGGTTGTCTATGCACATAACCAAACCTTCTCAGTAAACTATCTGTCAAGATGGAAAATGCTTGGTTTGAAGAAAAGGAGTTGATTCCTCTACTAATATCAAAATGGGCGGATTTTAAGGTGGAGGTACCAGCTCTTACATCTTGGCAAATAAGATTAAAGGGATCAGAGAGGTGCTGAAATCTTGGAAAGTGAATCATCAAGGAAAAACAGAAGTGGAAAAAAGAAAGTGCCTAGAGGTAATTAATTGACTGGATTCAGCTGAAGAAGTGGGTCCCATTAGAGAGGAAGATAGAAGGAAGAGATTGCTAGCAAAAGTGACTCTAGATTCATTAGCCTACAAGGAGGAATTAAAGTGGAGGCAAAGAGCCAAAGTTAAATGGCTTAAAGTGGGAGATAAAAACTCTAGTTTTTTTTCACAAAATGGTAAAAGCAAGGAAAAGAGTAAATCAAATTGAGAAACTTGAATGGGGAGAGCAAGTGGGTGAAAACTGGACAGAAATGAAGCACATTGTCACGGTTTTTTTCTCGGAGTTGTTTAAAGAAAACTAGGCAAGAAAACCTCTTGACAGTGTAGCCGGCCAGAGATAGGTGAAAGAGAAGAGAAGAGAAGAGAAGAGAAGAGAGGAGAAAAGAGAGGGTTTGCAATGCAATAGTACTGGCGGCGCCAGTGTTTATTTAATATATATAGGGCGACAGAAAATAACAAGGGAAAAGACCCTTGTGCCCCTGAGTACAATAACAGACATAACAAAAATAAAAAACGAAATAAAAAACACTTTAATTTGGACAAACAAGCCCTAACAACTGCAACTAAGTTATTCTAACATTATTCCAACACTCCCCCTCAAGTTGAAGCATAGATGTCAATCATGCCCAACTTGTCACACAAATCTTTGTGCCGCACATGATGATGACCTTTGGTGAAGATATCTGCAAGTTGCTCTTCCGAGTTATGGTGTGCACACTTCTCCACTTTCAAGTTTCTCTCTGATAAAATGCTTGTCCACTTCAATGTGTTTCGTCCTATCATGCAGAACTGGATTAGCAGCAATATTGATGGCTGCTTTATTGTCACAGTAGAGTGAAGTAGGATTGTTTACTGCAAAACCCAGTTCACCTAACAGATTTCTTATCCACATGATTTCCGCAACCCCATGAGCCATCGCTCTATACTCTGCTTCAGCACTGGATCTAGCCACCACACTTTGTTTTTTGCTTCTCCATGTGACAAGGTTTCCTCCTACAAAGGCACAATAACCACTGGTGGACTTCCGGTCATTGACTGCTCCTGCCCAATCTGCATCAGTATATACTTCCACTTTTAAGTGACTATGTTTCTGGAACAACAAACCAGCCCCAGGAAACTTCTTGAGATATCTCAAGATCCTCTCTGCAGCCTCAAAGTGAGTTGTCATCGGGTTGTGCATGAATTGACTAAGGACACCCACTGCATAGGCAATATCAGGCCTGGTCATAGACAAATACAGAAGTCTCCCCACGAGTCTCTGGAACATCTTTACATTTTTCAAAAACTCTCCTTGACTGTCTCCCAGATGGTGATTAGGTTCAATAGGTGAATCAGATGGTTTTACCCCCAACTTGCCTGTATCTTCTAGTAGATCTAGTACATACTTCCGTTGGGAAATAAAGATGCCCTTGTGAGAGCGGGCAACTTCAATTCCAAGGAAGTATCGTAAGGGGCCTAGATCCTTCACCTCAAATTTAGTGGCTAAGAATTTTTTTAGTCTTTGGATTTCAGCCTCCCAATCTCCTGTGATCACTATGTCATCCACATACACAATAAGAGCTGCAATTTTACCTTCACCTCTTTTTACAAACAAGGTATGATCTGACTGGCATTGTTTGAATCCCATTTGTTGGACTACTACATGGAACTTACTAAACCAAGCCCGAGGTGATTGTTTCAATCCATATAGGGACTTTTTCAACTTGCACACCTTCTGTTCACTGCCTCTGGCACAGAACCCTGGGGGTTGGGTCATGTACACCTCCTCTTCCAAGTCACCATTCAGGAAGGCATTCTTGATGTCCAATTGGTGAAGATCCGAGTCAAGATTTGCTGCCAAGGAAAGGAGAATCCGGATGGAGTTCATCTTCGCTACAGGGGCAAAAGTCTCTGCATAGTCCACTCCATATACTTGTGTGAAGCCTCTTGCTACCAGTCTAGCCTTGTACCTTTCAACAGTTCCATCAGCTTTGTGTTTCACTGTGAACACCCACTTGCACCCCACCGGTTCCTTCCCTTCAGGAAGATCTACCAACTCCCACGTACCATTTTTATGTAAGGCATCAATTTCTTCCTTCATTGCATTTGTCCATTCTGGTTTTGACAAAGCTTCTGCCACGGTCTTAGGGATGGGAACACTATCCACAGAGGAGAGGAAGGCACGGTACGAGGGTAAAACATGCTCATAGGACACAAAGTTAGAGACAGGATGATTAGTGGTACGAGATCTAACACCCTTTCTCTTAGCAATAGGAATATTAAGATCATTGGGGACATGTGAATCAACATTTAAAGGAGCAATGGGAGCAAGTGTACCTGGATGATGAGGCGGATCTGCCTCGGGTGAATCCGATGATGTTGGTTGCATAGTGTCCGGCTCCACGGCTCTTGAACTCTGCTGGCTCTTATGACGACGATGGAAAACCCGGAACGGAGGAGGATCGGGTAAAGGAGGTAGTTGAATCTGAGTCGTCGCCTGTTTCTCTTCAACCCTACTCTCCCCGTGAGGAGAAACCGAGAACGGTTGACTCTCAAAGAATGAGACATCAATGGAAACATAGTACTTGCGGGCAATGGGATCATAACAACGATACCCCTTTTGAGATGAGGGGTAACCAAGAAAAACACAAGGAATAGCCCGAGGGTCAAGTTTACCACGAGTAGGTGAGAGGTTGTGGACAAAACAACGACACCCAAAAACACGCATCGGAATGGTGGACAGCGGGGCTGTAGGGAACAGAAGCTGATGTGGGGCCTTATACTCTAGTAGCCGAGAGGGCATGCGATTAATGATATATGTCACACACAATACTGCATCCATCCAGAACTGTTTTGGCACATTCATATGAATCAGCAAGCCACGAGCAACTTCGAGTAGATGACGATTTTTTCGTTCAGCCACACCATTTTGTTGGGGTGTCCTGGCACAAGAGCTTCGCTGAAGTGACCCACTTGAATTAAAGAACTTCGTGAGATCACTATGGAAATAGTCCTTTGCATTGTCCGACTAGAAAATATGAATTTCTGTTTGGAACTAAGTGAACATCACGCGTTGGAAATCTTTCACAATTTGTGGCACTTCATCTCAAGATCGCATACGATAAACCCAAGTGTATCGAGAATAATCATCAATCAGCGTAACAAAATACTTATAGCCAGCCGCAGTAGGTAGAGTAACAGGGCCCCAAACATCAGAATAAACAATATGAAAGGGAAATTTAGATCTTTTATTTCTTAAAGGTAAAGAGCTTCTACAATGCTTACTCAACTGATAATTTTGACACTGTAACTGACTCACTGACAAGGACTCAAACAACTTTGGGAACATAACTTTTAACGACTCAAAAGAAAGATGACCTAAACGACTATGCCATAAATAGGCCTAACTCTCACTCGACGAACTTGTGGACTCAGTCGCCACTAGACCAGCATTATTCTCCAACACGTAGAGACCATCCACCATGCTTCCTCTACCAATTGTCTTCCCCGAGGTCAAATCCTGAAACACACATGGAGACGGAAAAAAGGTGACTGAGCAGTTCAAAGAGTGAGTAATACTACTAATGGACAACAAATTAATAGGTAATTTCAGAACATGCAGGACATTTGGAAGAGTAAGGCCAAGTGGGAGAGATATGGTGCCTCGGCCAGCTATGGTAGAAAAAGAACCATCAGCCAGTCTTACCTTATCTCTCCCAAAGAGAAGGTTATATGTCTGGAACAAATTTGACTTACCGGTCATGTGATTTGAGGCTTCGGAGTCAATAATCCAAGGTGAATCAGTAGTATGAGATGACACATGGAAGGTTGTGGCATTACCTGATGTATACACAAATGAGGTAGAAGGAGTAGGCCCAGAATCCACCTGGCGGAGAGTCCTACCATACAATTCCAAATGTTCACGGAAGGAATTGATAATATCTTCCTTAGGGTCAGAACCGGGATGTCTCTCCTGAGTTACGGAAGGACTAGTCTCTGTCGATGCCAGATTAGCTGAGTTATACCTTCTTTGATTCTGCTGGCCTGGTTTCTTGCCCTGATCCGGCGCCGACTTCTTACCCAAATCCTGTGCCCATTTAGGTTTTCCATGGAGATCCCAGCATGTATCTTTAGTGTGTCGTGTCTTCTGGCAGTGAGTGCACCAAAGCTTGCTTTTATCTTCTGTTTTTTTCTAAGTGTCACCCCTTTTAAAACCACCTCCGACATTTGTATCTGAATTTCCCCGGACTGCTAAGGCAATTGACTCCCCTTCTACACCATTTATCACACTTCTTCTGCTTTCTTCTGACTGCACCAAGGCATACACCTCCTGAACTGATGGCAAGTCTTTACTACCCAAGATCTGTACCCTGATGGACTCATATGACTGATTCAGCCCTAGGAGAAAGGCAAACACACATTGCTGTGATACAAGTGACTTATAGGCTTTTGCATCTTCATCACACTTCCAATTCACGTTCTGATAGTGATCAAGTTCTTTCCATATTGATGTCAAATCAGAATAGTACATCGAGAGACTCCTCTCCCCCTGCTTGCAAGTAGAAGATTCAACTTGTAATTGATATATCTTGGCATAGTGTCTCTGTTCTGAATAAGTGGACTTCGCTTGTTCCCATATCTCACAAGCAGTTTCAGCCCACATAAAGGTCTTCCTTACTTGTGGCAGCATTGAAACCAAGAGCCAAGACATCACCATACTGTTCTCTTGGTCCCACCTATCATGCTCAGCACTTCCATACTTCGGTTCCTTTACTCTTCCATTGATGTATCATATTCGCCCCCTAGCAGTGATGTAGAGTTTTATCCCCCTAGATCACTCAAGGTAATTCAGACCATCAAAGGGAATGACAGCCATGGGAAAGCTCATATCCATTCCCCCACTCACTCCATTGTGGCTCCCTGAGATTTCTAAAGTAGCAGAATTCTCAATCGACATGGTCAAGCAGTTACTCAGTCCCACACACCGGATTTAGGACCCCTCCTTACTCCACAAAGCAATGCTCCACTCAGTTCACACCCACACACCAGGGTTTACCAACCAGATTGTGCACAAACCGTACCAAATTCTGGACAAAACTGAGGTAATATTCGACAGTTTCAGACCTGCCTATCAGAATTCTAGAATGGCTAACAGCCACTAATCAGCAGGAGAGATCCTTCTTGCTTATGGTCAACTCAAACCATTGAGAAGACAGGTCAGCATTGACCTACAGGTGTCTTAACACACCAACAGGATCACACGATCCAAGACAACTAGGGTTACACAGGTTCGATAGCATTCAGCCGCCCCAGATTCATAGGGTTTTCACTCGGCCCATGATCAAGGAGAGTAAAGAGGAGAAAATTAGAGGGAGAACTGTACCAGTCGTAGCTATTCTGTAGTCCAGAGTCAGATTTCCTTTCTGCTAGTCTGTTCGACCTATTCTTTGGGTTGATCGATCTTCTCTTGACAGTAGGGTTGATCGGTCTGCTCTCTTTTAATCAGTATTCCTGCTCTGATACCATCTTGACAGTGTAACCGGCCAAAGATAGGTGAAAGAGGAGAGAAGAGAAGAGAAGAGAGGAGAAAAAAGAGGGTTTGCAATGCAACAGTACTGGCGGCGCCAGTGTTTATTTAATATATATAGGGCGACAGAAAATAACAAGGGAAAAGACCCTTGTGCCCCTGAGTACAATAACAGACATAACAGAAATAAAAAACGAAATAAAAAACACTTTAATTTGGACGAACAGGCCCTAACAACTGCAACTAAATTATTCTAACATTATTCCAACAAAGCCCTTTCCAGAATAGCTTACTTTCAAAGGTCTATCAGTGGATCAGCAGAGGGAGTTAGAAGCGCCCTTCACAGAAAATGAGATATGGCAGGTAATTAATAATATGAGGACTGAAAAATCCCCAGGGCCAGATGGTTTGACAAAGATTTTCTATAAACAGTGCCGGGAGGGGGTGAAAGGAGATCTATTGAAGGTGTTCCATGAATTTCACCAAAATGGATCATTGGTTAGAAGTCTGAACAGCACTTTCATCTCCCTTATTCCTAAGGTGGAAGGTGCAACAAACATGTAAGGTTTCAGGCCAATTAGTCTACTAAACAGTTTTTATAAAATTCTATCCAAAGTCCTTGCAGAAAGAATGAAGAAGGTTCAGTGTGGTTGAGGATAACCAGTTTGCGTTCGTACCGGGTAGGCAGTTGTTGGATAGTGTGTTGGTGGCCAATGAGTTGATTGACTCAAGAATAAGAGAAGGTAAACCAGGGCTAATTTGTAAGCTGGACCTGGAAAAGGCATATGGTAATGTAAATTGGAAGTGTTTGGATTTGGTGCTAGAGAAAACGAAGTTCGGACAGAAGTGGAAAAATTGGATTAAGGTGTGTATTTCCTCTCCAAAATTCTCAGTTTTGCTTAATGGGCACTCCATGGGATTCTTTAAAAGTTCAAGAGCATTAAGACAAGGGGATCCCCTCTCCCCTCTTCTGTTTATATGCATAATGGAAGTTCTAACTCTATTTGTGCAGAAGGTGGGGATTGAGGGTCTATGGAAGGGTTTTGAGGTCTCTCCGGGTGGGGAAAGTGTTCAGATGCTGCAGTTCGCCAATGATACTCTGTGTTTCATTGATGCAGACGTTGATCAGCTGAAGATTCTCTTGGGGGTGCTTAGTTGGTTTGAAGTGGTTTCGAGACTGAGAGTAAATTGCACCAAAAGTAGATTGATTCTGGTTGATAAAGTGGAGAATCTCGCAAAGCTTGCGGAGATTTTACCTGGTCAGATTGGACACTTTCCTATCTCCTATCTTGGCCTTCCTCTTGGAGCTAAATGCACCTCTACGGTGGTGTGGGGTCCGGTGGTTGAGAGAGTGGAGAGGAAGCTTATGTCTTGGAAATCCAAGTACCTGTCACTGGGGGCACAATCACATTACTAAAAAGCTCCCTTTCTAATCTTCCGGCCTGCTTTCTATCACTTTTCCCAATTCCAGTCAAGTTGCCCAAAGAATTGAGAAAATCCAAAGAGATTTTCTTTGGAGGGGCTGGGAGGAGGAAAAGAAATGTCATCTGGTTAACTGGGACCAGGTATGTCGCCCTAAGGAGAAAGGGGGGCTGGGAATCAGGAAGCTTAAGTCGTTTAATAAAGCTCTTTTGGGAAAATGGATTTGGAGATTTGAGAAAGAAAAAGACAGATGGTGGAGGAAATTAATTGCAGCAAAATATGAAACTGACAGTGGGAACTGGGTAACCACTAATCAATTGAATTCTTTAGGTTGCTCACTGTGGAAAAAAGTCATGGAAGTTCTACCTTGGATGAGTAGTGGTCTAACTCCAAAAGTGGGGAATGGGAATAGGTTGTGTTTCTGGAGGGATACTTGGTGTGAAAGTACACCCCTGGCTGAAGTATTCCCTCAGTTGTTTCAGATTGCGGAAAATCAGAATGGATCGGTGCCCAGTCAATTTGAAGTGAGTGGGGACACTATTATTTGGAGCCCTTCTTTTAGAAGGTCATTACAGGACTGGGAAATTGGGAAAGTTGCAGATCTCTTGGGGCTGCTTCACAGGCAGTCCATTGACTTGTCGTTTGAGGACTCTTGGATCTGGAAGTTTAGTGTGGATGGTAGTTTCTCAGTTAGCTCTTTTGTGGAGGTTCTAAATGAAGTTGTGTATCCTAAAATTCCAGTGGTGAAAATTTGGAACCCTTCTGTGCCTTCTAAAGTGAATGCTTTGGTTTGGGCTGCGTCTCTCAACAGATGCCTTACGAAAGACTCCCTGGTTAGAAGGGGTGTTCAGATTCAGGACCAGCTATGTGTTATTTGTGGAGATATGGAGGAGAATGGCAGGCACCTATTCATTCACTGTTCGATTACAGCTGCAATATGGAATCACTTTTTATCGGGGGTAGAGCTGCAATGGTGTATGCCTAATTCAGCTCTGGACATGATATGGAGTTGGGAGCTGAAGGGTGGTTCAAAATTGGCGAAGTGCATTTGGAGTGTCATGCCTGCAGCCATCTTATGCACAGTCTGGATGGAAAGAAACAGAAGGATCTTTCAGAATAAGGCCGCTAGCATAGATTGCTTGATTGCCTTTGCATTTGGAAAGATAGTTTCCTGGGTGGTGGCGGCAAAGGACATTCAGTCTTTTGTCCTTTGTTCTCAGCTGAGATCTAGGATTTTTCTTGAGTTATGATGTATAGTAGGTGTTAAAGTGAGTTTTGTTGGCTCTTTGCCTTAGAGGCCTGGGTTGTAATCTGCCACTTTTGGCTATTTGAATAAAATTTTACCTTATCTTTTTCAAAAAAAAAAAAAAAAAAAAACCTTCTCAGTCAACTTTCCCTCACATTGTTGCCAAGATGTTCCTTCTGTGCATGCTCCTTTGTAGTCTTGCCCATCCATCACAACCATACTCATTTGTTGGACATGTTGTTTCTTGATTTGCCCACCACCTGTTTTTTTCTCACTAAGCAAGAGAAGAACACCACACTGAGGCCAAAAAAAAGTAAAACAGAAACCTCTTACTTATTACAGCCCAGTCCTGCACAACCCCATTCCAAGCATTCTTTCTCTACTCCATTTATTCCAATGAGTCAGCTAGCGTATTAGCACTCCTAGGTGTCTAATAAAATTTTCCTTTGTCCCATATAATGATATAAACATGGCTGGTCTTATAGCTGTCTAATAAAGTTTTCCTTTTAGTCTCATTGACATATTCCAGTCTCACAACACATCAGATGCACCTCTCTAGTTCAATCAACCCACTCTAATTCTAAGGGCAATCACCTTCACTTTTTCTCTCATTGACTGATCCAAGGTACCAGAAATTGTTAGTTTGGGCTATCTCATTATCATCAATCTTATCTATACATTTGCACCTCCACTTTTACCATGATTTGAAATATTGCAATACATGTATTCTGTCTTAGCCCAAGTTCCATGAATAACAACAAAATTAACAAATTTACACAAGCACTATCCACGTTATAAAAGAAAGTGGAATGAAAAACACAGATTTGTATATTTTACACGTATTAGTAAATCAAAAGTGAAAAACTAAGATCATTTGGTGTTGCCACTGACTTTTACAAAAAACTTAGCAAACCTACAGTACTAATATTAAATAAATAACTAATAAAAGAATATGAAAACCACAGAAGTACATAAACAGATTGAATATCAAATATTTGTAATATAACTAGTACCCATTCTATTCAATCATGTGATTTGCATAATTAACAGGGTCTATGCAGTATTAGAAACCTAATAATGCCTACCTGGCTTTAAGAAGTTCAAATAGTAAGAATTACCACTCATTTGGATTGAAAAATCTTGAATATCATCTTTATCTTTTCAATTGATTACTTGCAATATTATCATTTCTATACAACTATTCAGAATAGTCTTCAAAGAAAAATCTTTTTGATTAATAAAGTTCTCAAATCACTTTCTGCTACTTTAAAATCCAATACTGCAAGCTCCAAAGAGCTATTTGCCATGGCTTTAAAATCCACCTCTGCACTTCAACAAGCTCCAAAGAGATATAGTATAATAAAGGATAAAGTTACTTTAACATAACAATAGATAATACAATCACATAACGATCTCAGATTTTATTCTCTTCTCAATCTAGCACCATCCCTTGAGCTAAACTTGGGGAGTTCAAAATTTATGATTACCGTCTATTCTCATGTAGCATCAAATTTGGAAAGGGGAAGTCACTTTTTTTTTTGTTCAAAACCTAGTAAAGTTTGTGTCCAAGGTCAGTCAACCGTACAAAATTAACCTTCCCATTGCTTACATTCTCCGAGAAATAAACCAAGGAATAAGCAATGCGCTTGTAAGTTTGTATTTAATTAAGTCTTTAGTCTTCACAGAGACGAAGATGAGATGCAAAAAAAAAAGTCGAACCTTCCAGGAGACGAGGACGATGAAACGAGTTCATGTTTGGCCGACGGTACAGCTCCTCCACTGTCAGTAGCTGCGGTTGAAGACGAAGATGCAGAAGGATATTGCGATAGCCCAACTTTCTCTTTGAAGTCCTTAAGCAATGTAACCCATTTCATCGTTTTCCGAGATGATTGAAACATGTGAAGTTGTCATCCAAGGAAGGTCGTCATCCGATACATCCCCACTTCCAATAAGCGCCGTAGATCCCGACCTACCAGCACGATCCAGAACGATCTCAGAGCTCCATATATTACCCCAATTTCTTCACTAAAAAATCCCAAACAGTACACTGAAATAGATTAATCCGAGTTCTTGAAGAACAGATCGAACCGATCCCGTCCAAATGGATCAAAGATTAAGAGAAGCAAGATCTACTTTCTCGTGTTTTGCTACTCTAACATTTTTCTTCTTCAGCAGCCTTTTTTTCCAAATTTCTTTTATTTTTCTTACTGAAAAGAAGATTTTTGCTAACAAAACGCGACTTCCGTTGAGAAAGAAAGGTGAAGGAGAGAGAGAGAGAGAGGAGGAGAGAGAGGCAGCGCTGCCAATTTTCGGACGATCCCCCGCGCCTTGTTTCACGATTCTATATCTCCTTTCAACTCCTTCGCCACGTCAGGGTGGGATCCACGACTTAAAATTTCCACGTGGCATTTCGTAACTAAAGGAAGCTGACGTATGAACCCCTCTCTCTCTTTCTTGCTGGCTGTATCATAGATTCTCCCTCTTTTTTAACCTTGCTCTACTTCTTTGTTATGGAAGTTAACAAGAGAAGTTCGTTTGTGGGCTTTTGATCCGTTTCGCCGCTGGTCTTGTCTTTCTCATTACAAATTAGTCATTCCCTGACTCCCTGTAAACCTTTTTCATCTCCGCTGTTTTTTTCCTTTCAACACGAGAACATCCGGATCAGACCGGATGAACCGGAGTACGCCGTGCTAATCAAACTGACTACACCGGTCCGAGCAGCAAGACACGAATTCAGCAAGATTTCACCCCCTGAATTCATTCGCAGTCTCCGGAGAACTCCGAGACCTGTGTATAATACCTAATCAAGTCCTGGAATGCTAATGCCATACTTAGAAGTTTGAAAGAGAAAGAAAAAATTAACTACGTGGGACCTATGTTTGAACTCCTCCAAATAGCAACTTGATCAATTAAAAAAATTTCAGTATTTTTAGGATAAATATATTTTCGGAATTAAATTAATGGTTAAAATTTCTTTTTTAGAAAGCGATTCTAAATAAATCAAGTGGTGAAAATAGACTTAGATATTGACCAAGCACAAAAAAAATTAAATAAAATATCATTAAATATTGACAATCATAATGGAAATATTAATTATATGTTATTCTTTTTTTTTCGAACAAATATTCGTTATTCAATACTTGTTACTCAAGACTTGATCATGGAATGGTGGCCGAGATATATGTTTTGTATTGCTCATCGAATAGTCATAAAATGTTCAATAGTTTGTGTTAAGTTGTTTTTATTTTTATAAAGTCCGTTGTGACTTGTGACTAGTCCTTGGGGTAATCTAATTTATAAATAAATAAGGCAATGTTTGATTTGAAGGAAAAGGTAAGGAAAGGAAGGGAAATGTAGGGAAATGCAAAGAAAAGAAGGAAAACAAAGGGCAATTGATGGTACGTGATCTGGAAGCTCCTAGCTGGAAGACTACCTGGAGGCTGGTCATGTAGCGAATTGGTTCGAACTGCAAGGAAACGAATCAGAGAACCCGAAGTGGCTAACCTGGCGAAGTCGCTCCAATGGTTAAGTTAGTATTGTGATCTTGGTATCAAGCTGAAAGCTTAAGTATAAGGGAGCTAGTGAGCAAGTAATCACGCGTACCTTGTGCTAGGGGATTCAAAGTCCTTATATACCTAAACTGTCATGAGCCCGAAGGAACCTCTCCAAGATCTTCAGGGCAAGCAATAGAAGTTCGTTCCATTTCAGGTGGTGGTTAACATGCTAGCTGATAAGGCTTATCGCTTCCATCCGATTCAGGTGGGATGAGGATAAGTCTTATAGTAACGTGGTATAATCCCGAAAGGCCTAGGGATAGCTGGCAAGCTTCTAGAATCCACCGTGTTCCACCTCAGCGCATTCAGCTACCGAGGTCCCCTGACTCTGATTCTATCCGAGGTGACTAAGGTGTCCAAAGTGGCCCAGAGTGTCGAGGTGGCGAGAGGTGTCGAGTCATAGCCTGGCTAGAAGGTCGTGTCCACGTGTCTTCTATTCATTAGGTTGGGCCAAATCACCCCTTATCAATTGCCCCCCACTCCCCATGCTAGGGGTCCCGACCCGGTGTGGGGAGTTCATGATGAGGCTAGGTGGAATTGGCCCGAATTCTATCGGTTAGAAGAGTGGTTCTTTGGTCAGACCGAACTGACTCACTTGGCTCGACCGGGATAACCCAAATCACGTACCAGGGATGCACGGACGTCACGCGGCTTATGAACTTTGTAGATGCCAAAGCACGCGCTCAATTGGTTTTGATCTCGGTAGGCATGCAACTGATTTCCATGAGGGTCGTTGGATCGCCCAAGATCTCGACCGTTGAACCCCAGACAATACGGCTATAAATAGGGGCACAGAGGGGCCCATTTTTCTCGCCACACATCGCGTATCCAAATTTTGAGGTTGCGCATTTGTCTCCAAGTCAGTGCCACCTACTCCTATTTTGTCAAGGTCGTTCCAGTCTCCACTTCAGTTCTTAGGTGAGTTTGTTTTGTCTTCGATCTCCATTTCTTGTTTGCCTTTTCCAAGTAGTTCAACATGTCTAGTATTAGCACTGGCAACCTATTTGACTTGAGTGAGGAGTCTACCGGAGCCGAGGTGGGGACCTTGGCGCAGGCTGAAGAGTCTCAACCCACCATGGTGAATGCCTTAGTGCGGGGTTCAGACTCCAACCCATCCAAGGCGGACATACCTCTACAAGAACGCGAGGCTTCCAGTAAGGGGGCCTCCACTTCGTGCCAAACTCGGGGTTCGGACAGCTTCGGTCCTTCCATGATGATGGCCGACAGACTCCTGTCCCTGGTAGCTTGCTACAAGCTCCCTGACGACATTGTCTATAGTATCCCCTTAGAAAGGTTTCCTTAGAACCATGGTTGCGACAAGATCGTGTTGTTCGAGGAGCAGGTTGTGGCTGGATTGCATTTCCCACTTCACCCCTTTATCATCGAGGTCGTCAAATTTTTTGACATCATCATAGATCAGCTCCACCCCAACTCGATCAACAACATTGTAGGTACCATCTCCCTTTTTCATGACTATAACCAACCCTTGACCCTCGACATTTTTTCTTCAATTTGTTCTATAAAAATAACTCCGCCTGTGTCCTCCCAGAGCATAGGCGTAGCTACTATATGTCTCCCTGACCAGGTTACAAAATTTTGCACAACTTCCCAAACAAAGTCCCGGCTTGGAAGAAGCGCTACTTCATAGTTTGTAACACTGTGGGGTGGCCATTTCCAACTCACTAAAGGCCCACCATTCAAGACCCTGGCATCAAGTTGGACAAGGCAACATAGGAGGAAGTCTGTTCTTGGGCGAAGCTCGGGTTGAAGCTCGAAAACTTCGTGTCCGAAGAAAATCTCATACAAGTCGGGTTGAGTTCTCCTGGTAGGTCGCCACCTTGGTGCACACACTTATCACTTGGACTTGTCCTTAATCGTTTTGTCTAACTCTATTGTTACTCTCCACAGGTACTATGGAGGAAATCATCGCTGGCAAACTCTTTGGGAGCATGAAGAAGGAAAAGAAGAGGAGGGCATCCAAGAAGGCTCACCCCCAGGAGACCATTGCCCAACCTTCCGAGGATGCTACCATCACCGAGGATCCTCTGGTGATCAACCTGGTCGAAGAAGACCAAGGGAAGGATTCCCTGCCCGCCAAGCAGCTCGCGGAGCCAGCTCGTCAGGAGAAGGCTCTGAAGCGCTACCAAGCATCTTGGACCCGAGATGCAACCTTCAGAAGAACAAGGAAGTGACTTACGAGGCAGAGATCGCTAAGCTTTCTGAGCTCTTCATCGGTGAGCTTGAGTATAAGGCTACCAATCATTGCAAGGTGGTACATGTCTGTACCTCGAACAAGGTTCTTCATTCTCCTTTAACATTTGTGGCTTATTTTCTCTTTTTTGGCAAGTGAACTCCATTATCCGCACTCTAGTTCGAAAGTCTGAGGTGCATCTGAAGCGGGCCTTGCAAGCTGAAGAATCCTTCAGGAGCATTTAGCGCGAATTGAACTTAGCTCGTGGTCAAATTCATAAGCTGGGGAAGGATGCACGAGCTCAAAAGGAGCTGATCATGCTGCTGAGGGAAGAGAAGAAGAAGCTTAAGGAGGAGAGGGAGGCTCTTGAGAGGGAGAAGGAGAACCTCGAAGCACTCATGAAGGAGTGCACGAAGACCTTCGATGGCATGATCAAGGATGCCAAGGTCCATGCCATTAAGGAGTATAAGTCTTTGGAGGAGTAACGCAAATTACTGATTGAGACCAATACAACGGCCTACCGCAAGGGCTTCAAGCTTAGCAAGTGGCTGACACAGCGTGAGTTCCCCAAACTCGACTTCAGTGCTATCACCATGTCCAAAGTCATCGAGGAGATGGCCGGGGAGGCTGCCAAGGACCCAGACTCTAAGGAGGAGAGTGACGATGACCTCGGTGAAGAGACAACGGAGGAAGGAGATAGAGATGTTGCTGTCGAGGGTTGTATGGAGACCGACCAGCCTGTTGGAGTTACTGTTGGAGACGAGGAGCCCCACATCAACTGATGTTTATCTCCCTCTTTTCTTAGACCCCCCATACATATATAATGTCTCGAGCCTCCGAGCTCGGCTAAGTAGATGTAACTCTTTATTTTTTGCTTATACTTTGAATCCCTTTTCATTAATACAATGTAATAGTTTCGAAAATCTTTGTTGTGCAAAATTTTTCCAAGTATGGATTACTCCCGAAGTGTCGAGCTGACAAGCTAGGCCCGAGTAGGAATAACCCAATCTTAATGTACGCCAAAGTGAACAAAAACTGTAGGGGATATGCCCGACTTGATTGCACACGAGCTACTTTTTTATTTGCCCATGCTGAAGCGACTAGGTTCTTGGTTGCCTATGCCGAAGTGACTAGGTCTTAGGTTGCCCATGCCGGAGAGGCAACTGGGTTTTAGCATGCCTATGTCGAGGAGGCGACTATGACTTATCTACCCATGCCGAAAGGTGACTAGAACTTATATTGTGCCGAGGTCTTTTGTCAGCTCGACACCATAGCCCTTAAGCTCTAGGAGTGCCTTATAGTCCTTTCTCCAGCTCGATGTCCTTTTGACCAGCTCGGTGGTCTTGTGGACTTTGTAATTTTTTTGGTCGTATTAGAGTCGCGAGCTCATAGATAATACCTCCTTAAGTTGTCAACGTTCTAAGCTCGAGGTACTTGTTTCCCTTCCATAGTCTCAAGATAATATGTGCCATCTCTGAACACTCGTCTCACTTGGTACGAACCCTCCCAGTTCAGTCCAAGCTTACCTATGTCAGGCTCAAGTACCATTACCTTGTAGAGTACCAGGTCACCAACTCTAAACTATCATCTTTTGACCTGGGCATTATAGTACCGGGCTACCCACTGTTGGTAGGCTGCAGTCTGGATATAGGCTAGGTCGTGTACTTCTTCAATCAGGTCTAAGTTGGTCTAGAGCTCTTCTTCCATGCTTATGAACCTCTCTGCCAATGCTAGGAACTTCATGATGTTCTTCGGGTGATTTACTTCGACGTACCATCTGAACTCCTTGTGTGTAACTCCCTTTCATGCTGCGATGAGGCATACTACTAGATTGAGATCCGGTATTTGCAGGCACGTTTCATTGAAACACTTGATGTAGCTTCGAATTGACTCGTTTTCCCTCTGCACCATGTTCAAAAAGCTCTCTTATGACTTCGGACACTTCTTACTAGTGATAAAGTGGGTCGTGAACATATCCATGAACTGTGCCCAACTTTTGATTGAGCCTGGCATGATGTTCTTGTACCAAATCCAAGTGAGTCCTTTGAAAATGGTGGAAAAAGCCACACACATGCACGCTTCGTCTGCTTCGGCGAGATGCATCTAAGACTGGAAGGCGTCTACATGGTCGTTAGGATCGAAAGTTCCGTTGTAGGGGCACCTTGAAGTCCTTCGGCATCAGGACTGCTAGTAGCTCGGGTGATAGGGGGAGGGTTGACTCAACAATGTTGGAGCCGGTCGTGTAGCCACCAAGCTCACTTCCTCCCTTTCCTTGCTTTACTCCTGTTGTTGGTTATTTTTTGCTAGCAAGCTGTTTCTGGTTGAGGAACGGCGAGTCTTGCGACACTGCCACTGTTGTTTCTTCATTGGCTCTGCATTGGTGTTGCTGGCTTTAGTATGATCGGGTACTTCGATTCTGGTATGCTCTTGCTCTCGAACACTATTGCGAGGTGGATCAAGGTTCCTTCCTCCTGCTTCTTCTTGGTCATGAAACCAGTGCTGGCTGTTGCGGGGTGCCGAGGGGTCTCATCTCGAGCCTGCACCTTGGGCCCCAAGTTGGCTGATCCTTTCATGCTAGCTCACCTTAGGGCGTAAGTGTTGTTGCTGACTGATCCTTTCATGCTGGCTGACCTCGGGCCTATCTTTTGGGTTCCCTCTTTGAGAAACTTGGGTGGGTGTTGGTCGTCAATCCTACCCCAAGGTGGGGTCTAGCCCCTAGGAGGGACCAGAACCTGTGAGTTTCCCTCACCCCAATGGGGAGATCGGCGAACACTCTAATGAGGTTGCTAGTGATGTGGGTGCTAGTTCTGGATTTGATTCCGGTACTGACTTGGTTGCTAGTTTGATTGTAGTGATGGAAACTGTTGTTGGTATTGCTAATAGAAATAGTACCATTGAAACTATTGGAACTTATGCTTCTGCTACATCTGAATCTGCATGGTTCTGACACTTTGAACTGGATCATCAAACTGGTGATGCCCATCCCCAGGAGGAACCACTGAGGGTTTTGAGAAAGTGGTGTTTACATGGGGCAGCGGGACGTTTGTCTACTGACTCGTCTGTTGCATCAACACAGTGGGGACCCTTGAGGCAATGAGGGGGATGGTGAACTGCCTGACAGTCACTGAAGGGCCTTGAGGGAGTGATGTTGGGTGGTCCTTCCCCCTAGTGATGCTCATGTCGTTGCCCTTGCCAGTGTTGCTTGAAGATGCCATTGAGAGAGAGTAAGGTGATGGATGAGGTGTAAGGTTGACCTTTTGATCGGTTCCCATAGACGACGTCAATTGATGGTGCACGATCTGGAAACTCCTAGCTAGAAGACTACCTGGAGGCTGGTCACATAGTGAACTGGCTTGAACTGCAAGGAAACGAATTAGAAAACCCAGGGTGGCTAAATCGGCGAGGTCGCTCTGATGATTAAGTTAGTATTGTGATCTTGGTATCAAGCTGAAAGCTTAAGTATAAGGGAAGTAATCATGAATACCTTGTGCTAGGGGATTCAAAGTCCTTGTATAGCTGAACTGTCATGAGCCCAAAGGAACCTCTCTGGGATCTTCGGGGCAAGCGGTAGGAGTTCGTTCCATTTCAGATGGTGGTCAACGTGCTAGCTGATAAGGCTTATCGCTTCCATCCAATTTGGGTGGGATGAGGATAAGTCCTATAGTGATGCGGTATAATCCTAAAAGGCCCGGGGACAGCTAGCGAGCTTCTAGAATCTATCGTGTTCCACCTTGGTGCATGCAACTACCGAGGTCTCCTAACTCTGATTCTGTGCAAGGTGACTAAGGTGCCTAAAGTGGCCCAGAGTGCCGAGGGGGTGAGAGGTGTCGAGTCATAGCTTGGCTGGAAGGTCGCGTCCACCTGTTTTCTATTCATTAGGTTGGGCCAAATCACCCCTTATCACCCTTCCTTTCATTTCCTTTACAAATCTTGTATAGGTTTTCCTGCATTTCCCTACCTTTTCCTTCAAACCAAACATAGCCTAAGAGGCAAAGTTTACTGCAAAAATTGTATACTAAAGAAAAAAAAAAACAATGATAAAGTGATACATTACATGTGACATAAACTTTGTCAAACGTGAACCAATGAAAAGTAAATTTATACCTCATATTATGGAGGTAGCTATATTTACTATAATTGTTTAATAAATTCTAATGTTTTGCTTTCCAAAAAGGAAATAAACTTTAGTGTTTGTGTAGCTCATCAAAAACCAAGCAAAACAAAAAAGTTATTAAAGTGGCAAATGAAAATGGAATTTCAAGGGGAAATTTGGATGAAAAAGAAATTCTTGTGTTTGAGTAGTTATTCCATCTTGTTGCTTCCAACTATAAAAGAAATACTTCGGTTGAATGGCTGAAGAATAATATTGATGTGTGGGCTTCATCATAGAAAATTAAATGTATCATTTTATTTTGGGTAGAGAAAAGAGGAGCTACACAAGAAAGGGGCTAACTTTTCCCAAAAAATAAAAAGAAACAATAAAATTTAAACCTCTACAAGCAAGAAACTTAGGCAAATCCACAAAATTACTTAGGTAACCTAAATTTGCAATCCAATCCATTGCTTGGTTCACATCTTAGTAAATGTGTTTAAAACTTATTTTCAATTTGTCTTCTTCTACAATGTACTAATACTACAGGGGATTTTGCACTTTCTATATAACCTTCAAATGTACCCTTCCTATTATAAGAATCTATATCACACCTTCTTTCTTGATCTCTCTATATTTCAAGATTTGGCTCCAAATATTAAGAATGCCCTTTTAGCATTGGATCTTGTAAGGCATTGAGTCCTAATGGTTTTGTGTATCAATGATGTTGGCACTTTATGAGTGATGTACCAATCAAATTAACTCAAGATTGCTTTAGGAATTGTGACAATATTGTTGATTTAAATAAGACACTTCTTTGTTTGATCCTTAAGGTTGATAATCTTTAAAAACCAAAGGACTTTCCTCCATTGGACTTTGCGATGTCACTTACAAACTCATTGAAAAAATCATCAGTCTACGATGGAGAGAATTCTTACCAAATATAGTCTCTCCTTTCAATCCACCTTTACCCTTAGTCAACATATAACAAACAACATGATTATAGTTATTAGAGAGGATAAAGCCGCATCGGCTACTATTGTGATTGATACATTCCTCAACAAACTATAGAGTCCATATCTATCGATGACTCCTTGAGATAGTTCTCATCTCTCTTATATCCTCTCTGAGATATGTATCTTGTTACAAAGCATGACTCTTCTATATGTATCTTGTATCAAATAAACTTCTTGTAATCACACACACACACACACACACACACACACACACACACACACATATATATATATATATATATATATATATATATATATATATATACATATAAGACACTCATGATATGTGTGTGGTTTTTCACTCAAAAGGTACTATGAGTGTATTTGAGTTTGTGCAAAAGGCTCAATCACTTGTAGACATGCTTAGTGTTGTCTCCTCTCCTATTGCAATGGATGATCTTATTCTCTACATTCTTGCTAGTCTTGGACTAGAGTTTGAACCATTTGTCACTATTGTGATAGCTCGAACAGATACTACTAACATGACAATTGAAGATATTCTTGGACTTCTTATAAGTCACAAGATCTTGCTTAAATAGCTTCACCCGGTAGCTCCAAATCACTCTATGCCATCTTCAAATGTAGCCAGCAATTCCCATTCTCGGTCAAGAAATCAAAACCAGCAACAAGGCCAATATCGACATGGTGGTGGTGGTTAATCCCAGAATCCCTGTGGTTGAGGGGGATGTGGCAAAGGTAGAGGAGGAAATGGAAATCAAAATTCACAAGGAAACAGCTCTAAATGCCAACTTTGTGGTAAATTTAGTCATGTCTTTATTTCTTGCAATCGGAGGTTTGGTATTTATTTTCAAGCAAATTACCAATCTCATTCATCTACTACATATCATGCTAGAAATATTAGCGATGGTTTTGATCCAAATTTGTACCTAGATACAGGTGCATCGACTCACATGACCTTTGATCTGAGCAACCTCAATTTACACTAGTTCATTTATTCTCTACTCAAATAATCGTTCTTTTATTTTGAATGATATTTATCATCCTGATATGTGCAAGAATATGCTCTCCATTTCTCAACTTGTTAAGGATAATCTTGTTTATTTTGTGTTTCATGATGGTTATTTCTTGGAGAAAGATCAACTTACAAAGAAGGCTCTTCTTCATGACACTAGTAAAGATGGGTTGTATCTATTCCCTATTGATCAAGTTGCTAGCTCTGAGGCTCAAGTGTTGATCAATGAAAGGACTACTTCAAATAGGTGGCATGCTCGTTTAGGTCATCCTAGTATTCATCCTGTTTAATTAGTTATTTCAAAGTTTATTTTACCTTCTTATTCTGTTACATTTTCTAGTAGTTGTGATGCTTGTCGTTCTACTAAAAGTCATCATTTACCTTTTTATCTTCTTCTTCTCACTCCTCTACACCATTAAAAATTTGATTTTGTCATATGTATATATAGGGCCCTGCCCGAATTCTTTCACATAATGGATTTCAATACTATGTTTTATTCCTTGTTGGCATGAAAGCACTTTAGAGTGGGGAGATCAACTTTAAGAGTAAAAACTTTGATCAACCTAATTTGTGATAATTTTAGTAATGATTTAATAGAGCATATTGCTTAACCCAATAAGTCAAAAATCTTCCAAATAAGATTTAAAACTTTAGAAGTTTTTTGTTAGAGATATATGGCACAGGTGAATATATATTTCTTTCACCTGTGCCATATATCTCTAATTTGTGATAATTTTAGTAATGATTTAATAGAGCATATTGCTTAACCCAATAAGTCAAAAATCTATACTACTTTAAAAAGTATGAATAATCTCAGGAATATTTCTAGAATTTTGTGATGGAAAAACATACCCCTCTATATTTAAATTTGTTGATAAAAATGAGGGCAAATAGGGTAATTAGTTATTGATATTACGTGAGTTGAAAAGAGTTAATTTTAAGATATTCAATGCATTCAATTATCTCTTATTAAATCCAACATTTAAGGTATTAATTTGCATTCACCTTCATTGAATCATATATTTAAGGCTTCGTTGTTTCTTCTCATCATTAAATCCTATAATTAAATACATACATAATAAATTAATAATTTTAATAACATAAAAACTTATACTTTTAAATTCTTCATGGAAAAAATAATGTTTTCATCTAGGTGGTGGTAAGAAATTAAACTATTTGGGTCAAATGGACCAATCCATGTTGCCACAATTAAATAATACAATTCAAAAGTATCTAAAAAGAAAAAATATAAAAATGGAAACATTTTTAACATCATATATTTGACATATTAAACAATAATAAGTATGATAAACAATGTTTTAAAAATTGACCTAGAGGCTGACCCGCTTTTGCCTTTGGGTCACAAGTCACCAGTTCGACTGTCAAGGTCAAATGAGTCAAACTACTCTACATTAACACTATGTGTCTATGTGTGTAAAAATACACATTTTATAAATAAATTGTATAATTATGTTTTACATATATCATAGTTATGTTTTACATATATTTTATAATTATGTTTTACATATATTACATATAATATATGTATTATGTTACATTATTTATGTTTTTAATTCCATTTTAAAATTTTATTTATAAAAAAATATTAAAAATTGCAATTTGGAGCCAAAAAGGGTTTTTTTTTTGTGAAAATAACAAGGTAAGGCGCATAATGCCCTAAGGACATGTAAATATTGAAAAGTTACTCAAAAAAAAATAAATAAATAACCTCGGTCGAACACCGAAGTGCAAAGTTATGACTTTTAAAAGTTTGCACATAATTAGGTGCACAACATGCGACTTGGTTACTAGGTCAATTAGGTCAATGGTTGAATTGCCCAAATTAGACATTTTTTTAACAAAAAGGGGGAGTTTCAACAGAACCAAACCTAGAATCAAGGTTGAGTGACAATTCAAATGGTTCAATCGGGCAAATCAACAATAAGTTGAAAACATTGATTACTAATATGAAATGTTTTTATTAGTGATAGAAATGAAATGTGAAATTTAAAACCAATTGGAAGTAAACCTATTTTCCTATTACCTCTCATTAAATCTCATATCTAAGGTATATTCTCTTATTAAATCCTATATTTAAGATATATTTTTTTCATCATTAAATTCTACTAATTAAATCTACAACATTAATTTTAATTATATAAAAATAAATATTTTGAAAAATAATTTAAAAACAAAAACCATTTTCTTCCCTTTCGGTGGTGGGTAACCAATTCAACCATTCAGGGTCAAATCTATTAATAACTAATGGCATAACTAAATAATAAAAAAATTAAAATAAATAAAATATATAATACAAAAAAATAAAATGAATTGGGCATGTCATTAATATTGAATATTCATTATACTAAAAAAATAAGTATGAAATGTAAGAAGTATTTTTATAAATGGTGAAAATGAAATGCCAAAATTAAAACCAACCTAGAAATGGAATGATGTCATAATTGAATAATAAAATTTTTAAAAATAGGAAATACAAAGAATCACAAAAACAAATATTATACATAAGGTATAATTTTATCGATAATGGAAATGTAATACAAAATTGAATGTCAACCTATAAATCAAACTATTTTTTTTTTGGGTCATGGGTTAGTGGTTTGGGTCAAATGGACTAATCGATGATATAATAGTTAAATAATAAATATTTAAAAAGAATATATAAAAAATTATATATTAATTATGTCAAACAAAAATTTAGTGTGATAAGTAAAAATTGTGTATATAATGTAGATGAAATATATAATTTAAAACTAATCCGAAGAAAAACTATTTTCTTATTTAAATGGCAAGTCTATGATCCAAAATTTCAAAGAAATTCATGATGTCATAATTGAATAATAAATATTAAAAAAAAAAGATAGAACACAAAAGATAAAAAAATAGAGTTTTGTCAAAGACATTTCGAAACATTTCTAATATTATATAATCATCATATTAAATAAAAATTATTTTTATTTAAGATAGAAATGAAATACAAAATTTAGTAATAATAGTAGTAGTAGTAGTAATAACAACGACAACAATAATAATAAAAATAATTGTTATTGTAATTTAAAATTTCTGCAGGTGTACATTTAGTACAAGTATTTAAATTTATTTTTAACCATATTGTTACTTTTATTAATTTTAAATTTTTATCCTAACTATGATATATTTATTATTAAAGTAATTAATATGAAAAAATAATTCATACGTGCAATGCACATGTGGCACGGGTGAAAGAAATCTCTCTCTCTCTATATATATACACTTAGTTGGAAAACTGGGACCGAATAGATGGATGGAACACAGAACCAAAACATCGCGAGCTTTCTAATACAGACACGAATGTTTCACTATACAAAACAACAGCAGAATGGCATATAAGAAATTCACAAATATCAGCCAAACCAATATAGACTAGGTCATAGATAAACCCGCCATCCAGTTGCTATATTTTTTGTGAGCAGTGAGTTTGTTCATGTGCACGCCAGATTTGAACCGGTTTATAATTTAAGTTTCAGACGAAACAATAACATGTCAACACAATTAAAAATAACAAGGTCATAATCTGATGTAGTGGTCAATTCATTACTCCATTTGGGTTTGCTTCTCTTTCCATTGAAGCTAAATAAAAGGGTTGGTGAGCCTGAGACCTCTTAGCTCTTACATTGAAGATTTCAAAACAAGAATTGGGTAATTGTGTTGAATTTGAACTTAACCAATTCACCAGCTTTACTTTACTGAGGACCGGAGAAATCTCTTGCCTCAAAATTAATTTGGCTCGTTTGAATTACATGTTGGCCAAGTGGCTATTCAGTGGTTAACTTGGTTACGGTTCGGACCGGGTCCAATCAGTCCAATTAATTAAGATATAAGAATGGTTGCTGTTGACCTTGGCCCACATCCATCCACAGAAGATCGATCATAAGCAAAACTTGGTATTTAGAAGACTTGTCGTGCACATGGGTTCGTAAGTCGGAGATGTCGGTGTCCCAACCTACCTTTCAATATTCGTTGGCGATGGGCGCCTATTTATAATCTTCTGTCGGCAGCAATCTCATTAGAACCAACCAGACTTCAATCCACCAAAGACTAAGAAGGTCGTAGGTCTTATGGTTCACCCTTCTTGTTCAACTGCCCAATATGTTATTACGATGCCTCCCTTTGTTTTCCAGGAGGTTATTTATTTATGTTCAAAATTTTCGTGTAAATAAAATAATGATGAATTTAATTATAAAAAAACCATTATTAAATTTTAAAAGGGGATAATTTTATCTCATTTTAGTATTGGTAATTTCTTTCTTTCAGGTAGAAGAGTTATTTATCCATCTACTCGAGAAGAAAGATGGATCTTAGAAAAAATGAATTTTTTATCAATCCTGGCCACATAAATTTCAAAATAGAAAATGATTATCTTGATCAATAAAAATCAAAATCCAATTGATCAACTTTCTCCCTTCTCAAAATCTGAAAAATGAATATCCTTAAATAAGAATTAGGTTCAAAATTTCGTAATATATAAATTTTTATCATACAATATGTATCAAATTTTGAATCTGATACTATCGAATGTATCCATACTTTAAACCTTGAAGTGAGAAAGAATAAAAATAGGGTGTTGATAGAAAAGAAGTGTATAGAAATACTACTTTCTAGCATTTTAAAGTAATTTTATCCATATCATAATGGATAATTAACTTTCTACCAAGAAAAAAAAAAAAACAATGAATAATTGACCTAATCAACTGTAGAAAAGATTGATCTAGAATCTGGCATGGATTAGACATAATTTTAGGTTGGACCGCTGTAGCCTGAACGGTTTGACCGGTTTGGTTCGGGGTTGTATGTTCATTAATGCCTTACGGTTGAAGCAACCTCCATATTCTTAGGGTGGTGCTATCATTGGATAAAAACTAAAATCTAAAAAGGATGGGGTCCATTCAGTGGTATCATTGTGAACACTACAACGAGATACCCATTACCCACCCATGTAAAGGCCTTTTACATATAATGGAAGGCACACGCAATCAGCTGTTTAATTGCACATGTACGGGAGAGATGAACAGACGGGCAGGGTGATAAAGTAAACAAAAGAGAGAATGAAATGATTTAGGCTCAGTTTGGGTGTAAATTTTGATTTATTTTTGTTTTAAATTTTATCTTATTTTGTTTGATTACAGTATAAATCAAGTAAAATAAGACATACAACGGAATGGAAGAAAATCCAAAACAAAATAAAACTAAAATTTGCATTATTTTCATTTGTACTCCTACAACCAAATGCAACCTTAAGAGCTAATCAATGTTTGAAATTTTGATATTGTATTGATACTTGAAACAATAGAATTCTTGAGGTTTTGATCAGTTTTAGGGGTTGGCCGTAGGCAGGCTTAAGATCGATCCCTTAACTAATTTTTGAAAAACCAAACCTAAAAAAGGGAAACATATGGTTGAAACATCCTATATGCACTAAATACGCACCTTATGAATTCTGGATATTAGGGTATATCAATAGAAGAATGTCAAAATAGGATTCATATGACCAAATCCCATCTAATCGTGACAAAGCGATGATAGTAGAAAATAAAACTAATTCCATTCACTAAACAAGAGCATCGGAAATCTCTCCCCAAGTTGTGGTGGTGGGTGGGGGAGGGGTCAAGGCCCAAGAATTTGTTCACAAAGAAAATCTAGTTAACAGGAGATCCGCAATTTTTTTCCATGGCTCTCAAGTCTCAACAATAAAGTGTAAATTTTTTTCCATTTGGAAAGAGTATAAATACAAATATGTAGAGTGTAAATTTTTTTATTTTATATTATTTTGTATGTATCTATACAATACATATTTATATTTATATTCCTTCCAAACTGAGACTTAAATATTGTAATCGGACTGAGTGAAGACATTAGGCCAAATAGGAAATTCAATTCCTAGATGTGGGTTGATATAGTCAGGTAGAACCGGTTCAACCTAAACCATTAAACCCACTGAATTGGGTCCAAGTGTAAAGGGCATTTCTTTTCTTTACATCCTTTAATCTGAAAACATGGTCCATGGCAATGGCCGCACCATCTGTTTGATCATTTCTTAGCTTGAAGCCGTTACCCTCTTATCAATTCCCATTTTGCTTTTAAATACCTGGGCCGCTTTGAAACGACTAGTAGAGGCGGTGCCTGGTGCCAGAACCACCTGGCCCAGGGGGCCGTTTGACAATTGTGTCCTTAGATCTTGGCTTGTTGCTTGTTATTCTTCCTCTTCTAGTTTTTGAACAGAAAAACAAAAGAAAGAAAAAGAAAGAAAACCCAACCACGCAAAAACGCTTCTACAGACAAACAAGCAACGCCAAAGTGGAATCAAAATCAAAATCCGTGTTCAAACTTCAAAACAATGGATCAACCCGTTTGCTCCAATTTTATTTTAGAAATATTGGGAATATTAGCAAGTATTTTTTTTTTTTTTTTTATTAAAATGCAGGGAGCAGAGGTTTTGGGGCTTGGATACTTAGATTCTCCGCCAATCTCGTGCAGATTGACTTGATTTTCCTTTATCGATCTTCCCAAACGAAGAAGGAAAGCAAAATAAAAAGGGAAAACAAATGATATATTAGGTAAGAATCCATCAGCTCCAAGAAAGGTTGAGTGGGTGTGGTCCCCACTGCTCGATTGTTAGAAACGTGAAGGGCGCTGGAGATGCTGACCTTTTTGAATGCTTCAATTTTCAAACATATCATATTGTTTTGCTTCTATTTCTTTATTAAAATCATTCTTTTCTTTCTTTCCATCTTTGCTATCCCCTCTACTAGTCTTAGGGTTCACGCGGTTTTTAAGTTTGAAATATCTTTACTCTAATCGAGTTTGATAAACTATACAGAATAAGGCGTTACGTGTATGAGTCATTGGATTCTCTCACATGATGGTGTTGTGTATCTGGCTGAATGGTTGAACTTGCTACGTGTCCTGTAATAAAAGCAAAACGATCCTTTATTCAGACTAATTTTATCTCGCAGCGGGTTCCGGTCATGATGGATCCTCATCCTTCTAAGCATGGGAAACCTTGCAAGCTTTCCGGGCCCTACGAACCGGTCAGCTGTCTGGGTCACCGGCTCAACCGTCTTGGTCAAACCAAACCATTGGTTAAACGGATTCCTGCTTCTTAATTAATCAAGTGAATTTTGATGCTCCTGTATTCGAAGTTGAAGATGCAGATGCAAATATGGTTCTCCATATATAGACCTAGCTACAGTGGAAGAGAAGTCCCCATTGACTTCCTCGAACATGCAGCAATGCTCTGTGGGTTCCATTGCTCAAGGATAGAGATAGACAAAAGAGATGGAATCATTTTGAATTTTTAATTGGGAAATTGGAACCTCAAGGTCCTCAACGTTTAGCTTGAAGGAAAATAACATCAATATTGAGAGCTAAAGGTTTTGCTTTGAAAATGAAAGCCCTAATTGCTGACATCATGTTATTTATCATCCTATTACTAAATATTGCCATTATTTGAGAGTTGGGGCAAATCAAATCTAGTGGAGCTTTTTGAAAATTGATTCAGGCGCGCAAGCCTGATAACTATTGAGTATTGACTAGCTTACTGCAATTGGTGCCCGTTTGGGAGGGCTTCTGCATTAATTGAGCTGTGTTGATCGAGCCATTTTGAACAAGTTACGTAAAATAGCTTCACCTAAAAGTAGATTTTGCAGCTTCCATTAGTATAATTCTGGCCTTTTGGACTTTTAACCAATACAGCTGACAGCTTCATGGCTTTCCAGGCTTTCTCAGATCATAGAAGGTTATAAGCATCTGTGTGAAAGTCCTCCCAATGAGATCCCATAATACCTATTGCTCCTGGGCTGTTTCTTCAAGAGAAGGCCATAGACAGGAATATCAATTATGCAATTTTCTTTTTTGAAAATTATCAGGATAGGCCCCCTCTCTCCCCTCAGTTTCTGTGGAGCAATAAATCAATAATTCCCTATTTCCCTACCTACTACGAAAAGATAGCATCTTGGGTTAGTGGATACAGGTTTAGGATCAATATATTTGCCACCTGTCTCATGTTTTCAAGCATCGGGAATTAAACGACTGCGCCAAGAATAAATTTAATCAGATGATCGAAGCACATGAAAGGTGGCAAGTTTGGGGTTGTGGGTTGGGTGCAGTAAACGGGTAGCATTAAGAAAAGTCTGAAAAGAGAAACTGTCAACATGACACTTCAAATGGTTAGAAATGGGTTGGAACTTGTTCCGGAAAAATGCAGAGATTAATACTTGCTCTAATTGTTGTCGGCATTTGGAAATTTCAACAACCCCGACTCGATCAGGATAGAAATTAAATAACCAAATCAGAATTTGGAAAAGGACTTGGTAGGTCATGGTGGCTTGGTCGATAGGGTCTCGATATCCTTTACTCTTACTCTCCCTAAAACAAGATAAGATTCCTACAGAATTTCAAAACCCAAGGAGAGAAAATTAGTCATTTTTAATAAGTGCTATTTGGCCAAACACCCAATTTGTTTATGGCCTTAACTCTCAACTCAGATTTAGAACTTGAGAGTAATTTAGGGAAAAATGTACTGTTGTTCTATTATAATGGGGCCATGTCTTATTACCTTCCCTCAATGTGGACAATGTGGAGGGTTAACATGGTTTATTCAGATTATTCAAAAATGTACTGTTGTTCTATTATAATGGGGTCATTTCTTTTTCTTCTCCCAGTGTGGACAATGTGGAGAATTAACATGGTTTTTATTCAGTTATTCATCTAAGGAGTACAAATTCAAATATGATCGATTAATTATTTTAGGCAATTGATAAATATATAAATTAATTTTTTTATTCATATAAAACATATAAGTATAAAAATTATTTATATAATTTAAATATTATATATAAAGCATATAAAATATTTAAATATTTTATATATTATTTATAAAAATTAAATAATCGGTTAAATTCAGATATTTATGGAATCCAATCAGGTCATATCCAAATTCAATTCAATACATTCAAACTCAACTGATTATGATATTCGAATGATCCAAATCAATTCAATTATGTTAAATCTTGAATTCAAATTTGGATTTTCGAATATAGCTCCAAAGCCTTTTTTTTTTTCTTTTTGGTAAATATTAGCTCCAGAGCTAGACAGCAGAATTTGATTTCTTACCTAAATGTCCATAAAATAGAAACAAGGGATAGATAGACAGGCTGAATCAAGTCATTAACTGCAGCCCATTAACTACTTGGTATGGCTAGCCATGGACTGAGCTTTTGATTTGCTCCTTAGGAGTTAGGACCGTCCTTTCCAGGCTGCATTTAGTGAAGCCGAAGCTCATCAGTCAATCAACTACACTGGCTAAATCTGTATTGGGTTGTCCTTAATTTTCACTAACCTAAAAGCAAGGAATGATTCAATTTTTGTAGGGGAAGATGCCATATCTCTGACTATTTCATTACTTTCACTTAGATTGGCTCATATTCCACATTTAGAACGACAAATACAATAATTTCCCTTGTATTGAAGTCTCTAACACATAGGCAGAGATCTTCTAGCGTGTCTTTTGATGGGGCCCCATGTCTGTAGGGCCAAGAACCCAATTGGTTGGGAATGCAATTCGTTTCTATTATTTGAATTCTCCAATTCCAATCTATGAACTTAAACATAACTCTTGTTCCTAACAGAACATGCGTAAGTTTTGGGGTAAAGGGAAGTGTTGTTGTGTGGATAAGAAAATTAGACATAAGGCTAATTAAACTAACACCGAGTGTACATGCTCAATTGGGAAGCCACCATCAAGTAGCCCATGGAAAAAACTTGTTAAATCTTGTAACCCTACAAGTGGCATATCAACATCAAAATGGGTTTTTAGACGTTTGTGAGAACAGAAGATGCCAAGAGGCCCAAGACAGATTGAACTCATTGATTTGAACCTCAAAACGCTCCCTTTGTTTGTATTTTATAATGCAATTTCATTTGCATTAATTCAAATGTATGGGAGCACAAATCAGAAGAGTGTATATTCTGATTTACTTTTGTTTCAAGTTTTACTCTGCTTTATGTTCTATTTTGCTTTATTTACTGGTTAATGCATGGTTTTCAAAACCAGACCAGACCGGACGGTCAGATTGGAAAAACCAGTAACCGTTCAGGCCCCCGGTCTTGGTTATACTGTAAACCGCTAGTTCACCAAAACCCGTTGAAAAAGTCAGAGAACCGCTGACCGGGTGGTCAAACCGCTAAATTGTTTCACCTGGGCAACGGTTTACGGGTTTATAATTTTGAATTTCATTGATTTAAGAAAAGAATAACAACAAAAAAAAAAGACTCCCATATCCCTGATCCTAATTCATTCGTGAGCTAGGGTTAGAACGAAACTCATTTTTGTTCTAACTCTAACCCTTCCCAGCTCTCAGCCCTCAGACCCCAATGACCTGCGGTGGCCACGACCTACGACGATCGATGATAACTGATGGTGATTGATGGCAACTGGCAACAGTAGTAGGCTTCACCTATGGCGGTTTTGTAGTGGCTGTAAGGCTGTGTTCGGTGTTCTGGGCACAAAAAAATGTGATTATAATACAAAACTACTTTAGGTAACTACTCTGAAATGCAAGTGCTCAACCACCTCATCTTTAACATCACAATTCATCTCTGACACAAAAGTCATAACAAACGGGCTCTAAGGCTGAGCTGAATTGAGTTGAACCAGCAGGGGCTTCTTAGTTATTGAACTTCCATCCATCGCCATTCCTATCAATTAAAACTTTGGGATTCGACGAAAAACCTCACTAAGACCCTTTGTATCATAGATTGGTATAATAAAGCTTTGTTCCATACTTGCACAACATTGTGCCAAGACTCAGTTTGGATCAGGTAGGCACAATTGTTGTAAGCACATTAAATGAGCATTTATTTTTATTTTTTGACATTTGTCCTTTAAATATCCTTAACTTAGGTGTCGTTTGATTGCACTTTTTAGATGTCTGAATCTGAAAATGTTACTTTTCAGACCTCATCTCTTGTTTGTTTGTACTTCTCAAACTGGGTCTGAAGCGGATTTTAGATCTGAAAATCATAGACCTTAGGTCGACTCTTAACGCGCTCAAATGCATTTTAGAGCCGGCCCAATGTCCAAAATATCCTTACAATTTTTTGTAAATGACCCAAATTACCCCTAATATCCCTGATGAGGGTGGATTTGGCCCTCCAGTCATGTCGTGACGCATGGCATCTCAGAATGACTAGATGACACTTAAGACACCACCTAAGTGATGATTTGGAATTCCATATCGCAGCTTGTCTTTACCTCGACCTGGCGACTTCGACCACAACTTAGGTTGGCTTGCAACACCTCATCCAGGGTCAGCCTGTAGCACCTGTCACCGGCCAAAGTGACATCGATACGAGGAATGACCTCCCTCGAGGGCTTGCTGACTTGACTGGGGACCAAGCGGTGACCTGCGAGATGTGCTCGCTGACAAATTCGGCATGCATATCCCAGTGCTCCCAGGTTTCTCGAAAGTTGGCCCACGTACCGAATGTTCCGGAAGATGGTCAACATGCATGGCAATTACCTTGAGGATCTCAGACTAGTTAGGCACGACCTCTCAGAAATCCCGGGTGCGGTGCGTGAGGCCCACACCAAACAATGACTATATAAAGGCACCAACCCGAATGATACAGGAGAAGCGAGTAAGCATATTCTAGCTCTCATACCTTGTGATTTTTTAGTTTGCGATCTACTACAAGAGTACTAACTTAATCATCGGAGCGACCTTGCCGGGTTAGCCACCTCGGGTCCTTTAACATTGATTCCTTGTAGGTTTCTCTGAAGAGCTATCTAGCTCAGCAATCAACCCAGCTCGGCACCCAATCTACCCTCGGCATGACCTAGTCAGCTCGGCATCCAAGTTTCCATCTAGCAAAAGTCCTCCACTTCAGCCTCCGAACGATAGGGTGCTGCCAAAAAACCCTTCATCAATTGGCGCCGTCTGTGGGAAACGCTACAAGAAGCCAAGTTCTCACCTTCAAAAAGGCTAAGTCTTCTTCTTCCGGAAAGCTAAGATCTCACCTTTTATAAACTAAAGTTCTCACTTTCTAATTTCCATTTTTTATGAATTCAAAGGCACTTTTGAGCTGCATCAACACCCATAACGAATACCGATTACTGGGGGGCAAAAACATCTATGAGAAACTTGGAGAACTCCCTTTGACAAGAAGACAAGTTCAGGCCGAACTCAGCATCCCCAGTGCCCTAGATAAATACACCGCTATTGTATGTGAACACTCCTCTCCCCGCGGTAGAGCCATTAGTGGTTCCCACCGGGATTGAAGCGCAGCAGTTCTATGAGATGAAGCATGAATTTTTAGATCTGAGCATGGAAGAAGCCTGATGTAAACAACAACAAAACATCCTCAACTCATCCTCAACAACATTCAGCCAGGATGAGGCCTCATCAGCCCTGTTTCGCGAGGTCGCCTCTAGAAGATGAGCTCTTCGTAGCTTCCGTGGAAGTTGGCAACCAACGGAGTGCATGGAAGCCCTTACAGGTTGAGCCTTCCAAGGCTCCCATGCGAGTTAGTGACCTAGAGTCAGTAGTGCTGCTCCAGTAGGTCGAACTCCCAGTGGCTTCTTGTAGGAATGGATGATCGGCGTCACTAACGAGGCTAATGTAGTGCAGCCATGGCCCTAAACTACCGACTCACATCGACAACAACATTATGCCCTCGCAAGGGGGGTAGAACATGTACGTTATGGTCTCGCAAGCACTCACCCAAGAAAATAATCCCAAGGGATGACGTAGAAGTAGCCATATGAGAAGTTACTACAGAATGACCACCCGCTTAGGCAGAAAGGTCAGGTCGCACGTTGGCTAAATAAGGATAAGGAGAGTAGACCTCAAGTCACTCCCAGAGCCCAAGGGCTAAGGTGCCGAGCTGATAAAAGACCTCGACACCACATGAGACCCAATCGCCTCTTCAGCATGGGCAAGATCAAGGATAAGGAGGGTGGATTGCAAGTCTCTCTCAGAGCCTAAGGGCTAAGGTGCTAAGGTGATAAAAGACCTCGGCACAACATAAGACCTAGTCGCCCCTTTTGCACAGGAGAAACAAATATCAGTTCCATTCAACCCGAGAAAGAGAACAAAAGAAAGACTAGTTCGCTCTCAGCACCATGACAAATGCAAACTTGGACTATCTCTTCACTTCGATTTCAGGCTCCGTGTCAAACTCTTTGGCTACTCTTTTGAGAACCAGTTCGAGTGACATTGCATCGAAGTCTACTTAGGCAAAACGACCTAATAAAGCAGTCACGTGGTTAGAACCCCTTATTGAGGACGACATGAGGAGCTCTGCTCTTGAGGTAATAGGTCGGATTGCAGAGCCCCTTGATGGTTGCATCCCTAATAAGGTAGATGTCCTCGAGATACCTGCTTCACCTCTCCTTGAGCAGATGAGTCTGCTTTCATGTCTCAAAAATCAAGATGGCAAGGTCCTGCGTAAGGCTGCAAACACTTGAACTCTTCCAACCTGAGAAGCAAATTGGACCAACACATACGACTACGAGCTCATCAATTAGTCATTCCGAGCCAAAAGGAATGATCTACTCCCTTTGCTAAGCTGCCCTCAGCTCGGGAATGGGGGGCAATTGATGAAGGCGGATTTGGCCCTCCAGTCACGTCGTGATGCATGGCATCTCAAAATGACTAAATGGCACCTAGACACTTCCTAAGTGATGATTTGGAGTTTCAGATCGCTACTCGTCTTTACCCCGACCTGGCGACCTCCCTTTACTACAGACCTGACGACTTCGACCACAACTTAGGTCGGCTTGCAGCACCTCGTTCAGGGTCAGCCTATAGCACCTTGTCACCGACCAAAGTGACATCGACGCGAGGAGTGACCTCCCTCGAGGGCTTGCTGACCTAACTGGAGACCAAGCGGTGACCTGTGAGATGTGCTCGTCGACAAATTCGACATGCATATCCCGATGCTCACAGGTTTCTTGGAAGTTGGCCCACGTACCGAATGTTCTAGAGAATGGTCAACATGCATGGAGTTACCTCTGAGGATCTTGGACTGGTTAGGCATAACCTCTCAGAAATCCCAGGTGCGGTGTGTGAGGCCCACACCAAACAATGCCTATATAAAGGCACCAACCTGAATGACATAGGAGAAGTGATGTGTAGCTCATTGTGACACTAGCAAGTGCACTAGCCGTTCAAGTAATAAAGTAGTGAGTGAAGTATCGCTCTCACGAGGATTTAGGAAACAATTATCAATACTATATTGGGCACTTCTTATCTGATTAATAATAAATCAAAACTTTATTCAAAAAGCTAAAAATTCTAAACTAAAATCTATCTAAATTATTGGCCCAATTGCCTTCAAATCGGGTTAGAAGAGTAAGCAGTAAAAGTCAATCTCAGAATTCAACATTCTATCAATTTGGATCATTCGAATAAATCATGATTGAGCCTTGATTTGGTGAAACCCCAAGGTCATTAACAACCTCTCTCAAGCGCATGTTCATCCTATGCATGAGTGACGGTTCTTCTATCTCTAACAAGAATCTAATCCCCATGCATGCATTTCTTCAAACACTTCTAAGGCATCAATTCAAATATGAATTGATCACCAATTGAATTGTGCAAGTTATCTCTAACCTTGCACTCAATTCAATTCTTGAATAGTAGATCTGAATTACTAGAGTCTCTCTTAAGCACTCTAGGAATTCCAAGCTTTAGATCCATTCGGCCAATCTGAAATTTGCAGATCTGAATTCTCTTTCAAGCAATTCAGATAATGCAATATCAGATCTGAGAATTCAGATTTGAGTTTTGAAGGTTAATTGGCCAAATTAATCTATAATTTAACCCCTATTCAAAAAACTTCAAGTACAATTCATAACCATTCGAATGAATAAAAAAGAATTTGATTACTGAACTGAAATTTTACAAGCTAAAATACATCAAAAAAGAATTGAAGAAGGAGAAAGAAGAAAGAAAATATAACAAAGAAACTGAATTCAAATTAAAGGAGAATGAAACTACAATTGAGTTATTACAAAAGATTTTTGAATCACAAACCCCCAATTTCGAACTCACCTTCTTCTTCTTGCTTGCTTGACTTGAACTTCCTTCAACCCTTCTTCTTCTTCTTCCTTGCGCCTAGCATTCTTCTCTTCTCATCTCTCAAGGTGGCTGAACCTCTAAGAGTGGGAGAGCCTTCCTCTCAAGCAATTGAACACCTCTCCCCCCTCCTAGAGGCCTCCTTATATAGATTTTCAAAGGGGGCTCTTGCCCCTTCTTGAAGCCTCTAGAATGGGGTGTATTAAACCCATTTCTTGAACATTCTAGAGCTCTCTTGAAAGCCTCCTAAGGGTTTCTATTTGGGCTACACTTAGGCTCTCTCTTAGCACATGATAGTTATGTTTTGAACTGCTCTTTTGGGCTGAGAATGAGCCATCTTCGCTGGGCCGAATTCTACTCTTAGCTAGACTTTCTTTTCTTGGGTTTTCTCAAGGACCCACTTGCTCTTCTTAGGCCGAAGTGCTCTCTCTTGCTTCCACAACCGGGTTGGGCTGAAATTGGTCTTTTTGAACCTTCTTTTCTTGCCTTTTCCTTCCTTTTCTTGGATTAATTATCCTTGAAACTTATTCTTAGCATTAAGCTAAATTAAGGCAAAAATTAATAAAACCAACATAAAAATCCATGCTAAAGTCCTACAAAATTATAAATAAATTGTAGGTTCATCAAAAAGCGAGTAAACACATTCTAGCTCTCATACCTTGTGATTTTTTAGCTCGCGATCTACTACGAGAGTACTAATTTAATCATCAGAGCGACCTTGCCGGGTTAGCTACCCTGGGTCCTTTAACATTGATTCCTTGCAGGTTTCTCTGAAAAGCTACCTAGCTCAACAATTAACCCAGCTCGACACCCAATCTACCCCTGGCTCGGCCTAGTCAGTTTGACATCCAAGTCCTCATCTAGCAAAAATCCTCCACTTCAGCCTCTGAGTCATCGGCCACCTAGAAGTAGTCCGAACGATAAGGTGCTGCCAAAAAATCCTTCATCAACCTCCAAACCAAGAAAACCTAAACATAATGATAAGAACACACTAGATGATCTGCTCTAGGAACTCTTAAATCAAGTTGTTATGTGCACCCAGAAGCTAGAAAACAAGTTGTAGTTGATCATATTAGAACCTTAAGGAAACTAAGTCTTTAAATAATCAAATCTTGAAGGCGCCACAAAGGTTGATCATTCTCTTGACATGTCAAGATATTGTATTTTACTAAGAACACAAGAAGGCAAAACTAAGCTTGCTGAAAATACCTCTATATTACTGATGATCTCATTTTACATAGTTGTAGCCTTTATATAGGCATGTAAACATCATTATCTTATAAAGAAACTCCTAATCTAATCATATAAACATCATTATTTTATGAGAAAACTCCTAACTAATGAGGATCCCTTTAATTTAAGAAAACAAATTTAACTTGATATAGGAATCCTTCTAAAAGACTACAACTAATGACAACTAAGCATAGAAAAGTCAAAGTAAAACAAAATAGGAAAACCCATCAATACATCTTTGCATGTGAATTGGGCATTTTCTTATCATGTCCATGCACCAAGCCCATCAATACATCTTAATATGCGAATTAGGCATTTTCTTATCATGTCTATGTGCCTTGGTCTTATGTCATGGATTCCAAACTTTATTCTTCAAAATCTAAGCCTTGCACATCGTCTTGCACATAAAGATAGGTGATCATTTTTTGTGAAGCTTTAGAAACTTTTAGAACAGTCTTAGAATCTTATAGAACAACATCTTTGTCATGCACTTCCATGATTAAGCCTTGTAAAGCCTTTTTCATCATCTTTATCTTTGCCCTAGTCATTGGACCACTGATTCTTTGCAAATCATCTTTCACATAAAGATAGGTGATCATCTTTGGTGAAGCTTTGGAAACTTCTAGAACAGTCTTAAAATCTTATAGAACATCTTTGTCATGCACTTCCATGATTAAACCTTGTAAAGCCTTTTTCATCATCTTTGTCCTTGCCCTAGTCATTGGACCACCAATATCTTGCAAAGGATGTTGAGAATATTAGCTTGAGCCGTTTGGCCAACACCTCGATCTCCATTATTCCCTTCTTCCTCGAAAGATTTTGTCCTCGAATAACCTACATCAAACAAACATTAATCAGCAACATTAAAAGTCGCATTAACATTACCATAGGTGCTTGGCAAATCTAGCTTGTAGGCGTTATCATTGATTCTTTCCAAGACTTGAAAATGTCCATCTCTTTTAGGCTACAATTTTGATTTTCTTTGTGTAGGCAACCTCTCCTTACGCAAGTGCACCCAAACCCAATCTCCAAGTTCAAAAACAACCTTTAAACGTCCCTTATTACCTTGCTTAGCATATTGCTCATTCTTTCTTTAAATGTTAGCCCAAACCTTGGCATGTAAATCATTCACAAAAACTGCATTTTTTTTACCATCAAAATTAGCATGTTCATTAGTAGGCAAAGGTAAAATATCCACAAGAGTTAAAGGATTAAAGCCATAAACAACTTCAAAAGGTGAAAAGAAGTAGGAGAATGAACAGACCTGTTATTTAAAAACTCAATATATGGAAAATAGTTACTCCACTGCCTTAAGTTCTTTTGAATGATAGCACGCAACAAAGTAGTGAGTGTTCTATTAACTCTTAAGGGAGGTAATACATGGGGAACCTCCTCAGGAAATAGGTTCTCAAACTCCTGCAATAAAGACACAATGATACTAAGTAAAGAGGGGTTAAGGTCATTAGTAGAAAAGTAAACATCTTTGTACACAAGTACAAGTAGTTGCTGCCTTGCAATCATGACACTCTTGATCTCATTTTTTTTTTCAGCAAATACATTCATTCCCTTATTTTTCTCTCCTTTTTATACACTTTTCTCTCCAATTTTCCTCTTGGCCCTACTCTTTCCATTTGCACTTTCCCCTCGGTCTCAATTGCACTATTTGCTTTTGCTTGTTCACTTTCTTTCTTTTTCTTTTCCTCTTGCTTACACTTTTGTTCTTCTCTCATTTTGCACTCTCTTACTATCATAATCTGATCTTCATAAACTTGCAAAGGTTTGAGAGGGGTTAGTACAATAATTCGACAATTTATTACAAAAGAATATCGGTTTTTATACTCATCATGTGTAACATTCCTATCAAACTGCCATGGTCGGCCAAACAATATATGGCCAGCATGCATTGGTGCCACATCACATAGAACCTCATCCTCATATTTGTCAATTGAAAAGAAAACCAGAACTTGCTTGGTTCCCCTCACTTCTCCACATTCATTCAGCCATTGCAATTTGTACGGTTTAGGATGCTTTATGATATGCAAATTCAGCTTATCTACCAACAACGTACTAGCAACATTAGCACAACTTCCATTATCAATAATCATAGTATATACCTTATCTTTCACATGGCATCTTGTGTGAAAAATATAATTACGTTGCTCCTCATCACCATCATCCTTAGGCTGTATACTTAGGGATCTCCTTGTAACCAACAAATCACCATGAACGGGTTCTATCAGAATAATCCTCCAATGGTGGCATCTCATCCTCACTTGAACTAGCACTTTCTATTTCTTCATTCTTTAACACAATCATAACTCTTTTATTTGGGCATTGAGAAACAATATGTCCGAATCCTTGGCACCTAAAACACTTTACATCACGTGACTTAGAAGAAGTTTTAGTTTTGGTTTTACCTTTATGAACAACAACCAAATCCTTTTAATTTGCTTCATCTTTTGTTTTTGAAGTAGCTTTGTTGTCCTTCCAATTAGACTTCCATGAATAACCAGATCTGAACCCTTTTGATTTGATTTGCTTCTCCACTTTAATGGCTTTGTGCAACAGCTCCTCCATCTCCACATAGTGTTGTAAATCTACCACACCAACAATCTCCTTATTCAAGCCGCCAATAAATCTAGTCATTATTGCTTATCGGTCCTCCTCTATGTTTGCTCTAATCATGACTATTCCATCTCTTTGTAATAGTCATCTACACTCATAGAACCTTGAACCAGTCCTTGCAACTTTCTATGAAAATCTCTATAATAATGGCTAAGTATAAATCTCTTGCGCATTACCAATTTCATCTCTTCCCATGATCGAATTGGCCACTCTCCATTCCTACGTCTATTGATCACCAATTGATTCTACCATATGCTTGCATAATCTATGAACTCCACGGTTGCTAGTTTTACTTTCTTCTCCTCAAAGTAATCATAGCAGTCAAATACGTGCTCAACCTTTTTTTCCCACTCCAAGTATAGTTCGAGATCATTCTTTCCTTGAAAGGTCAGAATCTTCATTTTTATGTTGCCCAAATTGCTATATCTTTTGGAAACAACCTTTTTGCCTCATTTAGAACTTGATTCCTCCAAATTCAAATAATCTTCCTCTTCTTCCTCAAACACACATCTTCTAGTGGACTTAGAAATAGATGGGGAATGCAAATCATCCAGCCTCGCATTTAATTTTCTAAATTGTTCATTAACAACCCTTATAAATAATTTAATGTCAATCTCTTGTGGTTCTCCTTTAATACTCATGGTTATAACTTGCAAAAACTCGCTGGAAATAAAAGAATTTTGTTCATCACCTCTCTTTGCCTTTTTTTTTTTTCCCACTCAAGCCAGCCCCCTTTATGTTTTTAAGATAATCAAGATCAACAAATCTCAAGGAGCAATATGGTGGCAAATTTCAAAATCAGAACTTTAAAAACTTAGTTGAGGCAAACGGTAGAAATAAGGAAGGAAAAGACCAATTATAGGAGCCAAATAATAAGAAAATTTCAAAATGAAGCAAAAGACATGCAAAAGAAATCACTAGAATATGGAGCACGAAATTAAATTAATTTAGACACAAGAATCCTTTATTTTATCAGGATTAGTAATAATTAATATAGTAAGACAATTGTTTAAGGGAAAAAAATCCCAATTCAAAAAGG
Organism: Nelumbo lutea; assembly: GCF_056320005.1. Classification (NCBI taxonomy): domain Eukaryota; kingdom Viridiplantae; phylum Streptophyta; class Magnoliopsida; order Proteales; family Nelumbonaceae; genus Nelumbo; species Nelumbo lutea. The sequence goes on along the minus strand of NC_142689.1, from coordinate 35,608,902 downwards.
ATTATACAATTGGCTCTTGAATTAGTTAATTAGTCAAACACAAAAAAGGAAATATGATCTTGCAATTCAAGAAATCCCATTTATGCTGAGAAAATGATTAAAAATCAGATATGCAATCTAACTCCTTCTCCTTCTTCTTCTTCTTCTTTTTTATTTTTTTTTCTGAATTGAATGTTCTTTTGTCTCCTTTTTTTACTCTCTTTTTTGTTTCTTTTTTTCTTCTCTTTTTTTTTTTGTTTTTTTGCCAAACTAAACACACAAAACAGAATTGACTCTATACAAAACACAAAGAAGTCGAATGAAAGAATTCAAAGAAACTAGGCAAGGACAACACAAGAAATGCACAAAGATAAAAGAAAAACACAAAACAATGATAAGCAAAGAATAAGTAACATGTTTCTAGAACCAAGGCTCTGATACCAAATGATAAAAACCCACTAGACGACCTGTTTTAGGAATTCTTGAATCAAGTTGTTATGCGCACCTAGAAGCTAGAAAACAAGTTGTAGTTGATCAAATTAGAACCTTAAAGAAACTAAGTCCTTAAAGAATCAAATCTTGAAGGCGCCACAAAGGTTGATCACTCCCTTGATATGTCAAGATATTGTATTTTACCAAGAAGACAAAAAGACAAAACTGAGATTGCTGAAAATACCTCTATATTATTGATGATCTCGTTTTGCATAGTTGTAGCCTTTATATAGGCATGTAAACATCATTATCTTATAAGGAAACTCCTAATCTAATCATGTAAACATCATTATCTTATGAGAAACTCCTAACTAACGAGGATCCCTTTAATTTAGGAAAACAAATTTGACTTGATGTAGGAATCCTTCTAAAAGACTATAACTAATGACAACTAAGCATAGAAAAGTCAAAGTAAAACAAAACAAGGAAAGCCCATCAATACATCTTAACATGTGGATTGGGCATTTTCTTATCATGTCCATGCGCCAAACCCATCAATACATCTTAACATGTGGATTGGGCATTTTTCTTATCACGTCCATGCGCCTTGGTCTTTTGTCATGGATTCCAAACTTTGTTCTTAAAGATCTAAGCCTTATACATCATTTTGCACATAAAGATAAGTATCATCTTTGGTGAAGCTTTGGAAACTTCTAGAACAGTCTTAGAATCTTCTAGAACAACTTCTCTGTCATGCACTTCCATAATTAAGCCTTGTAAAGCCTCTTTCATCATCTTTGTCTTTGCCCTAGTCATTGGACCACCGATTCTTAGCAAAGGATCTTGAGAATGTTTGGGAATATTAGCTTGACTCATTTGGCCAGCACTCGATCTCCATTATTTGACCTTTCTCTCTCTCTCTCTCTCCTCCCTCCCCTGTCTTCCCACCACCGCCACCATCGCTGCAACATGTAGTAGTGGTGGTTTGGTGAATAATAATAATGCTTTTATTAATTATTAATTATTAATTATTTTAATATTTTTATTAAACATTAATTATTTTTAAATTTAATTGTGTTATTTATTATTTATTAATTATTTTTATTAACTAGTAATTTTTAAAATTTTCATTAAATTTTAAAAATTAGTTTAATTTTTATTTGTGTAAATTATTAATTATTTTAATATTTATGTAATTTTTAATTTTAATTATTTAATTTATTAATTAATAATTAATAATTTATTATTTTTTATTTGTATTGTTTCAATATTATTTTGAGGTTAAAAATTATTTTTCATGAGATAATGTAAATTGAATTCAACATTTTCAAATTGTATGTTTTAGGGGTAAAATAGTAAAATCAGTAAATTTCAGATGGTAAAGGGTTGATTCAACCCAAACAAACTTATGAATTTAGATCCTCTAAAAGATAGAAAAGCAATTATGCCTCTTTTCAGATTTCAAACCCATTTAATATTTTTTTTTAACTTTTTAGATCTAAATTTTCAGATTGTTGTCAAAATATTTATTAAATGCTCATTTAACGTACTTACTATATCCCGTGCCAAAACTACTCATTGTAAGAATTTTATATTGAGCATTGGTGATAATTCGTGCTATACAAAGCACACTGGTTGGGCTTAGGGCTTGTTCAAGCCTAGGCTTCAATAAACTTTCAATCCAAAATACGAGACCAAAAGTGATAGAATTGGGCCAAAAGCCCAGGCCAAGATAAATATTTAACCTGGGCTCAAAACTTCATGTTCCATTAACCCAGCCCATGTATACACATAGACGTAACGTAACCTTGAAAGAAGAGACTGTCCCCCAAAAAATATCAATTCTAAAATATATACTCTGGATTCATGAAATGCTTAAAAACAATATACATGGATGTGTCCCCATATCATAAGATATTTGTTGATTCTTTTTTGGGTAATATTGACCCTACAATTTTCTTAAGAAACTTCAGTTAACTAGATACTGATCCTTTGGGTTGTAATCTTTTTATGTTTAGCGATTTATTAACATCTAATGGCCTTACAGATTTATTTCTACCGATCCTTTGGGCTATCTTTGATTCTAGTGTAAATGCCAATTACGTCAAAATATTTACACACATTTGTTGGAAAAGCGGACCGGTGTAAAACTCTACCCTTGGTCCATTTTTTCAGGTATTTGTTTCCAATGTAAATTTTATATATTGGAAATTGATGTAAATCATATAATCCACTGATTTTTTCAATCAAAATTGAAAAAAATCCCCAATAGTCCATTCAAATTTTAACGGATTGACGGACTTTTACATTGAAAAATTTTCCATCGCAATCAAAAGCAGACTTGGGTTGTAATATTTTTATGTAAGCAATTCATTAAACAAACATAAGACTACTCAGTTGAATTCAAGAAGCTAGAACAACAGATTTGAAGCTAAGAGGGAGACAGCCCAAAAACATAAATATTGACTTAACCCAAGAGCTGAATGCTGGTGGGCAGCAGAGAACTTCACGAGGAACCCAAGAGAACCTCACTGATCGACCTTCAAACAGATTCAAAATGTCGTTGATTACAAACACAATGTCCTGATGACAATTTGAAGATCTGGAGCTAAGGAAATTCACAATATGCAAATTGTCCGATTAACAAATAAAGTTCTTCTGATTAGACGAACAACAGCTTTAAGAGCTTCAAAAACAGCAAGGCTTCGGCCAACACAGCAGATGAAGCCCAGATCTGACCTCCACCAGCCCACGACATCATTACAATCACGAGCCAAAAAACCAAAAGAAGCTTTATCAGGAACGAAAATACCTCCATCCACGTTCACTTTAATCACCCCCCTGAACCCGAGGCAACCGAAAGGACTGAGGGTTGGGAGAAACAAAGGATCTAGATCGAACAGCTTCTCAAGGTTGAGTGTAAGGCGTTAGTCAAGGTTTTAAATTCCGACCCGGAAACGGAACCGTTCTCGGCATCATTTTCCGGTTCGGAGGTTCAACTGTTTGGGTCGAACGATTCGACTTGTGACATCATAAATAAAGTAAAAAATAAAAAGTATTTATATATAATAAAAAATATCATAAAATTTAAATAGAATACAAAAAATATAAGAAAAAATTTGTAATATTGCAAGAAATACCAGAAAAATACAGTGGTTCTCGTCTTCAATGGAATGGTCGCTAGGATCAAATGAGAGAATATGTGATCACGAGATGTGGACAGCATATGTGATCACGAGATGAATAATTGTTAAATACATGAGTTGTCCAATGAGTCTTCTGTACTGGGTTGGGTTGTCAATTGGTGTCCCATCATCTAGCTTGAGGTGATGCTGCTGTTCTAGGGGGAAGGAACTTGGCCTACACCCCAACATATCGCAGTCCTGAAGTATGTCTAGAATGTATTTTTGTTGACTCAAGAAGATGCCATCAAAACTATGAGAGACCTTAATCCCTAGAAAATATCGTAAAGGACCAAGATACTTGATCAGAAAGCAATGACGGAGATCAGGTTTAAGGGCAGCAATACGTGAGGAGTTGTTCCTAGCAATGACCAAATCATTGACAGAGGCAAGAACAACTAGAAAACTGTCGGGTTGAATACATGTCAAGAGGGAATGATCAACAGATGATTGAATGAATCCTTATTGCTTGAGTGCCTGTGCAAGGGTCTCAAACTAGTTGTGAAAAGCCTGTTTGAGACCATAAATGGATTTATTAATGCAACAAACTCGAGTGCCACCAGCTAAGAGCAAATTGGGGGAAGGTACCATATAAATATCCTCATGTAACTTTCTGTGAAGGAGCACATTGTCTACATCCATTTGATGGAGTTTCTAGTCCTCAGTAATGGCTAGTGCCAACAAACACAGTATAATAGTATGCTTGGCTAATAGTGTAAAGGTTTCATTATAATTAATTCCAACCATTTGTGTGTAGCCCTTAACTACAAAGTATGATTTATAACGCTTGTCAGAACAATCGGTAACTTTATATACCTATTGAAAGCCAATGGGGACTTTGCTAGAGGGTAGAGAGGTTAGGGTCCATTTGTGTGTTCGTTCCAAGGGCTGTAAGTTCAACAGCCAAGGCTTTGCGCCAATAGTCAAACATCGGATCCATTGCTTAGTGGTTTGTAAGGGAGGTCCAGGCAATGGATCCGATGGGTCATGTAGTGAAATGGATGAATTAATCTAGTTTTGAGTAGTTGATGGACTGTCAACATGTGATATGGGCTCCAGATTACCATTGGATGTGGAATTATTAACATCTTCAACATCGTTGGTAGTGTTATCAACACCTCTGGCATCTCGCATAGTGCCATCCACGATTGGTGTGTTGGCAAAAGGAAATTTGTCTTTGAAGAACAACACACCATTAAACCATAATTTAATGGTTTATATAAAGTGAGAATAACTAAAATGTAAAAAAAAAAACAAAAAAAAAAAAACAAAAATATGAATGTCAATTTTCAAAATACCAAATAATTAATCATAATATTTATTAGTATATAAATTTTAATAATTAATTCTAGCACTTATTAATAAACACTTGAAAATTTACTTAAAATTAAAAATACATATGGTCATAGCAAACAAATATGTGGCTCATTGGCAAACTTGTGGTTGTTAAAATCAAGTGACTTAGGTTTAAATCTTGCTATAGCTAAAATTTGAAGTTTTTATACTAACAAAATGAAATTAATGAAAGGGGATAATTAATTAAAGGAATTAATGAGAGAATTTGCATTAGGCGTTTGGAGTAATTGATTAATTAATGAAAGATAAATTAGACATAAATACATGAGTAACAACATTAATGAGAGATTCATTATTAAATATTGATTAATGAAATTAATGATGAACAAAAATGATCAAATGTACCAAATTGTATCAGACTGTTTCGGGCCCATATTGGACTATATATATCCAAAACAGCTTGTTATGAGCCCGTATTGGCCGATACATATGAAAAGAAATAAAACAAAGGATTTGTTTTGAACCTTGGTTGCAAGAGTCATACCAAAATATTCCTAAAATCAAGACACATAAAAACTTACTAGTTTGCTGCCGTGACCACCTTTACTATAATTTGGGTTAGCGACGGTTTGATGTTAGCAAGTCTCCACTATAATTTGGGTTAGCAGAAAAAAGTCTTTGCATGAATAAATAAAGAAGGGTTCAAATGTGGTATATTCTGTTCACACATACACACCAAAAAATTTAACATAATGACAAATTATAATAGTTCCCTTATTTAGGTATCCAAAATAGAAACAGTGGTAAAGACAAAGAGAATCTTGCAATACAATGAATTTTCAATACTACGAATAATATATGATATTATATATGTGTCCAAATGTTTTCTATAAAATTTCTATATTTTTGATTTTTTATTTAAATTTAAAATTTACTATTTAATTATGACATTAAGAGTTTTACACATTGATCCAAAAGGTTGAAATATTGACCCGCAAATAAATAAAAAAGTAATTGGGTTAATTTTAAATTTGTATTTCATTTCAATCATCAATAGAATAAATTTTTGTTTATCAGACTTTTTTTCTTAATATGATCAATTTAAAATATTACAGATGTGCCCAAATTTTTTCTACAATTTTTTTTTTTGTAATTTTATCATTTAATTTATTCTTTTATCATTTTTAATTTTTATTATTTAATAATGGCATCAAAGGTTGACAGTTTAACTCAAAAGTTTGAATGCCCATCACAAAGCAAGAAAACAATTTTATTTTTAGGTCAACTTTAAATTTTGTGTTCATTTTCATCATCAATAAAAACATTTGTTGTTTATCCCACTTATTTTTCTTTAATATGATTAAAATAGATGCACCCAATCCTTTTACTTTTTAAATTTTTTGTATTTATTTTTATTTTGAAAAATTTATTATTCAACTATGACACCATAGGGTTAATCCATTTGACCTATATGGTTGAATTGCTTGTTTGCCATCTAGACCGAAGAACAGTTTCATTTTTGCGCTAGTTTTAAAAAACATGGATTTAATATTTTTAGTTTTTTTTTTATTTGGATATAAAAAGTAATAACTTAATTTCTTAAATTATATTTTCTTAATTAAAGAGGAACCAAATTCAAAATTAGGGGTATTTTAGTCCAGGAAAAAGTACTATGATCTCAATTACCTTTAATAGTGGTATGGATTTTTAAATTTGACTCATTTAACACTCGGGTCATTACAAAATTATTAAGTTTGATAATAGCTTGAAAGCAAGGTTCAAAATATCGATATGCCCGATACATCAGTAGGGGCATATCGAGCAAATCGTGATTTTTTTTTACTTTTTTTATTTTTTTTAAAACTGTTTCAGGGGAGGCAAACCCCCGATACATCCACTGTAGGGGCATATCAGAGGGGTCCCGGAACGAAACGTGTCGATACTTTGAACCTTAGTTGAAAGTTAGTATTGTTTGACAATGACTAATCAATCAAGTATATATCGTAAGGTGATTCTTAATGCAATGGTTATAACAAGATCTGATTACAAATTTACCATATCAAATAACATTGACAACATTTTCCTTCCTCGACATCCCTGCCTCTATGCATGTTCTTCCAATAGCTTCTTTATCTTGTATTCCTTATGCGATCTGTTTCTTGACATGCATCAGATTGTTGTTCCCTTTTTCCCCTTCAGTGATTCATCAAAGTTGATCTTCCCGGTTTTCATTTAACTAGACTACCTTATCCTGTTTTTTCCAATATTTTATTTAATGTGCTCGTTGATATTCAATTAAAAGCATTGGGGGTGGACTCCACTGCTTTACACAAGTATGGTTCTTCTCATCGAAAATTAAATCATCATTTTTTTTATAGCAGAAATTAGAAAACTTTATTTTTATAGGCCATGCTTTTTACTTTCTTCTTACTCCATTCCATTTTCTTTTTTACTATTTTTTTGAGGAACCATTTTTTTAACTATTGATAAGTACTATTATTTCCATACTTCAGGCACTTCTACCAATAGCCAAATTTATGTTCCCAATTTGTAGTTTACATCTTACAAAAATAGATGTCATGCATCTTCATTTTTCTCTGCAAAATTTGCAACTAGGGGTCAAATTCCTCTATATCTCCCATTGAGCATCTAATTCCATTTTAGATTCTCTCCTATAGGCATTCCTATTCATATACCTTTTTTACAGGGCTACTTTTAAAGATATTTGAACTTTTTTTTATCACTTGATTCCAACGGGCAGGGGGGGCAACAGGACCATGGCACACAATCCGCAGGGCCATGGGATACAACAAGATGTTGGTAGAAGCACTGAGCATGGAGCCCCCCTCTTTCCCTACCAGCCCCACCATCTGCAAACTTCTCTTGCATACACCCTGTTATCCTGGTGAAAAGCAGTACAACAATGTCTGTGATGTTCTAAGCTAATAAATTAAATAAAAGAAACAAGAAAAAGAGGAATCGTATAACTTACAAACACACCAATTTGCGAGTCCCCCGTGGCATTTAAGAAGACTCCTTGGCCATCATTCTCTTTATATACAACTAGCCGTTTCTATGCACCCGAAAACAAAGAAAATAAAAGAAACAAAAACGGGTGGAAGGGAGAATGAAAAAAAACTTACAAATGTATATATGGCTATGAACAGATGGGATAGATAAGGATATATTCCTGCCATGAACCAACTGAATTCATGGGGCCGTAATATACAATGTGTGCATTGAACCAGATCTAATTGTCTGAGAAGCCACCAAAGAGGAAAAGTGAAGTGTTCACCCGGTGAGCCTCAGGCAAGAGCTGCTCTGTTATTGAAACAGGCTTCACAGTGTGTTCCTTGCTGGAGAAAGGGAAAGCAAGAGAGAGAGAAAGAGAAGCAGAGACACCATCGTCGTCAACCTTCTTGTTTGCCACTGGGTCTCTGGTATTTCTTTTGTCTGCCGTCCCAACAAGCCATGGTAGCATTCCCTGCTTTGGCGGTCTCCTCTCAGCCCCTAAAGCAAGCTCTAGATTTGGGGCTTCAGATCCCAGTAGATCTTCATTGTTTGATGAAAGAATTTGTGATGACACAGAAGTATCTCTAGGTTTACAGTCCTTCACAGAACCTAAATCTAAAGGAAAGAAGTGCCTTTCAGTAGTCCACAAGTTCTTCATGCGCTCATAAGGCTCACCATATTGCTGCTGCTCATTGATAGGGAAGCCAGAAGCCACATCATGTACCTGAGGTGGAAATCTTTCATTGAAAGAATTTTGTTCGCTAGAACTATTACAACCATACACTACACTTGAACACCTCTTTATCTTCTTCATTTCACTTTCTCCACCGACCAATATATGATCCTCCCCCATCCAAAGGGTTGCCCGACTCCTAGAACTTGAGGTTTCACCAGAAACTTGTTGAATCATCAGTGCAGAATCCATGTGTAGTCGTTTCCTGCTATTGCTCTCCCAGCTGCAATTTCCTTTGTCCAGTGATTCACTTTTCAGTGTCCTCTTCAAAGCAGTTCCAATATCCATCAATCCATCTGGACTCTTCATCTCCTTCTGAATTTTGATTTCATCTCTGATTTCGTCCTGCATTCTCTCCGGGATTTTTTGTTTATCTGTGCCCCCCACAACACCAAACCCTTGGGAAAGAGATGTACTGAAGGGAGGTGTCTTTAAAGAACAAGATGAATCATCTTGTCTATCTAGTGAATTATTTAACTCCACTGGCACCGATTTACCTTTATAGAGATTACCATTTTGTGTAGTTGCTTGAGTACAGGTTTGAATCTTCCCTTCTTGCATGCCCTCTTTATTTGTCTGTTCTTTCTGCAGGTAGACCAAGCAATCATTAGAGAAGATTGTACATGATGAACTACTTTTCTAGTCTTAGATCATGCAGATGGCTTGAATGTAGTCTATGAAGAAGTTTGATGCAACATTAAACATGATTCAAGAAGAATTTACTATTTCATAAGAACTCTATTTTATTATTATAAAAAATACATTGTTTATCAAGTATGACGAGTGAAAACAAATAAAATCATAAAAAACCTTCTTACTAGAAAGACCCTAGAGAGGACAAAACCCAACATGAAAATTGACTCCAAAAGTGGAAACAATAAAGAAAAACAATAATGGACGCATCAACATCTTTGCTGTGGCCTAAGACCTGACAAACCCCATTGTAACCATCCCAACCTAGACCTTCCCTTGCTCAATAATCACCAAAGTCATTGGCCAATCTCAGAGTCCATTTGAATGATATGCTCAATCTAGAGGCTAATGACCTTGCTTCTTGAATGTGAAGAAATATCCAAGGCCCTTCATTGTTTAGCAGATATCTAATAAATTACTAATCTACATCTCCTCCATCTACCACCAGTCCTTCGCATTCTTAAGAAAATGTCAGTCAAAATCCTTGCTGGAGAGATAAGATTTCAACATAAAGGAGATTCTAAATGTCAAAAGCAAAATCCACATTATGGTGCCTATCAACACACTTTAGGCTGCAAGTACCAAAAAGGTCAGATTCAACAAACACAAAGTTGACAAACTGGTCACCTGCAGATGATCAACCAAATATCTAGATGCTATGTTGCCTTAATCACGTTTGCTTGGATCCCGCCAAGCCAGGTAAAAGGGTTTGGGCTCCTAAACCCAAAGGAACCTTTACTTGTGCTTCTAATTTTAAGTCCATCTCTTAGGCTAGTTCCCCCAAAGATTATGGCGTTTTGTTGGAAAGTAATCTATGGGAAAGTAAACACTCTAGATAACCTACAAAAGAGAAGACCTTTCTTCTGTATTTCTTCCAACTGGTGTATCCTTTGCAGAGCTCACAGGGAGGATTGTTACCATTTACTAATATCTTGTCCATTTTCTGCATACCTTTGAACTTGGCTACTTACGTTGTTTGGGAGTAGTTGGAGCTTACTAGCATAAGTTCGCATGGTCTTTGACCATTCTACTTTCTTTTGGCCTACAAAAAGAGGGAGACTTATTTGGAAATGCGCTTGCACTGCCCTAATCTGGACTCTTTGGGAAGAAATGAATGCTAGAATTTTTCAAGTAAAGGAAAGGAGCAGTTAGGAACTGAAAGACTGCTGCATAGGGCAACCCTTTGGCTGAAGACTTCGGAAATCTTTCATCAATTCTCTTTTAATGACCTTTGGAGAAACTGGTCAGTAGTAGCAAGGTGTTCACCCTTAAAGGACAAGTTAATTACAAGCTGATCTCCTCCATCTGAAGGCTCATTGAAGTTGAACATTGATGGAAGTAGCATGGATAATCCAGGATTATCCGGAATGGGAGGTGTTCTGAGAGATGAGAATGGAGAGACTGTCTTGCTTTACTCGGGTCCTTTAGGAGTTGGAGACTCTATTAGGGCAGAGCTATTAACTGCGGTACAAGGGGTGCAATTTGCAAACCAGTTGGAGGTACAGAATCTGATAATTAAAGAGGATTCCATGGTAGTGGTGGGCTGGTTGAAAAATCCTGAAGATGCAATATGGTGCTACAAGAACGAAATGAAGAAATTCAGTTGGTTGACAAGGAATATGTTGGTCTCACTAAAGTTGGTGGGGAGATCAGCAAATACTTTGTCCGGTGTGTTAGCCAAGCAAGGGGTAAATAGGGAATAATTGTTTTGGGCTCAGTTGTGTTTCCTGTATTTTTTTTCCTGGTATAATTTTAAGATTCTAGGAGGGGCTGCAGCTCGCGCCTCTCCCTTGGATGTTGTATGAAATCACAACTCTAAATCATTTTTTGAATTAATAAAATTTTACTATTACTCATAAAAAAAAATAATGTAAGATTTTGGGAACATATCTGGCTTGGAGACTCCCTTTTAAGGACAAACTTCCCGCTCTCTTTGCCCTCTCAAGGTTCAAAAAAGAGCCAGTTTCTAAGTTCCTTGTCCAATCTCCAGCTTCACTCAATGGGGTTAATTGGAACTTGGGCTTCCGTAGGGGTATCCAAGACTCAGAACTTCAGTATTTTCTTGGCCTCTAACATTTACTGGAAGGAGTTTTCGTTGAACCGTCAAGACCTGATAACCGAGTTTGGACTTGTACCCCATTGAGGTCCTTCTCATGTGCCTCCTTTAAAACTCTGCTAGAATCATCCTATAGTGGTCTGCCTCTTCCGGCGAAAGAGGTGTGGTGAAAAGCTGTTCAACCTAGGATTGCTGCATTTTGTTGGGAAGTGGTTCATGGAAACATTAAAACTCTTGACCTACTCCAAAGAAAGTGGCCAAATTGGTGTTTATCCCCTCATTGGTGTGTATTGTGTAAGGCTGATGGTGAGAGTTGCCTCCACCTTTTTATCTCTTGTTCTTTCACTACCTCTATTTGGGATTGGTGCTTTTCTCTTCTTGGGTGCAGGTGGAGTCCTCCGGCAGATATTCAACGCCTATTTGACACAACTACCTTTGGATGGACAACAAAGAGAGGGAGGTTAATGTGGAACTGCATTAGAGCTGCTGTTCTTTGGACTGTTTGGGAAGAACGAAATGCAAGAATCTTTACAGATAAAGAAAGAAATAAAAGTAATATCTTGGAAACAATCAAGGTTAAAGTGGTGTATTGGCTGAAATCATTAACAGCCTTCTCTCATGTGTCAACAAATGATCTAATGAGAAGCTGGAAGGAAGTAGCAGATTCTACAGCCCATAAGACAATTATAAATCATACTTGGTCACCTCCAAACAGAGGTGTTATCAAGCTTAACTTTGATGGTATCATCTTCCAGTTGGAGGAGACTCCATGAGAGCAGAAGTTTTGGCAATAGTGGAAGGCATTCAAAAGACAAAACAATTGAACATCCAAAAGCTATTTGTGGAAGGAGACTCCAAACTGGTGATTAGCTTGTTACGAAATGGGGGATCAGAACTGTGGATTTTCAACAATGAAAGGAAGATCAGGTGGCTAACCAGAGATATGGAAATAATGGTTGGGTGGGTTAAAAAATCTGCTAATTCTCTCACAGTCCGACTGTATTTAATGTATCGTCTCTTCCATTATATTAATTAATAAAAGGTTGAGTTATTGATAAAAAAAATCAATTATAATAAGGATTATTATTATGAGATCCACCATTTCCAACCTATCCATCTATTGTCTTGACATTTGATAACACTTTCTACATGTCTAACGTCAGACATTGGAGGCATTTGACATGATCATGTCTAACCTCTAAATAGAGGGAAAATGTCTGGATGCGGTTAAACACGGTCTCGCATCTAATCAATTTCAAACACATTTCAGAGGTGATGAAATGACGTTAATATAATTATGTAGTTAATGTCATTATTTAATAATAAAATAATAATAAATAAATAATATTTCTGTAATTAATAAATAATAACATTATTATTAAATTAATATTTTATTTAATAGAGAGATTTTTAATAATATTTTTATTTAATATTTTGAATTTTATCAAACAGTCTATTCAAGGGAAGTTAGTAAATTTCACAGTTTCAGACATTGAGGAATTGTTTTAACTCAAATGATCTTATCTTTTCAGAGCCTCTAAAAAGCAGAAAACCATTTCTCTTCTTTTTCAGATTTTGGACCTGAATAATAGCTTTTTGACTTTTCAGACATCAGACATCAAATTTATCAAACACCACCTCAGTTTTAAGATTCCAAGGTCGGGGCAAAGACACTTGAGAAATCAAAGAGGGAATTCCTTTGGAAACCTTGGGATTCTAAGAGAGAGCACTTCGTCAAGTGAGAAACTGTTGACATCTTCAAAGACATTTCAACAAATGATATAGTAAGGAAATGGAAGGGAGTGGCACAAATGGAAACACATAAAGAAATTATAAAAATGGATTGGAAACCACCAGAGCCAAATAGATTGAAGCTAAATTTTGATGGAAGCTCCTTAGGAAACCCTGGGAAGGCAGGAATAGGGGGAGTTTTCAGAAATCATCATGGAGATGTTGTGGCTTTATTCTCAGGATCAATTGGGTTTGGAGACTCAGTTCAGGCAGAGAAAATGACACTCTTACAAAGCCTGAAATTAGCAGAACAATTAGAAGCAAGAGAATTGGAAGTGGAAGGGGACTCGCTTTTGGTCATCTCTTGGGCTAAGCAAGCAAAAGCAGCACCATGGAAATAGACATGCATTTAGCGAAATCGACATTCTTGCTAAGAGTTTTAACACTACATTTGGGTGGGTTAAAAGGACAGCAAATGGAATGGAAGATACTCTAGCAAAACAGGGAGTTGATAGGCCTACTTTATTTTGGGCAAAACTGTAACCGGCTGTATCAAACAGAGGGGTGCTTATCTATGTAATATGGGGGTTTTTGTAAAGTGAGGTACTCTGGAAGCAGAGTAGCAAAGTAACTGTAATATACTTCTAAATTAATAAATAAAATCTACTTTACTGATAAAAAAAAAAAAACTGTTTGCAAACTTAAGCAAGTTGGAGGTTTAAGAATGGGTAATCCATAACAAATGAATTTAGCTCTACTTGGGAAATGGCTTTGGAGATTCCCTTTGGAGTAGAATAACATGTGGCGTGCCATTATTGAGACTATATATGGCTGAAATCTCAATGGTGGGGATGTTGGAGGGCTAGAGCGGCACTTGTCAATGGCTCCAGCACATTCAGCATGATGCTTCAGCACGTAATAGAGTGAAACTATGGAAGGGTCTTTGATTGGGTGATGACCTTTTTATTTGATAATTGAAAGTGGGGTAATAACCCATTGAGGGATCGGCTCCACAAAATTAATTCCATCTTTATTTATAAAAACATACCTATTTTATTGGTTCGCTTTTGGATTGTGTTTTTCTTGACTTTTCCTCTCCTGACTAGAATTTGGTCCCTCTCTTCATTGGGTTCCTTTTCTTGTGTTTCATTCTTCTTTTCCTCAACTTTCTTCCCTTATCCCTTATTGGCCTTTCCTGTTGAGTCCATTTGGCATGGCCCAATCCCTCCTAAAAGTAGATCTTTCTGATGGGAGCTAAACAACTGGAAAATCAATTCTTGTGAGCAAATGTAGAAGAGAATGCCTAACTTGTCTCTTTCCTGCCATAAATGTGTTCCTTGTGCCTCAGTCAGGCATGCGCCTTTTGAAAATTTCATGCTTTTTTGCTTTTTTTGAACCTAGCAGCTGTGAAGGCTGAGTAGAAGACTTCATTTGAGTAACAAAGAAGTGGAGGAAAATTCTAGAAATGTTGTGGGATGAATAAGCAAGAACAATCAAGGGACTTGGAATTGTAGCCACATATAAGAGAAGAAAGTAGCCTAGTATGGGAGGTGGGAACAAATGACCAATAGCCAGTAGGTACCAAGAACAGCTAACACTCTTGTTGACTTGCAAGACAAGGAGTTACTAGGGAACAAACTAATGGAGAATAAATGCAAGAAATTCAGGGAGATAGGTTATCTAACAAGGTAACTCAATACCATCTTCAGCCGGATTGGAAGAAATGCAATGGGAATATGGGATGACAGATATACTAGCAAAGCAGGGGGTTGATAGACATCATTTGTTTTGGGAAAAAATGTAACTTCATATTTGGGGATTGGTTGGAGTGCCGCGACAATTGTACTAAATTTTAACTTCAGTTTAATTAGTGAATTCATTTTACTGATAAAAAATTGTAAGAAATTTGTAATGGAAAGGGGTTAGGTAGTGAAGACTAGCCTAACGAAAGGCACAAACTCTACTACATAATATTCTTTAAGAATAATCGATAAAATAACAGGTTTCATCTTGTACATTAGTCATTCATAATGTCAAATAAGTGAGGAGAAAAAGAAGGAAATAGGGGTGAGCATTTGGTTAATATGAAATTTTGGAAAACAAAAGTGTATAAGGGAAAACCAAACCAAAACCAAATTTTTGAAAAACCAAAATTTTCAATTTGGTTTTCAGTTATTTTGATTAAAACCGAATTTCATTAATCTATAGTATAATATTATATTATATTATATTATATATCTTAATATACATTATACAATGAAATTTGGTTAATTCAGTTTTTTTTGGTTAACTGAATTTCCAAATCTGAAAAACCAAAACCAACACTTTTGGCTCAATTTTTAAGTTTTAATGAAATAATTCTCATCCCTAGAAGGAAAAGTTGCTTAAAAGCATCCTCAAGAATTTGTGGAATGTCGGACTCCAATGCGTATCCAACATAGACACATCAGCCTCATCCATTAGAATTCATGCAATAAAGTTCATCATCATCATCAAAGCCTTGCCCCAACTATATGGAGCCGGCTACATGAATCTTGTTTCGCCATTCCATTCTGTTCACTGTTCAGTGCCATATCCATTTTCATATTATGGGCATTCAAATCATTTCTTACTAGTTCCACTCAAGTCCTTTCCATTCTGCCCCTAGCTCTTCTAGGCTCTAGCCCCCTTCAACTTGTTACAATTCTTATAATGGATGCTGTTGATGGTCTTCTATGCACATCACCAAACCACCTCAGTCCACTTTCATTCTATCACCTATTGGAGCTACTCCTAGCCTCCTACATACGACTTCATTTCTGACCCTATCCTTCCTAGTTTTACTACTTATCCATAGATTCAACCAAACATGGTACTAGAGAAAAATTTTAGATATAAGTAAGCATGTCATAGATGTAACCAAACATGCTAAAATGGGAGTAACCACTAATGAAATTAATTTCAGATATAAGTGACAATATTTCAGACTTCCAAATGCAATCCAAGTAAAGGAAACATAAGGAGAAGATATTCTCCAAGTATCTCTTTAATGTTTTCCTCCACACCCAAAGTCATCCCATTTAATTAATGTAAATCCAACCTTTTATTGTTCAATAAAAAATCCAACCTAATACACCTTCAGAAATTCTTTTTTTTTGTTATAATTAACGTATGCATTTCATTAGAAAAGGAAAAAACCCTACTGCTTACAAAAAGGTAGAAGGATTGTAATTGTGAGAAGAAAAAAAACCCCTTCAGAAATCTAAAAATCAGAGACAGTCTCTGAGATCACAAAGTGTTAATTTAGATGTCAACTAAACTGGTTAGAAAATTTAATCAAACTTTAAGCAGCCAAACGGCCTAGACCAAGTGTCAACAGAATGGTACTATTAGCTAGTGTTTGGTTTGAAAGAAAAGGTAGAGAAACCTATACAAATATGATAATTTTAACACTGAATTTATTCAGAGTTCGCAGAAGAGGATATAAATGAAACTATTCAGAGTTTCATTCAAAATTTAACCCGAAGGATGACATCATTCAAATTTTATTGAAATTTTTAACACCAACTATTCAAAGTTTGCAGAAGATGATATAAATGAAAAATATGTGCTACTTTCTATATTTTGCAGAATCTCCCCTGTCCAGTTATTGAATAAACATGCCAACTATATGAAATCATATTTTTAATTTTTTTATCCAAGAGACACACAACCACCAATTAAAGTGCAATTCCCATAGTTTCTCATAATGGACTGAAAGTAGGAAAAAGTTAGCTACTAGCCACAGAAGTTTAAACCATGGATTACACTCAAAGAGAGATATTTCACCAAAAGCAACCAATAAGGAACTTGGTATATTCTACTATGATCTATATATGATAAAATAGGCAATTAAGTTTTACCAAAGTGTTGCTGTTGGATTTTGTTGACAACTGCTCATCGCCTGTATGGATCCTTGACATGGAATTGTTGTCAAGTCCACTACCTTGCTGATCAAAATTCTTATGTGAACTTGTATACTTATGGTCAAGAGAAGATATATTTGCTTCACAATCTCCATCCAGTCTTCCAGATGATAAAAATGGCAGTTCCACCGAGGCAGTGGATTTGTCTGCCTCTGGCCCACAAAATGATTTATTACTTGCAGATAAATCCTCCATCTGCCCAGGCAAATGTAATTGCTTATGTACAGGCTGGATACTAGCTGGCAAGTTTTGGTGAGCAAATACCGTATCTAGATTGGCTTGAGAGACCTTTTTCTGAGGCCCAGGTGTCTGTTCCAAGCAATTTGGCCTCCTTCCCCTAAAAACACCCCAGAGGAAAAATAACATGTTCCAACCTGCCAAAGCATCATGTAAAAATTAGTAAAGGAGTTGTTCTACATGTACCCATACAAAAAAAACCAGAATATAAAAAAGAAAGAAGAAAGGTTTCCTTAGCTATCATGACGCGTGCAACATTAGACTAAAATAACACCAGAAAAGTTCATATTCCGCATAGATACCATGTTGATAGGAGAAAATATGCATGCAAAAGTTTAGTCCAGCATCGAAGTAAAGGATATTGCTATCAGTTCTTACGCTGGGATTTATCTGGTAACTTATTTGATGGGAATATCAAAAGTTCAGTTCCATCAAAATTTCCTTTGAGAGCTAAGTCATTCCTGATCATCTTATCCAACAAGCACTTGTAGCATCTTTCATAGCTGTGACAAGTCAAAGCATGACAAGTTCAACAAGTGTATCAGTATGAAAAACATCACTTCAAACAAGGAAAGAAATGTCATAACAACAACAGACCTCTCAATATCTTTAGCAAAGAAATAGAGAGCAACATTATCTTCTGTTGCATGGTTATCATCAAATTGTCTTGGCCATGTACTCAGGCGGGGAACTTCCTCCAACAGGACTTTGCTAGGAAACTTTTTCACCACCTCAGGGACTTTAGGTGATGCACAGGTTGACAAGTGTGCTTGAATCCCATCACAGAGATCAGGTAGTATTCCATTTCTTTGCACCTCAAAGCAACCTCTGCATACAAAGACCTAGTCAGCTAGATACTCTAAAAAAAAAGCAAGGCATACCTAGATTATCAATTGGATAAGTTTCAATGAGACAACGATTTAATTTCAAACAGACAGGAACAGATAAAGGATCATACTGCCATAAGAAATCATGTTCAGGAATTACTGAAATCCCTGAAGGAGCAGCCACAGAAGATTCTAAAAAAGGAAGGTTGCTTATGGAAGAACTCGTCTTATTTGCATCCACAGAGAAAGAGGGATCTGATTCTCCTGCTTGGGGGGGAATTAGTTCTTCTCTTAAGTGTATGGCATACTGCTTCACATTATCGACAGTTGTAATTCTACTGATGTCAGCAGCAGAATTCCTGACAATTTCTTGTCCATCACTAGTCCCTTGACTAGAATTATTTCTCAAGCAACTTGATGAAGCTGATAATTGATCTTTAGAAACTTCAGTACTCAAATCAGTACTTGACATGGACAATTCATCCAGCTGCTCAGGTGACCTATTCTTTCTGCATATTCCAGGTCGTTTTAGTATCTTGGGTTCAACTGCTTCTTTCAACTTGCAACTTTTATCCATCATCTCTTTTGAGATTTTCTCAGCAGAAGCTTCTAGAACTGAAACCCGAGAATTAGAAACTGGGCAGGATTGTGCAACATGACCCATCCCTTTACATTTTTGACAACGGGCACTTTGACCCCCAACAGAGATACTTTGCCTTGAATGGCCTAAATGAGGTGGCTCCCTGGACTTTGCCCCCTGATTCAAGGATTCACGAGATTGAGGTAAGCCATCTTGCAGAAGAGTATCATGTTTACCACATGCTCTATCAGCAGACACAGAAGAACTTGATGTAGGCTCGTCCTTGGGACTAACTTGGCTTGGCTTTTGCTCAGTAGAACTGCACCTTCCATTAGATGATAGAGCACCAACTGCACTCTGTCTCTTCACTTCATTGGATGCAGCTGAGCACAAAAAGAAAACAGTGTAAAATAAAATGACCAAAGAAAATAGAAAGAACAATAACCATTTGCAAGCTTCATAGAAAGAGAAGATAAATTCTACCTAAAGCATTTCGAATATCTGATCCTTTATTTGCAAGATTGGCCGGTTTTGATGAAGTTTTTAATTTACCATCAGCTTGAGCAGGTTTTGGATCACGGAAGTTAGTTGCAGAGGATAGAAATGATGCATTTTCAGCACGAGAATTAATTTTTTGATCATTCTTCAGAGTAGACATGCTAGAAACAGCTCTTGGAGAACTGACCAAAGGGCGATCTGATTTGAATGAATTTTTCCTTTCAATTAAGTTCCGCTCTTTTGCTTGTTTTAGTCCCTTTAGTTCTTCAACACGAGAGAGATTAGGGGAAAGAATTTTCACTTTTGATTCAGTCACATTTAAGCAACCCAAGTTTTCCGATTTGAATGACATAGATTTACCTAATGTTCTGACAAGACCCTCCTTTCTCATGTCACCTATCACACAGTTTCCAGCAACTTTTTTCTTCTGGGAGACATCCTCCTGTACTAATTTGACCTTTGATTTCAAGTTTAACGTATTGAATGATTTTGACTTTAAAAGAGTACCTGAAAAAGCCACAATTTTAGAGTTGAGAATAGATTCTAACATTAAAAAATTGACACAATATGAAATGTCATTTTCTGTCAGTGGAATAAAACAAATTTACTTAAAAGAAATGTTTGTCAAAAATACCCCGGGGTGACTGAAGCCGTGATTGGATCCTTGAAGGGTTAGGACCTGTAGTAATAGGAGAATGTGCAATTTCATGAGAATTATTAGCAAAGTGGCTTCCAAATGAAGCTACTTTATGGATGGTTTTTACTTTCCCCTTATCCAAACTCTTAAATGAACTTTCTCGAGACAATAAAGGCTTTTTGCTAGGGCTGGAGGCCTTTGGAGATCCTACACTTGTATCAAATGCCTGCCTTTTTGCTGCCGAAGCAACCTCAGAATTGTCTAGATGCCTCTTAACAGACAGAAGGGAACTTGAGATAACTTTGGTACTCCTGTTTCCCTCGGAATCTGGCGCCTTCAATTCCACCTTCATCATCATCTTTGAACTGACAGTACTGGCACCTCCAGAATTTTGACTTCTTTCGCTTAGGCATGGTTCTTTAGAAAACCCTGATGTAGTTTCGACCTCATCCTGCTTTTGTTTTTCAGTATCCTCCTTGAGCTTGCATTCTTCACACATCCAGTCACCTTCTGGGACCTTATCCAACATTAATCGCATGCAATAACTGATTGACAAAAAATAGAACAAAATGTGCTACCTTAAAGATGTGCATCCAGATAAAAACAGAAACAATACTTGAATATAATAAGAAAACAGATTCAAAGTGCTTACGTGTGCTCAGCCCCATCACTGCACCTACTACAAAAAGCAAGCAAGTCTTCCCGACCTGCGTCACCACAGATATCACAAACCTTTACCTGTTTCCAGATGGCACAAGTCAGTATCCCACTCTATCATAGAATGGCATTCTGATGAGAAGAAAATAGTGCTGTAAAGATGAAAATATAGCCCCAGAAAACTGTGAGAAATTGGGCCCAGTCAGTGCCTTCTCATGGAATTAAAATACAGGTGAGACTATGGTGCAAATGCAGTTCCATTTCTCTTTCGATGTGCATTAAGAAACTCTGCTATATAGGTAGTGGATAGTTTCTTATGAACAGAATGACATTGTTTTTATCCTCTTGGATTGCCAAGGGAAACTGGAAAATATATTTTCAGACTTCCGTCTCCCTAATAATCTTCCCAAATCAACAATACAAAAATTTAGGAAACCAAAAATATACTATAAACATCAGATTTTATAGCTTCATACCAGATTTGGACTTAAAACATGGAATTTATTCAAACAAAAATTCTCAAAGCACATTGCTCAAAATCAATGTTTCCAAACTGCTCTTGGCCAGGATGGTCAATGAAACCATGACCCAAAATGCTGACCAGGTCTAAGTTTTTTAACGGTTTTGATAATTATAACTGAATTAACCACCTGGGGCTTTTACATTTTGTGTCAAACTTCATTGCACCATCCGCTTCACATTTTGGTTTTGATTGGGATTTCAGTATTCATCAAGGTATTACCATATTAGGGATTCTGATCTCTTGAAATGTGCTTAGACTCCATCAAATTCTCTATGGAGTGTTTCTGAATCCCCTTGACCGCACATTCTTTCCCTATGAAAGAGATTTGCTGTAGACACTTGCAATATCTAGGGTTTTATTGAGAAAGAAAAGGAGAAGAAGAGGGAAGAGAAGAAGAGAGAGTTACTGTTCACTCTCTCAAACTTGAGATTTTATATTTTGAGAGAAATTACAAGCCCTCCCATGGGTGCCCAAATACAAATGAGCAAAAATAACAAAAATACCCTTGCCCCCAAACAATCTCAACACTCCCCCTCAAGCTGAGCATATGTCAATCATGCCCAACTTGTCTAGGTTCTTGGAAAACTTTGGATGATGAAGGCCTTTAGTGAGAATAAGAAAGCTGGTCTTCTGACCATACAAAGGGTAAGCAAATCTCTCTACTGCCTATCCTTTCTCTAATAAGTGTAACCACCAATATGAGAAGGTTTAATGAGTTCATAAATGCTTGCGAGTTGAAGGTACCACTTAAAGATCAATTCCCTTCCTTATTCTCCCTTTCTAGGTACAAAAATAAAATTGCATCCACCTTTGTTGCCTCCTTTGGTTCAGGGCCTGAACTCAATTGGGATTTGAGGTCAGTGTTTTAAAAGCGCAAGGCGCAAAAAAATCAAAAAATTATTAAACATAATATTAATAAAGATATAAACTTAAATTTTAAAATAAATGTTTAAAAAAAAAACCTATTATCTAAAATTAAAATACATAACCATAACATGTAAAGCATATTCAAATGAGAATTTAAAAATAAAATCAAACATGTAAAACATTTTCAACCATATAAAACACACAATCTCTTTTTTTTCTCAATTACATTACTTCAAGTAGCTAATGTGACATATTACATTCCTAATTCTACGAGCTGCCTTTGTGCCATGCCCCTCGAGGCAAGCCCAAACAAGTCTGTGTTAGGGTCTTAAATTCTTAGTTTTCACCACTGTTTTCAAAGCCGGACCGGACCGGACGGTTGGATCGGAAAAACCGGGAACCGGTCACCTGACCGGTTCCATTTTCCTCCAAAACCGCTTTTTCCCTCAAAACCGTTGATTTTCGTCAGCAAACCACTGAACCGGCCGGTTAACCGTTCAAACCGGTAATCGGACCCCTGATCGGTTTGGTCACCGGTTCGTTTTTAAAAACCATGGTTTTCACATAAAAAATAATGATTTTATAGTTTTAATTACTTTTTAAGAAGATATTTTATTAGGATGAATGAATAGACATCATTACCAAATAGGGGATTCTCGAAGCCTTGATGAGCGAGCGAAGTCGAATTTAAGACCCTAACATGGACTTGTTTGGGCTTGCCTTGAGGGGCGTAGCATAGGGGTCCGGGGGCGGAGCCCCGACCTAACCGCTAGACAAAAAAAAAGCAAAGAAGTGTCAAATTTTCAAAAGGCGCATGCCTGGGCTGAGGCGCAAGTCGCACCAGGTGCACGCCTAGGCGCACCAAGCATGCGGCTTTTGAAAGGGCTATGCCTAGGACTTGGGGGAGGCACCTACCCTAAAATGCGCCTCACCTGTGTGCCTAGGCACGCCTTTTAAATCACTATTTGGGGTTTAGAAGAGGTCTTGGAGAAGAAGAATTGGTTTCAATTTTGTCTTTAGTTCAAACTTTGCAAAAAGTCTTCTTAGACCCTTCTATGGCAGATACTCGGATTTGGACCCTTTCCTCCTCTAGCACTTTCACTTGTGCCTCTTTTTCAATGCCCTAATTCAACCTACTCCATCTGCCCTTCCCTTCCCTACGAAAGAAGTGTGGGGGAAACCAATCCCACCTAGGGTTGGAGCTCTTTGTTGGGAAATAGCTCTGGGAAGAATTAATACTTGCAATCAAATTCAAAAAAAACAAAAAGAAACTTTTTTATGCTTGTTCCCACACAGGTGTACCCTTTGTAAAGCCAATGGTGAGTCCTGCTTTCACTTACTAATATCATGCCCCTTTGTTTCTTCTATTTGGGAGTGGTTTCTTTCTTTATTTCGTTGCAGGTGGACTCCCCCTTCAAGCACTTAAAACCTCTTCGTCTATTATGTTGGTAGTTGGATCAAAAGGAGGGGAAGAATCCTGTGGAGGTGCACTAGGACAGCGGTTTTATGGACAATATGGGAGGGAAGGAACCAAAGAATCTTTGTTGAAAATGAAAGAAGCAGAGAGACAATTATAGAGGTGATTACTATGAGGGTGGTCTAGTGGGTAAAAACAGTGAACATATTTGATGACGTTCCCCTAGAGGCCATTGTTAATAACTGGCAGTAAATAGCAACCTCGGCTCCAAGCAGAAACTATCACCCAGCCTTCATGGCATCCCCCAACGGAAGGCACTGAAGCCCAGGGCCATCAGGGATAGGTCGTGTCTTCAAATCGGAGGCAAGATCGGTGGTAGCTCTTTATTCAGGACCAGTTGGATTTGGGGACTCACTGTGAGCAGAAAGTCTGGCCTTGATAGAGGGGGTTGAAAATGGCTAAGGAATTAAATATAAATAGGTTGATCATTGAAGGAGATTCACAAGTGGTAATTGGCTGGATAGAGAAGTCAAATGATGGGATATGGACATACATTAACGAGTGAAGACAATTCAAGTGGTTAACTCAGGGAATGGAAGTGCATATACAGTGGGTTAAAAGGTGTATCAATTCTTTTGCAGACGCAATGGCCAAACAGGGGGTGGGAAGACGGCAATTGTTTTGGGCTACATTGTAATTTTCTCTTTAGGGGGAGAGAGAAGAGAGTTCACCTCCCCTCACTTTTGTATTTAAATTTTTTTATTAATAAAAGTTTTTCTGTTAATCATCAAAACAAATTGAAGCTTAAGTTTTTTTCCTTCTCTTCTTTTCCAAGACCAGTCGGTGCTAGTACTTCCTCCTCTATGGACAATAACTCAGTAGCTCTGGAAAAAAAAAAGGCAAAGGTTCGGAAGTTTACCTAATAAAAAAATTGCTGAGAAAGCTGTAGAGGATGGCAAAAGCCTTGGCTTGTTTTTCTGGGGTGGTAAGGAGTTTGCTAGAAAAGCCTTTGAGGACTTTGATAGGAGAAAGAAGGAAGACAGGATGAATAAAGTTGTAATTGAGAAAGGGGGGAGATTTGGGATAAGGATGATGATGGGCAGGAGGAAGTGTTTGAGGGGGGGATTAGGAAGATGGCTTTTCAAGGTGTTGCTTGGTTTCACAGCAGGTGGAGGTGTGTGGAATCGTCGGGAGAGTCTGGTGTTGTTTGGTTTTTGTCCCTTTTTGAGTCTTGTCATCTGGTTTCAATGGTTATAAGCTGTTTCTTAGTGTATTTCTCTTTCAAGTGATAACTAGACACCTTCCTTCTGTATTCTCTTTTTTTTTAATGAAATTCTTTTTATAATTCAAAATGAAGAGGAATATTTTGGGTGAATGTAGCACGAAGTATATTTAAGACTTACATTTACCTAGTTACTAATGCAATTATTCCATTTCTTTAGGGGTTGGAGATGGATACTTGGCCGGAGGGATGCAGACAGTGAGGTTCTGAAGCAACGACTCTGAAACTCTGAAGACTGAATGCAGAATAAATCAGGAAATATTCTTTTTTTATCAATAACAGAATCAATTCATTAGATAATTAAGAATAAGTACAAGGGCAGGGGGGATAAACTCTCTTAACTCCCCCCAGAAATCAGGAAATAGTCTAGGTACATTTTCTCCTGTAAGAACAGAAACTAGAACTCTCTCTCCCCAATGTGTGTGCGTGCGCATGCACATGCATGTGAGTGTACTAACAGAAGCAAGAGCTCAGTGCCTTTGTTTCTCTTCAATTCTCCTTATCTCTTCCTCCCCCCACCCCCACTCTGTGCAATCTCTCCCCATTCTCTGCTATTGTTTCACATTTATGATAGAGAGAGAGAGAGAGATTTTAAGTTTGTTCCCCAAAATTCAATCTCAAGATTTTATAATCTTGACATGAGGACATATGCAAGATTGTGGTCGCTTTCACAGGGACATGTAAACACAATATTAATTCAGATTCAACAAGTTGTAAAAAAGGAACTTAATAATTATAATACTGCAAAGAACATGGAGAGCCCAACAAATTCCAAGACAGATATTTCCTATTTAAATAGAATCAGAACAAGAACAGCATCTAATAGAGAAAAGGTGTGCTTGTCCCAGAAAACCATGAAAATAAGAAAATGTCAGTACTTACATCATCCTCAACAATATCTGATCCATCACTCTCATCAACAGGCTCAGACTGCAAAGGAGGCTCAAGCATATCAGCTACCTTGGGCAATGCATATGGCTTATCAACTTGTTCATTTTTGACAAAACAGTTTATGGCTTCAGTTGATGAGTCCCCGTTAACCAAGACAGCTTCTGATTCTAAGCACGGATGAACTTTCATTGAAGCCCCACAAGAGTTACTTCTGCCAAGGCTAGCTTTACCGTTTTCTAACTGTGGAACAATTTTAGCACACTTAAGTGAAACAGTTTTTCCTGTAGCACTGTTGGACTCTACAACTTGTCCTAATGAAGATTTAACATGTTCTGTGGAACATTCAGAGGGTTCTTCCCGGTGATGTGAACTTGAATCTTCTTCCAAATCCTTCCCATCTGTATCATGGGAGACTGAGTTACCATTTTGAGAATGAGAATAGGGACTCTGAACTTTTCGTGAAACCCTGATAGGATAAACATCTTTTGAGGAAGGTATATCTAATGGCTCTGGCTTTGGAGTTAAAACTGGGGGTGTAGCAGCATTAGTACTTCTCTTGTATAGAGATTCTATGGCGACTGTGCTTGGCCACCTAGAGTTATTTCTGCTCTCCTCTATTTTACAATTCAAATCATCAATACAACTTGAAGTATTTTGAGCAGAAAGTGTTATGTCCGTACCCCCTGGAGAAGAACTGCTAACAGAAGCCAAATTACATGGTAAATTTTTCCTGTTTATGTCCACATTAAGATCTACAACTGCCACATTTGCCTCATTAGCTCCACTAACACATGAAATATTATCACCATGGCATTCTAAACCTTTCTGCTCCTCAAACTGGTTTGAATAAGTTCTCTGACCCAAATCTGATGCAAGACAACCTTGCAATGATGTTACGGCAGTCTGAGAAATCCACTGTACCTTTGAAATAGGTTGATCTTCCCCACCGGTTCCACCTGAAGAGAGTTTCGGAAGCATCTCAACATCTTCAGACGCATCTGACGCATCAAAGGTCTTCAAGGTTGCTTTACTTTCAGCATTTTCGGAGATTGAGTCATGACTTGAACTGGCACTGAGCAAGTTACTTGTTTCACTAAATGTAGGTTGTCCATCACTGCATGCTCTGCTCTTCGAAGGATGTGGCACATTGGCATCATTTAAAGAACACCGACTAGCTGCTTTTCCTTGAGAAGTTTCATCTGAAAACTCAGACTTTGATCCCATGAAGGATACAGCTCGGTTAAAATGCATACAGGATGAGCAAGGAGTAGCGCATACGTTACATATCCCGGATTCTGCTTTCACATTAACTTTCCTACTTACATAATGCACACTAAATCCTCTTTCAACTTGAGATGATCCCTAGTGAGTTAAAAAGTATAAATACATTAGCAAAAGGCAACTTATAAACAAAGAATCATGTTATACAATATAAGCATAGTAGCTCCAAACTGCACAAATACTTCCATCATCAGAAAATAGGTACAACATTAAATGAGTATATTACAAAACAAATGCACTACCAAGAAAAAGAATGTCTAGATTATGGTTACCAGACCTAAAAGCACCTAGTTCAGAATGTTCATTCCTAACTTATGTTTACCCAGATATGGCAATGACACAGTTGGATAGGGGTGAGCAAGAAAAACTAAAAAACCGAACCGAACAGACGAAACCGAACCAAAAATTTTCAGTTAACGGAACTGGTCAGTTCAGTATTGGTTTGGTATTTTTAAAAACCAAAGGTACCAGTTCTGTTTCGGTTAACCAATAAAAAACTGACAGTTAACCGAACCAACCGGTATACATATATTGCTATATATTATATGTATGTTTATGTAATTATATATATTTTATATTATCCACATATTGAAAATTAATAATATGCATTATATATAAATATATATTTACAATATATAATATATTAGTTATTATTTAAAAGATAATATTTTATATGTATTTCTAGGTCTTTATTATATATTTATATATTATTTACAATATATAGTATAACATAAAAAAACCAAAAACCAACAAACCAAACTGATGGTAAACCAAACTGGTCAACCGGCTAACCAATCAGCTTCAGTTTGGTTTCGGTTACCGGTTTCTGAAAAACCAGTAGTACCAGTTCGGTTTCAAAAATAAGCCAACTCCCCCTACAGCTGGACATGTAGGATACAGAATTTATACTGAATATTTAAGTGTCTGACACAATAAGATGCCAACTCCACCAGTGTGAGCTTGTAAGTAATAAGAAGTATTTTATTAAAGATCAAATAAGAACTATCAAAGGATACGACATAGAAATTCCATAAAGAGGCATGAGCTGCAGCCTCAAAAACAAATCAGGATTACAATTGAGGCCAAAATAAATGATCCCTATGCACCCCGTGATTAGCTAGAAAGTCTTCCAACCCATTAGCCAATCTCCTGTCCCACTTAACTCTCACTATTATGTTGGAAGTTAGCCACTTGAATCTTCTCATCACCCCCCTAAAGGACCAAGCTACAGTCCCTGGCTCTTTCAGCCACCCAACTACCAGTTTAGAATCACCATAAATTAGCAAACTCCCAAAGCTCAGCTCATTAGCAATCCCTGTAAAACTGCTTGAACCACTGCACTAACTGCATCCCTCACTCCAATTAGACCAGAAAATAAGGCAACAATTTGACCCTCTGCATTTCTAAAAACTCATCCAATACCAGAAGGCCCAGAATTATGAGACTGCTACCATCAACGTTTAGCTTGATAAAGCCTTCTTTAGGGGCCTTCCAAGCATACTTGTCGCCTTGCCTAAATGATTTGACTTTTAGCAACTAGGTGCCCGCCTAGGCGACTAAGCGCCTACCTAGGCAACAAAAATGACAAGGCAGGCACCTTTTATAATATCATTTATATTGCTGAATCTTATTAATGTATGTGTTAATACATTTTATTATATGCTATATATATATATATATATCAATTATACTTTGTTTTAATGTTTTACTATTGAAATTTAAAAGAAAAAAGGGTTTTGAGGAGAGAAAAAGAAAGAAAGAAAGAAAGAAAGTAAGAAAGAAATGAAAGAGGGAAGAAAGAATATAATAATAAAGTTTTTTTTTCTATTCTCTCTCTCTAATTAAATAAAACAGAAACTCCATCCTTGTTTTTTTTTCTATTTTACTTTCTATCTTGAATATTTATCATATAAAGTTAATAACCCTCTTTAGCTGCTAATTAATATGAATTTGCTCTATTAAATACCTATTATAGTAGTATTTTTTTGAAAATAATGAAATTAATATATGTAAAAGATTCTTATCTTTTAGATGTGATGATTTGCCACATTTTTAGAGGAAATTTAATGTTCTTAATAAAGAGAATTGCTATTTTTTCAATTAACATACATGCCGAATGGTATATAAAACTAGGAAACTAGCCAAAAGTCAGCCTTTTATATTATAAAATTTCTATCACCTAGGCGACTAGGTGCCCGTGTTGCCCAGAATTGCCTAGACGCCTTGAAAACTATGCAAGCTACTATAGATTTGTCCTTAACCAAAGAAGATTTAGCAACCAATTCCCAATTTCTCCAAAGGTTGAAAAAGGAGAATTATGAGAAAAGATCCATTGCTTTAGTCTGATTGGTCATTAAAGATCAATTAAAGATCCTAGCTCATCCCTCTCCTTATCATTAAAGATCCTAGCGTTTCTTTCCTCCCAGACTGTCCAAACCAAAGAATCCCTAGAACATCTCGACAACACTTTCCCTCTTCTCTCAGCACATCTGAAGGTAGACCAATGTGAGCTTGTCTTACACCATCTATCAGGTTGGAAGTTGGGACTAGAACATTTACCAAACTTTCACTGTGCTCATGCTAGCATGGAATGCTTTAAAATGCGGAGGCGTGACATGTGGTGTTCCACTACCTAGAGGCACGAGGCGTAGTTTAGAATGTAAGAGGTGTGAGGTGCTCATGCTAGCACACAATGTTTCTTTCTTTTTTTTTTTATTATTTTACATGAGGTGTGCATGAGGCGTACGCCTCTTGCACCTGAGGCATACACTTCAGAGGTGTCAGCGCCTCTGGCATACGCCTCAGGGCGTTTTGGGGGCACCTCGCCTGGAGGCGTATGCCTCCCACGCCTTTTAAAACACTGCTAGCACGTTCTCTGGAAATGGCACATTTCACCCTAACCCAAGTATAGTGTCAAATGGGCAAGGGTTTGCTAAGATGGTACCCATAAGTGACCCATGACAACATCACCTGGTTGTGGTTATTAACTTCGTTGTTAATGCACCAACAGGACCTACTCTGGTAAATAGACACCCCAAGAATGGCATTGTAAGTAGTGATTAAACAATCAGGAAATGGAAAGCACTTGCCTCCTAGGCAATTGTTGGAAAGATGGCTAGGGGAAGAAACCTAGAAGATATAGATAACTGACAGCCATGTTGCTTTCTAGTAGTATACATAATTTTGACATTTGATTGTGTAGACTTCTTAATGCATGTGTGCAGGACCTAAAAAATCCATTATGTTCTGAATATGTTAATTCATGAAAGGGAAAATTTGTTTTCACAATATAGAATATGGATTATTGGATAATAACCATGATGTATCAAATTTAATTTTCATGAAAGAAAACTTGTTTCCTAGCAAATTGTTCTTCAAGAGGCCAGACTGCATCCTAGCAATTATTTTCCCAGCCACACAATCTGGTGCGGTAGTGCCTAGCAACACCATCTAAAGTGAAGTTCCTGGCATGGACTGCAACTCTAGGGAAACGTCCAACTGTTGGTAAGCCACTGAGGAGAATGCCACTGGAAAATGTTAGTTGTGGCCTCTAATTAACTGGTGTGGACAGAAAACCATCTAATTCTGCATTCCATTTTATAGTAAATATGTGGTATGTGGTACCAGATATTTTTGGGTGGAGTGGTTGTTTTCCAGAGTCTGCAGTGTTGGCAGCTTGAAGGTTGAAAAAAGAGAGGGAAAGCAAAATGGGGTCTAGTATCGTTGACCATGTTCAGGTGTGTGTGGTCAGAAAGAAATGCACAAGTGTTTGAAAATAAATCTACCACATGGACAGAGTCAAAAAAAAAAAACTAGCATATGAACAGTGGTGTTTGGGAAAATCGAAGGCACTCTGTTATTTCTGTGTTCATAGCTAGCTTCTCAATAATTACTTTAAAGGTTTATCCAACAGAATTTTTTACTAGGATATTTTGTTAATATGTTAATATCATACTAACTATGGTACTATACTATGTAAAGATCCACATATATTTCTTTTGTGTACATAGCTGATGGATATGTAATCAGTTTATCAAAGCAGTACACTACGTCACCTATTCAAATATAATAACAACAATAATAATAATAAAATATTACTGAACAATGTATTTCTAATTCATTTGAATTTAATGTTGTAATCAATGATACTTGGATATCTGTAATGCCTACCCCAACATTGTTGAATACAATACATAAAATAGAATTGCATGGGCACTTCTAGATATACTAACACTTACAAAACACATAGAACTATATGTTTTAACAAGTCAAATTATAAAAAAACTATACATGTTAAAAACTTGATTACATTTAGCAAGCGACAAGTCTTGAGAAATAATACTTGCTTTGAAAACTATATACTAAGAGCATGATATAACATATAAGCATTAAGCATATTTATATGGGATACACTTATCAGCATCTAGGATTTTAAAAACTGGTTAGGCAGCTTCCTGCTTTCCTTATCTGTTCCAAATCCGTATCTAGGAATCATATGTTATAATTTGGGAAGATGCACCAGAACAGCAGTGGTTTGGACAATTTGGGAAGAAAGGAATTTAAGAATCTTTGAAGACAAAGAAAGGAGTAAGGAAGCTGTGATAGAGGTTATAACTCTAAGAGTGGCACATTGGGTGAAAACAGACTTTAAAGTTGAAGATTTCTTCAGTTCGTGGGGAATAATTGCTAATTCTTCCTCCAGAAGACAAAAAATATATGAGGCTTGGTCCCCCCACCCAAGTGATAGGTGGAAGAAATTGAATTTGGATGGTAGTGGTTTGGGCAATCCTGGCCCCTCAGGTATTTGAGGGGTAATAAAGGAAGAGGATGGAAACATATTAGCCATGTATTCAGGCCCTGTTCAGCAAGGTAATGTGGTCAGATCAGAACTAATGGCAGCAGTTTATGGGATAGAGAAAGGTAAAGAAAGGGGATTGTGAGGCTAATCATTGAAGGTGATTTGAAAATAGTTGTGGTTTGGCTGAAAAGGGGGGAAAGGGGTAATTTAGTAATTAAGGAATGAGTTCAGGCACTTCAAACAGCTATCTAAAGACATGATGCTTCATAAAATAGGTTAGGGGATCTGCATACAGTATGGCTAATGATTTAACTAAACAAGGGATTTAAGACAAACCATTTCTGGGCTTATTTGTAATAATTGGGATGGTTTATTTCCCTGGGTTTGTTGTTTTTTATCATAACTTGTTGTATCTCTCTTTTCTAATTTAATGAATTAATTTTTGTGTTTCTAATTAAAGAAAAATTCATAGGTTATAATTTACATTGCTATATAGAAAGTCAAGATGCCTTCAATATGTTGTCACATCTCATAGTTATAAGCTTGACAAATTGGTTATGTATGAAATAATTCAGTATGATGTCATATGCTTTGCATGTCAAAGGAAGTTCATCACTGATTATTATTGAAAAGGTTTCTGATGTGGAGCTCCAGGGGATATTACTGATGAGTCTGGATATTTTAGTTAAGGAGGAAGAGGTAGTAAAGGAGTCAGATATAAGCCTCAAAGACAAAGTGAAATATCAGAAGTCTACTAGAAATGGTCTGATTATGGAAAAAAATGTCAAGCAGAAAAATTAGAAATTGGATTTAAATATGGTGATTGACAAGGATGTTCATACTAGTAAAAGTTTACCTTTATGCTTTTTGGGGAGAGAGGAATTTATCAGGAAAATGTAAATGGATTTAAATGAGAAAACAATTTAAAATTCTGACTGCCCATGAGGATGATACATTCCAGACTGGACCTAATACAATGGATAGTTAGATGAGTGAGGAGTCTGAAAACCAGCATTTTTGGGAAGTTTACTTTATTGCAAAGTTCGGAGAGAAGGTTTATTTTGGAGAATTCTATGGGGATAAGTGATGTCTGAGATGGAGTTGCATAGCCATTCTCTGCCAGTTGGTCCTTTTGTCTTTTTCCCATGCCTTATGGTTTTATTTTGGCATTAGGTTGGTTGCTGAAAGCTGTAGGAAGTTGGCGTGGATTGTAAATGTTAGATTGGGGTATTGGGATTATTGGTTTTGTTTGGGTGTTGAATGATGCTTTTGTTTTAGCATCTAGGCCCAAGAGTATTTCAAATGATGCTGAGGCTGTGATGCTTGTATACTTCAGAACTAGAAAAATAAAGACCTTTGATGGTGAAATTGAGGAATTCAATTTCCAACCCCCTTCGAATCTTTTTTTGATAATTAAACCCCTTTGAACTGTTATTTAAAAAATTTGGAAGGACTAATCCAAGAAATTCCAAATGAAGAGAAAATTTTATAGGAGACTTAAATAGGCATGTAGGAAAAAGAAGTGTAGGGTATGATATGGTGCATGGAGGATTTGAGTTTGGGGAGAAGAATGAATCAAGAGATACTATATTAGATTTTGCAGACGTTTTACTTGCTTGACTTTGATTAGGTTAGATGAGAAAACATCCTAGTGAGGTTAATGGGCGTTGAAGATCAGGAAAAGTTGGGGTTCATGATGGCAACTAAGTAGAGAAGAGAGTCACAGGTCAAAGCTAAGAAATTTATCTTTGAAGAGTACAGAATCCAGCGTCAATGGGCATTGAAGATCAGGGAAGAAGGAAAGGAAATGGTGTTCTTGGTCGGAGAAGCAGCAATACAATGGTTGAAGGGTTTTATTGATGGTGTGATGTTCTCTGTTAGAATGCAAGGGTGGAAAAGTTCTCTGAGTATAGCAAATAGAAGGTATGAAACAATGTTACGGTGGACTAGGAAAGGATGCTGCGTGACAATTGCAGAGTTCTTTGAAGAAGTTAACAGGGAAATGATTTGCCTGCCAGAAGCGAAGATAGCAGCGGCTGGAAGAGGATTTCTGAAGAACTGCAACAGTACTTTGTGTTTCATCGCTTTAGAAAATCAGGGAGAGAAACAGATTGATAAGTCTGTAGAAGTTGTTTGCCTTAAAGAATCAAAGGAGAGCCCAGAATCCAACAGGGATGCTGCGAGTTCCTGCAATGGCCAACAAAAGAAACAGGGGTTGGTTATTGATGGAGCGCAATCCGGTCGGTCTTAGCTGTCAATAAACTCGCCTCTGAGCTGGAGCGTCGGGGAGCCTGAAACGGGAAAAATGAGAGAACTCCGGGGGGAACCCGGTGTGATAACTCCGAAGATCAAGTCAGTAATCTCTCAAAGGCAAAGTGTAGGCCAGATGGCACAAAGTTCACATACATTGTTCGTTGGGGGCAAGGGGTTCTTATAATCACTTCGCGCACTCGCTCCGAGGCCCTTGTCAGGTCGGGTATGATTACCCTTACGTCTGTCAATTCGGCTGTCGTCCTTTCTGCTGGGACAAAACTGTCATTGCCTAACCGTCTCTCTAACTGGAGATGGCGGTGGCAGGTGGCCGTTTAGAGTGCGGCCGTCAAGCGTCAGATCCCAAGCCAGCCAGGTGCGGCGCCCTTGGGAACGGACTTCCTCAGTGTCAGGCATAGTACGGTTTGTTTGGTTTTGGTGCCCTGAAGGTGTGGAGTGGTGAGCGAGGCGAAGTCCTGAGTTCGGAGGTATGTATAGGGCAGGTCAGTTCGGCAAGGTGTATCCCGAGCTGTTACCAGGTAGGTCAGTTCGGCGAGGTATGTCCCGAACTGTTGCAAGGCAGGTCAGTTCGGCGAGGTGTATCCCGAGCAGTTACCAGGTAGGTTAGTTCGGCAAGGTATGTCCCGAACTGTGGCAAGGCAGGTCAGTTCGGCGAGGTATGTCCCGAACTGTTAAAAGGCAGGCCAGTGGATTACTTTCCGGTTTGGGGCCAAGGGTGAGTTCGGGCCCCTAGTAGGGAGTTCGGTCCGCTGGTTTCTCCTCTTGGTGAAAACGCCTTAGGCTTGCTTTTGTGCCGAGCTGTTGCTTTTGCCACGTGTCGCATAACTATGAGGTCGGGCCAAATCATCCTTCATCAATTGCCCCCCACTCCTCGCGCCAAGGGTCTTGCCTTGGTGCGGGGAGTTTTGCAAGGTGGTAAGTGGATTTGTCCCGTCCTTCGAATCTTGACTGCGCGAGTTGCATTTGCCAGGGTTCTTCGGTTCCGAGAAGGCGGGAAACGTGCCTACTGCTCATGAATGTTGATGGTCGTGACAGCGCGCGTTTTAAATTTCAAAAATTCGCGCTGCTGGGACGTGACAGTGGGTCATTTAAATCTGAAGAAAGCGCGCCTCTGTCGTTCTGAAGGGACGTGCGCTGGCGGTTTTTGTCAGTTGCAGGGGGACGTGCGGCACGGTTAGTTTCGGAAAGACGTGCGCTGGTGCAACGTCGATTTCAAAAGACGTATGCTGACGTTTCGCTCTTTTCAGAAAAACGTGCGCCAATCACGTCTCGACCTCAGAGGACGTGCTGTCAGCGCGAATGTGGACCGCCAGATCGTCTTTGATCTGCACGGTTGGTTCTTGGTTACTGTAGCTATAAATAGTGGGGGACCCCAGTCGATTTGTCACTTTTGCGGTTTGCCTATTGAGCTCGTGTCCAAGTTTTTCAGCTCGCGTCTAGGCTGGTTATTTAGCCTCCAAGGTTTTTTGGCTTGTTCCCGTCTCTGGAGCCTTCAAAACTTTCTTCCGGTGAGTACCTTCCTGAATCCACCTATTTTCCTCGATGTCTAGCTTAGATAGCTCAGGCGACTCTTCAAGTAGGACTGATGTAGGTTCTACAAACCGAACCGTATCCCCCGACTGCCTTAGTGATCCCAAGGTGGAACTTGAGGATGACTATGAACCCGTAGGCCGAGCAGCTTCGGGCAGTTTGGCGTCTACCTCTCGCCGAGGTCGGATGCTAGATAGGTTTGGTCCCTCAACCATGACGCCCGAGGGGCTCCAATCTATACTCATGTCTTACAATATGCCTGGGGGGTATACATATTTCATTCCCTTGGGTAGTTTTCCTTAGGAACACGGTCCTGACGAGATCGTGATTTTTCGAGAGCAGCTCGCCGTGGGGCTGCAACTACCTTTCCACCCCCTTTTAGTCGAAGTCATAAACCACTTTGGCGTTACCATTGGCCAGCTTCACCCGAACTCTATTCGGAACCTAGTGGGGACAATCTCCATTTTCTGCGAGCAGAATTTCCCTTTAGACTTGGAGATATTCTCCTCCATCTTGATGCTTAAGAGACAAGTGGGTTCTCTTCCTGGGGGAAGACGGGCGTATTATCTTTCTCCTCGCCCGGGCTTTAAGCTTCTGCACGATCTTCCTAATAAGGTCCCAGCATGGAAGCGGGACTACTTCGGCGTGCGAAGTGCGCAAGGATGGCCCTTTCAGACCGGGTGGGGCCTCCGACAATGGGCACGGCAAGGTTTAAAGTGTCATGAGTACTTGACGGAGGCCAAGCTTATTGCGG
Source organism: Nelumbo lutea (assembly GCF_056320005.1). Classification (NCBI taxonomy): domain Eukaryota; kingdom Viridiplantae; phylum Streptophyta; class Magnoliopsida; order Proteales; family Nelumbonaceae; genus Nelumbo; species Nelumbo lutea. The sequence goes on along the minus strand of NC_142689.1, from coordinate 35,572,794 downwards.
CCGGTTTGAGTTCGGGTAGGTTTCTAGTTTTGCGATTTCTTGCTTGCTTTTTTCCTTCATTTTTTCTGATGTCGAACTCGTTTCTACAGTTGTGATGGATGCGGAGAGAACTCGTGGGGGGCGCCTGTTCCAAGGCATGAAGAGGAGGAAGCGGGTCACCAAGCGAACTCGTACCGAGCTACCCCTGGATGAGGAGCCTCAAGTTCCAGGCCACACGCTGGAGGATCTGCCGAGGGAGCCCGAGGTGACTCCGCCGATGTATGAAACTACCGGGGGGCCTTACGCTGAGACTACTCATACAGGTGCTCCTGCATACTCCAATGCTCCTGCTCACTCTGGGTCCGGTCATACGCGAGCTGGGCCCTCGGGCTCGGAGCTCAAGGGGAGTTCAGGAGCGTGTTGACGCCGAACTATGCTCTTCAGAAGAGTAGGGGGATACTTTCCCCGAGGAGATCGCGGCGTGGACCGATCTTCCTTTGAACCAGGTCGCCTGCCGCGCCGTAACACACGCTATGGTGGTAAGTCAGTTTTCATCTGCCTTCACTTTCTATCGCTTTTGTTGTTGTTGCTCACTTGTTTCTTTTGGTAGGTGAATTCTTCAATTCACACCTTAGCGGCCCAAGTGGAGAGGAGCTCGCGACAGGCGCGAGCTGCTAAGGCTGCCGCCCATGCTGCTAAAGAGGCTTTCCGTGCCGCCGAGGCGAATACCCGAGCCGCTGAGGCGGCCGCTTATGTTGCCGAAGAAGCTACTCGCGTTGCCATGGCCAGGTAGGCGATGTCTCAGCGTGATGCCGAGGCCATGGGGGTAGTCGTCAAACACATGGTGGATTTGAAGTTGGACTTGCAGCATCAAGTCGAATATCTTCAGGAGGACATCAGGGAGAAGACGCAAATTTTTTCCCAAGGTATTGAAGACGCCAAGAAGAAGGTTGTTGAAGATTATATTGCCTCTCCGCGTTTTGACGATCTGATGGTGGATTCTTACAGAAGGGGGTTCAAGCTGAGCCGGTGGATGATCCGGAACACGTACCCCGACCTCGATGTTAGTGCCACATCCACTTCGCGTATAACTCAGATGGCCAATGTTGTCGATGGCGAGCCGGACTCTGAAGGAGAGGCAGGGCCTTCGGGTGTTGTTGAAGTGCCTTCTGATGGCGAAGAAGTAGCTCCGGGCATGTAAAGATAATCTCTTTTTTTTTTTTTGAAGTGCCTTCCGATGGCCAATGTACTCCTTTTTCTTGCAACGGAATAGATAAATCTTTTTGCCTGTTCCTTTTTCCCGAATTGATTCTTTGTCAAACTGATAATATGCCATTTGTCCGGGTTACTGTACCTTCGCGACCTGTTTTGCCACGAAGGCTTTTGCAGCGAACTGGTTTTTTGCCGAGCTGATAATATGCCCGACTTTTCTTTGCTTGTTTACGCCGAGGTTCCTCCTGGCTCCGCATCGTGGCCCATAGGACCTTATAGCAATTTCGTCCACTTCGCTTGGCGGTTTATAGGTAGTATCGCCTTAAGTTCACGATGTTCCACGCTCGAGGTACTAGTTTGCCTTCCAAGGTTTTGAGCTCGTATGCCCCCCCGAGCGCTATCTTTACTTTATAGGGCCCTTCCCAGTTTGGTCCAAGTTTGCCCACGCCGGGTTCGGGCACCATAATCTTACGAAGGACCAGGTCGCCGACTCGGAAGCTTCGTCGCTTTACTCTAGCATTGTAGTAGCGAGCTACCTGCTGCTAGTAGGCCGCTGTCCAAATGTGCGCGAGGTCCCTTACCTCGTCCAGTAGGTCAAGGTTGGTACGTAACTCATCTCCGTTTGTCCGATCGCCGTACGTAACTCATCTCCGGGATAACTGCTTCAATGTCGTAGGTGAGGTTGAAGGGGGTTTCTCTCGTGGCGGTTTTTTTTGTAGTTCGGTGAGCCCACAAGACACTTGGTAGCTCTTCGGCCCACAGTCCCTTAGCACAATCCAGACGTGCCTTCAGTCCGTGCAGGATGGCTCTGTTAATTACTTCCGTCTAACCATTTGCCTGCGGGTGCGCGACTGATGTGAAGTTTTGCCGAATCCCCATGTTCTGGCACCACTCTTGGAACTTGATATCCTCGAACTGCTTGCCATTGTCGGAAATTAGTATCCGAGGTAACCCGAAACGACATATTATGTTCTTCCAAAAGTTCTGTATGTTTCGGGCCATAACAGTTGCCAGAGGTTCAGCTTCTATCCACTTCGTGAAGTAATCTACTGCAACAACTAAGAATTTTCTTCCACCTGTTGTTGGCGGGAATGGCCCCAGGAGGTCGATGCCCCATTGTGCAAAGGGCCACGGGCTGGCGAGGTGTTTGAGGTCGGAAGCAGGATGATGGTGGATATTGGCGTGTTTCTGACACTTGTCGCATTTTCTGATGAGCTCAACAGCTTCTGCCTTCATCATTGGCCAGTAGTATCCTTGTCGAAGTGCTTTTGGGGTGAGTGCTCTGCCCCCCAAGTGTCCACCGCACAGGCCTTCGTGAGTGTCGCGGAGTACGAACTCGGCTTCAGCAGGTCGCAAGCAACGCAAGTAGGGGAGCGTGTAGGACCGTCGGTATAACCATTCGTCTATTATGACGTATTTGGCTGTCTGGCGCTGCACCCTCTTGGCCGCATTGCGTTCTGTAGGGAGGGTTCCGTCTATCAAGAAGCTCGCGAGTGGGTCGATCCAGCTCGGCTCTGCTTTGAGGACGGGAGCGACCTCCTCTGCCCCCCTGAGAATACTAGGCCGAGGTAAATCCTCTATGTACACGGTTCTCATGTTGTTGTGACTTGTGCTGGCTAACCGGGACAGAGCATCGGCCTCAGTGTTCTCTGACCTCGGGATTTGCCTAATGAAGTATGACTGGAAGTTGAGCAGGGCCTCTTTTACTTTCGCCAAATATGCGATCATGGAGAGCTCGCGTGCTTCATACTCGCCCGTAACTTGGTTGACCACAAGCAGGGAATCGCTGCAGATGACCAAGTGCTTTGCCTTTACCTTTCGCGCTAGGTTAAGCCCGGCTATCATTGCTTCGTACTCTGCCTCGTTGTTGGATGCCGCGAACTCAAAGCGTAGTGCGTATTCTAATTTTGTGCCGCCCGGGCCGCATAAGACTATTCCAGCCCCGCTGCCTTGCTGGTTCGAGGAACCATCCACGTGAAGGATCCAGGGCTCCTCATCCCAGTTCGCGTTTCGCCTAACCAGGAGAGTTGCCACACTGGCCGCTACTTCACGGGGTTCAGACTTTATTGGCTTGGGAGCTCCGGGTTCGCCCGAACCTGGGACCTCGGGCTCGACCTGTAGGGCTTCGTGGCTGAAAGTGCACTCGACGATAAAATCTGCCAAAGCTTGGGCCTTAATTGCGGTCCGGGGTTTGTACTGGAGGTCGTACTCGCTGAGTTCGATGGCTCATTTCGTCAGCTTACCGGAGACCTCGGGCTTCCGCAAAACTTGTCTTAGGGGTTTGTCGGTTAAGACAACGACAGTGTCAGCTTGGAAGTACGGGCAGAGTTTCCAAGCTGATATCACTTGCGAAGGCAATTTTTTCTATTTGCGGGTACCTTGTTTCTGCTCCTTGCAGAATTTTACTAACATAATAGACGGGCTGTTGGACCCGATCTACTTGTTTTACTAATACCGAACTGACCACTTCGTCGCTCGCCGAGAGGTACAGTTCTAAGACCTCGCCCTCCTCGGGTCTGGTAAGGTTGGTATGGTGGCGAGGTAAGTCTTTAGCTCGTCGAACGCGAGCTAGCAATCTCGGGTCCATTCGAACCCTTTGCCTTTGATTGCCTTGAAGAAAGGCAAGCAGCGGTCTACCGACTTGGACATGAAGCGGCTCAGAGCGGCTATGTGGCCGTTTAGCCTTTGAACTTCTTTTACTTTCCGAGGTGGTCTCATATCAAGGATGGCCTTTATTTTGTCCGAGTTGGCCTCAATGCCACGCCGGTTGACAATGTACCCTAGGAACTTACCCGAGGTGACACCGAAGACACACTTGTTTGGGTTTAGTCTCATGTTATACTGACGCAGAATTTGGAAGATAGAATCCAAGTCTTTTATTAATTCTCGTGAAAACTATGTTTTGAAGACCATGTCGTCTACATAACATTCGATTTTCGTGCCAATTAAAGGCCAAAAAAGTTTATTTACAAGTCTTTGAAAGGTCGCACTAGCATTCTTTAGCCCGAAGGGCATGACCTTGTAACAGTACAGGTCGAACTCGGTAATGAAGCTGGTTTTTTCTTGGTCGGACCGGTCCATCTTAATCTGGTTGTAGCCTGAGTAGGCGTCCAGGAAGTTTAGCAGCACGTGTCCCGAGGTCGTGTCCACCAGGCGGTCAATTCGGGGCAGGGGGAAGCAGTCTTTTGGGCAAGCTCGGTTCAGGTCGGTGTAGTCGACGCACATGCGCCACTTGCCGTTGGCTTTTTTCACCAGCACTAGGTTGGCTACCCAGCTCGGGTAATGAACTTCCCTTATGAAGTCCGCTACGAGGAGCTTTTCGACTTCTTTGTCGACCGCCCTCCAGCGCTCCGAGGCTAAGTTGAGTTTCTTCTGTCTAATGGGTCTAACTACAGGGTCAGTGTTAAGCTTGTGAGTTATAAGGTCGAGGTCAATACCGGGCATATCTGTCGTGGACCATGCAAAAATGTCTAAATTTTGGAGTAAGAAACTCACCAGTTTAGTTCGCAAAGGCTCGTTGACGGAGGCACCGATCTGTAGTGTTCGCGCCGGATCTGTTGCCGAGGCCAAGACGGCTACTGTTTCCTCAGTGGGCGAAGCTCGTTCCTCGCCCTGCTCCGCAGGTCGCTCTAGTTCGAGATCATCGGCTACCTTTGTTTTTCCCTTTAGGGCGGCAACATAGCATTTGCGGGACTCAAGTTGGTCGCCCCGCGCTACCCCCACACCAAAGTCCGTGGGGAACTTCATTGCCAGATAAAAGGTGGAGACCACTGCACGCAGAATATGCGTAATTGGTCGCCCTATTATGGCGTTGTATGGGGAGGGGGTCACGGCCATGTGCCGACTTCCACAGGTACTGTTATTTTTCCCAAGGGCCTGACTTCCTCTCCGCTGAAGCCTACCAAAGGAGTGTGAGCGGGTTTCAAATCGCTTTTCTACAACTGCAACTGGTCGAACGCCGATTTGAATAGTATGGCCGCCGAGCTACTGAGTCTACCAGTACGCGTTGAACTTCGAAGTCGCTGATCCTTAGCTTTATGACGAGCGCGTCGTCGTGGGGGTAATTGACACCTCACGCGTCGTCTTCTGTAAAAAACATCGGTTCTTCCTTCTTCGGCCTCTTGGGAGGGTTCTGCTCCTATCGGGCTGCTTCGGGAAAAGACGTCCTTGCTGCCGCCGAAGTGCATCCTGCCACCACCGAACCGCCCACTATCACGTGGATGGTTCCCCGAACTGGCCTTTCTTCTGGGGGAGATCGCTGCAAGTTTCGGTCGGTCTATTGCTCGGCTCGGGGACATCCTTCCCGCATTCCCCTTGTCGACCTGCTTTATTACTATTGTCATAATGTACAAAATTTCTTAAGTACCCGCGACGGATGAGTCCTATCTCGTCGCGGAGATTATTACATTGCTCGGTGCTATGACCGTGATCTTTATGAAAACTACAATATAAATTTTTGTTCCTCTCGTTGGGGTTGCTTTTTAGGCGAGGTGGCCACTTTACGTAAGGGGCGTCCTTGATCGTCATCAGGATCTCGGTCCGCCTTGTGTTCAATGGCGTGTAATCCATCCAAACTGCTAAGGGAGCACATGACGGCTGGCTTGGCTTCGCCTCTCAATTGTGGCCTCTTCTGTTGCCGGGGTTGGAGAGCTCGCCTTCTCTTTTTCTTTTTTCAACCCCACCTCTGTTTCTCTGGTTGATCTCTTCTTCTGTTCTCATAAACTTGTCCGCGAGTTTGAGGAAGTCGGCCATGGTTGCTGGTTGGCTGGCTACCATGTGCCATTTGAACTCTTTATGAGTCACTCCTCTTTTGGCCGCGGCGAGCTGTACCGCGAGGTCTAACCGAGGGATCTGGAAACATGCTTCATTGAACCGTTTGATGTAGCTCCAGATGGGTTCTCCCTCTCTCTCGATCACCCCGAAGATACTTTCCTCGGTTTTCAAACACCTTTTGCTGGTAACAAAGTGCGCAGTGAAGATCTGCACGAACTGGGGCTAGCTTTTTATTGACCCGGAAGCTAGGTTCCGGTACCAGGTGCGGACCACCCCTCTGAAGGTGGTGGTGAAGGCCACGCACATGCATGACTCGCTTGCCCTAGCGAGGTGCATTTGCGACTGAAACGCATCAACGTGGTCGTCGGGGTCAAAGGATCCATCATACTTGTCTAGAGAAGGGAGTTTGAAATCTCTAGGCAAGGGGACTGCCAAAAGTTTTGCTGAAAGGGGGGAAGGAACTGAGAGAATGGGGACGGTTTTTACCTCACCTGAGCTCGTTTCTTCCTTGCCTCTGAGATCGGGTAGCACGCGGGTAGCAGTTCGGCGACTTCGTCGGCGCCTTCTTTGATTGGGCCTGGTGCTGGCGCTGCTTGCCTCTGTGTTGCCGAGCTCGATGGGCCCGGATTGTTGGCCTGCTACTAAGGCGCTGAAGCGGTTCTCCGTGAGTGGGAACTCGGGCTTGGAAAGCCGAGGTGACTTTGTTGGCGAGGTTCTTGACCCACCCGCGGGCTGCGAGGCGGGGGTGATCTTTCTTTGCTTTCAGCCCGGGGATGAGGCCTGACTGTTAGGGGGGTTCTGCGATTGGGAAGCCTCTCCTTGGTGAGGTCGTCCACCTTGGGGGGAGGCCTTGATCGGCTTTGAAGCAAGGTGCCGGGGGGGGAGCAGCTGGTTCAAGGGTAGTTGAGGGAATTGTTGTTGATAATGGTGTTGGGAGAGGTGGCGCAATGACCAACAAACGAAACAGGGGTTGGTAATTGATGGAGCGCAATCCGGTCGGTCTTAGCTGTCAACAAACTCGCCTCTGAGCTGGAGCGTCGGGGAGCTTGAAACGGGAAAAATGAGAGAACTCCGGGGGGAACCCGGTGTGATAACTCCGAAGCTCAAGTCAGTAATCTCTCAAAGGCAAAGTGTAAACCAGATGGCGCAAAGTTCACATCCATTGTTCGTTGGGGGCAAGGGACTCTTATAATCACTTCGCGCACTCGCTCCGAGGCCCTTGTCAGGCCGGGTATGATTACCCTTACGTCTGTCAATTCGGTTGTCGTCCTTTTTGCTGGGACAGAACCGTCACTGCCTAACCGTCTCTCTAACTGGAGATGGCGGTGTGGAGTGGTGAGCGAGGCGAAGTCTTGAGTTCGAAGGTATGTATAGGGCAGGTCAGTTCGGCGAGGTGTATCCCGAGCGGTTACCAGGTAGGTCAGTTCGGCAAGGTATGTCCCGAACTGTTGCAAGGCAGGTCAGTTCGGCGAGGTGTATCCCAAGCAGTTACCAGGTAGGTTAGTTCGGCGAGGTATGTCCCGAACTGTGGCAAGGCATGTTAGTTCAGCGAGGTATGTCCCGAACTGTTGCAAGGCAGGCCAGTGGATTACTTTCCGATTTGGGGCCAAGGGTGAGTTCGGGCCCCTAGTAGGGAGTTCGGTCCGCTGGTTTCTCCTCTTGGTGAAAACGCCTTACGCTTGCTTTTGTGCCGAGTTGTTGCTTTTGCCATGTGTCACATAACTATGAGGTCGGGCCAAATCATCCTTCATCAGTTATCATTACCAGCTCGCATAACGTACCAAAACTGTTGATGGAGGTGGAAAATGGCGACTGGGAGAAACGGTAAGTTATTATTGCAAAAGAGAAAGTGAACAAATGGAAACCAATACTGGATTCAGTGGTGGAAGAGTTTAAGATTAAAATTACTGTAGTGTTTTTACCATTCAGTGATAACAGGATCTTCAACATAGGAGATGAAGAGATGGAAGTTTCAACAGTGAAAACTGTTGTAGGGCTGGTTTTGTTCGAAAGGTGGAAGATGCCCTATGAGATTTGTTGCATGAATGGTCAAGATGGGCCAAATGGGCCAGTTGGCCCAAAAGATATTGTGCCCATGCCAACTCACTCACTTGATTCTTCTTTTGGCTACACGATATTAAAGAGAAGGATGATTATGGACAGTAACTTGCATCCATTTTCTTCCCCTTTGAGCTCTGATTGTGACTCCCTCTCCATTTGTCTGAGACAAACAAGAAGATAAGCAGGGGTTCGGTCATCTAGACGGAGTTTGGTGAGGGTTGGTGACACTAAGGGGGTGTTCTACAGTGTAGATGAGAAACCACACCTGTGGTGTGGATGAAAACACACTACCCCTCAATAGGGTAGATGTCCTGCACCGTGGACAAAGATGTGTGGATTGAACCACACCACACCTCCGTAGGCCTTCTGCAATGTGTGGTGTATTTTCAATCCACACCCAGTGTTATGATTCCATGCATCTCAATTACAATGCTTGAGATAATCTATGTCGTTAAACATTAAAAACAATAATTGTTTTAGTAGTATACATAATAGAGAAATATTAGTAAACTGCTAACAATATTAATAATTAATAAAAACAATGTTAATAATATTAAATAACAAATAATAATTAAAAATGAGTAATAATATTAATGATAATTGATAATACTAACAATACTATTAATAATATATAATAATAATTAAAAATCTTATTAAAATGAATAAAATTAATATTTGAAACTTATTAATTATTAATAAGTAATCTTATTAATTATTAATTATTGATAACATTAATTGATAAAAATAATTATTTATATTAATAAAAATAATATTCAAAAGAAAAAACTCTAATTCCATGGTCGTTGTTGTTTGTTACCACCTGGATATGAGTTCCACCCACCATCAGGTTCCTTCCGCCTCACTACCATTCCTGAACTTAATGACCATGATGCAGGCTTTATCTGTTCCTCTTTACCCCAAAATAATTAGTTGCTGGGAGCCCCCCAATTCCCTGTTCTCAGCTTTGACTGTTGTTAAACCTGAATTCAAATCAAGGCCTGGATGTGATGGCCCAACACCATTCAACCCTGATGGAGGGCCAAGCATGCTCATAATGAATGATGGTTGTGAGTAAGAGGGGCCGGAGGCTGGAGAGCCCACTATCTGTGGCACCACAGGGTCTCCCCTTGAATCAACCATGTATGGAACAGAGCCAGGTCCATACATAACTGGTGAAAGAGACATAGAAGGCCCCATGTGAGGCCACTGTAACTAAACACCGGAGGTGTGGGTGTATATGTCATCACTGGATATGCTACAATGCCACTACCTAAGTTTGCTGAATTGGTTCCCATCACATATTCAGCAACCTGCCCATTTGGCAAGAACAACCGAGTTGGAGGTAGAAACTCCTTTTATTAACATCAACGTTTGTACCCATGATAGAGATGACAGGACCATTCATGCCTCGGAATTTGGGAAGTTGATTTCATCTCAGCACATCGATCATGAGAATCATCAAAGACAGAAAAGCTATCACTCAAGTCTATTCCTCATTGAAGGTTGTCTTGATGAGGAAGGAGACGAGCTTTGATTGCCATTACGGTGATGATAAGGGGATTTTTCATCAACACGATTCAAGTCCAGCTTGAGTCTCTTTGCCCTTCTTGAACTCACTTCAGTGGAAGATTCCCCAGAAAGAAGGCCAGAAGATACTGGCATTTGTTTCATCAGTGCCATATCAATGACCTCGTTGTCAACTTCAGCCACGTTTTGATCAATATCAAGAACATCCTACCTCTGCTTTGAACTGTAGTTGCTTCCCTCGCCAGAGGCCATCTTTTCACCATCCAGAGTCCTGTAGGGAGATGGTGGGTGGAAAACACTTGTTGCAGTAGACCCCTTCCATAGTGTTTTAAAAGCGCAAGGTGCAAGGTCCAATTTGCACCTGAGGCGCAAGGCGTGCGCCTTTTTAAGCAAGGCACAAAATTACAAAAAAAAAAGGTAAAAAATAAAAAAAGAATTCAAAAAATGGCAAAATTTTCAAAAATATTAAGCATAACGTTAATGAAAATATAAACTTAAATTTTAGATTAGATGTTTTAAAAAACCTATTATCTAAAATTAAAATACATAAACATAACATGTAAAGCGTATTCAAATGAAAATTTAATAATAAAAGCAAACATATAAAGCATTTTCAAGCATGTAAAACCCACAATCTCTTTTTTTTTTCCTTAATTGCATTGCTTCGAGTAGCTAATGTGATGTAAAACATATTGCATTCTTGATTCTATGAGTCGCCTTTGTACCACGCCCCTCAAGGCAAGCCCGAATAAGTCTATGTGAGGATCTGAAATTCTTATTTCTCACATAAAAATAATGATTTTATAACTTTCATTGCCTTTTAATAAGATATTTTATTGCAATGAATGAATGAACAACATTAGCAAATAGGGGGTTCTCGGAGCCTGTTCGGGCTTGCCTCGAGGGGCATGGTCGGGGTCCAAGGGCGGAGATGGCCCAACCGTTAGACTCAAAAAATAGCAAAAAGCGCAAAATTTTTAAAAGGTGTGCGTTTGGGCTGAGGCACAAGGTGCATTAGGTGCACGCCTAAGCACACCAGGCGTGCACCTTTTGTAAGGGGTGCGCCTAGGACCTGGTATGCGCCCCACCTATGTGCCTAGGTCCACCTATGTGCCTAGGCCCACCTTTTAAATTACTACTTCCATCCCAGTGCCCCCTCTACAAAGGAGTCACTGAGAAATGCGAAGTATGGGATCAAGTTGGAAATAGATGTCCACCGTAGCGTGGACCTATCCACGAGAAATAACCATGGACGATATTTTGGCTTGTAGTGTAGACCAATCCACGATATGGTGTGGTTTGATCCACACCCCAATGCAACTCAACAGTAGGTTTGGGTGTTGTGCATTTCTAAACATAATATATCGTGGTGCATCCACACCACTGAAAACCACCTAAGTGGTTGAAGGCAAAAAAACCACTAGGGTTTAAAAATCATGTCTTAAGATCTCTCATGGGATTAGGAAAGAGGAAGATTGAGGTTTGAGAGTGGGTGACCACAAAGTTTGTTTGCACTAAAGATTTGTGCTCGTCAAATTGTCTGAAAGTTTTGAAGGTTGAAAATAGGCTCAGATAAGGTCCCACATGAATCTCAAGCGCTAATACTAGCTATTGATGATAGTGTCTTACAAGGTAGGGCTATGGTAGAGGATAGTTCTTTGGTTTCAGTGATAGGTTTTTCCTCTAAACCAGTCAAGAATGAGATTGGTGGCTTAAGTGCTCTAGGCAAGGCCCCAAAGAGTAAGGTGTTTTCTAGAGGGTTTGGCAGGTGGCAGCAAGGAGTTGAATCTGGAATCATGAGGAGATACATGTAGTGGATTTTGAACAGGTGTGCAAGGAGGAAGATTTAAGGGACTCGGTCTTAATAGGAAAAATAGAGGTGGATTTACTATTTAGGTAAGAGAAGGACTGAAGGAGTTTTGAAAAAAAAAAATCTTATTAATGACACTCTTAATACATGGGAGTTGAGAAAATCAAAAGAATCGGGAAACGGGCATCTTGTTCATGTGACCAACGGTTTTCATCATCTTAAGGAAGGGCTTGTTGGGGATGGCCCTTGAGGAGGAAGTGGCAGAGGTGGCTGATGATGGATTGAGGAAAGGAGAAAGAATAGGAGTTTTGAAAAAATTTGTAGCCACAAAAGTTCATATTGAGGAAGAAGAGGAAAGTAGAGAAGAGGAAGGGGAACCAGAGGGGATTGGAGTTGAAGAGATTTCAAAGGATGGTAACTCTAAGAAGGGGAGAGTGGGAATTCATCAACTAGTGGACAGAGAGCTAGCAATCGAGAAGTCTCTCAACCTGTTCTTTTTGGGGGTGGAAGCAGTGGTAAGAAAGGCAATTGAACATTTTGGAATAAAAAAACAGAAGGGAAGATTATAACAAAATGATAGCACTTGGGAGGGGGATAAGGTTTGGGAGGAAGGTGAAGGGGGAGAAGAGGAAATTGTGGATGAAGAGTGATGGGGGTTGTTTGTATTGGCCATAGATGGGGGGGGGGGGGGGGGGGGGGGTGTGAAAGTTAAGAGATTTAGCAGAAGTTTCAAGTTATGGTGACCGGGTTCGTATATTTTGCCTTCAAGGATATATTTCAAGTTTGTTTTAACCTGGTTAGAAAAAGAAGAGAGTCCTTTTTTTTGTCCAAGTTTAGAAGCAGGACAAATTGATGGCGTCTACTTATTTTATGTCACGGTTTGGTTGAGTCTTTTACTCTGAGTTGTCTAAGGTCAGGTGTTTGATTCTGGTGAAAGCTATGGGAGGTGTTGGATTTCAAATCTGTATTTTGGATTTTTGAAGATAAGTAGTCTTTGTTTTTGTTGTTCCATCACCCTCCTATTATGTATCCTTTTTTCCCTTTAATGAAATTTTATTTTTACTTATCAGAAAAAAAAAAAAAACTACCACTGTTATCTAAGGAGAGTAAACAATATATCCTCTTCAAAAATTAGGACCAACCAACCATAAGGTAGGATAGTGGAAAAGTTGGTGATCTAGTAGATAGTACAGTCATACAGGTTAAAGACAACTTTTTAGCATCTTGAACTTGTCATGAATAAATTGGGAATTTCTGGAAGACAAAATCTTGTTTTAGAAGGAAGAAAAGATATATTATTACAAAATAAACTGATTCATAAAAAGATATTCAAAGTGAAACCCAACATTCTTTCTACATACCAATAGCTAAACTGCTATAAGCTAACCTAATCTTTAGAAAACAAAGAACTCAAGTAGACAACCACAATATCCGATGCCACATAAAGAAAACTATTCTACGGCTATACGCTCTCCTCACATGAATTGATTGCTTTGTGCTACTACTATGGAAAGAAAGCTCAGTCACCATAAATGTAAATGAACCATGTATTGCACATATGACCATGGAAGTTCCATAATGGGACATAAAATGGTCAACTAACACAACAGACTTCACAAGCACATCTTTCATTCAAAAGACAAATTGCTCAATAGTTCAATATACTTGCACAAATACCCACACGGAGAAATAGTTTAATAGTAGAGGGTTCCCAAATGTTTTTTGAAACCCAATATATAACCTCTCGCATGCATGATCATAGGATGGCTGGGGTAAGGGGAGGGGCAACAACTTCCTAAACTGAGTTCATATTCAAACTAAAATAACTTCATTAAGAAATTAAGATCAGGTTCCCTACATGTTTGTGCATAAACAACCAAATGTTACATAAAAATACAGAAGTTATTACTGTTTCAGGAACTCGACACTTCGATTAAGAAATTCAGAATGATATGAACTAAACTTGTAAAGTTCTGCACGAGGGCAACGTGGAAGCAGCTGAAGAGGTTTGAGCAAAAATTAACAGATGAGATTATCTGAAAATGAAATTACCCTGTTAATGTCAATGATGTCTCACCGTATTCATCTGAATGTCATGGTCTGCATCATCAACAGGTCCTTGTATTCGGCAACTTCCTTTCAAGACTGGCGTTATCTAAAAAGAAGGTGGAATTCGGCACAAATCATCCTCCCCAATACCATTTCTAATAACAAATACAAAACCTCTAGATGACATTGACCAATTATAATTACTGAACCGCCAAAAGAAGAGCATGCCTTTGAAAGCAAAGCCGGTGCGATCGAAATACAAAAGCATTCACAGGTACTCTAACGATGATTAATTGAGCATGCACATTCTACAGAACTAAATCAGTAAATGCCCCCACGACCTACTCAAAACGATAATTTCAATTCCCTGAGTAATCAAAATACCAAAACAAAACAATTAAAACTAGTAAATTCTAGAAACTTAAGCTTAAAAGAGCCGACTTTTTCCACCTTGGAAAACCCTAATACAAACGACGATTAATTAATTAAGCAGCTAATAATCCAAGACAGCATATTTATAAAAAAATTCCAATGAAATCGAACCCCAAAAACTTCACTTTCATAACAAAACCCAATAAAAATCAAAACTTGAATTCCAGGAGCACGATCAAACAACACGAAACTCCGCGGAGACACTAATAAACGAATCCAATAACCCTAACTGAACCCAGAAAAACTGCAAAAGACAGCATCTTTACATGCCTCCGGTTCCGCAATCTTCTCGGTTATGTCGTACAGCTCCTTCAGGATCCGTTCCTTCCGCCTCGTCATTGCCGAACCGATCAGACCAAAACCCGTTTCGCAATCGATCAGATTCAATTCCAGAATTGGAGTTTCATCCACATGAACTTAGGGTTTATCTCGTTCTTCCCCCAATAACTCCCCGTTTCAGAATTTCATCCCATGCCACGGACGTTTACGAAGCGGAAGAAAAGAACGAAAATATAGTTAAGCAGAGATTAATAGAAACAAAACACAGCAAATGCTACTGTGAATTGTGCAGGTGTATGAGGTTAAACTGCGCCCACAAGAATCAGCAGCGTCCGTCCGACGAAATTGTTACTGATCTGACGGGCAGTCTTTAGTTGCCCTCCTATTAATCCAGGTCGCTCCTACTCACACACACAAGCGTGTTATTTTGCCCCTCTCTCTCTCTAGTTTCTCTTTCTACTCTTCTCTCTCTTCAATCTTCATTCTCTCTCTATCTAAATTCAGGAAAAAAATTAATTTTATAATTTATTTTTGTGGGGTTTCGATTTGATTTTGAAGCGCCGAATACGCTCATAAAAATAAAATTAAAAGGATATGGAAAAGATATGATAACTGAAAAAGCAATCGACCGACAAACCAGAATCATAAATGTGGTTAGAACATGGTGTGATTTATCAAACTTCATGTGTGGATTTTGATCGATGAAAACTCTTTTCATATCATATCTTTTCCAAATTATATTATAGATTATTTTTGAAAAATTAAAGCTGCGGAGGTTACAAGCCATCGGAGTACGTGCGTGTCGCACGTGTACTGAATCGTGCGGTTTCTGATAGGTTAAGAATGGGTAGTATTGGACGTCACACACGTCAGAGATTCACGGTGCTCGGTCGTACCTACGTGCCCGTTCTCTCTTCACCCATAGACGTGTTACTCAGTAACATCAGATCAGAGTCTCTCAGACAACGGTTTCTTTCTCTTGAAGTCAATACATCCAATAAAAAATCGACACGTTTATTACGTCTCATAGGCTCCACCTGTAGGGTTTATAGACGGTGGTAAATGTCCTGTAAACAACGGTATCTTAGGCTGATGGCGTTGTGGCCTATGACGCGGCGGTGGAATCAATCTGGAATGTTTTGCGTGATTTTAAATTTTTATTTATTTTGAGATGTTTGTCAAAGAAAAGATTTTTACTTTTTTAATTCAAGGTAAGGAGCCTCAAGTCTTTGGTCTTTGGTCCTTGGTCCTAGCCTATGATGTCATGTCATAGCCCCGAGAGTACGTTAAGAAGATGCCACGTGAATATTGGTTGTTGGGGAGTGATGGGTATTTATATGATAAATATTTTTATCAAATTAAACTATGTACTGTTTTTTTAAAGATAAACAAAATAGAAATATGTACGAACTTCTCATATTCAAAATAAGACAAAGAATGAGTTTTTGCCCAGGGATACTTCGTGAGCAGGTATATCAAAAGTTTTATTTACATATTGAAAAGTAGTATGGAGGTTTTTAACATGGAAATTAAATTTTTGGTTCTTAACAAAAGTCGGAGGCAGAACCAAGGTAGATGAGAGTCCTTGTGTAGAGCCCGTATAACGGACCTGCAAGTAAAGAGTTCTGCTTGATTAATAGCAGAAGAATGTGATGTTCGTCCTCCATAATTTTTAAACATTGAAGATTTGCATTTAAAATCACAATGCCAAAGTAAAGGAAGAATCAGAAATTTTGCCTACACTAGTAAAAATGATTAGTTAAGTAGTACAATTGATAAACATATTTAAAATATTATTGTGAGAGGGAGAGTGCAACATATTTTCTAGTGATGAATTCTGTGAGGAATTTTGAAAAATTTTGTTAACTATAGAAAGGATTTGCAAGGGAAGAATTTATTTATTTTCATAGATCCAATTTAAACATGATAACAGGCAATTGCAATCCAATTTAAAAATTGGAGGAAGAGTTGATTATCAGCAATTTGATTATAAAGATTTATAAAGTAGGTAGTCCAAGAATGCTGAGAAGTAATGATTAAGTTAAGATTCCAAGGATTACCAAATAAAATTGCTCAAGCAAAAAAGCAATTTAGAAAAAGATGAACATTAGTTTCTTCAGATTGACAACAAAGAATGCACACCTTATCATTAGGTTTTGAAAAAGAGAGAAGCTTTCACAGGAACAAAGTTATTGAGAACTCACCATATAAAAAGTTGATACCTTGGAGGAACTGTCAACTTCAAAATTTAAGATAAACAAAATTTAAATGAAAATTGAGGAGTATAAATTTTCTGTTTGATTTTAGATTCCTCCTTAACTATATACTTTCTAGAATGATGTTGTGTTCAAATCCAGTGAAGATTATTATTGAGAGGAAAAATGGGGTCTGTAAAATTTCCTTAGCCTCTTCTCTTGTGAAGTTTTGATGAATTACTAGAGAATTCCACTGACCTTTAGAAATGAGTGAAGATATATTAAGATTTCTCATGTAAGGAGAAATGGGAAAGGGAATCTAGTGGAATGTTTGGGTTTTTTTTTTTTTTAATCCAAGGAAAATTGGAGGTTAGGAAATCAAAATTTTCACTGACTAGATATCCTACTTTCGATGCTAATTTTCTAATTTTTGGACAAATAGATTTCCAACAAATAGATGAAGTAGAGGAAGTGGTGTAAGGAATTATATTCTTTGGTTTGAGATATTTGGATTTCCAAATTTGTGCCCAGAGTTTATGTTGTTCATTCAAGAATTTCCAAGCAATTTTCTTGAGAAGGGCATGATTTACCAAAGTGAGATTTTTGAAGCCCAAACCACCAAAAGCTTTTGGTAATAAAAGAGTATTCCAAGAGCACTAACGATAACGATGTTTTCGAGATTCTGAAGTATTCCACCAAAAATTTTTAACTATTTTGTTTATTTGATGTATAGTTTTCTAGGGGGGATTGAATGAGACTCATTGAGTGAATAGGTAGGGCTTGAAGAACTAATTGAATTAAAATCATTTTACCAACTTGACTGATAGCAGACACTCTCCATTTATTTAACTTAGCTTTCATATTATCTAGGATATAGCTAAGTTGGGCATGCCTATTTCGGGACCAAAGAAGATGAATGCCTAGATATTTAGAGTGTTGATTGAGGGAGCCTATATGAAATTGTCTTTTGATCATGCGTTGATGTCGAGGATGAATATTTTTACTACGATAGACTCTAAACTTTTCAAAATTTATTAGTTGACCAAGGCTTGTTAAAATTTAAAGAGAATTTGATTTAAACTATCTAAGTCTTCTCTATGAGCTCTTAAAAAATGTATAATATCTTTTACAAAGAAATTATGTGAAAAAGATGGAGAATTTGAAGATAAAGTTATGCCTTGAATTTTTCCCTCAACCTCAATTTGAAATAAGAAATGACTCAGCCCTTCCATTACTAGAATAAAAAGGTAAGGAGATAAGGGATCTCCTTGTCTTAAACCTCTGGTGGGACAGAAATGACCTCCAAAGTACCATTGACAATAATGGAATAAGAAACCGAAGAGAAACATTCCTTAATGAGTTGACAGAAATCCTCAGAGAAACCTAATGAAGATAGAATATTTAAAAAAAAATTCCATTCCAGGCAGTCATAGGCTTTTGGCATGTCAAGTTTTACAACAAGATAGCCTGTACCACTCTTTATTTTTTAAATAGTGAAAATCTTCTTGGGTAAGAATGGTGTTATCAGACATGTGATGACCAGGAACTAAAGCTACCTGATTGGGAGCTACGCATTTGTCCAGGATAGTATGAAGCCTAGAAGCTATCAGTTTAGCTATAATCTTGTAAATGACATTCAGTAAGCCAATAGGCCTATAATCTTGGACTTTGTGCAATCAATCTTTTTAGGGATAAGACAGATAAAAATGTGATTTAACCTTCTGAGCATTTTTTTATTCCTAAAAAATTCCTGAACTACTTGCACAATTTTTGTTCCCATAAAATCCCAACACTTCTTAAAGACTAAAGTTGGCATCCCATCTGGGCCAGGGGATTTCAAACTGCCAATACTCAAAAGAATTGATTTAATTTCCTCTTCAGAAGGGATCTTCAGTAACATTGAGTTATCTTCTTGATTAATAACTGGAGGGAAAAGGGACTGTAGGTCTTCAATCTCCTAGGTTTCTCTGGAAGAGAAAAGGTCCGAAAAATAGTCCACCAACATATTTGCTATCTCATGATGATCAGATTTCCATTGATTATTATTATCCATAATTCCTTCAATGTAGTTCTTTTTCCTCCTAAAGAGAGTACTTTTGTGAAAAAAGTTTGTGTTTTTGTCACCCAAATGAAGCCATGTATGGCGAGATTTTTTTGTCTCCAAAAGCTCTCTAATTGCCAATTTGCTTATTCTAATTGTTTGTACAGGCTATGGATCCTTGAATAGTCTTCTAACTGCTTAGCCTATATAATATGTTTCTCCAAATTATCTATTTTTATTTTTGGGTTAGCAAAATGAATTTTCCTCCACTGAATTAATCTTTTCTTAATTCCATCCAACTTCTATGTCAATCGAAAAGCTGCATATCCATTAACTTGATAAGTCCATCATTCCTCTATTATTTGTTTACACGAATCATCTGATAATCACATCTTAAAAAATTTGAAAGGTTTGGGTAATTTTTTATGCTGGGTGTGGAGGTATAAAAACAATGGGTGGTGGTCAAAACCCCATTTTGACTCTAGAGTAAGAGAGGTATCTGGGAAAAGTTGAAGCCAGTCAAGAGATAAGATAGCTCTATCTAAGGTTCTATGGATGCAATCCACTATTCTTTTATTTGACCAAGAGGTTTCACCACTTTGAAGGTTAAGTTCTAGAAAGTTATGATTTAAAATTAAATTTATATATTGAGAAGAGGTTAGACGATTGATATTAGAAGTAGAAGAAAAAGGATCAGAAGTATCTATTGAGGCAGCTTCATTGAGATCACCAATTAAAATAAAAGTAAAATCAATTGTTTGTAATGAGACATTTATATTCTCTCAAAAAGCATTTCTTTGATATTTAACTGAAGGACCATATATAAACCTAGTAACCAATTTTCAAAGGTGGGTTGAATTTTCAGGAAGACATACTTGGAACTTGACCAAACCACATAAGCATTTATAACAGCTTTCCAAATGACTGCTAATCCGCCTGCTCGGCCTTTAGGATTAATTATAATAGAGTTAGGATAGCGTAGATTATTAATTAAAGAATTTAATTTAATTTCTTGGATTTTGGTCTCACATAGAAAAATAATATCTAGGTTAAAGCGAGAAACAAAATCCATTAACCCATGAACTACATTGGGACGAGAGGCCCCACAACAATCCCAACTCATGATTAACATGGATACTGGTGGGGCTGAGTCAGGCCAGCCACCTCCGCCCATAAAGATAGTAAAAAGAAAATAAGATAGAAAAGGAAAATTTACCAGAGCCTGAGGTTTTGTATTAGAGTCCATGTCTCGATGTAAAGCATTGCCCACAGTAATGATACGATCAAAGGAAGAAGAAGGTTTTGACATATCAGGCCAATCAAAACTAGGGATAAGATCTGGATTGGAATTAATTTGCAGTCCTAATAGCAGGTCAACACAGGTCTTTTACCTCGAACTCCAGAAGAAGGGCTAGCTTGATCATCTAGAATACGATTCAGGAGAGATTGAGCACTTTCGGCTAAGTGAAAATTAGTAGTATAAACTCTGACAGAAGATGGTTTTGGAAGATGAGGCCATCGCCAATAGATTTGGTGGTTGAGTAGTTGGAGAAACAGGGTTTAGAATGGAAGTCACAAAATCAGTTGGTGATGTAGAGAAATCTTCATTGTGAAGGTTTATATTTTGGGTTGGAGTGGTAGGTGGCAATTCAACAAAATCACTAAAGTGCGGCCTTCTCCATGTCCGTCGAAGGGTTTGTTCAACTTTCAGCCATGGTCCTGGGTGATTCATGGTTTTCCTATTAAAGTTGTGTTTGAGGCATTGGTTGTGAGCAATGTTGAAACCGATGACCAATCTTCCCATAGATATAACAAACCCAGGGTATATTCTCATAATGGTAGGTTACCCATTGATGAATGCTGACAAAACTAGTTTTTAGAGGCCTGTCAACTGGAATGGTAACCTTAGCACGAATGAAACTTTGAACTACAGAAATGAACCTAGTGGGTCCTAAGTGTTCAAACAAAGGTTGACCAACAACTATAGAGAGAGTTTCAAAGGGTAAATCGTGAAGTTGGACACAAATCTCAATCTACTGAATATTCCAAGAATACTAGGATCCACTAGGGACCCAAGGCTCCATTAGGATCCACTGTTCGTCAAGAGTCTAAGGACCATTGTTATGGACTCGATTATAATCATCTTCAAAATGAAAGTTTAAGCAAAAATGACCTCTATGAAATGGGGCTAAGAGTAATTTATCAGAATTAAGGTTCCTGAGATCATAAAGGACCTAAATAACTTATTCGAATTGGTTGGTAAGTCTGGGAAAAAGGCGACAGATTAAGGAAAGGTTCCAAGCCTCATGAACACTAGGAAGGATCAAATGTTGAATATTAACAACATCTATATTTTCTGGACCATTACCTTGTAGTATGTTTTGAAAGGCCATGTTGAAAGCTTTGATATTGTCCATGATGAAAGGAAGGAGCACAAAATTAGACAGGAGATAAAAGAAGACAAGAAAAGAAGGAAGTAGGAAAGCGATAGGGAGGAAGGAAAGAAATAAAAAAACATTTTAAACAGAAAAGATAAAAGATAACTAAAACATGCAACGAATACCAACTATC
Source organism: Nelumbo lutea (assembly GCF_056320005.1). NCBI lineage: Eukaryota > Viridiplantae > Streptophyta > Magnoliopsida > Proteales > Nelumbonaceae > Nelumbo > Nelumbo lutea. The sequence goes on along the minus strand of NC_142689.1, from coordinate 35,551,865 downwards.
TATTTAAAGCATATAATCTAGTTAAGGTAGTAAAGAGCAGATAGTAACTAGAGAATGCAACAAGAACAAATATTGTAAAGATTTAGAGATACTCCCTGAGACTTAGTTCTGTAGTTTCTACATGGGAAGCGAGTGCAACGTGTCCAACACGATTGAAAATATCAACTTGTCTCTACTCTGAAAGCAAGATATGTTGAGTGTCAAATCATGTCGCTTGAATTAAATTTGTGTCACTACAACAATTGTACTCTAGGTACCAAACTAGTATGTTCCACTCAAAATGTTCTTGTTGCTGGTGCCCTGATACATGTCAACCAGATCATACTAAATTACTATCAGTGAAATCGAATATAGACTCCATCCAAATGTCGACGTTACTTCCAGTTCCACCACAACTTCGCGTGTATTGAATATAACTAAACTATGTACTTACAACAAATATTTTTACCCATTTGATTGTTATCATCTTGATTCAAAGAAGCATTTATGTGGGGTCGTTGGTTGCAAACTTGCAATGAGATCACTATGAATGAAGCTCCAGTTGGACCAATTCATTCATACATCGGGATGTTAAAGTTATGAGTTATTTATTATATTGTTTGTGCCAATGCAAATTTCTGAATTCCACTATAGATCTATAAACATTCAAAATGCCAAAAACCTCCACTCTATATACCAATGCCCATTTGTGAATTGGCATCAATTCCAAACTGGCACTTACCCAAATTATATTTTGAGCCTAAAAATTCTAACCCTAGGTTGAATCGCCATTCTCCCTAACTTCTTTTTGACAAACCGTCCCTGAAGGAAGCTGAATATCTTAGTAATGTTATCAATGCTTTCTATGACTGGTCAAATCAGTGTATGAATTTTGGCAAATCATCTATTTATATTCATTATAGTGTAAACTCAATTAATCAATGATCAATGGCTGCCCTCACCTATCCCTATGCCTCTTAGAGATAGGGTTGTCAATGGGTTGGGCCCAACCCAATATAATTGATAGATCCGAATTGATTTGGTCGGTTCTAATTCCAAGAACTAGAATCGATGGATTGGTCTCGGGTCTTGATATAGTATTCTGAATATTATCAGTTTTGAATCGGTTCCACCCATTCCCTAACCAATTCAAACCCGACCCAAATTATATTCATATAACACATAATATACATATATATTAAATAAATTATATATAATATACATATAATATATAATGTATAATGTAGATATATATATTAAATAGATTTATTTATTATAATCGGGTTAGACCTAATTATCCCGATAACTAATTGGTTTTGGGTTTAAAAATTGCATGCCCTATCAAATTCGGTTTGGTTTTGGGTCCTCAATATTTCCTATCGGGTTAGTTCCGGTTCTAGATGGTCTCGGCCGAGACCCGACCCGTTGGCAACCCTACTCAGAGATGCAACTACTTGCCATGATCCAACTTGAATGATCTCCTATTTTACAATCCAAATCATGTAGGCACAACATTGTAAGCATGTTTAATGAGTACTTAGAAAATTTTTTGACACTTGCCCCTTAAAATACCCCCAACCTATCCTTTAAAAAGATTAAAAACCACTTTTGATAGTTGTCATAATATTTATAAGTTCTCATTGAAGGTGCTTACTATATTGTGCCTAGTGGATTTAGTCCCCCTATTTTATTAATCCTCTTGCACTCTATATATTTGCATTTGTACTCCTTCCAAATTGAGCCTTATTCTTACTATTGGATACCTAATAGACTCCATATGCATGGTTTGATAATAACAACCTCCGTATATGACTACACTTTGATTTACATGATTCTATCAATTGGTTTCTCACAACTCATGGAAGATATACTGCTTGTTGTGGGTATAAGCTTATTTCAATCAAAGTGATCATGATGTGTGATACTTCAACATCTTTAGTGGCTTTTGGTATCTCATGGCACAAATTTTGGAAGTGAATCACATTCTCCCTCCCCTCCCCCCTTGTGTGCTTTAGGTTCAGTTTGGAAGGAGTACAAATACAAATATATAGAGTGCAAAACCTTGTATTATTTGTATGTATTTGTATTATACATATTTGTATTTATCCTTCCAAACTGAGCCTTACTTCCTCTAGTGATGCCTCAAGTGAGTCCTCCCACTCGAGCTTTAATTAGCCAACTAATCCCTATATATTGTTGATGTTTGCAAACTTTGTGGCTATGAGCCAAACACACGAATCTTTTTTTTTTCACTTGTACGGCATTGAGGGCTATTTGGTTTGGCTCAAAGCTTGGAAGCTTGTGCCATAATCCTACATGGATGTTTGAGGACTGGCTAAATAAGTAGTAGTATAAAATGGATAGGTCACTTCATATAATTACAAAGGGCTCTATCATATTGTGGCAATTGGCAAGTTGATAGTGGGGGATTCTTATTTTTAATAACTGTAGTCCATGAGGCATGTTCATCCTTGAATGTTCAAGCTTAAATCCCATTTAACATCCATCCGGAGAATCATTTCTAGCAATTTTGGCAATTTTTTTATATGGGAGTGCCATTTGGGGAGTTCAAATTTGTGCCCCACAAAGGGAAGCCCACAACACATCCCCACTGTATATTGAGAACATCTCATGATGATGACATCATCAGTTCTAGTACCATCATTAGAAGATGTTCCCAATACACAACGGGGATGTGCTATGGGACATTGTGGGGCACAAATGTAAACTCTCATTTGGGTTTCACTCGTCCTAAGAATCCCTCCATTTCTAGATAGAATTAATTTTCCTTCAAAATCATGATTATCTAAATCTATAAAAAGTCCCTTCTTAGGATGAGAATTCCTCATCCTACAAACTCTCACTATGTCCTCTACCAAGAAAATGAACACGTGTGCCCATGTTCCATGTGTAAACATGCGTACTTTAGTAATTTTGGGTTAAAAATAGAACCTAGCTTGAAAAAAGCCTTAAAATCCTTTCTTTTCCATGTTTCTTCTCTAAGAGCTCTTGTAGATTTCCTCAAGGGCAACCAGGCTTCCTCAAAACCAAGTAAAAATCTATCACTCCTTGTTTTTTCTTAAGGCTATGCTTGTTTGAGGTGTAAAAACAAATTTACATCGAATGTAAAATGAGAACCGATTTGATGAGAGTGTAAAATGGGAACCGGTTGTTGGCCCCATTTACACTCATCATGTTTGGAGGATCAAGTAATTTAAATGTTTCACTCCTACCCCTGCATTTTGTCACTGCCTACCTCTACCTACCCCTGCCTACTCTTGCATTTTGTCATTGCCTACCTAACTTAAATGTTCAAATAGTTTCAAACATTTGTAATCCAGATAGTTTTAAACTCATTGTAATCCCAGTTTGTAAGAGAATGGTAGGGGAACAATTGCTTTAAGGACATCTTAGTTTGTAAGAGAACAAACTTATTGGTCTGTATCTTGAGCCCAGTGCCCTTGCCTACCTCTGTCTGCCCCTACCTATTAGGATGCATATTAAAAAGTTCCATATCATATCTTGAGCCCAATGCAGAGTTGAAATGGTGGAAACACCAGATACAGAGCATAGTGATGGTACAATCCTTTCGGGATGGGTAGACATGCTCAGATCCCACAAAGAGCTTGACTCTGCCTACCCCTACATCTTATCACAGCGCCGGTGAAGGAAAGAGAAGAGAGGAAAAATTAGAAGAGAGAGAGAAGGGAAGAAAAAGAGCTTGAGCCTAGTGTAGAGCTGAGATGGTGGAAACACCGGATACAGAGCATAGTGATGGTGCAGTCTATTCGGGATGGGTAGACATGCTCAGATCCCAGAAAGAGCTTGACCCTACCTACCCCTGCATCTCATCCTCCATTGTTGATCCCCTGTGCTCTGAGATGGTGGAAACGCTGGTCGAACCTAATTTACCATTACAACGTTGAGAAGAGGTGCGAGCTCTAATTCGTAGTCCTCTGTGCTTTGCAACACCGATGGTGGAGTCTTAATGGAAGTTGAAAACTGATCGAAGAAGGGGAGAAGGGGGAGGTAGGTTTGAATAGACGAGAGTGAAACCGAGGAGTTTTACATCGATTTTATTGATGGTAACTTTCCACCTATTTTCGATGTAAAATTTACCTGAAGTGGAGTTTTACACTCATCTAAGATGTAAAATAACATATCATCCAAACGTTAGTAAAATTGAACTAGAGTGTAAAGTTTACCTTGGTTCACATTTACACCTTAAACAAACACAGCCTAAACATTTTTTCTTCATTTCATACATTTTTTCTCCAATATTTTTTCCTTTCTCTATTTTGTATTTGTAAATGTTTTCTTCTTTATAGTATTATGACGATCAAACTCAGAACCCACAAATCTATTGAAACATTCATTAGGCATCAAATAATCAAAGTAAAATCTCTTCCCTTCCTTTTTTTCTTTAACATTTTTGTATCAGTATTCATACTATCATGTCCCCTTTCAATCTTTATATTCTTTGTTTTGTCATGGTTTTAGATGTATTCTTCTTTGTTGTAGTGTGCCATTTTTTTTTCCAACTTCAAATCTATGAGTATGTAGGTTTTTTTTTTTTTGGATTTTAATTTCATGTGGGATATATGATTATGGAAAAGGGAATGTCACCATGTTATTTTGGAAACTTTCATTTAGAATACAAACTCTTTTATTATGAAAATAGAGAAAACTACAATAGGGTTAGAGTTTCACTTATCTAACATGAATGGTATTGTTTTTTCCTTGATAGGTAGTATATATATATATATATATATATATTTTTTCATTCCTTCAACTTCAAAGACAACTTCTTCAAGAACCAAGATTGTCTTTGCCTCTATATACAATTGACATGGTGCAGTTCCGTAACGTGGCTGCGAAGATGTGCATTGACGTGGTCTGAAGGCATTGGCCACGGAAACTAACACGTGGTAGCTTCAGCCAGCTAAGGCACTCCTCGAACACTATGGCTGCCACTTTACAAATGCCAATCTAGAGTAATATGTTATATATGCTTTTATTTCAACCTTTGTTGGTCATTAGTAAGATATGTATTGGTTATACCACATTTGACATGTAAGCACATCAAAATGATTTCATTTGAGTTTGATCAATATATACACAATGAAGAAACTATTATTGTACAAGATGAAGTCCATCAAAACCAACCTCCAAAGAGGGACTAAATTTTTGTAATCACTATGTGTCATTGTTGCATGATGATGGCTTGTTGGACCTTTTTATTATTAGTCATCTACATCATACTAATTTTAAAATGAACATGATTGACTTCTCTCCTTTTTATGCATTTAGGAATGATTTAAACATGGTTAGAGTAGTTTGAAGTTGAAATGGTTTTATGTATTTCTCATTTGAAGAATTGATATGAGGAAACAAGGTGATGTCAAATGTGATTCTAATTTTAAGAAACAAGAATCAAATGAATGTGCCAAACACATCTTGCAAATTCTGAATATAAGAATTCTTAGAATCCATTCTTTTTTAGAAAGATTAAGAATCAAAATTTTCAGAATCGATACCAAACAAGGCCTTGCCCTTTGAGATAGCTTTTAGTTTTGTTTTGGAAATGAATATTAATCACCTAGTTTTGGAGAGTGACTCTCTCACTCTTACCTCTTTCTTGTTGGTGGGCTGCCCTTTGTAGTTTGCAACCACCTTGGTATGTACATCACTTGCTTATTAATTGCAAGAAATTGTTGGGAGAGCTCTCTTCAACCTCAGTTCACTTTACTCCTTGTACGAATAGTTGTGCTTAAGGTTTTCAATAGACCAGATATTAGTCTAATCTGATCCAGTCCAATACGAGTGCATTACAAATGGACCAAGTCTAATACAATCCGATAAATATTTTGGAATAGACCAGTCCAATTCAGTGTCTTATTGGACCATTCAACTTGTTTAAATTGGTTTTAATTCTGAATGCATCCAACCCAAACCTAGTTCTTTACCACCCCTACTCTTATCTTTTTACAAAAGGACCAAATATAGGTTCAACTTAATTAGGTAGTCCAACATAAATTCATTATAGATGAAGCAGATCAAATACAATCCAATATGTACTCTGGACTATTAAGTTTGGACTGGTCCAATTCAATATGTCTATCTTATTGGACCATCCAACCCATTCATATTGGTTTTGATTTGGAAGGGGTCCAACCTAAACATGGTCCGTTGGCACTCCTGATTGTGTTGTTGATTATCTTGCTAAGCATGACATATCATTGACTAATACCTTCACATGGTCTTCATGTCCTTCTATTGTATCTATCATTAATATGTTGAGTGAAATATGGCTTTGGCCTTCAAAAAGAAGAAAAAAAAATGATAGTTTTGCTTACCTTATACCCATGATCAAGGTTATATTAGGTACCTATGACCACCTAAGGCGACGGTCGCATGACCACCATATTTCACTACAGTACTGCAAGAAAAAAGGGAGAGACATAAATATAGTCATTGGTTGCAACTTTGCATGAATCTTTCTCGACTTATTGAATATTCACTTTAGTTGCTATATGGCACATAGCTTACGTTGTGAGTTCCAAAGAATTATTTGTAGGCTGTTGCAAATGAAGGAAAAAGCCCCAAATCTCAATGCCTACCAACCATGATTGAATAAGGCTATGTGTTTGGTTTGAAGGAAAAAGTAGGGAAAGGAAGGGAAATGTAGGGAAACTTTTACAAATCTTGTATGGGTCTCTTTACCTTTCCCTATGTTTTCCTTTAAACCAAACATAGCCTAAAAGAAACAAGTTGTTTTTGAGGCCATTACAATGAAAGCCAAAGAGATAGTTAGAGGTTGGAAACAATACCTCCTTACCCGAGCTGGTAGGGAGATTTTAATCAAATCAATGGTGGCAGCATATCCTTTGTATTACATGAGCCACTTTCAAGTTCCAGTTGGTATCTGCACTGAGATCGACATATGCTTTTCAAATTTTTCTAGGGCTACGAGGGAGATGAATGAAGGTTGCATTAGCTTAGTTGGGCAAACTTTGCATGGTGAATGGCAACGGGTGGTCTTGGTTTTAGGGAGATAAATGGCATTTATTAGGCTTTATCAGCCTAAATGGCCTACTACTTTTCTAGCCTAAGTTATTAAAAACCATCTATTATCCTTCTAGACCACTAACTCCTAGAGGCTAGCAACCCATCTTGAGACTTTTGGCTTTGGTAGAGCCTGATCTTTGGTTTATCCTTGTTGAGGAAAGATCTCATTTGGTGCATTGGTTCTAGGGAGTAGGTCTGGATATGAGAGGACTCTTGGATTCCTAATGTTTCAAATTAAGGACCTCATTTTAAACAACCCTTGACGATGGGTCTTGCTATTCTACATCACCTTATATCTTCCAGATATGAGGTGAATAAAATTGCAGCCATTCCTCTAAGTTTTGAAGAACATGATGATAAGTTAATCTGAGCTTATTCAAAGGATGGACAATATAGTGTTAAATCTGGTTATTAGCTCACTCATCAGTGTAGACAAGCTGAATCACCTGTCTCGAGTTACAACTCGGCTATGAACTTTCCTCTGTAGCTTTCATGGTTCCTCTAGTTGGGCTGGTATTATAGTTGTCTTAAGGAATTCAAATCAAAAAGTTCTTATGGCCTGTGGGGAAAGAATCCATCGTAGCTCCATCCTGGATGTTGAATCTTGTGCAATTTGATTAGGATACTCGCAAGCAATCTCCAAGGTCGTTGATAAGATAATTGTTGAATCTAATTCGGGCCCAAGTGATCTAGTACACAACTTCTAAGTCAAGACAGGTTTCAGTATTATAGGGGATCTGCCAACAACTTGGCCCAAGCCACTGAGATCACATCTCCGCCACACAAGGGGCCGCCCCACAACAACACCTCCCTACCGTGTATTGGGAACATTTATTGATCATGACATTATCGATTCTGGTATTATAATCGGGAGATATTTTTAATACACGACAGGAATGTGCTGTGGGGCGGAGATGTGAACTTCAAGCTACCAAGCGTTTGGAAGTTCTTTCATGGTTGTTGACCACTTTTTCACTAGTTTGAGAAACTTTGTTTTGACTTTTGAGGACTAGTATTTGGCTTAAGTTTTGAATAAGATCGTTTCCATAATTTGTTTATCAGAAAAAAAAAGAATTGACAATCAAAAGTTCAAAACCAGTCGTGTGCCCATGTTTAGTAGAGTGACTAATTGTTTATGAAAACAGTAAAAATTTGATAAGTACACCTAAAAAGGGACATATTTTATGCTCCATTTCATGCATGGTTTTTAAAAAGGTCTACTGGGTCGAATGGTTCAACCGTTCGATCAAACACTTAGCCTGTTCTAACAAAAAATAAATATATATATATATAAAATTCAGAAAAAAACAGTCAAAACCGTTCGAATGGTTAACTACCCGGTTCAACAGTTTGGTGACCAAAATCAACGGGTTTGAGGAGAAATCTGGTTTTTGGGAAAAACAGAACTGGTCACCTTACCGGTTTCTGGTTTTTCCAGTCCGACCATCCGGTCTAGTCCGGTTTTGAAAACCATGCTCCATTCATATCATATCACATCATTTAGTTATGGGCTAGAAACTTGTTTATTGGTCAAGCTTTATATTTGTCCATTTTTTAATTTATCAAAAAAAAATTGTACACTTTTTTATTTTATTTTTCACTTAGGCTGAGTTTGGAAGGAGTACAAATGCAAATATGTAGAGTGCAAAACCTTATATTTTGTATGTATTTACACTGTATATATTTGCATTTGTACTCTTTTCAAACTTAGCCTTAAAAGCTAAAACCCTTTCCTTTCTAAAACCGTCACCACCAGTGGAAGTGTTCAAACCCGCCTCAATTGAATGAAGAAGGTTTTACTTTTTTTTTTTTTTCTCTTATAGTTGCTTCACAAACCTTTGCAGTATGCTCTCAGGGAACTGATCAACTAGGGAACCCGTGGAAGAAGATGGGAAAAACATAGAGATTTAGAGAGAGATTCCTAAAGTGTATGAAATCGAAATTCCATACACTGCTATGTTGCAATATTTTGAACTTTTTGAGTTATGAACAAGATAAGCATTAAAAGCAACATCGACAAGTTTTCTCTTCTAAACAGCTTGTTTCATTTTGATTTCTCCGCCAACTACATACTTCCTTTTGGACCGCATGACACAACCCTATAGATTGGTGGTGTGATAATTGCAGGTTGTCCATCTAACGAAGCATCTAGGTTGGCCTCGTAGGCATTGCTTCATTCGACTCTCTTTGGCAAATTGTAATCCCTTCGAATGGCTCAAGGGCTAAGGCCTTGTTCATTTATTAGTACCCAAGTAATGAAATGCATTTACCCATACAAATGATTCCTGGGTTAAAATTGCCCATATATAGTGGCACAAGAATAGGGAGAAATTGATGAATCACCTGGTTGACCAACTTACTCGAGGAGATATTGGCAAACGAACTAGGCCTAATGGCTCAAAGTAGAGAATTGGAGATGACATTGACACCCAAAAAAGACATTGTTTAAGAAATAAATGGAGACCTTAAAAGGTCAGACCCATGTAAATTACGAAACAAATAAGCAATTTAATTTCCTTTGATTTTCGACATTATAACTAGGTTGATCCACAGTATAAGCTTTCCAAGTGGCTAATCCCCAAAACCTATATATTCGTGCTTCCTTCTAGGTTGTCATGGAGATGGTGTAGGTCATCATCTATATCTGTTTGCCATGCAATTGGTCTTTCCTCGGAAAATTCAAGAGACTGATCTGTCTTAAAGGGGGGAGAAGCTTTGAAAATGCAGGGATCATGACAAGAAAGGATCAAAGTACCGCATGGCTAACAAGAAAGTATAATATAACATAGATAGCCAAGGTGGCTAGGCGATAATATATTTATTTCTTAAGGGAGATAACCTTGGCTCACTACACTGATTATTTGATTAATTAAAGGAATTCTCGCTCTTTCTCTGCATGGGCTATTCTGTTGATTATTGATCATGGAGTTAAGTTAACGACTGATGAACGCACATGCTATTACCAACTAGGGCAAAGCTGTACATGATCCAAACAAGTTATTTTCAATCCTGAGCTCGATTTGTACGAAACAAGTCAGAGTTTGACTTTGACCTCGTTTTGCTAAATGAGCCTGATCAATGCTTAGATGTACGTACATGGACTGCAATATATAAATGAAATATTTTGAATACAAATGTCACGTGCATTGCACGTGATACGTAGAGTTGTCGACTCGAGGGGAAGAAAGTAGTTACTGGTTAAGGATATTATTGGAAATTAAGTAATTAAAATAATTTTTTATGGAAAAAAGGAAATAGTTGAAAGAGTGAACCGAGGAAATGGTTGATATGTAAGAGACTAAGAGCTGAAGTGATGAACTTAACGACAGTTGTTGACAGTTGTTGTTTTGTCAATTAGTTGATATAAATCGTTTGATTCGTTGGCAGCTCCTTAATAGTTATATAGCATGTAGGTTGAGTATTAATTATATCCAAATGCATGAGAGTGTAAATTCTGATTTAATTTTGTTTTGGGGTTTATTTTAAGGTAAGATTTGAAACAAAAATAAATCAGAATTCGCACCTCAAATCATTTATCATAATTGCATTGCAATCAAATGCAGGGGTATGAGCATATGTGAATATGTCAGTAGGGGTATGAGCATTATTCAGTTAAAACCGAAATTTTCAGTTATATTTTTCTTCTTTCAGTTTTTGGTTAATTTAGTTCACTAAATTCATATTTTGAACATTTTGATTTCAATTTTGGTTATCAGAATGGGAAATTTAGTTAACAAAAAAAAAATCAAATTAACCGAATTTCATTATATAATATGTATACAATATATAATATGATATATTTATATGAATATATAATATAAAACATATTTATATAATTTTCTAATGAAATTTGGTTTCATTTATTTCGATTTTTTTATAATATGGTTTCGGTTTGATTTTCATTTTTTATTTTAGTTTTTTAAAATTTTGATTTATTCACTTCAGCTTTTAACTAAATAAACTAAATGTCACCCCTATATGTTTAATTTTAGTTCAGCAATTTGAGATATCAAAAACATCCTTTCCTTCAAACCATCCCCTCTTTACAACTAGTAGTTATTAGTCATGTGCCTTAAAAATCATGGCCTCTAAATTTCACTTCTTCAAACACATTGGGCCAATCCTGATACAACACATCAACCTGAGGTATATGGGACAAGTGCAAAGACTATGTGGCAAACTATGGTTGGCACAACATCACTAGTAGAAACATAAACTACTTTGAAGGCCTTAAATTTCTACCGAAATGATCTTAATATCAAAATATTATGTAAAACTAAGAAGAACCAAACTTCAGCCTTACTAATAATGAACCTAAGGCTCCACATTTAGGAAATAGTGCAAATACAAATATGTAGAGTGCATTCTGGTTCATGCAAATGTAAAGTTGGTTTAGTTTTGCATTGATAAAGTTGGTTTAGTTTTTAGTTGTAATGGGTACAAACATGAATCCCAAGATTGAAATATATATTTTTTAACACTGATCAATTTTGAGTGCAAAGTTTACATCCATATGCTCTCATTTTGGATGCAAATATATTTTGAAATTTGTGAAAATTGTCCCTTTCAATACTTAAATGCATTTTTACCACAAACACCATCAAAACAGAACTAGAGTGCATTGAATTGACATTTGCACTCTTTTCAAACAGAGCCTAAGGTCGTAAGCATGTCTAAGCTCAGGCCTTAGTTTATGATGCCGAGTTGAGTTGGGCAAAGTATGGCTCAATTCTGTTTGTTTACACACCTAGCATGGATACCTGAGGTTGAGCAAAGTAAGGCTCAATTCGATACTGGGGATTTCATATTCACTTTTCCTACCCACTTTCTACCTGCTGTGAATGGGAGCCATACATCTCTATTATGAATTGAGAAATATATGATTCCAATTGATTGCCAATAGAGAGTGGATAGGAAATCTGGTCTCAACATTCAACGGACATTGATCAAAGTTAAAAAGAAAACATAAAATACAAAAATGCTAGTGTAAGAGGGGAGACGTGTGATCATGGATTAGTATTATGATAATACGAATTGAACACATAGGTTTACACTCTTGCAGCAAAAAAAGAAAAAAAAAAAAAGAAAAAAAAAACGGATATACACTTTCAAATTGTGAAATGTGGAATTATGTTTGAATTGTAAAATTCGAAAAGAATTACTCTGGATCTAGTGTATTTGGACTGGAAGGTATTTTCTCTTCACTTCTACCAAAATTTTGACATGTCATTTGGTGCTCAACTGGCCATCACCTACGGCAGGTTGAAGTTTAAGGCTGGTCATGACTAGCAAAAATAGTTTTAAGGCTATGTTTGGAAGGAGTACAAATACAAATATGTATAGTCCAAAACCTCTATTGCATTCTAAATAAAAATGATAAGACAACAAAATCTTCGTAAAAAAAAAAACTATGGGGCCGTTTGGTTTGCAGGAACAGGGGTCTGGAATCAGAATCAGAATGGGCTATTCTGATTCCCCCATTTGAGGTGGGCAGAATCAGAATCCCATTCCCATTTCTGCTGGAATGGCATTCCCCCATTTGAGGGAATGACCATTCCCTGCCCCTCCCTTAGGAATGAAATTCCATTACTGTTGATTTTAATTCCCATTTCCATTTCTGTTTGAACCAAACAGATTATGAGAATGGACCATTCCGATTCCAATTCCGAAGGATTTCGATTCCGACTACAAACCAAACAGACCCTAAATATTGACAGAAAACTCGAAAGACCTCCAGTTGTTAGGCTCAAACCTTGCTCCCCTAACTGTTAACGACAACAGGCTAGCCTTTATCAACGGTGTTCAAACGGCACAAGTGACGGCAAGTTTCAAACATAAAAAATGTTCTAAGGGTGATCTTCTATCTGTGTGTGTTTAGGTTTTTCATTCTTCCATTTTGAATGCCAATCATAGAATTTTTATACTTTCCTTTTAATTTTGGCAAATAGTAGAAACAAGCCTCCTATTCTCCAATTCCATTTCTAATCTTGAAAATCCCAAAATACAAAACCCAAAGCCGAGAACGACAAACAAACCCTAGCTCTAACTCGTTTGGTAAATTGTCAACACTGACCAAGTGACCGTGCTAATGAACCCACTGATTTGTGTCCAAAAATCCTTGTAACACCACTTTTTCTTACTAAAATCTGAAACCCTAGAATCTATTTAAAATAGAAATTCTTGAGGGTTTACCAAGAATGAAAACATTGTGTGTGACTGGTTAGATATATTTTGTTGGAAAAATATCTTTGGAGCTATTATTTTTACTTGCAGAAGCTTCGTATGAAAAGGAAAAAGAAATTAAGATGCCTTGTGTCTTGCAAATCCAAAGTCACAACCACTGTGTTTTACTTGATGAAAGCTTTGTCTTCCCATTAAATGGTTGGGGGAGCTGGTTAGAATTGCGTTTGGACTGAGAACGTGAGGGTTTATCCAAAGCCACAACCGCAAAGAAGACTTTGTCTTCCCATTAATGGTTGGAGGAGAAGGATGTGAGTATGAGAATGTGAGGGTTTGGAGTTTTTTGTTGGTACTTAGTTGATTTTTGTTTATAAAGAGTTTATATCTTATCACTTTTTTATTTAAAATTATTTTTGTCAGTTATAACCAGTACTACAACTTTGGCCGGTTGTAGGTGATGGCCAGTTGAGTACCAAATGACTGTCAAAATTTTAGTGGATTCAAAGAAAAAAAATCCTTTCGAGTCCAAACACACTGGATCTGGTTTGGAAAAAAATGCCAATTAGATACACGAAATAGATCTGGTTTGGAAAAAAATGCCACCGGTTTGATCATTCTATTGGTCATTTCAATATAAAAATAATTAAAATAAAAAAAAACAGCTAAAAACAATTCCCGGGTCAATGCTTTTTGACCCAAGTCAATAAATTTTTAACCAAATTGCTGGTTTTTTACCAAGGACCAGATTAAGAGTAAAATAGAATCAATTGTCTAAACGGTTCCTGGGTCAAACGGTTGGACCATCCGGATCAACCACGGTTCCGAAAACACTGACTTTGAATTATAGCCCTCAAACATAAAACAATCCGAATACAAAAAAAAAAAAAAAATAATAATAATAATAGAACAATCCATTTCCAAGACATTATCACGCTGATGTCAGTGACGCATCCAAGCCTGCTGGTATCTCAGGTGAGGCCAATACTAAACCATAACTCGATCAGACTGGATGGTTGTGATTGGTAGTTACAGAAGAAGATGCTATCCTTCTAGCCATGGTTATAGATTAGAACCCCAGAAAATGCAACTGTATTTCATAAATCACCTATAGGGAGCAGTGCTACCTAATCTCAGTTGTGAGGAATGCTAGTGGCAGTGCTACCTAATCTCAAGTGGCTGACACTCGGCCCACCCCAAATGGCAAATGGGCGGAAGGACAAAACAGTAACGACTCCAAGTGGCAAATGGGCGGAAGGACAAAACAGTAACGACTCCAAGTGGCCCTGATAAACTGGTACTGTCCTTTACTTTTCCTGGATTGATAAAAAAGCTCTCAAGTGGCAACCATGACGTACTCGGATTCACTACTTAAAATAAATGAAATGATAGAACTAGTCTGATCCAACTTGGGTATGGTTAGGGTTGCAAATTGATTGACCCCAATTCATATGGTTAGGGTTGCAAATATATAAATTCAATTTAGATCCTAAGCAAATCTATGGATTAGGGAAATCAGATACAATGAACTCATGTATAAATGCCTTAATAAAAATTCTGTAATGCTAACATGTATTACACCTCATATTATTTACAGTCTTAGCTCATCAAAGAAGTATTTTTTATAGCCTTAAGCTTATTTTGAAACAAATTAGGTTTAAGAGTTTATTTGAAACTATATATTTGACCTCCTCCTCCTCTTCTTCTCCTTCTTCTTCTTCGAGGTTGGAGGAAAAACCATGTATAGTGGGTTGGGCAATCTATCATATGAGTGAACATGCTTATGTTACATACATAAGGTGTCGGTCCTGCATGGGTTCATGCAAGACATGTTGATTTCAAAGTATATATTTGACCCCTTGTCCCTTTTTTGAGGAGTTTAGGGGGGTGTTCTACAACATGTATCGTTTATCTTTTTGCTTGTTTCAAAAAAAAAAAAAAATCAAAATCATTTTGTTTGAAAATCATTGTTTCTCGGTTGTGTTTTTTGTTTTCAAAACTGAAACAAAAAACATATTCTTGAATCTGGTTTCAAAAATATGTTTTCATCTCATTATTCAATATCATGTCCAATAAATCATATAATTTCTATACCCAAAAAAATTGTTTTGCTTTAAAATCCAATATTTCGTTGGTTTCAAAAACATGTACTGTGTTTTTTTTTAAACAAAACCAATTTGTTTTTTTTTTTTTCTTTGAAAACAAAAACAGAGTTCAAGAACATGTTTTTGTTTTTTTGTTTTTTTTTTCTGTTTTTTTTTTTGCTAATGTGGTGATTCCAAAAACAAATAACAACAAAAACATTCATGTTGTAGAATGCCCCATAGATTGGCCGGAGATAAAATCATGCTTGCATACTAGGTGGCAGGGGCGGTGCCAAGGTTTTTTCTTAGGGGGAGCCAAAAGCTAATATGCTAACTTAATTTAAAGATACAAGAATTTTTCTTGTAATTTAAAGATCTCCTTGGCCAGTTGGCTCTTAATTCAAAATTTTGATGTTTTGTTTCTTATTAGATTAGTGCAATAGTTCTAACTTGAATCTTGTAACTAAATCCTAATTTTTTTTATTATGTTTATACATTTATTTTCGTTAGATGATGTTTTGGAAAAGCACGGACAGGTCCGTTGCAAGTTTCTGATTTCTACTACAGATCTATAAGGATTCAAAATGTCAAATACCCCTGTTCTATATATCAATGCCCCCTTTGAGTTGACATCAATTCTAAACTGGCACCTATCCCAAATGTATTTAGGCCTAAAAAATCTAACCTTGGACTGAACCATCATTATCGCTAGATGTTTTCTGTTCAAAATAATAAAATTGTTTTACTCATCAAACTGTTAAGTGGTTTTACGGTTTTGGTTGAATGTTTTTCTATTGTCATCGACTACTTTAATAAGAAAAACATCGGGTAGCCAGGTGGGTGGGCTGGGCACTGGGCAAGCCTAGGCAGTGGGCAGGGGGTGCAAATGCAGTCATGTCATGTTAATGATTGCATGCACTGGGCAGGTTGTGGCATGTGCTTATAAAGTCCCAAATGGGACTTTTGTTGAACATATAGGGTTCGTTCATTGTTAATGCTTGTCTATTTTAAAATTAATCATTCATTTTCATTCATTAACTTTAGGTTTTTTATAGAGGAAAACTAATAAAATAATATACTAATAAATAAAATAAAAAATATAAAAAATCCAAATAATTTATAAGTTGTATCTCAAATCTGTAATGTAAAGTATTTTTTTTTTGGTATTCCATCTTCCAACGTGTTGAATGAAAGAATTCGTGTACATGAAAAACTAACAACAAAAAATTAAAAAAAAAAATTCAAAATCAGTCTTAGACTCCTCTAATTAATCAGTTACATGATAAAAATAACTTTAAAAATGGAAGAGATTCGAGGTGAAAAAAGAAAACCTTTTACAATTTAATTGCTGTGCACTTGACTTATGTAGTTTACTAGTCTCTATATTCAATTCAAGAATTTAAAAAGGGAAAATATATAATGCTAGAAACCAATCAAAGCCCCCATGAAATGAAAACCCACATGATTTTTTGTCACTTTTATGACCACGGTTGATTGGTTATAAGTTTTTTCAGTATCATATCTTTTTGGCATCATATTCAAACTCCTTAAAATATCACAAGTTCAATTTCAACCGTACAAATTAACAAATAATCAAATTCATTCAATTCAAGTATTCAACAATTTGGCGGTTCTGGACATTCTGGAATCTTATTCTTCTAGGCACTATTGGTTGTTGGGCAGTGTTCAATCTTCCAAGAAAAACTTGAACAGTGGACAAGAACAAAAGAAAAGAAAAAGAAAATCTGGTTGTTCAAACTTTTAAGCTATCCAAGTCTGGTTCCATGGTTACAAAGCTTTTAAAATTGAACCAGACAACGAACCAGTTAGGATTCCCGGGTCAAACAGTCTGACTGTTTGAATCAAATGGACAACCTGTTTGGACAAAAAATTAATAAAAAACAGCCAAACCGTTGAACAGTTCAAACGCTTCAATTATCCGGGTCAATAATTTGTTGACCAAATCAACGGTTTTTGATAAAATAACAGTTCCAGAGTAAAACGGAACCGATCACCTGATTGATTCTCGATTTTTCCAGTCCGGTCCAATTTTAAAAAACATGGTTCCATATACATAAATATGAGTCCCACATGAGTGAAAGTTGATTTGGAAGTATATATTTAACCCCCTTCTTTCATTTTTAGGAATGAATTGATTGAAGACAAAATCATGCACAGTGGCTTGGAAATAAACACAACAGTTTTCCATATGCATGAGTGTGGGTTCTACATAAACACATTTGTACAAAACAACTGATGTATTCACTTGTAATAGATCATCGAGCCTGGTGTATACAATTTTGTCTCCAACCCATCTGCTCACTTTTTGTGGGCTCACAGGATAAAAGAGCCGTAGAAAGAAATTAATGTTCATTGCTTGGCAGTTGGCACTAGAAGATGGCCTAAGAGTAAGCAAGCAACTTGCCAAATGCTCTTACTAGTTTGGTCAAAGGCGAGTTTAGGGAAAGTAAAAGGCGAAGAGAAAAGGGGAGTAAATAATCTCCCTTATTGTGTTGCTTTTGGAGCTGGGTTGGACGAAAGCTTGATATGTTAATAGATTATACCTTAACAAGATACCAAAATGATCACATCAACACAAAAAGCTTATAATGCGACCCGACCACCAATAAAGGCTAGTATTTATGCGCGGTTTTAGAGGTTGTTTGTTGATCTCTTTTGTGTTAAAAGCATCAACTATATGTACATTTCAACTAGCTAGGGACGTGTTTGCTAGATGAGCCATATAACAAATTAATGCATCTCCTTGCAACGAGAATCTTATTACTGTGTTGCTTCACCTTTTGCTCATCTATTTTGAAGAGAGAGAGGGAATCAAGGAGAAGCCTCGATTGGGTAAGGGTAGAAATAAGAGGTTATTTGACGTTGCCATTTTTATTTTAGGCTCAAGTTCAAGCCTAATCATTTCCTATTTATAAAGAGGTAAAATCCGGCTTGGCCTGTGAATGTATCGACCTGTTGGTATGCATCATGGTTTTCAAAATCGGATCGGACCGGAAAACAGGGAATCGATTACTTGACCGGTTCCATTTTTCTTTAAAATTGTTGATTTTGGTCAGTAAACCGCTGAGCCAACCGATTAACTATTAGAACGATTTTGACCATTTTTCAAATTTTTAATAATTTTTGTCAAAATCGACTGACCGTTCGGGTCGAACGGGTCCAAAACGTTGATTTTGGACCGTTTGACCTGATAACTGGACCCCTGGCCGATTCGGTTTTAAAAACCATAGTATGCATGCTAGCCCGTAAATTATGACGTTGCACTTTTAAGGACATGACCCCATCTGTGAAATTTGAGATAATGGTCACTACTTTTATGATGTTGATTGATTGGATACAAGTTTTTCTAATACCATGTCATTACGATAGTCTACAATTAAAAATAAATATAATAAATGAAAACTGTTATTATTAATAATGAAAATAGTAAAAAATATAAAAATAAAAATTAAAATTAAATATCTAACCCGTGACTTGATAATTGAATCAAATGGCTGAATGATTCAACTGATGGGATCAGGGGATTATTGATTGGTCAACTAGTCTGATTAGCCGATTCAACTACTGGTAGAAAACACTAGAACCAACACTTGCAGATTCTCTTGTGTTTGGTGGGCAATGTAGTAGGTTTTACAAATGGGGCTTGATAATTTCTTTCAGCCTAAGGATGCCAACCCAATAATCCATAATCCAAATTCTAACTTAAATTAATTATTCTTAAGTTTTCAAAACATGTCACAAAAAATACGGGTTGGTATCAGTTTGAACTATATAGGGTTAAGGGGGTTTGGCACTGGTTTGGCTCAACCCTGATCGACCCTCATATGCTTCCACTCAAATCTGACCTAACTTCACTCAATACTATGCAGTTTCTATATCTGTCCCAACTTATAGGGTTTTACTCGATACCAACTCAACCCATCTTGTAGTTTTTTATTGTATTTTTTGTGATACTTTTGAAAATTCAAGTGAAACTAATTTAAGAAAAAAAAAAAAAAACAAAAACAAATCGTCAAATAAATCATATACTTTAAGGTTAGGGGTTAGAAGTCAGACCACATTACATGAATACTGTTTTTATAGGGGTATTATGACCCGACGGGGATTAGCCAAACCTGAACCTGATTTGGATTAAATAAAATCAAAACTCTAACATAAAACCCTACACTTTATTCGGATTAAAATAAACATTGAAATAAATCATAAACCTTAAGGCTACAGGTTAGAATTAGTCGGACCAAATTACAAGAATACCTTTTATATGTATAGGTGTCTTATGATCCAATGGGCCAGGTCGGCCAAACATGCGCCTGATTTGGATTAATTAATAAAAAATCTAACTTGACCCTAACCTGGCCATGTAAGGGTGAGTCAAGTCGAATTTACCATTTAACTTGATCCATTAACATCCCCACATATCGGGTTTCTTACTCACTATACAAAATTAGCCTTTCTTACTAAGATTTCAATTTGGATTATGGTCAAAACAACTAAATATAACTCAAAAATATAATAATTGAGTTGGCTTGGATTAAGTTGATTCAATTGAAAATGTCATAAGAAAGGTTTTTTCTAGTTCAATTTTGGGTAACAAGGCTCATACAATTGCATGGGTTCTGACTAATATACATATATTATATTATATTTTTTATTATATACATAATACTATTGGGCCAAGCTCAGGCTTGGGCTGATCTTACTTGGTAAAGCCTAACCCCACAATCTTAAAACTTTGTCCAAGCCTGATATAGCATGGACCAGATTGCCGGATTATTTGACCCATGAACATGGCCACCTAGGTGCCCGATACAATGACCACACCTCTTTTTAGCTAACTTGGTAACAATTAGTTAGGCTTTATTTTTTTTTAATTTAGGAGGTGTTTGGAACCGGTGTCATTCTCCCAAAAATGATGACATGTCAGTGCCACATTAGTGTTTCGAGTTCTGAAGACATGTTATATGTTTGGTTAGAATTTTTCATAAGATGTTGAAAAAAGACCATACCTAGGAAATTGGGAAGGCATGCATCAAAAAGACCATACCTAGGAAATTGGGAAGACATCTTTATTATGAATTGAGAGATGTGTGGCTGCAATTCACGGTGGCGGTTAGAGAGTGAGTAGGAAATCTGGGTTTGGCATGCATGGTTTTAGAAAACGTCAAAAATGGTGTTTTCTCTTTCCATACCGTTTAACAATAATTAGCGAACATGGCAAAGAAAACATTTAGGTGGCAGTTACGAAACCAAACAAAGAACATTATCATTACACCATTATATCACCTTTTTTTTTTATTAAATGGACAAAGAAATCAAACACCACCTTAAAAAAAGTTAAGGCTCCATTTGGAAGGAATACAAAACCTTATATTTTGTATAGATTTATACTATAGATATTTGTATTTGTACTCTTTCCAAACTAAACCTAAAGAAAGAACAAAAAACATTTCTAAACAATACAAAGAACTTGTATTTTTTGTATATATACACCAAGGAATTTATATTTTGGAGTACAATATATATATATACACAAAAGAATAAAATAATAAGGGAAATTAAGAAAAAAAAAATACAGTTGCCTATGCATAATATTTCTTAAATAGGTTATTTCCTAAGAAATGCTCGAGTACAATGGAAAGCAATAAAGATGGAGAGTCGTGCTTAATATTTACACTTCACCGAATTAGGAATCGGAAAAACTAATGCAAACAGCGACCTACTGAAATTGGTTTGGACCGTTCAACCGGTGGGCCAACGCTTATTGGATGGATAACGACACAAGATTTAAATGTGTTTGAGTCGAATAAGTAATAAAACTCTTGGAAATCGCAGCTAATTAAGCGATGGTTGGAACAGTAGAACATAATCCCTTTTTTTTTTTAAAGCTTCAAGCCTTCAATGCTTCTCTCTGCTGTGGCCTAAAGACAGCTAGCCTTTTACACTGACAGGCAGTGACAGCCATTTTTAGTAGCGCTGAACTAATGATGCGATTGAATAAGAAACAACCCATAATCAAACAAACACCTCCAATGTCACGTTTTCGATAAAGATGAAGATTGTTCACCAGAGAGAGAGACAGGCTCTTGTCGTGTGGGAGGTGCTTACGTAGAACCCTCCTCTCTTGTAGTGTTCACTCAAAGGTGGATGGTCTTCAGGTTATGTTTGGTTTGAAAGAAAAAAAAAAGTAAGAAAACTTGTACTAAATTTGTAATGGACACTGAATTCTTGTCTCAATCCAGTATTTAAGCCCCTTGTTGGCGATTCACCAAATATATCTACACGTGAGAAAAAGCCCTAATATTGTCAAATTCCTATGACAACTTTGCTTATTTTATTAATTCATTGGTTTCAGGAATCCATGTTATATTTTTAGAGTTATGTGGGATTAATTATAAAATAGAAAAAAGATTCATGTGGAAATGCTCTTATCCGGATAAATATTTATTAAAGAACATTTATCGGGACAAATACATTTACCAAGTAATTAAGTAGTTTCCTGAAAAATGAACTTTGAGCTAACGCAGCAGTAACCGAAGTCCAAATTCCTGCCTAGACCCTTATACCCGGCTCAATGACTAGGCTCTAATTAAGTTGGATCAGTTGATAAATAACCGAGCAAGTTTTGGTTCGAGTAATCGATAAGCCAGTTCAGTTTATCACCATGTTGATGGAGTTTTAAACACCTTATTGCAAATTGCTTTTTCTGTTTGAAATGTCAAATTTAATATTTCTCACGCATGCATTTTTATAATTGAAAGGACACTCATATTTGATATATGACATTTGAATAATTTTGTAATGATCAATCCAAAACCTAAAATGGCACGTCAGATAGAATATCGATCTATCTATCTATTTATATATCAGAAACATCTCTCGTACTTGTATATTGTTATTTATAAGGCTGAGTATAATATGAGGTACATCTGAGTAGCGATCTTCAAGTAAATCCGGATTCATACCAAATATTCATTCCATTTTCTTCTTTTGCAGGTTTAAAATGACTTATTAGATATTTTCCATTTTTTCCCACCCTCTAGAGGAGAAAATCACTTCGCTTCAACATTCCCAAATCAAGAATCAGACCGACTTAAAAATGTTCCAACGAAAGTACGAAGTTTCAAAGCTGTTAAAACTATCCACGTCTATCCTTGTGGAAGATGTTGCTTCAACAATTGGCCAAAGAATGATTAGGTGGAAGGTCTCAATCAAGTGGTTGGGCCCCATCATTAGATCAGGGTTCAAAATATCATGTATACGTATTCTGTCAATGGCTTCCCAATATGCCCGTATTGGTATGATATGGCCGAACAATATCACGCTGATTCGCTTAAAAAAAAGTATCAATACATACCGATATTTTGAACTTTGGATCACACGAATCCAAACTCAATTTACATGCTCTCTCTAAGCGGTATCATTAAATGGTTAAGTCGCAAAAATCAACTTTGATGTCTCCAGCACGACTATGAGCAAATCAATGGCAAGAGACGTTTAACCTTATCAAATTTAATTGCCATTTGATTGAGCTATCAAAACTCTGGTCTGAATCATTTCCAGTAATCCGTTTAATATAAGGTTCAGTTTGGAAAGACTTCAAATATAAATTCAGTGCAAAATTTTATATTCATAAACAATTCTAATTGAGCATAGCTGTCAATCTATACTACTATAAAAAGTATATATGAATAGGGTCTTAAGATTGCTGGAATTTTTTTGACTAAAATATCCTTTTTTTTTAAATAGAGTGTCTATTTATTATGAGGGTGAAAAATATAATTTGAATACTATTATTCATTGCATTCAGTTCTCTCTCATTAAATTACATTTAAGTTATTAACTCTTCTTCACCCTCATTTAACCATACATTTAAGGCATTTTTGTTTCTTTTAATTACTAAATGAGTAAATTCCACTAATTAAATCCATACATAAACAATTCTAATAACATAAAAATTTGTACTCTTGAAACTGACTTTGAAAAGCAATATATTTATGTGGTGGTAAGAAATTTAACAGTTTTGGGTCAAATATTGCCACAATTAAATAATAAAAAATAAAAAACTTGATAAACTGCAAAAAATATAGAAACTAAAGAAAAGTTTGGGAACATCTTTAATATCACATATTCATCATATTATACAAGAATAAGTATGATAAACAAGAAATAATTTTCTTGGTATATATTCTCTCATTAAATCCTGTATTCAAGATATATTTTTCTCATCATTAAATTCTATTAATTAAATCCACAACATTGATTTTAATAGTATAAAAATAATTTTATTTGTGTCAAATGGGTTAACCCCTAATGTCATAATTAAATAATAAAAAATCAAAATAAATAATATATAAAAATACAAAAAAAGGAATTGAGCATATCTCTAATATTATATATTCATTATATAGAATAAAGTTAAGTATGGAATGTAAGAAATATTTTTATTAAGGATGAAAATGGAATTACAAATCTAAAATAAACCTTGAAATTAAATCAAATGATGTCATAGTCAGATAATAAAAATTTTAAAATAAAAACAATAAATCACAAAAATAAAGAAAAAAAATTAGAGAACAATTTGGGCAAATATTTGATGTTATAAATCAAATATTGGGTCCATATATAATATTATGCATTCATTATATTAAATAAAAGTAAGTATTATATATAATTTTATCAATGTTGGAAATGCATTAATAAATGATTTGGGTGGTGGGTTAGTGGTTTGGGTCAAATGGATTAACTAATGATGTTATAGTAAAATAATAAATTTTTAAAAAATAAAAAAGGTAAAAAGAATAAAAAATATAAAAATTATAAAAAATTTGGACATATATTTAATATTATATATTAATTATATCAAATAAAAATTAAGTATGATAAACAAACATTATTTATATAATGTAGATGAAATATATAATTTAAAACTGATATGAAGGCAAGGCTATTTTCCCATCTAGATGGTGGGTCAATGATCAAACTTTTCAAATAAACTCAAGTTGATGTCATAATTGAATAATTAATATTTAAAAAGATAGAACATAAAAAAAAAGTATACAATTTTGTTGGAAACATTTACAGATATTTCTAATGTTATATATTCATCATATTAAATAAAAAATTGTTGAAATAAAAATTATTTTTATTTATTATAAAAATAGAATACAAAATAATAATAATGATGATAATAATAATTGTCATTGTAATTTAAAATTTCAACGTTGCATGTCCACATTTACTAGTAAAAAATAAAAGAGCATAAGAAAAACAAAAATGGGGCAACTCGTTCCCTGTTGCAAATACAATTGGATTTGAACCGGATATACCTTGATCAAAACGGTTAACATTTTGATTTGAATAGAATCTTATTCATTGGATTCAAATGAGATTGTACTCAGAATAATATTTATTATTAATAAAATGAGGGAAAATCTATGATACTGAAAATACATGGTAACGGAAGAGCTTTGACCAATTAAAGTAGTCTAGTGAATTTTGATAACACCTCCTTCTATGATACTGGTTGATTGGCTGTAAGTTATTTCTGTATCATAGTCGACTTGAACCCATAAAATCATGTATATATTGTATGTTATGAACAAAACTCATTAAAAAATTACTTATGAGACTTGAACCTGTGATTTTTAAGCTGGTGTTTGGCTTTGATGTCGTTGTTTTAGTGTCATATTGGGAAACCTAATCCCCACATTTCCTAGATGTATTTGGATAGTAGTTTCCCAAATTTCTTGGGGAACTTGTAGTTAGTAGAACTTATAATTAGCAATTTGCTACTGAAACTGAATCTCCTCTCCTAAATTCAGGCGTAGGAAATTGTATATATATGGTATACCTTGTATAATGAAGAGTGACAAATTCCACATAGTTTTTTCTCATGGTATCAGAGCAAGAAATAGGAGCAAGAGGTCTCTGTTCTAAGACTTGGAAACTAGTGGCGGTTGCGACATAGCTCAGCACCAGCAGAGTACAGGTTGTGCACTCCGATCTCTAGTTTGGCACTTTGCCTGTAGGCAGAGTACAGACTGCTTTTCGTCTTCCGCAATCGTCGCTATGACACTCCTAGAAACCAGAATCCAGACTCATCACCTCCATTGGAAATAGAAAGAAGAAGAAGACTCTTCGTCGTCCTCAATCCCTCACTGTGAGTTCAACTTCGGAATTTCAGCTTGAGCGGTTACCACAGTTCTACTGTTCGTCTGTTCTAGACCCTAGAGAAATAGAAATCGAAGGTTGCGACCGGCAAATTCGAGTTCCAAACTGAGACGTTCGCGGATCAGACAATAACTCTGTTGGGTTTTAATCTCATAAGAGATTAAATCCAATGGGGTTGATTGGTCAATTACATGATAAATTGCACCTGTACACTTGTTTGAAAAAATCAGTTTTTCTCTTACAAAAAACCCAGTTTTGAACTTGTCCCACATTGGAAAATTATAAGTTTTGTTTTCAATATTTCAATAGGAGCTGATTTACACTCCTTAGAATTAGTAGAGGAGAGTATGGGGATTCGATACTACGCAACGCGCGCACGCATGTGTGTGGCGCAATGAGGCGCTTTAGAGGCGCACTTTGCTTGCACTTCGTGCGCACCCACGTGGCTTGAGATGGGCGGCTCTGGTTTTGGTACATTGATGACCGTTGATCACCATTGATGAGATCAACAGTCACGATTCGATCGGGTGTGATCAGGAGGCACAATTCAAAGTTAATAGTCACCAACTGTTAACAACTTTTTAAACAGTCACAATGGTTGAAATTGTGACTGTTCAAGGTGCATTCTCTAAACCAGCACCTACCTTTTCCTCATACCTCTTCACAAGTTATTTAAGGAGTATGAATCAGACTCCAAAAACACAATTTTGAAATTCACTCTTTTTCTCAGTCCAGTTTGCTACAGTCTCACAGAAGGTTTCTTTGGAGACTCTTCAACTTTGTTGGTTGCAGATTCTCGCCCAAGGCTCTGTTGTATCATGAGAATGAATTTGCCTGTAACCCAACAGCAAACTCAGTAAAATTGAGTGGAAACAAATAACATTCTAAAGAGAGTGTCTTCATACGCGCATTTTTTATTATTCTTCAGCCTTCTCTATCTTTATTCAACAAACGGCTCCGCTTTCACCTCTTCAGTTTCTGCTACAGAGGCGAAGATTGGACTCTTTCCCGTCTGAACCAGAGCAGCGGCAGTGGAGCTTTTGAGCGGAAAGGAAGGGCGGCGAAGCTACTGTTCCTCTTCTCTCCCTATTCGAACGGAACTAGCGGCGGTTTCCGTCTGAACCAGAGCAGCGGCAGACAAGACACCGTTGAAGGTAGCAACGCAGTTTTTTCTATCGGGAGACACCTGAAACAAAACCAGCATTGCGACGGAAACAATCATGTTCAACGAATTGGCAATCTTTTTCGGCCATGGTAGTTTGGGCCAATTAGTTGTCTCCGTCTGAACCAGAGCAGCGGTAGCGAAACTTCTGAGCGGGAAAGAGCGGCGGCAAACTACTGATTCATCGTCCCCATCTCTGAGACAGTGACCAGAGTTTGGGTTCGCATTCTACGACGAAATCCAGAGAGAGTTTCGTCATCTTCGACATGGACTGTTCTCTCTCCTCTGTTTTCGGGAGTACTTCTTCGACCCTTCCTTCCAGACCGTTGGTTTCCACAGTGCGACGGAGTATGATCGAGATTGACAGATTCTATGCCGAAGCATGAAGCGGAGTGTTTGATTTGGTTTTCATGAACTGAAAAACTAGTTCTGGCCGGTTGATGGTTTGTGTTGTATTCTTCCAGTCGATCGATATATCCTTCGGAATCTAATCCTGCTGCGTAGGCCCTTGGTTTCTTGGATTCTTCTGCAAGGTACCGTGGCCGCACTTCTTTCGCAAACCTCATCCGGAGTTCGACGAACCCCAGAAATTGGGAGGATTTGCGCGACTGTCGTAATCTCTGATTACCATCATGATCGTAGCGGGTCTTCGGGGCTGAGTGGAGACGGATGGACAACATTTCTCAATATTCTAAATTCACATAAATCCGAAAGACTTTCTGGTAAGAAAAATTATGCTGATTGGATAATTGGTTCCGGGGCATCGCACCATATGACTGGAGAAATTAATTTATTGATTGATGTTCGGAATATTACACCATCCGGTGAAACTTCCCAATGTGAAGCAAACTACTATAGTAAAGGAAGGGACTCTACATATGGGTGGAAATATTTATTTACATCATGTATTCTTTGTACTAAGAATGAACTGCACCCTTATTTCTGTAGTTAAATTATTGCAAGAGATAAATTGTACTATTACTTTTATTGACAAGCTGTGCGTGATACATGACAAAACCTTGAAGACTCTGATTGAAGTGGGTGAGCAGTGTGATGGGGTCTATCATTTTAGAGGAGTAGCACCGGTTCGGGCAAATAGAACTAGTAGAATGAGTGAATGGGAGTTGTGGCATCGTAGATTGGGACATCCGTCTGAACAGATATTATCTTCACTTCCTAAAATAGGTAAATTCAACAGTAGACCTGAAAGAGATAAGCCATGTGATGTTTGTTACAGAGCAAAACAAACTAGGGAAGTTTTTTCTGAAAGTAAACATAAAGCCGATGACTGTTTCTCTCTAATTCATTGTGATACAAGGGGTGCTTATAAAGTACCGGCCTCTTGTGGTGCCGTTTACTTTCTAACCATTGTTGATGATTATTCTCGTGTTGTGTGAGTTTACCTGCTGCTTGAAAAAAGTGAAGTAGCACATATTGTTAAAAATTTTTGTGCCATGGCAAAATGCCAATTGGGCAAGCAAGTCAGAGTTGTTCGAAGTGATAATGGAACAGAGTTTAAAGGCCTGAAGTCATACTTCGAGACTCATGGCATTCTGCATCAGACCTCCTGTGTTGGAACACCCCAACAGAATGGTCGAGTGGAAAAAAAACATAGGCATATTTTGAATGTTGCTAGAGCATTGGGGTTTTAAGCAGGTTTACCTATTCGGTTTTGGGGGGAGTGTGCCTTAACCGCCGGATACTTGATAAACAGGACACCTTCTTTTGTACTTGGTGGGAAGACTCTGTATGAGGTACTGTTTGGGACACCACTTCAATATGAGCACATGAGAGTATTTGGCTGTCTCTGCTATACTCATTAGAGTCCTCGAGACAAGGATAAGTTTGGAGAAAGGAGTAGGAAGTGTGTTTTTGTGGGTTATCCCTACGAAAAGAAAGGTTAGCGCATACATGATGTTGAAAGAGGTGAATATTTTGTCTTCCATGATGTAGTCTTCTATGAAAATATATTTCCATATGTTACCGATTCAGAAGCCAATCTGGGAAACAAACCTGGCCCAGCCATTGCACAAGTTGATGCTGTAGTTTATGATGATGTTGTACACAACCACAGGGGGAGTGATGCAGCCAACATCTATGATAGGGGGAGCCTTGAGAATAATGGTGATGGAAGAGAGGAAGAGCACGGAGAAGAAGAGAGTGAGTAGGAAGTGGGAATTAATGGTAGTGATGACAGAATTAATGTGGATCCAGCACCACAAACGACACCAGAAGAGCAACTTGGTAGGGGACATCGGCATCGCACGTCGTCTGTTTTGTTGAAACCCTACGTGACCTACACTGCTCGATGTTTGAAGGACCCCATTCACACTCAAGCCAACTCTAAATCAGAGTCCTCAGGTGTGACTCCCTATCCCATAGCGAATTATGTGACATGTACTAACTTCTCTGCTAGACATCAAGCTTTCTTAGTAGCAGTCACTGCAGGAGCCGAGCCCACCAGCTTTTCTGAGGCAATGAAAAGTGAGAAATGGAGGGAAGCTATGAGGAAGGAAATCCAAGCTCTGGAGGATAATGGTACTTGGACATTGGAAACTCTACCTCCCGGGAAAAAGGAAATAGGGAGTAAATGGGTTTATAAGATCAAATATAATTCAAATGGGACGATTGAACGACATAAGGCTCAGCTAGTTATTCTTGGGAATAGATAGGTTGAGGGGTTAGATTATAATGAGACTTTCGCTCTTGTGGCCAAAATAACGACAGTCCGCACTTTCTTAGTCGTGGCAGCCGCTAGGAAGTGGGAGTTGCATCAGATGGGTGTACATAATGCCTTCTTATATGGGGATTTGAATGGAGAAGTATACATGTAGTTGCCGCCAGGATTTGCATCTAAGGATCGAACAAAGGTGTGCAAACTGAAGAAATCTCTCTATGGACTACGTCAAGCTCCCAGATGTTGGTTCTCGAAGTTAACAATGGTCTTGATATAGTTCGGGTTTGTCCAGTCATATCTTGACTACTCTCTGTTCACCTATTGCAAACACAATATTCGTTTGTACATGCTGATATATGTTGATGACCTGATTGTTGGGGGAAATGATACTGCTGCCATTGTAAAATTAAATAAGTATCTCCATTGATGCTTCCATATGAAAGATCTGGGTCCACTCAAATATTTCCTAGGGATTGAAGTATCTCGTGGTCCTGAGGGAATCTTTTTGTCTCAACGGAAGTATGCCCTAGACATCATCATAAAATGTGGACTCTTGGGAGCCAAACCAACATCTGTACCCATTGAATAGAATCATCATATTGCATTGGCAAAGGGCACTCTTATGGAAAATCCGAATCAGTATCGACGCTTAGTGGGACGGTTGATCTACTTGACCATTACATGTCATGAGTTGTGTTATTGTGTTCATATCCTAGCTCAGTTCATGCAAAGCCCACGGCAAGAACATTGGGAGGCAGTTTTGCGCGTAGTGCGTTATATGAAAGGATATCCAGGACAAGGTATATTGTTCCGTTCTGATAACGATCTACGTCTATATGCTTATTGTGACTCTGATTGGGCAAGCTACCCACTGACACGACGGTCGTTGATTGGCTACTTTGTTCTACTGGGGCAATCGTCGGTTTCTTGGAAAACGAAAAAACGACATACTGTGTCGCGCTCCTCTACAGAAGCCGAATATCGTTCGATGGCTTCGACAAGCTGTGAGCTGAAGTGGATGAAGAAACTTCTTCTGTCTTTTGGGGTGGCGCATGATGAACCAGCGCGATAGTACTGTGACAATTAGGCAGCTTTGCACATAGCCACGAATCCAGTGTTCCACGAGCGGACAAAGCATATTGTGGTCGATTGTCATTTTGTTCGCGATGAGATACGGTGTGGGAACATTGTCACTTGCCATGTTCGAACCACAGAGCAGTTGGCTGATATCTTGACGAAGGCTCTGGGAAAAGAGAAATTCACATATTTTCTTGGCAAATTGGGCATTCGGAATCTGCATGCACCAATTTGAGGGGGGTATTGGGAAACCTAATCCCCACGTTTCCTAGATGTATTTGGATAATAGTTTCCCAGATTTCTTAGGGAGCTTGCAGTTAGTAGAACTTGTAATTAGCAATTTCCTACTGAAACTGAATCTCCTCTCCTAAATTCAGGCATAGGAAATTGTATATATATGGTATACCTTGTATAATGAAGTGCAACAAATTCCACATAGTTTTTTGTCATGTCATTTTCTAAGAAAATATTACTGAATGAATGAGGGTCTGTTGCACTGTTTTCTGAGAAAATGACTCCTTTTTTTTTGTTTGGCATTGGTGTTGCCACATAGATTGTTTTCTGGGGAAACGACACTGGTTTTATTTGGTACAAGTGCTCTATAATCGTTTTCAACATTGGTCCACATTATCCAATGCTTCACATAATGTCACATAATCGTTTTCAGTAATGGTTATGAAAACGAGAAAATGCCAGATTTTTCTCAAACCATACCATCTCGAATTTCAAGGCATGGTCATTTTTTTGCATTTTTTGAAAAAAAGTCTCAAACAAGTCTGCATTTCTTGGCATACCGTTTTTCCTGAAATGACACCGATGTGGAGCCGTTTTCTGAGGCAATTGCATCGATGCAAACACCCCTAATAAACATACAACATTAATTCATGTTTTTCTTATAATTGATGCCATGGACACAGCTATATACTTGTACAAAAAAACGGAAGGGTTATTTATTGATGGGGGTTATTTTATTGATGTCATGATCGAGCTGAAGCAAGAATTCAGCCAGTCCATGGGGTGATTTATTGATGTCATAGAGTGGGCCTCAGCATGCATAATTATTACTTTATAAGCATGTGTAGACATGCTGGGCCTGGCCCAGACCAAATCCAATACTGAAACTCATCCTGGCTGAAAATTGGCCCAAAACCTCACGGATCCAAGCTTTGACATGTTTGAGGTGAGTTTGGGGTGATAATTACCCCCACAAAATAAGTTGGCTCGGTAATTATTACTCCTACGGGCAGTGCTGATGAAATGGTTGCCGTGGAGGATTCTTTGGGAATACACCTCCCAGAAGAACTGACAACACAATATTACAATTCCTCCCATGTTTGGAGCAAGTGAGCAACCACTCTAGTTTCTTTCGGCCCCGTTTGGAACTGTTTATTTTCAAGAATAATTTATTAAAATAGCCCTATAATTTCATGGATTTATTTAAATCTATCATATAGTTTTCATTTTATTAAAACACTCTTTATAATTACAACTTATTTACTTAATTAATCTTCATCAATAAGTGTTTGTTTTGCCATCTTAGGTGATCACCTACACTTAGTGGAAAATGTTCAAGGGCATGGGCCCATGATTGTTTATTACAAAAGTATTCCTAACATTTGTTCGTAGATAAAATAAAATTGACTAAAGAGGGTGGTTTCTTGTGTGTGTCTTACTAGGGGTGAAAATGATATTTTCATTTTATTTTCTTTTGATTAAATTTATTCAAATGGGTTAAAATTATGATTTTTCACTATCATCTCATGGAAGGCTGATGAAATAATTGATTGAAAACTATAGGGGTATTTTAGTAAAAGCAAACTATAAGGTAGGTTTTAGTGAATCTCTGAAATTATAGGGTATTATAAAAAAAATGAAATTATATTGGTGTTTTAGTAAATGGCCCTATTTTTAAGAACTTATTTTAGGCTGAAACGGCAGAATCACACCAATAACAACTTCCATGCATTTGCAAAATAAACCTAAATAAGCATTTCTTTAGGAAATAAGCCCGTTTTGAATAAGTCCAAAATTTTACCTCTTTTTCAATATTTTTCGAAAAAGTGCTTATTGTGTTTTCTAACCCATTTCGGCCTCCCAAATAAGTTTCAAAATACCTATATTGTCCTCATTTGAAAGTAGCATTTCTCACTAAGGGTGTCAATGGACCGGTTTTGAATTGGGCCCCGTCCAATCCAAAATCAATTTGGTCGGATTGGATGGACCAACAAGACATATTGGATTGTATCAATTTGGTCCAAAATATTTATTAGATTGGATTGGACCTGGTCCATCCATAAAAAAAATTATATTGGATTGGGTTGGATTTAGCCATTATCTAGTCCATTGATATACAATAAGAATGTATGTATCAATGGACCGGGTTTGGATTGAAATCAATCTAAAATCAAAATGAATTTGAACAGATTAAACGGTCCAAACATTGAATTGGACCGGTCTAAATTGATCCAAAGCATTCATTGAATTGGATTGGACCTGGTCCATTTATAATGAACTCACATTGGACTGGATCGGATTGGACCAAATCCAGTCCAATTGACACCCCTACTTCTCACCACACGCTTACAAACACTTAGTAGGATAATAAACACTGCC
Source organism: Nelumbo lutea (assembly GCF_056320005.1). Taxonomy (NCBI): domain Eukaryota; kingdom Viridiplantae; phylum Streptophyta; class Magnoliopsida; order Proteales; family Nelumbonaceae; genus Nelumbo; species Nelumbo lutea. The sequence continues at coordinate 35,518,837 of NC_142689.1, read as the reverse complement.
AAATAGAAGGCCAGTTGATATTCTCTTCAATGGCTTGTACAGAAAATTTAATTAGCATTACTTTAGGCTGTGTTTGATTTGATATCTCAATCAAATTTCTGTTTTACTTTCATTTTCTATCAATCCAAACACAGCTGTTTAAGCCTGCTTATGCTCCATCTCTTATTTGATATTTATTTCTTGTATGTTGCTGCTTACTCGAACGAGTAAGCATTCACATCGGACGTTATCATGTTTACCTTGCCTTTTTATAGTTCTACATATGTAGGTAGGGTCTTTGGTTCCACATATCGTAGGAAATTAATACTTGGGAGCGTTTGCAATGTACTTGTCTGTTGTGATGTTGTACTTGTAATTTTGGCACCTAGTAATGATAGTAGAAATTCAACCTTGCGCTTGATTAGTTTTATTCAATAAAGGAATTGTTTTTTATCTGATGTATCAATGCTTTTGATTTCAAGCGAAAATTGGACTCTAATATCTGAAATTTGGGGTAGTATCAAGTTAGTAATAACTGCATTACTTATACTTTTAAAAAGTGTCAAGTTGGTCCTTGCTGTTAATGGATCGTTAGTTATTTGTTAAAAATGTCAAAATTACCTTTTAAAAGAAGATATTGTTTATTGTCTTCTATCTTGAGACTGAATTGATTGAGGTGTTTGAGATTCTAGACTAATGAAGTCATTGTCTTTTACCTTTAGATGATAGGCCCACTTCTAACCAGAATGGGAAGAATTTTCCCATTAAAACCTTCTCATTCAAATAGGGGACCAAAATCTACTGTTTGGCATTGCTCACCTTCTTCATTCGAAATGAACAAGGCGGTGACTACCCCCTTCATCTCCCACCTCTCTCACTCTCTTTCCCCTCCTCCTCCTCCTCCCCCTCCTCTTCTTCTTCTTTTTCTTGCTTCACCCTCTCTGTTTCTTCTTGATCGCGGTTGCAACTCATGGCAACAACAATCTGCTTTCTCCCGACCATTCTACTTTATCAACCCCCTTCATTTTCATTGTTCCTGTTAAAGTAGCAATTGGTGGGCCAGTCGGTGGCTCATCAAATTAGCAAGTGGTGGCCCACTAAACTAAGCCCGCCACATTAATCGGTGGCACACCATTTGCAATCCACCGGTTCTAGTTACTTAGCAATGAAGACATATTTTCATTATTCCCAGTATATCCCTCTACTCAAGTATAAATAGGGGTTCCTCTGTTATTTCTCATCCTATTCCATTTCATTTCATTGTATAGTATATATAGTGTGTTGAGAGGAATATGTTGTTAGGTGTATTGAGTGTTGGGTATGGGTGTGATTCTGATGAGATAATTTTTGTATTTTCTTCTGTTTATAGTGAGAAGGAAAGCTTGGAGCGTTGCCCATGGACGTAGGCAATTTGGCCAAACCACATAAATCTGGTGTTTTCTCTTCTTTCTTTCTTTATTGCTATCTACTTTTGTTTCTTTTTGTGCAAATATAGAATATATTTTCACTATGCTATTCCAACAATTGGTATCAGAACTTCACGGTTTTGTTCCGGGATTTTGCCAAAATCTGTATTTGCTGTTCTAGTATTGCACGTGTTGAATATGGCAAGTTCGAGCTCTACCCGGTTCAACATACCGAAATTCAACAGGTCCAACTATGCAATGTGGATGTTGAAGATGCATGCTGTGTTTGTGAAAGAAGATTGTACAATTGCCTTACAAGGAAAAGAGAAGTCTGTTGATATGAAATATAAAGATTTTGAGAAGAAAAATCAGATATCCAATGTTGATTTTCTTCTTGCTTTAGAAGATTCAGTTCTATTCAACGTGTCCGAGGAAACCACTACCAAAGGTTTATGAGACAAGTTGTGGAATCTCTATGGGGGAAAATCGATGTCCAATAAAATCTTTCTTCGGCAACAACTCTACAATTTGAGGATGAAGGATGGAGCCTCTCTATAAGAACACTTGGATGAGTTTAACACTCTAATAAGCAAATTAGTAGTTGTTGAGGTAAATATTGATGACGAAGAAAATGTTGCTTTTTTGCTTTGTTCAATGTCAGACTCTTCGGATAGTTTGTTAATGAATTTGAGCAATACTAAAGATTTGTCATTAGAATCTACTATTCTGTGTTGCTTACGGAAGAATCTCGTAGAAAAATTAGTGAGAATTCTTCATGTGATGCAATGATGGTACGAGGTAGATCGAATGAGAGAAATGTCTCTAACAGAAATCAAACGAGATCCAAGTCAAGAAAGGTAAGAGAAAATGACTCAAGTGTTGAAACTGCGTTAAGAATAGTCACCTTCGAAAAGATTGTCGACAATTCAAAGAAGATGAAAATCGGCCTAACTCTGACAAAGATTCAGCTTCAAATAATTCCCAAGGAAATATTGCAGAAGGAAGTGATTCATCAGAAGATGGTGAGATGCTATCTATTGATTCATGTGTAAACTTAAAACCCAATTGGATATTAGGTTATGGTGCTTCTTTCCATATGACACTGTGCAGAGATTGGTTCTACACATACCAATCGTGCGATGGTGGGACATCTTACATGGGCGACAACAGCACATGCAAAATAGTGGGAGTTGGAGATGTCAGAATCACTATGTTTGATGGCATCACTCGTACAATCTCTAGTGTACGGTACGTTCTTGAATTATGAAAAAGTCTTTTGTCACTGGGAAAGTTTGATGAGGACGGTTGCAAGTTTTTTTGGAGAAAAAAGGCCAATTGAAGATTGGTAAAGGAGTTATGGTAAATGTGAAAGGAAAATTACAAGGAAAGCTATACCACTTGATTGGGGATACCATGGTCGGCGATGCCATCATTGCAAATGCTATGACCGATTCCGTCATGATTTGGCACTAATGTTTGGGTCATATGAGCAAGAAAGTGCTAATGGTACATCTTGATCAAAATCTACTTCCTGGCTTAAAATTTACTGATTTGAATTTCTGTGAAGATTGTCTATTTCGTAAACACCATAGAGCTAGTTTTCCCAAGTCTAAAGCTAGAAGTAGAGAGGTATTAGATCTAATACACTCTAATGCGTGGGAAGCTACTACGAAATTTCTTGGAGGTTTGTTCTACTTTGTCTCTTTTATTGATGATTTCTCTAGGAAAGTGTGGGTGTATATGCTCTGAAGGAAGAGTGATACTTTTTCCTATTTTAAGAAGTTCAAAGCTCGAGTTGAAAATTAGAAGGGGAAAAAGAATTAAATGTCTAGGAACTGATAATGTGAAGGAAAATACCTCAAAAGAGTTTGAAGGTTTTTATAGTGAGCACGACATTTTGAAACAGTATACGATTCCTCGAATTCCACAAAAAAATGGAATTGCTGAATGGATGAACCATACACTTATGGGTCGAGCTAGAAGCATGTTAAGTGCAACCGGGCTAGAGCAGTGCTTTTGGGCAGAAGCAATCAATACAACATATTATCTAGTAAATCACTCTCCCGCTAAGACACTTGATTGCTAAATTCTGAAAGAGGTATGGTCAGGAAACATTGTTGATTATTCTTTGCTACATACCTTTGGTTATGATGCTTATGGTTGGATTCCTAAGGAGTAGAGGACCAAGCTAGATGCAAAGTCCAAAAAATGTATTTTTCTTAGCTATATAGAAGGTACAAAAGGGTATAGATTGTGGGATCCTACTTCCCACAAGATAGTTATTAGCCAAGATTTTGTCTTCAATGAAGATTTAATGCAGAAAGAACCACGCTATAAAACAACAGAGAAAGTTGAAGTGGAATCTTTTGAAAGGATTCAGGAGCAACAAATTGATGCAACTGTTGATGTACTTGAAGAGCATGTTGAAAATTTTGAAGGAGAGACTCATGATAATCAAGGTCGATTGAGGAGAACTACAAGATCTCCTCTGGCTTCAGGATTATATAACAACTTATATTTGCATAACAAAAGAGCATGGGGTATCGAGTTAGGAGTTAGTTAAACTACCTAAGGATTGAAAGGCCATTGGTTGTAGATGGGTCTACAAACTCAAAAAGGACACTAGTGGGAATATTGGAAAATACAATGCTCGACTAGTTGTAAAAGGATACGCTCAGAAATCAGGTATCGACTTCAACGAAATATTTTCTCTTGTTGTTCGATTAAGTACTATTCATATTCTATTGAGTATGACTACAGTACTTGACTTGGAGTTGGAGCAGATAGATGTTAAAATTGCCTATTTGCATGGTAATCTTGAAGAAGAGATTTATATGACTCAACTTGAAGGATTTATCGAGGATGACAAAAAGGATCTGGTTTGTCGGCTGACCAAATCGCTTTATGGTCTAAAGTAGGCGCCAAGGTGTTGGTATAAGCGGTTTGATTCCTTCATTGTGATCTTGGCCTTTAGCAAATGCCAAGCAGATCATTGTACGTACACATACTTTGGTAATGATCACTTCATCATTTTGCTGTTATATGTTGATGACATGCTAGTTGCAGGTACTGATAAAGGAAGTATATCAACACTGAAAACTCGTTTAGCTAGGGACTTTGACATTAAGGATTTGGGGGCAGTTAATCAGATTCTTAGGATGATGGTATATAGGGACAGAAAGAACAGGAAAGTCTGGATAATTCAGAAAAGTTTTGTTCAAAGGATCTTGCATCGTTTCAACATGCAAGAAGCTGGGAAGACAAAGATGTCCCACATACCATATTCATTAGTAGTAGGGAGCCTTATGTTTGCCATGGTATGCACCAGACCAGGCATTACACAAGTAGTGGGAGTAGTTAGTAAGTTCATGGCAAATCCAGGAAGAGATCATTTGATTGTAGCGAAAAGAATCCTTTGTTATTTGAAATGTACTTTTGAAATCTCCATTTGTTATAGTGGCCAATGCTTGAAGCTAGTTGTTTATGTGGATGCAGACTATGCAAGAGATGGCGATAATAGAAAATCAACTATTGTTATGTGTTTTTTTTTAGCTAATGGTGCAGTGAGCTGAGCATCAAAATTGTAGTTTGTGGTGGCCTTATTTATAATAGAAGTAGAATATAGGTCAGTTGCACAAGCATGCAAAGAAAGTATTTGGCTAAAGAGGTTGCTTGAAGAATTCCACATCAAGCAAGAAGTTGTGACTATTCATTATGATAGTCAAAGTGCATTACACTTAGCACGAAATCCTGTCTTTCATGCTCAGACCAAAGACATTGATGTATAGTACCACTTTGTTTGTGAAGTAGTTGAGGAGGGGCAAATCTCGTTACAAAAGATTCACACTAACACCAACGTTGCTAATATGCTAACAAAGCCGGTGATGAGAGAAGTTTATTTGGTGTAGAGGTTTTTCGGGACTTGAAGCCACTTAACAAGATATGATTGACAACTATTCTCGATAAGGTTTTTCACTATGAAAATAGTATTCAAGTGGGAGAATGTTAAAGAAGTGTTTGGTGGGCTAGTCGGTGGCTCATGAAATTAGCAAGCAGTGACCGACCGAACTGAGCCCACCACATTAACCGGTAGCACACCATTTGCAATCCAATGATTCTGGTTACTTAGCAATAAAGACATATTTTCATTATTCCCAGTATACCCCTTTGCTCAAGTATAAATAGGGGTCATCCCATTCCATTTCATTTTATTGTATAGTATATACAATGCGTTGAGAGGAGTGTGTTGTTGGGTGCATTGAGTGTTGGGTACGAGTGTGATTCTAGTGAGGTCACTTTTGTATTTTCTCCTATTTATAGTGAGAAAGAAAGCTTCGAGATGCTACCCGTAGACATAGGCAATTTGGCCGAACCATGCAAATTTGGTGTTCTCTCTTCTTTCTTTATTTATTTCTATCTGCTTTTGTTTCTTTCTGTGCACATACAAATTATATTTCCGTTGTGCCATTCCAACAGTTCCTTTATTATTCATCACCCATACTGAGCGGTTTTAATATTGCAGCTCCTCCAACACATCACCTATCCCCTATTTCCACACTCATATATTGCTAAACAGAGCAGGAGATAGCAGTGGCGGCTCAAGTTCCCTGACTTTGGATGTGATTCACACCTAAGGGCTAAGGTATTTTGCTCATTCTCATCACTCTCAATCCCGACAATGCTTGTCAATAGTCAAACTCCATTTGTTCACAGCAGCAACAACTTTCATCTCCACAATTGCACATTATCCCAACCGATCAACCTCCCCTAAACTTGATCATCCAATTGGGTTTTCTTCACATCATAAAGACTTGCCTCGAGTAGGCTTCAAAAATGATACTCTGTTTTAAATTTCTCCATCGGAAGTCTTGGTCTCAGAATCTCCTTTAGTTGTCGACAACATTGTTTAAAAGGTTCAAAGTATTGTCTAAGATGAGGGAATCCCTTATTGCATTGTTTCAAACCTAGGTTAAATTTCAACCCAGGATAATTGACAACTAGGCAATGGTTAGAGGCTCAAAGCTAGCTGTGAAGCTTCCGCCAAACCAGTCTCTAGGTAATCATTGAAACCAATCCATTTCTGTTGTAGCTAATCTAAAACACATTCTTGTTTACTAGGTGTTTGGCATTAGGGCTGGGAACACCACACCGTTTTCTCATAAAAACTGTGTTGGGCATGTGGAGTTGGAAGCACCTGTGTTGCCACATGGGATTTTTTCTAAGAAAAAAACATTGGTTTTGTTTGGTAACATTGCTGACAGCAATGTTTTCAACATGGTCTATATTATCCAACGTCCAAGATGATGCCGCATCATTGCACCATTGGAGGCAAAGCATCGTTTTCTCATAAAACATTGAATTTGACATTGCTCCATACCACACTTTCCCAATTTCTGAGGCATGGTTTGGAACAATATTTTTTCTGGAAAAATGGTACCAAACAAGAGGTTGTTGTTCAAAGCATAGCTTTCTCTGATGTGGCACCTACATGGCGCTGTTTTCTCAGAAAACGACATCCATGCCAAACACTACGCTAGTTATTTCTTTGCTTTCAATTGTTGTTTCCCTCTATCATATTTCATGTTTTGTCTTTCTTTTTTTTTTTTTGAAGATGACCGATTCAGTCTCAAGGTAGAAGATAATAGACAATGTTTTCTTTTGAATGGTAATTTTGACATTTTCAATAGATAATTGACAGTTGGTTAACGATAGGGACCAACTTGACACTTTTTGAAAGTTTAGGTATGACATGTTTGAAAATCCGGGTATTAATTTGACACTACCCATAAAGTTTAAGATAGTAAAGTGGAATTTTCCCTAAATTAGATAATTAAAACATCAAAATCATCTAAGTTATAAAATATTGAATGTCTTTGTATTAAGAATCCTAGTGTTGTTAATAAATTAATATGTGCTAAATATTTACTAAGTGGGATTTACCTTTTAATTAGTTCATATTTTATAAGATATACTTACTAATCATGCCAAAAACTTTAATATTAATTTTTGAATCGTACCATTTAACTATATATTAATTATATTATATAAAAAGGAAAAATATTTAGCACATAAATTAATATGTGCTAAATATTTACTAAGTGGCTAAGTTTTTCCAATATCATGTCTATCCGGTATCATTTTTTCTTTTTAGCTTCTACAAAATCCAGTATCATATTCTAACCATAAATAAAAATAAATATGAGAAATGAGAAATATTGATGATAACAAATATAAAAAACAAAATATTAAATATCCTGATGACTGGATCAAATGTTTCAATGATTCAATTCATGGGATCGTGGGGTTGTTGGCTGGTCAACTAGTCTGACCAGCCGATTCGACTGCTGGTCAATTCATGATTCAATTCTATATTTGGGCTTGATGACTGCTTTCGGCCTAAGGCAAGACGGGCCTGATCATTGGGCATCTCTAAGGATAGTCTGGTCTGGGCTTCCAATCCAAGTTCAGTTCAATTTCTTTACTAACACAAACACTCCACTGACGAATACGTGATCTAATTGATTATTAACTTTCACAAAAGAAAAAAGAAAAAAGAAAAATAAGAAGAAAATCCAGCCTTGAATACAGTGCCCGGTTACCAGTTCAATTCAACAGTCAGTGAGACCTACCTGATTTTCAACCATAGAGCAGATTGGCTTAAAAAAATAAAAATAAAAAACCATAGAGTAGATTGACCATCGAACATAGAAAAGTCTAGACTGGCTGCATGGGAATTGCCTCGTTCAAAACCATAGAGCAGATTTGCAACATCGCCATGCCAACCAATTTTTAGCACGAGCCCATGCCAGTTGCCACCTGGCAAAGAACTTTCTAAAGTAAGATTAGATCCTTAACAGCCATATTACCTTATAAGTTCCTCATGAGACCAATCTAGTGGCAAAAAGTTTCCCATGATTCAAGGGGCCCATAATCAAATAGTGGCCCTAAAATTAAATGAAAATAAAAGTTTTGATGGCATTTTTTTCTGCATATTTGATGTTTTATCCTCTTAGGAGGATAATTTCAACTTTTCTTTTTTAATACTAGACAATTAAATTGGGATTTTTAATTTCTGGAAATGATTGGATTGGATGTATTGAGATTTCAATATGGATATTGTACCTTCATAGTAATAGAGATAAAAGATTCTAATTCAATGGTCTTAGTTGTTAGATGCTATCAACATGCATCTGGATGATGAAATGTTCATCCCAGCGCACCGAAAGAACTCCGGATCTGCTACTTGCCATACCAGTTTGGTCAAAAGACACAAAGTTGAGTTCAAGAAGGGAAAAAGAGAAAAAGAAAAGGTCATACACTTCCTTTCCCAAGTGTTTCTTTTGATAATACATTGGATGAACCGATGTTTAAAGACATGGGCTTTGTGGGTTGTTTCTTCAGTTTTTTTTTTTTTTTATCGTTTTTGATAAAAGCAATGAAACCTACAGGCTAAAGATAAGTGATTTGTTAGTCAAACAACAAATAAGCGCACAGAAGGGAGAGAGGCAGGAATTTTTTATGAAGGGGTCAGTTGGGATTGCTGGGCCATAGGGTGGCCATGGTTCCCCTGGCTCCACCCAGAGATTTCTGTGTGACCAGGAATATTACATGTCATAAGTAAGTTTGCATTTGGATAAGTTTCTGGATTTATGTGCTTTCACAAGTGAGGAGAGATAAAGTTTATTTTCGGCCTTAGGTGGGGAATAGATCCCAAGTAGGGCCGTAGGGATGCAACTTGGGTTGGATTGGATAGGAAAAAGGTCACATTTTCAATGGGCTTGAACCCTAACTGGAGCGTGAAGTAATTGAAATTCTTCAAATTTGCCACGTCAATAAATTATATGGTTGTAGCGTTGGTAAGGTCTTCTGCTGGTAGAGCTGTAAAACGGGTTGTGCCTCTCTTTCCTATAAAACGGCATGTCTTGCGTGTGGCTCATGCAAAGTGCAGGGCGTGTTGTGCTGGTCCACAGGCTGTGACTTTTTACCGTGAGATAATTTGGGGGTCGGCCTGAGCCCGTGTGGGCCTAAGGGTGTCAATGGACCGGTTTTGGATTGGATCCTGTCCAGTCCAAAATCAATTTGAACAGATTGGACATACCAACAAGACATATTGGATTGGGTTGGATTAAACCAATATCTAATCCATTGATATAAGATAAAAATATGTGTCAATGGATTGAGTTTGGGTTGAAATCAATCTAAATCAAAATGAATTTGAACAGATTGGACGGTCCAAACATTAAATTGGACCATTCAAATTGGTCCAAAACATTCATCGGATTGGATTGGACTTGGTCCATTTATAATGGACACACATTGGAATGGATCGGATTGGACCAAATCCAGTCCAATTGACACCCCTATGTGGGCCCGTGCTGCGGTCCTTGGTCAAGTGGGTTGCAGACTATGTCGTGGACCTGGGCCGTGCTAGATTGGGCTACAGGCCAGGCCTTGGGCTTGGGGTGAACTAGGCCAAACTGTTTTTTTATTTGTTTTCTTGACTTTTTTTTTTTGCTAAGTAAAACTAAAATACTTATTTTACTTTGGGAATAAATTGAAAAATTAAGAAATCTAATAAAGAAATGAAAATATATTTCACCAACTAGAAAGTGGACAACAAATTGGAAAAAAAATAGGAATTTTATTTCACTTAAATTTGAACAATACAATGGTGAGATGAATGAAATATGAAAAATTGAATAAATTAATAAAATATAAAAAATAGAATAGGATTACAAATTGAAAATAAAAAATTACATTGTTGAAAAAATATCAAATAATTTAAATAAAATTGAAAACAAAATTTACAATAATCTAAAAAAAAATGCTACACAATTGTTGAGTATACAAAAAGTATTGACTTCATCGCATCATTTTCTTTAAATTCCACATGCACCTCCATTTCCTTGACTTTGATCATCTGCTTCAAGTGAAAGATTAGGTGTAGTGCCATGCCCTCCTTTGTTTTGTAATCTATTCTCAGCATCTAGCCAATATTTAAAGTAGATGCACATCTTCAATCTTCAATCATTCATGCAGTTTCTCTTGTCGTCCAGCACCCTAATACCTACACTAAAACAAAACTCTAATGGAACTGTAGATACCGAAGGGGTTAGTAGATCACGTGCCATGATTGCAAGGGCTAGATAATTTTTTTTCATGTCCACTCCACTAGGCTAAAATATTAAAATTATCCATTTCCTTCAAGTCGAAGGAATCACCTAAACTAGAAAAAATTGCTTATAAATAAAATTAAGTTTAGTAAATGAACTTGCTGATGAAATGATAGTAGATTTCTACCTCCTACTTATTAGAAACATAAATTTTCTTTTCCACTACTGGACCTAGTTTTAGAAGTGAAAGATGCACTTCTACGAGTTGCAAATTTCTTATGCCTTATCATTTGAGATTCATATAAACTATACATTTCAAATAATAAACTATTAATTTCTTCTTTTTTATTTCCAATTTCAATATTCATATTTTCACAACATGTTTCAAGTAAAATATCTAAACCATCTTTCCTATTCCTAGGATCTAATATTGTATCTAAGCAATAAATAGAAAAAATGTTCTCCCAATATTTTTTAAATTTATTTTTCATTATTTTAACAATACTTTTAAATTGTGAATTTTCCTATAATCTGTAAAACAATCACTAATAATCATTAATTGATAAGTTAAATTACAACTTGTTAGGTAATAAACACCCGATAATTCATTAATTACATCATAAAAATGTTGTAAAATTTTTTTTATACAAATTGCTATTTACCATTCTTCCTCAAGTATAATATCATCTGACATTTTTGCATTATAAAAATCACTAAGAATTGTTTGTATGAAATACAACTTCCTACCATTATAAAAATCACTATTAGTTTCTATATTTAAAATTCTAGTTTTTTTGCTCCACAACTTTTAGAATGTATAATACAATTTCTAATTTTAGAAATATGATGAAAATAATATTTAAAGCATCCTAAATGCATAAATTTAAGATGTGACATGCACATCTAATATGAACTAATTTATCATTTAAACATGATTTCAATTAAGATTTTAAAATATTTATTGTTAAATCATTATTACTAGCATTATCAAAACTAATAGAAAATAGTTTATTTTCAATTCCGTAAGCATGTAAAGTATTTAAAATAGTTGCAACAATAGATGGGCTAGTATGTGGCTATTCAAGCTTAGTAAAACTTAAAATTCTTTTTTGTAAAGTCCAATTTTCATCATTAACATGATTGGTAACACAAATATAACTTATATTAAATTTGGAGGTCCAAATATCAAAAGTAATTGCAACTCTAGAGTTAAGATTTGATAAAATATAAATCAAATTTTGTTTATATGAATAAAAAGCTTTTAAAGCTTCTGATCTAATAGTATTCCTAGAAACTTTTTTTAAATTGTGAATTTATAGAATTACATAAAAGTCTTTCAAGTTTAGTATCTTTAGCTAACAAAAATGGTTGTTCAACATGTACATTGGCTAGTCATAAGAATTCTCCATTGTCATAAGAATATCCATGTTTTATTGGCTAGTCATAAGAATTATCCTTTGTCACAAAAATGGGTATTGGTTTTATGTTTTGTAATTGAAGAATTGAGGAAGAAAACATGAATTCATTAACTTGATACCCGCTAAACCATGGGCTTGATTCCAAATTTAAGTATACCTTGATGATGACAATCACAAAAACTTAATTGAACAAGGAAAGGTGCTTAGCTCTGTTGCATAGGGGTGTAACTTGGTTAGGTTATGGTTGGGATTTTGACAAAATAGATAGAGTAAAATACAAATCAAGCCAAATCATCTAAATACATTTGCATTGATTTTTGATAAAACTTATAATAGAAGAGTTAGCGTTCTATTAGGACTTTTACAAAATTAGAGTAATTGATATACATTAGAGCTAGGAGGAGACATAAACTAGTGTATTATATGAACTCCTCAGCAATACGTATCTTAACACCCCCCTCAAGAAAAACCAAGGGAAATACTGTGAACTTATGATGCAAGAAGGTGAACCGATGTACATGCTAAGTGATGTAGGGATACTTGGTAGGCCTCAGATCGCGTTATGTGGCGTTAGCCAGATTAAATCTTGGCCGCACATCACCAAATGCTTCCAACCATTCCTAAGGCAAGGTTAACTATAAAAGGGGGCACTCATCTCAAGGTAAGGATACTAAGAACCACTCTTGGCTATTAAGGACTAAGTTCTGAGCTCTAGTCTGTTGCCTGGTCCAACCCCTCTTTAAGCACTCACCTAACTTGACCGTCAAAGTCTCCACTCCTGAATAACACTTAGGGCCATTGACGTGTGCTCTTCTCCTGTTTATAGATTAGACCTATTGGCCTCGAACACTAGCAAAATCACCTTATTGCACTCAGTCTCATATTTGCAAACAACAATTGGCACCATCTATAGGAATGTTTTCAAGACTTCCCTCTAAAAACAACATAACTTAATCCATCAAATTTCTGATATGACTGATAAACAAGAAAACACTCCTAATGCTTAGAACCCCTCTCTCTAACCCCTTATATAGAGCATTCTCTTAATCTTATTAGGAGTTAATCCAAATCATATTTAGATTAGGACTTAATTTGAATCAGATTTAGATAAACACATTATATTCTTAAGAGAATGAGTGCTCCATACCCATTTCCAAACCCAAATTTGACACATGTCCATGTGACCTCTTAATCTAACCTTATTAGTAATTGGCCTAAGGCCCATTTTCCTTAAAGGCTCATATATCTAGGCGTTGCATGGCTACTTATGCCTAAATATTGTGTATTGTAAGACTCACAAAGGTAAAAGTTTCACACAAGTCCACATGGGTTTAACCTATCCCTAGAAAAGGGTAGGTCAAGTTCCTTACCTTAGGGTGGGGAGCCCCTGAGCCAATCAAGTCTGACTCAATTTGGGCCCCAACACTTAAACATAAGTGATCATTGGATTTAGCCACCCTATGAAAACTCAATGATGATAGACTTACGTAAGATAAATCCCATCAGGTTATCAGTCCTCTAATGGTCTCTTGCCTTTAACCTCTCAATCGTTAATAATTAAAACATTGCTCATAAGGAAGGATCTCTTCCCTAACTACAAAATGCAATGCCACACCCTCTGATCAAATGGATCATGGAATTAAAATCTTTTGCAAACTTTTTTTTAGAAAGTGACATAATATATGTGTAAATACACTTTGTAAATCTGATTTCAAATACTGTTGAAATCCACTATTGGCAATTTTAGGTTTCCATCAGAGAGAGTGTAAACCCTGATATTTACTTTATTTGACAAAGAGACCGGTCCTATCACATAATTACCTACTCAAATAATTTTCTAAACTACTCTTAATGCTCAAGTATTTGACCTTTGATGGATCTCACTAGTTGGTATATTAAAAGCAACTCAATCTAAGATATAGTGTAACATCATAATCAATTTTGGGGTTAAATGCAACTTTCTAGTTTTGCCCATTTGTCTCCAAGGTTCAAGTCATAACTGAAAATTGGTTCAGGTTTAGTGCTTTTTTCAAACACCATGGTTGTGTTTGGGGTTTCAACCTGGTAGTTGAGACAAGCTGCTCCACCAATTCAGCATCGCACCAGTATCAGGCTTGTTGGGATAAGTTTTTTAATAGCTAAAAACATTCTAAACTAACGCAAGTTTCATAACTGTCCAATTTAAGGAGTAATTTATACAAACACACCAATCTGAAAACAATAATATACTTAATTATATTATTCATATATGAAAGTCTGTGTGCATCAATGTCATTAGATCTAAGGACATACAGTGTTTAACAAGAAGCTGCTATTCCCATCCAAGAGAAGAGTCAAGGTTTGGCTAAGAGAAGTGGAATTTGAAGTTTCTATTGACTTCAGATGCTGAATCAAGAATTGAGATTGTAAGGCTAATATGATTCTAATACCATATTAGACCTGGTTCGATTGAATGAATGAACACACTCTGAAAGACTTGCAAGAGTTGCTAAGTATATATTGAATCATGCAATGGAAGTGTTTTGTTACGGGGCTTGTATATCAAGATTGTTAGAGAGTGTGTGTGACGTACATGTGCATGCTATGTCACATGGTTTAACAATATGCGTGGAAGGCACGTTATAAAAAAGGCAATGCAAGGGGAGTTCTTACAACCCGACTTGGGTTATAATTAATGCTTTAACTCACTTTTTGGGAATTCAGCTTAAGCTTGACTAGGACTACTGTTATACATTTACATTGGCTTGACATGCATGTAACGAGTCATAATATAACATGGAGTCTTCCAACACCATCAATGTCACATTGAAAGTGAATGTAGATGGTGCATCGAATCAAATTGGTTGTGGCATTGGAATAGTAGTGAGGAACTCTTTGGGTGTGAATTTCATATATCAAACCCACATGAAGTAATTGAAGATTTAGTTTTCAAAGAAGGTATTCTCTTTGCTAGGATTGCGTCTAAAGTGTGGTTTTATATTTTTTAGTTTTTTTTTTTTTTTCAAAATTTGATTATTGACAAGGTTTTTATACATGTTCTTTTTATTAAAACAAAATGGGTGTCGAAACACGTATAAACAGATGTATCGAGATGCGCCCAATACGGAATGCATCGTATCAAAATTTTGATGAGATATATACATCATATTGCTGCTGATTGCAAGAACTTGTTTCATGATTGTGAGCATCTTAATTTTTATCTCCTTCATTCATTGTACAGGTAATATTGTTATTGCCAACTATTTTGCTAACCATGTGGTATCTATCTCTAGGCCCGCCAGTTACATGGTCGGTTTCTCCCCAATTTCTAATACTTGTACTCATGAAAGTCTTAATGTAATGTTTTGCCTAGGGGCTTTAAAAAAGGGGTGTAATATAACATGTCATAAGTTAGGTTGCGTTTGAATAAATTTTAGGATTTGTGACTTTCAAAGCTCCTTGGTTTTATATTTTTAAGTTTTTAAAATCTACTCTTACCAAACACCTAAAACATTTTTACGTTCATTTTTATTTCCCACAGCTTAGAGATTCAAAGCAAAAACTTATCCAAACCCGAGAGCCAAAGTTTATTTTTGGCTTTAAGTGGAAAATAGATGTCAAATAAGACTACAATTTGGGTCAGATTGGGTTGGAAAATTATTAAATTTTCAATGGATTCTGTTCCTAAGGCTTAGTATTAGTATGGAAGGAGTGGAAATACAAATATATAGAATATAAAACCAATTATTTTGTATATATTTGTATTTGTAATTAAAATTCTTGACGACCCTATTTGTAGCCCTAACCCCAGGCCTCCGCTGCAATAAATTAGAGCCTTATCTTTTCTTTTTTATTTATTTTATTTTATTTTTGCTTCTAAATTAGATACCTTATCACTTGAGTTAAGTTAGAAACTAAAAAGAGAGATCATTTGTGTTTGTCCTGCAACTAAATCACACAATGAATCCACCATTAACCCAGCGCGGCCCAGCCAGTCGGTGTAGTGATCCAATTACAATTTTGATTCGGATCAACGATTATAAACCATTGACCCAATCAGTAATCCGTCGATGGAATCTTCTGCAAATGGGTATGGGTCATCCATGTTTTATTTGGTCAGTCATGAAAATTCCATATAGTCACACAAATGGGTATGGGTTATCTATTTTTGTAATTGAATAAGAAAACGTGAATTCATGAACTTGCTATCAATCAAACCATGGGCTTGGTTCCAAGTATTAAGTATATCATGTTGATCACTATCACAAACATTTATTGAACAAGGAAGACTGATTTATCTTGGAAGAATAAAAGAGTGCACAGAAAGCAACCATTACTAGTTATTAATGGGTTTTGATTAGTCAAACCTTTTCCCTCTAACATATTTTTCCGGCATTATAGATTTTTTCTTATGGGGCTATATTTTCCAATTTCCCTCCTTCAAAAGAGGATTTCCTAGATTGGTCCCCACACCACTTGTAACCGTGTATTGGTAACATCTTTACATCGCCAAACGAAAACAAACAAATATGGGAGATATTTCCGTTGTACGGTTGCAACTTGCTGTGAGGTGGGGATGTACGAGGAAATCCAAACTCAAACCGACCAAACATGTTAGCATGCTTTGACCCAATAACTGATCTCCCTAAAACAGCCCAAACCAAAGAGTTGGATCACCTACCAATACAAAATGTTCTAATACCCTCCCAACATATCTCACACTCAATCTCATTATGAGATTGGGATCCACCATAAAAGTGAGGGTGTGAGGAGTCTAGATTACATGCCAATAAAACATATTCCAACCCTCTACCAACATGAATCTTACACCCCACATCTCATCATGAGACTAGGACCCACCATAAAGTTGAACCCATCGTATATGAGATGTGCAATGTGAGATCATATCTCAATGATGACATCATCATTTCTGATATTATCATCGGGAGATGTTTCCAATACATAGTGAGAATGTATTATGGGACGTTATGGGGCGTAGTCTTATGGGGGGCTGATTAGGGTTGGAACATGTTTATTGGTAGAAGATTTCAACTCGAGTGTGAAACCAGCCATATATGAGATATGCGGTGTCAAATCATGTTGGAAGGGTATTGATATGGCTTTTTTTTTTTTTGTTGGCAAGTGATTCGGACTCCAAAAAAAAAGAGTAAAATACAAAAACCTCCTCTGAAGTTTCTGACAATCATAAAACCTCCCCTATAGTTTCATTTTAACAAATACCTCCCCTAAACTTTTGAGAAATTCAGCAAAAACCTCCCTCCCTTCCGTTATTGTTTCAAACAGAAAACGTTAGATTGATCCACCAGTTTTTCCAAATACCCATTCTACCCGTTGTGTATGAGATGTGCGATGTAAGATCATATCTCAATGATGACATCATCATTTATGATATTATCATCGAGAGATGTTTCTAATACATAGCGAGAATGTATCATGGGACATTATGGGGTGTAGTCTTAGGGGGGCCTGATTAGGGTTGGAGCATGTTTATTGGCAGAAGATTTCAACTCGAGTGTGAAACCAGCCATATATGAGATATGCGGTGTCAAATCATGTTGGAAGGGTATTGATATGGTTTTTTTTTTGTTGGCAAGTGATCCGGACTCCAAAAAAAGGGTAAAATACAAAAACCTCCTCTGAAGTTTTTGACAATCATAAAAGCCTCCCCTATAGTTTCATTTTAACAAATACCTCCCCTGAACTTTTGAGAAATTCAGCAAAAACCTCCCTTCCATCATTGTTTCAAACGAAAACGTTAGATTGATGCACCAATTTTTTCAAATACCCATTCTACCCTTTTATAAATTATTTTAGAAACAAAATTACTGAAATAATCCCATTTTTAACTCAACAAAAAAAAATATTTCAGTAATTTTGAATGTAAAATAGTTTATAAAATGGTAGAATGGGTATTTAGAAAAAACTGGTGCATTAATCTAATGTTTTCCTTCTAGAACTGTGACAAAAGGGAGGTTTTAGTTTCTCAAAAATTCAGAGATGCATTTGTTAAAATGAAATGGGAGTTTTTTATGATTGTCAGAAAATTCAGGTGAGATTTTTGTATTTTACGGTTTTTACCCAAGAAAATGAATACACGTTCGCCCCCTGTTTCTTTACCCACGGCTAGAAATACAGCGGCAAAGAATAATGAAACAAGAGTCCAATCGGACGGTCCAAATTGATAGGATAAGCACGTGAAATTTAAAGTTTGACTTTGATTTCCGGAATCCCAACAAACAAGCAAAACTATTGGAGGAAACTAGCTTCGTCGTCAGCGGTCAGCTGTCAATTGTCATCTTTCATTCTTTCCCAAACAGGCAAACACTATTTGCCACTTGTCATTTAGTTAACCTTTATAAAATCGTGGGCGTTGTCTACTTGCATTATCTTCTCTCCACGTGGCCTTCCCTCATTGGATATACCAGATATCTAAATACGTCCAGACTCCAGGCACCATCATCCCCTGGAAAAGTGAATATCCACCACCCAATTGCAACTCCCAGAAGCCAGAACTTCGCCTGATCTGGAAATCCATTTTCTTCCCTACACGGAATCCGTACCGTCCATCAAGGATCAGTCGGACACATCAGACGTGATCGACGACTTCTAAAGTCTTCCCAACCTAGCTCTATGCCCAGAGAATCTCTGATCTGCTACGTATTTAAGAAACGAGTGGACGAGGGTGTTTACACTTTGCTCACGAACACGATGACAGAAGTGCACCACCACGGTGGATTAATGAAGATCTTTTCATGGGGATTTCGACATGGAGTTTTTTAATGGATTCAATATGAACTAGTTTTAGGAAGAGATTGGTTATGGAGTTTTCGTTGATTTCTCGAGTGCGGAGCCCTTCTCTTCTTTCGTTTTCTGCTTCTTGCTCTTCTCCTGCGGGCCGAGGTGGTTGCTTGGACCCCAAGTTCAGTGAGCTGCAGGTGAGGAGGAGAAGGAGCTTCGATGGGTTTCGGGTTTCGGGCCAATGCGTTAAGGCTTCGGCAGAGGGGAGTAGCAGTGAAAGGATTGAGGGTACGCGGGAGGGAGAGAGGAGAGGATTTGCAGGACCAGTCATGGAGGTCACGACCTTTAATCAGAGCTTTGACGATGCAGAGTTCCCTGTTTGGGAGAAATTGGGTGCTATTGTGAGGCTAAGCTATGGAATTGGTGAGTTTATCGATCCAAAAAATTAGATCCAATTGACTTTGTTCCTAGTAGGTTCTGGTTTTTTGCTTTTTACATGTTTCCTTCGAGTGATTCCTACTTTTCCTCTAACATTATATATGTTACAACGTTGAGTTGGTTTTATCTAGTTTTCAGTGTTACTACTGATCCTGCAGTTCCTTCCTATTGCTTTGCTGGTTGGACTGTGAAGTGAAACAACAGATTTCCTGGCTCTACCAATTTCTGGCCTCCTTTAATCTTATAGAAGGATTAGATCCAAACTATATTTATCTAATTCCAATAAACTTATATATTCTGTTTTCAAAGTTTCTTCATATTAATTAACAAGCTCTTGTTTGGCAAAATTCAGGCATATATGGTGCAATGGCTCTAGCAGGAAGATTTATATGTTCAGTTACTGGAATTGATTGCATGGGAGGTTTTCATCCATCACTGGATGCTATTTTAGAAGGACTTGGATATGCAGCTCCTCCAATCATGGCCCTTCTCTTTATACTGGATGTATGTTGTTTTCTTATCATCGACATAAAAAATTTCCATATAAGTTGATTATGCAGTTTTCTTAGTAAGTTGATTGTTGTTTGAGTCTGGAATGCATTCGGACAATATTACCTAATTTTTCAGGATGAAGTTGTGAAAGTATCACCTCATGCTCGTGCCATCAGAGATGTAGAGGTTGAGGAGCTACGGAGCTTCTTCTATGGGATGTCGCCTTGGCAGGTAATATATCAGCTGATATTATCTCCTTATTCTATGTATTGCAGAAACTGTGAAATAGATCTAATGATCCTATTCTTTTGCAGTTTATACTCATTGTTGCTGCAAGCTCAGTAGGGGAGGAGCTTTTCTACCGTGCTGCTGTTCAGGTAAGCTCCCATATATATGACTAACTTGACCTTTTAAAGTTTCATTGTTAATTTATACATTTCTAATGAGTTTCAAATAGTTTGTGTTTCTTCTCAATAAAAAGCTCCATCATGGAGAAGTTGATAGGACTCTGATGTGTGCAAAGTTTATTAATGTAGCTTGTTTCTTCAGTGATTCATTTCTGATTTCTAATGTAAGCAGAGCCATGAAAACCCACTTGAGTTGAGGCATCTTCTAGGCACGGCTAGTTCATGCTTTACCTTGATGGGTTTAGTTGGTTAAGTCATGAGTTAGGTTGATGGATTTTTAGCATGGTTAAACCAGGAAGCTTACCATACCTTGAAAGCTTTACTTTAATTATGTTCCCTGTTTCCATACATAGATTTCTACAGATTAGAGATCATGAAAAAGAAAAGTTTCTACTAGAGAAATCTTCTTACGTTTAGGAACAGACATTTCTGATCTAATCCTTTCACATGTAGGGAGCATTGGCTGATATTTTTCTAAGAGGCACCGACCTGGTAATTGATGCTCGAGGAATTGCATCTCTGGTATGGGGAACTCCTTTAACCTGTATCTTCCTTGTACTGAGATTGCTGCTGTCTTGTTCCGTTTTAATTTTCTAAAACCTGTGCAGACTGGTGTTCTTCCTCCATTTGTTCCATTTGCTCAAGCATTTGCAGCTGTTCTTACAGCTGTACTTACAGGATCATTGTATTATGTGGCTGCCTCCCCAAAAGGTTATTTTCCTTCTCTGTTGTAGTCAATGTTTTTTCACTGGTTTCCTTCACTCCCTGTTCTTGTTTTGATTCATAGATTTGTTTCAATTGTCTTTTCAGATCCCACTTATGTAGTTGCACCAGTCTTACAGTCTCGCTCTGCTCGTGAAGATCTGAAGAAACTCTTTGCAGGTTTGTCCTTTTTCCTAGAACCTGAAGCCTATATATACCACCTTTTCTTTTGTGAATTGCACTCAGAGTATGAGGTATTGAGGATGATTACTAAACTTGAGCAGCTTACAAACAAATTACTAGATACGCGCATAATATCCAGGTTATGAGACCCATCATTCAATGAATGCAGATAGGCTATTAACTCTGCAAAATATTATTGCTTTGGTCCTAGGAAAAAGTTGTGGGGTGTTGTAATGGATTTGGGACTGTTTGTTGACATGAAAATAGAGGTTATCTCTGAAATTATTAGCTAGCTTTCTGCTTCATGGAAAGGTCTAGATACTTGAAAGTTATATCCCTTTTTCCTGTATCCATTTCTGTGTCAATACCTGTATCTAGCAACCTTAAGGACAAATGAGAAAAATAGTACCTGGGAAATGTAGGTAATAGAAATTTCCCATTTAAGCCATTCAACAGATTCTGGGCAACCACCATTTTTCCTTACTCTTTTGTGCCAAATTTGGTTTTTACAAGTTCCCATGTACTGTCACTCATGTCTGGTATCTTCTTGATGATTTAACTTGTTAGATTTCCACTTGAAGGATCGAATTTTGTATCAGCTAGCATTCCATTTGAACCATTTTTCTTGTGCCGGATGTTAACTGTGCAGCCTGGTATGAAAGAAGGCAAATGAAGAAGATATACTCTCCTCTCCTGGAAGGTCTATTAGCCCTCTACCTTGGGTTTGAATGGATTCAGGTAATTTCAGTTTCAGTTGCTTTCACATCAAATATCTTTGGAAAATATTTCAAATCCTTTGTTAAGAAACTGAGATGGCGTCATTTCCTTTTTTCAACTCATGCAGACAGACAACATTCTAGCTCCCATTATCACACATGGAATATACTCTGCGGTCATATTGGGACATGGCCTTTGGAAGATTCATGATCACAGGCGAAGACTACGCCAGAGAATTCAGCAGGTTAGATTAGAAGGAAGAAATTCAAACAAATTATAGAAGCTGAGAACTAGGCTATATGAAGAGGCATCCCCCTCTCTCCCCTTATCAAATTAACAAGGCTGAGAGGAGTCTTATCAAGGTGTGGAGTTATGTATAGATGTAAATGAGAAATGTATTATATGCGAGGACTGTTTGTATATGAAAAGCATGATATGTACACAGCATGGAATACTCATTATAGAAGAGGATATGGAGCCCCCTATGTATAAAGTATAAACTAGCATCTTTTTTGTCAGCTACTCAGCTCCTCTATTAAAAATTAAGCACATCTTCCCACTTATCATTTGTTTGGATGTTAAATCCATTATTATTAGCTCATGTGTCTTTTGCGCCAGACTTGAGGAGGCCCCTTTATTGATTTTAATGTAGGTTTCAATTAAGGCTGCATTTGTTTCCGGTGCAAAAACAAATATATACCAATCAAACATTCCCCTGGCCCGTTTATGAATACAATCTGGCTTATTTTTGCATGGATAAGCTTTGTATTCCAATCAAACAGTTTTTGGTTGTAATGAGTGCAAACACGGATTTTAAGACTGAAATCCACCTTTTTTACATCAATCAACTATGATTGCAAAGTTTGTATCCAAAAAATTGATACAAACTCTATCAATTGTGAAAACAAACATTTCTTGGAGTTGAGATAACTGCCATTATCAGTACACAAATGTATGCTTACCAAACGCTTACAAAATTGAACCAGAGTACATTTAAGTATCTTATGCATAACTGACATTTGCACCGCAAACAGACAGCCAAATGAATTTTGTAAAAGGTTTTCGCAAATAAGTAGAAATCAACTGCATCAAGTTTCTAAGTCTTCACTGTCCAAAATCAAGGGTCGAAAACCAACTGCAGCAGGGGAAGCCGTCAAGCCAAGGCCTCGTTGACATTCACGTGGTGAGCAATATTATTGGCTCAAGTTGGGTTGGCCGTTTGGGGCCTAGTCTTCCTCACTACAATCTATATGCTTCTTAGTCTTTTTCTTAGGCTGTGTTTTTCTATTCACATAATATATACTGCATTAATCGAAACATTTAAGCTGAAAATCTGGTGAAGATAGATACTTCTAACTTGTATGTTTTACAATTTATCCACTTCAACATATTTGCCTCGGACGTTCTCATTTAATTAAATTAAAGTATAGATGGTCTTATAGTCATTTTACTAGGGATTTAAATTGAATAGAATTGCTTCAGATTTTGCATTTACTTGTGATTATGCAACTTAATTGATTACCTCCTCGAACAGACTATATATCCCAATTGATGAAATTGTCGCATGGTTTTTACCTCGTCTCTGTGTTACCGTGTTTTGGGTGAGGGGATAGGGGCTGGGGGGATGATGTATAGAAGCTGTATGCACACATGTTCCATGGCTAATGGTGACTGAAATGTTGAATACCCAAGCACATATCCTCAATAAAATTAAACCTGAAGAACTCACTGAAGTGCAGTTGCAAGTGAGATTGATTCTAATTTTCTATAGAACTGCCCTTTGTGGGAATTCGGATTAACTAAACGCTTTAGCTGCTCAGCAGGCTGGAACCAATGATGAGGTTCCATGGCGTAAAACACAGCCTGCTGAACAGCTAAACCTTGCTCCCTTTGGGGATACTGTATATTAAATGTCCTTTTGGGAGGGCTTTCAGGATGCCGCTTCTGGCGTTCTGAGCTGGGCCTCACATGAGAACACCAGAAAGTGTGCAAGTGTATTGTATTTGGTAAAAATCTAAAACGCCCAAACCACTGCTCGTTCTGACTTCTGAGCTGGGACTTCACATGAGAACCCCAGAAGCTATATTTGGTAAAAATCTACAACACCCAAACCACTGCTCAAATATGAAGCTACCATGAGTAGTTTCTCCAGAACACCGGTGCTTAGCCACTGCAGCTCAATTAAGTGATTAACACGGCACCCCAAACGGGCTCTAAGCCCCGGTTAGCATGGGGACTTGGAGAGTGCTTCTATTTTAGCAAATATACTCCTATCCTAAAGTTGAAAACATTCTCTCGCTGTGATGTGAAGTTCGCTGACAATCAAACTTACACTGCTATTGGTAAGGACTAAGGACATGAAATTTAGGATATCTCTTCGGGCAAATTATAAATAAAGAGGTCTATTTGACTATTAATACTGGCATGGCATCTTCAAGAAAAAGGTCTAATACATGAGTCATGACAACATTTGAATAAATTCCATTTGAGTTGGGGATATAATCACAATCACAAAGCCTTTCCGGACTCCAGACTGAAACATCAACTTGGGAACTCTTGCTCTAATTTCACAATGACAAATTGACAACCAAGCTACTAACTGAACTTGCTGAACACAACATGGTCTTTAATGGAAAACTTCACTCCTAGCAGATAAAACCAATTAAAAGGCTCATTTGGATTCCCAAGTTGAGAACCAGGTCCACTAGTAAATCCTTGGGAAAACCTGAACTTGCAGCCATTCAGGAGATGCCTACGCCCGGAAAAGGAAAAGAAAATTGTATCACACTAGAGTTATTTTACCAGCAAATTACTGAGATCTCGTTGCCTAGGAAGATAACCTTCGGGGGATGGTATCAACGCCTTTAACTGTCATCTTCCAATTGCGAAATGATGCTTGTAAACACTTCAAAACCTTGGCACATATCTGAGAGAAGGCAATATTCATTCTTTGCATGGTATGTGGCCATCAAGCCTGCATGCAGCCAAAATAAGTATCAAGTCTTCATCAGTTAAAGGAAATTTAGCTTGAAAAAACATCACGATAAAAGGCATGCATGTTTTTTTATAAATAAATATGTAACAATAACCTAGTGAATCTGGGATATTATTTACAGAATAATCAGTGATGCTGTTTTTGAAAAAAAAAAGGATGGCGATTTGGCCGCAAACTATTTTTGAATAAACAGGGCACTCCCAACTAAAAAGTATGTTTTAAAAGAAGGTAACTACTTCGTGCACTAATCCTTCAGTTGTAAACAGGCATACCCCCTTCCAACAAGAGATGTGCCCCATTATGGGATTTATCAAATAAGCACTGATTAAAAAAGGCATTGTACATTTTCAACCAATGCATAATGGCTCTCAAAAAAAGTCCCCCAAAATTCCTATCTTACTTGATGAAATGCCCAGCAATGTTCTACCATAAGTACCATAACAACATCAAGTGCCTATTTAGCAATTCTTCTCTCCTTTTCCCCCATTTTTAGTTATCAATGAATACAGGAACATTTCTCAAATAGATCAATAGCATGATTATGGAAAGGGAAGAGTAGAAGTCGTTCTTGGAAACCTTACCTTGATTTTTTTTTTTTTTTTTGCTACTACTACTTTGATTATTGGTTGTTCCCTATTTTCTTTTCTCCTTCACTTTGTTTGCTGCTATGATAGTTATTGGCTGTGGATTTCTAACTCTTTTTTGAATAAAGATCTGGATTTGAATTTGTAGTATTGGAAATCAAGTCAACACTAAATAAGCCACCATTTTGTTGAGTCTTTGACCTAAGGCATGCCAGTCAGCCCACTTAAACAATAATTTCTCTCACATTACCCTAATAATAATTCTCAATTGTTCCCAAAAGCTTCCTTGTCATCACAAATCCTAGACTGACCAAAACTCCCTTTTATATTAAAATGAGTATGTATAACCCATTTTGAGTCGATCCTAAGTGTATGGAGTGTATACATATTTTATTCAAATATGCTTGTCACTTTCTTCTCTAAATATCAGACAGAAGTTGTCGTTGGATCATTTGCTATTCTGATTTGTAGTTTTAATAGTTTGTAGTTATCATGTAATTACATAATAGTCATGATAGTCATGTTTCACATTATAGAATATACATTTATTTATTTTTGTTGGCTAGAGAACACCTAAGTGTTACATAGACATCAACTTGCATTGCCAGACCAAAATGCCTATGTATCACCTGACCTTAATTATAGTTTTCTTTCTAAATTACAACACTAACTCTTGAAAAAGCCCTGGCTGCTGCCACACAATATGATAGCATAACTTCAATAAAGTTAAATAAAGAAATGCTAATTAAAGTTCCAACTTTTAATGCAAAACCACTAAAAGACAAAACTATCAGATATGGATGAAAAGCGAGCCTCATCTCCTCCTGTTCATCTCTATTTCCTCTTCTTTCCCTTCTTTTCTTTCTCTTTATCTTCTGTTTTTTTTTTGACAAATAACTTTAGCTTTTATTAGAAAAATATCAATATATACAAGCAGTACAAGCACCTGGGCCAGTTCCTAAGCCAAATGTAGGGAAGCAAAAGCTGAAATTGGTGATGAGAGCATCCTAGAAGAGGAGGCTAGGAGTAAACGAATACAGGCCATGATTGAAAGTTTCTTTGAGGACTTGAAGGGAGAGGAAATGGAGAAAGGAAATTATTGTGAGGTGGAAGAGAGTGGGTTTGAGCCTGTTAACCTTAGTACAGATTCAGGGGGTGATTATGAGGAGCAGGGAGAAAGAAAGAGTGGATCTGGGCCAAGTGAATCAGTGGCTGAATTCATGGAAAAAATGGGGTGTAAAAGTACAAGATCCATTGACATGAAAGTCTACTCAAGGAAAGATATGGAGGGGAGGCAAGGCAAGAAAAAGGAAAATAAGTGAAGTGGAAAGATTGAAAAGAGATGTCGAGGGGGATTAAATTTGTGGCAGGAATGAAGATTGTGAGTTGGAACTATGAGGTTTAGGGAGGGAGAGGAAAAGATCTATCATCAGAGAGGTTCTTAAAAAGGAAAATCTGGATATTGTTTTAATTCAAGAACCAAAAGTGATGAACTTTGACAATAGATGGCCTAGGAGTGTTTGGATAGCCAGGGGGTTAAATTGGGCAATGTCCCCAACATGGGGAGCCTCAGGAGGTATTCTGACAATGTGGAATAGTGAATCTTTGGTTGGAATTGAAGAGTTGGTGGGTAACTTCACAGTTTCATCAAATTTAGGCAAGTTCCAGATGGATCTGAATGGGTATTGGCAAATGTTTATGAGCCTAATGGATATCGGGAAAGAAATAAGCTCTAGGAAGAATTGGAAGATATTAAGGTTTTGTGGGATGGACCTTGGTTCCTAGGGGGACATTAATGTGATAAGATTCTTAAAAGAAACCAACAATCCAAGACGGAGAACAATTTTCAGTATGAGGAAATTTAACCAATTCATTGATGCCTTCGCAGTTGAGGAACTGCTTCTTTCCTATAGAAAATTTACATGGTCTAACTTGCAGGCTGACCCTATATGCTCCAAATTGGACAGCTTTTTTTTTTTTTGTTGTTATGATAGGAAACAGTAACTTTCACTAAAAAATTTAAAACAAGACATTACAACTCAAGAATTCCAAATCCAGAAGGCTGAACAAAATTCACAACCATTGTTACAAAGCTGCCCAGAAAAGTTCACTCCTATTTGGTCCTTGTTTGGCTAGAGCATCAGCCAGACCATTTGCTGTTCTTCAACTTCCAATGACACTTCATTCCTTCCCATTTCACCCTTGGATTACTTTCCTCCCACCAATCCTTACCATTGATTGGGAGGATCACAGGAGCACTCTAGTTTCTAGAGCCTTGCCAAGAGTGACATCAGATCATTGGCCAATTTCCAAATCTGAGGAGGATGTGGGGGTAGAGGCCCAACTCCTTTTAGATTTGAAAAGATGTGGTTGTGCTCTAGTGGATTTATTGAGAGAGATAAAGAATGGTGGGAGGAAAGTAATCCAAGGGTGAAATGGGAAGGACTGAAGTGTCATTGGACGTTGAAGGAATTTAAAGGCAAAGTCAAATTATTGATCAGATGCTAATTGCCAATGAATGTGTAGAGGATATGAAGAGAATAGGGAAGAAAGGGTTTGTTTGCAAATTGGATCTGGAAAAGGCATATAGCTTAGTTGATTGGAGTTTCTTGTTGGAGGTCATGGAAAGTTTTAGGTTTGGTGAGAGATGGTGTAAATGGATAATGGGAATGTGTTAATACTTGCCATTACTCAATCTTGGTTAGTGGGACAGTTGTTGATCATTTTCCAGCCCTGATTGTATATGTATTTGGGAGACTCCTTGATAGGGAAGATTCTAGAAGATTAATAAGGGGATGGAAAGACTCACTCGTCGTCTCTGCTCTCTGCCTCCAACTCTCGCTACTCTCTCTCACTCAATCTCACCACTCACCCTCCATCTCCCTAGTATCTATCCTCTCCCCTTTCACTCTCACTACCCTCACTTAGCACCTCCTTTGTATTGGCTTAGCCCTATTAACCAAAACCTAATCTTAGCCTCTCTCACTCTCACTTAGCACCACTACCACCACCATCCACTGCTCCGACCACCCATTTGGCATTGTTTTCCCACTATTCATCATCACTCTAGTCACCTATTTGGCATTGTTCCCCACCACCCCAAATCTAGACCCCATCAACATACTTGTGATGTAAACCCAACCCAAGCAAGCAAGCACTAGCGTATATATGTCTATATATATATATATATATATATATATCGCTTTCAATCTCTATGTTTAAAACCCTAAAAAGGAAGGACAAGAAGAAATAGTTGATGGACAGGGACGACCATAGAGATTTAGACATCCCTTCAGTTCAAAAAGAGATGATTGTGTATAGAAGGGGCATAGTTGTCAAGGCGACAAGGCGCCCTTGGAGGCTCGCTTCACCCAATCACGAAGCAGTTTTGCATACTATGTAATAAAATACTTTTATATTGTTATTTTTTTTAGATTATAATTATAAAATAAACATTATTAAAGAAAAATATTCACTTTTGTGTTTATAAACTAATTTCTTTTTATTATTTTCTTATTTGTTAGGGTTTAATCAACACAAGCATTGCTAACTGCTGTATTGAATCCTCAATGACTTCAAAATCTGAACCAATAAGAGAACTTAAAGTTTTGCCTAATCAACACATCTCTTCTTTTCTTTTCTTCTTTTCCTATAACAAAAATAGGGGTTCAGCCCCTATATTTTCGAATTTTCTTTACTTTCTTCTTTTTCTTCTCATAAATATGCTGATTTTCTGAACTTAAACATGAAGTTTATAATTTTCTTATGAAAATTATGGATAGTTATTAAAGAAAGTTGGCTATGGAACCTAGGGAACTACCCTAGGATATGTGATTTTTACTTAAAAAAATCCATTGCCTAGGCAACTAGGCGACAAGATGCCACCCTGTCACCTCGCCTCGCCTTGGCACCTTGAAAACTATGAGAAGGGGCTAGGAGGATGGAAAGCTTCGTTCTAGTGGAGAGCTGGAAAAAAGAACTTGAGTTGGAGAACAAAAAATTCTCTTGGAGGAATCGAGAAGTAGAGGAGAAATGATTCTAAAAATCAAATAGGCTAACAAAGCAATTTTTTTTTTTTTTGGGGGGGGGGGGTATCAAAGGTAGTAGGGTGGTTCAAAGGATTTGTGGATGGAGTGACGCTTACAAGAAAAACGCAGGATTGGAGAAATGAACTAATAAGAGAAGGAAAGAAATTTATTGTTGAAGTTAGAAGAAATGAAAAGGGTTGGTTCATCACACTTGTAGAAAACTTCGGCCAAGGGAGAAGACAGAGGATATGCCGTTTAGAAGGCAAGGATAAACAGGGGTGGAAGATGATGGCAGGAATGTTAGAAAAATTTTTGGAAAGACAACCGAAGCTGATGAAACCAGAATGTCCAAAAAGCAGTGATAAGAAAGAAGGAACAGAGGAAAGAGTTAAGAAGGTAAGTGAAAGGAAAGAAGAAGACACTTTGTTGGTTTCCACTCTATTGGCTCCCAAACTCATTTGGGGGGGGAGGGGGGCAAAAAGGTAGATTGGGGAAGAAAAAAGGTGATTTTGATAGAAAAGAGAATAACTAATTGGAACGACATCCTGGACTTGATCATGGAGAAGCCCAACTAAAGGAAAAACCAAAGATACTCCCCTTTGATGATTGAAAGAGAATAGTGGATGTGGGGGAGATCAAAGAGGAGATAGTGATGTTCGTCTCAAACTTCGAACAAATTATTCTTGAAAGCCGGACACCTTCTTGTAATGAAAAGGAGTTCCTTGAGGAAAGCTTAGTTGTTAAGATCTGGGATTGCCATTCAACCTCTGGCAGGAAGACATCTTTAGGAAAATTGTAGAGGTTTGTGGGGGAGTGCTAGAGGCTTACTACTCAAAGGATCCCCGTGCAGCTTCACTAAAGATTCTAGGAACATGACCAAAACTCATCCCACGATCCATCGAAATATTCACAAATGAAAGATGGAGAGGAGTGTGGTTGGCAAAGGCAGCTGAAGTGACACTCTGGTTAGAAGGAACAAAGGAGGAAGAAGGTGCTGAGCTGGTAAGTAATACTCCACATGGGTCTCACTAGTTCACGCAAGGAAGGCTCGAGAAAGGAAAAATCAATTTGAACTCTAAAAAGATGGAAACCACAACGTCATTGGGTGGGCTTCCATTTAAGGATAATTTTTTAAATAATTTTGAACCCAATCTTGCAACTTCAAAATCGTCCTATGCACAAACCTTAAGGTTAAGCACATCAATAGACGATCAATCACTTATTAAAAAGGGGAAATTGAAAGATCTGGGTCAAAACTGAACTGAACCAGATCGGGCTGACCCAAAAGCAAGGCCGAGTGTCTTTGTTTTAGCTCATCGATGAGGGGCAATACTTTCCATCTTTCATCCCCCCATTGACTATCCCAAAGCTTTGCTTTGTGGGAAGAACATTTGTCTCCCACAAAGCAGGTTGAACCTATACCAAGGTTATCCCAAAGCTCTCCTCAGCGTCTAAGAAGCCATTGAAACCAAAAGGTAAGTAACTTGTGTGGGTTCAATGTCAAGTAGAAAACTCAACCACCCCAGAGAAGCCCAATCTGCACTACAATAGGGAACACCTAGATGATTCAGATTTTGAGGAAGAAACGGACTCGAAGGACCTCAGATTTGCAGAAGAAGAAGAGGTTGACCAACCTTCAAGCATTGGAAGTATCGACACTACAAAAGGCTACAAACACTTGGACATTGATCAGTTGGGTCTTGAGTTGCTCTTTGAGGAAACCTCTGCTACGGAAACTCTCGAGTTGAAGGATTTGGAGGAAGAAAAAGGAACCATTTCTTTTGGGGGAAATCTGGATGTGCTATTGAGAGAAGAGAACATAGAAATAATCCAAAAACAAGTAAAGAAGGTCCCTAATTGGGGCAACGAGCTTCAAAACAAGTTAGATGTAAATACATGGGAGGAACAGATCAAGTTGGATGTACAGGTCGAATCTTGAAAAGAACATACCCCTCCAATGCTTGGTCTTGGGGAGGAACTTGTCACTAAACCTCAAGGAATACCCTCACCACCCTCTAATTTTTTTTTCATCTCCTTTGTTGTTCACAACATTTTTCCCCTTTGCCTTGTACTAATTCTCTATGTGTTGGCTTTGCAGATCCAATTATTTCTCCTATTCCAACTACGGACAACGACTTGAATACCTCTGAAAAAGTGGAAGGGGATAGTTTAGTGGCAAGGGAAGAGAAGGAAATAATGGATCTAGTTTTAGAAAATCTAAATACCTTGATTGCTCTTGAGGAAAAAGTAGGGAACCGATGGAATGTTAGGCTATGGAAAAATCTCAAGGTGGGCAACAACCAGGGAACCAAATTGTTGGAGAAACAACCACCAAATTCTCTCAAAGGAGGGGTAAAAGAACAAAAGAAGGCAAAGAAGAAAATGCCAATTTGAAAGTCTATGTGAGGAAAGAAGGGGGAGGGGTGAAGTAGAAAGATTAACCGGTGGTGTCTCATATGACAAGATTGAGAATCGAAAGAGGGCAAGAAAGGGAGGGAAATTTTAAGAGGGTGAAGAGGTGACAAGGGTCCTTTCTAACAAATTTTAGATGAAGATAATTTGTTGGAATGTAAGAGGCCTAGGGAGTGCAAAAAAGAGGAGACTGGTTAGAAATGTACTGAGGAAAGAGAAACCAAATGTAGTGTTGTTCCAAGAAACAAAACTTTCAAAGGCAAACAGAAAATGGATAAGGAATATTTGGGGTTGTAGGGTATTGAGTTGGACGTTTGCCTCATCTTGGGAAGCCTCCAGAGGGATACTGACAATGTGGAAAAATGAAGAATTGGAAAGCCAAGAGGAACTCACTGGGCAATATTTACTCTCGGTAAAGTTCAAAAAGGGAAGTGATAGCAGGACATGGGTCTTAACAAATGTATATGGTCCTAATTCTTATAGAGAAAAAGACCTGTTTTGGGAGGAATTAGCTATAATTAGTGGTCCGTGGGCTAGCTTGGTGTGTGGGAGGTGATTTCAATGTCATTAGATACACTAGCAAAACAAACAACCCTAGTCAAGGTATAACCACAAGCATGAGGAAATCCAATACTTTGGTGGAATCTTTGGAACTAAAAGAACCACCCCTGTTGCAAGCTACCTTTACTTGGTCTAATTCCCAAGAGAATCCAGTGTGCTCTAAGTTGGACAGGTTCCTTTTTTTCAATAGATTGGGAGGACCTTTGGGGTAGCCTAGTTCTGAAAACACTTCCTAGAGTGACCTCAGACCATTGTCCTCTTTGTCTTTTTGAGAAGTACTAGGGGGGCCCTACTCCCTTTAGGTTTGAAAATATGTGGCTAGAAGATTCAAAATTTATTGATAAAGTTAAAGAATGGTAGTCAAAAAGTGGGATCAATTTGGGAAACAAGGAGTTCAACTTCACTAGGAAATTAAAGTTTCTCAAAGGAAGAATAAAAGAGTGGAACAAGCAAGAATTTGGAAGATTAGAGGATTTAAAAGAAAGATTTACAAAAAGGATTGAAGAGATCAATCTTAAGGAGTCTCAGAGAGAATGTATGGAAAAGGAAAGATCATAAAGGTACTAAAGGTGGAATTAGAGGACTTCATTAGAAAAGAAATTTTTTGGAGACAAAAATCGAGATGTAAGTGGCTCTTAGAAGAGGATGGCAACACAAAATTTTTCCAGTCCCTGGCAAATGGAAGAAGAAGAAAGAACTTAACCTCAAGTATTGAGGTTGCAAGACAGGCTTATAGCAGGGAGGAGGAAATTGCTAAGATTTTTGTGGATCACTTTAAAGCAATCTTTTCCACCTTAGGAAGGAAAAATGGGGAAAGCTTGGATCTGGATTGGGACAGGACACCCGAAACTCACTCAACTCTTTTAGAAAGGAATTTTAATCTGGAAGAGATCCATGAAGCAATACTTTCAATGGAAAGATCAAAAGCTCCAAGCCCAGATGGATTCCCATTGGATTTTTTACCAAGACTGTTGGGAAGTCATAAAGGATGATTTGTTGGAGGTCTTTAAGGAATTTTTTGGAAAAGGAGAAATCTCACTAGGAGCAAATGCAATGTTCATTGCTTTGATTCCTAAAATAAAATAAGCAAAAATCCCAAAGGACTTTAGGCCCATCAGTTTCATAGGAAGCTTATATAAAATCATTGCCAAAGTCCTAACTGGAAGGTTGAAATCTTGCCAAAAGCCTACCTTTAGTGATTTCCCAATATCTAGGAGCCTTTGTGGATGGGAGGCAAATAGTGGATCAAAATCTGGTCGCATATGAGTGTGTGGAAGAAAAGAGGATGAAAGCAAGAAAGGGTTTGATTTGTAAATTAGACCTAGAAAAAGCTTATGACGCGGTGGACTGGAGTTCCCTTCTTGGATTGTTAGAGAAGATTGATTTGGGGGAAAGATGGAGGAATTGGATTAGAGGTTGTATTAGCTCAGTACATTTACCCATCTTAATAAATGGAGTTGCTAGAGATTTCTTTTCTTCACAGCTAAAAGAGGTTTGAGATAGGAAGACTCCTTATCCCCTTTCTTGTTCACCCTAATTGCTTAAGTCCTAAGCAGAATGATCATCAAGGCTGATTTGGATAACCTGATCAGGGGATGGAGGGTAGGAAGAAATAAGGTGGTGATGTCTCATTTACATTTGCAGATGACATAATAATTTTTTGTGAAGACTGTAATGAGGAGAAAATAAGGAAACTAGGGGATTTAGTCAATGATTTTTAAAGGATCTCAAGTCTAAAGGTTAATCAGGATAAGAGTTGTGTGGCAGGAATCAATTTGGAAGAGGGTAGCATTCAACTATGGGCACAAATCCTAGGTTGTGAGGTGAAAGAGTGGCCCCTAAATTACCTTGGCCTACTGTTGGGAGGAAACCCAAGAGCATAGAGTTTCTGGAAACCAGTCCTAGAAAGATTTGGTATAATCCAATAAAACATAACCCAAGCTCCATATTTTGTAAGAAATAGTAAAAGTTATCATACCATAGCCTGAAGTTTGAACATCGAAGCCTTCATCCTAGAAGATAAAAACAAAGTTAGAAATAATTTAGTTGACAAGAATTCCAGAAGGCTTTCTACTAAGAGATGGAAATAAACCTGCAATTGTCGAATCAATGGTAAGCTGCCAGTGATTGAATAGGGTTTTACATATCCAACCACATCTTCAGTTGCTTTACATAACACGTGAAAGCCACGAGAATCAAGATTACAGGCAACTCCAGACATCATTGCCTCATCAAAAGTAATTGTAAGTCTGGACAAAAGTGAATATATAATCTTGTGAGTGAAAGAAAAAATAAATGGAAATACAGTAACAAGCCTATAGCACTCACTCTTCTAACCTGACAAATGAAGTCCAAGAAAAATTTAACATCCAATAGCCAGGGCTAATGGAGCAGTTTAAAACTGTAAAATAGTCTTTCAATCTGAACATGAATGAGAAGAAAATAAACATACCTTCCCCTGAGATTCTCTTCTGGAAGTACATATTTTGATACTGGCCCTCGAGTATCTAGTTTCTCTATGTTGGCATTGATATCATCTACATATTCCTGTACTTTCTTCACAACATCTGTTATGCTGGAATAGATAATCAAAAGAAGAAAATGAATCAGAAGGTTTTCATCTTTTTAATTATCAATCTATAGATATGATCCAGGCAAATATGGTTCATTGTAGATTTACAGTTTTTTGCTCTAAACCATTGTACTTATTCCCCTTTTATTATTTAATCATGTTTTTCATTGTTAATCTGAGGTTCTTGGCATATTGTCATTTGACTTTCTTTACAACATATAATTTCCTATCTAAAATCCATTCCTGTGTCAAAGTGTGCCTTTCTGTTCAATGTACTTTAAGGTCGTGTTTGGTTTGAAGGAAAAAGTAGGGAAAGGAAGGGAAACCTACACAAGGATTGTAAAGGTTCCCCTACCTTTTCCTTCAAACCAAACATAGCCTAAGAGAAAAGGGTGAGGATTAAAACCAAATCAAAAGTTTCAGGAAGTAAATTACTCAATTATTTCTTTTGTTTATTTTTCTCTACCACTATTTTTTTACTTTCATTTTATTATTTAATCATCTGGTGTGGGGGGGGGGGGCGTAAGCTACTTACTTGTAGAAAGGAGTTAACCTGCAACAAAAAAAAAAAAAAGTCATAGTCAGGCTTCAGATTTCTTCAGTGGAATTGGAAATGCAATTTACAGTTTTTGTGAATGTATCTTCATTTTGTTGTTGAAAGGACAGACCTGACATCTCCACAAATTGTACACTCATATGGAATCTGATTGACACCACCTCCAGGATCTGTAACATTTGAAAAAATATTGGAATAATAGAGTACATGAGGTTCTCCACACCAGCCGATACCAAGAAAACTGATTATTTTTTTCTTTTTTTCTGACACCTGCTGATAATAGTTTCCAAATGCTAACATGAACATGTTATTGTATAATAGGCTCATAACTTACAGCTCCATTGAGTTGGTTTCATGGTTGATGGTGTTGCAAATCCATAGACCTGTTCCTTGGGATGCTGAGGGAAGTCCCTGTAGAACCGTAGTTGAATCTCTTTAAGTGCTTCCATAGCTAGCTCCAAAGGATTTATAGCCTACACACCATAGGCCTTCTTAGTTCTTAACATGGATTTCAGAAAACAAAATTCTTTTTTTCTTTTACCCTTTATGACTTTTAACTAAAAATGTCCTTATAGATCACTCAAACACATGATTTAGATGGGGGAGGCACAGAGTTTCTTCTGTGTGAATGGAAACATTGAAGGTTCCCAAGTGAACAAACTATCAGATCCCATAATTTAGTTTACTTTACCTAAAGAATGTGTCAAGGTACCATTTTGGTTGAGTTTCAATTAATAGTTTCCACTACTATTCTGCTATGTGGAGAGATCAAGCAGCCATGAATCAGAGAAGCTAGGCACTCAAGGGCAGAAGAAAACTAGATAAACTTAGGATACTTTTGCGCCTCGCCTTGTGCCTTGCACCTTGGGTGAAAATTGCCCCTTGTGTGTTTTTTTTTTCTTTTTTTTTTTTGCGCCTTGCACTTTTAAAACACTGCCATAAAAATAAAAGATTCAACACTTTTTTCATTTTTGGTATTTTATTCTTAATTATGTCTAAAATATAAATATTGTGCTTCCAGTTTTACATAGATTGTATTTAGCACCTTCCAAACCTTTTTGGGGCAATATTGTTCCCTTCTCTTAATCAGTAACTATCAATTGTATCAACATATGGTATAAAAATAAAAGAAGCAAACTCCAGTTCTCAACACAAAAAGTAGAAGCCATGGAAGTTTGAGCCCAGACAAGCTTCTCTATTCACCAATGAAGGGCAATAGTGGCATATCATGGCACTATTCTGCTTCCATCATCATCATATTCATGGCTGCTTCTTGAAATAAAATTTTATAATTCCAATTAATATTTAATTGAAAAATATTACTTGTAATTAGCAAGTGCAAAAATTAAGTGTTATTTTTTTCACCTATGCAACTTTATCATTTTTTATAGTAATAGGCAAAAACATTGTTAAAAGAAAAGAAGATAAAGTCTACAACTTTAGTTTTTCTTCAACATGATAGTTAGATTATTGATGTGTTTCTCCTAAATATGCATATCGTGAATATCTTTTGATGGGTGTATATAGTGTATATTTCCATGTGTTTGTGTTTCTATTCCTTTCCAGAGAGATGAGATCATAACCCTCACACCTGTCTTTTAAAACACCATACTATTATCAGAAAATGGCAATGGCCTTTGCTTTTGGTCTGTGACAATGTAACAAAGCAATTATACACCTTGTTTTTATGATAACATCAGGAGTTACTGAATTTATTGCTTGATGAAAAATAAGAACTGGATGGTTTGACCTTTTTTTCATGGCTCATGTTTAGAAGTGCAAAACAGAGTACACAGTTCAATTTCTATCCAACATTATATAGGCCGAGAATGTTGCTAACTGCTGAGTATAGAAAACCAAAGAATTGATAAAAAAAAAAAAAAAGTATAGACAACCAAAGATCAAATAAGGTACCTTGTGAGCTAGACCACTATGGAAAAGTTTCCCTATTGTTCTAAGCTTCCAAGATACCATGCCACCAGTACCAATGCAAGGTTGTTTATCTGCAGTATCAATCCAAAACCTACATAGAGATAACAATGCACATGAATCATTATTAGACGAAATACCATAATATTGAACTTTTGATTCCATCTTTTCTCTTTTTCTAATTCTGGTAAAGGGAGTGTTTATTGCTTACAAAGGACCTTGTTTGAGCTTATTAAGCAACCCATCTTTTACAAGAGCATCAACACCGACCCCCAATATTGATGAGTTTTCTTCGTTCGCTATAAAGGCCGCCACCACAGTTGACTTCAACTGCGGTTTTGTTTTCCCCAGCATCCGCATGAGTTCAGTTACAAGAGCCACATGCCCCAAACAATCAGTCGTTCCACGGCCACGAAGTTTGTCTCCATCAATGCTCAAAGAGAAAGGATCAAAATCCTGAAAACAGATGTTAAAAGTTCAATCCTGCTGTCTGATCAGCAGATAATTTACGTTATATGTTCATACTCCAAGAAATAAATCTGTCACTGATGTTGCAAAAAGAAAAAGAAAGCCATATTTCCCTTTATACACTTAGTATCTGTTAACAAGATGAAATAGGTAATTAATAAAAAAAAAGGACAAAACCAGAAGCTTGAATCCAAGAAGAAACTGAAAAGGTTAATCATAGAAATAACAAAGGGCATAACTGAAGCATACTAAAGAGAAACCCAGAAAGAATCATGAAAGAAGAATAAAAAGAGAGAAGATACCCATTCATCAGGGTTGGCCGTGACAACGTCCATGTGACAGCCGACGAAGGACAGAATCTTCCCGGAAACGGTTCCCGGGTACTCGACGATAATGTTGCCTCTGCCTTGAACGTAAGTAACATGATTTACTATTAAGGGTCCTCCACCAGTAGTGGTGCTGTAAGGGAGGAGTGCATCCAAGACGTGCTTGGCCACCCTGTCCTCTTCTGGGATCAGCTCCGGTGGGTTGTTCTGAACGTATTTGGCCTCTCCAATGAGCTTAGAGAGGAGGGAGACGAACGAGTCTTTGTCGAATTGACCCAGTACATCCTTCAAACCGGAAGAACCCATCATGGCCTCTGGGAAAAAGTTCTTTGGGAATTGCCTTGACAAGTTGAGATCAAATCCTTCGGATGGAAAGAACGATACTTATTCGAATAGATGAAGAATACAAGTGGAATACAAGTGGGAACATTATATGGGGATTGGGGATATAATTGACTGAGGCTATCCTACTGTTTCTAACAATTGATTAATTCCTACCCTTATCGTTAATTTTCATTATTATTCCGTTAAAACCCGCACACACGTGAGATCACACGTTGGAATTCTTTTAAAATCCAATATTACCCCTCCCTCGTCCCCTTCCTCTAACCGACACAGGAACCGATCTAACGCCTTTGACATGACCCGTCCTTTGCTTCTTATTTGCCATTGCCCACTTCGGTACATTAATGGCAAAGCCTTCCAACCTAAGATAAAGACAGAAAAAAGAGTCATACAAGAAGCCATTAAAGCATCTTCTAAGCTTTCTGTTTTCCGTACTTTAATGTCCACTTGTTTGTGCTGTGGCGATCGCGGCAATCGTATGGAGTTCAGATCTGTCCATTTCGTTCAAGGAGGCTCTTACTGGTCCTCGATTTCGCTCATGTCAGCCCCCACCTGATTCCGTTGTTTATTTAGCATTTCTTTAATCGAGTGCGTCTCTGTTCTTTGAATATGGTGGAATTCGTTTCATCAGCTTCTCATTTGCGGCTTTCGCTGCCTTATTATTTTGTTCTAGAAACCCTTTAAAGACAAAACCCCACCTTACACCTTTCAATCCGATCCAAATTAAAAATTAAAAAGAAAAAGGAAAAAAAAAATCTCGCAAAACCAATCCATCAAGCTATTAAGCAATCAAGCAAGCTCTGTAAGTCCATCGTTTTTTATACTTCTTAGTCTCTTACTCTGTTCATCCTTTCCACTTCTCACTTCTCATTCGCTGGAATTTTGGATTTGTAGAGAAGGGCTTGAAATTGGCGATTTTGGAAGCATCAACGACTGCAACGGCTGAGAATTCTGAAGAGAATCAGGAGAACTCAGATCCATTAGTTCCTAGGTTACCGGACAAGATCGCCAAGCACTGTATTTTACATCTCCCCTACCCTTATCAGACGCTGGTTTGTTCTGTGTCTTCATCTTGGAACAAAGCCATCACGAACACCAACTTTCTACTTTCCAAGAAAACCCTCTCGCTCTCTTTGCTTTACATCTTCGTCTTCGCCTTTCACAAACCGACGGGCAAGTTCAATGCAAGCCCTGGACCCACGATCGGGTCGTTGGTTCGTCTTACCTCCCATGCCCTGCCTTAAACCTGTGTGCCCTCCTGGCTTCGCCTACGCATCGCTATCACGGCAAGGTGCGCTTTACGTGCTTGGCGGGATGCGCTTCAACACGGAGACATCGCTGCAAACATTGATGACCTACAAGCCGGTGCTGGTGGCCAAAATGCGCGCGGGGTTGGCGAGGTACACTAACGAGAGTTCTAAGGGTAAAACGGTCATTTTATATTTTCATTCATGTTTGACGATCCTGGTAATGTTTAGACAATTGTCAGGGTAGCCTCACTCAATTTTCAAATAGTAAGGGTACATTTAGTCAATTAGCTAAAGTAGTTTAAGAAATTTACCTATTTATAATTCCTCTTTCTCTCTTAAATTCTCTTTAAAACTACTTTTGTAAAAGTGTTTTAATAAAACTACTTCTGTATAGGAGTAAGCATTCGGTTTATCGATTAAAAACCAAACAGAATAAATCAAAATTTTTAAAACCTAAATAAAAAAATAAAAACTAAAACCGAAACCGAATTTCAATAAAACCAAAATAACTGAATCAAAAATTTTCGGTTCAGTTTTTGGTTATTTCGGTTAAAAATCGAATTTAATTAATATATATAATATTATATATTATAGCCTATAATATATATTATGAAATTTAATTTCGTTATAATACATTTAATATAATATATTAATATATAAATATATAGCATATTATATTGTATATTATATATTATGTAATGAATTTTAGTTAAGTTGGTTTTTTCGGTTAACTGAATTACCCAAAAACCGAAACCAAATTTTTCAGTTCAGTAATTCGGTTTTAATTGAATAATGTTCACCCCTACTTCTGTAAAAGTACTTTCATAAAAGTATTTTTGTAAAAGTGTTTTCATAAAAGTACTTTTCATAAAATTACTTTATAAGTGCTTTTGTAAAAGTGTTTTAGTAAAAGTGCTTTCATAAAAAGTGATTTTATGCTGGCTTCAGTTTTGATTGATTTTAAATTGGACAAGGGTTTAGCCTCATTATCGGATTATTGGAAATTCTACTTAGGTCCAATTCAAGCCAATAAGAATATGGACCAATTTATTTTGGATTGACCCAATCCAATAATCATAATGGACCATCTAAATATGATTTGATAAGGTTTGAATCAGATTGGATTCAAATCAAAACCGATCGATTGACACCCCTAGATTGAACAATATAAACCTAATTTATAGGTAAAAGTGATCAATTGTTTAATTTATTTAGTAATATTTATGATCAAAACAATGGAAAATGTCTAAAACTCACCACGAGTTTTCAACATTTCTCTTAAACTCACAACTTTTCAAAATGTCTAAAACTCACATTGTCAGAAAGTTTTTATTTTCCAAAACTCACCTGTTGTTAGTGCACCGTTAATGCTTCTTAACAGAGGTGTCTATGTTAGCATAAATAACAATATTCATGACCAAATTACCCTTGAATGGTGAATTAGAGGAAAAATGGTCATTTTCAGTTTTCAATTTTCTTTTTTTTTTTTTGCATTTTTAGTGTTTTGTTATAATTTCCAATATTTTTTATAATTTCTGTTTTTTTACATTTTTTCTATTTTCTACAATCTACAATTTTTATTTTCTGATTTTGTTTTTCAATTTCTATAGTTTCTATAATTAGAAAATATTTTTTATTTTGTTTGCAACCTCTATTTTTTATATTTTTTGCAATTTCTATGTTTTATGTATTTTATATTTGAAAATATTTTTTTGAACTTTTTTCATGTCTAAATATTAAAATGGTAATATATTAACACACATTATTTATTTTGTATATATTTTATATTTTTCTATGAAGATTAAAATGATAATATATTAACACCCGTTAGTCTATTTCTCGTCAAATTAGTGACATTGTGAGTTTTAGACATTTTGAAAAGTTATGGTGAGTTTAAGAGAAATACTGAAAACTCATGGTGAGTTTTAGACAATTTATGGGTAAATGACTTACCAAAAGATGAATGGCCCCTTCCAATAATGAAATTTATAAGTAAAAGTGGTCAATTGTTTAATTTGGGCAATATTTATGACCAAAAGAATACGAGTAAATGAATTATCAAAAAGATGAAAAAAATGAAGGGGTCTAAATGGATGCCTTTTTCAAACTAAAAACCTGAAATTATTGATTCTTTAAGGGTAAAATACTTAAACTACCTCTAAATTTTAAGAAATTAACTAAAATTTTCCTACTATTTAAAAATCCTTGAAGTACCCTAAATTTTTTGACAATTGACAAAATCCTCCATTGCTATTAGTGCCCCATTACAAATCCACTTGCATGTGTTCCAGGTGAAATATATATTTTAAATTTCAATGTTACCCTTTTGTGTTGAAAACATTTATTTTACCCTTCATTATTCTTTACATTTTCAATACATCTTTCCACACAAATAAGGAATCAATCATCTTCTCATTCTCCTTCCCTCCTTTAATCAGAAAAATCACCAACAACTACATGTTCGTCAAAGAAAATCATCAACAAACATAGCAAAAACATGTTTGATTTGAATCAAGATATCAACGTAGTTACGTGGTGAAGAGTGCTAGATTTTTGGCTCACAAAGAAAATAATAAAGTCTTATTAAGTTGAATTAAATAAAAAACAGGTTTAGTAATTAATAAATTTGACAAACTCACAAACCTATAACAAAATATTAGAAAAATACAAAAACAATAAAAAATGCTAATGAAAGTTACCAGAAACAGTTGCGGAAGAGCTTAGTTGTACCTTCCCTTAGCTTAATATTCATTAGCCTCATTGTCTCTTCCCAAGTAAGATAGTCAAACTCAATTATGTATGCTTAAGAAGCCAACTCATCTCTTCTTCAAGACTTCAACTACAATAATGAAGGAAAATTAAAATCAGAAAGAAAAAAAAATGAAGAATCTCTCGAACAATCTTGAAGAGAATATTAGATTGTTGGAAATAATCTTGGAAATACTATTTTATGTTCCTGTTTTATTTTGTTAATTACATGGTTTTCAAAATCAGATTGGACCGGAAAAACTGGGAATCTGACCAGTTCCGTTTTTTCCTAAAACCGTTGATTTTGATCAACAAACCACTGAACCGGCCAGTTAATTATTCGAACTGTTTTGACCATTTTTTAATTTTTTTAATTTTTTAATTTTTTAATTTTTTTAATTTTTTAATTTTTTTTTTCAGAATGGGCCAATCATTTGAGTCGAATGATCAGACCATTTGAACCAGTAACTGGACCCCTGACCAGTTCGATCACCGATTCGATTTTAAAAATCATGGTTAATTAGTTTTTTGGGTATTAAATGAGATGTAATAGAATAATGAATTATCTTTGGTCAGACCCAATCTAAGAGGCCTAATGACAAGTTGATGAATAATCAGTAATTGCGTTGTCCAATGATGCCTATATCGAAATTTCAAGGGTTTGATTAGTTGTCGTTCATCAGCCTCTACTTGAAATTTTAGTAGAAAACCCCATTTTACATGTGGGTCGCCCATTCTTCAGACAAAATTATAAGATTGGAGCAAGAGCAACACCTGGCAATCCCAAAATTATAAGACAAAATACTGCTTATTCAAATGTTATCATTTGAAAATTTGAAGAAAAATGAAAGGTAAAATAAATAATTTTGTCCATCTTTCCATTAATGTTTGTTGACGATTGATTGTTAGAAAAGTTTGGGGTACTTTTAGGTCCATTTCCTAAAAACTTAGGGGATGGTTTAAGTATTTTACCTTTTATTTAATAGCAAAAACTTTGTTTTGGTGATTTGGTTTGAAATTTTATTTGTCCATATTACATTGAAAAAATAAGTGCTAAGAGTGTTTTAAAAATTGGCTCGAAGGCCAAAATGCTTTTGCCTTCGGGTCATAGGTCACCGGCTTGACTATTCAGGTATATGTTTATTTTATGTTTATTTTTTATTTATAAAAAATGCTAAAAATTGTGATTTGAGGCCAAAAAATGGATTTTTTTTTTGCGAAAATAGCAAGGCAACAAGCCTTGGGGCACAAATCTCAAACATGTATCCAAAATTAGAAAAAAAAGTCACCCGAGTTAGACATATGAGCACAACGTTATGGGCTCCGAAAATTTACACATACATTGAAAGTGTAACCCGTGACATAATGACCAGGTCAAATAAATCAACAGTTGAACCACTTGGGTCAAACAATTTTTGACCAAATGGTTGATTTCATACAAACCAAACCAAAAATCTTGATCAAATGATGGTTCAAAGAATTCAACCAATCAAATCAGGCGGGTTGAAAACACTGCTAGACACGTGGCAACCATTTGCTTGGGAACAAAGAATTGTTCAGTCCCAAAGGATCTAGCTTCAGAATTCACGAATGATATGATATTATCAATCAATAAACCATCATCATTTGTGCAATCTAATTGATTGAGCACATGTTCAATGCCCTAAACCCGTCTTCATTATACTCATCATGAAAATCCCACCTTCCATACTGGAAAAACCAGGAACCGATCAGATGACAAGTTCCATTTTACCTCAGAACCGTTATTTCACCAAAAACAATTGATTTGGTCAACTGCTGGCCCAGGCGATCAAACAATTCAAACCATTCAACGGTTTTAACCGTTTTCTATTTTTAAATTTATTTTATTCTTTGTTAGAACAAATTGACCATTCGGTTCAAATGGTCAAATCATTTGACCCAGGAACCGGACCCTTAACCGGTTTGGTTTTAAACCTTGCCACCTTCATTATAACTTCAGGAAAACCACTATGGACCTTTATCCCCTTAAAATTTGTCGTCCACTTCGGGCACAGGCTTCAACAGATTGTTCCTGTCAAACTTAGTTGATTTCTTCCCATTGTACAATAAAAAAAAATGATGATTCAAGCCTTCAAGGGTCGTCATTATGGACCCTTATCCCCTTAAAATGTGTCGCCTATGACTTCAGGCACAGACTTCAACAAATTGTTTCCAAAATACATGATTGTTCGTTTGTTCCTGTCAAACTTGGTTGATGATTTCTTCCCATTGGACAAATTTTATAAAAAAAAAAAGAAGGGTTGATTGTTCAAGCCTTCAAGGGTTTTTCACTCTAGTATTTAATTGACTTTAACCATCGTTAAAAGTAACTTTGGATATAAATTACTAAAAAAAAATTGTGCAGTACACAGATGAAGTGAAAAATTACCAATGAAGAGATTATTAACGCTACAGCACTGGTATTGCTGACTTGACAGCTTCAAAACTTTGGCAGAAAGAACAAAATTTTGCAAGAAGAATGAAGTCA
Organism: Nelumbo lutea; assembly: GCF_056320005.1. Taxonomy (NCBI): domain Eukaryota; kingdom Viridiplantae; phylum Streptophyta; class Magnoliopsida; order Proteales; family Nelumbonaceae; genus Nelumbo; species Nelumbo lutea. The sequence continues at coordinate 35,473,961 of NC_142689.1, read as the reverse complement.
GTGAATCAAATCACTCATGAGAAGCATATAAATGAAAACCCACTAGTTTTTCCTAACGTGTCTGCCCCCAGTAGTATCCGGCGCCCTTAGGGATAGTATCCGGTGAATGTAAATCCTCTCCCCACAATCTCACCAGCGCAGTACCACGCGTAGCACTCTAATCCGAACAGAGCAGCAATTCCAGCATCCTCAACTTTTAGCTCCTGCCTGTTTTTCCAGAGTTGCTTGACACAGTCAAGTTCTTTCCAGAATGACTCGTAACGGCCAGGAATACTGTAAAATTTAAGCACAAAGTCAGATGGGTAACACATTGTATTGTACTCGATGGGAGCCAAGAAAGTGCTTAGGATGTTTATAGCATAAAAATACAACATTTCCATCTATCTTAATTAAATTTAATGATTTCTCAATATCTGTTACAATCAAAAGTCAGTGAGTGGCAAATTAAGGGTGCGTTTGGTTTGTAGGAATAGGGGTTTGGAATCAGAATCAGAGTGTCCAACCGTTTGGTTGGGCAGAATTGGAATTCCCACTCCTAGTAGAATGGCATTCCCCCATTTGAGGGAATGACCATTCCCACCCCCTCTTGGGAATGAGAATCTGTTCCAGCAGTCCAGCTGCTTCCGATTCCGGTCCAATTCCAATTCCCATCTAAACCAAACAGGTGGGAGGAATAGACCATACCGATTCAGATTCTAATGGATTTCAATTCTAATTCCGACTGACAACCAAACAGGCCCCAAGTACTCACTATAAAGGAGTTCAAGTCTAGACTCGTAATGGAACATATTGAGAGGCTGATTTGTGATGGCTGCTTTTGCTCCAAGAAGGCAACAAGTGGCTTGAGCTTGTATGGCCCCAAAGATGGGAGCAATAAAAATTTAAACTTTTATTTTTTGTTTCCTGGGAAAAACAGGTCCATCAGATATTTCATGGTCTTTAAGATCAATTAGCAAACATTGCCATAAGCTTCTTCAGATGAAATGAACTGATAGTGGAATTATCAAAAAACAAAGACTGATTGTGGTACAGGACTGACAATTCATTGTCATCTAATCTTAACTCATTAAGGTGGACACCAAGACCAGCCAATAGCCTAGAAGATGAATTGGCAAGGAATAAGAAGAGATGACTTGATATGGGAGAACTAGCTATCAGCGTTAGGCTGTTGTACTAATAAAATTTCCATGGAATTTATGAACTAATAAAATTTCCATGATATGGAAGAACTAACCATCTAATCTTAACTCGGAATGTATGGATTTCTTTTCTTTTGTTACGGTAATAAAATTGCCATGGAATCAACAAAAATAACTCCCGACTGCCTAATAAATCCAATATGAAAAGTTGCTTTCATCATGGAATCAATAAAAAATGCCTTCCTGCCCTATATGAGCAGTTGCTTTCATCTTGAAATCAGCAAAAAATGCTTAGTCCTATATTATTATTATGACAATGCCACTGGAATATGCTCCCAATCTATGTATTCAATCCTTGGAATTATAAGGAGATTCATCTCCATAGACATCAACAACTTCTAATATAATATCCCGTACAAAGTTCATAATGATAGCAGACAGGAGGATATATAGTGGTTGACACTGAATCATGGCCTCATGTTGCAACTGCCATACAAACTATTACTGTATAGCAAGTGCAATAAGGGGGAAAAGGAGAAAATAATGGGCCGAGAACTTGGAACCAAAGACGAATCAGAACAGGTTGCATCTTAAGTTGAATCTATAGCTGCAGAACTTTCACCAGTAGTAAGATTTCTCTCTGTAATTAGGCCTTGAGCTGGCTATGATAATATCAAATTTTTATCCATGACAAATATTTTTTATCTATAGCTATGTGTGTTGCTCCACAGTATATAATTTTCCTTTGCCATAGTCCCAGGCTCTGTAGAAACTTCTTTCACTATAGGCATGTTAAGTTTCAGATTCTTCCATGTTTGCTTTGATAGTAAAATAATTGCAGACAGGAAAGGAGGTGGAATCCTTAATAGTTAATTTTGAGATGGGAAAGGGTTCGAAATGTTCCTAGTGTATGTCAAATGTCACAAGGAATATCAGCCCTAGTGGAGCAAATAGGTTTAATGTGGTTTAGGATGCTTTTAGAGTTGGATGATTTTATTCTAGGGAGAAATTCTTTCTACCTTTAGGACAAATCATGTAGGCCAAAGGAAAAGAATCAAAGAACTATGTGGCAAAAAACCTTTTTTATCAATATACAGCAAGAAAAAAATCAGAGAAGAACTTTAAATCATGATTCATCAAGCAACCAAGAAAGATTAAAGAGAAATAGGAAGAATATGCAAGAAAGTCGAGCAAGAACATAAATAATCAAGAATAGAGTCAAGAACCAGCGACTAGCCCAAATCAATCAAGAACAGTCCAAAACTCTAAGAAGAAGCAGAGATCAGGTCAGATGGCAAGAAATAGGAAAGAAGGCTTACATTTTAATCAAGGAGAATAGAGAAGAAAAAAGACTACAAGTGTAATAACATAAATCCTTGACTCTTAAATTTCAAATCTTAAATCATGATTCATCAAGCAACCAAGAAAGATTCAAGAGAAATAGGAAGAATATGCAAGAAAGTCAAGCAAGAACACAAATAATCAAGAATAGAGTCAAGAACTAGCCCAAATCAAACAAGAACAGTCAAAAAATCTATGAGAAAACAGAGATCAGGTCAGATAGCAAGAAATAGGAAAGAAGGCTTACATTTTAATCAAGGAGAATAGAGAAGAAAAAAGGAATACAAGTGCAATAACATAAATTCTTGAATCTTAAGCATCAAATCTTTGTTGCACAAATTGTTCACTCTAGTTTTGATCAGACAATGTGCATGGAATTTGGAGCTTTATATTATGGCCATCTCACATGGTGCTGGGAGGACATCTTCTTTTATTCTTCCCTTGATGTATAAGAGGAATACCAGTGTTATAAAGCATCGACTAGTTGGTCAATGCTCATGGTTGGTTAACTAGGATGAGTAAGCATCAACTAGGTTGACTCAGAGTTTCAAAAGTGCAAGGCACAAAGGTCATTTGGTATCTTGGTGCGGACCATTTTGAAGCAAGGAGCAGGATTTAAAAAAAAATGCAAGTAAAAAAAAACTAAAAATAAATGAGTAAATTTCTTAAACTACCCTTACTGTTTAGCGAATTGACAAACTGTACCCTACTGTTTAACTATTGCCTTGCACTACCCCTACTGTTTTCGACCATTGTCATCATCGTTAAACATTGACGGAAAAAAAGTAAAAAGCCAAACTTACCCTTCACTATGTCTCATGTTTTCAAAATAAAATATCAAATTTAACCCAAGCCACCAAGGAGCCAATCAAGTACGGAGAACTCTGCATTTTCTTCTCGAAACAGAACTTGCATTTTCAATCAGACTCTCTCTCTTCGGCATGGGCACCGAACAACTCCCCGATCCTATCACCTGAGTTATCACACACACACACACACAGAGATTAGGAAGATACCCGGTTCCTTTAAAGAAAATTAAAGCTATGAACCGGAAAGAAGATGTTTCTGAAGGTGGAGACGTCAAAGTGTTTATCAAAGAAAACAGTCACTGGGGAAAATTTGGAATCTTTATAAAGAAGCAGGAATGGCAGCATTTTACACACAGGTGGGAAATGCTAATCCAAGTGAAATCAGTTTTTATTGCTTTGCAGGAATCCGCACCCCCTAAGCCTCCAAAGAACAGCTCTAAAGAAACCAGTAATGATCGGTTTTTTTGTAAGAAAGAGGACCGAGCTGGGGACTCTCTCTCTCTCTCTCCATCTTCGTTATCCGGCTCCTGTCTCTCTTCATGTCAACACCATCACCGCTGCAACTTCAAGCAGCAGTGGCATTTTTTTGCTTGCTCCCTCAATCTCTCTCTCTCTCCCCTCTCTACTCTGTCTCCCCCCCCCCCTTTCGCCATTTCACTAATTCTCTGCAATAGCATCTTCACAAACAAGCTCCCCCTTGTCCTTTCACTTATTTTGCAGTGGCATCTTCACGGACAAGCTCCCCCTTACACAATCGATGAAGGACAGAGAGGTTCCTACCGATCTGATGCCCAAATGCAAATCCAAGGGAAATTCCTCTCGGACAAGCTCCCCCCGCACCATCAACCGAAGACCTCTTCCCAGTTGCCAACTGTGATCCTTAACACTGCTGGGATAGAACGCACCATTGAGCTGTTGGTCTTTTGACATTAACGGAAACATCTATGCTTGCATTTCAAAACCATTCAATTGAAATTTCTCTGGACCAATGCTTGTGAAAAATGAAAAATTAGAAGAAACCAAGCTATTTAGATCCACACCAAGGTTCCTGTTAATGTCCTGGAATGTGTTCTCTCATCTCTGAAACAACCAACAAAACCGATCTCTCTCTCTCCCCACACAAGTTAAATCAACTGTTGGCCAAAGCAGATAACCAGCAGAGCAACCTTCTCTCTCGCCGGATTCAGCATTTTAAGGATTGCAAAGGTTTCAGGTCCGATGTAACCTCTGATCCATCATAGATCAGGTCCAATGTAATCTCTCCCATAAAGACAGAGAGGAATATCGGGTTTTAAAAAAGTTTTATTGGTCACATGACGTCACATGTGTACGGATTTTGATGGAACATTAACAGATGCTGGCAGTAGGGATAGGACATGGTCAATTGCCAGAAACAGTAGGGGAAATGCAAGACAATAGTTAAACAGTAAGGGTGCAGTTTGTCAATTAACTAAACAGTACGGGTAGTTTAAGAAATTTGCCCATAAACAGTAGGGGTAATGCAAGACAATCTTAAAATCATATTTATTAATTAAAAATGCAAACTTTAATTTTAAACTAAATATTTTAAAAATCTTATTAGCTCAAATTAAAATACATAACCATAAAACATATTTAAGTATGTCAAACTTTCAATTTCTTTATTTCTTTACTAATTGCACTATTTCAATAGATAATATGATGTTAAACATGTAGCCACTCTTATACCAAGCCCCTTGAGGTAAGCCCAAACAAATCCATGTTAGGGTCTTAAATTCATAATCCCTACAAAAAAATGGTTTTATCTTTTAGAAAATATCTTTTATTAGGAAAAATGAAATGAACAATGTTAGCAAATAGGGGGTTCTCGGAGCTATTTGTGGAATTCATCTTTCACAAAGGTGGCTCATCGACACATAGTGAATTGTAAGGGGTGTGCCTCTAGATAGTGTTATTTTCTTAGGAGACATTCTCAACCATAGAATTCAATAAAGCACAGAGAGTTCAACAAAGATTACTTACTGACCTGTAAGAGAGTACATTTACATAACAATAAAGATGAATTTAATCCATCCTTGGGGTTAATACTTTAATAATGTAAGGGGCTCTTAATGGAGCAGGGAGGTGTAAAAGGTTGCTGTTGGTATTTTTATTTCCTGGTTTTTCAATAAAATCTTATTCTTTGATTGCTAACTTTTCACTAAATTTTGAATTTGTTGATTAAAAAAATTAACCCATCCTTTTAGCTCTAACAGAAACCATAATAGAAAATCACAGAAAAAATGAGAGAGCTTGAAGTGGAGAGAGAGAGAGAGAAAGATACATGGATTGATAGAGAAGAGGCAAGATATCAGGAAAAAAAAACTATTCTCAAATTTAGTTTTAATCATTACCAAAAAGACTCTTTAATAATCAAAATAACTTAAAACATGTATACCAATGCTCTCTATGGGATCAGGTAGCACTATTTTGGACATTTACCAAAATACCCATACATTATAAATAAAAGAAAAATAAATAAAAAAACTTTGGACTGACATTTTGACCTAAAAAAACTCGAAGGATTCCACAGTTTAGCTTACCGTCCAACATAGTTGTCAAGGCGACGCCTAGGCGACAAGGCGCCCTTGGAGGCTCGTCTCGCCCAGTCGCCTAGCAGTTTTGTGCATTGGGTTATGAAATACTTTTAGATTTTTAATTTTTTGACATTATAATTATAAAATAGACATTATTAAACTAGAATATTCATTTTATGTGTTTATATACTAATTTCTTTTTATTATTTTCTTATTTTGTTAGGGTTTAATCAATGCAAACATTGCTAACTGCTGTATTGAACCCATGGTTCACAGTATCGATACACCTCTGTGTATTGGAACTTATAACGATACTCCCCCTACTTTTTTTATTTCTTTGGTTTTCAATTTCATTTTTAAATATATATATTTATTTAAACAATGGGTCCCCGAAAACACCTGTAAACAGGTATCGGGACCCCAAAGATGCAATACAATACACCCGATACGGGGCGTATCATATCAAAATTTTGATCCTTGATTGAACCCTCAAAATTTTCAAAACCTGAACCTATAAGCAAGGGAAGAACTTAAAATTTTGTCTAATCAACACATTTTTTGAATTTTCTTTACTTTGTTCTTTTTCTTCTCATAAAATGTTGATTTTCTAGACTTAAACATGAAATTTATACTTTTCTTATGAAAATTATGAACAATTATTAAGGAAAGATGGTTATGGAACCTAGGGAACTACCCTAGGATCTAGGGTTTTACTTAAAAAATCCATCGCCTAGGCGTGTTGCCTAGGCAAGGCACCCCCCTGTCACCTAGCCTCGCCTTGGCGCCTTGAAAACTATGCTGTCCATATCATCACTTCTTTGAAAGGCATTGATGACATTATGCAAGAGTAAGATTTCATATCACAAAATGCAAATTTATTGTGGTTATATACAGATAAGACACACATAGATATAAGTACCATAGAATACACAGTCCATAACATGTCAGTTTACCAACCTGATCATAAACATGTATATCACTAGAAAAGTTGAATGTCAAAACAGAAAGTATCAGTGTTTGGATGTTCAATGAAATGGATAAAAATGGTTATAAGAAAAATTTGTATCTACCTTAAGACTTAAGAGTAGAAGAATGGATCTGTACTGGGTTAAGAAATACAACTGAACACCTTACAAAAACAAAACAAATAATAAAAAAAAAAATGAATGTAACTAAATAGCACCTGAAACAATGAACATAAAATGCGATTATTTGCTTTGTCTTCTTTAAGATCATATAGCAAAACATGAAACACTCAAATGACTAAAAAGTTATTCAAAAAATGCTTTTGTAAGTAGGTTGTTATGAGAACGCTGGAATTATATCCAAGATCATACAACTGCTCATAAATCATAATACAAATCAGGACATCCACATATTCATAAAATATGAATGGAGTGAACCAAAGAATTAATGAAGCAACACAAGGATCATGAAAGGGATCACTAAATTTCATATACCACATTTGAAGACATCAGTGCTATAGTAAGCCATAAGATAGTAATGAAAATATAGAAAACAAGAAGCAGAGGCATTCAAATTATTAATTGGGCCTAACATGACCAAATACAATCAACGAAGAAAAGATGGAGGTAAAAGCTAGACATATTATAAAAAGAGATTAACCTGGCAAGACGAGTATAAAAGAGTTGTTTCGAAAGGAGGTTGCATTTCTCCACAGTAGGTGGTTCAACAACATATTGCTTGTTCTTTTCCATCAATTGCTTGTAGTAGGAACATCCATGCTTGGCGACAAACTGTGATGCCTGACAAGCCTTAGCTTGCAATTGATGCAACTTTGATGCCATGAACTTCCTAAATCACACCCAACAAAACAAATAAAAGAATTTAATCACTATAATACCAGTTTATCACTATCTCAGGACCAAAAATAGAGGTGATCCAGGAACAACAATTTCTACAAATTATAACGTACAGAGTCAGAGACATCAATCTTACATGGAAACCGTGCAATCATAACAGATAAAGGCCTTAAATATACTCTTCAGTGAGGAAACTAAAAATATCCCTGAATTAATGTAACTTATATGGAAGTATAAACTTAGTTACCAAAAAAATGCCTCCTAAGAAGATATGGCCAACATTTTCCTACAACACCCCATACCTCCCAAAAACATGAAAAGTCGGACCGAAATTATTTGAAATAGAAACCTGAAATGAAAATATTGTTCGTCTTTTTGACATATCTTAAAAATAAAATACACCCCCGCCAGTTTTAGGGGTAAAACTGAAGCATAAAAATAAATAAAACTGAGCTCTTTGAAAGCAGAATCGTGGAATAATAATTTATTAGATTAAATGGGAAGATAATCTTCTTACGTGAATCACCGTATTATGATTTATTCTTAGGTGACAACCTATCAACATTTATTCTATCAATGTTGACATAGCCAGGTAATCAACAACATTGTGAGGTAGAGAGTTCCAATGACTGTATCAAAATTCCAATTTGAAAGAAAATCGTGGGAAATCTTCAAAGGAGAAGCAAAGAACCAGAGAAGAACACCAAGAAAACAAGAGGAAAAATCGATCGAAAACAAAGAGAGATCTGCGAGAAAATTCAGCAGATGGATCTTCGATGTTGAATCCAAAGGCCCACTTATCAGTCCTAAATCCCAACAAACAACTGTCAAATCCCAGAAAATTGGAGAGGGAAAAACATTTGTCTAGAAAGACAGGATTTTTTACCCAAATAGCAAACCGGAGAAAAAAGAAAAAGAAAGAAAATCCGAGAGATCCACCAGCAAAAGGGCTTCAAGTTTTCATTCAAAAACCAATGTCATCGTATTACTAAGGATTCTAAACAAGCAACAGTGAAGTTTCAGCCTAAGAACATAAAGAAACAGAGAGATTTCAAGACCGCAGAACCTCAGATTAATACCAATAATTGAAGAAAGAAGCAAGGGAAGAGAGATATCAAGGAGATAGTAAGCATATATTGTTTAGAAAAAAAAAAAAACGAATAAGCATATATCTAGTAAGCATTCGAACCTCTCACAGCACGAGACGCGAAGAAGACCCGATCTGTACAGCACTGACGGCGATTTTCTGTTCCAACACAAAAACAAAATGAGGAGTCTTCGGTTCGAGGATGAGAAGAAGAAGAAGATGAACAAAGAGATAGAAAAAGAGATCGATGGAGGAAATGGGCGAGAAGTACCAGAGTCTTCGTTCAGTGCGGCGCTAGCGAGTAGCGATGGAGGAACCAACGTTAGAATGGAGGAGGGGAATGCTATACATACGGGTTAGTCAAAGCCGTCTTTAAATACGGTGCGTTGAACACCGATATCTAATTCATCAAGTAAGCCGGAGACGGTATTCGAGCATCCGTAATCAAAGACGAATTTGACCAACCGTATGGCCAGAATTCCTAAAGTGGAGGGGAAGACGTTAGATAGTCGGAACCCTAACACACGTGACAAGTCTACCACGTTTTCCTTGGAATGAGTAACTGAGCCTTAACATCTTTGCTTGAAGTTGAAAAATGTCGTTCAGTTCATTCCAAGCCACATTATGCTGAAAGTAAGCATTCATTTGAGACAGCATAATTCAGTCCGGATTGAATTGGGCCGTATTCCAATTTTTCGTTAGGCTGCGTTTGGTAGAGGTGTAAAATCAAACGGGGTAAATTTTACACGTCGATACGATTTTGCAAACATTCGGTAAATATATTTTACATTGAAAAGCGGTGTAAAATTATATATTTACTGTTAATTACATTGATAATTGATGTATCGATGTATTTATTACATCTCTCTCTCTCTCTTTTCTCCTTCTCTCCTAATAGCAGGTGGTGTCTATCAACACTATCGGAGTAAATCTAGATGGGCATTCTCTGCTTAGGCGTTCTCCTTCACCGTTGCCACTCCAACGGGGTTTGATTGGGGGAACTTGGAGGTCAATTCAGATGGGCACTCTCTGCTTGGGTGTTCTCCTTCACTGCCACCACCTCCGACGGGGTTTGATTGGGGGAACTTGGAGGTCGACTCAGATGGGTATTATCTGCTTTTGGGCATTTTGCTCCTCCATGGCTGCAACATCTCGTCGTTCTTGGGCGTTTTGCTCCTCCGTGGTTGCAACATCTCGTTGTTCCTGGGTGTTTTGCTTCCATTGGTGGCTCTATCCTTTTGCCCATTCTCTCTTCTGAGCTTTTGAGAAGGGGGATCTTTACACCCTAGTTCCACCCTTATCCCTCTCTCTCACCCTCTCTGATAAATCTCCCACTGCAACAAGATATAACCAAAATGGACGAGTGTAAATGGGCACATTGGCCGGTCCATATTTTATACTCTCACTGAACCATTGTTTTTCAACTTCATCAATGTAAAAGTACATTTACATCGGAAACAAATGCATCCTTAGGCTCAGTTTGAAAGCAATACAAATGCAAATATGTAGAGTGCAAAACCTTATATTTTGTATTATTTTGTATGTATTTGCATTTGTGCTCTTTCCAAAGTGAGCTGCAATTATTTGGGATCGGATTAGCTTTAAAATTACATATACACCCTGGCTGAACTACCTACCTATCACGGTTGAACACACCAATGTTTAGTACAACTGGATCCTAAATGGGGCCCATAGTGAGCATTAATGTGTTCAACCGTGATAGGTAGTTTAGCTAGGTATATATTATTTTGTCTCCAGCTTATCGAGACTGCAATTATTTATATAAAGTTCTGCAATAAATTTTTAAGGTACTTTATATAAAGTTTTGTTTGACATATTCACACTATCCACACAATGAATCATTGAAACCTCTTTGCAAATTGCAAAGCATGTTGCAGTCTCAACCACTCCACAATAGGGCCCAAATTGAAACGCTCTACGTTTTATTGAACCACAACAGCGAACAACCCCTAAATAGAATAGAATAACAATAGCATTTATACAATTGGTCCTCTATAATTGGGACAAGGCTTGAGATAATTATGTTATATCTAGCAATAATTTTACAATAGACCACCCCTCATCATCATCTTCTATCTTCCCTTTCTCACATATAGACATATTTATGACTTTATGAGTTAAGATCTACTACGAACACAAATGTGTGTAACGAGCTAGTAACCAATAACAAGTCGCACATTGTAAGTAGGGGTTAACATTCAGTTTATTCGATTAAAAACTGAACTTAAATTGAATTTAGCTAAAGTCAAAAAGACTGAACTAAAAATTTTGTTTAAAACCAAATTTCATTATATTTATTCAATATATTGATATATAAATATATATTATATGAATACATTCATACATATAATATTATATATTATATTATAGGGTAAATTATAAAGACCCTCTATAGTGTGAGGTCAGTGACAAATACCCCCTTTATTAGAGTTCTCTCAATTAACTTTGAAAAAGATTCTCATCCAGGTAATTATTATTTTTTAAATCCCTAAATTACCCTTTTTCTTGTTTATTTGAACAATTTATGATTTGATTAATTTTCTAAATATAATATTGAAATCCTTTTGATTGCTCTAATAGATCCTTAAAGATTGTTTACTGGATTCAATATTCAGATGAAATGGTAGAGGTTTCTTTCTAATAAATATAAAGGCATGTGCATTAAGCGAAAAATAAAAGAGTAAAAAGATGAAAAGGCATCTGGATCTTGAAAAATCTTTTTATTTTACTCTTTAAAAAGTTTTACTTTGGTGATTGGATTTAAAGATTAAATATTTAAATAATTATCGTTGTAAGCATTGACATTAAATTATGCCACTAAAAAAAATTAATTTAATTTTGGGAAACTAACAAAAACTCACCATGACTTTTAGCATTTCTCTTAAACTCGTCATAACTTTTCAAAATGTCTAGGGAACCCCATGTTAGTAACTTGATATTAGACAGACTGATGGAGTGCCGGTTCAGCCTTAGAGGGGAATCCCTGTTGTCAACCAGTCCTCCAACCGGTTCTGCACCCTATGTTACCCAGTGCCGGATGATGTCTTGAAGAGGGGGCTCAAATCTCTGTCATGAATCGGTTCTGTGACCGGTTCTGGTCTGTTTGTGACCCGGCATCGGTTCATGATTGGTTATTGATATCTTGCTGATTTATTTACTTATTTTGGTTATTTAATATTTACAAGTTTGCCATTATTTTGGTACATTATAAATACTTTATGTTTTAGGGTTTGTAATGAACTTTTTATCAATTATTCAAGCTACGTGCTTAATTCTCTTTGTGAGTGTTATTTGGTTTCTGAATCGAAACTTGATCTTGAGATTTGTTCGTGTGACAATCTCTGTTATCGCGCTACACGCTACGCCAGGTGGTATCAGAGCGGGAGTTCACCCAATCAGATGGCTAACCAAGATGGTAGTGGTGGCAATCAACCTCGTGACGGAGATCAGGGGTTACAAGTTGTTTGGGAAGCAATCGAAGAGCAACGAACAACAACTCGTAATATTGAACAACAGTTGACAGAGATCACTAGACAACTACGGACTATGTTGTGATAAGATGCTCCAAGGAATGGGAATAATGCATTGAATCAAGCTGGAGGAGATAACCATGGTAGGCCAATCATTGATCCTATACCTCAATTACCTAGGAGACCTATTGTTGATGATGATAGTGATGATGATTTAGAGTTTGGTGTTGCTCCAACTAATCCTGGTGTTGGTAGGATTGGTAGGAATTGGCAATATCAGGGTAATCTTAATCACAATAGGAATGATGATGAGCTTAAACTAAAAGTGGGTATCCCTACTTTTAGTGGAGATCTTGATATAGAGGATCTTCTAGATCGGATTACCGAGGTAGATCGTTTCTTTGAGTATATGGAAATCCCTGAAGAGAGAAGGGTGAAGTTAGTAGCTTTTCGATTGAAGGGAGGAGCATCTGTTTGGTGGGAACGAATGAGGGAGACTTGGATTAGAGAAGGAAGAGGTCCAGTTCGAACATGGAGACGTATGAAACAATTATTAAGAGGTAGATTTTTGCCTCCTGATTATGAACAATATGTGTTTGAATTGTATCAAAGATGTGCACAGGGAATGAGGAGTGTGAATGAGTACACCTTAGAATTTCTGAGATTGGCCGAGAGAAACCAATTGTGAGAAAGTGATAATCAACAAGCAACTTGTTATTTGAGTGGTTTGAAGCCTGTTATTCGAGACAAGATTGGAGTCCAAATGGTTATGAGTGTACAGGAAGCGAAGAACTTAGCTTTGAAGGCTGAGTTAATGTTTCAAGAGAGGACTTGAGCTGATAATTATCGACGGTATAGTGGAAATGACAATAGGCAAGCGGCTGTTGATAAGGGCAAGCCAACTCAAGGGGTGCAACCTTCCAACTCGCCTAATGTAGCTAACACCAATAAGGCTACAACGGGAGGAAACACTCGAGGTAACACTTCAAACCCTTCTAAAAACACTAATCCTTATGCAAAACCTATTCAAGTGTTTCAAGTGTAATGAGGTTGGGCATAGGTCTAGTGATTGTCCCAAGATAAAAGCAGTTAATATAGTAGAAAGGGAGGAGGAAGAAGTTTGTGATAATGAAGTGTATTATGGGCCTGATGGAGAGGACGAAGGAGGTGATTATGAACATGAGGAGTACACATGTGTTGTGAGGAAGCTTATGTTATCTCAGAAAAATGGGGATGACACACAGCGACACATGTTGTTTCACACTAGTTGTATGGTGTAAGGTCAATTATTTGAATTGATTATTGATAGTGGCAGCCAAGAGAACATTATTGGCAGAGATGTGGTGAAGAAGCTGCAACTAACTCCTGAGAAACACCCGAATCCTTACACAATTGGGTGGATCAAAGAAGTTGGTGGCGTACGTGTGGATGAACGTTGCAAGGTTCCATTTTCTATTGGTAAGTATATTGATGAGATTTATTGTGATATTGTGGATGTGGATGCTTGCCATATTTTGTTTGATAGACTTTGACAGTTTGATGTAGATGCTAAACACTTGGATAGGAAGAACACATACTAGCTTGAGAAAGAGGGTATGCGTTATACATTGTTGCCTATGGTAGTAAAGAATCAAACCAAAGCTTCAAAAGTGGAGGGGAGGAACTTTCTTACCATAACGCATCGACACTTTGAGTTTGTAAAGGAGTGTAAAGATACCCGAGAGGTTCACTTGTTGGTTATAAAGGGGGAGAGTATGAGTGAACCACTAGAAGTGAATAAAATTCCAGTGGAGGTGCAGGGATTGCTTGAAGAGTTTCATGATGTAGTTCTTGAAGATTTGCCTAATGAGCTACCTCCTATGCGAGACATTCAACACCACATTGATTTGGTTCCTGGTGCTAGTTTACCTAATCTACCACACTATAGGATGAGTCCTAAGGAGAATGAGATTTTGCGGGAGAAGGTAGAGGAGCTGTTGAGTAAAGGGCACGTTCAAGTTAATATGAGTCATTGTGCAGTGCCAACATTATTGACACCAAAGAAAGATGGGAGTTGGAGGATGTGTGTTGACAGCAGAGCAATCAACAACATCATTATTGGCTACAAGTTTCCAATTCCTAGACTTGATGACATGCTTGATCTACTTGATGGGGCTGTGGTCTTTACCAAGATTGATCTTAGAAGTGGTTATCCATCAGATGAGAATCTGTCTTGGAGATGAATAGAATACATCTTTCAAGACAAGAGATGGATTGTTTGAGTGGATAGCCATGCCTTTTAGACTAACCAATGCACCAAACACTTTTATGAGACTGATGAATCAGGTACTACACCCTTTCATTGGTAAATTTGTTGTGGTGTATTTCGATGATATTTTGATTTATAGTAAATCTGTTGATGAGAATGTGGGGCATATATCAAGAGGTGTTGAGTGTGTTGAGAGAAAATAAACTATATGCTAATTCGAAAAAGTATACTTTTATGAGTGATAGTTTATTGTTCTTGGGTTTTGTTGTAAGGATGGGATTAAAGTAGATGACGAGAAAGTGCGAGCTATTAGAGAGTGGTCAACTCCAAAGAATGTGATGATGTGAGGAGTTTTCATGGGTTAGCAACTTTCTATAGGCGGTTTATTAAACACTTTAATATTATTGTAACTCCTATTACTGAGTGTTTAAAGAAGGGTAAGTTCCATTGGGGAGAGGAACAAGAGCAAAGTTTTGCTCTAATAAAAGAGAAGTTATGTACCACTCTTATTTTAGCTTTATCAAGCTTTGACAATTTGAGGTTGAGTGTGATGCTAGTAGAGTGGGTATAGGTGTTGTGTTATCACAAGAGAAGAGACCAATTGCTTTCTTTAGTGAGAAGCTATGTGAGGCTAGAAAAAAGTGGTCTACTTATGATAAAGAGTTTATACTGTTGTGAGGGCATTGAAGACATGTGAGCACTATTTGATTGCTAAAGAGTTTGTTCTTTACACTGATCATCGAGCTCTTAAGTATTTAAGTAGTCAAAAGCAGTTAAGGAGTGATATGCATGCTAGGTGGTCTACTTTTGTTGATAATTCCCATACAAGATTGTGTATAACTCAGGACAACAAAATAAGGTGGCGGATGTTTTGTGTAGACGTGTGGCCTTGATTAAGACTCTTAGTGTTGAGATTATGGGTTTTGAGTGCTTGAAATATTTGTATAGTCAAGATGAAGACTTCAAACAGGTTTGGGAGAAGTGCATGTCTAGACAACCATTGAGTGATTTTTATGTGCATGATGGTTTTCTTATGAAGGGTGATCAATTATGTATTCCTTGCACATCCCTTCGCGAGAAAGTCATTAGAGATTTGCATGGTGGTTGTTTAACAGGACACCTTGGTAGGGACAAGACTATTGAGACTGTCAAGGGGCTTTACTACTGGCCTAAGTTGAGGAGAGATGTGACTACTATTGTGAGTAGGTGTTATATATGTTAGACATCTAAGGGATAGACTCAGAATATTGGTCTTTACATGCCTTTACCAGTTCTTAATGCTATTTGGGAAGATTTGTTTATGGATTTCATGTTGGGTTTGGCAAAAACTCCACGAAACATGGATTCTGTATTTGTTGTTGTTGACAGGTTTACCAAGATGGCACATTTCCTTCCATGTAAGAAGACTATAGATGCAACAACAACAACCAAACTATTCTTTAGGGAGGTTATTCGTTTGCATGGGATGCCTAAGACCATTACTTCAGACAGAGATACAAGGTTCTTGAGTCACTTCTGGATTACTTTGTGGAAGCTATTTGATTTATCTTTGAATTTCAGCAGTACAGCTCATCCACAGACTGATGGATAGACAGAAGTGATGAATCAAACTTTGGGTAATCTGATTCGTAGTATTTGCAAAGAAAGACATAAGCAGTGGGACTTTGCTATAGCTCAAGTAGAGTTTGCCTACAACAATGCAGTTCATAGCTCTACATGTAGATCGCCATTTTCTATTGTTTATATAAAAGTACCTAATCATGCTTTGGATTGGTGAAGCTACCCAGGGTACCAGGTCTTAGTACTACAGCTGAGCAGTTGGCAGATCAGATTCAGTCAGTGCAAGAGGGAGTAAAGCAGAAACTTCAAAAGGCCAATGAGAAGTATAAAGTTGCAGTTGACAAGCATTGAAGGTACATGGTGTTTGAAGTTGGTGATGAAGTCATGGTGTTTCTTGAGGAAGGAGCGCATACCTGTTGGGAAGCAAAGCAAGTTAAAGCCTAAGAAGTATGGTCCTTACAAGATTATTAAGAAGATCAATGACAATGCTTATGTGGTGGATTTGCCTAATTACATGGGTATTTCCAAAACTTTTAATGTTGCTAATCTTCATCTTTATTTGCCTGAGGCGACACTTGCATATCCTGATCATGACTTGAGGTCGAGTTCTTTTCAAGTGGAGGTGAATGATGGAGTGCTGGTTCAGCCTTAGAGGGGAATCCCTGTTGTCAACCGGTCCTCCAACCGGTTCTGCACCCTATGTTACCCGGCGCCGGATGATGTCTTGAAGAGGGGGCTCGAATCTCTGTCATGAATTGGTTCTGCGACCGGTCCTGGTCTGTTTGTGACCCGGTGCCGGTTCATGACTGGTTATTGATATCTTGCTGATTTATTTACTTATTTTGGCTATTTAATATTTACAAGTTTGCCATTATTTTGGTACATTATAAATACTTTATGTTTTAGGGTTTGTAATGAACTTTTTATCAATTATTCAAGCTGTGCTTAATTCTCTTTGCGAGTGTTATTTGGTTTATGGATTGAAACTTGATCTTGAGATTTGTTCGTGTGACAATCTATGTTATCACGCTACACGCTGCGCCACAGACTAGCAGATGTTAGTAGATTACCATTTTACCCTTTGTTATATTCGACTCATTTTATAATGTTTCAGAAATACCCTTGTTATTATTCCACACAAAAGCCTAACTATTTGAACCCTATTGAAAGAGAATAAATAATCATTGTTGTTGCATCTTTTAACGTCACCTGAGATGAAGAAGATAATCACCATAGGAGAAGAAATGGACACTGGTACCTAATCGATGACGACTCTATTTTAAACTACTAGTGGAAGGAAATCAGATCGTTGATTTGGTGGTTCACTGACCTCTAAAAATCCAAGCAAGTATCTTTGTCGTTAGCTACCAAGACACAGAGATTTGCTGCCGATTAGGTGGTTTGCCAACCTCTGAAAACCCAAGCAAGTAGCTTTGCCACTGGCTCTTGAGAAACACACAACTTTGTCATCAATTTGGTGGTTTGCCTACCTCTGATAACCGTTGCTCTACTATCCGTTTCCAACCAAAAGCCCTGTTCTACTATCTATTTCCAACTAAAAACATAGTTTTTTATTGATCTTGTGGTCTGAAACCTCCTTTAGCAGTACTTGGAACAATGCATTTGGCATAAGAGAGAAGAGAGGGAGGCATTACTTTTGATGTTCAAGGTAAATGAACATACCAAAACCAACTCTCTCTTTATTTGTAGGAAGAAGAACGTTTAAAGCTATGAATGCTAAAAAACAATAGAAAGCCTTCTTATTTATGTTTTTTACTCCTGTTCAAATGATTTTTTTTTATTATTTTTTGAATCAATTGTCTTATTCTTGTGAGACCAAATGCATCTCTCATGGTGCCCACCACCATGAGAGATGTGCCTTACTTTATTGATCGTTTCCAGACCTAGTACAATGTTACATAATAGTAAAACCACAAATTTTCTTCTCTTAACAACAATAAAAGAGAAGGTATTGACTAGGCAAAGGCTTATCTAGATCCAATGCAGTAGAAAACAAACCACACTTTTGTTTCTCTATTCTCTCTAGATTCAAGTGGTGTTCAGTAGCACCAAATCAACCACTAGAGATTGAAAAGCTTGCTTTTTTGGTGCTTGGTGGTCATTCAATTGTACCTCTGAATGGAACCACCAAATGTTGACAACTCCTTTGGGCTATTAAGACAATGAGCTACCTCGAAGTGCATTTGGAGGTAGCTCAAGAAATTTTCATTCCAACGGAGCCCTTCAGAAACCCAAAACTACTCCTGCACCTTCCCCTTCTCCATCTTCACTTCACCATAGGCCATTGAGAACCCATAATCTTTACCTACCCTGAAACCTTAATTTCTCAGTTCATCTTCCTTGTTGCTCTACTAGGTATCACTCCCATCGAAGTAGGATTCGAAAGTTGAGACGTTGAGAGAAGGATTGAGGTCCAAATTAGGAGATTTGATTTATGAAAATGATGTAGAAGACAAAGATGTTGATACTGGTTTCGGAAGGAGAGATGATGGTGGTCTAATTAGCAACCATCATGGGATTCTGACGAAAGTGATTGTCTTAAATCGAGTCTTCATCAATTCATATTGCCTCCAAAGTGATTTCGATGAATAACCATCACGGGATTTCAATGAAGATGATAAACATTAATATTAATTAATCAAATTAACTAAATTACTTAATCAAAACTATCAAAAGCAAAACTTGTTAGGATCTCTCTCTTTTTCTTTCTCCTTTGATCCCTCATATTACTCCCTAGCTCTGATGAATATATGACAATGGAGGAGTTTGCTTCAAATTTAGAGAAAATAAATGAGAATGGAGATTAAACCCTTGAATAATCAAGGATCATACTCCGTCACATCACCACACCAGCCACAGGATCATACTCTGTCACATGAAACAAAACCCTTGAACAATCAAGCACACCAAATTTCAGCCCTAAATTCCTTAATTTCGTCATTTATCTATCAAAGATTCTATTTCAATGCATTTGATACTATGACACTTCCCTAACTTAAAACCTATGATCCACACATCCCTAACATGATAAAACTCTCTCAATAGCTTTGTAATTCAAATCCATGCCAGATACTAAGTTTAAACCTAAAATCCCCTCATTTACCCATCAAACAAATCAAGATTCCATTTTAAGCCCCTTTATTGGCTAAAACGCCCATGACTTAGATTCTCTCAATTCCAACACCTCTAAAACCATTAGACACTCCCATTAGATTCCAAATATCCCCAGATATCCACCACTCAAATTCCATCCATCAAACTACCAATTTCGTCATTCATCTAAAAATATTCCAAATTGACCATCCTTATTGGCTACTACTTTCCTATTTCAAGATCTTTATTATGACACCCTTTCACGACATCCAAGCCTTACTAAAACCTTTATGATTTATCAACTTCCTGGTCAACCATCCAATGAATTTAAGACCCAAAAATATCTATTTTCCCCTTATCTAGAATGATTCTAAATTGACCACTCTTATCACCCGTTGCCCTCAAAATTATAGATCTTCATTATGACACTTTTCTCAACACCTCCAAACCCTACCAAGACCTCCATCAACCTCCTCATCAACTATCCACCCAATTTCAAACTTCAAAGTACCCATTTTGCCCCTAATCCAAAAAGGTTTCGAACTAACCATCCTTATTAGTTGTCATTATATTATTTCAAAATCTTCATCACGACACATTATTCGAAAGCTCCAAATCTCTCTAAAACCTCCACCAACCTCTTAATCGACCATCCACCCAATTTTAAACATCGCAATACCCATTTTCCCCTCTTTTGAAAATATTCCAAATCGACCATCCACATTAGCTATAAGTTTCTAATTTTAAGATCTTCATCGAGATACACCATTTAGGACCTTTAAACCCTATCAAAACCTTCGTCAAAGCCTCCTGATCGACAATCCATTATCTAAAACCTTTAAACCTCATCAAAACCTCTCAACCAACAACCCAACAAATTTTAGACCCTAAAATGACCATTTTACCCCTTATTCGAAAAGATTCTAAATCAAGAGTTCTCATTAGCTACAATTATCCAAATTCAAGATCTACATCACAATACGTCCTCTAATACACCTAGAGCATGCCATCACCTTACTAAATGTCTCAATCGACCATCCTTCATTTTTTAGATCCAAAATGACCATTTAACCCCTTAATCAAGAATGATCCTGATTTGATAGCCCTGATTAATCGATACGCTCTAAATTACGATTTCTCACTCAAACGCACTCCTCGAGGTTATCAAACCCCACTTTACCCCTCCATCTATGAAGATTCCAATTTGCTCAATCTCGTTGGTTGAAACAAACTCTAACATCTTGAGGTTTAATCCTAGTCCTTGAATTATGCACATCACACCCCTTAGACTTGCCCTTTCATTGCAAAAACCCCTTGCACTTTTTCATCTAGGTTCCTGTATACTCTTGGAAATTACATAGAGCCCCCAATAACCATAGATGCAACCTTAGCCCTAAATCTAAACCCACACTCTTTCTTCACCCTAGGACCAGCTTAACCTCTAGCAAGCACTCCCCAAAACCCTAAATCTCAAAATCCTAGCTGCCCCTTCTCTTTACCTTCTCTAAATTTCGACTAAGGCATTTTGAAATTCAAATTTAAACTTTAAATTTAAGTCTTCCCCATTTATCCATAAATGAAGAAGACAAGGGGGAGCCTTTTAAGGAAGTCTGCCCCATAGCTTTAATTGTGGTCAAAAGGGAGAACCAATAGAAAAAAGGAGGTAAAAAAAGGAAAGAATAAAAAATCCAAAAATCTAAAAGCTTCATATCCCTTAGATTGGAACCAAGACATCCTGGCTGTCCATTCTTTTAAAGCTCTTACACTCAAACCCTAAAACCCTAACCAAGACTTAACCGAATTCTTCGAATTCGATCCTAGCCCAACCAAACCAAACCAAACCAGACTAACCCCATTTGGTTTAAACAAAAAAAAAATAAAAAAGGGGAAAAAACAATAACACCATTTGGTTTGAACCAAACCATCCCTCCTGGGGAACACACAAACAACTCACACAACTCATTCTCATTCCCATTATCTTCTCTCCCACAACCCTAGAAACCATTGAACCCTAACCCATCTTCTTCCTCATTCTCCATCCTCTTCACCTCCTTTCTCTATTAATCAGCTAGCCTTCCATCTCCATCTCCCTCAAGCAATCTCATCTCCACAAAAACCAAACCCAAAATCCCTAGTCATCCTCTTTATCTTCTCTTCTCCAACCGAAGAAGGAAATAATTCCACTCAGTCAGGCTATGGGCAAGAAGAAAGAAGAAGAAGAAGACCAGTTTGGCGAAAAAAAAAAAAAAAAAAAAAACAATGAAGAAGAACCCATAGAGCTCACATTCAGTCAAGGTAGAACCCCTTCTCTCTATCTCACCGAACCCATCTCTCCACTCACCTTCCCCCATCAACCACTGAATCCCATCTCCACTGCCACCTTCTTCTTCTCCACTATCTCATAATTCCTCCATACTTTCCTCTCATCCATCTAAAAAACCCCAACCGAACCCTTCTCTCCTTCACTCTCTCCCAAGAACCTCCATAACCAAAGCATTTTCTCTCATATTTATCCTCTTCCTTACACTATCAAACCTAAACCAAATCGTCATCTATCCCCTTCATTCAGTCCAGATAACCCCATCAAAAAAGAGAGAAAAGCAAGGAGACAAGGGACTTTCATTCGACCAAGAGAGGCTTAACTCAAGTTTGGAATATTAACAATCTAGTTCATTGTAGCCCAATAATCTACTCAATCAAAGGCTATATAGAGGTGAGTTTCCCACCTCATTTTCTTTTTTATTTCTTTTATTTTTCCTTTGCTTGAATATTGCTAATGTTTTATCTAGTTTCTTGTTTTCAGCATAGTTTATTTTGTTGATTTGATGATATTACAATTTGTTTGAAGATTAATTTCATGGTAGTTAAATGCAGGAAAAATTAGTGTGAATCGTTGGAAGATTTGAATGGAAATTACATGTCTTTGTGAGTGTTTTCTTTAGCACAATGTGAATAACTTGATTATGAAATCTCTTTGTCTTCTTAGTTTTTGGATTAGGTTCTTCTTGATATAAAGATAATGTGTTTGCTTCTTACAATATATTGTTATAAGTAGTTGAATATTTATGTTGTTTAATGTTTTTTTTTCCATAGTTTTTAGATTTTGTTTTGCATGATTTAGAGATATGCATGATTAAATTTTTGTGTTCTCTTAAGTTGAAATTGCCTTAAGAGAGATGGATCATGGGGATTGAATCCCTTGTGTTTCAACCTTACTCACTTAACTATTAAGAGTGTGGGGGACATTGGACAAAGAAGAAGGATGCATGTAGTTGTCTACTCCTTTGCTCCTCTAAGGGTCATTCACACACAAATAGAGAATGAGGGGGTTGAACCAATTTTTAGATAAATTCACCTTGATTAGCAACCTCTTAGATAGGTAAAACCTTTGGTTCCTTATTTAGCTCATTTTATTTACTTAATTTCTAGGGGAATGGTACAACATGAAAATTACAGGAGAGGGGTGCCTAACACCTTCCCTCTCCCTCCTTGAAGTACCAAGAAAAGTCTTATATGAGAATATGTGAGTAAGTCCTGTTTACATTTTTGAACATGGGAGACCCATCATACCTAGTGTTGAGCACATATACTGTGTTAGAAACTTGTATAGTAACTTCAAAAGACTATTAAAAAGGAGCACTTAAGCGATTTTATTGGGCAATTGCTAAAGCATCCACAAGACCTGATTTTCTAAGTGTAATGCAATTTATAAAGGATATCAACCCTAATGCTTACCAATGGTGTAGTGAAATTAACCCATCCCTATGGTCTAAGCATGCATTTCTTATTCTTTCCAAGGCCAATGACATTACAAACAATTTGGTGGAGCCATTTAACATGTGGATAATGTCATCTAGGTATTTTTCAATCATCCAATTATTTGAAAGTATTAAAAGGTGATGAATGGAAAAAGTTGAGGAGAGACGTAACCAAACTATGACTGGTAATACCATTATCATGGGAAATATACACAAATTGTTAAATAGGAGGAGCTCTAACTATAGGTATAAAACTAATATTTCCTTAATTTTTATTCTAGTTTCAATTAATAGTATTGGCTTGTTTACTTATACAATCTACTAATAAAGATTATAATATCCTATGCTGTGATGAAAGTGAGTATCAAGTCTGATACAATACTAGTATCAATGTGGAAAAACTTGTTGGAAGATCATGCATATGTCGGAAATGGGATCTAAGTGATTTACCTTGTGTTCATGCATTTTCTTGTATAAAGCAATGTAGGGAGAATGTTGAAGACTATTGTCATGAGTCATATACTTAAGCCTCGTATTTGTGATCTTATAGTCATGTTGTGCATCGAATTTCAAAGGAAAGACATTAGCCTACCTCAAGTCCGGATCCAATTCAAGCACTTAAAATCCTAAAAAAAATTGGGAGGTCTGGGGTATGAAGGCATAACAATGCAAATAAATGTCCCTTAGCAACTAATTATGATTGTGGACATAGGAGATGGCATTGTTCTCGATGTAAAGAAATGGTCATAACTTAAGGAATTGCAATGGAACTACTCCAATTGGACAAAGTGCACATCAAATCTCTCAAGAAGACACTCATCAAGGGGAGGTCCTACCCCTTCAAGAAGGGGGGATCCTCATCAAAAGGAGCTATTACCATTCCAAGAGGGGGGATACACTCATTAGGAGGAAGTAATGCATCTTTAAGCAAACTTGATTATTGGGTAGGCAAGTAACTTGGCTACAACAACTTAATCAAATGCTATAGCATAGCTAGTAAGGAGTTCAACATTTCATGCACATTTAATAATTTTTTATCTATTATATAAAAAATCTTATTATGCATTTTCCATCTCAATTTTTGTGTAACTATTGGTTTCAAACTCAGAGTGAATGAATTAATCAACAACTTAAAATTTTACTCTAGTATGGAGGTTATCTTCCACCACAATTACATTCAGTTGCATAGGTTAATTAATAATTCTTTGTTCTAATTTTGATATATAATTATTATAATCAATGAGAGATCATATGACCATTATTGTGTCATCAAGGAGGTCAATCTAATACCCAAATCCAAACCGTGCATTAGTACAAAGGTTTTCCTTTGCTATAACAACTATTGTCAAAACCATGCCTACAAGTTTAGAGTGGTTTCCATTTACAAGAAGAATGATGCAACTAAGAGTTGAGATTTTCTCAATCATAAATGCTACTTTAAGTTTGTGTCTTAAATTACAATATTTAAATAGTGTTTCAAAGTACATGTTCATGCATTTTGGAAAGGATTTTTTCTTAAACCATAAGGAGCCACTCTTGTTTTTTTGGGTAGTAGATAATGAAATATCTTGAATAAGGTAAAGTATAAAGAAGAGATATTGGAAAGTATAATGGTAAAAATCTGTCATTGAATTAAGACTTTGAAATCCTTTATTCCCTTCTCCATGGAGGATATAAGAATATAACAATAGATGATTACTCTTCTATATTAAAACCCAATGGGTCCATGTTATAATAATGGGATGGATGAGAAATGGTGACATAGGAACTTGGCACTATCTATTACATGGGATGAAGATTAAAGCAACAATAAGTGCCTTAAACATCACATGCTCATGAATTCATAGATCAACAAATGAATTTGTTGATACCTTGGCCAAGTAAAGTGTCAACATAAATTCATAGATCAACAAATGAATTTGGTGATACCTTGGCCTAGTAAAGTGTCAACATAAATCAGTTGTTTTGGAAAGAGTTGTAATGAATGATTAATTAGTGGAAGAAATTTATAACTTATCTCATGTAAAATATAAAATAAAATGAAAGTAAATATGGTTATGGTACATGAGATGTAAAATCCGTTTTTTTTTTTTTAATTTCCAAAGACACTCTATGTTAAGTATATATTATCATTGTGTATTTGTTTTTTACATATTTTTTAGTTAGTCTATTGATTCTTTTCACATCTCGTCCATGTTATCTTCAAATTTTTATTATTAACCAAAGGGATTAGGCTTTAGTGTTTGGTTAATGACAAAAAAAGAACTTTCTAAAGAAGTGAAAAATGAGATATTTTTGAATGAATGGTTTGTCTCAAGGATGAATCTATTTAGCTCATAAGTCATAAGTTATTATTGTTTTGGTTATTTTATATCTTGTTTGTATATCTTAGTTGAACATAATTTTGTAGGAAGAAGTGTCATTGAATGCTATTTCTTAATACTTAACAACGACTTTACTTGAAAGAATATGCAATCTTCTTATTTCACCCAACTAACTTTTTTGCATTATTCATACTCTTTATGTATTAACTTTAAAATAAGTTATTATTGAGTTTCTATTGATGACAAAATATCTTTAATTTTCTCATTTATCTAGAAATCAGAAACTACAATTGTTAGTAAATTTATTGTTAGGTAGATACTATTTTCTTCCACATGTTAACTTGTTGCTATTAGGTATTCAACCTTATGTATTCCATAAATGAATTTATATTAATGTTTTAAAACCCAGCCTATAAGTTGAATTGTGTTAACCCTTTTAGTTGAGGTATTCTTGATGTTGGGAAACATGAAAAGTATATCCAATTTGTTACAAGCTTTTGTCTATTACAAATGCAGTCACAATGTATGCAATTACTATATTAGTCTTCTTTTGTTATTTTTATAATGTATTAGTTACCTTTTGCTTTCTTTTTTCTTATCTCCACTATATGAAAATTGGCTTTTAGTGACAATTCATAAGCGTCACTAAAAGCTAAGTGAATGCCACAAAAATGTTTTTGTGACATTTGCATCACTGTCACGATTGTAAGTGTCGTTAAAATTTTTTGTAACATTTGTCACTTTTAGCGACGCTTTTCAAATATCACCATTATTTGTAAAAAAAGCATGCATGAAAATAATTTGTGACATTTCTAAGACTTTTTTGTGACATTTATTAAACGTCATCAAATTGGGGTTTTTGACAACATTTATTAAATGTCACAAAAAATCCACATTTGGTGATATTTATTAAATGTCACTAAAGACCACTTATGGCAACATTTAACAAACGTCACCAAAGATCCCTTTTAAATGTCATTAAAAGTAGTACTTTCATTAAATGCTAGATTTTGTTGACAATACTAAACATCAGCATAAATTGGCATTAGTGAAAAAGAAATTGACCAATTGACATTGATTAAAAAATACTCTTAAAATTGCAATTTTACCATGATGTATCACATAAAATGATTACAAAATTATTATTTATTATAGAAAATGTTATATTTACAACTATTTTATTAAATATGGACACCAACAAAGACTTACAAAAGAAAAAAGAAGAAGAATACTTGTACATAGAGAAGGGATTTCAAATATCTAAATCTTTGCTATTTGTTTTGTAAATTGTGCTCCATGTATCCTATTATGCTTCTCTTGGTACTTGGTTTTCATTTGTATGCTTCAAATATCTACCTCTTTGCCTCTTATTTTTGAAAATGTTTTTGTGCTTATTATTAACCCAAATCCCTTGTTCCTGTTCAAAAAACATAAATGACATTTCAATAAATCAGTCTCAACAAAGCAAATCAAACAAAATATGAAAGTTATGTATCATTTTTTCCATATACTAATCAAACAATTGTATGTCAAAGATGCAACTCATGCGACTTTTAATAAGAAAGAATCTACTAATGTAAAAGGAGATTTTGAATATCTTACTTATGTATGTTTCTAAGATTTTATGTTAACACAAGTATATGTGATAAAAAAATGTTGTACCAAGGGTAAAATGTCAACATGATTCCAAATTATATGGAAAATATACAACATTTAGTTTTAAGGTCTCATAGAGCTTTTGATAGCTTGATTTAAACAAGTTAGATGGGTTCCAATATATATGTAGTAGCAAATGGCCTTCGTGAACAAGAGAAGGGAAAACCATTTCTTGTATAGCATTTGCTCATTGCCCAAGAAAAGTTTTGTATTGTAGATGACTACTTACCCATATTATATTGCTTTTTATTCCAATGTTCCTTGCCAAAAAAATGTTATTTATCCATGACTACTTGTGGTAAAATTTAAAACCTTGAATGCAAAATAAAAGAAAAAAGCACTCAACATTAAATAAAATGGTCATGAAGATTCTTAATTGTATTAAAATCTTCTCATCTATAAGTTGAAGAAATAACCTAATATCCCAATTGGTGCTTGGAGAAATCTTAAGGCCTATATCCAATGCCTTCAAATTTCACTCCACATAATCCAATAACAATTATAATAGGCCCTCTTCACCCCATGCCTGCCTTATTATAAGTACATATAGAAATAGATAAAAATTGGGATAAATCTAGCAACCATTTTCTCTATTATTTTCTTATTGACTATTAATTATTAATATTTTATTTATCAATTAATTGATTAGTACAAATAATTAGTTAATTAACTATTAACCACTACTTCAATAAAAAAATAATAAAATGTTATCCCTCAACATTTGAAGGATTTGAATTTGTTGTCAAATGTATCAAAAGCCTATCATCTATGTTTCAAATATTATATGTTGAATTGTATTAAGGGAACTTTGTCTGTTCAACTCTTTTACCCTCAAGAATGAAAAAAGAAGGATTGGTTGGTTTATTTCAATGACTCCCACTCTTCTTCCTTTTCACATTCTAATCTCTCTTCCTTTCCTTCTCATCATCATTGGTTATAGGATGGATGAGTTTCTAGGTTGAGCAGTTTTGGTTTCTTCTTTTTACTATTTTTTTATGGCTATGGTCAATTGTTATCCATATACCATACTGAATTTCAGGTTTAGGCCTTTAATGCAATAAATAACATTTAGAGCAAAGGCATACCTAGATGTATGATGAGAAGTAAAACTCCCTATTTGATTTATAGGACTAATGTTTCCTACTTGCAAAACAAGATCTAAATGACATAATTTCCCCTTTCAATAGAACTGAAAATATAAGCACTTAAAGAGACATACCTACATAAATTTTTATAAGTCGTTTTTTCTAATCACTAGTCTTATCATCAAATCCACTAACTTAGCTATAGTAACCATGAGAAGGAACTAATGTTGTGCATGCATGGCCAATTGATGTTGATGGATGGAAAATGGTGACACCATATTGGACTGCATGATATTAAAGTATAAAGTATGTGAACATGTAATCAGGAAGTGAAAATACTAATATTATTAAAACTTGATTGTGTAATGACAATAAACAAATGAAAGTTTGCTCATTCGTAAAAAATTGAATTTCATATTTGTAGTCTATCATCTATCTCCAATCCAATTCAAAGAAAAAACCATCAAATTTATATATATGTTGGTCGTAATTTAGATGCAAAATTAGGATCATCTACCAAGTTTGGTGAACAATAAAACTTTTCCTTTTTTCTCAAATGCCTAAGCAACAAACATGGTTGGTTTGACTGTTTAAGGCAACCTAGACATTTGTGCAGCCAAAGGAACAGGATATATAGAGAAATGCGATCAAATGGCTTGGGTAGTTTATCACCTTAATTTGATTTGGTGAAACACCCAATATGTGGAAATTAGAATAATTGGCTTCTAAATGCTGCAACAACTTTTTTGAACTTCTCTACTTTGGAAGTCAAGTATAATAAGAATAAAAAATCAAGGTAAAAGCTACCCAATATGCAAGAACTAACTCTATACCTATTTGTATTTTAGGTAACAAACCAATGGCCCCATTACTCATTGCATGTCTAAATGAAGAGGAATACCAAACTATGATACCTAGATACCACAAGGGTGTTGTATCATCAATGGTGCCATATCATGTTGCATACATAAACTTTTAGTCCAAATTCCATATCCGATGCATTGTTTAGCCATGTCCTTGCCCTATTTGGGTATCCTAGGTACTAAACCCTTAGGCTACAAGCCTATGAGTTTCAAGAACCAAAAGAGCCAACTTAAATAGCAGACTGATAGCACATTCCTTCTTGAATAGGCACAACCCTAATTAATAGTCATTAGAGTACTTCCTTTGAAATGCAACTATGCATGCAAATTAATCTTCACCATTATATATATATATATCTATATATATATATATATATATATATATATATATATATATATATATAAAGGGTTTGTTTGCCTTTTCAATTTTAATGGTTGTTCATTAGTGAACTTGGAAGAATTGATAATTGGAGGTTCTTTAGTAAGTCACAATAGATAAATTAATAACAACATATTTGGATCCTTTCAAGACAAAACCACATCATAGATTACTCTATTTGGTGAACCATGGATATTAAGGTACATTTACCAATTCATATAAAGGTAAAAGGAAAAATAAAATACCACACTTACACTTATACAATATCAAACCACTAGAGCTAGTCAAGTAGAATGTGTATAAGTGTCAAGCAATGGCATAGAGATTAGATACTTAGAACCTGGAAGTGCCTGAGAATTGTGTGAAAACTACAAGTGCATTGATAGTGTTCTGTTGAGAATAGGGACCTTCGTTAATAAGATTGCTTCATTGAATAACCAATCTTAGCTTAGGTGCAATTTCGGGTTGAGAGTCCTTCATAAACTCAATGACAACGACAATACAATACTGTAAAAGCAGATTACACAAATAAAAGCAAGGATGTAAATATCTCATAAACACAAATAAAAGCAATCTAAAGTGCAATCAAGTCATCAAGTATACAAAACCTCAACCAAAAACTTAAAAATCAGTTGCTTCACTTGAAGAAAATCACTGAAAATTGAACTCTTGAAGTCTTTACTAACTTTGGTAGATGGATCTTTACCATCAAAGTAACGTCTAGTGAATAAGTAGCAATAGATATTCTCTTTCCCTTGATATTCACCCTCTATCATGTAAAGGCAATTTTAAAAGAAAGCTTCAATTGTGAGAAATTAATTAAAAAATATACAAAGGTAAATTATGATTAGATGCAAGCAACATAGAAAGAGAGCGTTGCAGAATTGAAACTTGTAAAAATCAAAGTAGAACAATGGATGTTAGGGTTTTACTAGTTGTAATGGAGATGAGAGGTTGGTTGGGCAGGATGCAAATGCCACTACAATAGGTTGATGAGTTGGGGAACACCAATCTGATTGTGGCTCTTTAATCCAAAGTCTATGTTGGATCAGGTGGAGATTCCAATGTTTGAATGTTGGAGTGAGTGTTTGTTGGCCTCAATGTGATAGAGATTGAATAGGGTAAATGTACTAGCTATGGCAACCAATAATGGTTTGTGGGGGGGGGGAGAGAGAGAGAGAGAGAGAGAGAGAGAGAGAGAGAGAGAGTGAGAGAGAGAGAGAGATGGGAGAAAGGGGGAAAAATATGGAGAAATGGTTTGGATGAGGGAAGGAAAATTTTGATGCCCTCCTTCTTGGTTTTTAACTTTCTTTTTTTTTTTAATGTTGAGCACCCAAATTTAGAACTAGGAAATGATATCAGAGACTCCATGGGTTAATCTGATTATCCGGTACTAATCGGATCCAATTATATTATGATATTTATTGATTTTAATATATAAAATTTATATAATTATAACTAAAATTATAAAAATATGTTTTTATAAATTATATTATACATAGCTAATTATATAATTTCAATGTGTTATATTTATATTAAATTATTATATATAAAAGTCTGAAAAATAATTAACTTTTTAATTTTTATATTTTAACAAATTAAAGAGGATTTGGATTAAAACTGAATCCTACCCAACTTTGTTAAGATTCAAATTCAAATTTGAACAAATTTTGAATTAGAATTAGTTGCAAGTGTTCAATAAATCGAATCAGATTTGGATTTTGTTGAGTCCAATCTGAATTCAATCCATTTATAACCCTACTAGTAAACTATAAATACAATAATAAGAAACACTAAAATAATAGTAAATTAGTAAAAAATGAGAACAAAATAATGTTAAAATGATAAAGTAGTTGATAAACTATCAATATTACAATAGTGACATTGTTAATATTTATAATTATAAATAAAACATTCATAATAAATATAAATAAATTAGGAACATAATAATAGAATATGTAAGAAATATTAGAAATAAGAATAGCATAATAGCAAAACCCTAGCTTTTTGGAGACAGAATCATCCCTCCACAACATCCCACATCACATCCCTGTCATGTATTGGGAACATCTCCCGATGATGACATCATAGTTCCTGGTATTATCATCGGGAGATGTTCCCAATACACAACAAGAAAGTGCTCTGGGACATTGTGGGTGGCAGTCTTGTGGGGGGCTAATTTGAACTCAGTTTGTTGTTGATCTAGATGATTGAACCATTTGAATTGTCACCCAAAGAGAATTCTGGTCTATGTAATTCCTTAACACAAATTTTAACTGAAAATCATTTTGACTTGGTCAAAGCTTGTTCAACTCATGTAGTTAAACCGTTGACCTACTTGATATGGTCAATATATAGTATTATATATAATTATAATATAATATTATATATAGCATATATTATATATTATATTATAGATATATTACATTTTATATTCATAATAAAATCATATATTTTGAATATATGTATATAATTAATTATTAAAATGATTCATCTATGATCCAATAAAATGGTTATGCCTCTAAATAGGATAAAACAATTGTGGGCTAGGTCAAGTAGGGTTTCTCGGCAAGGCTAAAAATGATCACCCTAAGAAAGTATGATAATAGGTTAGGATGCAAACAGATCGGATTGAATTTGAATCAGGGTAATGTCATATTGTTTTAATGTCATATTATTTTAAATAGTTAAAGTAACAAAATTATGTAATAAATTTAAAAATTTTATTAAAAGTGGAAAACTATTATAATATATTTCATAATATTTCAATTGATAATAAGATTATATTTTACAAAATCAATAAGGAAATTATGCAATAATAATATAACTTATTATTTTACGAATTATGAAATTCAATAAATAATATTTAAATAATTAATTATTGATATTATTTAAATAACTAATTTTTAAATATAAAAAATAATAAATAGATCATATTTTAAGTATTATTTAAAAAAAAAATAAAATAGATTTAATAACACAATTATTTGATAACCTTAAAAAATTTATCAAAAACACAAAAGTAATTGATGAAGGATTATTTGGCTCACTAATGACATCACAACATGTGGCACGATAGGACTGCCACATGACACCTCAACGCCACACGAATAGCTACGAATCCCACTAAGTCAAGGGGGCACACCTCGGAATTAGTCCAGGGCACCTCGTCCAGAGCCGACTTATAGTACCTCGTTGTAACTGGTCCAAGGGACCTCGATGTGAGGAGCGGCCTCCTCGAGGACTTGCCAACCTGTGGTACTTCGTCAGTACTAGTCGAAGTGACCTCGGCGTAAAGATTGATCTCCCTCGGGGACTTGTTGACTTGATTGAGGTCCAGGTGGTGACCTCCTCTGTGTGCATCCCGTTACTCCCGGGTCTTCCAGAAGTCAGCTCTCAAAACGAACATTCTAGAGGAAACTGTATAAAGGCACAAAGCCTGGTCTACGTGCGTAACTACCTCTGAGGACTTTGGACTAGCCAACTACGTCTTCCCGGAAATCTCAGACGTGGTACATGAAGCCCATGCCAAACAACACCTATATAAAGTATCATTTCCAACCTCAGAAGGTACGCATGATTTAGCTCTCGAATACTCTAGCTATCTAGCATTCTAGCTCTATCCAAAATCTCCAACTCGCTAACTTAAGCATCAGAGTGCCCACCTTGGGTAAAGCAATCGGGCACTCTAATACTATCTCTTTGTAGGTTGACCTGGCGAACTAGCTAGCTCAGCATCTAAGTCACCTTCCAATAGGGAGCTGCCAAATTGTGCATCATCAGTAATTATAATAGATTTAATAATAGGAATATAAAATATATATTTTTTAAATTTCAAATATTGTTGAAATAATGAAAAATAGATTAAATAATTTAGAAGCATTGAATCATTCAAATTACAAAAATAGGTAATAACTTTCAAAAATGTTTTTAATATATATTAGAGAAATAGAATAATAATTGCAATTATTAATGTATTGAAAAAACATTATTTCACTTATATCAATTAATAATTCTAGAAAATAACTTTCATAAAATTTATTATATATTTATTAATAATAATTTTAAAATCTTAATCTATATTTATTATACATTTATATATACTAAAATTTATATATTGTATTTTTAGGAATTGTTTATTGTATTTTTCTGATAAATATATTTTCAATAATTATTGGAGATTAAATAATTTAGTTTAGTTAAAATAAGGAGCGTTTGCGGATTGGTTCAGGTCAATTGTAAGCTATTTGGTCTAAGGTTTTCAAAACTAGACTACGCAGGTAACCGTTCTAGGGTTCGGTTACTAGATCAAACGGTTCGATCGTCTGGTTCAAACAGATAACCCACTCTTACAGAAAAATAAAAAAAAGGGAAAAAAATAGTCAAAAGTTGTTCGGATCGATAGTTTGACAATTTGACCTATTGGGTTACTGGTTTGTTGACCAAATCAACGATATTTTTTCCCAAAAAGTGGTATTGGGGTGAAACAGAACCAATTAGGTGACCATTTCCCGATTTTCCAATCCGACTGTCCTGTTCGATTTGGCTTTGGAAACACTAATTTGGCCAACCAAATTGACTTGGTTGGGTTGGAGAGTTGGTCACCCACAACCAACTAACAATTAGTAAAAACCAGCCAACTCGGTTTATATTGGGTTAGGTCAATTTTCGGTTTGGTTGGTTGGTTCAAAAGACTTAAACTTAGAAAATTAAATATAAAAATTATAGTGATATTATTAAAAAAGTTTATATTGAAAATATAAAATATTAATATATATATTTATCTATAGTGATATCGGTTTGGTTTTGGTCAATTTACAATTTGCCAAACCGAAATTGACCTAACCTGGTTAGGTTGGGAAATTGTTGAACCGAAACCCACAAAAAAAAAAATACTAGAAAACCAACCAACTCGACCCGAGTTGGTCAATTTGGTTGGTTTCATCGGTTTCATGAACAATCTTAGCTGAAATGAATTATTGTTATTTTTGTATTATAAAAAAATTATTATAAGTAGGTATATAAAATGTAACTAACTATTAATTATTTAAAAAGTTAAAATATAAAACAATTATGTACTTTTATGTGCTTTTATTGTTTAGCTTTCGCTTAATAAAGCCTATGCATCACATAGGTCCCCACTAGTAAAAAAAAAATTAAAATTTTTACACCACCTCTACAATTATTTTTCAAAACCAATAAAAAAGCACAAATGTTTTAATTAATAATTATTTGAAAACTAATTGACATGCCACTTTTAGCGATGTTTAGTATAAATGTTGTTAAATGTTCTTTTCCACCACCCATTGATATTTTGTGATGTTAATGACAAATGCAACTAAAGGTTAACCTTTCGTAAAGTTTAAAGAAAATGTTGCAAAATTTCCTTTCCCGCCAATCTTTTTTTTGACACCATTGGACTTTTGGTAGTGATTGACGCAAATGTCACAAATCCCAAAATTAATGTCACAAAAAGTAATCTCTATATGACCTTAAAATTAAATGTGATTAAAAATTTGTTGGCGCAAAATGGAAGGAGTAGCAGGAAAAGACTTTTTACAATGTTTGATTTAAATGTTGGCAAAATCCATTTGTGGCAACAGTTTTCTATAATCGTTGCCAAATGTGTTTTTTTTTTGTGACATTTGGCATAAACATCACAGAAAATAAACTTTTATTGACATTTAATTTAAACGTCATGAAAGGTGATTCTTTTTGTAGTGCCCTTTACTTATGTGGGTTTAAGATTGGGTTTTGTGTATTATTAATTGGATAATTGTTAGGTTATAGATAATTTGAGCTCAACCATCAGGCTAATATATTCCACCAAATACTGATATATCTGAATATACGTTCACTTGGATATGTAAGATATAATTCTCTTTAAATTTTGTTACTGTCACACTTAAATAAATTATTATTATTTTTATTCAGTCAAAGTGGTGTCTTACTAAAAAGAAAAAAAATAAAAGAGTTGGATAACTGCCTGACTTTCAAGCAATTGATTGCTTAAAGGTTTTATATGTTTGTAGATATAGATAGGTTGTAGTTCAAGCTTACTCAATTGTGCTAGATTGTATTGCTCCTGTTATGTAGTCTAGACCATACAATTTTCCCAAATCATGTAGATTAAACAGTTTGTTGAATGAAATTGCTTTAAGGGCCTTTTACAAAAAAAAAAAAAAAAATTGATTGGTAAAGCCAATGACATCCTTTTTTTCTACTCAAGTTTATTGAATTCAAAGTTTGGTAAATCAGTATTGATTGAGTGTCTCTTTATGCTCTCTTCATTAATGGAATATGTTGGGTTTCACTATAAGTTAAGGTATAAATACCATTATGTTGAAGTCTCTTTTTTATATATGGTAATAAAGTCTCAAGTCTTAATTAATTCAATCGATATTTGATAATGCTTCATTAAAATATTTCTGGTTTTATAGGGATCAAAAAATAGTTGGGTTTTTTCTATAACACTAGAAACACTAACAAATACTACTCAAGA
Source organism: Nelumbo lutea (assembly GCF_056320005.1). NCBI lineage: Eukaryota > Viridiplantae > Streptophyta > Magnoliopsida > Proteales > Nelumbonaceae > Nelumbo > Nelumbo lutea. The sequence goes on along the minus strand of NC_142689.1, from coordinate 35,438,227 downwards.
GTTAGTTAAACGATTTTTTGAAAAAAAAATGGTTATGCTTGACAACCCATATCATCAAATAAGAACTTGAATTACTTTATCCACCCTTTTTGTTCTATCCCTCCTATAAATCCATTCAACCTGTTCATCATCAATCTAGTTGTCCCTCTAATGTCTAAAAATATCAACAATTTGTTTGTTCGTTGAGCACCTATAGTAAGTCTTTATGCTATTACTGAGAACTTCTTTACATGGGGAGTATTATGACTGGTTTGATTGATATTTCAATGATTGGTTAAGATAGATTATAGACAAATTTTTAGGTTCATTATAGTTATAGTCATGGTTATTAGTGTTATTAATTTATAAAACACAGGGGCCTAAAGATAGTAAAATTGTTTTAAGTTTTAGTGATTGTCAGAGTGTTCTAACATTCTTAGTTCTACCATGAACCTTTCCATATTTGAGTGTTCATTTTTCAAATTTTTGTGAGGTCACATAGGGGATATTAGGTTCTTTACTATTATAATTAAAGTGTAAATTCAATTATTGTTGATAGTTATCTATATCTTTTCCATTATATTGTTTTAGAAGTGAAATTAGTCATGTATTACAATGTTAATTAACCCTATTTTTGTTATGATTGTTTTTTCACTATTTGTACTTTATTATTTTTACTTAACTCTTTAAAAAACACCTAATTTTCCATGTCATGTATAGGTCCTTGTGGATCGTCCAATGACCCACTATAACATATGTTTACTTCTTTTTTTTCTATCTATTTATGCTCACTATAACATATGTTTTCTCTTGTGGCAAGTGGTCCCATGGAAAGTGAGTGATCCTTTTGATATTGAAATATGTGGTTTTTGTGATAAAATTATAAGGTATTCCTTAAGACACTTGTCTCATTTTTTGTGATATTTTTGAAGAATTAAGCATGTTTAATTTTACCTATGTGTCTTATTTTACATAGAAATGAGAACTTTGTTGGCTAAACTAATTGGCCATCTATATGTAAACTTTCAATATATATTTTGTTGTTTATAGGATTTGAAAATACAATTGTTAAAACTTTAGTTTTGTAAATTGCACATTCTTTATAATTATTTTGTTATTATTTAGTTTTTTTTAATATCAAGTTTGACCATAACTTATAAGAGCACAAGGCAAAAACATAGTTTCATGATTACCCAATCATCATGATGCATACTTGTAAGAGCATCCGGTTGTATATTGATTAATTAAATGGTAAATTAAAGCATATTTAAAAATTCGCAACAAGTTTTTGTATAGTAAATTGAAGCAAATGTACACCTAACTTGAATGTACTATTAGATTGTCCTTTAACAATCTTTTTGCTTGTTAGTCTAGATAGGGGATGATCTTGAGCATATGTGCATTTCTAATTAGGTGAAGAGTAGATAGTAAAGTAAAGATGAGTTCAATAATATTATCATTTCCTATATTCGTATAAGATAATTTTGTGAAGATAAAAAAGATCTAATCCTTAATGCAAAATTATTGCCTTGAATGATTCCATCCAAGCAGACAATAGCTATGATAAACAAGTTGTAGTGCAAATTGGGGAGATGCAATCATTATAAATAAAAGTTTGAGAATGTTACCAATCTTTTATATGAAAATATAAATAAAAGGAAGATTACCAAAATGTTTTTGTAATGTAGAAATAATGAAAGTTTCATCAACATCATATTTCTACCTAAATTTCTACAAATGAAGGAATAACATAACAATCAAAGCAAAACATAACAAGTAATGTCATCAGAAGCAATGTTAGTATATTTCTAATATTGATTAATTCCAACTGCATCTCGTGTTTAAAATATGCTTGCTTCATTTTCATTTCATTTAGTGCATTCATTTGAAGCAAATTTGTTATTGAACTGTCATCTTGCATTGTATTTAAAATCTCACTTTATTGTATTTCTTTCACATGTTGGTTATATCACTTAAAGAATGCACACCTACCTTTTCCTAAAAGTAACAATAATAATATAATTGTCAAATAACATGAAAAATAATAATTAATCATAGACTTAACTCTAAATTGATTAAAGATAAAGACTTATACATCTATAAAAGAATCTGTGTGGATTTTTAGAAGTATTCAACTTTAGTACAACATGATTTGTTTTATGTAAATTACATTTCAACGGTGTTATATCAGTAGCCACATTTTTTAAAGCATGAGAAACCATCTTTCACCTATTAACCTACATAGAATTAAATATAAAAAAATTACAAAATTCTTGTTTGGATTAAACAAAAACACCAAATTGAATATCATTCATGATTCACCCCAACTCCAATAAAAGAAATTTGAGATGTTTGGTTCTTATTTTCTGTAAAGACCACACATTCTTTATAACAATTTATAATTGTGACATTTACCTATTTAGAAAAGAATAAAAAAGAGGAAAATATTTGTAATAAGTTGCCCTGATTGTAACAACTATGAAATAGTTATAAAGTGCCCTCCCTTCAATTGTTATGTTTACCATGGATAGAAGAAAAAACTCACTATTTAATAGGCTCATCTCAAAAGAAAGCCTAAACCAAAAGGCAGTAATTTAGTTATAGATACCCAAGTAGTTCTAGTAAAATGTCATTCACAATCAAAATGAATTATAAAATAACTTTACAGGTCTGATGACCACATAATGACATTGGTTAATCCATAGAGGAATCTGATTTAACAAGAAAACATGATATTTTTATGATGAGAACAACCTCATTGTACACTTTTAAAACAAGACAACCATTTTAAAATATTGAACAACTAAAAAGCCTTAAAAAATCCAAGTAAAAAACTTTACAGGTCTAATGACCACATAATGACATTATACATAGAGGAATCTGATTTAACAAGAAAACATGATATTTTTATGATGATGACAACTTCATTGTACATTTTTAAAACAAGACAAAACCATTTTAAAATCTTGAACAACTAAAAAGCCTTAAAAAATCCAAGTAAACAACTTTACAGGTTTAATGACCACATAATGACATTGGTTAATCCATAGAGGAATTTGATTTAACAAGAAAATATGATATTTTTATGATGAGGACAACCTCACTGTACATTTTTAAAACAAAGCCTTAAAAAATCCAAGTAAACAACTTAGAGTTAAATTTAGGCAAACCAAGATATCAAAAAATAATAATGATTTCTACAAGTGACCTCTAAAATGATCATATTTTATGCATAACCAAATCCAACAACAATCATATCTAACTTTCTTGATTTTCACTTGATAAGTTGATATAGCACCAAGTAAGCTCACTATTCCTTAATGCTAAAAAATCAAGATGTTTCAATAATTGATATCACAAATGAAATAAAAGACCTAAGACTATCCTTAAACTTAGTTAAACTAAAATATCATGCTTTATTCTATCCAATGTAAATTCCTATATTATTCATATGTAAATTCATATTCATGGAACCCATTTTAAGAATCAATGAACTTTTATGGTTATCAACAAGAATGATTAAGGAGAACTTTTTTTTTTCAAAAGGAAAGTAGAATGAAAAGAAGCTTAAACAAAATGAAATACAATATCTTTCTTACCTATCAAAAATAGCAAGTGTGTAGATTAGAGAAAAAATGAAAAAAACTAAAATACTTGTTTAGGGAGCTTTTTCTCAAACACAAGTAAATGCAAACTTTTACAACTTCCTTGGAATGCTTTCATGGAATACAATGAGAGCGAAATGTCTCTTAATGAGTAGAAATGTTATATATAAGGATGTTGGGCGTTTAAGGGCATTTTAGTTATACAAATATGTTTAATAAGGGTAATTCACCATTTAAGGGTGGTTTGGTCACAAAAATTGCATTTATGTTGATGTAGGCAATTTTTGTCAATGAACACTAATGGTGCTTTGATATATGGTGAAGTTTATAAAACAATAACTCAATGCCATGGTGACATGGGGTTCCTTGGACATTTTGAAAAGTTATAGTGATTTTAAGAGAAATGTTGAGAAGTCATAGTGAGTGTTAGCCAATTTCTCTTTAATTTTCATAGCCTAGACATGAAGCTAAGGCAAGTATCAACATTATATAATAGTAGGTAAAATATATACAATTGAAACCATTATAACTAAAGTTTAATTTTTAATTGCACAACCATAAAATCACAAAAAAAAAAAAAATTGAAGATGCCTTATAATATTGAGATTGTTTGTGTCAAAGTAATTAAATTTTTTTATTATATATGAAGGGCTAATGTAATTAAAATAGATCTAATATATGTGTATAAAGGAAAGTTATAAAAGAACACAATAGAACTAGATCAAGAGCAAACGAGAAAATAAAAATAGCTTGGTAATAGAAGTGGAAACATGATAAATCTAGGGATTAAATGAAATTTAAAGTAATAAGTGTAAAATGCAAAGATATAAACAAAGCATAAAAACATAAAAAAATAATAATACTTAAATTGTTGGCATTAAAGCATAAGTTTAAATGTTAATAATACTAAAAAAAGTATAGCAATTTGATTTAGACAAATGAGTAGTCTTAAAAAAATCATGAAATGAATGTATAAATGGAGACAAGAACTAAAAATCTACTATTGGTGTGCATAATACTAAAAAAATAAAATTTGAGATAATGTATATGAGAAGTAATTAAACTAATAATTCAATTTTTTTGGTTCTTTTGAAATTATTGGTGCGCTTTAATCAAAGATAACTGATATTATTAGGGTTACAAGTTGGATAACAAGATAGAAGTTCCAAGACTTGTTTTACTCTCCACATATAACCAAATCATAATGATGATAAAACTAATGGTGGTTAATACATAATTAGAATAAAATGAAACAAATAAGGAACTACTAAATAAAATAGGTTTGAAGTGCTATTTGAATTAACGAAGGGCTTTGGTCTTGAATATGACATCTATGTGAGAAAATAATTGATGGTGGCACAACCTTATAGTAAAGCTATGAAGATGATTATTATAGTTGCGTGTTTGAATGGAAAATTAAAAATTTAAGAAACTGGTAGGTAGTATAGGCTTGTATATAAATATAAAAAAGGATCGTAAAGCCCCTAGAAAGAAAAGAAAGAGATTGATGTTGAAGGAAGGAAAAGAAAGTGTTTTTCTTGCTTTAATTTTATACAAATGAAAATAAAAATTGATCCTAAAATTTGTTGATGATCATTGTTTTAGGAGTTGTTAAGGCTTTTGCTAGTGCCAAAAGAAGAGAAATTGAGAGAAGAAAGTAACATAAGAAAAAATAGAGAGAGATTTTGGGATATAAATTAGGAATTAAAAAGCAGAGAGGATATAGAGGAGAGAGGGGAAGGGAAATAATGAAAAATAAAATTGAAGAGGAGAGTTTGAGAGAAAAATTAAAATTTATACTTACAAATACCTCTCTTTCCACTTGCTGCATGTAGTGAGTGATAAAGAACCTTGGTTGAGTGAAATGGGGTTCATGTTAATATAATTAGAAAGAGGTTGCTTCTCTTGGATGCCCTGTATGGTAATACATGGAAACCAAAAAGAGTGAAAAAGTTTGACAACTAAGGAGAATAAAAAAGAAAGCGAAGAGAGCAAATTGTTGAGAGAATGAGAAATAATATTTAATTAACATAAAGGAGCTTCATGTTAATGTAGCAAAAAAATTGAGGAGGGTGGCTATAAAGTAGCCTTACTCTAAAGAACTTATGGGGAGTAAAAGATATAAATTTAAAAATACATAAAAAAGAAGTTTCAAGAAATGTGGTGTGTGAAATAATAAACTAAAAATATAAAATGTTGAGTATATAAGGTTAAATACAAATAAAGATAACACATATTAATGAAATAGGGATAAAATGAATATAAAAATAAATAATTAAATAAATAAATAGAAGATAATTGGGGATTATCCTATAAAATGCATAATAATAGGAAAGTGAAAGGTTGTGATTTTAGTTTATACTAAAGGAAAGAACAAATCACAATATTGGATGTAGAAAAATGAATAATGTAGGAAAAAGAGATTAAAATTACCTGAAAGCATATGCATGTAAAGAAAATAAAATTTAAAGAGACATAATTAACTTGAGTTAAATGATAGAAAAAAAAGAAAACGAATAAGTAGTATACATAACAAATGGTTTGTATCAAGTGAAATGAATTTTTTTATAAAGATCAGTAAGTTATTAGTGCTCATACATTAATTTTAATGACAATCAAGGAAATTTTGATATGCATGGATGTGATGTAAGAATGTGTAATGGGAATTTCTCTAAAAGATCTAAATGGTGTAGGTGTAATTATAGAAATGTCATATCATGAACATTACAATTACAATGTGATTGATGGAATAGATTTAATGTGATGGACAATGATAGCAGTGTGTGCAAAGGTATGTATAAGTTGAGAGAACATGAAAGATGCTAGGATAACAATCTGTATCATAATTCTATAGTAGTTTTTGTTTTTAAAAGTCTATTTTTTATAATTCTTATTTTAAAATTTAATTTGCCTATTGGATGAATGAATAATAAATGAAAATAAAAAAAATTAAATATAATAGAAATTTTAGACTATTTTATATATTGGTTATCACAGAGTTAGCCATTATGGTTTAGTTATCATGGGTACAAAGAAGTTTTAGAGATAAAAAATATTATGAAATGTATAATAAAGTATTTAATAAATTAGAATAAAATATTCAATATGTCTAAAGAAATTAAGAGTGCAAGAAAATAAAAGGTTGGAATTGTGTAATGAAGGAAAAGTGGTGGGTGTAACAACCCATTTAAGAGGAGAGGTAAAGTGTATAGGGAAGGAAGATGCATGTGAATAAACCATGTAAATGGTGTGGGGCAAATAATTATGACATGTAGATAGGTTAATAGATAAGGCATTAAGTAATCTAATGTGATAATTTTATTTATGTTTTAATGAAGGACTATATGTATTTCTATTAAGAACTTACAAAATATGGGGTTGGGTCTCTTAAGAGATGGAATGAAAGATTGGAAGGATAAAGTAGAAAAGAGATGAAATGTGGAGATGGATGAAGTTATAAGAGAATGCGTAATAGTGCTTTGGTGATTGGATTGAATGTGGCTAATATTTGGAACAGATTTATTATTTAGGGTTTTATTTTGAATCTTTATGGATGCATGAATATGCTCTTTATTTTTTATTTTTCTTGTGGAGTATAAGTAGTTGGATAAAAAGTTAGTAAAGGTGCAATTAAATGTTTAAGTCAAAGGAAGATATAATAGATTATACATGATCGAAACTAAAATATTATTAAATATGTTATGGACATTTGACTTTTGGAGGAGTTAAAATAATCCAATTTGTTGGTTTGATGATTTGGTGATATTAGAGGCAGTTAGTGGTCTATAAACATAAGGAAAATGGGTGGGGTAATAATAGAAAGGGGATGCGGTGATGGGATGGTTACTACAATAGTAGATTCCTAAGGTATTAATTTGGTGGGAAATAGGTTCTATAGTAGAAGAAGAAGAGGGTTAGATCATACTTGCATCAAACAAGTAGGTGGGTAATGGGTTTGTGAAAATCCCTTAATGATAAAAAGCATTTTGTGGTGTGATAGTAGTTGAGTGGTAGATGAGAGGGTGTTAATTGAGAATTTGTTTTTCATAGTTGAAGTCTTGTACAAAATATTTAAAGGCATTATAGTTTCCAACAATGTGTCTTAGTGTGTGGTGGTAGTGATAATATTGGTCTTCAATTTCTATAGTTTTTGTATGTAGGTGCATCAAGTTTTAGTTTTGGGTATTGGATTATGTTATGTTGGAGTAGGTTATAAAAATGTAAGTTTAATCAATGTTAGAATTTTAAGTGGTTTTCATTCAATTTTGTTTTGAGTTGGCTTATATGTGAAGTGTTGGTTGGTGTTATAATGAATGTGCAAGGTTGTAAGTGTAGCAAGGGGTGCCAAAATAGGACCTAAAGGGAAAATGTTCTTTTTTGCTTCAGATGTTCTTTGGATGGTTATGCCATGTTGTATGACCTTTTCAAAAGTGGTGAGGCAAAGGATTGATAGCTGAAAGTGAAATTGGGGAATAAGTGCACTTATAAAGGTTAAAATAAGGAAATGTTCTAACTGACTATTTGGGAGTTGATTAGCTAAAGTTCTCAATCTATTGTAAAATTAGGTAAAGATTTTGTCATTTTTTTCTCTTATTGGCTAGGTCATATAAGGTAACTTCAGTTTTAAGATTATAAATAAATTGGTTAATGAATGTGATAATTGAAATAAAGTCATAATAAACTAGTTAGGAATATTTGTAAACCATGTAATTGCCAATTTGTCAAAAGTGTTGTACCAAGCATCATATGGTATATACTACATGTGTAGACCCATTTAGTTTTAGAAGCTAAGTTGTCCTAGTAATATAATTTCTCTCCATAATCATTTAGAAACTTATGCTAAAATGGTTATGGATGATTGTACAAACTGAATTTCATAGCTATTGAGAAAACAAAAGGATAAGAGAGGATCAATGGAGAATAGAAGATGAATGATGAGTTAAGCTGTCAAGTGCTAATTCTAGAATCAGAGACTTCTTAGGGAGCACAAATGATGAATTGTTTCAATAAGGGAGCACAAGTACTAGATGTTTTCCCTTTCTTTTCCTTTATTGCCTTTCATTTATTCAAATAAGTGCTAGAGATTGAGTTCTTGCGGTGTCTTAGTGATCTTAACTAGATCTAAGTTCAACTAGTTGGATTAAGTATAATCCTCTTTTGATTGAAGAGTAGCTTGTGTTAACTCTCTCTCTAGTTGTGAGTGATTGGTTGTTGGGGTCATGTAGAACTAAACATCTAATGGACAATGATCATCTAATCATGTATTTTTGGTTTGAGGTGCCTTAATTTATATTACTAAAGGGCAAGCCAATTCCTTTTAAAGGGTTACAATCTTGTGGCTTGGACTCTCTTTAGAATGTGATTAAATCCTACAATGTAGTCACAACTTGCAAAATCCTACAATGTATCTTAGTTGAATGGTTATGCATGTAATGATTCCAACATGAATGTCAATTGTCACAATATCTATTTTTAGGTCTTAATAGTTCATGAAATCCTCAAAGTGAAATTCAATTACTAGTTCCTAGTTGTTTTCTTCATCTTTCAAATTTCTATACTGTAGACTTATAAAGTGTAGAAAATTCCATCGAAACTATGCTTTGTATGGCTACCTGAAGTTGCCACCTAATTTTTGGGAATTGAGAATTTAGGAAACTCAAGATTTTTGAAGAAAAAATTGGTGTTCTTGGTGACCCAATGGAGAATAGAGATTGTTTGAGTTCGGGAACCAAGGTACGATGTGGGAAGGTATTAGGCACTCCACACATGCTCGATTAAATTGGCCTTTACTATACTAATGTTCCAAGATTTTTTGTTAGGTAGTTGTATGGTTTTAGTTCCAATCAGATTGATGTACATAAATATTTATGAATGAATAATATAACTACATTATTATTTTTATGTCTAAATTGGTATGTTTCTATAAATTACTCCTTAAACTGTACACTTATTAGACTTGTTCCAATTTAAAATGTTTTCAACCATTGGATAGACTTGGGGAATTTATCTTAGAAAGGCTATAACTAATGTGCTACAGAATTCGTGAAGCAAATTGCTAAGGTTATATCCCAAGCATAGTTGGTGGGAGTTTGGAAGAAACACTAAACTTAGACCAATTTCTAATTATTCCCTGGACCTTAGAGACAAATTTGCAAAATTGAAAAGTTGTACTTAACCCTAGACTTGTTTATGATACTATAACTAGGCATATTGGAGTAGTTTGGGAAATTAACCAAGTGCAATTTATTCAGGGTCAATTAACTAGGCATATTGGAGTAGTTTGGGAAATTAACTAAGTGCAATTTATTCAGAGTCAATTAACTAGGCATATTGGAGTAATTTGGGAAATTACCTAAGTGAGTGATCATAGTGATAGGATTGACCATTTTGTCAAACAAAGTGAATATTAAGGTTAACACTCTCTCTGATAGAAATCATATTTGCAAAATGTATTTATATGTTATATTATTATTTTATGAAAAGTGTTTGCAAAAGGCTTTAATCCTAGGATCCATTTGAGCATAGAACAGCACACTGCCTTTTAAAGTCAAGGAAGAGGTCCTTTCGTATGAGCAATTACTGATTATGTGCCAAGAGCTTAAGGGCAAGAGTCCATTACATGGTTGATTACTTGATGAACTTCATCTTATAGAAGTCCATTATCCTTGCGTCTTTATAGGGTGGTTAAATCTAAGGATCATTTATGTTTAAATGTTGGGCTCAAATTGAGCTTGAGCTGATTAGGTTAGGGGTTCACTACCATTAAGTAGTGAATTCGGTTTGCCCCTTTATAGGATTGGGACTGAACCCTTGTGGACTAATGTGATACCTTTGTGAGTCCCATGCCACATAATACTTAGGCCTAAAGTGGCCATGCAATGCCTCAGGACATGAACCATTGAAGGAAATTGGTCTTAGGCCCATTATTAAAAAGATTAATTAAGTGGTCACATGACAACGTTATCATGTGATATAGGTCGAATATGGGTATAGAGCACTCATTTCTTTTAAACTTGGATGAATTTTGATTCAAATACGATTTGGATAAGCTTCTAATAGGATTAAAAGCTAGAGTGCTCTATATAAGGAATGAGAGGGAGAGGGCAAACCATCTAATTTCTCCCCACTCTCTTGCACTCTTTTTTTCTTCCCTTGCACCCAAAACCCTAGTTCGAACCAGCCACTATAGGGGCTATTTTTCTTTAGTCCATAGCTTAGTTTATGGAGAAAAACATCAGTCACATCAATCTTCACACAATTGCATTGATCCAAGGAGGTTGGAGTTCGGGTTTTGCTGAAAGTGCATTGCTGAATCGGCTTCACACACATTGATGCACCATCTTTAGTAGGAGGCTGATTTAGGTTTGATATTTGGCATGAACTACCACTCTGGAAGTTGCTTTTGTGGACTGCATATCAAGTATGATTAGCATTTATTTTGGGTTTTAAATCTGTTCTGTTTCAATACAAGATCGATCTGGAAATTCAAAATTCAAATTATCAAGAAATTAGTTCCCAGGTTGGGCTAGAATTGCTTTTATAATTTGGCCAACCACTAAATCTGGTTTGACCATGTTAAATATGATTTCTAACCTTCCAAAATTTTTCTAATAACTATGGGCTTATGAAGAAACAAAAATTACCTCTCACAAAATTACAAGAGAGGAACTGAATAATATTTATTTAATTCAACAAGAAAGCAAGAATTCTTTTGCTACAAAAAAAAGAGAAAGCAATTAGCAAATATAAATGAAGTATGGATTTTCTAATAAATTAAATGAGCGTAACAAAGATCTACTAAAAAAAAAGGGAATATGAAAAATTAGAACTAATGAATCTTGGATAGTCAACCATGTAAATGAGTGTTGTGGAATTTTTGGGATAAAAAAAACTATAAGAAAGATTTTTTTTTAGTTGGTTTATGCATATACTATTTTCCTATGATATATGATGTTTGTTCTTGAAACAACAAAGGTGAAACTATTTTGACCCAATTATGCAAAACATAGGGCTAGCATGTCAACAACTTTATTTTTGTCAAAATGACTTTAGTGTTCTAGGGGGATACTAAATCGACTATTGGGACCTACTCCTATCAAATCAATCATGTTACCTTGGGAGCCGAGATTGGGTGATCAATGAAGGGGTAAACAATGTCAAATTTGGGTGATCTTAATGTTGTCAGATTTGGAATTTTGAGCTATACATAACTATGGTGTTGGATTTTTTACTTAATATGATATAAGGTTTAAGATCAAAATAACCCTGATCAGATGATTGGAATCGATTTCGACATTGAGTCTTAAGATGAAGGAGTACGTACCTAGGGTGTTGGATTTTTGATTTGATGTGAGATGAGGTTCAGATCAAAATGATCTCGATTGAATGATTGGGATCGGTTCTGGCTTTGGGTCCTAAGGTGAAGGGGTAAACGGTATTGGATTTGGGTGATTTTTGTGTCATTAGATTTGAAATTTTTGGTTCTATGTACCCCTAGGTCGGATGTGAAGTTAACTAAAGCATACTTGAAACTCAAAATGTTGCGTAAAAATTGAAGGGTGCAAAAATGGGGGGTCTACACTTTGCAAATTATGTCTTATATTCTCATCCTTAGGCTAATACAGGTCTTGTAGCAATTTAATGGTTCTGTTTGAGCATCACCTAAGTATCTTTTATATGTAATATGAAACTATTTGTTAAAATGAAAAATGCGGCCCTTCAAATGCAATAGTTTGTTGGGGAAGATAAGAATGACTTGTTAGACTAAATCTTCTAGACCAACCATCTGGATAAATTGAGTTGCTACATTTGTGTGGGTCTAAATATTTTAGATAAATTGAGTTTTTTAATCATAAATAAACCTAGTGTAGTTTCACAAATAATGACCTAGCATAAATACTTCAAGACTAACCACCTGAATAGTAGATATGAAACAACATATCTAGTCTAGGCCTTCCAATAAAAGTAGCGATCCACTTAAGTTTGATTTCAATATAAATCTATGTTTTTGGTGGCAGGTATTCCACCCTATCAAATAGTGTTCTTTATTAATTCAAATTAAAAGTTAGCTAACATCCATAATCATAAAACCAATAAGCCTAAGTTTTCTAACTTTTTTTTTTTTTTTAATTTTTGAAAAAGTTGAAGTAATTTTATTAGAGAAACCAACTAAATACAAAATGGGAAGTTCAATCATCTGAACCCCAAACCCCAGAACAACTAACAGTCACATACACCACAAAGATACAAATTACAAGACATTACAAGTAGGCTATGAAAGGCTCCCAGGCAACCACAACCTCCCCACAGTAGCACCAATCAATTCATCAATCTTTAAATAAAACCACCCTGAGAAATTCTTTTATTTCTTTTCAACCAAACTCTCTATATATAGTACCACAGTTGGATCAGGCTCCAAACTAGTATACCATCTGCACTTAAACCCTGTGGGTACCATATATAGTAGCTCTCAGCTCTTGCAGATTTTCTTGAATACCTAGGATATGTTCAAGGTTGTTATGAAATGAAGCCAGATATCATATTATGTCCTTGTGTAGTGGATGGATATCTGATCTAGGTTTTTGTTAGAGTGGTTACATAGTGGGCAGGCATGGTCTTGAATTTGCACTCTTCTAATCACACAATCTTTAGTTAGGCCCTTCTTAAGAGAAATAAGCTAGAGCAAGAAGCAACTTTTTGAGGGGATTGCATTTATATAGATTTGTCTATACTATGAAAGAGACCTTGGGCAGTTGTAAGAAGGCTCTTACCTATTGAAATCAATAAAGCTTCCTCTCTTTTCCCACTTCTATATCCATTCATCATCCTTCCCCCTTCTAATACTTTGATTGTTAAGAACATGAAGAAACTCCAAAATAGTACCCACCTCCACATCTTGAGGAATTCTCCTTAGGCTAGGGATCCACACTATCACATCATTTTGTTGCTCATAAGAATGAGCAACCAGGGCATCTTTGTTAGTTGCAATTTGGAATTCTCTTAGCAGATGAAACATTTTTTCGTTTTATTTAAATTGCTTTTTATCCAACTTAGCACTTTTATATGGGCATTCTACCAATTTTAGAGTAGTACAACTAAACTATACCAATTTGCTTAAAGAAGGTAAAAGGGTGTAAAGGAAGAATTATACCAATTTCCTATTTAGAGAGCATAGAATGGATCTATTGTGGATCACAACAAAATGAGAATGTAATATAATTGATGTAGGGTTTTCAACTATAGCCTTTACCATAGTCTCTTCATAAGAGTTAACTTTCTCTAATTCTCTTAGTCTTTGTGAGGAATAACAAAGCATCATCTCTCTCTTTGGATTGCTTTGAATTCCATAATAGATTTTGAATGGGAACTCTATAGTGGATTTGGATGTAGAGTTTGCTTTCTAATGGATCTTCTTTTTGCAGTTTTCTTTTTTTTGTACTTAATTAATAGTTCTTTTTCTTTTAGAACTCTAGACAGGACTAGGAAGCAGATTAATCCATTTTCCAAACAAAGGGAGAGTGTGTCTAGAGTAGAAAGAACCAAAGGCAACTCTTACAGAGTAGAGACTCAAGGGCAATGTTTTCTACCCATTGTTGGCTTGAATGATTCAACTGTTCGAACCATCATGAAGCCATGATTCCAAAGTTGGTTACCCTAAAACCTAGAGTTTGGTAATAAATCATCTGACCTAGGTGATTGAACTGTTGACCAATTTAACTCGGTCTTTGGGTCATGGGTTGTACATTAATTGTGTATGCAACATTTAGAAATCTATGGCCAAGGGTCCAAAAGTTCCTTGCCCTTCTATTTTAGCAAAAAAAAACCCCTTTTTTGGTCTCAAATCCCAATTTTTACATTTTTATAAATAAAATATTAAAAACTGAAATAAAATATAAAAATATTTGAATGAATATGTGGGAATCAACTCAAATGGGTTTGATACGAAGTTCCAAGCTAATGGGTCACCACCAAATCATGTTGTGGTTTACATATTTTGTTTTTTTTTTTTTTGTTTTGTTGTTTTTTTTTTCGAAGCTACACTATGAAGGAGATAATATGTATCCAACAAATATAAATAAATTGATAAAGCAAACAAAGAGCAGAAGGTTTCTTATTTGAAAATTGATCCGTTTCTAGCAATTCCCTAAAAAAAACTATTGATTACACTATTCTTAACCATTTCCTAAAAGATCATGCATTTTGCTACAAGATTACTAGATTTATACTATATATAAAAGTGGGAATGCAAAGTGGATGATTTTTTGGACTAAACTTACCCCCTATTTCATTGTTTGAGAAAGGGCATAAAAGCCATTTTATTGTAGCTTTAATTCTAGCTTTTATGGCTACTAAAATGCCCATATTTGTCTATTAGTGCATCTCTAATTGTAAGGATTGAAAATGTAACTTCAATTATTACCTTTCACCTCATTTAATCCCCTCTCATTAAGTCTTATAACTTAAAGTATTAATTCCAATTTTCTCTTATTAAATCCTATATTAAGTTATTTTTCACTAATAATTGAAACTAATTAAATCTATGCCAATATTTTTAACAATATAAACCTGTATCTTTTAAAACTAAATTACAAAATCATTCTTTACCAAAGTGGTGGCTAAGAAATGCAACCATATATCCAAATCAAATTTATCAACCTATATAGTCATAGTTAGGTAATAACATTTTTTAAATAGAAATAAATATAAGAAATTATAAAATGTAGAAAAACTTAGACACATTTATGATATTTTTATTAATGAAATTTAAAAAGTGTAATAAATAAGAATTATTTTTGTTGATAATGAAAATTAAATACATAATTTACAATTGAGAAAAATAAAATTATTTTATCGTTTAGCAAATATCAATAGTTTAACTTTTGGGTCAAATTTGTTACCGTTTAATGTCATAAATAAATAAATATTAATAAAATAAAAAAATACACAAATTTTGCAAAAGAACATTCAAGAACATGTAATAATATCATATAATTATCATATTAAACAAAAGTAAGTATGACATATCAGAGCTATTTTTACACAGAAATATAAAAAGAATTATAGAAAAATTGAATACGTCTACAATTCTATATTTACACTATATTAAAAATATGAATAAGATTATGAACATTCTTTTAAGTAAAACATTCAATTTTGAATTTAGTCCCTATTTAATTGTGAGGTTTAAATTGTAAATTGAACTACTATTTTTTCACTTCAGGTGACGCCTTAGCTAGCTGAAGTTGCCACGTGATTTGCCTTTATGGCTAGTAACTTCAGACCACGTTGACATACGTCACCACAACCACATAAAATTGAACACGTCTACAATTCTATATTTACACTATATTAAAAATATGAATAAGATTATGAACATTCTTTTAAGTAAAATATTCAATTTTGAATTTAGTCCCTATTTAATTGTGAGGTTTAAATTGTAAATTGAACTACTACTTTTTCACTTCGGGTGACGCCTTAGCTATCTGAAGTTGCCACGTGATTTGCCTTTATGGCTAGTAACTTCAGACCATGCTGACAATAGCTGTTCAGCAAAGGCTTGTTCATGGGCCTGACCCTGAACAACTAGACATGTTCATGGGCCTGACCCTCATAAAAGCCTGAGGCCAGAGCCCAAGCCTGAAGCCCAACATGAATTAGGAATGGGGATGCTGAAGTGCCACTCTGGTTGCTAGAGAGAGAGAGAGAGAGAGAGAGAGAGAGAGTCCTGGAGTTGTTTGTGGTTGTTGGAGTGCCGCTGTAGATGCTACCGGAGCTGTTACGAGAAACCTGGAGTTGTTTGTGGTTGCTGGAGTGCTGCTGTAGATGTTGCCAGAGCTGTTGTGAGAAATCTAGAGTTGTTTGTGGTTGTTGGAGTGCCGTTATAGATGCTACCGGAGTTGTTGCAGAATGGGGATTAAGGACACCGCCTTTGGCTTGAATACATAGAGATTAGGGAGAATCGAAGAGATAGAGAATGGGACCTTGTTGGAGAGATGATACCGTCTTCCACTCACTAGTCGCGAGTCCCCAGTTGCCACTTGTGGAAGGAGATAGTCCAACAGGTACCGCGAACTCTGATGTGGAAGAGAAGAAACTTCCAAGTTCTTCTAGGTTCGAATAGGTTGAGGGAGGGAGACTGTCGAAGGAGAAGAATTAGGGTTAGGATTTAGGAAGAAAATAATATGTATATTAATATATTTTTTATAATATATATTATTAATTATTATATATATATAATATTATCGGGCCGGGCCAGGCTTTTATGTAAAATCCCGAGCCCGGCCTGAAATTGAGTCGGGCTTAGATAATAGGGCCCAAGTCCGGGCCCATGGGCCTAATAATATTGTCTAAGCCTAACCTTGGCCAGGCCGGGTTATTGGGCTACCTGGCCCATGAATAGGCAAACCATTCAATCGCTTAGTACGGGCCCATGTATTTTATCACTGGTGTGGGACATTGCCATTGACTCCACAGCTTGTTATAGAGCTAAAGTATTTGCTAATCTGAATTCCATTTTAAGTAGTTCCTTAATGGTTAAAGCTGAAGTTGTATATTTTATTATAATTTAGAATATTTTATTATTTAATTATTTTATTCACTAAAACACAAAGAAATAAGTCATTCAGTTCAGTAAGTTCAGTTGTTATCAAATGGCCCGTTAGTCTAAAAGGCACAAAAATAGAATAAAAATGAAGAAAACTTCAAAAGAAATTCAGGAGGTCAAAGCCTCATGCACGAGTTCAAAGAGAGGAATGTTGAAGCAGATTTTCTTGAAAATCTTGATCGCAACTGCAACCAGAGCATTTCTTCGAGTGAAGAAATTCAAAGAGGGATATTAGACCTCATTTTTACAGAGGAAAGGAGGAAGCTTGCGACTTTTCTCACGTTAGTTCTTAACCATTTAATTTAAGAAATTGTAGAAGAATTTTCCCTCATTTTTTTGTTTCTCTTATTTCAATCAAACAAAACATAGTACCTAATTTATTGGATAAATTGGTATAAAATCTTTTCTAAGCTATATGCAAGTAGGGGATCCGCCATTTTGAATGGATGTGTTAAACCACTAAATATGCAGGTCTTTTTTCTGAAAGTGATAATTCAAAATTGTTTTCATGTTCTAGTTAGTTAATGGGGTTTTGGTTTAGACAATCTTCAACACGGAGCTTCTTCTGTTAGGCAAAGTAAGCAATTGTGGAGCTACTTAATGTGTTTTCTAGGCCTTTAAATTATCAAAAAAAAAAAAAAAAACACAAAAGTGTTCTCTAGTCTATATGTTTGGTTTGAAAGAAATTTGTCAAACTAAACACAGCCTTATATCTATATTTCATCATTGTCTATAAGAATTGTCCAGTAAGAATCTGATTGGGAAATGGAGGTGAGAGGCCTATTTGGCCTTTTTAGACACTTTTATATGATTCATAAAAGTTTTAATCACATGGATTTGGAAGGAGTACAAACAC
Organism: Nelumbo lutea; assembly: GCF_056320005.1. Lineage (NCBI taxonomy): Eukaryota > Viridiplantae > Streptophyta > Magnoliopsida > Proteales > Nelumbonaceae > Nelumbo > Nelumbo lutea. The sequence goes on along the minus strand of NC_142689.1, from coordinate 35,420,184 downwards.
AAATATGTACTATATAAATACATACAAAATGCAAAATTTTGCGCTCTACATATTTGTATTTGTAATCCTTCCAAATGGATCCTAAGGAAATTATTAGATGTGTAAATTAGGCCGTGCTGCCTATGGCCCAACATGAATTTGGATTGGCCGTACTAGGCTTGTGTTTTTAGGTCCGTGGGCTAGTCTGGCATGGGACCGAGCGGGCAATTCCACCCGCAGCCCGCGTGATAGCACGGCTTAGATGAGCCATATATATTATTTATATATTATATATATTTATATATAATATAATATATTATATTATATAAATTATAATAATATATAATATATAATATATTAATAAAATAAACAATTATTTTTAAACAATTTCTTAAACTACCCTTACCATTTAGCTAATTAACAAATTGTACCCTTTTTATTTGCATATTGTTTTGGAGTACGCCCTAGACAATTGTCAAGAATCTCCTTGCCATTGACGAAAAATATCATTTTACCCATTATTCTCCTTCAAAATCAGCATGAAAGAGGAATAAGAGAGAGAGGGAGGGAGTGTGTACCAATGGCGCAACCATTGGGTGAAACAAGAGAGAGCAGAGGCAGGGAGACCGCTAATGTCGATCACATCCAGAGAGAATAAAATCTTTGTGTATAATCCCTTTTCAACCTCTGTTAAACTTCTTCTCCTTTATCAGCTCCTCCTTCTTGCGTTTGGCATCACTCTTTCTCTCTCTATCTCGCTAATGGAGGATCAGAACCTAAGAAGCAAATCTCTGTGTTCAACCTGTAAATCGAGCTCTGGCTCTTCAGCTACTGCTACGAAACAACACCTTCGAGTTTCATTTATACGAAAACGCGGACCAACTATGGACTGGACGACCAGATTGAAAATTGCTCTAGGCTCTGTAACTCAAGTCCAAAACCAGAAGCTTGTCTGAATACATGAGCATTGCAGATTCAAGAATCAAGGTAGAATAAGTTGAAGATAGACTTAGGGATGATCTTCTTCAGCTGCTACTATGAAGTTGAAGTCCAAAGCACAAGAAAACCCAGAAGGCTTCCATCTTATCTCTTGAAATTTGATTATTCGTGTTTGATGACATTCACCACTGGTGGAGGAAGTAGGCAGACTCATGTATCCATCTAACGCAGGTTACATGCCAACAGAACCACCCAAATTCTCATCATCTTCGATGGCCACGGTAGCATCGTCGGCTCCTCGGTTCAGTCAACCTTTGGTCCATCGACCTCTGCAACTATTGTAACGATGTCCATCGTCTCTAACGACAAGAACGTCTTCATCTTTCCCCCCATCCTTTGCAATCAGTGGCACCAAGTGGGTTTGTAAGAGTTGTGTTCAAGGCCGATGGTGATGATTCTTTCCATTTGCAGTCGGACTCCCTCGTGAATTTCAAGCAATCGCACCAGGTGCTGGAAACTCCCCTCGTGAATTTGAGGGGAGAATCCATTGTATCATGAGGAGACTGAGTCTGAGGGGAGAAATGTGAAACACCGTTAGTCGTTGGGATTTTAATCTTACTAGAGATTAAATTCAATGGGGTTTGATTGACTAATTACATGGAAAACACACCTCTATACACATGTCTTGGAAAATAGTTTTTTCTCTTACTAAAACTAGTTTTTAACTTGTCATACATTGGAAAATTATAAGACTTGTTTTGTGTATTTAAATAGAATCTTACTTACACTTTTTAGATTTAAAAAGAAGAGTATGGAAGCTTACTACTACGCAATGTGCACACATGCATGTGTGTGGCGCAATAAGGCGCTTTAAATGTTTATTTTGCTCGCGAACCGTAGTTTTGACTTTTGGTGCGAGGCTAACTGTTGATATTTTCAACGGTCATGATTCAATCAGGCGTGATCAAGAGGCACTATTTAAAGTTAACAATCATTAACTGTTAACTACCTTTTAACAGTCACAATTTTTGAAATTGTAACCTTTTAAGGAGCCATTTTTGAACCAGCACCTTCCTTTGTTCCATGACTCTTTAGAAATTATTTAAGGAGTGTGAATCAATCAATTGCACACACAATTTTCGAAAATCACTCGTCTCTCTCAGTCTGATCTACTACTATCTCATAGAAGGTTTCTTCTGAGACTCTTCAACTTTGCTGGTTGTAGATTTTTGCCCAATTCTTTGTGATATCCTGGGAATGGATTTTCCTGTAACCCAACAGCAAACTCAATGGAATTGAGTGGGGGCAAATAACGTTCTAAAGACAGTGTCTTCAGACGCGCGTTAGAGCTTTTCCTCCAAGTTTCAGTAACCCCAATTTCCAACAGTTAGCGAAGACCCCATGAATGTGGCTTTGGTTGTGAGGTGGTGACAAGTCCATACAATCTAAATAGAACAAATTTTCTTCTCGAGAAGTGTCCTTTTTGTAGAGCTAGTCAAGCATAGGGGATCTAAAGTAACGACCAAAATTGCTCACAATGGCCTCGAGAGGAAGGGGAAAAGGGTATATTGGATTAAAAAAAAGAATTTAAGCATCACGTGGTATCACATGTGTATGAATTTTGACTACTAATGGATAAAGGTATAAGCCTGCGACCAATGTAAAGTGCAGGCCATGCCATGCTGGCTCGTAGGCCGTCCTGGGCTGTTTTGCTCTCCCTAGGGATAATATTGGGGGTTGGCCCAGCACAATCCATGACCCAAGCCTGTGCAAGTCTGTGCCATGTTGCGGGCCTGAGCCAGGCGGGCTTCAGGCCATGTCGTGGACCTAGGCCATGTTGGGTTGGGCCATAGGTCGGGCCTTGGGGGTAGGCCAAATTGGGCCAGACTGTTCTTTTTTTTTTGATCTTTTTATTTCTTTGCTAAGAAAAACTAAAGTATTTAACTTTACTTTGGGAATTATTTGAAAAAATAAGATATCTAACAAAGAAATGAAAAATAAATACTTAACTAAATAAGAAGTCAAAGAGACAAAGACTCAAAGTGAATAACAAATTAGAAGAAAAATAGGAATTGTATTTCATTTAAATTTGAATGACATAAAGCATACAATGATTGGATGAATGGAATATGAAAATAGGAAAATAGAATAAATTAATAAAATATAAAAAAGTACAATATAATTGTTTATAGCTGTTGGGGCATTTGTGTCATTCTTTCTCCCCCAAAACCAAAACATATAAATACCCCCTATATAGTTGTTTATAGTTGTTGAGGGGTATTTCTGTAAAAAAACCCCAAACTCTGAAACTAGCCGTTGAGAGGATTGGGGGGGGGGGGCAGGGGCGAGCATGGACAACTACAGGCTCACTGGCACATGGGCCACGGGTGGCACAACATGCACAATTGTGTCATACCGTGTTGGCTCGTGGACCTATAACCCCAAGCCCAGCACGATTTGGACCATTGTGTCGGGCCTGATACAGCCCACGTTTTGTCGTGCTGGGCTAGTCCAAATTCTAACCGAGCCGTGCTGGGCCGTGGGCCAATTTACACCTCTACTAACGGATGCTAATGATAAGGGTTGAGCTAGTCAATTGTTAGAAACAATAGGGGTAGCACAAGACAATAATTAAATATTGAGGGTTTAATTTAAAAATCCACTAAGCTTCCACGTAAAACTAATAAATATTAACAAAACTTGGTAAAAAACGCTGGAAGTAATGCATGCATGGATTGCACTCAGTTTGTTTCAGCTCAATTACGAATGTTATGATGCCTGCAACTTGGGTAGGTTGGGTTAGGAAGAGGATTAATTCAAACCTAATCCAAAGTTTTAAACCTTAATTTTGGGCTTAGATTAATTTAATTATTACTAAGAAAGTTAACTATAGGTTAATTTAATTATGCCTATAGCCTAATTTTATATATTTATTGATCTTTATGTATTTTAAATATTTAAGTGATATTTACAAAAAATTAAAACATTTAATCATTAACAAAGATAACTAAATAAAATAGAATACTAACAAATAATATGAAAAAATAAATATTTTATTAAGTAATTAGCAATAATTTAATATTATTTTTTTAAGAATATTGATATAATTAATCCAAATTACTAAATTAGTAAAACACTTCTGTAACAAATTATTAAAATAAAGATAAAATTATTTTAAACAACATTGTATTGTTCTCTTAATTATAATTAAGTTTTGGTTATTTCAATTTCAATGATAAAAGTCCCTGCTAGTACTTTGAAGTATAAAAGGGGCCATTACACTATGTAGGTCCCCATTATGGAGGATACAGATCTACATTGTGGCCACTTTCATATGTCATTTTGGAAGTTGCTTTCCGAGACTCATCAGCCAGAGATTTTACCATTGACCAAGTAATGGCCCCTACACTTTATTGGGTGTGCCCTCATCAAAGGAATGTACACCAAAAGGTAAGATTAGATAATTTAGTAAGCCAAGGGGATTTGATCGTTTTCGAAAGCTATGTTAAGAAAGTAGTCAATCTAGCTGATTTCCCTTCCACACAAGATCTTCCACCTGACTCTACTTTTATTTACCATTGTCTTGCACATGTACTAGAATACAAGTTGTAGTGATAGTAGTATTAGAGCTGTAGATTGTTTTTCCTTGACCCAAATAAAAAAAAAAAAAATGAAAACCTAATACAAGATAAGGAGATTAAGATAAACATAAGTCAATTGAAATGCTTTAGTAACATGCATCTTGGCCCACTGATTGAATCATAGAAAAAGAGATAACTTGCTGCAGGTTTAAGGTTGTTAAAGGGCTTAAAAGATCTAGATAAAGTGAAATTAATGGTGAAGTTGGACATGTCAATAAATGATATAGACATAGGATGATAGGAATATGATGTTTTTTATTTTATTTTTTCAAATCCCATCTAATTATAATAAACAAAAAAAGGCTCCCTTTAATTAGGTTTTAATTAGAAGGATGTTTTGTTTAACAAAACCAAAATAATAGGAGATAAGGCAACACAATTTGATTGGATGGCCCAAACAATTGACTTGAATAATATCCTAATAAGCTAAGAGTTGGCATTTTCCTTTTATTCACGAGGGCAACAAAGCTATAAATGAGCTTTCGTACTGGGAAAAGGAAAGCTTGGTACACAGCCCTATATAACAAGAGTTGGCCAAGACTCGCTTTCAGCTCTTCAGAATTAACGTTTCATCCATGATCACTTTCGCTTGAAAGTTGTGTGGTGTTGTTCTTTTCGGGCATTCCGTACATCTCCCTTTTTTATGCTTCACATTGCACTTATTATTGTGTAAAACCCACTATCACTTTTTATGAATTTTCTTATACTTACTATAACTTTTCAAAACTCCAAAACTCACCATAGGTAACGCTAACTTGACTAACAGACATCGTTAATTTACTATTTTACCCTTTATTATCTTCCATCTATTTTGCTATTTAACCTAAATGTTTGATCCATCACGCATGAGTGTGAATATTAAAATATCAGGACAGACACGTTGGCATCGTTCTTGTGTCAAGAACACTCGTGGCTGCCACATCATCAATCAGAACTCTTTTCCACAACCCTTAACACGCGAGGCTGTCTTGCACTGCTCCTGTTGCCTATAAATACAACCCCTCGTTCTCGTGGAGACTCATACACACACTCTCCATCTTTTCCTTAATTTGCTCCTTGCTGATCAAACTCTTTTCTCCCTTCAATGATGATAGTGATGAAGAATTCCAAGTTGGTGGGTCGATCGCTTCTAATTTTCTGAAGCAGTTGGGTCCTCGTCTCTTCTCTTTGGCCACCACAAGTGCTGTGATCAACGAGACGGTGAGAGGAATCCTCCTGATCAGAACTGCTATCTTCTACCATGCGGGTACGTTGCCGGTGCTGGGTGTGCGAAACGGAAGCACAATGGCCTTAGGTAGTACTGAAGTTCAGGAGAAAGAGCTCCCGAACGGCTCATTAAACGGTGATGGTCAGGACAAGAAGGGTTTCGTGAGCTATTGGGACATTCTTCCATAATAACATAGACAGGCATGGCCCATGCACGTATACGTAAATCCAAGCCCATCTAGCTTAACCCGTCTGACATACCAGATCTACTGGGTCTCTTGTAGGTGACTAGGAAAACCCTAATCTACTTCTCAAAAATAAGAATTATCCTAAACAAACTAGGATAATTCTAATCCTATCTCAAGATAAGAATTATCCTAGAATTGACGCAGATAAGCTCTATCTCATCTATGTATAGTCATATTGTAACTCACTCTTTGTAATTATAAATAGGGTTGATTCGACCCTAAGAAGGCAGGTTGGTTAAATTATTCTTTTATTCTGTCACTCTCTTTTATTTCTATTATTGTTTTTTGCTATTTTCCTTTTGCTTTAACTTGGTATTAGAGCCATGTCGACAGAGACATGCACACATGGTAGCAGCCCAGCAGCCTCCAATAGTGGCTCAACGTCAAGTAGTGCGCTCCCTTTAATCAAGAATGTTACTCATTATCTTCCTATTAAACTTGGAAGTGACAATTACCTGCTGTGGCGTGCCCAGTTCCTTCCCATCCTTCGACACCATCACCTATTGGAACTGGTAGAAGGGAAGAAGTCACTGCCTAAAGTCATACCCAATCCAGATGATACATGGATGATTGTAAACCCCAAATTCAAAAAATGGACAGACAACGATCAACTTGTGTTGAGTTGGCTGATCTCCTCTCTCATTGAAGGTGTTATGGTGGAAGTGGTAGGTCTGTCGACATCATTAGGGGTATGGACTTCACTTGCTCATAGTTATTCCACCCACTCCTGTTCCAGGGTACTGCAGTTGCGGAGACAACTGCAAAATCTTAAAATAGGGTCTCTATCTATTTTTGCATACATACAACGAGCTAAATCCATTGTTGATAGTCTTTCTACAGTATCTAAACTAGTTCTCAAATCAGAATTGGTACTCTACATTTTGTCTGGATTAGGGAGTGAATATGAGTCAGTAGTTACAACACTTACAAATCGACCAGATGCAGCAGATCTTGGTATTGCTGACATTATGGGAGCACTTCTGAACCATGAAAGCTGGCTTGAAGGCCTAGCTCTTACGTTAGACCCTCGAAGTGCAAATCTTGCAGGTGTTCCTCCAAAGAAAACTAATTTTCAAAAGCCTCCACAACAATTCTCATCAAATTACAATAATAATAGAGGTAAGGGGCATGGACGTGGTTCTCCACAATATAATCATCAGTCTTTTCAAAATCAATCACAACAATCTTCTGGAGGATGTGGAGGTAAAAATAATGTTACTTGTCATATCTGTAATAAATATGGACACAGTGCCCTGCGGTGTAAAAAAGCAAAAATATGCCTTTAGTTTTTTTGATAATTCTTGCAATGATCCTTTTGCCTTTCACGGAGGGGTAAATATCCCTTAGAATCAGTATGAGAATAATTTCAATCCCACCTGGTATCCGGACTCTGGAGCTACTCATCACATGACTCTTGATCTAGATAATCTGCAAAATTGCACCGAGTATATTGGACCAGATCAAGTGAAGGTCGGCAATGGTCAAGGTTTGAATATTCGTCATATGGTATCTTCTTCTATGATTTAAATCAACATGCTTTCTCTTCGAAAGATATTTGTCATGTTCCTTCTATCTGCAAAAATTTATTATTTGTTAATCTATTTACAAAAGATAATGACTTGTTTTTTGAGTTTCACCGTGACTGTTGCTATGTGAAGGATTATATGTGGAGAATCCTACTTCGAGGGGCCAGTAGAGATGGATTATACATCTTTCTTGCATCAGCTACAATTACTCCTGAAGATCTTATTGGAGAACGTGCATCACTTCGTGGTTGGCATCTGTGTCTTGGACATGTGGCTATGCGTAATGTATGAAAAGTCATTTCAAAGCTTGGTCTTCCATTTCTTCATTCTAGTGTTAATGAGTCTGTTTGTGATTCATGTCAAATGGGCAAGGGTCATAGAATGCCCTTGAAGTCTTCGAGTTCTTAGTCTAGGTGTCCTTTAGATTTGATTTTTTTAGATGTATGGGCGCCTGCTCCCGTTAAGTCGAATAATGGATTTTCCTATTATGTTACTTTTGTGGACGATTTTTCAAAATTTTCATGGGTGTATCCTATGGCTCGAAAATCAGATATCTATGATTTATTTGTTAAATTTAAAAGGCATGAAGAAGTTTTGTTTAATGCCAAAATAAAATTTTTTCAGTCAGACTGGGGTGGAGAGTATCGCTCTCTCCCAGTACTTAGATTCACAAGGAATCACACATCGATTGGCGTGCCCTTGTATACACGAATAGAATGGATCGGTTGAACGAAAGCACATACATGTGGTTGAATCCGCCTAATCTCTGTTGGCCTCTCCCCTTCTCCTTATGGGCTGATGTGGTAAAAACAACAATCTTTCTGACTAATCGACTTCCCACAGAAGTACTAAGTGGTATGTCACCTCATGAAAAACTCTTTCAGACTGCTCTTGATTATTCTTTACTACAGTGTTTTGGGTGTGCGCGCTATCCCTTTCTATGGCCTTACAACAAGAATAAGCTTTAGTTTTGGTCTCTTTAGTGCATTTTTATCGGTTATAGTACCTCCCACAATGGGTATCGGTGTCTCCACGTTCCTTCCGGATGTATTTTCATAGCTCGCCATGTTGTATTTGATGAGACTCTCTTTCCAGGAATTGATGAAGTGTTGCCAAACACTCCTCCTCTTGCTACAGGAACTTTCATTTCAGCACCTGCACCTTTACAACCTACGCCACCAGCAGTACCTCTGTTGTCACCAACTCCACCTACCCCTACATCCAGCTCTAATTCGGCGACTACTTCAGTTTCGGGACCATTGGAGCAATCCTCTCTTGCTCGGATACAAAAGTTTCGAAGCATTCAAGACTTGTTCGACTCTACAACACCAGTTTCTCAACCGGTACGCACCCACTCTATGTGTACTCATTCCATGGATGAGACCCTTCCTCGGTCTCAACTTGCGACAAGGTATCCAATCCCTTCTACCCTTCTCAGTCTCCTTTAGGAACAAGAGCCAAAAATTTTAATCAAGCTGCAAAGTCACCTAACTAGCAAGAAGCTATGCAAAAAGAATATCATGCCCTCATTAAAAATGATACGTGGCACTTATTCCGTATGATCCCTCCATGAACATTGTCGGAACCAAGTGGATCTACAAAATAATGAAAACGGCTGATGGAACCCTTGATCACTACAAAGCCTGGTTGGTCACCCGGGGCTTTAACCAGATACCTGGTCTTGATTACTTTGATACTTTTAGTCCAGTTGTCAAACTGGTAACCGTACGGACAATTCTCTCCCTTGCCCTTGCACAGGGATGGCCGGCTCACCAATTAGATATTGACAATGCCTTCCTTCATGGCATTCTGAATGAAAATATTTTTGTGCATCAACCAAAAGGATTCGTGGATCCTAGATATCTGAATCATGTTTGCAAGTTGAAGAAGGATCTCTATGGCCTATAACAAGCACTGCGAGCTCGGTATTCACATTTGAGTTTTGTTCTCAAACAGATGGGTTTTCGCAACTCCACTACTGATCCATCACTGTTTATCTTCTCCTCCAACAAATTGACCCTCCTTCTATTGGTGTATGTTGATGACATTATTTTGACCGGCAATTCTGCTTCCACCATCAGTAATTTCCTCACATCACTCTCTTCAATTTTTTCCCTCAAAGACTTGGGTTCCCTTCACTATTTTCTAGGCATCGAGGTAAGTCACAAATATAGCAGTTTGATTCTTTTACAATAGCTACATTTTGGATCTACTGCATCGGACCAACCTGGAAGGGGCCAAACCTGCAAGCTCGTCCATGTCTACATTTGTTCGCCTCTCAAAATCTTCAGGTGAACCCCTACCTAACCCCATAGAGTATCAGAGCATTGTTGGAGCTCTACAGTATGTCACCATCACTCGCCCAGATATCTCCTTCGTAGTCAATAAAGTCTGCCAGTTCCTTCAATCTCCTACTGATGAGCATTGGACAACTGCCAAGAGAATACTTTGCAATCTCAAAGGTACTCTCACTCATAGTTTGTATTTTTAAGGATCTTCGTCATGGCAATTAACCGCTTACATAGACGCCGATTGGGCCAGCTGTCCAGATGATTGACGATCTATAGGGGGTTCTGCAATTTATCTTGGCTCCACTTTGGTCTCCTGGAGCTCCAAAAAGCAGCACACTATTGCTTGCTCCAGCACCGAATCAAAGTTCAGATCTCTCGCCAACATAGTCACAGAATTGTTATGGATTCAGTCTCTGCTGCGAGACATTGGCTTTCTACCTTCTCCCCCTATTATCTAGTGTGATAATATGGGTGCTGCCCACTTAGTAGCCAACCCTGTTTTTCATGCTTTGATGAAACATGTGGAGGTAGACTTTCATTTCCTGTGTGATCTAGTCACCCAGAAGAAGCTTCAGATCGGGTATATTCCCACAGCTGACCAGATAATTGACATCTTCACTAAGGCACTCTCCACAACTCATTTTGTCTCTCTTTGGGACAAGCTTCTCGTCTCCTCGTTCAGCTTGCGGGGGGATAATAACATAGATGAGCATGGGCTCATGTATGGCCCAGGCATGTTTACATAAATCCAAGCCCATCTAGCTTAACCCATCTGACATATAAGATCTACTGGGTCTCTTTTAGGTGACTAGGATAACCCTAATATACATCTCAAAGATAAGAATTATCCTAAACAAACTATGATAATTCTAATCCTATCTCAAGATAAGAACTATCCTAGAATTGACCCCGATGGGGCCAGTTGTCCAGATGATCGACGATCTACAGGGGGTATTGCAATTTATCTTGGCTCCAATTTGGTTTCCTAGAGCTCCAAAAAGCAGCACACTATTGCTCGCTCCAGCATCGAATCTGAGTTCAGATCTCTCACCAACATAGTCACAAAATTGTTATGGATTCAGTATCTGCTACGAGACATTGGCTTTCTACCTTCTCCCCCTCTTATCTGGTATGATAATATGGGTGTTGCCCACTTAGTAGCCAACCCTATTTTTCATGCTCTGATGAAACGTGTGGAGGTAGGCTTTCATTTCCTGTGTGATCTAGTCACCTAGAAGAACCTCCAGATCCGATATATTCCCACAGCCGACCAAATAATTGACATCTTCACTAAGGCACTCTCCATAGCTCATTTTGTCTCTCTTCGGGACAAGCTTCTCGTCTCCTCGTTCAGCTTGCGGGGGGATAGTAACATAGACGAGCATGGGCTCATGTATGGCCCAAGCACATTTACATAAATCCAAGCCCATCTAGCTTAACCCATCTGACATATAAGATCTGTTGGGTCTCTTTTAGGTGACTAGGATAACCCTAATCTACTTCTCAAAGATAAGAATTATCCTAAACAAACTAGGATAATTCTAATCCTATCTGATCTATGTATAGTCCTACTGTAACTCACTCTCTGTAATTATAAATAGGGTTGATTCGACCCTAACAGGTCACCAAGGAGGACGGTACGGTGTGGAAGTGGAATTCATTCAGGGTACGCTCCTTTTCCTTTGCCTGAGCCGATGATATGTAAACGTAAAATACATTGGCCATTTGCCATTAGTGTAGACTTCTGGGGAATCCCTTGTTGACCAAGAAGTGCCGATCGATCTCCAGGCATATTAGAACACTTTCTTCAAGGTGAAGCTCGAGTAGGGCATGGTGGAACTTCTTCAGGAAGTCATTGGAATTGAGCATGGATGAATCGGCCGCATCGGGAAGTTGAGAGTAGCCCATGGATCGAGCGGCATTGACGAGAGCCTTCCATTCGATCGTGGGTAATATGTTCCTAAGAAACTCTACACTGAAATCGACTTCTTTCTCCACAAATTTCTCGACTACACTGAAACCATTCATGACACCTTTGATGTTGCAAGAGAACATGTTGTGTGTCAAAAGTCTCATTTCTCTCTTGGTCTGTCAACAACAACCAGAGCTCGGGAGAGGAAATCCCTACAAAAACAAATGGAAATCGATGATAAAGGGAGGGAGATAGAGGGAGAGGGGTTTCTGTGACAAAGTACAACTCGTCGTGGTCGGAGGGTCTTCTTGCTTCTCTTCTAAATTTTATTCAAAATCGAAGCAACAAACCTCATGATTCTGCTTGTTCTTTTTCTTCCCATTTGTGTACTTCCTTTTCTCTTTGAAGAGTTGAGTTGCAGAGCATCAGATTTGATGCCAAATTTCTCCAAGGAATTCTTTCCCGATGCTCCAAGGAATTCATTAGCACCACAATTGGGCATCAGTGCAGAAATATCAGCGGATGGGAATATTGATGTTAAGAGCAAGAACACTCTGGGACATTGAGAGCAAGAAAGGCTTTCAGTGAATGGGAATATTATATATGCAATAGGATTGGGCAGTTAAGGGCATTTCAGTCAATAAAATATTTTACAAGCTGACTCACCATTCAAGGGCAGTTTATATATGCAATGGGAATATTTGCTCGTTCTTCGTTAATTTTTTCAATTTTAATAAAAAAAACACACAAGGAAATAAGGTTTTATATTAAATTTGTTTAGACTTAACTATCCAGTAACTAAGTAGATTTAATAACTTGGATCCTTGACCACAGAACTGTAGTGGAAGCTAACAAATGCTTCAAGAGTGAGATGACCATAAGGCTGTGTTTGTTTACAATGCAAAAGCAAAAAATGATCATTGCATATCAAGGACACGACGGTTCAAGGGAATTAATGCAAATTGGGACAGGATTACTAGATCCATTTGCATTTATGTCTTTTGGTTATTAATGCCGTAAACATTGTGGAAAAGAAAGGGGTTGGTATTCCAGAAAACCCAAACAAAAAAATCGGTAGTTCTAGTGCTCTGGATCGTTGAATTGAGAATGGATATATAGAGAGAGAGAGAGGTGTCCCTTTTGCTGATGAAAGGTTGAAGATGGTGAGCATTGTCTCAATCAATGTTTTCGAACCGCGGTAGAGTGAGAGTGAGAGAGAGAAAGAGGTGCCCAAGGTTGAAGATGGTGAACATTGTCTCGATCAATGTTTTCGAACCGCCGTAGAGAGAGAGACAGATGCCCCTTGCTGATGAGAGGTTGAAGATGCTAGCTGAACATTGTTTCAAATTCTCAATTGAATTACTATGGCTAGCTCAGATCTGGTTGATTGTCCTGAGATCTTCGATTTCTTGGTTGGAATGTCATTTTATAGATGACATTGATGGCAGTTTCCTCTCACATAAGAAGAGACAAAGAAGAGAGTAAATGTTTACTTTGGATTAAACTTCATATGCCCAAAATTGATGGAGTGAGGAGTAAAGTACAAATATGTACAGTATAAATACATATAAAATATTTTGTAAGATTTACATTTGTACTGCTTTCAAACTCAGCTTCAGTAATTAATCTATGTTTTTCCATGAAAAAAAAATTGCAGCTTTGACTTTACAAGGAATGTCGGCAATGGCTTTATAAATATGAGATGCCATTATGTTGCAAGTGTGGTTGGTGAAGATGCCAGCTGGTCTATCATTTTCTTTGTTTCTGTGAAAAGAGCCTTGAATCGAAAATTGCTAAGAATATCAAGTACTATTGCAACAGAAACTCATATATATATAACACTAATTATAAACAACCCATGCATCGACTACTGCCCTTAGTTCTGCCATATCGTTTGTGCATTTACCATAAAAACCACATGAGGCAAAGGCCAAGTTGAAAGCATTCCTTTTGGATGTAATATTTATCCCGATTTCCTTGAACCACAACTCAAAGTTGCAGAGAGATTGTTTTAGAGACTTGAGTGATTAACCTTAAGTCGTACGCCTTGCCTTTAGTTGTCATTGTCTCCATTTCATCACTGCTTTTGTCTTCATTGCTATGGAATAGATTTTCTCCTGCATATATGTAACTATATATATGGTATGTGTCCCTTCTCAAACTTCTCTAAGATTCACCAATTAATGCATGCTATGATTATCCAAGTGGGTTAAATTTTCTTGTCTATGACAATGCTAGGAAGTGGATTTTTTTAATCTCATCGGCAATAGTGGAACACATTTGTAATTGTTGAAACATCCAAATAGCTAGCCATAGAGCCCTGGTTTATGGCACAAGCCACGAAGGGTTCATCTTTTGGTCAATGGGATTTTTGTTCCCAATTCTTTTTTCAGATTTATGTAGGGTTTATAGAAAATTTATTTTTCTTAGGTATCGCTTATCTGGGAAGTGGCACCCATCTCTCAGATGGACAACTAACTTTCCCACCTAGGAGGAAAGTTGTCAACACTTGGATAGGACAAAATTGTTCTTTTAAAAATGCATTTTTATGGCTAAAATAGTCATTATTTTATTTACCTGAGAAATAAAAAACACAGGTAAATGCACTTATAAAATGCTTACCCGGGTAAGTAATTTCCCGAAAAGAGAACGGGGGCCCAAGATTTAACAACTGAGTAAGCTCTGGTTCCCTATCCTTCTTAAATGCTGAAAAATAAGAAGAAACATAATTTTTTTTCCTTGAACCAATAACTGATTTCCCATGTGCTTTTTCCTTGTGAAGTTAAAAAATGTTTTCTTTACATGTGTCGTATGCTTGGTTTTAAGAGAATAACATATATATAAACTGTATGAACAAATTAATGCACAGACGAGTTAATTATTATGGAAGTAACAAATATATCCAGCATAAACTCTTTTGTCAATTGATGTACGAAATTTCAAGGTAAGTATTTTGAAAAAAAAAAAAAAAGCATCTTCATAATAATTCTGATTTGCTTTATATCATTTCTCCATGTAATTCCTTGTGGTCATTTTAATTTTTACAAATGGCTTATACTTGAAGCATTGCTTGATAGAGACAATATGCTTAGCTATGACCTAAGAAATTTGTTAATAGAACCTTCTTCACACGTTCCCATGCTTGTATGCTGGGTTATTCTCCCTTTGTTCATTTTTCTTTCATGGGAGGCCTCTTTCCTTGTCTTTATTGAGTATATACATCTTAATGTTCTTTACTGTAATGAATGAAAGGGACATATTACACCAACCATCAAGAACAACTCCTATCGTAAAGGGCTAGATAATGATTTTTTTGGTTAAGTTGAAGCTGAAAGAAGCTGCTGGGTGATGGAGATCTTTTAATTTGTTCATCATATTTTCTCAGTTCTAAAATAATCAAGATCTAGATATAAACTATTTCTAAATCAAGGTGATGGAATACCTGGCACTCTCACTCTCTCTCTCTTCCTCTCTCTTTCCCTCCAATTCGACAAGAAGAAACAAACAATAGAGAGAATTTAAGAGGAACGAGACGCTCAGGTGCACATGACAGTCCACAACCAAGAGATAGGTGAAGTTCCCAAATAATTAAATTTCCAAGATAAGCTAGCTCTACTTTTCCAAAGAATTGCCACTGTCGTCATATAACATTCATATTTGGAGAGAAGTTCTTTCATCGTTTTACTCAAATTGGTATTCTTGCATATATATAGCTGGTGATGCGACAGCTGACTTACTAACACAATGAAAATCAAAGCTACTCTTTTGAATATATGCAATAACAACAGAGGTCACATTTGTGCCCCACAATGCCCCACAGCACATCCCCACCTTAATTGTATCGGGAACATGTTCCAACAATAAGTATGGGAGATGACGAGACATCACCTAGAGATGCTCCCAATACAAGGTGAGGATGTGCTGTAGGGCATTGTGTGGCGCTCCCTTGTGGGGCGCAAATGTGAATTCATTACATCTGAGTACTGCAACCTAACTGTGGAAGGCCATGGCTTCTCTTCCTATCGTCTACCAATGTCATCGATCAATGATGCCCCTCAATTAGGGGTGAGCAAATGAGTAGGTTCTACTCAGAACCGAATGGAACCGACCTCGAACCAGTCTTAAACCGACCCTACCCGATTTGTTACAATATAAGGTCTAGTTTCAAATTCTTCAAACTGACTGCTATCTAGGTCAGTTCCAGTTTCTAGGGGTTTACCACTTTACTCTATTCGAACCAACCCAATGAACTGGCCTTGGTTGGTCTGGCCTTGGAACCAAACTTTCCTTGAAATATACTCCAAAATATTTATAAGGATATGAATATTTGAGCCCAAGTACTCATGGTTACAACTTACAAAAGCCATGGTCTCACATGACCATCCATTTGCTTAAGTGAATTGATCATTTGTTTTCATTTTATAATATTTGTATATGTATAATAAATGATATAAAAGGTAATATTTATAAAATTTAAATTATAATGACAAATTTTTGATCATATATTAATATATTATGATAATCTACATATTAAATAATCAATTTAATCAATAAAGATGATATAAGTTTTAAACTATATATTATCATTATTAAAAATCACGTTTTTGAAGGAGATGTTTCTTTTTTTTTTTCCCTTGAAGGGGAGGGTACAGAAAGAATAGGTTCTACGGGTAGACCCTGGAACCAACCCCGGAACTGCCAAGACCAGAACCGACCTTCACAGGATAAGTTTCAGTGCCAAAAACCTAAAATTAACCGACCCCTATAGGATAGATTCCAGGTTCTGTGATGAAACTGAACTGGACCAAACTAACCCATGCTCACTCCTACCCTCAATAATGAAATGCCTTTCCTAACTATGTTTGAAATAGAAATCCCATGGAATTAATGAAGTCTATCATAATCTAAATGTTCCATTTTTTACGAACTTGTCTTGAAGATATGACAGTTTTCAGGGTATTGATAACATCTGATGTTGCTGAACTAAATGAATTATTGTCTTGTCCTCTAGTGGATAAGTCATTAATTTAGTGGGTTCTCAGCTCCTTTTATGGATAAATGGTATGCTGAGTTAACCATTAAATCTATAAATTTTTATTATATTTATATGTCTCTGTTATATATAAAAGACAAAACAATAAGTCATTCAGTTGAGCCATTTAAGTCATTAAACAGGTTCCCTCAGACTTTTTGTAGAGCTCGTGGAATTGGTACATGGAATATTACTTTCCTTTCCTTTATTTTTCACCAACTTCTAAGCTCATTAATATTTCTACAACTTCTGTGTTGAATTAGATAATTTAGAGGGGTAGCAGGATTAATTTTAAAGGCCAATTTGCCTAAAATGTAAAATAAAGTGATAAAGATGTAAATTTAGTTCATTTGAGAGATTCGAATGGGACTAATTGAATCAATTGGTTGGTTTGGAATTAATTAGTGATAAAATAATTTCACATTTCCTTAGCATTTTGGCATATGAATTTAAATGAATTTATTATATGAATCCCAAGAGAACCATTTTTGTCTCCATTAGCATTCTTTTTCTAGCTAAGGAAAGATAATCATTTCATCAAGTAGTTTCCAAACGTCCCACAAGGAGAATCTGAAATGAAGTGATAACATTCAGAAAATGCCTTTCAAGAATAAAGAAGAAAAAGCATGTCATTATTGATGCATGTGACATGATTTCTTTACCAATTCTTATCTATTTAGACTATGTTTGATTTGATAGAAAATAAAAGAGAAACAGAATGTTAAGAAGGGAAAGTTCCTAACAAAATTTCTGAAATCCCTAACCTTCCTTCAACTTTTATCGTTCTTTCTTATTTTCTATTTAACCAAACACAATGCAAGTGAATAAAAAGGACTAGTGGCAAACAGTATGAAAATAAGTGTGGAAGCAGGTCTGGGTCTATAAAAGAATAATAAAACTAGGTATCTCTCCTGTATACAAATCCCAAAATTGGTGGCAGAAGAGCCAAGGAGCCGTCCTACCTACTTCACTAGTTATCCAAGAATTGCCTGAAAGCCTTAATTCTACTATTCCAAGTGAGAGGTTACAGTGATGGATCTAAAAATGCAGAATCTGGGTAAGAACAAAGTAATTGGATCAAGTAATCAAAGTTGAGACATTAAGAAAAAAAAAAGAAAAACATTAAAGCATGTACTAAAACATAAACTTTTTGGAACCCTAGAACCAATGGGTAAGGAAGAGATACAAAAAGCTTGGAGAAATAAAATCCAAGACAAGATAAAAAAATTAAAAAAGGGGAGAAATTGAGAAATAGTCCTCCATTTTCTCGAGGATATATACCAGGAGTTTGATCGATATAGACTAACTGACTAAGGACTCTTTCACTCTGTCTCTCTCTCTCAATTATCTGCCTTTAGCTCAGCAACTTTAGCCTTTACTTTTTCTTTTTTTTTTTCTTGATTTATTATTTATTTTGAGGAAGAGATGGTAATTTGGATCCGTAAATATAATGGGTAAATAACATGGGCGTTCAGGCCATCAATGAAAGGGATTGTCTTTATATGGGAGAACGATGGGTTAGATGCGTTAGAAGTGATCAGCTTATTACAATACCGATCTCTCTCTCTCTCTGTGTATGTATGTGTCTTTCTCTCTCCATCCACTACACTCCAATTGCTTACTTCAAAACCACGGTGATATCTACTCGGTGCTATGGTTCTTGTCTCCTTCTTTCCCAAGATCCAGCCCCTTGTATTAAACCTCTCATTCAATAGTCCAATTCTCTCCATGTTAATCTCTCTGCTTTAAATGCAACTGTCGCCATGGCTGCAGAGCTTGGCCTACTGTCCATGATCCAACTCCAGAAACTGGCTCAGTCTCAACAACAACAACCTAACCCTAGCTTAGCCGCTGGCTCTTGGATGTGGAACGCAAAGCAAGCTCAAGACGATGATGATTCATGGGAGGTACGCGCTTTCGCTGAAGACACCGGTAACATCCTGGGCACTACATGGCCCCCTCGCTCCTACACTTGCACCTTCTGCAGACGAGAATTCCGATCCGCTCAGGCGCTCGGCGGTCACATGAACGTGCACCGTCGAGACCGTGCCAGACTCCGTCAATCGCCTCCTGCTTCTGCAGATCCCTCCTCATCTTCCAATTCCTCATCTACTTTCCTTATCCCCACTCCAGAATTTGCTCCCAATGGCGCCTACTGTCTTCTTTACCCTCTGCCAAGCCCTACCAACTCTTTCACACCCACGTCACTGAATAGGTGCATGGACTCACCCCCTACTCTTCTTTCTCTGCCCAATTATTCCACAAACACCTTAGTCCCATCTTGCCCACCTTCCATTAATTTCCCAGCTTCTACAGATATCCAGGCTTCGTCATGTCACTCTGCTAATAAGCTGGAGCCTTCATTTTCTGTCGACGATAACTACAATTATAACTACAACAAGGAATTGCCGGTTGAGGAGCTCGATCTAGAACTCCGGCTGGGGCAAAGGCCACCATCGCTGTAGCATGAGAGAAGAGAATTGTTGCGTTTTTTTTTGGTTTGTGCTTGCTCATCATCAGTATGTGTAAGATATATACACTCTACTTCCTAATTAGACAGTATGTAAAAAAAAAAAAAAAATCCTGAATCCTGGTTGATACTTCCATGAGTGTTTGATTGAAGATGTAGTAATGGCATAACAAGGGCGACAGGGAGGAAGGAGCAGAAGAAGAAGAAACCCTTTCCCGAGATTGTAAATTAACACAGAAAGGAAGGATTTTGATTTATGAAAGATCATTATGAACGAGGATTAGGGTTTGGTGATGGATGGGTACAGTCTGCAGTGCAGTGTCATTTTCCACCACGCATCAAGAGTCTGCAGGTGATCCATTCCCGTGGGGACTATATCTATGACACATAAGGTAGGCTATTTGCGCCTTTTGTTTGAAAGAACTACCAAATTGCCACTGCCTCCATTTTAATAATTAGCCATTAATTTTGGAAATAAATATTGTGCATTTCTTGGTATAGCTGATTAATGAGGTTCTGTATTTTGATTATTCGATTAAACAATGGTTCTTCTACCCTTGAAGAGGAGATGCAATAAGTTTCTGCAATTAAGCAGAAGGGAGAATTCCAATTTCAGGTGTTTAAGTTGGGAGAATTTGGGTAAAATCCTTCTTCTCCTTAAGCTGTAAACAAATCATTTTGAACTTTTCATCTTTATCTGTCTTTTTTGCTTTCTCCCCCCTTTGTTTATATCGATCCTTACAGGGAATGATGCTGCACTATCTGGTCAAATATAAATCTTTGTTGCCTCAATGCAATCATTCTGAAAACAATTTTCTTTTTTTGACTCTCTTAGCAGGTCTACAGATCAAATAGCCCATGATCATCCAATTAAATTAAATTTATATACATATATACTTAATGTAAGGCCTATTTTGTAGAAAAATGGAATATACATAAAATATTGTTAAAACAAAAAAACAAAAGAGCTAACTGACAATATAATTTTGATGACAGATTATCATGACAGCACTCATGATGATGTTATAACAATTTATATCCGATTGTCTGACATGCATTGCCCCAATTACTAGGGTTCTGGATTCCACATTAGAACTTATCAATAATTGGTTTAGTTTCGCTTCATATACTATTCTCAGTTAGGAATGAATCCAATTTGGATCCATTAAAGGGTCAAACAGACATATATAATACAAATTTTTTCAGTAATTACTAAGCAATTGTATGTTGAAATGTAGCTTATTTTGGAAACTCCTATAATAAAGCATATTTGTGATAAACTTGTCTTTCAAAACGGGCAAGAAATAAGATGTATAGAATATATAAACACAAAGACATGTAGATAGACAGATGCTTAATTTATGGTTTCTAAAAGAATTTTGGTCTAGGCCAGAGATATTTAGGTTTTACTAATTTGAACATAGTTTAATTCTTCTTTTTTTTTTTGAATGGGTAATATTTCAATTGCAGCTTCAATTCTTAGGCTTGAATAGGGATTAATTAACCCAGCTGGGCCTTTTTTTTTTGGTAGAAAACCCAGATGGATTTAGATGACCCTTCTTGAGCAGCAAATTTAGATAAAAAAAAAATGAAAAAAGAATTCAGTGGCCTTTTCATTCTGTTTAATAGTCTGACAGGGTATGGAAATCAGCAACAAGTGTTATAACGCAACCATATTTCTGATCCTTACCGTCTTATAAAAATCCTTTACATATGGTGTTTGATATCCTATTATAGGATAGTAATGATCAGAAGTACAACAATAATAGAATCCATGGTTATTTTTCCCCAAATTATACCTAAAATTACATATCTCTATCTAAATATCCATATACGAAGTTGAAGTTGACCCTTTAAACTCTAATAACTAAAAATCACAATGGAAATTGACTTTATTGCTTATTATTTGTTATAGAACATATAAAAGATTTGTTAATAAATTTATTATGCATGCATTATTTTATGTCATTTAGAAATTCCATTTGTAGGTATACATGTATTATACTAATTTTTAAAAATATTAGCTTGTGTTTGGTTTAAAGGAAAAGGTAGGGTATAGGTTTCCCTAACTTTTCCTATCTCTTCCTTCATTCCAAACACAGTCTAGGTTTGCTTTGCACACGCATCTTCATTTATTATTTAAGGAAAAAAATTGCCTCTTTTTGTTTTCCAATAACATTGATATCAATTTCAATGTAGGAAAAAAATCAAAGAAAAGCTAAAAATAGAAGAGGGGGAAAAAGAGAAAACATTAACTTAGGCTGTGCTTGATTTGAAAGAAAAGGTAGGGAATTTTTTTTTTCTTTCAAACCAAACACAGTCTTAAGTTTTATCCTATCCAAAAACAATAAATGTTGCAAACTGTGAGAATGAATAATCTAAAGGCAGCAACAAACTAACTTGATTAAGGAGGAAAAGTAAAATTACTTTTGGTTCTCTTTTGTACTCTCTTTAATAATGATGAAAAAGTATTGTAGAAATGATGGTCCTTCAACTTCTTTTATTTTTACAATGTCGCATTTCCAAGAAAATAAACTATAGTGTGGCAAACGACCACAATGATACTTCTCAAGGAACTTATTTATATATACATTTTAATTACTTAAGTGCCTTATATATATAATAAAATGCAGTATTTTTATAAAGTTATTAGTAGCTAGATATCTTTTGGGTAGTAAAAGAATAAAAATTATTAGAAGAGAAAAAAAGAGAGAGATACAAAAAGAATTGGTTTCTCAAGATTTTACTAGAACATGGGAGTTATTTATTTATACAATATTAATTTTAAGGTGGCCTATTATATTTGATCTTAAAATATCTTCAAACAGGTACTTGTATTAACTACATCCAATTATGATTTATTAAGTAGACCACAATAAACATTAAGGCTCCATTTGGAAGGAGTACAAATACAAATATGTAGAGCGCAAAACCTTATATTTTGTAGTATTTTGTATAGATTTGTACTGTACATATTTGTATTTATACTCCTTTCAAATTAACCCCAAGTCTGAATTTGGAAAGAGTACAAATGCAAATACATACAAAAATAATACAAAACACTTTGCACTCTAGGTATTTGCATTTGTACTCCTTCCAAACTGAGCCTAAGCAATATAAAGTAGATCTGCAATTGGGGTCCTACAGGCTATGTGAAAACTGCTGGACTAGGGAGTTGATAGATAGACAGCTAGTTTCTAGCTTTATTGCACTCAGTAAGAACTGATTGGTGTGATTTTTTTTGCTCATTATCTTAAATGGTAAAATTGAATTTATTCTACTCAAGTAATATCCTAGTGATATTTCATTCTTTCCATTTATATGCATCAAATTTCGAAAGGGTTACAACATTTGAACAATTGCCTGTCCCAAGATGGTAAGGGTTACAACATTTTAGTTTTAGGGGACTTTTCAAAACTGAACTTTAGCCTCTTGGCTAAACTAATATGCTGTGAAAGTGAATATGGTAGAAGGATGAATTTAGGGTTCAACGTACATACTTTCTTGCAGAAGCAATTGATTGCATACTATTAGGACGGGATCGATCCCTTGTGAGCAAAAACTCTACATACACCCTGAAATGAAATCATGGGAATTCAACCGCATATTAGGAATCTCTCTCCAGGAATTTAACATGCAGCACGGGAGATGTTCCCGATGTAGGACTGGATGCTATGTGAGAAGAGCTTTTGTTTAGAAGAGATCCGGACTCTACTGTATATTAGTATAGGTACCCAGTGGTACTGATGACGACCAATAGTAGTTGTAGTACTAGTAACAGTAGCATTAATGGAGTGATAGTAGTATAACAAGAGGAAGAAGAAGTCAGTAATAGTGGTAATAAAAATTAATTGGAAAAGAAAGAGAGGGTGCTGTCTTATTCTATAGGACCAAAATCTTAATAGTAATTGTCGGCCCTATGGGATTCTCTAAGGATGCAGATGCACATGGATAGCTCTACAAACCCTTCAGCGCTGCACCCACCTGATCGAACAGGAAAATGGAGATCCTTTGGTAAACAAAACAATAAACCAACCCCAAAGTCTCCAAGAAAGCAAACCCAAACCCTTACCACCCAACACAGATGTTTTCACGGCTTGGCCTCTTATGTCTGATGGCAACCACTCAGTTAGGTTTCTTCAACTCATTCTATCACCAAGCTGTCACACAATAAATAACCTCGTTTTCTCTATTTAGTTTTTGTAGAAAGAATTTTCAACTTTTATCTAAGGATGATTGGGGAAAGCATGCCTCATGACCAAGCTTCATATATGGGCCCTAGAAAGTAGAATCCTTACCCTTCATTTTGGGTGATCTATGCCATCAAAATTCGAGGTGGTGCAATTAACTCTATCATTCAAATCTGACTGCAACACAAGCAGTATATAGTCCATGCTTCAATATATGTTTAGTTTTGCTGAAAGACAAAGTGATACAAGTTAAAAGCTTCAAGAGAGAAATGGAAGCTCAAGCTCAAGACGCGTGAGAAAGACATTTTCCCCTGTTCATATTTTGGTCTGTTTTTTGACCTTGTGCTTTCCTGCTGGGAAATGTTGAGATGTCCCTTTGGAGTAGTTAGTACATGAGTGCAAGAGGTCTATTAAGTCATGAGATAATAAACCCCACCACCACAAGCCTCACCTTCACGTGGGCCCCGCTGAAATCCCACTGTGTGGAGACAGAGATCCAGCTAAGGGAAAAGAAAAGAAAACACAGTAGCCTGGATGATTTTTATGTGCACCAGACATCACAGAGTGATTGGTCCCCTCTCTCCTCTCTGCAAGAAAGATGCATATCATCTCTTATAACCATGAATTCAGTGTCGATGAATGGCAAATAAAGACGTGTTCAAAGTTCAAACAAAACCCTAATAAGAGATCAAGCACCCACACACACACCAAAGCCGAGACCCTTGGCTTTTGCCTGACAAGGTGAGTAATAGATCGACCAAGATTCTGAAGTCACAGGCAGACAGACTGAGAGAGAGAGAGAGAGAGAGAAGCAGGCAATATATGATATTAAGTGGGGGGGTGGGGTCGTTAAAAGTTATGCGTGTGGCAGCTGGTTTTGAGGTTTAGTCCTCTTCGGTGCATGGGCTCGTATTCTGAGACACCAATCAGTAATGATTGCCTCCTCTCATCTAGTCCTCATCCCTGTGTTAGAGGGGAGCTATCAACTCTAATATCCAGCTCTTCCATTAAACAAAAAAACAATGAGCTGTGTCTGTTACTGATCTACTGTATTTGAATTGAATCCTCTCACGACCACGAGCCAACTTGTTCATGATTGTACTTCAATTCATCAGCGCTAGCTATTAGAATTCAGAAATAACTTTGGGTCCTTTTCCCGTCCAAAACGGTGAAAAACCTGGTGATCATTCTTCACCTTCCAGCGTGCGTGCAGTAATAAGGCATGGATTGGACCGGGCCAAAGTTCAACTGCAAGTCTGTAACTCAGCCAAAAGCTAAAAGCTTAAAGCTTGGCCGAATTAATTCTTTTCCTGGTTCAACTGCTTATCAAGCCAAACGCCAAAGCCTGCTGGGCTAGCCCGAACTTCAAGGTTCAAGTCCGCCCATTCATGTATTGGAGGGAAACAAAAGGATGAATAAAGTCATCAGGTGTACTTTTAAAACTGAAGCAATTAAGAATGGCAGAGATCACCAATTCATCATCGATCCCAATACGCTTTTGCTTCATCTTCTACCTACTAAATATTAGCATGAAAAATTTTGGGTAAAATACTTAAAAAACTTATCTTTTGTTTGAAAATTTAGTCAAAATATTCTTAAGTTTTTGATAATGGACAAAATCTTCTCATGCCGTTACAATCTACTCATATGTGATGGCAAGTGACATAAATTCCAGTTTTATTTATGATTGAAAAAATATCCATTTTAACATTTATATTATTCTTCAATTTTTCATAACATCTTTACAAGCGTGAATTGAGCTCACCTCGCATTCCTTGAAATGGAAACAGACGACACCTTTCTATTTGGAATCATCTCCTATTATGGCATCATATATAGATCTCTCCTAGATTGAAAGCTAAAACAAAGGAACTAATTCTATCAAATAGGATACGGTTACGTGGATGGTTCCTCTGGCCATGTGTTCTTATTCCTCCAAGTACTCACTTCTGAGTGCACATATCACTGCTGCATTTGTCTAGATAAAACACTCTTCTCCTATGAGTAATGCAGATATATGTATATATTTTATGATATTGCTTTCAAAATTCAAAGAGGGGAGGGTGGACACTCAAGTCTTGAGATATTTCTCTCTGATCTCCCCCTGTCATATCAACAGGCACTCCAAGAGTCTTTGTTTCTCTCTCCCCCTCAGAGAGTGTCCATCTCTGAGTTTTGAGAGGTTTTCTCTCTCTCTTTTTTAAGAAAGTCTCCATGTCGGGGTTGTCCTCCCGTCTCTCCTTTTCTTCTCTGTTTTCTTCTTCCCTTCTTTGTTTCCCTCGCTTCTCTCTTTTCCTCTTGATTAACTCAATCCAATCCTCCACTCTCTTTCGTTTCTTCTCTTTTTTTCTCTTTTCTTTTTTTTTTTTTTTCTTTTGTTCATTTTTGTAGGGATTTTAATATAGGAGGCGGAGTGTTGGGCGCTGGCCTTAATCGCTACTTTGATTCACTGCTGGTGGTTGTTTCCTTATTTTCCTTCACCAGCACTTACAGCTTTGGGTGGATCCATCTGATGATAACAAATCCGGTGATTACAATTCTAGGTGGTTAACGTTTCAATTGGTTCCAATTCTGGTGACAATAGTTCTGGCAGTTTCAGTTCCAGGTGGTTAAAGTTCCATTTGATTCCACTCCTGACGATAATAGTTCTGACAGTCTTAGTTCCGGGTGATTAAACTTCCAGTTGGTTCCACTTCCGGTGATAACAGTTCCGGCGGTTATTTTTACTGGGTGGTTAAACTTCCAGTTGATTCCAGTTTTGACAATAACAGTTCTGGTTTTAGAATTTTAAAGTTCTAGTTAGTTCCATATCGTTAAAGTTTTGGCAGTTATAGTTTTGGATGATTAAAGTTATGACGAATTGCTACTATATTTATCCCTCTCTTTTAGTGATTGGAGATGCTCTCATTTATCTCTTCTGTTGGTGATTCTACCTCGCATTTTGTCTATTGTAGAAGTTTATTCATTTTTTCCTTTATCCACTATAAATATTTTGTTCTTTGTAGAGACTTGTATTCTTGCTTTGTACTATTATCACTTCTCGGTTTTCATATAATGTTTCTGTAATTTCTTGCTTGGTATTGTGACCACTACTTTGTATTCATACAAATTTCATAGTTGAATGAAATATGATGTTTTGACTTTAAAAAGAAAAGAAATAGGGGAAGGTGTTGTTGCACGTATGCTGTTAAATAATAGCGGAACATTTCTTCAGTTAAGATCATGCGCGATGGAAGTTATTATTGCCAAAACATTGGATATGCAAGCTCTATTGTTTGTTGTTGATTAAATAATAGCGGAACATTTCTTCAGTTAAGATCATGCGCGATAGAAGTTATTACTGCCAAAACATTAGATATGCAAGCTCTATTGTTTGTTGTTGAGGTAGCCAACTTATATCATAATATGCAAATCTCTAGTTTTTCATTCATGGGGAAATGTATCAAGCAAGAATAAGAAATATTGCAACGTCTCGAGGCTTATTGGCTGGTATGTATCTTACATGGGGCTTCCCAATACGCTCCCACAGGGGGTATTTCGGGGTTTGTCTTAGTTCAATGGCTAAACCAGCCTTAAACCGATCTTTCTGAACCAGTTTCAAAGAAAAACTAAAAAAAATAAAAAAACGAGCAATGTATCGGCATATATCGATATTTTGAACATTGGTTTCAAATGCACAACTGTAAGTGTTGCGAGGACGATGTAAGGACAAATTTTTTGAGACTGAATCTGAATTTAATTTATTCATTTCTTAGATGCAAAGACAATTGCTACAATTCATAGTCGGATGTCTTTTTGTTTATCCACGCAGAGATTGCATGTCTTAGGCTCATATTGTAGCTCAAAGGAGTTTACACTCAAATCATTTTGGAGACAAAATAGGGAGGTCTAGGGGTGTACAATTGGTCGGTTCTGTTAAGTTCGATTCTGTTCAAATCAATGACCTAATTGGCTATTCAGTTTTACCATTTCCTCTAAGCGAACCGAACTGGCCCTAACAAAATTCAGTTTAGTTTGGTTTGGTTTTCATCAGTTCGATTAGACCCCGGTTCCACAAAAATGACAAGCATTTAATAAGTGTTATTAATAAAAAGTTAAAATAGCCCCAAAACCCAATGGTTTTAACTAATTAATTATTAACCATTATTAATCAAAAGTTAGAATGACCCAAAAGCCCAATGGTTTTAATTAATTAATTATTATTAATTAAAATCTAAAATAGGCCCAAAGCCCAATGCCAATGGGGAATTGGTGATTTGACAATTTTCAAAAGTAATTAATGATTAAGGAACAATTAATAATGAGTCTAGGTTTTAATTAACTATTATTAATTGTTCATTGGAAAATATAATAATTAATTGGCATAAAGTATTAAATAAAAAATTAATGTTCAATATACTTAAAAAAATAACAACATTAATTCGGTTTTTGGTTCAGTTCAGTTGAAAATTTTAGTCAAATTATACCAAAAACGAAAACTAATTTAAAAAAAAAAAAAAAACTGAACCGAATCAATAGCCAAATTAATCGAACTCGATTATCTTATTTGGTTTAGTTCGATTTGGTTTTCGGTTTATCAATCGAATTTGAACACCCCTAGCCCTAGGGAATCTCCGTATCAATAACCTTGTAATTAATTAAATTTATGTCAGTAGCAAAATAAAAAAAAAATTAAGAAGAATGAAGAGTAAAATTGTGGTTGTGATAGGTTACAACATTCTCTGGTGAAATTTCGTCTGATTTAGGATTATTTAACACGGTTTCCAGTAAAAATTTGACACTCAAATGTTGTTTATCGAAATATTTTCATTTTAAAAATTAAATAAAAAAAGATAAAATAGTTTTTTCCACCTTTTCCATTAACAGTTGCTAACTAACAATTGTTAATTGTCTACAAATCTAAGATACTTTAAGTAATTTTTCAAAGTTTAGTCCATTTAATAAAACATAAGGATAGTTCACCCAAAACTTTTTTACTCCTCTCAAGTTTTAATCACAAGTAAATAACAAATTTAGTGGGGGTGGGGGGTGGTTTCTCATTCTCCACATCCTACAATTGTAGGGTACCCTATATTAACATGGGCCTGTTTCAGCTGTTAAAAGACGGTTCTCTTTTTGTTGTGGATATAGCTTCTAAAGAGTGTGACAAGTTGCCTTTTTAAATAAGAAAAGTTTTCTAGACAACCATATATCCCTTTCCGACCACCCTACCTAGTAAATTCTCCCAGAAGCAAACCATCCATCAGATAGGTGACTCTTTGGATTCTCCACGTGGGCAGTTCTGCACTCCACGTCAGCTTTTATAGTATGGACTTTTCCTCTGAAAATGCCAATTGTTGATGTTCCAAAAGTCATACTTGAAAAGGAAAAAAGGAGGTAGAATTGAATCATAATATGTGCACTCACGAGTGTGTACAGCCTTGTGGGTTATGGATCATGAGTCCCTCACATCTTAAGAGAAGAGATACATGTTCCCTCATGATTCTTGCACAAGGGCGCATGCCACCGGTTGCTCCTTCCCATTAAAAGATAAAGTTTTCGGAAAGGGATTTCTCTGCTACTGGGTTGAAAAAAAATTAAAAATAATAAAATCTATTGGGTTCAAAAAATAAAATAAAAATTTGAATTTTGTTTCCTGAAAAAGTATTAACCACTTTTGCTACGACTTCGTCCCAGCCCTGTGTAAACCAGGAAATCAAGGCCTTCAATGCACTGTTTGGCCTCACACCTTGGATTAGATGAAGTGAAGTTGGGGTGGGGCCACAGATCAAAGACCATGATTCACTGTTTTGGCCCAAAAGGATAAAAGCATGTCATAGCAAAAGTGATCTCCATGAAAAATAAAATAAAGAAAGATAAGATAAATCCTTGAGGTTGTTTGGTTTAATAGAAAACAACATGGTTTTTAAAAACGGACCGGTCAGGGGTCCAGTTATGGTTTGAACGGTTTGACAGTTGGACCCGAACGGCCAGATCGTTCTGACAAAAAAATAAAAAAATTAAAAAAATTTGGAAAATAGTCAAAACTGTTCAAACGGTTAATCGGCCGGTTCAATGGTTTGTTGACCAAAATCAACAGTTTTGGGGGAAAAAGAGGTTTTGGGGGAAAACGGAACTGGTCAAGTGATCGATTCCCGGTTTTTCAGGTCCAACCGCCCGGTCCGGTCTGATTTTGAAAACCATGGAATACAAAAGAAAATATAAAGGGAATATGGCCTTTCAGGGTGAGGGCCATATTCCCTATCCCCGACTTCAATTCCTGATCATCACCAATGGAGACAAGTTCCTCATTGAGGACCTGACTCAAATTCTTTTGTTTTTTTTTTTTATTCAAAGCTTGCTTTGAGAGAGGTTTAATTAAGGCTGTGTTCAGTTGGAAGGAAAAAGTAGGGAAAGGAAGGAAAACGCTTCCTACATTTTCCTTCAAACCAAACATAACCCAAAAGAAAGAAAAATTCATTAATCTAAATTGATTAGGAAAAATTATTGCATTTGGGGTTGGATTGAGATAGTGAATTCACTCCCCATTCCCATCCCCCATCCTTGATCGGCTAGTAGGGCTGGTAAACTTGACCCCAACCCATTTAACCCACCCATACCCTCCCAATCTATTAGTGGGTCAATATGGGTCGAGCAACCCATTAGGGTCGGTAGAAAAGGGTAGGGTGGGTTGGGTCGAGGGTACCCATTAGGGTCAAGATGGGTTGGGCAATTCTATCTATACTCGCAAAATCTCAAAATATGGAAGTTGTAAAGTTTTGAACCCAAGCCTCCTAAAGTGCTAACATCTCATAAAACTTCCAAACCACTATGCCACATTTCATTTTGAGAATAAAAGTGAAATAAAATAGATTTAAGTAACTTTCGTGTTCACATGCAATTTTATACAAAAACACTTTTACAAAAGCAATTCTATAAAGTAATTTTATGAAAATGACTTTTATGAAAGCACTTTTACAAAACTTTTACAAAAGCACTTTATGAAAGTACTTTTACGAAAACACTTTCATGAAAGCAGAAAAGCCCTTTT
The DNA here is from genome assembly GCF_056320005.1 of Nelumbo lutea. Taxonomy (NCBI): domain Eukaryota; kingdom Viridiplantae; phylum Streptophyta; class Magnoliopsida; order Proteales; family Nelumbonaceae; genus Nelumbo; species Nelumbo lutea. The sequence goes on along the minus strand of NC_142689.1, from coordinate 35,389,720 downwards.
ATAAAAAATACTTTAATGAAAGCACTTTTATACAAGTACTTTAAAACGAAAGCATTTTTATTAAAGTACTTTTATGAAAACATTTTTATGAAAGCATAAAAGTACATTTACAAAGTACTTTTATGTAAGTACTTTTACATAAAAGCACTTCTATAAAAGTACTTATGAAAGAACTTTTATGAAAGCATAAAGCACTTTTATAAAAGTACTTTTATGAAAGAACTTTTACACAAAAGCACTTTTACGGAAACTGATGAACCTACAATTTATCTATATTTTATGAGGTTTTGCATTAAATTTTATGTTGGTTTTATTAATCTTTGCCTTAATTTAGCTTGATTGCAAGAAAGATTTCAGGGGGAGCCAAATCAACAAAAAGAAGGCAAAAGCAAGAAAAGAAAACCCAAAAATTTATCAAGTTCAGCCCGGCCCAGCCATGAGAGCAAGAGAATTTCATTCGGCCCAAGAGGAGCAAGTGAAACTCTTTGGAAAATACAAGGGAAGAAGCCTAGCAAGAAGGAAATTTCGGCCCAGCCCATTTTTAGCCCAAATAACAGCCTAGAGTGTAGCCCACTTGAGCTCAAAAGCAAGCTAAGTTGTAGCCCAAATAGCAGCCCAAAGGGAGCTAGGGGCGGCAACTTCTAGGAGTTTCTTGAAGAGAAGGAGGGAGCACTCTAGAAGGTTCATGAGGGGTGTAATACACCCCATTCTAGAGGCTTCAAGAAGGGGCAAGAGCCCCCTTGAAAAACTATATAAGGAGGCCTCTAGGAGGGGAGAAAGTTGTTCAATTGCTTGAGAGGAAGGCTCTCCCACTCTTAGAGGTTCGGCCACCTTGAGAGAAGAGAAGAGAAGAAGGCTAGGCGCAAGGAAGAAGAAGAAGAAGGGCTAAAGGAAGTTCAAGACAAGCAAGCTAGAAGAAGAAGGTGAGTTCGAATTGAGGGTTTGTGATTCAAAGATCTTTTGTAATAAATCATTTGTAGTTTCATTCTCTTTTGATTTGAATTCAGTTTCTTAGTTATATTTTCTTTCTTCTTTCTCCTTGTTTCCATTCTTCCTTGATGTATTTCAGCTTGTAAAATTTCAGTTCAGCAATCTAATTCTTTTTGATTCATTCAAATGGTCATGCATTGTACTTGAAGTTTCTTGAATAAGGGTGTGATTGTAGATTAATTCGGCCAACTAACCTTCAAAACTCAGATCTGAATTCTCAGATCTGAGATTGCAAGATCTGAATTGCTTGAAAGAGAATTCAGATCTGCAATTTTCAGATTGGGCGAATTAATCTACAGCTTAGAATTCCTAGAGTGCTTGAGAGAGACTCTAGGAATTCAGATCTACTATTCAAGAACTGAATTGAGTGCAAGGTTAGAGATAACTTGCACAATTCAGTTGGTGATCAATTCAGATTTGAATTGATGCCTTAGAAGTGTTTGAAGAAATGCATGCATGGGGATTAGATTCTTGCTAGAGATAGAAGAACCGTCACTCATGCATAGGATGAACATGCGCTTGAGAGAGGCTGTTCATGACCTTGGGGTTTCACCAAACCAAGGCTCAATCATGATTCATTCGAATGATCCAAATTGATAGATTGCTGAATTCTGAGATTGACATTTACTGCTTACTCTTCTAACCTGAATTGAAGGCAATTGGGCCAATGATTTAGATAGATTTTAATTTAGGATTTCTTAGCTTTCATTAGAGTTTTGATTTATTTGTTGATCAGATAAGAAGTGCTCAATTTAGTATTGGTAATTGTTTCCTAAATCCTCGTGGGAACGATACTTCACTCACTACTTTATTACTTGAACGGCTAGTGCACTTGCTAGTGTCACAATGAGCCACACATCATGTTTTTGGCGCCGCTGCCGGGGATTTATAGAAGCAATATTAGGAAACATTGAGCATTCTTAATCTGATCTCATTCAGCATTGCATTCATAGTTGGGTTAATTTGCTAACTTTTTCATTTCAGCTTGGACTGCAACTACTGTACTACTGTAGTTATGTTTCTTCTTTCTTAAGTAGATTACTTTCTTTTTCTGGTTTCAGTTTCATTTTAATAAAGGCATATTTGATTTCTATTCAATCTTGATGTTGTTCCCTTCAAAAAGAAAAAAAAATTCACAAAAAAAAACATGAGTGTTGCAGATCTGAGTTGCATTCGGCACTCAGATCAGCAGATTTCAGATCTGCAGCACTCAGCCGAAAAGAGTTGCTTGTGTTTCAGACTTTATTATTATTATTTTTTTCTTTCTTTCTTCTTTCATTACAAAAAGAAAAAAAAATGAAAAAAAAAGGGGGAGATCTTTTGAACAACAAGAGGAGCAATTGAGAATTCGGATCAGAATTCAGATTTGAATTCAGATCTGAATTCTGCTATTGCAGATCTACAACAGTTCAGATCTGAGTTCCTTTGAACTCAGACCTGAACTGATGAAATTTTGAGGGGAATTGGGTGTCATCACCACCCCAATTCACCCTAGGGCACTTCTGCTATTCCCCAAAAACAATTTGGTAGCAATAACTGAAGGTAAGGCAATTGAGAATTCAGATCCAAACTCAGACTTGAGTTCAGACCTGAATTCTGCTATTGCAGAACTGCTCAGTTCAGATCTAAGTTCAGATGAACTCAGACCTGAACTGATACAAGTTTAAGGTGAATTGGGTGCCATCATCACCCCAACTCACCCTATGATAAATCCGACATACCCCAAAGGTAATTGGATAACAAAGAATGAAAAAGAAAATTCAGATCTGAACTGATACAGATCTGAACTATAGTTGAAGACTGAACTGATACAGAGCACATTTTGGATTTTTGGGTGACTTGAACATTTTCTTTATCCACTTGTAACCGAGCTACATTAGCTACGGAGGTGTATGTTTGGATTGAATAATTGTTATGCCTCAGATATTTAAGAAAAATTAGCACTTTCCAAGTATTTCTATTAGCATTCAGATCTGTAGCAGGGCTGCTATAGTGCAACAGTTAGCAGACCTGATTTCAGATTTCTACAAAAGTTGTATGGACCGAATAGCTTGCAATACCAAACATTGCAGACCCAATTTTCAGGTCTTAGCAAGTGTTTGATATGCATCAGCTATACAGGTTTGAGCTTCAATTGTAGAGTTTAAAATCTTTAACCCAAGCCTAACTCAGGACTGTTTTTTTTTTTTCAGATCCTTTTAAATTATTTTTCAGATCAGATCTGATTTCAGCCCTACAGCATCACAGATTTGATTCCAACCTTAATGGATGTATATTGTAGTGTATACCAATGAGTGTGTATGAGATATACAGCTCAGATCTGAATTATTATTTGTTAATTTCTCTGGACTAACAATACCAAAGACTTGTAGATCTGAACTCAGATCTAAATTGGGTCTGAATTCAAATGTTGCAATCGATGGATGTAGATAAAGGAACCATGAATAAGATGATTGGTTTAAATCTGCTTTTAGTATAATCGGCTTCATTTATTCATGATAGGATGTAGGTTTTGTATTCCAATACTTCACTTTACATTTTTAGTGTGATAGGATTAATTATTTATTTTCTTTTGTGAATATTGGCATTTTTATTGCTTTGACCTTAACAGTTTATGACAAGCAGACCTGAACTGGAAGAGATCCTTTACGAAACGGAGATTGAACGGACTCTCCGTATCCGTTTGAGAGCTGCTAAGCAAGTCAGACAAGAAGCACAAGAAATGGCTGAACAAAGAACTATGATGGATTATGCCAAGCCCACCCTCACCGGGACTGTCTCCAGCATTATCAGGCCAACTATTGCTGCCAATAACTTCGAAATTAAACCGGCCATAATCCAAATGATACAAAATACGGTTCAGTTTTGTGGTATGGCCCATGAGGATCCGAATGCCCATATTGCTAACTTCTTGGAAATCTGTGACACCTTCAAACACGATGGGGTAAGTGATGATGCCATCCGGCTAAGGTTATTCCCATTTTCTTTGAAGGATAAAGCCAAAGCTTGGTTGAACTCATTACCGGCAGGATCTATAGCCACATGGGATGAAATGGCCAGCCGTTTTCTCTCTAAATATTTTCCCCCTTCTAAAACTGCTAAAATGAGGAATGACATCACTACTTTTTTCCAGCAAGAGGGGGAATCTTTATATGAGTCATGGGAACAATACAAGGAGCTGTTAAGGAGAGTTCCTCACCATGGCCTCCCCATTTGGCTGCAAGTGCAGACTTTCTATAATGGTCTTACTGACTCAAATAAGACCATATTAGATGTTGTAGCTGGAGGATCCATAAATAATAAAACTCCTGAGGTTGCCCATGCACTTATTGAGGAAATGGCAGCCAACAATTATCAATGGCATTCGGAAAGGACTCAAACTAGGAAGCAGCAAGGCTTGCATAATGTTGATACTTATACAACACTAGCTGCACAAATAGGAGCACTCAGTAAAAAAATAGATGAAATGCAGATAGCTGCCATGCATGTGCAGCCTCTTAATTGTGAATTGTGTGGGGGAGGCCACATCAGTACAGACTGCCAAGTTGGCAATCAGTTCAGACCATCTACTGAACAAGTTGACTATGTCAGCAATTCGTCAAGACAGCAGGGTTACCAGAGTCACCATACTTTTCATCCAGGATGGAGGGGACATTCAAACCAGTCCTGGCCAAATCAGCATATTTCCAAGCCGTTCCACCAGACTTATCATCAGCCTGAACCGAAATCCAATTTGGAGGAACTAATGACAAAATTTATAGCAGGTGCAGAAACTAGGTTCCAGAACCAGGAAGCCTCAATCAAAAACCTGGAAAACCAAGTGGGGCAATTGGCACAATTAATCTCTTCCAGACTGTCGGAAACTCTTCCAAGCAACACTGAAGTGAATCCACGAGAGCAGGTGCAAGCTATTACCTTAAGAAGTGGAAAAGAGTTGCCTGAGGTAGAAAAGAAGAATTGGGCTGAACCCAAGGCAGAAACAAGCCTTGGAACCAGACAACAGAAGACGGAACAACCAGAAGCACAACAAGGGATGCACCAACAACCGCAAGTTCCATTCCCTAACAGGCTGAAGCAACAAAAATTGGAGAAGGAATTTGGTAAGTTTCTTGAAATATTTAAAAGTTTACATATTAATATTCCTTTTGCTGATGCTTTAGCCCAGATGCCACACTATGCAAGGTTTTTGAAGGAATTATTGGCAAACAAAAGGAAACTGGGAGATGTGGCTACAGTTGCATTAAATGAGGAATGTTTTGCTATCCTTCTGAACAAGCTGCCTCAGAAACTCAAAGATCCAGGGAGTTTCACTATTCCTTGTACCATTGGCAGTTTAAAAATTGAAAAAGCTTTATGTGACCTGGGAGCTAGCATCAATTTAATGCCATATTCTATCTTCAAGAAATTGGGGTTGAATGAACCCCAACCCACTAGAGTGGCATTACAATTGGCTGATAGATCCATTAGACATCCTAGAGGGATCATAGAAGATGTGTTAGTTAAAGTTGACAAATTCATTTTTCTAGTTGATTTCATTGTGTTAGACATGCAAGAAGATGTGGAGGTCCCGCTTATCCTAGGGAGACCTTTCCTGGCTACCGGGAAAGCAATGATTGATGTCCAACAAGGACAACTCAGCCTTAGGATACAAGATGAGGAGATAATTTTTAAAATGTCTGATGCTATGAAACATGCACCCTCTAGTGATGATTCTTGTTTTATGATTGATGCCATTGAATTGACAATTGATGAATGCTTCCAGGTAAGTAGAATAACTGATCCTCTTGAACTCTGCCTCCAGCAGGGAGAACTTGAAGAAGCAGAAAATGAAAAAATAAACCTCATGATAGCATACTTGAACGATAAGCCTCAATTCAAGGGAAAGGGGTTTCTTAAATTAGAGAACTTAGGCAAATTGCCCGGACCATCAGGTAAGCCATCACCCCAAGAACCCCCCACCCTTGAACTGAAGCAATTACCATCCCATTTAGAGTATGCTTTCCTTGAGGAACCATCAGATCTCCCCGTGATAATTTCCGCAGCGCTGAATCCCTTACAAAGAGAAAAATTATTAAGAGTGCTGCGGGAACACAAAAATGCTATAGCTTGGAAGGTAAAAGATATCAAAGGCATTAATCCATCAATCTGCACTCACAGAATTTTGATGGAAGAGGACAGCAAGCCTTCCGTTCAGCCCCAAAGGCGCCTGAACCCCAACATGAAAGAAGTGGTAAAGGCTGAAATAATTAAGTTGTTAGATGTTGGGATCATTTATCCTATTTCTGATAGTTCTTGGGTAAGCCCTGTGCAAGTTGTGCCCAAAAAAGGGGGTACGACTGTTGTTCCAAATGAGAAAAATGAACTCATCCCTACTAGAACCGTTGCCAGATGGCGTGTGTGTATTGACTATAGAAAATTAAATGAAGCCACCCGGAAGGACCATTTCCCTCTCCCATTTATGGATCAAATGTTGGAGAGGCTAGCCGGGCATGAGTATTATTGTTTCTTGGATGGATATTCAGGGTATAACCAGATACCAATTGCACCAGAAGATCAAGAAAAGACCACTTTTACTTGCCCATATGGAACCTTTGCATATCGAAGGATGCCCTTTGGGTTATGCAATGCCCCAACAACCTTTCAGCGATGTATGATGTCTATATTTTCTAATATGGTTGAAAAATTTATTGAGATCTTCATGGATGATTTTTCAGTTTTTGGCTCTTCGTTTGATGCATATTTGAATAATCTGGAACAAGTGCTTACTAGATGTAAAGAAACACATCTTGTGTTAAATTGGGAGAAATGTCATTTTATGGTGCAAGAAGGCATAGTGCTTGGACACAAGATTTCTCAAAGAGGTATAGAAGTCGACAAGGCCAAGGTGGAGGCAATTGAAAAATTGCCAACCCCAACATCTGTTCGTTCTTTGAGAAGTTTCTTAGGACATGTCGGATTCTATAGAAGGTTTATTAAAGATTTCTCAAAAATTTCCAAGCCATTATCTACCTTGCTTCAGAAAGAAGTGCCTTTTGAATTTTCAACTGAATGTCTTCATGCTTTCAACATCTTGAAAGACAAATTGATCCATGCACCTATCATGGTAGCACCAGATTGGACCCTCCCATTTGAATTGATGTGTGATGCGAGTGATTTTGCTATAGGAGCTGTTTTAGGACAAAGAATGAACAAACATTTTCAGCCAATTTACTATGCTAGCAGAACCTTGACTGGACCCCAACTCAATTACACCACCACAGAAAAGGAGCTGTTAGCAGTAATATTTGCACTTGATAAGTTTCATTCATATCTGATATTATCCAAGGTTGTTGTCCACACAGATCACTCGGCATTAAGGCACTTGCTTACCAAGCAAAACTCAAAACCAAGACTGATCAGGTGGATCCTTTTATTGCAAGAGTTTGACATTGAGATTAGAGACCTGAAGGATGCTGCAAACCTGGCTGTTGACCATCTCTCTCGGTTGGACATGGTAAGCTCAAAAGAGGAGATAACCAGCAACATTCGAGAAGAATTTCCGGATGAGCAGTTGTACTCAATACAGAAATACTCATATCCTTGGTATGCTGATTTTGCTAATTATCTAGTTGCACAAGTCCTTCCTCCTAACCTTTCATATCAACAGAAAAAGAAATTCTTTTTTGATGTAAAATACTGTCTGTGGGAGGAACCCTTTTTGTATAAATTGTGTGCAGATCAGATCATAAGGAGATGTGTCCCCGAGGAGGAGATGGAGTCGGTACTCCAATTTTGCCATGATAAAGAAGCAGGAGGTCATTTTGGAGCTAGTCGCACTGCAGCCAAGGTTTTGCAATCAGGTTTTTATTGGCCCACACTTTTCAAAGATGCCCATCGGTATGTGTCCACATGTGACAAATGCCAAAGATCGGGAAACATTTCCCGATGGAATGAAATGCCCCTTTCCAATATTTTAATCTGTGAAATCTTTGATGTTTGGGGTATAGATTTCATGGGACCTTTCCCGAATTCTTTTGGGAATAAGTACATCCTCGTTGCAGTTGACTAGGTATCCAAATGGGTAGAAGCCATGGCTTTACCCACAAATGACTCAAGAAGGGTGGTACACTTCCTAAAGAAGATATTCTTCCGATTTGGCACTCCGCGAGCTATAATTAGTGATAGGGGAACTCACTTCTGCAATAGCCAATTTGAGAGGTTAATGCAGAAATATGGAATTACACATAAATTAGCTACCCCTTATCACCCTCAAACCAGTGGCCAAGTGGAGTTGGCAAACAGGGAACTCAAAAGAATTCTGGAAAAGACAGTAGCATCTGCCAGAAAAGATTGGTCCATCAAATTAGATGATGCATTATGGGCATACAGAACTGCATTTAAGACACCCATTGGCATGTCCCCCTACAGATTGGTCTTTGGTAAAGCTTGCCATTTACCAGTTGAATTGGAACACAAGGCCTATTGGGCTCTTAAATTCTTAAATTTTGACATTCAGGCCACAGGGGCTAAAAGGCGGTTGCAATTGAATGAATTGGATGAATTCAGACTTACCACCTATGAGAATGCCAAAGTTTATAAAGAAAGAATAAAAAACTGGCATGATAAGAACTTGCTGAGATGGGACTTTTATGTAGGCCAACAAGTATTGTTATATAATTCCCGTCTCCGCTTGTTTCCAGGTAAGCTGAGATCCAAGTGGTCTGGACCCTTTACCATTTCACAGGTTTTTCCCCATGGGGCTATAGAACTCACCCACCCGGTTCAGGGCACGTTTAAAGTAAATGGTCAGCGCCTGAAACCATATTTAATGGGCAGTACTGTACCCCCTCCATCCACTGTTTATCTAGATAACCAATAATCTCTTATGCTTGCTCATGAACAAGTTAAGGAATCTTTTTGTCATTTATCTTTTTAGAATATTAGTTAGTAAAATAAAGATCTTTTTCTCAAAATTCCAATTCTTTAAGGACTCAGTTCATCATTTTCTTTTCTTCAGTTTGCTCTAGCAAGTGTGACTCCCTAACACTAGGAACATTGAGGACAATGTTCATCTTAAGTGTGGGGGAGTGAGCTCGAGGCTAGGGTATGGGGGCTGAAACCATGCACCTCATTCACCCCAACACACATATGCAGGCAATGACATAACCAAAAAAAAAAAAAAAAAAAAGACTGCAACCCCTCAAGTTCATTACTATTTATTTGATGATTTTTTTTTAAGAAGGAATTCAATGAGTTGAGGGAGACTGATGTACTTGTTAAGTTTTTATTCTTGTGAATGACCCAATTTGATATATGCATGAGAAAAGGGGAGCTGAATATGCTTTTCAGCATGACTAGCCCTAACTATCTTCATGTGTATGGAAGCCCTTGATTTCATGGTTAATGGTCAAGAGAGCTAGTGCACATCTGAAGTGCTAATTCTTGAGGTTCAATAATTGCAAAGAAGGACAAAAGCCCAAATTGACTCCGCTATTTTGAGTTGAATAATAAAACTAGCAACTCAGAACATGAGTCCTACCTCAAGTAAGTGACCAGTGTGAGATGGAGCATAAGATGCACTCACACCAAAAAAAAAAAAAAAAAAAAAAAAGAGAAAAGTAAAAGAGAGAGAAAAGTGTGTGAGATGGAGCATAAAATGCACTCACACCAAAAAAAAAAAAAGAAAAGAAAAGGGTGAGATGGAGCATAAGATGCACTCACCCTTAGAAATAAGTAATTGTGGTGACGATCGAGGTTCAAAGGGGCACTCTAAAGTTGAACTCTCATTGAGATTTAGTTACAGATGTGAAACTTAGTGAAATTTGATTATTAACCTTGACAATTAAGGAGCTGATTTATATATGAATTAGGAGTGAAGGCTAGACTATGATGAAATTCATATTCTCCTTTCCTCGGATCTGATACATATCTTAAATGGTAATTTACAAGAATAAGAGTTGAGCACTTACAAAAGTTCCCCGACTACTCAATGCATTTCTATCTTAAAAAGTTCACCAAGTAAATGGTGTGAACAGAAGGGGGGAATGTTAAGTTTATGGCTGATGTCTTTGCTTGAGGACAAGCAAAAGCTTAAGTGTGGGGGTATTTGATGAACCTACAATTTATCTATATTTTATGAGGTTTTTGCATGAAATTTTATGCTGGTTTTATTAATCTTTGCCTTAATTTAGCTTGATTGCAAGAAAGATTTCAGGGGGAGCCAAATCAACAAAAAGAAGGCAAAAGCAAGAAAAGAAAACCCAAAAATTTATCAAGTTCAGCCCGGCCCAGCCATGAGAGCAAGAGAATTTCATTCGGCCCAAGAAGAGCAAGTGAAACTCTTTGGAAAATACAAGGGAAGAAGCCTAGCAAGAAGGAAATTTCGGCCCAGCCCATTTTTAGCCCAAATAACAGCCTAGAGTGTAGCCCACTTGAGCTCAAAAGCAAGCTAAGTTGTAGCCCAAATAGCAGCCCAAAGGGAGCTAGGGGCGGCAACTTCTAGGAGTTTCTTGAAGAGAAGGAGGGAGCACTCTAGAAGGTTCATGAGGGGTGTAATACACCCCATTCTAGAGGCTTCAAGAAGGGGCAAGAGCCCCCTTGAAAAACTATATAAGGAGGCCTCTAGGAGGGGAGAAAGTTGTTCAATTGCTTGAGAGGAAGGCTCTCCCACTCTTAGAGGTTCGGCCACCTTGAGAGAAGAGAAGAGAAGAAGGCTAGGCGCAAGGAAGAAGAAGAAGAAGGGCTAAAGGAAGTTCAAGACAAGCAAGCTAGAAGAAGAAGGTGAGTTCGAATTGAGGGTTTGTGATTCAAAGATCTTTTGTAATAAATCATTTGTAGTTTCATTCTCTTTTGATTTGAATTCAGTTTCTTAGTTATATTTTCTTTCTTCTTTCTCCTTGTTTCCATTCTTCCTTGATGTATTTCAGCTTGTAAAATTTCAGTTCAGCAATCTAATTCTTTTTGATTCATTCAAATGGTCATGCATTGTACTTGAAGTTTCTTGAATAAGGGTGTGATTGTAGATTAATTCGGCCAACTAACCTTCAAAACTCAGATCTGAATTCTCAGATCTGAGATTGCAAGATCTGAATTGCTTGAAAGAGAATTCAGATCTGCAATTTTCAGATTGGGCGAATTAATCTACAGCTTAGAATTCCTAGAGTGCTTGAGAGAGACTCTAGGAATTCAGATCTACTATTCAAGAACTGAATTGAGTGCAAGGTTAGAGATAACTTGCACAATTCAGTTGGTGATCAATTCAGATTTGAATTGATGCCTTAGAAGTGTTTGAAGAAATGCATGCATGGGGATTAGATTCTTGCTAGAGATAGAAGAACCGTCACTCATGCATAGGATGAACATGCGCTTGAGAGAGGCTGTTCATGACCTTGGGGTTTCACCAAACCAAGGCTCAATCATGATTCATTCGAATGATCCAAATTGATAGATTGCTGAATTCTGAGATTGACATTTACTGCTTACTCTTCTAACCTGAATTGAAGGCAATTGGGCCAATGATTTAGATAGATTTTAATTTAGGATTTCTTAGCTTTCATTAGAGTTTTGATTTATTTGTTGATCAGATAAGAAGTGCTCAATTTAGTATTGGTAATTGTTTCCTAAATCCTCGTGGGAACGATACTTCACTCACTACTTTATTACTTGAACGGCTAGTGCACTTGCTAGTGTCACAATGAGCCACACATCAGAAACACTTTTATAAAAGCATAAAAACACTTTTGTAAAAGTACTCTTGCAAAAGAACTTCTAGAAAATTTATGCATTATTTTCCATTTTCTGTAATTTTTATGTTATTTTCTGCATTTTTTGTAATTTTTTTGTGCTTTTTTCCATAATTTTTGCATTTTTTTGGTGTTTTTCATGCATTTCCTACAATTTTCTTTTTTTTTTTTTGCATATTTTCTGATTTTCTACAAAATTTCTGAATTTTCTAAAATTTTTTAGTATTTTTCCTAATTTTTGGTATTTTTTTTGCATTTTTCTACAATTTTTTTGTTTTCTTTTTTCTCTTTTTTGTATTTTTTTTTCAATTTTCTACATTTATCTACATTTTTTACATTTTTAGGTATAGGGGTTGACTTGAGTCGTTTTTGTCACGTGACAGTCTTGAGAGAGATTATTCTCTCAAATTTTATTATTTTGCATATACGGGCCATCCTGACCCATTTTTGTATCTATATGTGAGGGTAAGTGAATTAGTATGGGTGGCGGTGGTTAAAGGTCAATATGGATGGGTCAAGTGAGTTAGGGTGGGCTGTGACCCTCTAACTATGATTGGTAATGGGTCATGGTGGGTTGGTAGGTCAATATGGGTGGGTTGATATTCAACCCTTACCCAACCCAACCCAACCTATTGATTTGCCACCCCTACCAGCCAAGTGTCTCAGTTTGTCCCCATCCCTCTCCAGAGTAATCTCCATCCTTGATCCCATGCCGAGTACCCAGTGAGAGAGGGAAGGGAAAAATTACCATCCCTAAGTTGAGGTGTGCAACTAGTTATAGCATTCAGACTATTGAATACAACTTGTATTGGGTTGAGTCGAGGTGAAAATTTAATAGAGACAAGCAGAAAATTAAGGGAATCACTTCTATTTCTTAGGCCTCATTCGTTTAGCGCTATCACACTTACTTGAGCAAATTCACTTACCCAGGTAAGTGTTTCTTGGGTAAAATTTTCCCAAGAAAGTTTATTTACTCATGTTCTTTTAGTTGAAACTTACTCAGGTAAATTTTACACTCCAACTTACCCATGTTCTTGATATCAATCTTTTCCCAAAAGATTGATATCAAGATCAGATCTTGATTTCTCCCAAGAACCGGAGATCGAATTGGAGATAATAGCGGCGGTAGGAAGAAGGCAGCAAGAGAGATTTCGCAGGGTGCAGAATTCTCCCTTCTTCTGATTTCAGCTTTGAAGACAAGAGTTTGTTGGTTACATGTCGAAAGGCTACCGCCCCCTCCTCCTTTTATAGACTTAAAGGGATCAGCTCCTAATCCCATTAGGAGTTACTGATCCAAATCATATTTGGATTAGAAGTCCCTTTAAGTGATAAGGGATAACCCTTATCTTATTTGTAGATCAGATCAGCCATCTCCTAATCTAATTAGGAGGCTTCCAGATTTAAATTTCATTTAGATCAGATTTGCCCATTTCAATTGACTGATCAAATCAGCCTAGTAAATGGGCTTAAGGCCCAATTAAGGTTATGTACTCACTTAGTCTTCCAAACTGTTGCCCAGTTGGGCTTCCTTGTAAGGAGTGGGACCCAAACATTGATCAACATATCAGCCACATGGGTTCAGCCCAGCCTTTGTTACAAGGCCTGGCCGAATACACTGTTATGGACAGTGCACCCCCTGAAACCCATCTTATGGGCTCTATGGGCCCAACACTTACCCTAAGTGGTCCCTGGGTCAAGCCACCTTGTAACACCCAGGGACTGTGGATAGATGCAAGATTAGCCTATCAGGTATTATCCTCAATTGTCTTACACTTAACCTCTCAGCCCATAATGATCATACACTACCCGACAAGATAGGACCTCTCCCTCGGCTGCAAGGAACAATGTTGCACTCTCTGCTTACTTGGATCCCGAGAATTAAAACCTTTTGCAAATCATTTTGAAACCATAATATATATACTTTTATATCTCATATAAAATATATTTTGTAAAACAAATCTCAACGATTGAAATCGGTTGCCAGCAGTCTTGGTTTCCATCAGTGAAAGTGCATCCCCGATCATTACCTTTGTCCGACAAAGGGGCCAATCCTGTCACTATGATCACCCAATCAGATGAATTCTTAGACTGTCCCAACATACCCAGGTTTTGACCCCCGCTAAGGATCTCACTGATTGGTATATCAAAGACAGCCTAATTCGACACCTAGTGCAGTATCATAATCGAGTCTAGGGGTTGGGTGTAGCTTTTCAGTTTTGCCTATCAATCTCCAAGGTCCAGGGCAATACTAGAAATCTGGTCCAGTTCATAGATTCAATTAATCCTACACTATATGTGCCTAGGGTCTCACCCTGACAGCTGAGATAGGCCACCCCAACTGACTTGGTGGCACCACAGTGTTAGCCTTGTCAGGATAGGTCTCCCTAGACCGACCTACTGGCTGTGAACATTCTAAACTAACACGAGTCTCATTAAGTTTCCAATTTAAGGGTATTACACAGAAACATAACAAGGGAACATGAATAAAATATGCACTTTTATTCATTTACAATAAACTCATAAAGTACATCATTCTGATTGAAGCTAAGGGCATACAAAACTGTCTAACAGCTCCCACTTGCACTTAGGTCCAATCAGGTACAAGTCGGAGTCCCATTCTTTCCACATGTTTCTTAAACACTTTCTGTGATAGTGGCTTCGTCAATGGGTCTGCTACATTTTTCGCTGACGCTACCTTCTGAATCAAGACGTCCCCTCTACCAACAATCTCCCGCAGTACGTGGTACTTTCTCTTAATGTGCTTCGACTTCGAGTGGGCTCGTGGCTCCTTAGCCTGAGCAATGGCTCCATTATTGTCACACAACAATGGGATGGGTAAAGTGCTAGACGGAACTACTCCCAACTCATGAACAAACTTCTTCATTCACTTGGCTTCTTTGGAGCCTCACTTGCGGCAATGTACTTGGACTCGGTCGTGGAGTCTGCAGTGGACCCCTGTTTGCTGCTTTTCCATCAAACAACACAAATCCTATCGTGAAAACATATCCAGATGTAGACTTTCTATCATATGGATCCGACTGGAAATCGGCATCTGTATACCCTTGGATTTGTAGTGAGCTACCATCAAATACTAACAAAACTCTTTTGTCTTTCGAAGGTACTTAAGTATGTTTTTCACAGCAGTCCAGTGCTCCTGCCCTGGGTTGGCCTGAAATCTGCTTACTACACTCACTGCCTAAGCAATGTCAGGACGAGTGCACAATATGGCATACATGATGCTTCCTACGGCAGAGGCATAGGGAATGTTTTTCATGCCATCAATCTCCTCAGAAGTCTTGGGAGACATCTTCTTGGAGAGAGTGACTCCGTGCCTGAAAGGAACATTTCCTTTCTTGGAGTTCTCTATGCTGTATCTTTTGAATATTTTGTCAATATAAGCAGATTAGGATAATCCTATTATCCGCTTCAATCTATCTCTATAGAGTCGAAGACCCAGTATATAGGAGGCTTCTCCAAGATCTTTCATGGAGAATTGCTGTGAAAGCCATACTTTCACCACAGTTAACATTCCTACGTCATTCTCAATGAATAGAATGTCATCTACATATAGAACCAAGAAGGTAACATTATCTCCACTGTACTTCCTGTAGACACAGAGTTCATCCAGATTCTGCTCAAAGTCAAACAATTTAACAGTAGAGTCAAAATGGATGTTCCAACTTCTAGAAGCTTTCTTAAGTCCATAAATGAATCTATTAAGTTTACATAACATGTTTTCCTGACCTGCAGCAATGAAGCCTTGCGGCTGCTGCATATAGATATCTTCAGTAAGATCTCCATTCAGGATTGCAGTTTTGACATCCATCTGCCAAATCTCATAATCATGGTATGCTGCTACAGCTAGCAGGATCCTAATGGATTTAAGCATGGCCACAGGCGAAAAGGTTTCCTAATAATCGATGCCCTCTTTTTGAGTGTACCCGTTCGCCACCAGACGAGCTTTGAAGGTCTCAACCCTACCATCGGGGCCCTTCTTCCTCTTGTAAATCCATTTACAACCGATTGCTTTTACCCTAGAGGGTGGATCTACTAGAGTCCAGATTCCATTAGTCTCCATTGAGTCCATCTCTGCTCTCATGGCCTCCACCCACTTCTGGGAATCTATGTCCAACATTGCTTCCGCGTAAGTCATGGGATCCTCCTCACTAGTCAAGGTTTCCACTAGTTAACTATCCTGGTGATAACCATAACGGATTGGTGGCTTGGATACCCGAGTGGATCTTCTAGGTTGGTCACTACCTGGAACTTGTGGGACATCTCCCATTGCTCCTGAGCTCTCCTCATCAAGAACAACTTCCTGACGATGAGTGTCCAGGATGTAATCGGTTTCCAAGAATTGTGCATTTCGACTATAGAACACTTTCTGCTCACTTGGGTCATAGAATAGGTAACCTACAAAGCCTTTTGGGTAGCCTACAAATAGGCAACGGCTAGTCTTGGATTCCAACTTGTCTACACTCGTTCTTTTAATGTGGGCTAGACAACCTGAAATCTTCAAGTGTCTAACACTTGGTTTCTTTCCAGTCCAAAGTTCATATGGAGTATTCAGAACTGATTTTGTTGGAACCCGATTCAGCACACAAGTCGCAGTCTTTAATGCGTAACCCCAAAAGGATGTGAGTAACTCTGGGTGTATGAGAAGCGAATGGACCATATCCAATAAGGTCCTATTCCTCCTCTCTGAAACACCGTTAAGTTGTGATGTAGCAGGAAGAGCTAATTGTGATACTATCCCATTATCCTTTAAGTAGTCCTTGAATTCGTCAGAGAGATATTCTCCACCTCGATCTGATTGAAGGGCTTTAATTTCTCTCCCTAACTGTTTTTCGACCTCTTGTCTAAATTCTTTGAACTTTTTAAAAGATTCAGACTTGTGTCTCATTAGGTACAAGTAACCATATCGTGAAAAATCATATGTGAAGGTGATGAAATACACGTGTTGATTTCGTGTCCTAACACTCAAGGGACCACATACATCAGTATGTATTAGGTCAAGTGTGCCTGTATATTTTTCAGGCTTACCGTTAAATGGCCGTTTCGTCATCTTGCCTTGTAGGCAATGCTCACAGGTGGGAAGATCTTCTACAGTTAGAAAATCCAAAGGACCATCCTTTACCAACCTTGTGATTCAGTCAACACCGATGTGGCCAAGTCGGTAATGCCACAGACACGTGAGATTAACTGTATCACGAGCTCTCTTCTTGGGGATTTCAGCCGACGTAGTTTTGGTTATGTTAGTTTCTAGAGAAGGATGTAGAACATAGAGACCATTTTCCAGTTCCCCGTATGCGATGAATCTGTTATTTCTTTTAATAGTAATCGTATTTCTAAAGAAGACAGAATAACCATCTGCACACAATTTTGAGACAAAAATCAAAATTCTCCTTAAATTTTGTACATAAAGACAATCTCTCAGTACAATAGTTCATTCTCTAAAAAGTAACTCCACGGTTCCTATGGCCACAGCTGCAACAGTTGCAGTTGTCCCCAAGTAGAGTGTGACTTCTCCTTCACTCAGCCTTCTGCTTACCTTGAACCCCTGCAGTGAATTACATGCTTGAGTTGAAGCCCCAGAGTCAATACACCAGGGCGCAGAAGCTACCAACCGATTGGTTTCTATAACACAAGCTTTGGAATTACCTTTCTTGGATTCCAGGTAGGCAGGACAATTTACTTTTCAGTGGTCGGTCTTCTTGCAGAAGTGACAGGCATCCGATGCTTTTTCTTCTGCTTCTTACCCTTTGTGGCTTTCTTCTGAGGCTTCTTTGCCTTCCTCTTTCTCTTGCCTATCTTGCTAGCTTAAACAAGCATAGCTACAGGCTCATCCTTTCTAATCAGTTCTTCAGCTCTTTGCAACATATTGCTGAGCTCTTGCAAGCTGACATTCAGCTTGTTCATGTTATAGTTCATAATGAATGGATTAAAGGAAGGAGGCAAAGAATTAAGGATAGCATCTATCTGGGTCACAAGGTCCAGCCTGGATCCAAGAGCCTCCAGTTCGTTGACGTATCCCATCATCCGAAGACAATAGTCGTGAAATTGTTGGCCCTTGGTCATTTGTGCGGTCATGAACTGTTTCAAGACCTTTTGTCAAGTAAAATAATTCTGCTCTTCATACATCATCCTAAGATTGTCCAATATGTCATTGGCAAGTTCGATCTGATCGAACTACCTCTGTATTGAGTTGTCCAAGGAGGCAATGATGTAACACCGGGCAAGGGAGTTTTTCTCCTCCCATTCCTGATAGTCTCTCTTTCGGGCCTCAGAAGCCCTATCGCCCGAACGCTCCGGGGTAGGATTCTTTGCCACTTTATCTATCTTTTCAGAAGCTAGGACTAGCATATGGATCCTGTACTAGTCAGCATAGTTTGGGCCCTTAAGCTTGTTGTCGTCAAGAAGCTTTGCATATGATCTGTTTGCCATTTTTGGTAAAAGAGCAAACATCAATCCACAACCTAATTTGATTCATGTTCATTACATAGATATGGATTTTAATCTACGTTCCATTTCCATTTATTCATCTCTGAGATTTTCCTCATTTCTCAGTAACGGAGACTACGGGTTATCTCTGGAAATGTGGGAAATCACATAGGGTGCATGGAGCCAACTGTTTCAGCTGCATAACCCCACCACCTTTCTATGAAGGATCATATCCACTCATCATATGAGTTTTCCCTTTGGCCTCTGTCAGACAAGGTTCAGAGCCATTTTTAGGTAAACCTTTCTGTCTAGTGAGTGCTTACCCATCATATTCGTGAACACCAAGGTACCGTGAGAGAGTTCCCATTTTTTGGTGAAGCCCCTCCCACATCGGTCTATGACGCCCCTATCATCTTATGAAACACTTAGACAAGCCCAACAGCAAATGGATAGCCCATTTTCTGGTGCGTTTCCTCATTACTGAATGACCCATCCTCATGCTAATGATGGGAGACCTTTAGAGAGTTCATCGTATGAATCTCCCTATCATATGCACTCATATTAGCTGGAGGGAACAATTATTACGCCCTAGTTTGATTTAGGTCAAACCAAAGTGGCTCCTAGTGATTTTCATAAAGTCAGATTTCTGTGGGCCTTAATCGGCTAGGGTTCCGCACGTAACCTCTTGATGAGGTGTGGGGCCCACCACTGAGGGTGGTTATCCAATGACCAAAAGGGACACCATGGCAATGATGTGCATTCAGCAATGGTATGCGCAAGAGCCACTGTCGATTGAGCATGGGCCAAGCGCTTATGACCCATGTATGTCGCACATCACACATCCATACATCTCATGCAGGGATAAATTGATCCAATCAATTAATCATCTGTAAGGCCCATTTGAAGCCCATTTTAAATCCATAATATTAACCATTAATATTATCTAGGTGTATGGGTCGAATGGTTCAACCCATATAGCTTTATGTGTTAAGGGGGCTTTTAGCAGTTTTAACTATTTAAAACTGGGCCTTTACAGGTTGGGCCAAATTAACCATTTAATTAAATATCAATCCTCAAGTCCATTAGTGGGAAAAATAGGGCTGACTTTCAGCCTTGATTAAACCCTAGATTCGATCCAAACAATTTGAACCAATCTTGGTTCAAATGGGTCCAGGGTTTGATCTTTAATTGAATCTTTAATTCAAGAAAATAATCTGAAATTAAATACTGATAAAAGAAAATCAAGAATCAGTCAAACAGGGATGTTCGCACAATCCATCCTACAAAACAGAGGTTAGATCACAGATTGCAATTTCACAAACTGCAAATCGCAGGGAGCGAATGTCCCATCTGCGAAATCTCGTTCCATGCGCCGCCATCTTCGATCCAAAAATAAATAGAAATAGAAAACCTAAATTCTATTATAATTACATCAGATCGAATACCTAATACATTGAGTCTAAAAAATAAAAAAAAAAATATTTACAGTCCAAATGTAATGAATAAATCAAGAAACTGCAAATCTTGCAGGTTCCCTACGCAATCCAAGAATTCGATCTCCTCTTGTACGAACAGCCCATAAATCAAGAAAATCATAAAGAACAGTTCTAAATAATAATAAGATTTATATAAAATTAATTTCAAATTATTCGCCCATTAATTTTGGGAACAAATTTCCCAAAACCCATATCTGCGCAAATCGGGTAGAACGCCTTCTGCCCATTTGCGCAGGTTCAGATCTGAAGCAAATTGGTTCAAGATTTGAACCTGGCTTTGATACCACTGAAGGGATAGGATATCCATCACATGGATGCCCAAATCTTATGGAATGGACTGGGCGAATTTCAAAATTTTCTCTCATCTTTGTAGGGAATTGAATTCCCTATTTTAGAAAAACATATTTTTCAAGGATCAATCTTGAACCATTAACCAAATTAGATATGAACCAAAAGGAGTAGGAGGGAGGACATACCTAATATGGAGAAATAATATCTCCCAATGGAGGTGTTCATGCCCAAGGAAGGATCCAAAAACTGCTCCCACTGAAGATGACGCAGTGTAGGATAGAGCAGAATCAACAATGTTCTTCAAAAGAACTTGACCCTTAGCAAGATTCAACTAGATGGCTTGTGAGTACAACTCTGATCAATCTTTTCCCAAAAGATTGATATCAAGATCAGATCTTGATTTCTCCCAAGAACTGGACATCGAATTGGAGATAATGGCGGCGGCAGGAAGAAGGCAGCAAGAGAGATTTCACAGGGTGTAGAATTCTCCCTTCTTGTGATTTCAGCTCTGAAGACAAGAGTTTGTTGGTTACATGCCAAAAGGCTGCCGCTCCCTCCTCCTTTTATAGACTTAAAGGGATCAGCTCTTAATCCCATTAAGAGTTACTGATCCAAATAATATTTGGATTAGAAGTCCCTTTAAGTGATAAGGGATAACCCTTATCTTATCTGTAGATCAGATCAGCCATCTCCTAATCTAATTAGGTGGCTTTCATATCTAAATCTTATTTAGATCTTGAACTCTCTAAGTGGATAGGGTCTGGGCCCAATCCTATCATCTGATCCATCTCAGAATTCGCTCCTTTCAATTGACTGATCAAATCAGCCCAGTTCGAAATGGAATTAAGGCCCAATTAAGGTTATGTACTCGCTTAGTCTTCCAAACTATTGCCCAATTGGGCTTCCTTGTAAGGCGTGGGACCTAAACATTGATCAACACATCAGCCACATGGGTTCAACCCAGCCTTTGTTACAAGGCTTGGCCGAATACACTGTTATGGATAGTGCACCCCCTGAAACCCATCTATGGGCCCAACACTTACCCTAAGTGGTCCCTGGGCCAAGCCACCTTGTAACACCCAGGGACTGTGGGCAGATGCAAGATTAGCCCATCAAGTATTATCCTCAATGGACTTACACTTAACCTCTCAGCCCATAATGATCATACACTGCCCGACAAGAGAGTACCTCTCCCTCGGCTGCAAGGAACAATGTTGCACTCTCTGCTTACATGGATCATGGGAATTAAAACCTTTTGCAAATCATTTCGATACCATAATATATATACTTTTATATCTCATATTAAATGTATTTTGCAAAACAAATCTCAACGATTGAAATCGACTGCCGGCAGTCTTGGTTTCTATCAGTGAGACTACATCCCCGATCATTACCTTTGTCCAACAAAGGGGTCGATCCTGTCACTATGATCACCCACTCAGATGAATTCTCAGACTGTCCCAACATACATAGGTTTTGACCACCGCTAAGGATCTCACTAATTGGTATATCAAAGACAGCCCAATCTGACACCTAGTGTAGTATCATAACCGAGTCTAGGGGTCGAGTGTAACTTTCCAGTTTTGCCCATCAATCTCCAAGGTCCAGGGCAATACTGAAAATTTGGTCCAGTTCATAGATTCAATTAATCCTACATTATATGTGCATAGGGTCTCACCCTGGCAGCTGAGACAGGCCACCCCAACCGACTTGGTGGCACCACAGTGTCAACCTTGTCAGGATAGGTCTCCCTAGACCGACCCACTGGCTGTGAACATTCTAAATTAACACGACTCTCATTAAGTGTCCAGTTTAAGGGTATTACACAGAAACATACCAAGGGAACATGAATCAAATATGCACTTTTATTCACTTACAATAAACTCATAAAGTACATCATTCTGATTGAAGCTAAGGGCATACAAAACTGTCTAACATCTGTTGTAATTGAAATTCTTTTGGATGTTTCAATGATAGAATTAACATTCACTTTCAACTACATGAAAGGAGCAGCAAAAAGACACATGTGTTGCACGTACACGTAGTATTAAAGGTTAATGAGACTGTTACCTGTACACTTTCAGAAATGCTAGACCAGGATTTGGTTTCTCGAGAGTGGAAAAGTAGTTTGTATTTAATTGTCCCAAATCTCCAAACTATCCATCATCCTTTGGAAAGTTATAATTTATTTTAGAAAAGATCTTTAATTATATTGAGAACTTCGTACATTTGAATTGACGTAGAATTATTTTGGAATAATATAATAACGCAATGTTTTAAAAAATGACCTAAAACCAGTTGTGACCGTTCTGGCCACTGGTTTCCAAGTCATTGGTTCCATCGTATGATTTGAATGGATGATTCATTTTAACAAAAAAATAAAAAATGATCAAAAATCATTGAATGGGTTGATGGTTCGACCACCCGGGTTAATGGGTTATTAACTAATTCAACGATTATTTGTTAGGGACCGAATTTGGGATAAAATAGAACCTATTGCTTGGATAGTTCCCATGTCAAATGGCCTGACCGTCAGGGTGAACGATGGTTTGAAAACATTGATATAAGGTTCTATTCATTTTCATGAGTTTCAAGGGGGAGGGAGGAAGTTAGTCAATAGGATTTTGGTTCCCACTGACTGAGATACTCATATTCATTTTTTATATTCATGTGAAGCCCATGGCAAAATTATTTTCCTTGAGTATCACTTATCCATCTCGTATGTGAATATGCAACTTTCCCACCTGAGAGAAAATTGCCAATAAATGATAAGACACAATTTCCTCTTGTAATAATGGTTTTTTATGGTTAAAATGGCCATTGTCTTGTTCTCCAAAAAAACAAAGCAGGGATAAATACACTTATACAGATAAATGACCAAATGAAAAAACAAACAGAATTAAATCTCAAAATTACATATTTCTTCCTTCATGTCAGATTCATAATCTTTAAGAACTGATCTCTTAACACATATCATCAAACCATGTATAATTTCTAGAGGTGTAACTTGGGGGGTCAGCCTGGCATAGCCCACAGCCCAAGCCCATGCGGGCCCATGTCGTGGATCAGGCTGGTCCATGGGCCAAGCCTTGGGCCAGGCCAGGTCAAAGCCATTTATTTAAAAAAAATTGAAAAAAAACTTAAAATTTTAATTTTATATGAATTTTGATGTATACAATTGCTTATATATACAATAATTAAGAAAAGGGTAAATTTCTTAAACTACCCCTACTGTTTATCACCGGGAACCCTTGCGATAGGACAAAGCATCGACAATGGTGTAACGGTCTTTCTAAGGGCGGTGATTCTTACCCAGATAAAAGAAGAGGGCAAAGGGAAATATTGGGTTTTAAACAATTTATGTCACGTGTGTACGTATTTTGGTGAAATATTGGCAGACACTAATATCAATCGATTGGAATGCCAAAAAATAAAAAAGAAAGTCTAAATGATAACTATGACAATTTACCATCATCGTCCACCATGGCCACGGATATAGATAAGGAACTAGAGATGACTTCAGTGTTGATGATGGCGAGAGATTCGATGGACAACACTGTGATGAGTGAAAAGAAACCAATGTAGCTGAGGAGAAACTGTTTCCTTAATTGAAAAAAGCTCCCACCAAAACCCATCTTCTTATCTCTTTCTTCCTCTTCTTCCTTCCTCTCTAATCAATCTGATGCTCTCTCTCTGATTGTTAAATGGAAGCCGATGTAGGCGCATGTGGCCGTGCCCAATGGCATGGCGGCATGTGTTAGGTGACAACCTCCAGAGCGGACCCAATCAGGGCATGGGTGGAATAGAGCTCGACATGTATTCTAGAACCAATGGAGAAGCGTAACTTGGCGACCTCGGATGACCGTGCTCCTCGTGTACTGATCGCATCTGGACCGTCTGAGCTCACCTACCTCCTAGCAGCCTCAAGTATAAATAGAAGGTACCCCCCTCAAAGTAAGGGATTGGAACTAAGACTCTCTAGGTGGAACTTGAGAACTCTTGTGGCCTCGTCTGGGTACCTACCCCTAGGGGCATCAACGGTATTCGAAAATCCAATTTCGAATTCGAGATTCAACATAATCAAATCGAATTTGGATAATTCGAATATCTAATTGGTCGAATTCGGATATCCTATCCATACCAAATAGTTAATCGGATTCGAATTCGAAAATGACCTGATTCGAATCGATAAATATCCAAATTTGACTGATTATTTAATTCTTATATATAATATATAAAATTTTTAAATGTTTTATATAATATATATATATATATATATTATAATTAAATTATATAAATAATTTATATACTTTATATAAATAAAATATTTATTTTATATATTTATAATTACCTAAAATACTTAATTAGTCGAATTCAGATATTAAATTTTTTAATTGGATTCGAATTCGGATATTACCTTATTCGATTTGAATTTGATCCATTTACACCCCTAGTTACACCTCAAACCTCATCCACCTTACACCCTTTATACTAACTTGAGCGTTGGAGTCTCCGCCTCGGGCACCAACCCAAGGCCTCTGACGCCCTCTTTCATTCACTCCCTACAGGACCAACCTACTAGTCCTCGGCCACCTCGGACCTTGGATATCTCGGACACCTCGACCACACCTCGGCTTAGGAGTGAATTGATAGTGTTGTCCTCGACCCATTCCAATCATCAACAATTGGTGCCATCTGTGGGAACGTTGTTAAGACTTCCCTCAATCAAACTTGGAAACTAAAGGAATCAAGTCCTAAACCTAAGCTTCAGTCGACATGGTGAGGAACACCAGAAACACCGAAAACCTGGTCACAACAGAACAACTCCAAGCGGTCCTCGATAGGCTTGACCACCTCACCCAATGGATTAATGAGGCGTACCCCAAGGTGACTGCCCCACCTGGATGTTGAGCCACTAGGGCGAGCACGCATCTGCAGATCCACTGGCCCTTGGTCCAATCAACTTCCACCAGGCTAACCCCTTAGAGTCCAACAACAGTAGGCGTTCCAACCAACTGCCAAGAACCTCCAAACCTCCCAGCCAAAGGGGGGAAGAAGCAGCATAGTCTCGCGATCATTGCCGAGACCCAAAACAACATCACCATTGCCAAAGAGAGAACTCTCGGGATGAAGGTGGGCAGTCCGGCCATCATAACCCCCTGTCAAAGGCTGAGGGCCAACGCCATGTCTCTCCCTCACGTGTCTCAAACCTACAAGACCTCCTAAATGATAGGTGGGCCAGAAGGAATGAGCATGGCCCTGCATTAGAAAAAGCTATCAAGTACGAGCTCCACCAAGTCAGAGAAAGCCGAGCTGAAGCCTCGGCCAGCCAAAGCCATCCATCTAGAAGGATGGATGCCTTCACCTTGGACATCATCTACAAGCCTCTCGCCCTGCACTTCAAAGCACCAACACTAGAAATGTACAATGAGATGACCGACCTAGACGACCACGTGGAAAGTTTCAAGGTGCTCATGCTCCTTTACGGATACTCCAACATCTTGATGTGCCAGACTTTCCAAGCGACCTTCAAGGTGGCAGCACACCGTTGGTTCTCTGAGCTCCCTCTTCACTCCATCGGTTCGTGAGAGCAATTTGCCAACCTCTTCCTCGCCCACTTCATTAGCAGCTAGCGATTCTAGAAGAGCGTTGTTTCCCTGATGGCCATCAAACAAAAGCATGGCAAGAGTCTACGATCACATTGACCGTTTCAAGAAAGAGGAGCTCGACATCTAAGACCTCGACTACATGGTCTCCATGCACATCGCCATTAACGGCCTCCTGCTTGGCTTGGCCCTCAAGTTCTTGGTAGCCAAGACCCCATCAAAGTCCAAGGCAAAAATTCTAAAGAAGGCCCAAAAGTACATTGCCGCCTATGAGGCCTCGGCTGGCGATCCTCAAGAAGGAGATGTCAGCCATCACCATGAAGGCTCAAAGAAGAAGAGAAGGAATGGAGACAATCACAACAACAACAACAAGGATCATAAAAAGCCACCGGCCTCAACCTTAGCTTAAAACCAATATACGCTACTCAACTCCACCCGAATATAGATCCTCATGTAGATCGGGAAATAGGAGTATGTGAAGTGGCCCGAGAAGATGAAGAGGAACCCCAAGAGGGGAAACCCGAAGAAGTAATGCAAGTACCACCGTGGCACCGGTCCCAACACTGAGGATTGCTACGAGTTGAAAAATGAGAGAATGTCCCTTATCCTCAGTGACCACCTCAAGCAGTATGTCGGGGGTGAGGCCGAGGCCTTGTCCTCCCAGCAGCAACAACATTAACACTAACAACTTGTTGGCATCATAGATGTCATCATTGGGGGCACGACCTTGAGCGAAGCCTCGGCCTCAGCTCGCAAGGCCTACGCCAGGCAAATGAGCATCTAGGGGCTGGCCCCTAAGAAGCCAAAGCAAGAAGAAGCCCTCACATTCAAAGGCAAAGACTTGAAGGGGGTAAGAGTCCCCCATGACAACGTGCTCATGATGCATTTGAGAAGATGAAGCTGGTGCCTGAGAGCCTTTAACCTGCCGACGTCCCTCTCGTCGGCTTCTTCGACAATGTGGTCAGGCCGGAAGGAAGAATCACCCTACCCTTCACGGTTGGGACAGAGCCTAGGCAGGTGACAAGGATGAATAAATTACTGGTCGTGAAGATTGGCTCCCCTAACAATGCCATCATCGGGAGGCCGACCCTTCACGCACTCAAGGCTGCCATCTCCCCTTACCACCTTGCCCTCAAATTCCCTACCAACCATGGCATTAGTGTCGTTCGGGGGGATCAGTAAGTCACCCACCAATTTTATGTGGCAGCACTAAAGGGCAAGAACAAGGAAACCCTAACACTCGAGGGTAGATCACCTCGTCGACGCCACCGCAAGGTATGAGCTACTCAACTTCATGGATGCCTTCTCTAGGTATAACTAGATCAAGATGCACCTCGAGGACGAGAAGAATACCTCGTTCATCACCGAGCACGACACTATTATAAGGTCATGCATTCAGCCTCAAGAACGCAGGGGCCACCTACCAGCGCCTTGTTAACAAAATTTTCAAGGACCAAATGGGGAGGAACGTCAAAGCCTACGTGGATGACATGGTTGTGAAAAGCATGAAGGCCGACAGGCACACTCAACCCAGCTGAGACATTCGACACTTTGTAGAGATACAACATGAAGCTCAATCCCAGCAAGTGTTCCTTTGGTATCACATCAGGCAAGTTCTTGGGCTTTGTCGTCACCCAATGAGGCATAGAGTCTAACTTAGAGAAGATCCAAGCTATATTGGACATGGCACCACCTCGGTCGATAAAGGAAACTTAAAGACTTACTGGCCAAGTGGTTGCCCTCAACCGCTTCATGTCAAAGTTGGCCGACTACTGCCTACCCTTCTTCTGAGACATTAAGAAACTAAAGACTTCCACTGGACAAAAGAATGTTAGCACGCCTCTAAAGAGTTGAAGTCCTACCTTGCCTCACCTCCCCTCCTCACTCAGCCACTCCCAAGAGATGTCTCATACTTATATACTTATCAGCCGGCGGCGAAGCCATTAGCTCGATACTAATCAGAGAAGATGAAGTACAGAGATCGACATACTATGTCAGCAAGGTTCTCTACAACATCAAGACCCGATATTTGGAGAAGTTGGCCTTTGCCTTAGTGGTCTCGGCTAGGAAGCTCAGGCCATATTTTCAAACCTACACAATCACAGTCCTGACCAATCAACCCCTCAAAGTTGTCCTCACCAATCAACCCCTCAAGTGGGTTTTCGAGCTGTCTGAGTTTGACCTCCAGTAACAGCAGAGGCCTGCAATCAAATCCCAAGCATTAGCAGATTTTGTGACAGAGTGCACCTTCAGCCGAGCCCTCAAAGATGAACCAGAAGAAAGACCTTGGCTGGCCGAAGGAGCTCGGCCCACCTGAAAATTGTTCATCGACGGATCATCTAACTACAAAGGAAGTGGATTTGGCCTCATACTCCTCACCCCATATAACAACGAAGTGGAATACGTGCTGAGGTTTGACTTCTCGGCCTCCAACAACAAAGCTAAGTACGAAGCCTTCCTCGCCGAATTACAACTCACGAAGGACCTTGAGGTCTTCAGCGATTCCCAAGGAGCAAAGCATGACCAAGTACCTCGCTAAGGTGTAAGGACAAGCCCGCCACTTCCAACACATCTCCCTACGACAAGTTCCACGGTCCAAGAACATGAGAGTCGACACCCTATCCAAGTTAGTGAGCACCTTGGGCGTAGCCCTCGGCCGCACTATTCACGTGGGAAAATTAGCTCCGCCCTCCATTGAAGAAGCCTAAGTCTTGTTGGTACAGGCTGAACTGTCGTGGATGGATCTCATCGTCAACTTCCTCGTACTGAGTAGCTGTTCGATGACATAAATAAGGCCGCACACTTCATCATGGATGGATCCGACGTCAGGCCGCACACTACATTTTGCTTGAAGGGAAGTTGTACCGGAGATCATTCACCTTGCCCTGCCTCCGATGCCTCCATAAGGAGGAGGGCGAGTACATGCTCCGAGAGATTCACGAAGGCATCTATAGAAACCACCTCGAAGGCAGAGCCTTGGCCCAAAAAGCACTAAGGCAAGGGTATTTCTGGCCGACAGTTCATAAGGACCAGCTAAGCTGGTGCAAAGATGTGATAAGTTCCAAAGACACTCCAACATCTCTCATCGGCTAGCCATAACACTATCGGCCCTTGGCAGCCTTGGCCCTTTTCCAAATGGGGCATGGATCTTCTTGGCCCCTTCCTGCAAGCCACAGGAAACAAAAAGTACTTCGTTGTCGCCATCGACTACTTCACCAAGTGGGTTGAAGCCAAGACACTGGCTGCCTTCACAGCTAGGATGATACATAATTTATTCTAGAAGAACATTATCTGTCGCTTTGGCCTCTCCCACATGCTAGTCACTAACAATGAGAAGCATTTAGACGATGCGAGGTTCCGAGGATGGTGCACCTCCCTCAGCATCAAGCAGCAGTACACCTTGGTAGGCTATCCTCAGACCAACGACCTAGTCGAGGTCATAAATTGAACTATTTTAGAAGGGCTGAAGACAAGACTTGATAGAGCCAAAGGCCTATGGACCGACGAACTGAATAATGTCCTATGGGCATATCGGACGACACCTCGAACTGCCACCGGAGAAACACTGTTCAACCTAACTTATGGCACTGAGGCCATCATCCCAGTAGAGATCGACTAGCCTATACTTCGAATTGAGGCGTACAGTGAAGAACTTAGAACAAATTTAGACCAGTTGG
This sequence comes from Nelumbo lutea, assembly GCF_056320005.1. Taxonomy (NCBI): domain Eukaryota; kingdom Viridiplantae; phylum Streptophyta; class Magnoliopsida; order Proteales; family Nelumbonaceae; genus Nelumbo; species Nelumbo lutea. The sequence goes on along the minus strand of NC_142689.1, from coordinate 35,360,498 downwards.
AAGAAGTTCGAGAACAAACGCAAATAAGAGTAGCAGCCAATCAATAGAGAGTAACACGCTACTATAATTCAAGGGTGAAAGAGAGACCCTGCCGATAAGGAGACCTCATCCTCAAAAAAGTCATGGTGCCTGAGCCTAGCACAGGAAAGCTCGGCCCCAACTGGGAAGGTCCCTACAAAGTCAAGCAAGTTGTCGGCCCCGACACATTTTGGCTCAAACACTTAAATGGTAAACCAGCCCCTCAGACATGGAATGCGGAGAATCTCTGGATGTACTATCAGTGAATGTAATCCCTATAAGCTAAACAATGAATGCCAACACAAATTTTCTCTCCCTCGGCCTTGTGTTTTAGTGTACATGTTCTTATTTTTTACAAGTAGCTGGGACCCCTCAGCCACACGGGTGGCTGATGCATACGGCCTCCCCAAAGGTGCAACACTTGGACTGGACTATAGTTATGACACACAGTTCTCCGCGAACTAAACGTCCACCTAGCCTTCACATTAAGGTAAGGAGTAACAGGGGCCTCGACTATAAACCTCAGCCAGTAAACTTGGCTTGCAACAAACAAACACACAAAAGATAACCTAAGTACCTCGCCAAGAAGGAAAGATGCGGTGTCCTCAGTCATGTGCGTCTCGGTAACATCGACCGCCTGAAGGATCACCTCTGGGTGCCTTTGAAGAAGGTAAGCCAAGTCGACCAATGTACACCCCTCGCCCCGACCCTCAGATGCATCAGGCCACCTCAGCTTCACGCACTTAATGCAACAAAGGTTAGGTGTAGCACAACCTTGAGCACCTTGGCAGTTCACCTCGACCTTGCCCAATCGATCCCTTTCCTCCTTGCTGAGGGAAGGGGCCCCGAGCACCTCAGCAACCTTAGTAGCACAGCTTGACCTCGACCAATGCCCTTTAACTTCCAAAAGAGAGCAACACTTTGGATAGCGACTTTTGCTACTTGTGACCCCTCAGAGGGCTCGAAGGGGAGCATAGACCCCTCAACAAAAAAAAATGAGAAGAGGCAAAAAACAACAAAGGCACAAGATATGCAAAAAGAGTATTCCATTAAATGTTCAATTCTTAGCACTTACAAAAGTTTGGCCTCAGATGGGGAGGTCGAGCCCCTTTACAAAAGGCAGAAAACAAACAAAAAGAAAAGCAGAAAGGCAAGGCTACCTATGCACCACCCTCGGCAGGAGGGACAACGGAGCCCTCCACAGTAGCAGTGTCGACTGGGACCTCAGAAGCAACCTCGAGGGGAAGGGTATCAACATTCAAGAGCACCTTTAGTTCATCCACTTGGAAGTCCGACATCAACCTTAGCTACTCTTTCTTTGTATCTTCAGTCCCTTCTAGGTAGGTTTCAGCCGTGTAGTTGGTGAAACACTTTTTGTACTCTGCTTTTGTGTTCCAAACAAGGATGGCATCTCATAAGTTTGCCCTGACCTCTACCGCCCATGCCTTGTCCTCTGTAGCCTGCTTCTGGGACTTCTTTAGTTGCTCTTGAAGCTTGACGATCCGATCCTTCTCCACCTTCAGGTTGTCCTCCAGCATCTGTCGTAGCTGCTTCTCCTCTCCTAGAGTCGAGAGGGTCTCATCCCAGCTACTCTTAGCTAAAGCCACCCGCACTATGAGCTGCTCATTTTTCTTTGTAGCCCAATCCAAACGATCAAGGAGGAGCCCAACTCAATTCCCCAAGCCGACGTAATGCCAACAGACCTGCAGCAAACACATCTCCATCAACAAAGTAACCAAAAAAGCAAGAAGGCAAGTGAGAGCAAAAGTTAACCACAACTCACCTCGGCCAGAAAGTCTAGGCCCTGATCCTGGATGACAATGGGGTCTGCGTTCATCATACCGAGACAATCCCCCTGAGGAATCATCCCCTTAATCAAAGCTCTACTGACCCCTTTGGTGTCGATAGAGTCCTCCTCTCGGACGTTCCATCTAGGGTGGAACACTCATGTGAGGAGTTCCCCCTCTTCGATAGACTCTAATGAAGAAGGTGGGGTAGACGAGGGCCCAGTCATGGGCCCCCTTGTTGAACGACCCCTCGGAGCAACAGGGCCTCCTTCCTTCACTCTTCGCCCTCGACTATGCAGTAATCTCTTCCCCGGATGAAGATGAGGTGCCTCATCCGACCTCTTCTTGTCAGTCTCCTTCGGTCGACCCCCTTTGGCTGGTCTCTTCCCTCGATCACCCCCTCCACTAGCAGGGGCTTAAGGCCAAGATGTCCTCTCGGTAGGTGTGGACCCCCTCTCGACAGGCATGAGCGTCCCCTTGGCAGGCCTCCTCGACGTTTGCCCTCCTGATGTCCCCTCGGTTGGGGCCTTCTTATTGGCTAGAGCACTCTCCAGCAACATCCTCTTCGCGTCTAGTGGCATCTCTACAAAAAGGACAGATGTCAGCACTTCCAAGTAAAGCGAAAGTCGATGTGTCAAAAAGTCGACAGCAGGATTTCTACCGAAGGGAGCAAAATTGAGCCTTACGAAAACTAAGGGAAGCTCCACTCCACTAGGGGCATGGCTTGGAGCATCCCCAGCATGAGTAGGTGGGATATCGTGGCGGTTTCACTGTCCCAAAGTAATGGCTTGGACTTTTCGGCAATCAGATGCATCTTCCCCTAGCCCAACCTAAATGACCAACCCTAGGGATAGGAAATGAAGAAGAACTTGCTCTTCTAGTTGTGGACGGACAAAGGGTTGTCTTTGGGTCAACCTTTTCGAGATTGGAAGAAATGCACACTGGCCTTGGTAGCGTGAGACCTCGGCACGAACATAGCACGAAATAACTTCAACGTTAGGTCAATGTCCTAAAGTTGAGCCACCATCAGCATGGCATAAATTTTCCTAAGGGCGTTAGGGGCTAGTTGGCTAATGGTTACCCCATACCACCTCAACAACTTGGAGACTTGAGGATGGAGGGTAAATCTGAGGCTGAACTCTAGGATGTGCTGATAGACATAGATTTCCCCCTCCTCTGGCGTCCATGGCCGATCATCGGTGTCGGGAATCCTAACTCTATAGGACTAGGGAATGTAATATCTCCTAGCTAGGGATTTCACCTAGTCGAAGTCAAGAATATTCTAGTACTCAGAGTGCGGTAGATGACCTATCATCACCCCTCGGGCAGCATACTCAGCCACCACCCTCGGGTTGGGCTTAGGAACCTCTTCCTCCACCACCACTTGGGGATAGGGGTGAGCAATAAAATGAAAAACCAAACTGATCGAAATCGAACCAAAAACTCAGTTAACTGAACCGGTCGGTTTGGATTCGGTTTGATATTCTTAAGAAACTAGCAATTCTAGTTTGGTTTCGGATTACCTTTAAAAAAACTGGCGGTTAACCAAACTGATCGGTATATGTATACTAATAGTCTTTATTTTTTAAAATCAAATAGGCTTCGCGTAGATTTCTAATATATAATAAAATATAATATACTGTATATTATATTTTATTTTTAAGTACAATCCTCTATAGTTTAAGTATAATCCTTTGTGGTATAATATATTATATATTATATTTTCTCTTTTAACTTTTAAGTTCAGTCTTCTCTCTTCTGTTGTTTTCTCTTTTTAGTGATTCAGCTTTTCAATTTTCATGATTTATATATTATATTTCCTATTGTAGACTTGTAGATCTAGAGAGATACGTATCTGCTCGTAATGTGCATCCCCGTACAATCCGATAGCCCAACAGCTTTTCATGATTTCCTCTCTTTGAATCAAATTATCTTAAATGGATAAACACCTTTCCCTTTCTCTCTCACTTTCAATTCTTAGTTTCTCATCTCTCTAATCTTCTTCTTCCCCAAACTGATCAATGACCTCTGAGTCTCCGATCGATGACCTTCGATTTCTCAGTTTCTCATCTCTCAGTTCTCACTCTCTCAGACTAAACGCCTTTCCCTTTCTCTCTCACTCACAATTCTCAGTCTCTCATCTCTCTAGTCTTCTTCCCTAGACCAACCGATGGCCTCCGAGTCTCTGACTGACAACCTTCGGGTTCCGACCGACGACTTCCATTTTCTCATCTCTCAGTTCTCTCTCTCATCTCTCTTCTTTCCCAATGGGAAAAAATCAACTAACGACCTCTCTTTCTCTCTCTCTCTCTCTCTCTCCCTCTTCTTCTTTATTTTGAGTGCATAAAAAACCGAAAAACCGAACCATGGTTAACTGATCGACCGGTTAACCGGTTGCATCGGTTTAGTTTCGGTTTTAATATTTAAAAAACTGATCAGGTCGGTTTGGTTCAAAAAATAACCCCATGGTTTGGTTAACCGAACTGTGAGCACCCCTACTTGGGAGGACCCCTCGACCTCCCTTCGTGTCACTAACGCGGCACTCTCACGAGGAGAATCATTGCCCTATTGGCCACACTTGGTGCCTTAAGGGGCAGTCCTCTCCCTTAGCACCTCGACCTCATGCCTCAGAACTAGGATCTTGGCTACCGATGAGCCTCGGCTAGAATTGGCAAACGAAGGGGCCAGATAAGAGCTTGCTCTGAGAGGTCGAGAAGCTCATAGCATTCGGGACCAGAATTGGAATAAGACATGATGAAGTGTTTACCTAGGCGAGGATGAACGCTGGGAAGTTCTAAGGAAAGAGAGTAAGCCGAGGACTCTAGAAAGCAAAGGTCTCTTGAAGGCAAGGGCACTTGAAAGCAAATGGCAAGAAAAAACGTGACTAAGGGCCCTATTTCAAGGAAAATGGATGAACTAGATCGCACCTGATCCAATGGCTGCGTAGCGACCGCCTCTACAGCCCCATCCACTATCCGACACACATTGCTTGCCTCGGGAAGATGAAACAACGCCGAGCAAACCGAATGGTCCTCTCGCCGCAACTTGATGGTTTGCCCAACCATGCTGACCTAGTGAATGCGCAACCTAGCTCGCCCAGATTCAGTCTCCCCTACGGTGGCGACACCGCAACCCGTTGCAAGCACGTCCCTGACTCAGTTCGAAGGCCTGTGTCTCACACAAACTTGATCCAAAACTGAGACCCGTCTCCTCCATAGTTCGCGGGCCAACTATGGCGAGTTCCACCCTCCAAGCAATTGAGTCACCAACTTGGGCACCCAAGTGCCCCGCCCTTAGCACCTATGGCTAAAGACGAGGCCTCCACGGACTTGCCTCCACATCAACACGGAGACAGGTCAGGGGCAAGGTGCCCCTCGTCCACCTACAGCAATGGCCTCAAAGCCGAGGCCGAGGCCTCCAAGCAAAAGGAGCCTCTACGGCATCCCTTAGAGAAGGGAATGAAGATCAAGCCGACGCCACTGCAGGCACATCATTCTCACCCCCGAAAAATGAGGCTGAGGCCCTTACCTAGAAGGCCCAATGGCGCTCCCACAATGAAAATTGGCACTCTCCTTTTGGCCGAAGCCAAGGCCCTCAACTCAGACCTCCACCACGGCTTCGGGAGTGGGCGACACGTGTTTGGTGACAGCCTCCAGAGTGGACCCAATCAGGGCACGGGCAGAACAGAGCTTGGTGTGTATTTCGGAACCAATGGCGCTGCATCACTTGGCGACCTCGGATGATCGCGCTCCTCACATACAGACCGCATCCAGACTGTCCAAGCTCACATATCTCCTAGCGGCCTTAGGTATAAATAGAAGGTACCCCCTCAGGGTAAGAGATTGGTACTGAGACTTTCTTGCTGGCAATTGAGAAATCTTGTGGCCTCGTCTGGATGCTTACCTCTCAAACCTTGCCCACCTTACACCATTCATACTAACTTGAGCATCAAAGTCTCCGCCTTGGGCACTGACTCGAGGCCTCTGACACCCTCTTTCATTCACTCCCTACAAGACCGACCTACTAGTCCTCGGCCACCTTGGACCTCGAACACCTCGACCACACCTTGGATTAGGAGCAAATTGACAATGTTGTCCTTGGCCCATTCCGAGCATCAAAAGAAGCAATTTGACTTTGTCACCAGGCATTTGAACTTAGGAGCCAGCGAACGAAAATGCCCGTCTCAACGATTTCACAACTGGGAGCTTCGGCAACTGGTTTCATGCTGTATGGAGATAGCTTCCGTTGACATTCCTCAAACGAACGATAGGTTTTCTACTTCTCTCAAGGTCACATAGAGCAATTGGAAGCATCAAAGAACTAGGAGTTGAATCATCAGAACAACTTATTTAATCTTCCTTCAAAGATACTTAAGATAATTTGTCGCGTTGCTCACATTCAGTTACTGGCGGAGCTAGAAATAGATGAAGTTTATGTTCAAACTACCCTACTTACGAAATCATACCAAAATGAGCCGACGACTCCTGATCCATGCCCTCCAGGGTATCCAAGGCCGGCTGTTCATTCCTCTCATCAAAAGCCCCAAACCCCTTCTTTGAGGATGGCGTGAAGAGAGGAAGGAGAAGTATCTGTTGCTTGAGAAGCCAAGCACAGATGTCCACCAATTAGCTCAATTCCTACAAAACAAAGTAAAAAACAGAACGAGAAAATGAGAAGCAAAGCACCAAAGCACCATAGGAATATCTATTGCCTCCTATTATTAGAACAAAATTCACACAATCGTTTCAATACACAAAGAAAAAAAAGGAAAAAGAAATTTTGTTTAAATTCCAGGTAGAGGGTAAAGAGATTGTCGAAATTTTTAAAATTGAACAGAAAGTGGCAAATCTGGCGGGGCCCATTGTCAGAGTGGCAAATCTAGCGGAGAAGAAGAAGAGGAACGTGCTATGTGAGAGTTGACACTGAGTTTGAGAAGCATCTCCTCCACCGCTCGGAGGTACTCCACCTCGCCTTTGTCTCTATTTTTGCCCCCTAACATTATTCTCGTATTACTCATCCTTCCGCCACTCTTCTACCGCTTTCCTCTTCTCTTCTGGTCTATCTATCTTCCGTTGGGCCAGCTTTAGGTAAGACTAACCTATTAGAAGTGTTAAGTCCATTGTCGAGGCTTCTATGTATTCAGCGGTAGACCTCAGCATTTTGGTAGTTCAACCTAATCCAATGACCTTACACCAATAAGTAGCACTGAAGCACAGAGCTATAGTTCAAGGACGACCAATAATCTAGAGGGGGCCTAGCCCTCTACGCCCATGAATGTTTCTTTAAATCTGTTTTAGGACAAAATAGAAGATGGCAAAACATGAAGGCAATGATTCCTCTGCAAACAGTGATTCTTCCACAAGAAGGCAGCGATTCCTTTTGATTCCTCTCTAAGAAGATGTAAACGAAGACAACGACATAGGCAGAAGGCGGAGGTGGAGATGGAGACGGAAACGGAAACGGAAATAGAGCAGTGATCTGCTTGGTTGGGTTTATTTTAAAAAATTGAAGAATAATGAGGGGTAAATTTGACATTTTGTTTTTTTCATCAGAACTTAACACAATATCAAAGAAATAGTAGGGGTGGTGCAAGACAATACTTAATCAGTAAGGGTATAATTAATCAATTATCTAAACAATAGGAGTAGCTTAAGAAATTTACCCATTATGATATTAAGCCAAATCACTTTAAATGATCAGTCAGCCTATATCTCCTTTTTTTTGTGTTTCTCAAAAAAACAAATGAAATGAATCACTTGTAAATCGGGGCCCACTTGTGGCACTGGTCCCAAACATCCTCAAAGTAAGATGTCAAACAATTGTCCTTCTCTCTCTCTCTCTTTTCTCTCTCTCTAATAGTGTGTAGTTTTATTAGTCTAATGAAAATAGAAAAAAATGCAAAAAATTAAGAAAATAGATAAATAACTTCTCTCAAAGGAGAGACGTGCTAATATTGACCGTCCAATTTTAATATATATATATATATATATATTTATGTGTGGGCTTATGCATATTTGAACAAGAAAATAGTTGCTTGAGGATGAAAATTTATAGACCTAATCGGGCTAAGCTAAGAAGCTGTACCCTTATTGTTTAGATATTGTCTTGCAATGCCCTTAAGTTTTCAGACAATTGACATTGCCGTTAAGTGCTAATGGCAAATTTCATCCCCTCTTCTTCATATCTTTCTCCTTCTTCCTCTACTTCTCCTTTCTCCATCTTCATCTCTATTCATCGTCTTCTTGATGGTGAATAGAGAACTATCATCAGTGTCATCATAGCCGAAAATGACGGCAGCCATTGCTGCTTTGCCCAGAGATTGCTGTTTTGCTCAGTGCAGGCGACGTCCCTTCTTCTTCATCATCCCTCTCCCTGACAGCAGCTACAGCGAACCACTCCTCAACAGCCATCGGTGGTGCAACCGTTCCACTCCCCATCTTCCACTAAGAGCTAAAAAAACTGTTGCAAATTCTTATTTTTTATTAATTCTTTGTTTTCTTTTCAGCTACAGCAATCAACTGGCGTTCTCAGGTGTCACTCCGGCGTCTAAACCCAACACAACAGCAATCAACTGGCATTCCCATTGTGCCAAATAGCACCTCACAAGTGACAAAAGCAATCAGAAACTCAAACAAACTACAACAAGAATTCACGATTTTCTTGTGCTAAGTATGTCACCTCGTTTCCTGTAAAAGAAAAGGTATAAAAGGCGCAACTAGGGTTACTTCAAATCCCTCTGAATCTACATACGAAAACATAAAATCACAACTGAGAAAAAAAAAATAAAAGAACTGATTAAAGACTACCAATGATGAGAAAATCTACGATGCTAGGGTTCAACTATGTATCCCCAAACTAAAAAATACGAGACCACCAATAAAATTGAGCCTTTATCCTGTTTCACAATGACAGAAGGTTCTCGTCCTCTGTTCACAAAATTTCAAATTCGAAGCTACAGTTAGGAGCTTCGGAAGCTACAAACTGAAAACAACGATGGAATAAACATAAAAGAAGAAAAGAAACCTTACCGGCTATGCTTCTCCGAAACTTGTTTCGCAATCCATAGATTACAAAGTGAAGATGCAAGTGGTGGCGATGGCCGGTAAGATCGAAAGTGGTCAGATACAGACAACGACAATGGTGGCGATGGAGGCGGAGAGATGGGGAGTGGAACGGTTGCGGAGTGGTTCGCTGTAATTGTTTCCAGGGAGAAGGATGGTGAAGAAGAAGGGAGAGGGACAAAGGGAAAATTTGGGTTTTGAAGAAAAGTTACACATCACATGGTGTCATGTGTGTATGAATTTCAATGGAACATTAACGGTAGGGGTAGAGCTAGTCATTGTCAAAAAACTTAGGGGTACCGCAAGACAATATCTAAACAATAAGGGTACAACTTGTCAATTTCTTGAACAGTAGGGGTAGTTTAATAGATTTATCCTAATTTTAATTATCCTATCAATATTAATTTTTATTAATTTCTTAATTTTTAATAGTTTCTAGGTAAAATTTGCTAAAAATTAATATATTTTTATTAACTTTAATAATTTTTTACTAATTTTATAACCCTACTACCCACATTATGTGTAGGCTTGGTGTAGATCTAAGCCAAACCTAGCCTAGAAGAAAGTATTTGCTTGACCCCAAGGTTGGGCTAAGTTATAAATGGTCATCCCTAAGTAGAAGGAGTCTTATGACATTATTTCAATTAATTTTTATAATTGTTATATTGAATGCAAATGGTTTATTTTATTATTAATTTTAATTATCCTATTAATATTAATTATATTTAAATATAATTAAATTGTATTTTAGTTTTTTAAATTTATGAACTACTATTTTTTATTAATTTCTTAACTTTTTATTAACTTTAGTAATTTCTATTAATTATAGTTATTAGGTTTCAAATTATATATAGATTACTACTACTACTACTACTACTACTACTACTACTATTACTACTACTACTATTATTATTATTATTATTATTATTATTATTATTCATTATGTGTTTCTAGACGCATTGAAACCATTTTCGAATAGGTCAACACATACCCCTTTAATTTGTCTTTTTTGTATGAATGTTAAAATGGGTTCTACATTTTAAATTTTCATTAATATTTTAATGGGTCTTCTATTTTTTATAAGTCTCTTGTGTAGTATGGGCACTATGGACAACAAAGGTCTCAACTCTTAAAAATTATTAATTTTAACAATATTATTAATTAATTAATTAAAAATACATTAATACAAAGTTATCTAATAAAATAAAAAGAATGAACAAAATAAAATACAACATTATAACACAAGTTCCATTTGCAATATATCAAACCCATGTTTAACTCATAATATCATTAAAACTATCAAATAAATTTCTTATTTTTATTAGTGTTTATTAAGTTTGATTTTCAAGTGGAACTGAAATGTTTTTAATTTTTACTAAGTTTGGTTAACATTTATTAGTTTTAAGTGGAAGTTTAGTGGATTTTTAAATTACTAGTTTTTAAAATAATATTTTTATTTTTATTGTTTTATGTTTGATTGTTTAACCTCAACCTATTTATATTATTTGATTTATTAATATTTTACTTTATTGTGTTGCATTACTACTATCTCCCTCCCTCTCTCTCTTTCTCTTAAATGTTTTTTTTAAATGTAATAACAACATGCATTAAAGTAAGATGCCTTAGAAAATCTAAAGGTCTCTCTCTCTAATAGTTTGTAGCTTTGTTAATCTAATCAAAATAGGCAATGATTATATTTTTATATTTTTAAAACAAAAGAAAATAAGAAAAATGCATACAGGCAGGAATTAATATCAAGTAAGTGTAGTATAATTAATATAAATCTAATAAAGGGGATTGACTCGTAAGGAACATAGGGTGCATATTATGGTCAGTTTAAGTTCAATTCAGGCCTAATCCTAGAACCTAGACGGATGGACCTTAGAGGAAGGCCCAACCCGTCCCAAGTTGGCCAGCCTAAGCCCAACTTGTGCCAAGTCCAACCCCAATTTGAGCAGGGCTTGGACTTAGGCAGGAGGTTTTAAGGTCTTCTTGCTTATACTTTGCAGTCCCACCTTTCATTTGGGTTTTGTTGCCCAGTTTAGAAAAGAATAAAAGAAAATTCTCTTCTCTCTCTCTCTCATATATATATATATACACGCAGGAATTAATATCAAGTAAATGCACTATAATTAATGTAAATCTAATAAAGTGGAAATATATATCGTCGTTTATATTAAATTTCTGTGCCAGAGTGGGCAGAAATGATCAACCAGAGTTACTTTTTAGGTTGGGTCTTCTCAAATTGCATCCCTAGGTTAAATACATAGTTATTAGAACCAGCCTGGACATATAAAAACATTTCTGTGTACAATCATGTATGTATAGGTATATATGCATTTGTGTGTGTACGGATAGATGTATAGGTATGCATTTGTGTGTGTAGGGATAGATGTATAGGTATGCATTTGTGTGTGTAGGGATAGAGTTGTAACTTGGGAAGGCCCAACACAAGCCTGACCCAACCCCTTCTGTCAAACACAACCAAACCATCCAGGCCCAACCAAGCCCACTCGAGCATAAAACTTGCATTTTGAGGTTGGGCCTGGATTGCCTTCAACCTAACTCAACCCATAATTAGGAGTGCCAATGTCAAGGGTTTGCCTCAATCCAATCCACACCCTAAACACTTGCTATCAAGCCCTTTCTTTTTGTCTTTATGGGGCTACACAATGGGGGTGGACCATCCCCAATACCCTCAACCCCCACACTATTGAAAGTCTTTATAACCAGTCTTTTATTTGAATTATGAAATTAAATTAGACATTTAATATGGATCCCACATCCCTTGAAATAAAATGTTTTTGATAGGTAGCCACATGCCTAGAAATTAGCACTTCTTGAGTGGATAGACACGTGCCTGAGAAAGAATATTTCAACTTAAAAGTGCAAGTATCCACTTATTAGATTTTTTTTTCTTGAAAAAGATAAAAAGACAAGTATTTGAAGAAGTGGAAAAAAAGTCAATAATTTTTTACTCTTAAGTGGAAAGAATCATTTTTTTAAAAGAAAAAGTTTGGGGTGAAAGTCAATATTTTGCTTTTTATTTTCTTTTGATTTATTTGGTCAAAGGATATATCAAGGTCAAAAATGACATTTTCTATTCCTATTTAATAATTACAAAACATAGGGGCTACCTTAGTAATTCAAAAACTATATAGTAGATTCCAATAAATATGGGAAACATTGTTTGAAGCATTGAATCCCTCCTTGAACAAGAGATGTTTGGTCTTTGATTGCAATGGGATCTATTACTTGCACAGTTGGTATATAACTCATGAATGAATATGCCAATGCTATTTACACATGGGACCCATGCTAGTGTTACTTATACTTTGGTTTTAGGGTTTAGACACAGTGGGAGGCATCTCCCACCATAATCCTAGAACCTTCGTGAAGGCAGGATTTCATTCAAAGCCTCCACCACAAAAGTTAGAGTTGTTACCAACAACTCTATTGGAAAGACAAATAGAGATAATTCTCATCATTTTTAACTTGGATTTTGCCTTGTTAAAGCATGAGGCTACAAAACCCATTGATCAAAGTCCACAAAAAGAAGTAGATATATGATGATCGTGTGAAAGCAAATCATATTTGTTTGATGATAATGAAATTCACTATCATGAAAAATACTAGAGGTGGTATGCCAAGTAAGAAAATTACTAAAAAATATGGATACCATTCAATAGTATTTTTCTAGCTTTGCTAAAGTTGTTGGTGTCGCTTTAATCACTCCACTGATAAATCTAATAAATCTAGTGTATTATGGTGTATATAGTGTAAAGGAACACATACTTCATATGATTGATCTAGCCAATCAAGTGAAGAATGTAAAGATGAACATGGATGATATGTTTCTTGTGTAATTTATTTAGACATTGAAAAATTTTGGAAGCCAAAGGTCATGCCTCTCCATTGTTACCTTATGATATATATACAAATTCAATGGAGTTTCTTGCACCCCAAAACTTTATAAAATCCAAAAGACTTCCTAATCCAAGAAGAAAAACAAAACTTCTAAAATACAAAGCTTTCCTAACTATACAGGCAATATATAGATCCGGGATCTCCTAGGACTCTATCTCCTAGGGCTCTCGCGAATCTTATCTTCGTCCAATACTCCCCCTCAAGGTGGTGCATGAGGATTGCGAATGCCCAACTTGGGAAGGAAAAAATCAAACTATTTTTGTCTGAGAGCCTTTGTGAAAATGTCGGCAAGTTGTTCATCGGTACGTACATAGGAAGGCGCAATAGTGTCAACTTGGACCTCATTGCGAATGAAATGACAATCAACTTCAATATGTTTGGTTCACTCATGGAAGACAGGGTTCACAGCAATGTGCAGAGCAGCTTGATTGTCACAAAACAAGCGTATAGGTTGAGGATGAGATATACCCAAAGATGACAACAGTCCTTTTAGCCACTTCAACTCACAACTGGCAGTAGCCATTGACCGGTATTCAGCATTAACAGAGGAATGGGAGACAGTATGTTGTTTCTTAGTCTTCCAGGAAATGGGAGAATGTCCCAACATGACAAAATACCCAATAAGAGAGCAAAGAGTTAGAGGACAACTCGCCTAGTCGGAATCAAAATAGGTATACAATTGCAGATCACTATCAGAGCACAAAAATATTCTTTGACCAGGACATCCTTTCAGATAACGAACCACACGTAATGCCGCATCCCAATGATCAATACGAGGACACTGCATAAATTGAGCCAGGACATGGATGCAATAACTGAGCTCCGACCGTGTAATGGTTAAATAAATCAAACGGCCCACAAAACGTCAATATCGTTCAGGGTCATCCAGGAGTGCTCCGTCAGCAAGGGCAAGTTTATGATTCTGAGTAATAGGAAAGTGAGCAGGTTTGGACCCCAATAAGCCAGTTTCGATAATAATATCACGTGCATATTTTCTTTGGCAAAGAAATATCCCCGATAATCTACAAGTCACTTCGATGCCCAAAAAATATTTAAGAACACCCAAGTCCTTCATGTGAAAACACAGGTTCATATACTGTTTAAATTTGTGTATGAACTCTGGGTTATTCCCACCAACGATTAAGTCATCAACATAAACCAGGACGTGCAAGACAAGCCCATTCTTGCGATATGTAAATAAGGAATAATCAAAATAGGACTGATCAAACCCAAAAGTTTTCAAGGCAGTACCTAATTTAGAGAACCAGTTCCGGGGGGTTTTCCGTAGACCATACAAAGATTTCCGGAGTCTGCATACCTTTCCAGTCCCGGAGGCCGAAAAACCTAGAGGAGGTTTTATATAGACATCCTCATGGAAATCACCGTGCAAAAAGGCATTGTGGACATCCATCTGATGCAATTCCTAATGCTGGGCCGTAGCAACTACTGAGAAGGTTCAAACTGTGACCATTTTAGCCACAGGGTTAAAGGTCTCGTTGTAATCAAGACCTTCAACTTGAGTGTTGCCCAAGACTATCAACCGTGCTTTAAATCTTTTAATGGATCCATTAGAGTTGTACTTGATTTTGTAGACTCATTTACACCTGATTACCTTTTTTTCCAGGTGGGAGGTCTTCCAAGGTCCATGTCCCATTGTCTTCCAAAGCTTGTATCTCTTGATGCATAGCCTCGCGCCACCGAGCATCAGTCATTGCCTCAGAGAAACGAGTAGGTTCTCAGCCTGCAGTAACAACTGCCAAGAAATGTCTGTGTTTCACAGAAAGATTATCATACGTTACATAATGAGTTATGGGATAAGGAGTACTTGAGGACTGAGATGATGCAGGAGAAACAGCGGAGGGGTCTAAACAAAGAGCAGAGTGTGTGACAAAGTCCTGTAAATAGCTGGGGGTCCGCTTTTCTCGATGTTCGCGGCCTAATAACTCAGTGGTGGGCTGAGGAGCAGTTGGAGTTTCATTATTCCTACAATCTGTATGGCTCCTTGTCTCATCAAGAGGACCTGCCTCTTCATCATTACCCGTGTTCTGATGTCCTTCTTCATCGATCGTGTCGCTCTATAGGAGGTGACTCAGATGCCATGTCAGGAGGAGTGGTCGCAGAGTTCGGTGGTTGGACAGCCCAAGGTAATCCAAAATTTTCTTTGGCTATGGGAGGACTGCTTACTGAGGGTTGATGTTCCAGAGTGGCAAAGGGAAACACAGCCTCACTAAACACTATGTCTCATGAAACGAAGTAATCACCAGACTCAAGATCGTATAATTTCCACCCCTTTTTCTCAAAAGGGTACCCAACAAAGACACATTTCCTACTCCTAGTGGCAAATTTGTCATGGTCCCGAGTATGCAAATAATACAAGCAACCAAAAATTCTGAGATGTTTATAAGAAGGGCTTTGTCCAAATAGCATCTCATAAGGTGTTTTACCACCAAGAAGGGTCGAAGGTGTCCGGTTAATCAAGTACCTTGCGGTCAAAACACACTCACCCCAGAAATTGATCAGAAGATGTGCTTGAAATCTGAGCGCTCTGGCCACATTCAAAATATGATGATGCTTTCTCTCCACACGACCATTTTGTTGGGGTATTCCAACACAGGAAGTCTGAAATAAAATTCCTTGCTCGTCAAAATATGATTTCAAGGATTTAAACTCTATTCCATTATCACTTCTCACCACCTTAACCTTCTTATTAAATTGTCGATCAATCATTGCACAAAAATTCTTGAGTGTTCGACCAACTTCACTTTTTTCAGCCAGCAAATAAATCCAAACGGCTCGAGAATAATCATCAATAATTGTCAAAAAATATACAACTCCACAAGATGCAGGTATTCTATAAGCACCCCATAAGTCACAATGAATCAATGCAAAACAATCAGTCACTTTATTGCCGCTTTGAATAAAAACATCTCTAGTTTGCTTTGCCTTCAAACAAACATCACCTGTTTTGTTCTTACTATTACTGATATTAAGAAGCAAGCTAATCGTTTGATAAGAAGGGTGTCCCAATCTCCGATGCCACAAATCGCATGACCCAATTCCATCTGTCTTGTAAGCACGAACCGGCACCACACCCTTGAAGACATAGACCCCATCATGTTGTTCACCCACACCAATCAGAGTCCTTGATATGCAGTCTTGTATCACACACAACTTATTAGTAAACGTCACAACTTATCTTCATCCAAACCCATCAGAAATTGGTGGATTTTCTCTTCTTCTCTTTCTTTAACCAATTCGGCTGCTGCTCCACACCTGCACCCGCATGTACACACGAGTACCTTAGAGTAGCTTCCTAATTCATCCCACATCACCTTCAATTTTCCGTAATATGCAACCACTGTCTATCCATGTTGCTTGCAGTTAGCAAGCTCGGATTTAATCTGATAAATCCGGGGCCCGTTGCCGATCGAGAATCGTTCCTTCAAATCATCCCAAATCTCTTTGACCATCTCCATATACGTGATAGTTGAATGCAGTGATGGATCGACAGTATTGAAAACCCAAGCCACCAACATTGAGTTCACAATCCACTAGAGATCGATCTTTGGAGCGTCGTTCTCTGGCTTTGTGACCTTGACTTCGATGAAACCGATTTTGTTTTTGGCACGGAAAGCAGTTCTCATCGCCTTTGCCCATTCGTCGTAGTTATCTCCTCTCAAGACCACTAGACTGATAATAATTCCAGGATTATCTGATGGATGCAAATAAAAAGGAGAAGGCGGTCCAACAGATTTACTCGAGCTCTCACTGTTCCTGTCGTTGTTGGAAGCCATGGTGACCGATCAGGTGATTGATAATTGTCGAGTTTGATTCCAAGAAGAAGATGGACGATCTTGATGAGGCTCACAAAGAAAATAGGAACTGGGACTTAGAGTACATCAACGCCGGTGTCATCGAGCTTTACCATCTCCATTCTTGAAAATTGGTATCGATTTCTTGAAGAAACAGGAAGAAATAGAGGAACGTCACGGCGCAAGAACAAGTGGATCACCGAGATTATCCTAGGGATGGAGGTAATAAGCTGTGGTCGGATCAAGATTTGTAGTGTCAAGAGACTGTAAAATTTTGTCAAGAAACATAGCAATCTTCAATGACGAGCTCCATCAAGAACTTTGTAAGTTCTGTGAAGAAATATTCTACTATAGCCAAAATAGGAATCGGAGATCAAGAATTCTAGATGACGATGAGAACCATCTTGCCCAAAAGTGATCAGCAGTGATAACCGTCGGTCGCGTAGAGAATAGTAATGTTGGCTCTGATACAATGAAAAATTTTGGAAGCCAAAGGTCATGCCTCTCCATTTTTACCTTATGATATATATACAAATTCGATGGAGTTTCTTGCTCCCCAAAACTTTCTAAAATCCAAAAGACTCCCTAATCCAAGAAGAAAAACAAAACTTCTAAAACACAAAGCTTTCCTAACTGTACAGGTAATATACAGATCCGGGATCTCCTAGGACTCTATCTCCTAGGCTCTCGCGAATCTTATCTTCGTCCAATAGACATTTTCCCTTCTCAATTTGATTGATTCAAAATCACATATAATCCATAAAAAAATTGGAAACCTAGTGAGTTAAGCTCATTGTGTGTTTAGTAGGAAGAGGATCAAAAGAAGTAGATTGATGGATAGTTCAAAATCTTGGCATATAAGCACCCCAAGGGTTTAATAAGAAGTTTATTAAAAGGTCAAGGGAGAAATAATGGGGAAAAGTTTTAAGAAATATGGAAACAAAATCTTAGGGGGCATTCTTGTTTTGGATATTGAGAGGGGGGAATGTTGGTCAATGGCATTTTTGTTCCCATTGACCAAGAATCCCATTTTCTTTTTTCAGCTTTATGTGAGACAAAGGAATGTTTATTTTCTTGGGTATCACTTACTTGGGTAAGTGATACCCATCTCCTAGGTGGGTAAATAACTTTCCCGCCTAGGGGGAAAGTTGTCAATAGTTGAATGGGACAAAAATACCCCTTTTGATAATGGGTTTTTATGGTTAAAATGGTCATTACCTTATTTACATAAGAAATAAAAGAACACAAGTAAATGCACTTACCCGGCAAATGTTTCCTAGGAAAAACTTACCCAGGTAACTACATTTACCTGGATAAATAACTTACCAAAAAACGAACGAAGCCTTAAAGTGCAAAAAGGAGGGAACAATGGAGGGAAGAGTCATGTAGCTCATTGTTTCTATTGTAAGAAACTAGGTCACATGAAGATGTTAGTTCAAGTATTGTTAAGAGTGGGTTTCTCAATAGTAAGAGGTTAAGAGGTCAAGTGATGGAGAGAAAAATATTGTCATGGGAAACATTGTTAGAGCTTAATTGAGGCGGTTGGAGTCTATAGATTTATTTTGCATACTAGTTTTGTTTTAAAGTTAGAAGATACTATTAATGTACCTAGTATGAGGAAGAACCTCTTGTTAGTAGGGGTGGATTCGAGTTGAGCCGAGCCGAGCAGAATAGTATCAAGCTTGAGCTCAAGCTCGAGCTCGGTTTGAGCCAGAACCTTGAGCTCAATCTCAGCTCGAGTCAGAAATTCATAAGCTCGAGCTCGATTTTGAGAAAAAAATATTATATAAAAATAAAAAATTATATATAAAAATATTATATATATATATATATATATATATATATATTCGAACCAACTCACAAGAAGAGCTTTAGTATGCTTGAGCTCAGTTGAAACCGAGCCGAGCCAAGCTCGAGCAGCTCATGAAAAGCTCGACTCATTGCCACCCCTACTTGTCAGTTATCCAACTCAATACTTGTGAATTTAAGTTCAATTTTGAAAAATGATGTTTTAATTTGATTTTTTGAATCTTGTATTGTTAGTATTGACTCTCTTCGTAACACACTCTATAAATTAAATCTTGATTCTGCAAATGCTTCATCTCTTTGATCAATAATGGATGAATATAATATTGTTGGTTTAAAATGGTAAATGGTTAATGAAAATTCAATAATGTTACAACATAAACATTTGGAACATATCTTAAGAAAAACAATTGGGAGACTAATAAAGGAAAGAATATTGAAGAAGTTGGATTCTAAATTAGTGAATTGCTATTTCATAAGATATCCTGAGATTCTGTATAAGTTGGATCCTAGAAGGGGTATAAATTTTATTGTCCATCATGTCTTGTTCAGATTATAAAAATTGGAAATTCAAAAAATTTCTAGAGAATAGGCTTATTAGTAATAATTATTGATAATAATTATTGTTCTTATAATAATTATTGCTAATACTTAATTACTGATAATAATTATTTCTTAAAATTATTTCTTATTAGTAATGATGTTTCTGGTCAATACATTGACCATTGCCAATTATTGTTCTAGAGCCATGATCTTATATTTTGCCTATTCCAGACGAGGAAGAAAACTATGATATGATCATTGATCGAGTAGTCATTGATGATCATGTAAAAAAGAAATTTCATACTCTTCCATGAAAGCTGTTGACAATTCACTAGAAGTGTCCTAGAGGAGACCTTAAAGGTTAAAAGGACTAGCCATTGGTGGAGACTTTACTTGGAGGAAGGTGATTTTGATATTAGTGTTGAAAATGATCCAAATACTTGCTAGAAAACCATTAGATGGAAACATTTATCTAAATGGTTAGATGCCATGATGGATGAAATGGAGTTAATGAAGGATAATAAAGTTTTGAATCTTATAGAATTGCCTAATTTAGTCAAATCTATTGGTTACAAATGGGTCTACAAAACAAAACAAGATTTAAAAAACACTGTTGAAAGGTACAAGGCCTAACTGATGGCTAAAGGCTTAACTAAAGAGAAGGTATTGACTACATAGAAACCTTTTCTCCAATCTCCATGACCCTTTCTCATTATGGCCTCAGTTATTCATTTTTACTTAGAAATACATCAAATGGATGTTAAAACAGCCCTTCTAAATGATGCATTGCTTAAAAATGTTTGAATGATGCAACATGAAGAATCTAAAGTGGAAGGTAAGGATAATTGTGTGTGCAAGTCAAAAAAAAAAAAAATCGATTCATGGCCTAAAGTAGGCATTAAAACAATGGTACATATAAGATCAATGGGAGCAAATTTATCATACTGGTCCTTTATGTCAATTTAATTACACTTCACTTGGGAGTAGTGACATGGGTTTGCTATTAGAAACTAAGTAGTTTTTTATTAATTTTTCTTTTTTATATAAAGGACTTAGAGGGGTATCTTTTGATATCTAAATACTTCAAGACAAGACTAGAGGCATGTTGGGATTATTTTAGAGAGCCTACATTGACAAGGTTGTTCAGTGCAAATACATACAAAATAATACAAAATATAAGGTTTTGTACTCTACAAATCTAATATATATCCAAAGCCCCCTACAGTCAGACATGTGGCTCATTTACATTTAGACACTTGTCATTCCAAAGATTTAAACAAAATGGACACGTGTCAAATTCTGATTAGTGGTAGTTCAAGAACAGAACCCACTAGAGATGTATCAAATTTTGATTAGTGGTAGTTCAAGAAAAGAGCCCACTAACATGGAGAGTGGAGCCTACCACCATGTAGAGTTGTGAGAAGTGGGAAGCTCTCACTTTCAATCATTTCCTAAAAAAACGGAAACCGTGTTATTAATTAATGTTAACTACTAAACTAACTAATTAATTCTATCTATTGATTACTAATAATAATTACTGTTAACTACTTCTAATTAATTAATTATAACTATTAATCTATAATAATAATTATTGTTAATTACTTTAATACGTTAACTACTTCTAATTAATTAATTATAGCTATTAATTACTAATAATAATTACTCACTGATAATAATTAGTTACTTAAAATTATTTCTTATAATAATTACTGCCAATACTTAATTACTGATAATTTATTACTGATAATAATAATTACTGCTAATAATTATTGTTCTTAATTACTGCTAATACTTAATTACTGATAATAATTATTTCTTATTGTTATCATTACTAATAAGCCTATTCTCACAATATTGCTCATAATTAATAAATATTTTCATATGGTAATTAATGACTCGGCAATAATCATTTAATATTTATATTAACTCATATTAATTATTTTGAAAATAAATAATTAATGTTAATTATTTATATTGTAATTATTATCAGAAATTAAAATCCATACATTTATATGAAATAACTAATTATTATTATTACCAATAATTATAATTAATTATTACTAATACTAATGATCATCATTATTATTTCAGAATGTTAATAAATTAATGATATTTACTAAGTATTTTAATAATGTTAAGTATTAATTGGGATATAATCATTTCATATTAATATTAATTCATAATAATTATTTTACTAAAAATTGTATCTCTAACAAATTAATTACTTAATAAAAATAAAAGTAAAATAATAATAATAGTAGTAATAATAATAATACTTTAATATTACTGATTTCAAAATAAATACATACGTAATAAGAATATATTATTAGTTAATAATAATAATAATATACTTATAATTATTACTGAATTCATAATTATTAATCTATTAATTATACTGATTATTATTAAAAAATGTTAATAGAAAAAATTAATTACTTAAGATTATTTTCTGAAATTAACCATTTTAATTTGGACAGATAATTAATTAATAATTTTAATTTCATAAAATTATTATTTACTGAATAATTTTAAATACTCTTTGATTAATGACCTTATTTTTGAATAATTGGTTTTTTATGTTCAATAATGTTTTTTGCAAAAATCCAAATAATTTTTCATTTGCAATGCTAACCATTTTATTTTTCTCTTATTCGGTTTTTCAAAAGATAAAAAATAAATTAATGTTATTTACCTATTTTTATCAAATTATGTATTTATCAAGTTGTTGTCATTGATGATGACAATGATGATGAGTCAACTTTTTGAAAGAGAGGAGTACTAATAATAATTAACGACTTCTAATGAATTAATTTCAGCTATTAATTACTAATAATAATAACTCACTGATATTAATTAATTTCTGATAATAATTTCTTATAATAATTACAGCTAATACTTAATTACTGATATTAAATAATTACTGATTATATTTCTCATTATTAATTCGGAATGATAACTAATAACGATTTTCACAATGGTAATTAATAATTCAAAAATAATCATTTTATATTTATAATAACTCATATTAATTATTTTGAAAATAAATATTTAATGTTAATTATTTATATTAGAATTATTATCAAAAATTATAATTCATGCATTTATATGAGATAATTAATTATATTATTATTATTATTCAGTAATTACAATTAATACTTATATTACTTAATATAATTATATATTTATCTTATTATTATCAATAATTATAATTAATTATTACTAATAATAATGATTCTTGATAAAATTTAATTACTGATTATAGTTACTTACTGATAATTAATTCCTTAATTATAACAATGATAATTATTACTTTGGAATGTTAATTAATAATTATTTTAATAATGTTAATTATTAATCGGGACAAAATCATTTTATATTTATATTAATTCATGTTAATTATTTTATAAATATATAATTAGTGCTACTTATTTACATTATTGTTATTATAAGTAATTATAATTAATACTATTATTATTCTCCAATAAATATTTCATTTGGTTAAAGTTAAATTATAAAGTTTGAATTATCCATTATTGTTAACTAAGAGAAATATGAAAGCAATTATTATTTCAAGAATTAACTAAAATTATAATAATAATTAATTATTTCATAATAATAATAATAATTTAATATTACTGATTTCAAAATCAATACGCACATAATAAGAATATATTATTAGTAAATAATAGTAATAAGAATATACTTATTTTTATTATTATTGATTTCATAATTATTAATATATTATTAATCTATATTAACTCAATAAAGACATGGAATAAAAAAAATATTCAAATTGCTACTAAATGAATGAACTAAAAATCTATGAGTATTCTAATTGACTTGAATTTGACACATCAACATGCCCAAAATTATAATTTCAACCTACATTTCCTATTTCTATCCCCCAATTCCCATAATTCAAACATACCATTATGTTATATACCTGGTTCCCTACCTTTTTCCTAAAGACAAATTCTAGCCACTCTACGTGCACTGTGGGGAGCTTAGACTTAAAATCCGTAACCATGATTGACCAAAAGAAGCATTGCCACCTAACTTGGAGGTGACTTCCATACTTAGGATGGTCCCATTATTCTCCTTTCTTTCATGTTTCCTCTATCGGATATGCTTTGGAATTCTGATTAAAATTATTAGTTGATTGTAGCCATACATGATGATTTGATTGTAGTCATATATTTTTCATCTCTTAATTTAGAGGATGGATGCATTTGCAAATGTTGTTTGGCATGGATAATTTTTCTTAGCAACTCTTTGAATGATTTTCTTCCTTATTTACCTCTTTGAATGGATAACATTTAAATGCTTTTTATCCATTCATATGTCTCTAAATATTATGCAGTATTGGTGATACTGTTGTAATCCATTTAATTTTATTATTTCATAAATAGATTGATGATTTCCAAGTTATTGATACTTTTTTGGGGGTGGGTTACTCAACAGGACATTGATTTTTTATTGTTAAATAGTAAATTTCAAATCAAATGATACTGTAGTTGCCCCTTACTTAGTATGGGGTCATTGTCTTATTGTCTAGATAAAACATGGTAAATCTCTTAGATCAAATAAATAGACTACCCTTAAAGCTATGTTTGGTTTGAAGGAAAATGCAGGGAAAGGAAGGGAAAGGTAGGGAAACCTTTACAAACATTGTATAAGTTTCCCTGTCTTTCCCTTCATTTCCCTACCTTTTCCTTCAAATCAAATATAGCCTAAATGTTTATTATAAATAATTAAAAAATGAAATAATTCAAATTAAATCAAATAATTACTTGCTGAAAACTACTGAATTAAGTAAATAATAATCACAATCAATTATTTATAGAAATAAATAATAATAATAATCATCAAATACTTAATTAAGTAAATAATAAAAACCGAAATAACAATCATCAGTTATCATTAATGTTTACAGTAATTAAACCTTAAATAAGATTCAATATTTATTAACAACCATTAAAATTGTTAAGCCAAATCATTAATGTTTATTCTTAAATGCAAAATATGAATTAACAAATCTATTATATAATAATTATAGTCGGTTGGAAAAAATATTTTAAGTAAATATTTAAATAATTAAAAATTTAGTTAATATTATTACTATACAACAAAAAAAATTAAATTAAATACTAAAATAAATTAATAATAATAATGGTTAAATTAAAGTAGTAAACGGTTCAAGTTGAATTTACTGATCCATATAATTTTATGGGTTTGACATATAAGAGTCAATTTATATGGACCTGTAAACTGTATGAATGTCTTAAAAAATGGCAATTTATAAATAGTAATAAAAATCATTAATGCGTATATGTATATATATATATATAACTAACTCCTTGTTTTCCTTCCAAACTGAGCCTAACATATCTTCAAGTTTGCTCCCAACCGAATATCACTTTTGTAGTTAATGCACTTAGCAGGTACCGAAGTAACCCTTGAAATGATCATTATGGAGCAGCTGACAAGGTATTAAAGCATATTTCTTAAAATTTGTGTAGTTTATAAACGCCTCCAAAAGTTGCACTAAATGATGTTTGTGATATTTTTTTATGACGTTTGCAAACATCGTCAAAAGTCATTAATGATGTGGAAAATTTTTATGACTTCTATTGATGCAATGTTTGTAGTATTTTGGACGACATTTATGTAACCCTGTCAAAACCCCATTTTTTTCTGTAGTGTTAGTTTAGTGACCTATAGTTATAACCTTTGGTTACCCTTGGACTTAGGCATTAAGCTTCATGCTCCTTACAAACCTAAGATGTTGCTGATCCTAGAGCTCAAGCTTGGATCTACTCACATAAGTTTCATTATGTTGGGCTGAATTAGGACCAAAGTTGTGTAAACTTGAGCTCAGCTCACGATCTGCAAAAATGAGCTCAGGCTAAGCTAATACTTGCTGAGGCTATGGGATAATTGACAACCTCCTGAGTAAATTCAAAATATATTAAGAATCTATAATTTGCAATGGCAACTTTCCCTCTTATTCCCTTCTTTTCTAAGGTTTCTTCCATAGTTCCATTCCCTCTTTCTAATTTTCAGCTACAAGCGAAACGTGGAGCTGGTGCTATTACTTGCTGCTCCGGCCTCCTGACTGAAGAGAATAAGGTGGCACTGACATGGGTCGGGTGAACATGGGACAATAGAACAGATTTATGCTCTTCAAAAGGATTTCTTTTGTTGATTTTAGTCTCTTAAAGGTCTCTCCTTTGTTCTTTCAAATTAAAGACGGCAGCAAACTTCTCTCAGGACAGTTTTGGGCTATGCTGCCATAGGCCGAAGCAACAGCCTAAGGGCCCAGCCCAACCCAATATCTGATATAATGCATCTTGTTCGGAGCAGTCCCGAGGGAACTATTTATTCAAGCCCAGCCCATAAGCTAGCCAGACTAAACAACAACCTCATCATCGAACATGAAATAAACTAGCAATATTATAAGCTTGTTTTGGGTAAACAAGCATTACCATAGACAACATGATTTGGAGTTTTGGGCATCTAGGTTGCCACCAACTATTCTCACTTGTTTCAATTAAGTTGGTTTAAGTTCCCTTTTTCTGGGTTTATTTTGGAAAACAGGAAATAAACATGGTTTTATTCCTCAAGATGTGTTTATGTGACATGGATAATTGTGAGAAGGCCAAATCTCTTAAAGTACCTCTAAGTTTTAGGAAATTGACTAACTCTATCTCTACTATTTAGATATTGTGTTAAAGTATTACCAAATTTTCTCATAATTGACTAAATCTTTCCCTGCCATTAATGTCTGTTAGTGTTCCGTAACAATCTGGCAACATGTGACACGTGACATAGAATTTTCTAAACACCCAATGTTACCCTTTTGTGATTGATTTTGATTTTCATTATTCTTCATGTTTTTAAAATCAAACTCAACATCCATCTTGTGGACAAGAACACAGCCTTCAACCTTTACTCGGTTGAAGGTAAATAACACAGGTGGACATGGAACTAGCTAGGGCTAAGATGGCATCCTTATAATGCAGTAGTTTTTGGGTAAGAAATGATCCCTCCTATCCACTTGTTCAGAGCTCTTTGTAGCAATAGAGAAGGGAGATGATCCCATCTAGTTTGTGGGTGGGTTGTAGATGGTTTTGATGGATGTTTCTATCTGTTGGAAAGCTTTGCCAATGGAGAAAGTTTGCCATGAGAAGACTAACAAGGTGTTATTCAAATGTTTCATTTGAAAATTTTAAAGAAGAATGATAGATAAAATAGTCTTTTCTATCTTGCTGCTAATACACACTAATAACGGCAGGCGAGGGTTTAGTCAATTATAAGAGAATTTAAGGATGTTTTAAGGCAATTTCTAAACAACAAGGATGAGTTAGCCTATATTTAAAACTTAGTAATACTTTAAGGCTATGTTTGGTTTGAAGGAAAATGTAAGGAAAGGAAGGGAAAGGTGGGGAAACATTTACAACCCTTGTATTGGTTTTCCTGTCTTTCCTTTCCTTTCCCTACCTTTTCCTTCAACCAAACATAGCCTAAAGGATTTATGTTTTCCTTTCTAGAAAATTCTCTTTTTTTTTTTTCCTAAAAAAGAGGTTGGGGCCCAGTTTTCTCAAAACCAATTGAATCACCAAACAAAAAAACCCTCGCCCCACAAAGGCCATGACTTAGGTGAAATATACCCTAATTATTTCTAGCAGTTTGTACAGATAAATAATATTCTGCATGTCATAGGACTCCGGATATGATCCTGCCAACAAACACATTCCAACCCTCTACCAATATAATCTCACATTGCAGATTTCATACATGGTGGGTCCCAGTGTCATAGTGAGATGTGTGGTGTTAGATCAAGTTGTAGAGGGTTGGGACGTGTTTTATTGGCAGAAGATCTCAACTCATATGTTCATCGTCATTCAAGCATATGCAATCTAGTATTTATAAACTCGTGAGAAACTCGAATTAACACTACAGACATACAGACGGAGTTTACCTTAATTTGTGACTCGTTGGATCAAGAATATGAAAGCAAATGTGCTCAGTAAACTGTATTCTACTTGAAGACATCTGTTAACCTGAAACACACTGAAATTGGAGTTAAGGATCTCCTACCCACATGACACTACAGCTGTTGGTTGGGAACATCATCTCCCATGAATAGTAACATGCAAATATGTGAGATGATCTCAGTGTATAGCTGTAATGAGGCATGGATAGGTGAGAGTAGGAGAGCCGAACTCGTTAAATTGAACCAACTCGCCGGTTTCTGATTCAGAAAATGTTAATTACTTTGCTAGTCAGCGATAAACAAAATCTCTCTCTCACACACACATACAAACACTAAAAACACACGGTTTGCATGTTCCAAGACCTATGGGCTAAAGCTCTTGCACAAGTTAGGCACCAGCAGTTTTTAGACACAAAGAATCGATTCAGTGATCAAAGAGCATGAAGTCATTCTCTACTCAACCACCAATCCCTTTCTATATGCAAATGCTCTTCAGCAGATTCATCCCTTGAACCCTACCCGTCTTCAAATTAAAGAAAAGAAAAATAAATAAAAGAAGGCTCTGGCCTGTAGGGTCCCTTTGGGCTTTGGGCTTTGGGCTCCAATGGTTCTGCTTTCTTTTGCTTTTATCTCCATCAATACTAATGCTCTTCTCTTAGTACCCTCCTAATTAATTATTTAATGCACAAATCAATATAAAATAATGGAAGGTTCCAATGGGAGAGAGAAGAGGTTTAATCCCCTTTACTGCAAAGGGAATTATCACATGGGTGAAGTTAGTGGATTCCATGTATAATTTATTCGTGTGGAGAGACAACATTTGCCAAGGATTATTGTATAATAAAAATGATTAGTTAGTTTGCCTCGTTTTCTTCATTTTATTACGAATATATCCCCTAGTTTTCATGATTTTGCCACTAATAGTGTCTTAGCACTATTAATTAGATTAGAAGCTTAGTTTAGTGCTTTGGTTGTTTCTAAATTTTGAAAAACTAAATGCTTGGTTTTGTTTTTCAAAATAACAATGGGAGGCCTGCATTGCATTGATGATTAGGAGTGCAATTGAGTTGAACTTTACTCAAATAGTACAGACTTGAATTCATTCAGGCTTAATTTGAGTTAAAGCTAATCATGTACGATCTCAGGGTAAATTTAATTAGTTTTTGAACTCGAATTCAAAAACTACATTAAAAAAAATATAAAAACATATTAATTTTTTTTTTTTTAACTTTCAAGCCAAACTCGAATAGAAATATAGAATTCAAATCAAAGATTGGTTAATCAAAATTAAACCGATACTTTCAATTTTTCAAAATACTGAAGCAAAACCGAATTGATTCATTTAGTTAACTGGATTATTGGTTGGACTCAACTTTTTGATTTTTTGGTTTTCGATCATCACCCCATATCCACAGATGAGATCTTTTTGCTGAAAGAGCTTTCCACAGACTAATCACATATAATCAAATGTACTTTACAATATACTCCCTCGTTCATTTGGTAAAAACCTCATATTCTATAGTTGTTCGGTTGTATTTAAACAAATGTTGTCATCATCAAGGGTGCTTCCGGAGACAAGTAAGGGTGTTAATGGACCGATTTCTCGTTCAGTCCAAAATGAATTTGGACGGATTATATAGACCAATAAGACATATTAGATTGGATCAATTCGGTTTAAAATATTTATTAGATTAGGTTGGACTTGATTTATCCATAACAAATTTATATTGGATTGCCTTGGATTAAGCCAGATAATAATATATGTGTCAATGGATGAAACTAATCTAAATCAAAATAAATTTAAACAGATTAAACAATTCAAACATTATCTAAATTCATCCAATATATTTATTAGATTAGATTGAACCTGATCGGATTCAACCAAATCCAGTTCAATTGACACACTAGAGACAAGAGTCAACGGCCATTCTGTAAATCTTGGTGAGCAACTCGGAGGAGGGTATTAATGAAATGAGGTGGACAGGGGGACCACGTATGAATATGATATGATGTATCGAAAATTTAAAATTAAAAAAGAAAAAATCATGTGGGGCCCACGAGACGCCAACAGACTACCAGACTACAGCAGACTTCAGCACCGTCATCACGTGGGAGCGTGGAGGGGGGGGGGATAAATCCAAGGTGGAATCAATCAAACCGTGCACATGCACCGCATTGAATTCTGTGCGGCTCGTGATATGCACGTGCGCACGTTTGGACTTTACAACGATGGTCGTTGGCTCCTCTTCAGAAGTTAGTGTTGTGCATGTGATGCCCGTAATTACACCCTTTTCCTCTTCTGCTCTTCCCGTCTTCTTCCGCATAAAACGTGCACGTGCGCACGTTTGGATGTAAAATGTTAATGAAAAGGAAACAAAGATTTAATTGGGTTGGGCTGGGCCGGGCCGGAATGGCCCAATGGGTACACGAACCCAGACGTCATTTTGTAAAGCTCCTGGCTTCCTGCCTGACAGCCTGAGACAATTAATGGGATGTCCTTGCTTGTACTCGAGGTTTCACTTTCATCCAAAGGCCTACACTACATCCCTTAGTCATGGGCCGATCTTGGGCCTTTCTTATACGTATACTGGGTTGTGAAGGGATTGAGTGGGCTGGGGCTTAACATTCCGTCCAAGATTATGTGGATTCTTGGAACCCAGACGTGGTCCAGACACTAAAATGCAAGTGGTACAACAATCACATCACTTCTCTGCTTATGGTTCCTAGGTTTTAGTAGTACTAGTGTACTACACTGGAGGGCTCGGATGCCATAGCTGTGTCGTCAAGCTTCCTGACTCAAATTTCTAGTAATATAATTAATTAACTTTGTTAATCTAGAACTGAATGTCAAATGGTCTATGAACAAGGATTTAGATTCCGTGATTATAAGCTTCTGTTTATAATCCTCTACTTAATTAGCTTTAGCCCTTACTCCATGCCTCCAGATTTCCTAAGCTCTAGCCCATTTACTCCATGCCTCCATCTCGCAGTAACAACTCCAGAGACACAATTTAAGAGGATATTGGGCCCATGTCATCTGCTGCACTGCAAGTCTGCAACAGCAATAAACGGATTGTCTTTGGGCCAGAGATAGTTCTTCCATGGCTTAAATTAATTAAGAATTAATTCAACCAGTACACAATGTGTACAGAAAATTAAAGTTTAAACAACCTGCACGCATTCTCCATTGGATGCCTCAGAACTGGAACATTTCGAAATTGAGAAAATCAACGTCTGGATGTTTGGCTAGATGATGACCAATCATAATTCATTCGATGGCTAAACAAAACAAAAAGTTGAGAAAACTGAATTAACTGAAAGATACCCATGATTATCTGGATCAGCTTAACTGTTGTTGGAATCGGAATGGGAATGGGTCTTACTGTTTGGTTGGGTGGAATCAGAATCCCATTTCTATTCGTGATGGAATGGCCATTCCTCCCTCCCTGGGAATTAGATCCCATTCTAACTAGTTCTAATTTTCATTTCAATTCTTATATGAACCAAATAGATTATGGGAATAGATCATTTTGATTCCAATCATGAGTGATTTCAATTCTAATTCTGATTTCAATTATGACTATAAACCAAACGGACCCTAAGATCTTTATATTTTATATATACCCTAATTAATTAACCACCCATTAATTAATCTGCACAACCCCGGGTATGAAATGAGGCATGGCATAATCTCCCTTGAGTCAACTAACAATGGAGTTTGTATTCTGAGTGATACCTAGCATTTAAAAAAGGAGATGCTGACTGATACAAGATAGGGGAGATATGGATGCTGGTTCCCTTAAAATGATCAACACAACATCATTTCCTTTTAAGTAAAAATTACAATAAAGTATTCTACTAATCAAATCACTTATGATGACTTGGCTTGGATTTAGAGAATAGTTTTGGGTGTAATAGAACAAATAGCCTACATTAATTAAAGATGAGTAGTCCCCCATATGACGATAAAACGACAACGCAATAGCTATCAGCCACGTGGGTCTGGCTGATGCTTGAGGTGCAATATATAATATATAATTTTCTTTAATCTCCTCTTTGGTTATTTAAAAGTAAATTAAAAATTTAATATACCATCGAATCTATGCTTCAATAGGTGTATAATATATAATTAGGTAATGTAGGCCCGTTATTAAAGAATTAATATGATAAGCAAATTCCTATGTGAAACATGTATTGATTCAACCATAGGCCCATTGAATATTGAATGGAGTTCCAAGTTAGCCAGGGATAAGAAAAATTAAAAGCTTCTTTTGGATGTGTTTATCAAGTTGATGTTTATAAGTTTGAGGTTATAAAAGAAACATAGCAGAGATGATTCAGTGGAGTTGTTTATCAGGTTAATTAAGCTCTTCTTGTCTTCTAACTTGTATGGACCTTGCTGGTAATTAAGGGAAACATTAGTCTCTTGGGTTTCTTTGAGATAGTCCACTATGTGCACTGTTTTTCTTTTTTTTTTTTCGAGGTGGGCCCCATATGAACAGTGTTTAACCTTAAGCTATGCTTGTGAAAAGTCCATAGAGCCAAAATCATCTATTAGTCATTTGAAGGCTGTCTTGCTTCAGCCTTTCTGAATAATTTATCTGGAGCACCTCAAAGCAACTGAACCACCTTGTGTGAATCTTCAGCTCCGCCTGTTGCGGAGGATTGAATCACAACGGCTTCCATCTTTCCAATGTAATACCTCACATAAACAGCCCATAAACCATGTTTGGTGAAAATTCAAGAGCCCAAAAGGTTGTCCCCTCTTACCAACAAAAGTGAAAGGTTGCCCTCCCAAACGGGCCCTTAATATTTTATGAGCTAGCCTGCAGATTCCTAGGCCATGGATCATGTTGCCTCCAAATACATCAACATGTCCGAGACATCCATAAACTAAGCGATTAATGAAGTTGAAAACGTTGGATCCCCATGTTGCATTTAACAAGGTAACTTGGATTAATTTGATGCATTTCCTTTCATTACTTAATATATGAATGATGGACACAGATGGCAGAGAAGGGTTACAGTGACAATTAATCCAAATGATGGAAACCACGTTACAAACTTAGAAAGTGAAAATAATCATCTCACAGCTACTGAAAGCTTCGAGAACCGAAAAAGACGTAGAGATCCTTCCAAATTAAAGCATCCTTAGCTTTACCTTTGTTTCAGTTTGTAAGCATTTAGAAATTTCTCTAACTTGTCAGATTGAATAAAATTCAATACGGGTATGTAAGAGTTTCTTACTGAAGCGTCTTTCTGGTTGATTGAAGCTTAAAAGTTTGGGAAAAGGTGTAGGAAAAGGAAAGTAAAATGAACAGGACTGCTTGGTGGTTGGTATTATACTTGGTTATTGCCTTGTTGGATGTCTTGGACAAGCTGCTGGTTTTTTGTTTGTCCCCTTTAGCTTGCAATTTTGGAAATGGATGATTGAGAGGAAGTTTTTCTACTTGCTGTTTTGGAAATATGAAAGCATCTCTTTGACTCTTTCTGTGATTCTTACATTAAATACTGCGCTTCATGGTTTGGGGTATCATATAAAATATACCCAAATCAATGCTTAGTAGGTAGAAGTTCTTGACAAGAAATACCAACCAAAATGGATGATCTGCCAGATTTTCTCTCTGATGGGTTTGTTCACAAGCATGCATTTTAACCAATTATAAACTAATTAATTGGGTTGTGATTGGTTTACTGAACCAGAGATTGGCTCAACAAACCAGCTGCCAGATCAACCAGGCAACATAAACGCTTACATGTAATATATTATATATGTTCTTGTGGCATTGTCAATTGTATATTAAGATTTAAGACTACGGATTTTCTTAGTGAAGGCAAAATGATGTCCCATGTTACAAGGAAGCCACAGAGGTTTTGTCTAATGAACATCCACTTGCTTTGTCTCAAACATTTCTTCATCTTTTAATATTACACTTGTTCTGGTGCTGTCATTTCTTTCTTTTGCAAGTATTTCTCTTTGGAATAATTTGGTTCTAGTTTAATATTTTTCATAACAGTTCTACCAGTAACTGACTTTACACTTGAAGAGCACAGTAGTTTATTTGTCTATTTGTTTTCTTTACTATGTTGTATTTCATGGTAAACCATTCATTTTATTAGTCATATTTGTTTACCAACAATCACATAATATATATGGAGAGTAAATGAACAAGTGGGCTTGATTGTATTAAAGAAAGATTCTTTAGTTTGAGGAGGGATCATTTTTTCTGCTATATCTCTAATTCAAAAGTTGAGGCATAAACTTCAACTTGACCCCATCAGTTTAAGTTCATTGAATTTCATGGATTATAAACATGTATCCTTCTCACTCATTTTTTATTTGACTATCTTGACCATTATTTACTTGTTAATTGCAAATATATTTTTATTCTAATTCTGATTCTCACTATGGATGCTAGAGGTTCAAATCTGCTGCTAACATGTGATGGCAGAAGTGGACTAGCTAGCTAGTTATGGGTTTCGAAGCTTTGTACACTACTACCTTTTTATATTTTAGATAAAAAATTTTATCCAAGTTTGATGCTTCATACTTGGTTTAACTGATAAAATCTTAGGATTTCTCAGCATTCCTTCATAATGGAAGGAAAAAAGGCTATTTCCTTTCAACCATTGACTCTTTTATGAATGAAATTGCAGAATCAAATAAGGTTCCTGTCAACAAGTCTTATCTAGTTGTTCTTGGTGATTAATTTGCATAAGCATTATGTTATTTCTTACAATTAGGTTTACTTAGGGGGTTCAACTATAAAACTCAAGTGGATGGGTAACTGTGCCACTATCTGACGTTGCTAGTATACCTTACAATCAAAAGAAAAATTACTAAATAGGAACGAAGATAAAGACAATTCAAAATTGACAGGCAAAATAAAATTAAATGTGGTTAAATGAATCCAGACCTCAGTCAAAAATATTGACGATGATAACTTAGAGTTTTTTCTGTTTGCAACGATGAAAGAAGTATTATAAGTTTCTTTTCATGGTATCAAACCCATCAATATATTTTAAACACGCAGGCGTGCAGGTGCTCTGGAAATGTATTGATTATATATTAACAAGCACTCTTTAGGCTCAGTTTAGAAGGAGTACAAATACAAATATATACAGTACAAATACATACAAAATAATACAAAATACAAGGCTTTGCACTCTACATGTTTGTATTTGTACTCCTTTCAAACTGAGCCTTAGGATTTCCCCCTCAAGGGTCTTCATCATCTTCTTAATTCATTCTATCTATCTATCTATCTATACTTGAAATGTGATTGAAATAGAATCATTACAGAATACCTCATCTCGTGTTCAACTATAAAATATGAAACTATATCTTTCATTTTCTTACAAATAATCCTTTCATGGAATTACTTTTTGAGAAACATATGGCATATTTTAATATTTGACCTGCAAAACCTAATTTTAGTCCATAGCCTTTCTATGTAAAGGAATAAATATTATATAAATCAGAAGAAGTGAGAGATCGAGGGAGACGAATCCAATTACTTTGTAATTCTTTTCTTGTTTAATCCTTAGAGAGAGAGAGATCTAGTTTCTTATTATTTTCTTCTTTAGTAAATTTTGTTCTAGGGCAGCTAAACTAAAAATAAAAAAATGGGTTACTTTGTTGTAACAAAATCTTATTAGTTTGCAATTATCTAATTTATTAGCATTTGGGAGTGTTTTCATCATTGAGTGATTGAATCGAAAGATCTTTTGAGGTGTATAGTTATTTCTATTATATCTGAACTCGTTCATAATCAACAAGGGAAAGACATGTAACATAAAAGAAAGTAGTCCATTTTAAATTCATAATCACCACCACTAAAAAAGTACTTTTAAATTCACTCTTTGTTAAATGGCTTTGTTTTCTCAGGTGTAATTAATATATAGCAACAGTATTTTAAGAAACCCTGTTTGCCTCTTCTTGTTTCATTATAAAACTAGAAAAGAATGCTAGTCCAATTATAAGCTCTTGCTATTCTTAGGTTACTTGATTAACCACAAATTCTTAAACTAAGGGCGTTAAGATTTTTAAATTGATTGGATAAAAGATTCAATTCTTGTTGTTCTAACTATAACAAGGAGGTTTTGTTTTTTCAAATGAAGCTTAGGGACTAATGACCTGACAGTTGGTTGTGGTGGTATTAACAAAAAAAAAAAAACTGAAAAAGTAGACTTACATTTTCTACCAGGGTTTACGTGGGGGGCCAATGTCTATTAGGTAGATTATTAGAGAAAATAATAAAATAAGTGTTTGTTGAAGACAAAAGGCAGTGAGTGGGGCACTCGGACTTAAGACTGTATTAGAGGAAGTTAATTACTTTTTTAGTGTCCGAAAAACGGGGTTTGATTGGTGGATGGTGGTATTATCAATGAGATTATTAGAAGATTTGTGAATTTTCTTAAAGCAGAAAACGACACATTAGCACAAGTCCATAGGTTCCCAAAAGAGCTAAGTACTCTGAATCATTCAAAGCAGTCAATATTGGAAGGAAGATCACTATTCGCTATATATGGGTTTCAATTCCAACATATGAAATCACATTTACATAACCCCGATGCTTAAGGTCGTAATCACCATTATTTAAAAAGAAATTTCATTAATGGATATATAATATAATATGATACAAACCACGTATTAGTAATTTATTATCAATCATCCATTCTACAGTACTGTTTGGAACAACATCATGTTTCTCTTAATCATTGTTTTTAATTTTCTTTTGATGGCATCTGAGTTTACAAAATGTTCGTGGCCACAAAACATAGAAGTTATATAAGAAGACGATAAAACGAGGTATAAATTGAGAGAGAGAGAGAGAGAGATTAGTTTAATGGAAGAAATAAAGCTCTTATGTTCTGAAAATGAAAAAGATAACACTTTGAAATACTGAAGACCAAAAGAAAATGCCCTTTTAATCCTCTACAGCAGTACAGCCTAAAGAGAATGTAACGATAACAAGAAGCAACCTGGACCTAGGGTGTGTCTGCTGTGTTGTACCACAGCCAGCAGCCCAGCACCTTCACCTAGTCCGGGCACCTTGGTATCAGAGAGAGAGAGAGAGATGATGGCGACCTGCGACGCTGATATGTGGTTTGGTGGATCTTCTGAAGGACGAATCAGATCACATGAGCAAACACAGAGACAGTCTTCTGCTATAACTCCTCTTTCCGCCATGTTTGTTTTGGTCTGTGGTGATGGGGGGGTATGTGGCCTCGTAGGCTTTACTTGGTTTTTATGACTACCGTTGAGTTATCACAGAGAATTCAGATGATTTGAGAGAGAGAGAGAGAGTTGCAGAGGGCAATGGCCAACTGGGGCCGTGAGGGTGGTGGTGCCCTAAAATTCGGGGGCTTTTCCTAGGGTTAAGACAAGGTAAGGCTTTATCTCCGCCCCAAGCAAAGGACGCCTGACCGCACCTGCTGCCCGGTGGAACTGGCCAATTGGCCCGGGTTTTCCGGGCAAGCAGGTTTGACCAATTCCCGATGAAAGCGATTGCTGCCTCATGGCCGACAGCTATACGGTTCACCCCCCCCTCCCCTTCCTCCCTGTTTGACTTGAAGACCACACGTGATCCCTCTCTTCTCTTCTGTTACATCTCAGAACTCAGAACTCAGAACTCAGAACCCATACCAAAGCTTCTGGGAGAACCCTAGAATTAAAACTAAAAAGCCATTAGACAAGAAGCTTAATACCCTCTGAAGTCTGAACGGCCTTGGATTCAGAACTGTTCAGAAGCAGGCCCAGAACGGCCCCTGGATTTCAAGCCAAACAACACTTCGTCCAGTCTCAGAAGCATAGAATTAGGTTAGGTGGTTTGGTTGTGGGTTTCTTCTGAGAGGGTCATTGACTCCTTGGATGGATGAATAATGAATCAAGAAATCTGCCTTGGCAGAGTCAGCGGCAGCACGCTCCCTACTCCTTCCCTGGCTATCTCTTGGAGGTCATTATCGTCATTTAACTTGATCTCCAGCCTTTCCTGTTGGCGTCTCTTTCCATTGTGACCCCACAATTCCACTTGGATCAGCTCTATGATCCCGTCACCCCAACCTTCCAATTTGTAGACCATGGTGCTGTCGATTGCAATCCCAAATATTAAAAACCCTAAAATCCACCTACCCTCCTCCTCCTAGTTGACTCCCAAGAAGAGAAAATCTACAGGGAGCCAGGGAGGGACTACAGCACCTTGGGGTCCTTATCACCAGTTGAAGCAGTCCATGGAGATGATTATAATAATAATTATAGTCCAATCTAAGCCCTGATTTATGATTGTTCTCATCTTTCCTGCATTTTATATTATATTATTATTTTAGCGTTTGAAATGACGGAAATAACCTCAGCACGGTTGTACAGTTTTTGTTTGTTACCTTGGTTCTGTTGTTCCGAAGACTTTGAGTTCCTCGTAAGACCTGGAGAATAGACGGAGGAGAATTGGGGATGTAATAGTATTTGATTTGAGGTACATGTGCATTCTTTCCTTCGGGAGGGACAAATTCGTAAATTATGGAGAAGTTGAGTGGTCTTTTCAGAACATAGCATAATATTATAGTACCATGAACGAATTACGAAGGGAGAGGAGGACTGGGGTGGATGGATGGAAACTGCACCGAGTAGACCCTTCCCTTCCCTTCTCTTCGTGTCCTTCCCGAGCCCAAAGTCCATCAGTTGAAGGGTTGAAATTAATGGGTTGGATTTGACGTTTATTTTTTATTTTTGGTTTGTAAGGAGTAAGTGAGAATGACAGCTGGTTTGATGATCATGTACATCTTAGAAGCCTAGAAGGTATACTCCTCCTCCTCCTCTTCAGCTTGGCACATCATTTCAGTGGGTCCCTCATCAGATAACCATCTATTAATTTGGTAAAATGTTCAATAATTCCTCCCTCGTGGATATTTGGGCATTGAGAATATACCCATTATATAATACAGACTCTCCCTCTCTCTCCCTCTGTGAGATGTGTGTCTTGTACAGCTTCATGGACCTATCTCATAGTCATAGACGGGCTAACAAACGGTCAGGCATGTGGGATTGGTGGGGCCAACCACATCAGGC
The DNA here is from genome assembly GCF_056320005.1 of Nelumbo lutea. Classification (NCBI taxonomy): domain Eukaryota; kingdom Viridiplantae; phylum Streptophyta; class Magnoliopsida; order Proteales; family Nelumbonaceae; genus Nelumbo; species Nelumbo lutea. Next base: position 35,322,480 of record NC_142689.1, on the reverse strand, counting down.
TGGAAGTACTTTGATGTACGGCAGGGATCAAACCCATGTCTCAACTTCTCAAGTTTGAATGGGTGAGGGAGGCTTTATAAATGGTTTATCTATCATGTGATTCACAGGCTTCAAATCAAAATAATTCATAGTAAGAAGACATGGGAAATGGGCCATGAAGGAAGAAGCCAGATGGATAGGCTCGTCTGAGGTATTGACAACATCCAAAAGAGTGCTTAATTTCCTCGAATTGTCGACTTCGACATCAGATGTTGAATTTCGGAGGTAAGACCGAGGAAAGGAGATCTATGGATGTGTTTATGAGTTAAGACTTGCCTTTTATCAACTCTTTTTTTTTTATATTAGAATTTGTTTATTCAATGTAATACAATTACTTGTGATATGGGGATTAGGTAGGTCGTGGTCAAAGGGAAACGTAGTCTGTGATTTGAAACTTGAAAGCAAAGAGAGAGAGAGAGAGAGAGGAGAGGGGGTTGTGTTTGAAGTTTGAACTGGGGACCTCTCGACCACTTCTATCTACTGTATGTTTATGTCCCATTTTTATGACTTTTTTGGGAGCTTTAACGAACCCGACACCTTCCCTAGTCCTTGCTTTTAATAGCTTTGTTTCTTGACCACGGAAGAGCAAAAATAAAATAATCAGAAGAGAGAAGACTGATGACTCTCTCTCTCTCCCCCCCCCCTCTCTGATATGATAGGCCCAAAAAAATCCACACAAGAAATTGTATTCCGGCAATTCTTACCACGTGGCAAGATGAACTATGTATCATTCTAAGAGTCGTTTGATCTGAAGCGGTTTGGTTTAATATAAGTGCAAAAGGGCTAACACTTGAATAAGAAAAATAGACATACAGCTACCCTAGAGAGTTAAGTTCCCTTTTCAGATGAATGGTCTGAATCTGCCAGATCATCCTCCCAGGTGACAAGAAACACAAGTCGCTATAAGCTCCAAAGCTTGCCTCGAGAACACAGAATACCTTTCGTCCTTTCCTAGCTAATAAACTATCTCAGGTAATTAATGGGACATACTTCTTTTGCATACTTGTAATTTAATTACAAGAATAATTTAGATGGGCCATGTATTAATAAATATTAGGGTTTATTAGTAGCCTTAGCCTATGGTTCAAGTATATTACAAAATAACAGAGAAAAAAAACTGTACTTTTTGACCTGAATAATAAAAGAAATTAATACTTATTTGAGTTCTTGGACGTCCTGTTTCCTTATATTAATAAATAAAATAGATAAAATGGGCATTTATCATAAATGTGAATATAACTAAAGAGATGTGTATTTTGGCACGTTCCCTCCCTTTGATGTAATATGTATTGGTCATTGTGCCTATGATCAATTATCTCCCAAAGGATCATTTTCAAAAGTTTTAACTATAAGAAAACATGATTTTATGTTTTAACTAATAATCTAAGATGATGGGCTTAAAAGAAAACGAAAACTGATTGGAGACAAATTAAATTAAGACCTCTGATTAAGATTTAAGAATAAGTATAATAGTGGGTGCAACCAAACAAGCCCCATAAGATTGGCGGCTGAAACAATAGAAGGGGAGGGGATGAGATGAGGCGACAAGAGAGGGCCCCATCCGCCGCAGCACCACCTCCCACAGTCCCACTTGCCCTTCATTCTGCAATTGTAAATATGTAAAACTGGGTCTGGCTCCCCTTCACGTTAGAGCTTAACTCAGCATGGTCAACTTCTCTTAACCATGGTTATCTTAACCCTCTCAAACCCTACTGCTTCATCTATCATCTAACCCAACCATCCATCTCATCCAATCCAAGGGTCTATATTTAAAACTATTTATTATTTCATATGATATCAGTTATCACAAACCAAACACGAACACAAACACAGACAATCTCTCTCTCTCTCTCTCCTTCTCTCTTGTGTTTTATAAAATATAAAAATGTTTATATTTAAGCTTTTCGGTGAAGAGAATGGCAGCGTTTGCTTCTTTGTCTCTCCTTCCTCCTCCCGCTCCTCTTCCCTTCCTCTGCACTCGATCCTTGTTGCTGTTTTCTATTCTGTCTAGGCTTCGAGTTCCGGGGTCCTCCTTTTCTTTTCTTTAATTAATACCCACAAAAAAAATCAAACCAAATCAGTTATTTTTTTTTCTTTTTTAAGTTTGTTTTTTATTTGTTTTTTCTTGTGTTCCTGTTTTCCTTTTGATGAGGGCATGGCGGGTTTGGATTTAGGCACTGCATCTCGCTATGTTCATCGACTCCAGCCGGAATTGCACCTCCAGAGGCAACCGGACTCTGACGATGACAACAACAGGGGTCAGTTTTCAGGCGAGCATGACGATAGTGGTCACCAAGGACTTGAGCTTGTTGCAGCTAACGCCGGCCCCGGCGACATCGTTGGTCGCCGACCCAGAGGCCGACCACCTGGATCCAAGAACAAGCCGAAGCCACCGGTAATTATCACGAGGGAGAGTGCCAACACGCTTCGGGCCCATATACTAGAAGTTGGGAGCGGCTGTGATGTCTTCGACTGTGTAGCCACGTACGCTCGCCGGCGTCAACGTGGGATCTGCATCTTGAGCGGAAGCGGCACGGTGACTAACGTCAGCTTGCGTCAGCCGGCGGCAGCCGGTGCGATCGTGACGTTGCACGGGCGTTTCGAGATATTATCACTATCGGGTTCCTTCTTGCCACCACCGGCGCCACCCGGTGCTACGAGCTTGACGATATATTTGGCGGGAGGACAGGGTCAAGTCGTCGGAGGGAGCGTCGTCGGTGCGTTAATTGCATCCGGGCCGGTTATCGTTATAGCTGCTTCATTCACAAATGTTGCGTACGAGCGGCTTCCGTTGGACGAAGAGGAGCCACTTCAGATGCAACCCCCGGTCTCACAGTCTCCTGGTGGTGGAGCAGGGGTTAGTGGTGGAGGTGTCAACAACCCATTCCCCGACCCATCTTCAGGCCTTCCATTCTTCAATTTTCCACTTAACATGGGGAATTGTCAGTTGCCCGTCGACGGTTGGGCGGGCAATCCAGGTGGCCGGCCTCCTTACTAACAACCCGATTGTGGGTACTTCCTCGGTTGGAAAATCAGTGTGGGGTTTGTTGTAATCTCCATGCCGCGAAGTTAAAGCCCGGCTCGGCAGAGGCCAACTGCATCACCGGAGAGATTGAGTCCGTCTCTAGATCACAAAGGTCAGCTAATTCATGGATCCATCATCATCACCATGTACAATTAGTTCTTTTCCTTGTCTATCTCTTTTTTTTTTTTTTTTAATTTCTTCTTTCTTCTGTTGTTTTGGTTTTGGTTTTTTGGCTTCTGTAAGTCCTCTTATTGTTGTTGTTGTTATTCTTCATGGAACTCTCTTCTTCATAAGCAACGGCGGATTTGACGATTTGAACTTCCGGCAACTTGCACTATCACTGACTATTACCCTTAAGACTATTAACAGTATAGTCCTAATTAATACTGCTTACTAAGATGAGGCAGTTGGTATCGGAAGTTGGAAACATAAACTTATTTATATTTTTTTCATATATAAAGATATATAATATCAAAAAAACTATAGTTTACATATTTTTTAATTAATATCGAAAAACTAATTTATATTTTTAGATTTATATCAATATTATATACATGTATAGATATACAATATCCAATTTTTGCTTTTTTATTTTCTATATTAAGCTTTGGTTACCACAAAACATATAAAAGAAAAGAAATGACATGAGCAAGATTTTGTTTGGTTTTTCTAGTCTAGTTAAAAACAAGTTAACTTTTCTATATTTTCTTTGTTTAATTCCTTTTGGCATTTATTAGTATTTGAGATGATAAATGCAAATTAACAGACTTGTAGCAACCTATTTTTTCCAAGTTGGCGAACTAACGAAGAATTTGTATAATCTTTTTTTTTTTTTCTTCTGAACTTGGGTATGAGAACTTTAATATGACTGGTGCTGTTCTTTCTGTACATATTAGACTTTGAATCTTAGATGAATGAAACATATATATCAAGAGTTCAAAGTCTTGGGTTTCCAATCTCTAATCATTCTCTTGGAACAGACACCTTAAAAAGGGTTTTTTTTTTTTGTGGAGGACACGATATTCATTGAGTTTGGATCGAACATCCAAATTTTCTTGCACAAATTCTAATTAACCTGAAGGATCGATGAAGCATTTTTATTGATCTTCATTTTCCTTCTGAAGTGTTTCAGTCTTAGTCTCCACTGGAGCTAACATGAACCTGAACCATTTCTAATTCCTCTTTTAGAATTCAGACCTTGTCATTCTCCTGCTCTTCTTCTGAATGGATTAGTACCACCATAATTATCTGTTAGTACAGAAAGTATATACCAAAACACCATGTTTTCTTATTGTGGCATAGTTGTAAAGATCTGATGCCTTTCTTCTTCTCCAAGTAAATTTCATGTAATCACAAGGATGCGTGTGGCACTTGCATCATCGTCATCATCTGTATCTATATAAGTGGAACAACATTGAGTGTTGGAAGTCGATCGGTTCCATCTCCGAAAGCATCATAGCATGGCTATCGAGAGAATGAAATTTCGTACAGAGAACTTCACTTAACAATGAAGTGAAGAGGACAAAAGGATGAGTTGATGGAAAGCACTGCATTCATTCATGCATCTTTTGAAGTAATGGTTATGGTATTGTTAATGCGGTAGGATGATTGTTCAGTAATAGAACTTAGAGCCTCTCTGATTTCATTAATTAATCCAACCATCCAGTTTTCAGAACTCAACATGCATCTATCCATCTATATATCTCTTTCTATAACCCAAATAAATAAACTTAGAAGTTTAGGTTTTCAGGTGCAATAGGGAGCAATATGCATGACTTAGAACTTTTCATCAGGCATTTGGTCTTCAAATTTTATTGTAGCATTTGTGTTGTTGAGTACCATCAAATTTGTTTCATTTTCTTTTTCTTCCTATGGTTTCAATCACCTTTAGTTACTTCTTATGCTTGTCTTCTCTAGTTTATCATTTCAACCTGGATGAATACAGCAGCCCCCTTGGCTGTTCACGGGTCGGGTTGGGTCGGTTTAATATATTTTTTTCAATTCATCCGACCTGGTCGGGTTATTTAAAAAGCAAACCACAACCGACCTACCATTAAGCAAAACCGACCCAAACATGAATGGTCGGTTTGGCATTGTTTGTCAACAGCCCTAAAATTGGTGTAAAATTTCCTAAAAAAGAAAAACAATTCTAAAGACAAAAGCAATTCCCATTTAACTAATGTTTTATTGTTCTTTAATGTTAAAAATAAGTAACTAACTAGAAAGAAGAAACTAGGATAGGCATTACCTAGTTAGGGAAAGACTAAGAAATCAGAAATTAACTAACTCGGTTCAGTTTGGTTCGCGGAACTGAATTATCGGTTTATCCCTCTTCACAACCCGAAACCGGCTGGTGGTGAAAAAACCGCCCAAATCAGATTGAGTCGGGCCAGTTTGATCGGTTTGGTCAGTTTGGCATTGTTTGTGAAAGCCCTACTTAAAACTAATATTTTATAAAATAAATAATTTCTATAATCTAACAACATTTAAGAAAACTTATTCCATGATTTATGACTAATATTGTCCAACAAATCTTCCAGGAATTTAATTTCTGCTGTATTATTAGATATTATAATGCATCTTTTTGCATATCCATACAGTATGTGTATATATAGATAGATACATCAAAGAAAGACTCTTAAATAATTAAAGTATATATAAAAACATTCCTTAGGAAACATCATTTTGAGTACTTCTGTATAAACGCCATTCTTCCTATTTTCTTGGTCTTTGTAAAATAATAAGAGAGGTTGAATGGACAAACCATAATCCTTAATTATATATTTCTTCATCCTCATTCAAAAGAATGAAATTAAAACAGAAAAACGAAAGTATCTTTCACTTCTTATTAGTACCATCAACTCAACCACTATCTCGTACTTCCATCCCTATAGATCTCTAAATGTTGCTTGTATCTTCTGTCATTTACATTATTTTTGGTCATTCATCTTAACAGTTTGCAATTTTTTATTGTCTTAAATTAATTTGAATGGGCCAAAACCTATGTTAAGTTGTTTTTTCTTCTCTATATTTTTGTCCTTATCTTGAAATCAATGTTAAATGTTTTTTACAATAAAGCGGGGTTGGTTTTCTTTATGCTCCATTTGGAAGGAGTACAAAATCGCAAATCTTTCTATTTTATATTATTTTGTATGTATTTGTAAGGTACATATTTGTATTTATGCTCCATACAAACTGAGCCTAATTAATTCTGAACTGGGGTGCATGCCGAAAACAAAGCTGACTTTTCAAAAGTTTAACACATACAGATTATAAAACAATAACATCATGCGTGCATCAAAAGATGCAAGAAAAATGAATTATTTTAGTGTATTTCTTTATATATATATATATATATATATATATTACTAATAATCTCTAATAATTCATTATGCCTCTTTTAATATTACACTTATTTCCTAAAGACCTGAAAAGGCTCAAGTTGGATGATCGAGTATGACCTTTTTACAGTTTTAAAACCTACAGAGATATCTTGAACCATGTCTAAAAGAGATAGAACGTAACCCATAAGGAACCTTGAGGTGTTTGTTAAAATTTCCCATGGATCCTGACTTTGAACCATGACAGTATGACAGTGAAAACTGTAACAACAGTACGACGAAAAATATGGTGCATTTCCTTTTCTTTTCTCTGCATCTTTTCTGGGTTTAACAGGTAAGTTGGGATTAGTAACAGAAACGTTGTTGCAATATAAACCAACTTCTGAACTCCAGGTACAAAGTTTATTAGTTGCATCTTTTCTGACATAGAATTAATTCTTGTTGTATTGTAATATGGGTCGAGATGAACCCAATATTTTAGCACTGAAAACTAAACAATTCAACTGGCAATTTATACTTTTATTCTTAGAGGTACAACACACCCTAAATGATAGAATTGGGATATGCTCTCACTGAGCGCTCCTCACATCTACATCTACATCCAATCATGTATTGGAAACATCTCCCATTAGATATTCTGATACATTCTGTGACTGCAGATCCGGACTCTAAATGATACACTTGCCTTGTCTAACTCGATAATACCAATGATTCCTTCGCCTTCTATTTCCAACCAACCAAACTACTTGTGTCTCATTTAATTTACTATTCTGGATCTTTTAATACTCCATTCAGTGTATGACATGTGTCCCATTATCTGGGGTAGGGGTGTCAATTGAACTAGATTTAGTCCAATCCGATCCAGTCTAATAAATATTTTGGACTGGTCCAATTTAACATCTGATCCAATCTATTTAAATTTGTTTTAGTTTAGATTAGTTCTAACCCAAACCTGGTCCATTAATACCTATATTCTTGTCTTTTATCAATGGATCAGATATTGGCTCAATCCAATATAAATTCATTACAAATAGACTAAGTCCAATCCAAATCCAATAAACACTTTGGACCATTAAGTTTGGACTGGTCCAATTCAAATTGCCTTGTTGGCCTGTTCAATCCGTCCAAATTGATTTTGATTTGGATGGGTCCAAATGAAAACTGGTCCATCGACCACCCTTACACATGGGTTTCTCATACAAGTGTAAGGAGACACTTGTCACAGACTCAATGGAGGAAAATAGTGTAGCTGTGTAGGTCTGGAGCCCTCATTAGAGGATGTTGTAAGATCTACATGCCTTATGGACGTGTAAGATTATTATTCCAAAATGTCTTATTGTGTTAATTACATGCTGCTAATTAATTTTGGAATAAGCCTAGAACTAGAAAGCAGAGATAAAACACGGTTTACTCTCTATCCTTGATCAAAAGATAAAGGTCCTCCTAGCTTACCACCATAAAATATAAATAGTGAAACTAGGAATATGAACAGATAGTGGTAGTGTGGGACCTGATATTCTATATATCTATAGGATTGATCAAAGCATCTTCCTTCAATTTTCTCTTCTTTTCTTTTCTTTATTTTTTCTTATTCTATAGCATCTTCTTATTCTATAGCATATGATATGATAACGACGTCCACTGTATAAACATAAACAAAGACAAGGATTGAAGACGGACGACTCTCTGAGGTGCATATGTTTCCATCTTATTGGCTTCAGGCATTAATAAACTGCTGATTAATTAATTAAGCCTTGCAACTTTGTAGTTATCCCAGATACGTACTGTCTTATTTTATGAGGATGACAGAAATATTAACCCAATAACATCATGGAATCTCTTTTCTCGTTGTGACAGATTGTAAGAAAGATGGATTTCCAGCAGTAGAAAATCAAATTGTCATAAGGATTTTAATGTAGCAATGGTGGCGCTGAGCAATTAATGCTATTTATGTTCGGTTCAAATTAACTCTGTTCTAAGTAATTACTACATGAAGAATGAGTTTTGAGCCAAAATGATTCGCTTTTGAAGCTAGATTTTGTAGCTCCAAAGAATCAATTCTCTGAATGAGTTTTAAGCCTAGAAAAGGAATTGGTTCCAGTAGTTTTCATACTTCCAAACTTGAAAATGATTCTTAAAATTGGTTCCCCAGAAGAATGCCAAACACAGCATAATTAATTGACCATGGAAGACCTTGAATGTGAATTGTTTTTCTTGTGAGTTCTGAATACAATTTGAAACCATCTTGTTTGAAAACAGATTGGTTGTTGAAACAAAATTCCAGAAAGCATGTTTTTGGTTATATATGTTTTTCTTTTCCAAATACTGAAACCAAATTCTTGAATTTCTCATTTATAAACATGTTTTCATCTGCTGATTTGATATCATATATTTCTTTACTCCAAAACTTGTCTTTGTTATAAGAATCATTATTTTGATGGTCTGAATTGTTTTGGAATAAAAACAATCTAGTTTTGCTTCTCAAAACAAAAACACAGTCTGAGAATATGTTGCACAAACACAGAATATTGTTATATATATGCTCTATGATTTTTTCAATCGAATACAAGCAGAGATTTCAGTATGGTCCTCCATAGCTGATACTCCATTTTCTCGTTGCAAGTGAAGTTTCATCCTTTTCTGAAAGTATAGCCAAGTAATTGAAATGGTTAAGCATCAATTTCTAAGCATTTATTGGCATGTAGCTAACTATTTCAGAAGGGTTTGGGGAGATATTTGTCTCAGGGATCAAGAGTATTTGTTTTGCTAGAAGAGGTGTAAGAATAATGTGACTGAACAAGGGACTTACCTATCAAGAAAATGGAAATTAAAAGAACAAGAACCAGACAAGAAAAGAAATGACCTAATCGATGACGCAATGATCCAATTAAACTATCTAACTTATTAGCTAGCACTTGGATAGAAGTATCTTTACCAACTGTCACAGGTATACAAAAAAAAAAAAAAAAAAGAAAGAAAAAGGAAGGCTATTGTTGAAAAATTCTCCACATCGTGTGGGTTATAGCTGTATGTATATATTGAGAATGATCCATCAGATGGAACACAAGGAGAGTCTGAAAAAAGGCTCTAACTCGATGATGATGAGCATTGAGCTACTGATATTTATAGAGCAGTATGCTATATACACTTGCCACTTAACACTATGTTACAGATAGAGTTTACAGAAATTTATGTTGAGGTAACAAGAATTTATCTCGATGAGTCAAGACTTATCTTGACCGAAGAGCCTTGCCACTTAACACTATCATTAAAGAGTGCTGGATTTCATTGAACATTCTCGTTAAGTTTTGGTGTGCCACTTGTCATTTAAGTATTTGGGATAATTAAGACCGGCAAGCCAGTGGTTGTTCAGACCAACTGAATTATCTGAACGCAATGGCTGTGTTATAGGCTGTGAAATCAATGATAACACCATGGCCGCATGTCCTGTTTAGAAGGAATACAAATGCAAATAAATACGTGAAGTGCAAAATCTTATATTTTATATTATTTTATATGTATTTATACTGTATATATTTGTATTTATATTCTTTTCAAGCTAGCCTAAGAGATTGAATGGTTACTTTTGATTTTACCAAATGAGCCTAAATCCCTATTTGGGATTAGCTGAATAGTGCCTCAGTATCATATGCTATGGAACCAATGATAAGCTCTATATTAGTCATAAAATACATGAGGCGCACAGTAAGACTGGTGTGGGGGTATTATCATTGATTCCACAGTATATCACGCCGGCATTGTGTTCAACTAATCCTAATTAGGGATTTAGGCTCAATGGGTCAAATTAAAAGTAATCAGAAGGTGGACAGAGATCCTGTGGAACCAAACAGCCCTTGGTTCCACAGCACACTATACATCCATTGCGTTCAGCTAATTCGGCTGGGTTGAATCAAGTTGAGATAAACCCTAACCAATATGCTATTATATTCACACAAGCTCAAATGTTGTATATGCAAATACACTCTTTCTCACCAAATCCTCCCTTCTCTTTCACATAAATATACTTATATATACAAATAAACCAATATATTTATCATATACAATTTAAAAGAATATACACTAATACAAGTATAATACATCATATTCAGGGTCGTGTGGTTTGCAGGAATAGGGGTTTGGAGTCGGAATTGGAAGCTATTCCGATTCCAACTGTTTGGTCAGACGAAATCGGAATCCCATTTTCATTCTTTCTGGAATGGCATTCCCCCATTTGAAAGAACGGTTATTCTCTGCCTCTTCCTTGGGAATAAAATCTCATTTCTGCTGATTTTAATTTTCATTCCTATTCCTGTCTGAACCAAACAGATTATGAGAATGGACCATTCTGACTCCGATTCCAATTCCAATTCCAATTATGAACCAAACGGATCCTCAGATTTAATCAAACCATCCGAGACATCAACCCTCATCCTACCCAATGTTTCATATCAGAATCGGAATTCCAATTCTGTCTATAACCCAATTTTTACCCAACCCTATTGTTTTCTGGTTGGGCTGGGATGGTTCAGGTTGGCCCAGCCCAGGTTGCAATTGCTCATTGGATAGTATCATATGATCTGATAAGCAGATTGGGGGAGAATTTCTTGTAGGGTTTGTGTACGCAAACCAGCTTTGTGCTGCCCATAAATATTTGGCTCCGGTAGCAAAGGCGTTTTCAAACGGAATCAGGTTTGCTCCTCACAAAATTGGTCTTCACACCTACCACCTACCACCTACTACCTACCACACAGCCTTTGCAGCCGTGTATTAGAAACATCTCTCCATGAATAAAGACATACAAGTATGGAAATGCATGCTTTCAATATACGGCTGCAAAAGCTGTGAGGTGGATGTGAGGACTGATTTTGTGAGTTGCAAATCTGAACTCGTTTTCAACTTTTCATCAACCAACCAATAACGAACCCAGCCCCAACGACTATTTTTTTTCCATCCTTTCTAGTCCAATATACATTGGTTGCTTCTTCCATGTCTTCCTTATCATCAACCTTCTTGTTGTGTGTTATTTCATAATTCCAAAGATCATCTCCTCCCTTTCTCCCTTGTCACTTCACCACCTTTGATATATTAGTAAATAGGCACATGCATTGCACGTAAAAATTTTAAATTATAATAACAATTACTACTATTACTATTATTATTATTATTATTATTATTATTATTATTATTATTATTATTATTATTATTATTTTTTCTAAGTTGATTTCGAATTCTACATTCCATTTCTATTATTAATAAAAAATACTTTGTACATTTCATACTTATTTTCATTTAGTATGATAAATATATAATATTAGAGATATATCAAATTCTTTCTTATTTTCTGTATTTTTCTATTTAATCTATATACATTTTTAAATTGCTATTATTTAATTATGGTACTACTAGTTAACTGATTTGACCCAAATGATTGAATTGCTTACCCACAATTCACAAGGAAGAAAATGGTTTTTTTAGGTTACTTTTAAAAACATTGAGTTTTATAATATTAAAATTAATATTGTAGATATAATTAGTAGAATTTAATGATGAGAAACAATTATACTTTAAATATAGGATTTAATACCTTATATATGGGATTTAATGAAGGAGAATTGGAAAATAATTTATTTCTATTTGGTTTTAAAATTTATATTTCATTACCATCATTAATAAAAATATTTTTATTTATCAAATATGTGCCCAAAATTTTCTGCAAAATTTCTTTATATTTTATATTTTTGTATTTTATTTATTTTTTTATTCTTTAATTATGGCATCATGGATTGGCCCATTTGACCAAAATGGTTGAACTTCTTACCACCACCTAGACAAAAATATTTCTTTGTTTTTAGGCCAATTTTAAAAATAAAAGTTTTTTTTTTATTGTTAAAATAATTATGTATTAAGTTAATTCGTGGAACTAGTGATGATAAACAAAAATGCATTAAATATAAGATTCAATGAGGGAGAATGGGATTTAATACCTTAAATGCGAGACTTAAAGGGAATTGAATGATATAATAATAATATTCAAATTATATTTTTCCCTCACAATAAAGATGAACCATATTTCAAAAAGAAGAGTACTTTAGTTAAAAAATTCCAGAAACACAGGACTCTATTTATATTTTTTATAATAGTATAGATATAGATATAGATTGGTCTCCTATCTAAGGCCCTGTTCATTTTTCAATAAGTTACTTGCCCAGGTAAGTGCATTTTCCTAGGAAACACTTACCCGGGTAAGTGCATTTACCCATGTTCTTTTATTTTTATTTACCCATGTTCTTTCATTTTTCATGTAAATAAGGCAATGACATTTTAGTCATAAAAAATCATTATTAAAATGGGCATTTTTGTCCCATTCAAGTGTTGGCAACTTTCCCCCTAGGGGGGCCTTCTTTTTTCGGATTTTGAGAGGGGGGAAGGTTGTTCAACGGGACTTTTTGTTCCCATTGACCAAGAATCACATGTTCTTTTTTTCAGGTTTATGTGGGGACCAGGGAAAAATTATTTTCCTAGGTATCACTTACCCAGGTAAGTGATACTTGATGAGGGGTAATTTGGCACGACCTAGTAAGTAAGGGCCACGTGGATGCGATCTGCCAACAGCATGACAACTCGGCAAGAGAAGCCTAGTAAGCAATTTTGGGAGCTCGAGTGCTCAGGCACCTCGGTACAAAGCCACCTCGGTATAGAGGCACCTCAGCATAGAGTCAACCTCAGTATAGAGGCACCTCGGCACCTAAGCCAGTTCAAGACCCAGGAACCGAGGTGAAACGTAAGCTACTCCAGAAGCTTGCTAATGGACTCTAAACCTCCTAGGATCACGCCACATAACAGCAAGCCTTATCCTCTCCCCGTCCAAATCAGGCGATAATGATAGACTTCATTGACTGGTATGTTACTCTCCATCTAAAGCGGAAACAGATCTCATCTACTCAAGCTGGGGATTCCAGAATCGTTTCATGAGACCCACGACAGCTCAACTATATAAGGGCATCAACCCCTCCAGGGCCCAAGTACGCACAATTATTTACATTCAAGCTCTCTAGCTTTCAAGCCCTTAGCTCGCAAAATACTAAGTTAAGCATCAGAGCGACCTCACCGGGTCATCCACCCCAGTCTCTCTAATCTCTATTTTGTAGTTTGATCCAGCTCACCACATGAACAGTGTCTAGACATCCTTCCAGCTAAGAGATTTCAGATCGCTCTTCATCAATTGGCGCAATCTGTGGGAAATGATCGAAAGGTCATCCCAATCCTAGTTACAATCTCAATCTCAATCTCAACCTCAATGGCATCTTCCAACCACAATGGAAAAAGCAACATGAACGTCACTGGGGGGCAAGAGCAGCAAACAATCACTCCCCAGGGTTCCTCGGTGACTATCGACCAGTTCACCATCTCCTTGACTATCTTCTGTGATTCCCCCTAGGGTCGGGCATTCCTAGTTTAATGACCTCATCTAGAGCACCCGGACAACGCAGATTCAGATGCAGTAGATCCACCAATTCCTTCAATTTCAGCAGTACTATTTCTATCAATAGTACCAACAACAGTTCTCACCACTACAACCAAACCAGCCAACAAATCAACATCAAGGGCAGACTCAGAACCAGAATCAACACCGGGCTCATTAAAATGTCCACTAGTCTGCTCCCCACAGTGAAAGAACTTCACAGGTACTAGTCCCTCCCTTGGGATGGACCCTGCCACGGGGTATAGCAGCTAATCGGCATACTCCCCCAATCTCCAGAAGAGAGAACTCGAAAGATAGGCCCGAACCCAGCTAGCTCGAGAGGCGCAATCAGCAGTTTACACATTAAGATAATGTAGATCGCCAGCTTGGGGCCTGAGGTGCAGGCTCGAGAGGAGACCCCTCGGCACCCTGTGACAGCTAGCATCGGACACGCGATGAAGAAAAAGCAGTGAGAAGAAGTCCCAAACCACCTCGCCCCACCATTTGGAGCAAGATCGAGATACCTGACAACATTGAGGCTAGTAGTACAAATGTCGCACCACCAAAGAAGCAACAACGGCAACGTCGCAAAACTCGCCATTCCTCAGCAAGGAACAACCCATCAGTGAAGCCCAGCCATCTAGTAGATCAAGGTCGAGAAAGAGAAGAGGTAAGCTCAGCGGCTCCAATGCCGAAAGATTTTAAAGTAGCTCCGTTCGACAAGTATGATGTGTCTTTTGACCCCAATGATCATGTAGACACGTTTTAGTCCTAGATGCATCTCGTCGGGGCCGACAAGGCTTGCATGTGCATGGCTTTCTCCACCACATTCAGAGGAGTAGTTCAGACCTGGTATATGAAATTCACACCAAGTTCCATTAGAAGTTGGGCACAATTCATGGATATGTTTATGACCCACTTCATCACCAGTAAGAAGTGCCCAAAGTCAAAGGAGAGCCTTCTGAACGTGGTGCAGAGGGAAGGCAAATCAATTCGAAGCTATATCAAGCATTTCAATGAGACGTGCCTGCAAATACCAGACCTTGATCCGGCAGTACGCCTCACCGCAACACGTAAAAGAATTAATCATAAGGAGTTCAAGTGGCACATCATGGCAAACAAGCCAAAGAACATCACCGAATTCCTCAGGTTGGCCGATCAATTTATCAGTACGGAAGAAAAAATAAACCAGAAGACCGACAACTGACAAGGAGAAAGAAGAAAGAGAGAAAAAGAATGGACAAAAAAAAATAAGCAGAAAAGGAAAAAGAGTAAGTCCCCGAGGCGAAAAAGCAAGTTCCCAAGCTCGAGGAGTAAGTCCCCCTCACGAAGTTATAGGTCGGGTTGGCGTTTCAGGACCTGGCCAGTAGAGAGAACCAACTATACTCCCCTTAACGCAAAGCGATGAGAGACTTTGATGGCCATTAAAGACTCCTCCATCGTCAAATAGCCACCCAGGCTACGGGGAGACCTAATGACCGAGAACCCAAATATTTATTCTCACTTTCATCGGGACCATGGTTACAATATAGAGAACTGCAGAAACCTCCACGATGAGATCAAAGAACTCATCTGACGCAGGTACTTGAAGAAGTACAATCTACATGAGGAAAAAGGACAAGGGGACCAACAAGGAGATCAAAAAAAAGATGCCCCAAAAACCAGCAGACAGAACCAGCAGCCACCTCGCCCGTAACCAGAAGAAAGACCGATCCGCGGGGTAATCAATATGATCACTAGAGGATCCATTGTAGTGGGGTACACAACAACAGTAGGAAAGACCTCAATCTGAGAACTAGAGCATGAAGTAGAGAAACCGCCCAAGCAACCTCAAATCGAAGAACCCAATTATTTTATCGAGGACGATGCTCGTGGGATTCAGTGTCCTCATGACGACATCGTAGTCATAAAGTTGATCATCAATGACTTCAAGGTGAAGCAAATCTTTGTGGACTTAGGCAGTTCAGCCAATATCCACTTCAAAGGAACTTTTGACAAACTACAACTACAGCAGAGCAAACTGAAACCGGTGGATACTCCTCTAATAGGGTTTAGTGAAGAAGTCAGGCCTGTTGGTCGAGTCACAGTACTAGTGGAGGTGGGCACGTGGCGGAATATTGTACGATTTGAGCACACATTTTTGGTGGTCATGACCCCATCCCCCTACAATGCAATTATAGGTTGGCCTATCACACATGCTTTACACGTGATAGCATCGACTTACTATCTCGCGATGAAGTTTCTGACAGATTATGGAGTAGGGGTCATACGAGGCAATCAACTCGAATCCCGTAAGTGTTACGTGGATGCCCTCAAGGGAAAGACAAAACTGGTGGAAGACGTCGAACTGGAGCAACCAGTAGATTACATCGAGGAGTGAGCTGCCTTGATGGAAGAGACAAGCCACATACTGGTTTTTGAGACCAAGCCAACCAAGACTCTCTAGATCGATGCACTAATAAGCGAACCGCTCCAAACACAACTAGTAAATTTCTTACTCAATAATTTAGATGTTTTTGCCTGGTCCATGATAGAAATGCCCGGAATCGACCCTAGTGTGATAACTCATAAACTTAATGTGGACCCTTTAGTCAGGCAAGTTAGATAAAGAAAACACATCCTCGCCGCGGAGCGGTGGAGGGTAGTCGATGACGAGGTTAAGAAGCTCCTTGCCGCAGACTTTGTCAGGGAGGTCCATTACCTGAGTTGGGTCACCAACGCCTTGCTCGTGAAGAAAACCAATGGCAAGTGGCGCATGTACATCGACTACACCGACCTGAACAAAGCCTGCTCAAAGGATTGCTTTCCCCTGCACAGAATTGACGCAACCTTAGGGCATGAGTTGCTGAGTTTCATGGATGCCTACTCCAGCTACAAACAAATTAGGATGGACACAACTAGGGTATCCATAAAAAACCGAAAAACCAAACCGAATTGCAAAATGCGGTTAACCGAACGGATCGGTTCAGTTTCGATTCGGTATTTTTGAAAAACTGAAGGATCGGTTCGATTTTCGGTTAACCTACAAAAAAACCGACGGTTAACCGAACTGACCGATATATATATTTTTAATATATGTCACATATTTTCTATGTATTATATATAAATATATATTCATTATATATATATTAATATATACTTATATTATATTTATAATGATCTATTTATAAATATATTATATATTTTATATATTTTTCAAATATTTATAATATATTATATATCATTATTATTTATTATATAATATTGTACATATATTTGAATAATATATATTATAAATATAAAAAATCAAAAAATCGAAGAACTGAACTGGTCAAAAACTGAAACCGGCGGACCTAACCAATGGTACCGATTCAGTTTCGGTTTGGAGAATTGGAAACACCGGTACCACAGGTTCAGTTTACAAGAAAGTGTCATGGTTCGGTTAACCAAACCGTGGACACCCCTAGACACAGCTGACCAAGATAAAACTGCTTTTGTAACCGAACTCGGGCTGCAAACAAACTTTTTGAACCTTTGATTGGCAATAAAGTGGAATTCTATGTTGATGACATGGTCTTGAAGACCCAATTTTCTAGATCTTTAATCAATGATTTAGATGCCATTTTTCAAATTTTAAGGAATACAATATGAAGTTAAACCCGAACAAGTGAATCTTTGGGGTCACGTCAAGCAAATTCCTCAGTTACATAGTGAACCAACGTGGCATCGAAGCTAACCCAGATAAAATTAAGGCTATCTTAGAAATGCAACCACCCCAGAAAATCAATGAGGTACAACGGCTGACTGACCGGGTAGCTGCCCTAAACCGGTTTATATCTAAATCGGTAGGTCGGTGCCTCCCCTTTTTAAGGCAATTAAGAAGAACGAAACTTTTGAATGGACTGAAGAGTGTCAGATCATGTTTGATGAGCTGAAAAGGTACTTAAGTACTGCCCCGGTTTTAACCCAACCTAAGGAAGGAGATGAGCTAAAGCTATACCTCTCTGCGAGTGATGAAGTGGTTAGCTTGGTACTAATCAGAGAAGTAGACCGGGTCCAACGACCTGTTTATTATGTAAGTAAAGTATTGCAGGATGCAGAAACCAGATACCCCGATATCGAGATGCTGGCGTATGCGTTAGTAGTAACAACTCAGAAATTATGCCCATACTTCCAAGCCCATACCATTGTCGTTCTTACTAATAGACCTCTAAGGCACATCCTACTTAAGCCCGAGGTGTCAGTGAGATTAGATTGACAAAGTGGTCCATCGAGCTTAGCGAGTATGACATCCAGTTCGAGCCACGACCAGCTATAAAAGCCCAAGACTTGGCAGACTTCGTAGCGAAATGTATGTTCAGCACAATGGCCCCTGAACTGACTGAGGCCGCTAACGTGTCAAAGGCGTCAACAGTGCGATACTGGTCCTGGTTAGGGCAGTACCGACCTGGGAGGAGGACCCCTGGATCCTCCACGTAGATGGCTTGTCCAACCATTGAGGAAGCGGTGCAGGACTGATACTATACGGCCCAAGCGAGGTGAAGCTGAAGTCCGCTCTCTGGTTCGGATTCAAAGCGTCGAACAACGAGGTGGAGTATGAAGCACTAATTGTCGAGCTAAACTTAGTGAAGGAAATGGGTACGAAACATATCATCATGTGCAGCGACTCACAGCTAGTAGTTAACCAAGTTAATGGAGACTACGAAGCATGCGACTCAACTATGGCGGCCTACTTAACCAAAGTTAAGGAGATCTTACTAGGCTTCAGCTCTTGTTTCATCAAGCAGATTCCAAGGTCCGAGAATGTTGAGGTTGACGCCTTATCAAGACTAGCGAGTACCATCGACAACACCATGCGAACTGTGTACATAGAGGACCTGCCTTGGCCCAACATTCTCGGGGGGACAGAAGAGGTCGCTCCCATTTTGCAAGCGGAACCGAACTAGGTTGACCCGCTCGTTGATTGTCTACTCCATGGGACCCTAGCTGTAGAACATAATGTAGCTCAGAGGGTAGAATGTCAATCAGCCTGGTACGTCCTTGTAGACGAATGGCTGTATAGGAGATCATTTACGATCCCCTACCTATGTTGCATACAACCCTTAGAAGTTGAGTTCGTACTTCGTGATATCCATGAAGGATTATCTGGAGGACACTTGGGGGTAGAGCCCTCACCCAAAAAGCATTAAGGCAGGGCTACTATTGACCCATAATGAAGACAGATGCTCTCGAGCTCATCAAGAAATGCAACAGATGTTAGAGACATACCAACATCCTCCACCAACCTACTGTCGATTTGAAGTACCTCACCCGCCCATGGCCCTTCGAACAGTGGGGAATCGACATCCTTGATCCATTTTTGTCGACAATCGGGCAGAGAAAGTTCTTGGTCATGGCAGTGGACTACTTCACAAAGTTGGTGGAAGTTGAACCGTTGGTAAGCATTACAGCCCGGAATGTGCAAAATTTCATCTGGAAAAACATCATGTAACGTTTCAAACTACCCAAAGTCTTGATTTTGGATAACGGGAAGCAATTTGAGGACATCAAATTCTATAATTGAGCGCCAAGATGAGGATTCAATAGAATTACACTTTGGTAGCACATCCATAAGAAAACAGATAGGCCAAAGTGACGAACAAGGCTATCCTCCACGGACTAAAAGCTCACCTCACGCGAGCAAAAGGGTTGTGGGTGGAGAAGCTACCCAGTGTCATTTGGGCCTACCGAACTACCATCAAGACAGAAGCTATGATCCTAGTAGAGATTAAAGTACTGACGTTGCGACTCGAAGCGTACAACAAAGAGGCAAACAACGACGAGCTCAAAACTAACTTGGACCTCATTGAGGAGGTAGGCGATCTGGCCCACATTCGAACTACAGCTTACCAGCTGCGAGTAGCTTCGTATTATAATGTCCAAGATAGGAAGCAACTATTCCGAGTCGGTGACCTAGTCCTCCGTAAGGTAATGGTACCTAAGCCCGACGTGGGTAAACTTGTTCAGAATTGGGAAGGTCCTTACCAAGTGAGACGGGTGTTCGGAGAATGAACCTATGAGCTTGAGACCATGAAAGGGAAATAGGTACCTCGAGCTTGGAACATGGACAACCTAAGGAAATATTATTTGTAATCCTCACGCAAACAAAAAACAACTAAGTCCATAAGATCACCGAGCTGATCCTACAGATGACGAATTGGAGAGAGGACCTTAAGTCACTCCCAGAAGCCTAAGGGCTATGGTATCGAGCTGACAAGAGACATCGGCATGATATAAGACCCAATTGCCTCTCTGGCATGGACGGAGAAGTCCTACTTGCCTCTTCAACATAGGCAGTCTAAAACCCGGTCGCCTCTTCGGCACGGGCTCATTAAAAAGCAGCCTAGGCACAGACAGGTCAGGCATGTACCCTACAGTGTCTATTCACCTTGATGTACAAGGACAAATAGATTATTCCTATTTTTGTCGAGCTCACTAGCTTGGGATTAATCTACACTTTGAAAAATTTTGCTCCTATTTGGTTTAGCTCGTCAGCTCGGGAGTAATCTACACTTGGAAAAATTTTTACTCCTATTTGGTTTATCTTGCCAGCTCGGGAGTAATCTATACTTAAAAAAAAAAATTGCACACAAAGAGTTTTGCAAAATACTTGTATTCCATTGATAAAGCACTTCGGGTACATAAATAAAAAACAACAAAAAGCTTACAACTATTTAGCCGACCTCGGAGGATCGGGACATTGAGTATTTACAAAGGGGGTCCAAAAAAAGAGGCATCAGTCAGTTCATGGCTCCTCATCCCCAACAAAGGCGTCAACGGGAAGATCTGTCTCCATGTGGTCCTCAACGGCATTAGCTCCCTCTCCCTCTTTTGTTGTTTCATCGCCGAGAAGGTTGTCATTTCTCTCCTCTTCAAAGTCTGGGTCCTTGGCGGCTTCGACGACCATCTCCTTGGTGATCTTTGATGTTATGATGGCACTAAGGTCGAGGTAGGGAAATTCACACCGGGTCAACCATTTGTTGAGCTTAAACCCCTTGTGGTAGTCCACTGTCTCAGCCTTGACCAGCTTCTTGCAATATTCGACTAAAGACTTATACTCCTCGACGGCCTTGACCTTGGCATCCTCCATTGCTTGGAGCAGAATTTTAGTCCGATCCTTCACCAACGCCTCGAGGTTCTCGTTCTCCCTCTTCAGAGCCATTTCGTGCTCCTCTAGCTGCTTCTTCTCCACTTCCAGCTCCTTCTTCTCTGCCATCAGCAGAGTCACTAGCTCCTTCTTGGCTTGCACATCGTTCTTCAGCTTGTTGATCTCGTTGTGAGCCAAGTTGAGCTTGGAATGGGCACTTCGAGAGGACTCCTCGGCCTCGAGAGCTCATTTCAAGTTCATTTCAGACTGGTAGGCCAAGGCATGGATCGAAGAGCTCACCTGCCAAAAGACCAGCAAGTTCATTTCAGACTGGTAGGTCAAGTACGTACCACCATGAAATGCGTTGCCGCTCTACCCTGAGCTGAGAGACCAGCAAGTTAGCCCAATGAGCAACCTCCTCGGAAAAGACCGCGTCCTTGCTCTTGAGGAGACCGAACTTTGGAGCCAAAATGCTCCGAGCAGAAGTGTCACTACTCGACAGAGTTTTGGCCACCTGCATGTGCCAGGGCTTTGAAGATGTGGTCTCCTCAGGCATGCGAGGCGGGGTAGCCTTGCCTTGGTCCTCCTCGACCAAGTCAATCATCGGAGGTTGTTCAACGATTAGTGGGTGCTCAGGGACTGTGGCACCGACGTCGGAGGTGGTGGTCTCAGTGTGGAGGAGAGTCTTCTTAGAGGCCCTCTTCTTCTTCTTCTCCTTCTACATGATCCCAAAGAGCTCATCAGCGGGGATGTCAGCCATGGCAACTGCAACAAGTGAATAATAGAGTTAGATGCAACATCAAAGTAAAACAAAACAAAGAAGACAAGTACAATAGTTGGCGACCTACGGAGAGGACTTAGACTGGCTTGAACGAGTTTCTCCTTGGTCACGAAGTTTTCGAACTTCAGGTCGAGCTTCACCCAAGATCAGACCTCCTCCCATGTCTTTGGGTCCAATCTGATGCCAGGGTCCTAGATGGCTGCCCTCCAGTGAGTCGAAAGTGGCTACCCCTCAGTGTTATGGACCACGAAGTAACATCTCTTCTAGGCTGGGACTTTATCTGGGAGCTCATGCAACAGCTTGTACCTAGGATGATGAGACATATAATAACTTTGCCTATGCTCGGGTAGAATACAGGCCAAGTTCTTCTTGATAGAGAGGATCGAAGAATAGATGTTGAGGTCTAGAGGTTGGTTATACTCATGGAAAAGGGAGATGGTACCTACAATGTTGCGGATGGAGTTCAGATGTAGCTGGTCTTTGGCGATGTCAAAGAATTTAACGAGCTTGACCATAAAGGGGACGAGTGGAAGACGTAGCCCGGCTATGAGCTACTCCTCGAAGACATTGATCTCATCATGATCGTGATCCCAAGGAAAGTTACCTAAGGGAATACTATATACTAAGTTATTGGGAAGCATGTAACGAGCTACTAAGGATAAGAGCTTGACTGCTATCATTGCCAGAGGCCTAGCGCTCTGACCGAGGTGGGTCCCCCTTGAATAGGCCGGAGTCCACATCCTGTGCCAAAGTGCTCACCTCAGCAGGATGGGGCTCTACGGTCTATGCCGAGGTGCCCACCTCGGCCCCAACGGACTCATCACTCCCATCTAACAGACTATCTAAGCTAAGGCTAGACATGCTAAAGGAAGGGACAATGGAATGGAAATAAAAAGAAGATGAACTCACCAAAGAAGACTGTAGAAAGAAAGATGACCTCAGACTCAGGAATAGCTGACACCGAGCTGGAAGACTTGAACGCGACCTCAAGGACTTCAGACTCGTGGTTTGTGGTGAAGAGAATGGGCCCTTCAGCCCCTATTTATAGCCATTATGTCTGGGGACCTACGGTTGAGATCTACATGATCCAATGGCTCTTAGGAAAACTGGTTGCACACTACCCGAGGTTGAAATCTGTTGAGCGCATGTTTTGATGTGTGCCGAGTTTATAATCGGCTTGACGTCCGCGCGTACCTGATACGTGATCTGGATTACTTCCTGGTCGAGCCAAACAGTCGAACGGGTCCAACCAAAGGTCTACCCTCTGTGCCACCCAGACATCATGCCCAACCCACCTGGGCTTGTCATGAACTCCCTACGTTGGGTCAGGGCCCCTGGCACGAGGAGTGGGGGGCAATTGATGAGGGGTAATTTGGCATGACCTAGTAAGTAAAGATCACATGGACGCGATCTGCCAGCAAGATGACAACTCGGCAAGAGAAGCCTAGTCAGTAGTTTTGAGAGCTCGGGTGCTCGAGCACCTCGGTACAAAGCCACCTCGGCATAGAGTCACCTCGGTATAGAGGCACCTCGGCACCTAAGCCAATTCGAGACCTAGGAACTGAAGTGACACGTAAGCAACTCCAGAAGCTTCCCAGTGGACTCTGAACCTCCCGGGATCATGCTGTGTAATGGCAGGCCTTATCCTCTCTCCACCCGGATTGGGCGGTAACAATAGACTTCATTGAATGATACGTTACTCCCCGTCTAAAGCGGAAATGGATCTCATCTACTCAAGCCGAGGATTCCGAAATCGTTTCGTGAGACCCACGACAACTCAACTATATAAGGGCATCGACCCCTCCAGGGCCCAGGTACACGCGATTATTTACATTCAAGCTCTCTATCTTTCAATCCTTTAGCTCGCACCCACAACAAGAATACTAACTTAAGCATTGGAGCGACCTCACCGAGTCATTCACCCTGGTCACTCTAATCTTTGTCTTGCAGTTTGATCCAACTCACCACGCGAACAATGTCTAGACATCCTTCCAACTAGGAGCTTTCAGATCACACTTCATCAATACCCATCTCCTAGGTGGGTAAATAACTTTCCCACCTAAGGGGAAAGTTGCCAACACTTGAATGGGACAAAAATGCCCCTTTTAATAATGGATTTTTATGTATAAAGTGGTCATTGCCTTGTTTGCATGAGAAATAAAAGAACATGGGTAAATGCACCACCTAGGAGATGGGTATCCAGGAAAATAAATTTTCCCTGATCCTAGATAAATCTGTAAAAAGAACATGGGATTCTTGGTCAATGGGTCCATTGACCAACTTCCCCCCCCCCCCTCTCAAAATCTGAAAAAAGAACACCCCCTAAAATCCTATTCATTCGTGGAAATGCTTCATGACTGTTAAACTTGTAGAACTTTTTTAATGGTTAGGGCAGCCAGTCTAAGATCCCCGTAACCCAAAAGAAAGTCAGAAATCCATCCCAGGTCTTGGGTTTCTAACTCATAATCTAAGATGATAACTGCAAATTGAACATTAGAGGCTATGCAAATCTATACCTCTTCCCACCCCTCTCATTAAGCCATATCAGCAAGGCTTTCCTTGCTCCTATTAGTCCCCACTTCACAATTACCTAAAAATCTTTCTACAATATCTCTCCTAATGCCTCTACTAAATCTTCATAAAATATCTCTCCCCTTCTCCCCTTAAGCCTTTCCTAAATCTTACTAAAATATCTCTGTAATTGATCCATGTTTTCTCTTAAAATACTCTCTTAATTACTTTCTATTCATTTTCTATTCATTTACATGGATCAATTAGAGAGAGACAACTTGAACTATTTGCAAGTATTACTTACAATATGGGTCTCATGTGCTGACATTACCCATACTAATGTATGTTAAACTAAATTAATAAAATAGTTTGCAAAATTAATTAGTTAGTTAACTAATGTCAGTAATTCATAAAATTATTCATTTAAATTTCAGTTAAAATCCAATTAATATATATAACAGAAAGTTCAAAATAAATTACTGTTTTTTAATAATTGTTAAAATTAAGGGAAAATCTATGATATGGAAAAGATATGGTATGGAAAGAGTATTGACCAATCAAAACCCATCCATGAATTTTGATAAATCACACCATGTTCCTAACCACGTTTAAGATTCTGTGTTATTGGTCAGTTGTTTTTCAGTTATCATATCTTTTCCATATCATAGTCGAACCCTAAAATTAATTACAATAACATCATACTTAATTTGTAATAACGAATTCTACTAACATTATTAAAATTTTTAAACAATAATAAACTTAACATAATATCATAACTTAAATTACACATGAATAACAACTTACTAAAAAGTTAAAATTTAATAAAAGTAAAAATTATTAATTTAAAATCGACTTAAATCCAATTTTAAAATAATGAAAAACAAACCCAGGTTCAATATGAGTTTGCCTTGACCAAAACCCGACCAATCCAATGCTTCTACTCAAACTTGACTTAATGACATAGTTTTCAAACTTAACCTAAACCTATAGGGATTCAACCTAATACCAACCAAACTTTCATCTTTTCAATTGTATTTTTTTTAAATGAATTCGAAAACTCAAATAAAGATGGCAATCTAATCTGTGCCCCTGTTGGGGCCCCCACTTGTCCTACCTTGATCAAGGCAATTTTTTTAACCATTTATCGGGTTCAAGGTGGATTTAAGGGAAACCCAAACTTTAGTGATTGGATGTATATGCATGATATATTATTTTATATTATATTTATATAAATATTATAATATGATACATATTATATAATATTTTATAACCAACTTTAATAAACATTATTAACAATAAATTTTTAATGAAAACTAATACAACCTTATCAAATAATAAATACCACTAAAGTAATGACAACGGTGGATTTAATTTAACTTTACTTATTTAGAAATAAAATAAGACTCATTCTCACTCAATTTCTTACAACAAATATGCACGGGTCCTGACTAGTACTAGTATAAATAGGAAACGGGCTAAAAAATATTGTCGCACCTGAAAATGGGATAATATTTCTTTCATCATTTAGTTCATGTAATATGACAAGAAAAGAAAAATCAAAAGAATGTTGGGAGAAATTGGTACAAAAAGCCTGTGAATATACTACTACCACCAATGAGGAACTCCATACTGAATGACTGAACTCCCCCCAAAAAAAGGCCCCATCATGGGTCTGAGAACCACCGGGAATAGCACCCACTAGCTACTCTAGTGGCGTGAACTTTGCCACAGATAGAAGACAACACTTAGGTTTTAGGTACTAAGAATCTATCTCGACGTTTGATTGCAGGACCTCACTCCAATTCAGATATAAATCTGTAATAACAGGATCTTGTCACCAAAAGGGACAAGAGGAAGCATAAAAAGCAAAAGAAGAAAACAAAATTGGATTAAATATGTGAATTAATTAATAAATAAATAAAATATTATTAGGACTTCAGTAGTTAGGTAGAAAATAAGGAGAGAACTGATTAATTCAAGGACCTTGCTAAGAAACAAAAAGGGATTTAAAAACAATGATTAAATTAAGAGGGCGATCTTTTTTTTCTTCTTGGATTTTGATAGGGAAAAGTTGGTTAATTGATTAAGAATACCATGTTCTTTTTTCAGATAAATATGGAGACCAGTGAAAGTTTATTTTTCTAGGTAGGGTAAGTGATACCTATCTCCTGGGTGCGTAAATAACTTTCCCACCTGAGGGAAAGATTCCAACACTTAAATAGGACAAAAATGCTTCATTTAATAATAGATTCTATGGCTAAAATGGTTATTTTCTTTTTTTACTTGGAAAATAAAAGAACATGAATAAATACATTTACTAGGGTAAGTGTTTTCCAAGAAAAACTTATCCAAATAACTGTATTTGTCTAAGTAAATAACTTACCAAAAAGAAAACGGAACCTAAATAAAACCTAGAGAGAGGTTTTAAAAACAACGGATGTAACAACTTTCATCAAGATGAGATTTTGCACTTTTGGAGACATATTCTAATTTGGGTTTTGATCAATCGTTCACACAAAACATCAAATCTAGGTAATGGGTTAAATCAAATCGCAATAGAGTTAGGATGTCTCAGATAATTGGGATAAAAAGAATATCCTAGGATGGGTGAATGCTCCACATTCCTAGTGATACAGATACAACTACGCTTGTTCATGAAAATCTTTCGAAGAACATTTTCGTGTTTAGGTCAAACAATTCATAATTGTTGGCCGAACTAACGTGTCATGCAGGTAGAGCCCTATTGACAGCATATTGCCTTTTCATTCTTTTTCTAATTAATTTTTTTTGAGAAAAAATTTTCCCAAATTAATTAGTAATGTTATAAAAAATGATCCAGAATCGGAACCATTCTGACCACCAGTTTTTGGGTCAATGGTTTGATCATCCGGTTCAAATGAATGGCCCGTTCTAACAAAAAATTAAAATAAACAACAGCCAAAAACCATTGAACGAGTCAAACAGATTAATGGTTAAACCGCCCATGTCATTGGATCATTGACCAATTCAATGGTTTTTAGCCAATAGAGACCAGATTCGGGATAAAATGGAACTGGTTGCTTGGATGGTTCTTAGGCCAAATGGTCTGACCAACTAAATCAACGGTTCGAAAATACATATCATGAACAGTCCTCGAAATTTGGGAAATGAACCGCCTTTAGATATATAACAAGGTTCTTTAGATAAATATATGTCACGAACAATCCCTTTCCAAATTTGGGAAATGAAAATGCATTTACATTGGTGAATGGTTTTGTTTTTAAAAATAAAAACAACTGCCACATCATAAAAAATATCTTATTTTTATTTGCTGACACGGTGGTTGTATTTAGTAATATTGCCACATTTATATGCACTGTTTTAGATTGGTCAATACAAATTTTATGAGAATACATTTTTTCTACCAAAAATGATTTGAGTTGTCAATACAACATTGGGTACCATTGTTGCTTCTTTAGTAAAGGTTAAATTTGGTGTTTCAACTATAAATGCTAACACATAATCAAATGGCGATATTTTTTTAGTGGAAGTGGTTATCTGATGTAATGTGACAAGATAATTTTTCAAAAATTTGCAATGAGTAACACAAAAGTGATAACGGTATCAAAACAACCTTTGTTTTTTAAAACAAAACCATTTACATTGATGAACACCCCCCGTTAGTGAATATATCAAAAGTGATGTTTAAAAAAAAAGGGGAAAAGAGTCCAGATTTAGTCCCAACATAGGTCCCAACAGTCATTACAACTGTACACCAGGAACATGTGGCCATGAAGGATAAGAGAGATGTTGCCAATGCACAGCTGAGGTGGCTGCTGGGACCATATCTGAACTCAAAGACAAATATTTGGGCATATTTGGGTTTATAATCAGGTTTTAGGAGTGGATACCCTCAATGTACCAGGGACCCAAATTAACCCCATAGGGTTTTGATAAACAGATATTATTAGGGATAGAATGGATCAGGTACCATAAAATTCCCACAAAATTGACATCCCTACACAAAAATGGCCCTAGGCCATTTGTTTTTTGGATTTTGAGTTGAGGGAAGTCGGTCAATGGGATTGTGGTTCCCATTGACTACTTTTCCCATGTTCATTTTTAATGCTCATATAGGACCCATAGAAAAATAGATATATCCATTTCCCAGTGGCTAAATAACCTTCCCACCCGAGGGAAAAATTGACAAGATGTGTTGAGAGTTTTATTCGTTCTAACAATGACATTTTATAGATAAAAGAACCATTGTACAATTTACCTAAAAATCAAATGGGCACAAATAAATTCTCTTACCCGGATAAGTGTTTCCCTATACAAGCCTATAATATTATATGGGTTTAGACAAGACAGTTACCTAGATCAGTTTGGAAGGAGTACAAATAAAACTCTGCAAAGCGACTGATCCGGTGCATTTTTCCTCCAAGGGAGAGTTATACTTCAAGCTCTGCAAACCGATTATCATTGACGATCATGGGAAGGTAAAATTTTTTACTTCTACTTTCACCATCTCTGATAAATTACTACTTATTAACCTCAATGAATTAAAAATTCCTCCAAGTAGCACTCTACTCAATCTCTAAATTAAAATATAATGGTTGTGCTAGAACAATCCAAGGATAGAAATTTGAGTTCCAACTTTCTTAGGTTAAATCAAGATTTAAAAATCTATCCTTTTACCAAGCAATGTCTGATCTTTTTAGGCTAAGAACAACCCACTCTTCATAACATGTATAACATTAGTCAATCAAAACCAAGAAAGACCCTGAAAGATTAATGGATTTACTCTGATAAGAAGAGTCCATGTATCCATGCATTCTCACCTTTGGACTAAAAATGCAACATAGAAATGCTCCCTCTCTCTCCCCCTTTATAGTGACAAGGATCACCACAAGACTGATTAATATGAACATCATAGATTTTCAAAAATTTACTTACTTGGACTTAAACTCTTGTTATCTATGCCATATTTATCAACCATTTTATCCCATTGAATTGCATAAAATAAAAAACCACCTTTAGCCTTTAGATATAATCACCATCCTAATGTTGTAATACAATGCAACATTTATCTATGTCCAAACAAACAACTAATTATTAATCACACTCGAACACTACATAAATTTTCAAAATTTAATCACTTTGGCGGTTACAAGATCCATTAAATTTGAATGGTTTCGAATTGGTTTTCAATTAAGCATATATTGTAACTCAATAGAAAAATGGTACAAATAATCAAATATCATGGATTCACATATGATACAATGCATAGGTAGAATGATAAATTGATAGTAAATCATACTAAAACCACTGCACTCGTGCCCAAATGAAACCAAAAATTCACCAAATTTTACAATATTATAGCCCAAGACATCGTAAGTTTGTGAGAAAATTTGGGGTCAAAAGAGTCTTAGATAGCCCCTGAACTGGTCAATGAAAGTTTTGGGTTTTATAGAATCAAGGCTGAACCATAGGGTATTGGTCAGAATTAGTGTGAGACCCACACAGATGAATTCAGAAGGTCCTAAAACCTAGTGGTACCAAGCTTCATCAAAATTTGAGATTTATAAGGCGACGAAGTGGTCATTTAAACTTTCAAGCAAGGTTTTAAAAACTGACTCAAAAATGTAACTGTTCTCGCTACCAGTTTCCGGGTCAGTGGTTCGACCATTTGGGTCGAACAGTTTGGACAATTTGTATTAGGGCAAACTAGTAAGTAGTTATACATACTTATATATGAGAAAAGAGAGGTGGAGAAGAGAGTTTTTGTTGGCTGAGAAAGAAGAAAAAAATGAAAGAAAGAAAGGAAGGAGAAAGGAAAAAAAAAAAAAGGAAAAGGGGAGAAAGAAAAGGAGGGAAAGAAAGAGGGAAAGAGGGAAGGAGGAAGAGGAGGAGATCCATTTGATGTTCACTGGCAATGGCGACGGCAAAGGTGACAATAAGATGGCAACGGCAACGACAAGATGGAAACAGTGGTAACAGAGCGGATGACAGATCAGAGATCTGAGATACGAGTTCTCGGATCTCAGATCTGAGATCAACTTCATTTTTTTCTCAGATCTCAAATCTCTGCAACTTCTTCTTCTTCTTCTTTTTCTTCTCTGGATATTAGATCTCAGACTCAGAGAGTCAGAGTTTCTCCATTTCTTAAACCGTGAACTGCTGTCCAGGTCAAACGAATTGATGGTTCGACCACCCGAATCAGCGGTTTTCTGACAAACTCAACAGTTTTTTACCCAAAAACGGGTCAAGGGTGAAACGGAACCGATTTCTTGGACGGTTTTCGGACCGAACAGTCTGACTGTCCAGGTCAACAATGGTTCAAAAACATTGCTTTCAAGTATAGGTGCACGGACCTAGTCGAACCGGATTGTTTGATCAGATAGGTTTATCTATTTTAAACTTTTTGGCCTTGAACCAGTGAGTTGATTTGTTTAACTTGCCAAGTCAACAAGGACAATTTCGCCAATTTGACTCAGCTATATATCAATTGGAGTCAAGTGATTCGGGTTCAGACTGACCCTCGAAACCATAATCTTCTTTTTACCCACTTCTAGGCTTTGAAAACCTAAATAACAGGAATGGTATGGGCTGCTTGATTCCAGCCCAAATGGTGACCACCATTACCCTAAGAACGAGCATAAACTTAGCTGAACTGGATCGGAACCTAAGAACGCCATTACCCTTCTAGCGGCGACTTGAAACAACAACTAGAAATTTCTTCAATCCCATTTATCTCTGTAGATTGACGGAAGAGTTTTGCAGGCTGATAACGATGGAGAGCATGGGATTGAGGGCTCCATGAACTGGTACCTTCCCATCAAAGTAACATTCAGGACTTGCTGTGAATGGGCTATGTTTAATTCAAACATTAAAATGGTCATTTGCAAGACCATAATGCTATAGAAACATCTCAAACATTTTATTCCTAACAATAACATATTGATGAAGCCAAAAATGGTCCCACCAATAGATGAGGCACAGAATCTGTTTACTCCCTTAGATCTGATGAGGTGGCTCGGATCGGGTTCAGCCTGTGGTGTGAGTCGAGCTACAGTGCCTAGCTGTGAGACCAAGCTGGGGGTCCGAGTTAAGAGCTGAAAAGGAAGAGAGGTTAGAGTGCCTGGGTATATTTTTACCCAAGGGACACTCTGATGCTTAAGTTAGTGAATGACCCTTTGTGAGAGAGAATATGAGAGAGTGAGAGTTTATGTGCACATACCTTTTGGAGTGGTCTTGAGGTCTTTTTATAGCTACCTGAGGTTTAGGTGTTGTCTGATAATATCTTTGAGCCTTGTACGGAGCCGTTTCCTAAATCCTGGGGTGTACTAGTCAATTATTTGCTAGATCCATGCGGCAGTTATAGGTTGCCTGCTGATCTAGGGACGGTCAACTCGGTGGACCGTTCTCTATGTTGCGGTTATAGCGCTTGTGTGAGCGTTGTTTATGGGGCTGTTTCGGGTGAGCTGGGGGCTGACGGAGGATCAAGCTCGCCCCAACTTGGCTACGTATCTGATGCTGACTACCACATGTTACTCCAGCGAGTTGTTCTGCTATGTTGGACGTTGTGGGCCAAGCTTGCTCTAGCTCGACTTCGTACCTGATATTTACTGATGCATGTTGAGCCAACGATCCGTCTTGCTGAGTGGGACGCTACATCATTGACAGCACCCATATGTTCATCATCAAGTGGGTTGACCAAAATGCCCCTCATCAATAACCCCCCACTCTTGAGTCGCTATTTAGCAAACAAAGGGAATAGAGGTTTGTTTTTTTTTTGTAGTAAAGAAATAATGCTTTTTCTGGTATTTCGTGCATGCCTATTCTGCACCATTCAATTGTGTCAAACCATTCTTAGTTCTTATGATGCCTACCAAGCTACTTTTTAGTACGGGTGAGCTACCTAGATCCTTGTTTATGTGTAGTATCGTCATAGATTGTCTATGTTCCAGGCCTGAGCAACTTTTTTCCCTTCGAGTGTCACAAGCTCATATGTGTTTCCACCGAAAACTTTAGAAATCCTATAGGGTCCTTCCCAATTCAAACCGAGCTTCCCTACTATAGGCTCAGGTGCCATGATTTTCTTGAGCACAAGGTCGCCGATCCTAAAATTCCATTTCCTGACTCTAGCATTATAGTATTGCACAACACATTGTTGGTACGCTATAGTCCGAATGTAGACGAGTTCTCTTGTTTCTTCTAGTAGGTCAAGGTTAGCTTGTAGCTCTTCCCCATTTGTTCCTTCAGCGTACGCTTTAGATCTCAGGGTTGGAATTTCTAATTCTATTGGTATTATGGCTTCAGTCTCATAAGTTAAGTTAAAGGGTGTTTCACCATTTGCCATTTTGACAGTGGTCCTATAAGCCCATAGCATGCTGGGCAGCTCGTCTACCCATAATCCTTTGGCTCAAGATAATCAGGCTTTGAGTCCTCGTAGTATCACTCTGTTGGTAACTTCGGCTTGCCCATTAGCTTGGGGATGTGCCACTGATGTGAATCTTTGTTCTATTCCCATTTGTCTACACTAGTCTTGGAATTTAATGTCTTCAAATTGTTTTCCATTATCGGATATTAATACTCTTTGCCAAGCGGAACCTTCATACTATGTTTCACCAAAAAAAATTTTGGACGCTACGAGCTGTTATTGTCACTAGGGGTTTTGCTTCCACCCACTTAATGAAGTAATCCACAGCTACCACCAAAAACTATTTTTGTTCCTTGGCCGGTGGGAAGGGCCCCAATAGATCCATGCCCCACTACGCAAATGGCCATGGGCTGGTTAAATATCTTAGGTCGGCAGTGGGTTGGTGTAGGATGTACGCATGTCATTGGCACTGATCACAGTGCTGGACCAGCTCAGCTACGTCTACTTCATAGTGGGCCAGTAGTATCCTTGTTGTAAGGATTTTTGGGCAAGGCCCCTTCCCCCTAGGTGTCCTCACAGAGGACCTCATGGATTTCTCGTAGAACTTGATTTGCTTAATCTTGCCTTAGGCATCGTGAAGGATCTTTTGTAGAGCAGTTCGCCTACTATCACGTAGTGAGCTACCTATACCTGGCGAGCTGTATTTTTTCCACTGGTAGCACACCATGTTTCAGGTAGTTGTAGAGTGGGTCAATCCAACTTGGCCTAGCGGTAGTGGTATTGGCGACCTCCGCACACTTAATTTGGCGACCTCTACTGGTAGTGCACCATGTTTCAAGTAGATGGTTCATTTTGTCGAGTCCAACATGCTTGTTGATTTGGAGAGGGCATCAACCTCTATATTCTTCAATCTCAAGATTTGTTGGAGATACCATGACTTGAAAACTGGTAGGAGTTCTCTGACTTTGGTGAGGTATGCCATCAGGGAGGAGTCTCGAGCTTCATAATTCCAATTTACCTGGTTTACGACGAGCTGTGAGTTGCTACATATCACCATGTGTTTGGCTCTTACTTCTTTTGCTAATGCCAATCCTACTAGTAGGGCTTCATATTCAGCTTCGTTATTTGATGCTTAGAATAGAAACTGGAGCGCGTATTCCAGCTTTGTTCCGCAAGGTCCGTATAGTATTAACTTAGCTCCGCTTCCACCCGGTGAGACGAGCCATCCACGCGAAGTATCCAGGGCTCCTCGTCCCAGCTCATTTTCTCACGAGGTAGGGGTGTCATGCTGGATAAGGCTTCCATTGTTAGCACCATCTGCTCGGGTGACGACGAGCTAAAGGTACACTTGGCGATAAAATATACCAGGACCTACGCTTTGATCATTGTGCATGGCTTAAATCGGATATCATATTTACAAAGCTCGATTTTCCATTTGGTGAGTCTTCCCAAGATCTCAGGCTTCAGGAGAATATGCTTCAGTTGTTGGTCCGTCAGCACCACTATGGAGTGTGCCTAGAAGTAGGGTCTCAGCTTCTGGGCAGCTAATACTAAGGCGAAGGTGAGCTTCTCAATGTTTGGATACCTCGTTTCGGCAGCCTGGAGTACTTTGCTAACATAATATATGGGTAGTTGTGTTCTATCTACCTCTCTGACAAGGACTGAGCATACCACTTCCTCACTTGCAGAGAAGTAGAGTTTGAGTTCGTCTCCCACCTTTGACCTAGTCAACAGAGGGGGCGAGCTGAGGTATTTCTTCAGTTCGTCGAAGGCAAATTGATATTCCTCGATCCACTCGAAGTCTTGGTTTTTTTTTATGGCCTTAAAGAAGGGAATACACTTCCAAGCTGATTTGGACATAAACCAGTTCAGGGTGACTATTCGTCTTATTAGTCTTTGGGTTTCCTTAACTGTCTTAGGTGGTCTCATATCTAAGATCGCTTGGATTTTTTTCGGGTTGGCTTCTATGCATCACTGGCTGGCGATGTAGCCCAGGAACTTTCTTGAGGTCACACCAAAATCACACTTGTTTGGGTTTAATTTTAAGTTATGTTTTCACAAAACTTCAAATACAAGATGTAAGTCGAAAACCAATTCTTTTGAAAACATAGTCTTTACAACCATATCATCCACATAGCATTCTACTTTATTACCAATTAACTTTGAAAAAACACAATTCACTAATCGTTGGTAGGTTGTGCCAACATTCTTTAAACCGAAAGGCATGACCTTGTAATAGTACATGCATGTCTCAGTAGTAAATGTGGTCTTCTCCTGATCTTTAGGGTCCGTCAAGATCTAATTGTATCCTGAATAGGCATCCATGAAGCTAACCAGTTCGAATCCTAAAGCCACATCCACTAACCAGTCTATGCTGGGTAGGGGAAGCTGTCTTTTGGGCAGGCGGGGTTTAGGTCCGTAAAATCAATACACATCTACTACTTTCCGTTTGCTTTCTTCACTAAGACTGGGTTCGCTACCTAGCTAGGGTACTGGACCTCTTCTATGAAGTTTGTAGCTAACAACTTCCCTACTTCATTTACTACGTCCCACCTTTCTGGGGCAAGGTTTCTCTTCCTTTGCCGAACTAGTCTAACAACTCAGATCGTTGGGGATCTTTTAGGTGAGCTTCTATCCATAGCACTTTCTATGGGTTGGTTTTGGAGACTTGTATTGCTACTATGTCTTCGTTCGGGTGAGCTCTTTCCTCAGTGCTTTTTGGTGGTGGGTCCAGGTTGATGTGGACTATCATCTTCCCTTTAGCTTTCAATGAGGCCATGTAGCACTTCCGAGATTCTAACTGATCACCACATAGCACTCCTACCCCAGTGTCTGTTGGAAATTTTAATGCTAAGTGGTATGTGGATACTACAGCTCGCAATGCATGTAGAAATGGTCATCCCAAGATAGCATTATAAGGCAATGATGCTGCTACTACTAAGAAATCATGTTCTAGGAGAATAGTGTGGGGGTGGGGAGTCGGCTTCAATTGGTAACCTAATCTTACCAATCCGGCTAACTACTTCCCTGTTGAATCCTACCAGAGCTATATTAGTAGGCTACAGGTCAACCTTACTCAACTCCATTCTCTTAAAAGCCTCGGCGAATAAGATGTCAATTGATCTGCTTGAATCTACCAAAATCCTTTTTACCTTGAAATCATTTATTAACAATTTTACAACCAATGCATCATCATGAGGGTATTGGATTCCCCACATGCCATCATCTATAAACTAAATGGCTTCTTCCATTCTGGGACATTTGTGGGGCTGGCCGTCCTTCTGTTCTAGCTTGCATACTGCGTTTCTCCCAACAAATGAAGTGCATCCTACTATAGTGGAGCCCCCCGCAATTACGTTGATTGTTCCCCTAACCTATTTCTCTGGGGCCTGTGGGATTCTGGCTGGTGGTTTCTACTACCTACTATTCTACGATACTTCCTTATTGGCTTCGGTTCCTTGGGTCTACTCATCTTTGATGAGGCATTTCAGGTAGCCTCACTTGATAAGGTCCTCGATTTCAATTTTCAGGTTCCAACAATTCTTAGTGTCATCCCCATAGTCTTTGTGGAAATGACAATACTTGTTCGGATTCCTAGTGTTGGGGTCTCCCCTCATCTTGGGAGGCCATTTCATGTAATCATTTGATTGGATATGCATGAGAATTTCCTTTCTGCAAGCATTCAACGGTGTAAATATCCTATTGTATGCAGGAGGTGTTTCCAATCGCCGTCCTACTCTTTTGTTTGGTGACTTGCTTTGTTGACACTGCAAGTTGTTGTGCCTTCTCCTTGGGGATCTGCCTTTACGAGACAATCTACTCCTTTGCGTAGTTCGATTGGTGCTTGCTTCTTCATCTATTCATTTCCATTTTCTTGTAATCTCAGTCTCCCCACCTATTGCTTCTTTCGCCCTAATGTATTTGTGAACGATGGTGAGGAATTTGTCCATGGTAGCTAGAGGGTGAGTTCTAGCTCTCATTTCAACTTTTTGTGCCTAACACCTTTCTTGGCTGCTGTTAGCTGTACAGAGGGATCCAAATCAGGGATTTGCAACCTTTCCATGTTGAAATGCCAAATGTATTTCCTAAGTGGCTCATTGGACTTCTGAACTATGTTGAATAGGCACGTAGCTAATTTAGAATGTGGCGTGCTTGTGATGAATTGGTTGATGAAGAGTCAAGCGAACTGGTCCCAATTTCTTATGGATCCTAGAGCCAATCCCGAATACCATAATCAAGCTTCTTCTTTCAAAGTGGTGGGGAATGCTATACACATACTAGCATCATTAGCTCCACGAAGGAGCATTAAAGCTTGAAAGCTGTTAACATGCTCCACCAGATTCGACTTCCCATGGTAAGATTCTAGGGTAGGTGCCCGGAAGCTTTTAGGGCGTAGAACTCTGAAGATTCTGGTGCAAGTAGGGTTTCCCTAGTTAGACCAGGTTGATCAGATAAGGAGATTACTCTCCCCGTTGCCGAGCTACCTTCTCTTGGTTGTGTTTTGCCTTTGGCCTGAGTGAGCCGTGTCTTTCTTCCTGCATAGTGCTTTTTCTTTCTTTTGGTAACCTCGGCAGAGCTCTCTGCATTGGATTCAGTGGGGGCCTCCGCCTAGCTCTCCATTGGTTCTTGTTCATCTGGTGCCACAATGCCTTCTCCGTTTAGAACGTGGATCTATCTACGCACTCGAGATTGAGGCAAGCCTTCTTGATTCTAGTGGTTGGATGGGGGGGGGGGGGGGGGGGGGGGGAGGGGGTGCTGCTGATTGTCGTAAGGATGACTACCCCTATGTGCTGGTAGTTTAGACATTGTCGGGCACCAAGGATGACTCCGCTACTGGGATTGCTGGTGGGGTTGCTGGGATTGTAAACGGAACTATTGCTGGGGCTGCTGCTGGTGTGGCTACTGGGATTGCTGCTATTGTTGTCCAGTGATAAATGAAAACTGATTTTCCCATGATTGCATTTGTTTAGTCATGTTATTAACACATCATACCAAGTCCTTAAACTGTCGCATATCCACCATTGCAGGAGGCACTGTTGGTTCCATGGATGGGGGAGGTATATTCACATTCTTTGCTTGCGATAGTGGAACGTCGATTTGACTGATGGTGATGGTCGGGATCTAGTCATTAACATTGTTGGAGGGATTTCCTGAAAGTGCAATCTAGAGTGTTTTTTTTTCTGAGTAAAATGAGAGAGATAAAAAGATGAATGAAAGGGATCACAAGCATTTTGTTGTGTTTCCCACAAACGGTGCCAATTGATGAAGCCAAAAATGGTGCCACCAATAGATGAGGCACATAATCTGTTCACTCCCTCAGATTTGATGAAGTGGCTCAGATCGGGTTCAACCTATGGTGTGAGTCGAGCTACAATGCTGAGCTATGAGGCCGAGCTGGAGGTCCGAACTGAGAGCTGAAAAGGAACAAAGGTTAGAGTGCCTAGGTATATTTTTGCCCAGGGGGACACTTCGATGCTTAAGTTGGTGAATAATCCTTTGTGAGAGAGAATATGAGAGAGTGAGAGTTTATGTGTTCATACCATTTGGAGTGGTCCTAAGATCTTTTTATAGCTACCTAAGGTTTAGCTGTTGTCTAGTAATATCTCTGAGCCTTGTACGGAGATGTTTCCTAAATCATGGGATATACTAGCCAATTATTTGCTAGATCCATGTGGCGGTTACAGGTCATCTACTGGTCTGGGAAAGGTCAACTTGGTGGACTGTTCTCTGTGCTGCGGTTGTAGCACTTGCACGAGCATAGTTTGCGGGGCTATTTTGCGCAAGCTAGGGGCTAATAGAGGATCAAGCTCACCCTAGCTCGATCATGTATCTGATGTGGATTGCCACGTGTTACTCCAACGAGTTGTTCTGCTGTGTCTAACATTGTGGGCCGAGCTTGCTCTAGCTCAGCTTTGTACCTGATATTGAATGCTACATGTCAAGCTGGCGAGTTGTCTTGTTGAATGGGATGTTGCATCATTGACAGCGCCCACATGTCCATCATTAAGTGGGTTGACCAAAATGCCCCTCATCAAACATGCTACAAAATGTCTCATATGTTTTATTTCTAACAAGAGTTACATTCCATCTGTATAATTGTTTAACTTTTCAATTTTTTTAACTTAAAGTTACATTTAAAAAGATAATTTATCTATGTTGCTGCCAAATATGAGGCCGACGACAGCAAGGAGATTTCATTGGTATCCGAGGCTGACAGGTCTGATCTGTAAACAAGAGAAGAGTATATGTTAGAGGCCTCGGGTGTTATCCAAGGGGTGAAGACTCCGATGGTCAAGTTAATTGAGTGCTTAAGAGGGGTCAGACCAGGCTAGAGACGAGGGATCAGAGCTTAGTCATTAATAGCCAAGAATGATTCTCTTGGAATTCGGAATGCAATGTCCTTACCTTGAGATGAGCGCCCCCTTTTATAGTCGGCCTTGCCTTGGAGTGGTTGGAAGTAGTTGGTGATTTGCGACCAGGATTTGATTTGACCGATGCCACGTGGCACGATCCAAGACCCGCCAAGTATCCTTACATCACATGCCCCCCACTTTCGAGGCCATAGTGGTCAAGGTCGGATGGTGTGTTGAGCAAAGACCACAGCCTCGGCTGAAGAGAGTACCATGTAGTTGTGCGGAGGCATCGGCCTCGATCGCAGAGGACTCTTCTTGGTGACATTGGGGCGACTACTTCCCTATTTGCTCCCCGCCTCAGTGGAGGATCGTGATGGACCGAGAACGTGTGATCGTGGTCAACACGGGTATGGGTCATCCACGTTCGTCGGTCATGCCCTATACGGGTGTCGATGTCATCTAGTGCAACTCTGTACACGAGACGGGCATCATTGCTGACTGGTCGAGGTCGTGTGCGAAATGGTGCAAAGGGACATCTAGTTTAAATCACTATTGACTTGAAGTTGATAGGCAAACCGGCTCATTCCTTTGGTGTCATTTCGTCTTCTAGAGGTCGATGTCATGTGTAGCTCATCAGACCGGTTTGTTAGACCGACTAGTCCACGGCAGTTGGATCAAAGAGATATAAGTTGTACATTTTTCTTTAAATAGGGGTGTTGGTTGAGCGAGTTTTCATCATTTGCTTGAACCTTGAGCAAACCGGCTTAAATAGGGATGCTCGTTGGTCTGGATTAAAGGACTCCTGTTTCAACATATCAGCCTCAAACTCTGGACCTAAGTGCTATGAACTTCCCAACTGGAGTGACCCTAGTAGCTCGTCTTCCACCTCAACCAGTAGTGTGTGATAGTAATGACTCTGAGAGCTCCCCTTGAGCGTCTAGCGTCCAGGTACTAAGGGATAGGACCGCCCCACGGGGAGTCGAGCACAACCGGCAGGGCCTAAATTCTCCTGATGAAAGTACTGGCTCTACGAGGTTGAGGGTTGATGCCATGGGGAATGCCCCTATGCTTCCTGAAGTGGTGGAGTTGGAGGAGGCTGAAGAACCCACACCCGAGGAGTGGGCCGAGGTGTGACGTTGATGCGTCATCCCAACTCCGACTTTGATAGTGAGCTTGAAAAAGAGCAAGTGAGGGCTCTGTCTGAGATGTATCATATTCCAAGGGGCTATAGGTTTGTGGTGCTTCTAAGGCCAATAGGATAGGGTAGCAGACAACCCATCATTCGTCCACAACTGAAAGAAGAAGTTTTTCTTTGTTAGAAGTCCACAAGGATGGTCTTTCTAGTCTGATTGGGGAATGCCAGACTCGTTGGCCAAGAGGATCAAGCCATTCAATAGCAAGTCTTCTAAATTTGACTTATTGGAAGAATTCAAGTTGGGCCCTTAGTGATAGAGGAAGCCTTGGTATGGGATGGCCTCAGCCCTGCCCCCCTCGGTATGGGCACTCCTATTGTCAGCTAGTTGTGTCATTTGTTTAACTTTCATTGCCTTTCTTCTAACATTGATTGTCTTCCTTGGTTGTAGAAATGGATGGTGTCTTGAAGGAGAGGCTTCTATAGGCGTCCATGGCCAAGTCCAAGAAGGAAATGGCCAAGGGGCCTTCACAAAGGCCTAGCGAGAGGGAGCCACCTCGGGCAAACAGGATTGTCAAGGCCGAGAAGAGGAAGGCAGCTACACCCAAGCGATTGGTCGATACCCCTCAAGATTCGAGGGAAAAGAAGGTGGCGGTGAGGGACTGCAAAGCCGAGGGCGCTACAGGAGGATCTCGGCAGTCGGGCCTCACTCCTCGAACCCGCTGGATGACATCCTGCTACCGGCGCATCGGGTGTTTCGCCCCAATTGGAACATTAGGGAGGGCGACATGCTGAGCAACGTAAGCATCGGCCGCACCCTGATCACCAGCATGCTTCCTATTGGTGATCAGTAATCACAGACCCAGGTCTACCCCTAGACTGTTTGAGACACGTTGCTCAACAAGTTGGTTGAGGCAAGGTTGAATCTCCACTTGCTTTGTGCTACTCCCCTATTACTTAGATTTTTCTAACTGACATGGATTCCTTGTATCTTTGCAGACGTCTTCTTGCATTGTCAGCCTCTATGACGAGATGAAGGTGATGATATAGCAGCTCTGGATGTCGTAGGAGGAGAAAGAGTAGTTGAAGCGCTAGCTGACCAGGGAATGGGCCAGCAAAGAGGTTGTTGTTGAGATGGTTGGTGGGGAGCACAAGTGTTGTAAGAAGCTCGAGGCCGATGTAACGGCCAAAAGGGAATAGCTGAGGTATGCCCAGGCCTAACTATACGAGGCAAAGCAGAGGTTCAGGAAGCATTAGCCCGAGCCATGGAGGCATACAAGGCCTCTGAGGCCCACAAGGAGGAGCTGGCCGAGTTTGACGCCTCTTCTTATTTGGAGGGGATTAAAGATACTCAGGTTGGCGTTCTTCCTTGATTTCAATGTCATCTAGCTGGGCCCTTGTCTTCCAAGCCAACAGGCACTGAGCAATCTACGCAGCAGGATGTGGCTGACAAGCACGTTGACATTGATGTCGAGTGAAGATGCTTGCGTAGGGCCGAGGCTCCTTTTGGGTAAATTTTTTCTTCTTTTCCTTTTGCTTTGACATACCTTTTGTAAGGGGCTCAACCTCCCCCATTAGAGGCCTCATTTTGTAAAGAAAGTTGAGTGGACATATTGAATATACAAATTTTTTGGCTATACTTGGTTTTTTTGTCAAAATTTTGCAAAGAAATTCGCTCTTGACTTAGCTACTTGCGAAGGCATTTCTCCTTAAGGTTGTAAAGCTAAGGCCAACCCTTGTCACCAAGGTCTTAGAACCCTCTTACTTAGCAAAAAAGAAGAGAGGTGATTGCCTTGGCCTGCCTAGCGTATTCTTCCTTAGGGACTTGGAGATCGGACTCACGCGTGGCTGAGGCCCAGCAAATGGTGCGTAGTCGAGGTCACGGACTGCCTTTACCTTGATGTAGTAGTGTTATTTGTTTAGTGTTGTTCATTATGTTTTGTATTAAGTAATTAACCAGCATCGGCTCTTAGCCTACCCAAAAGCTCGCTTCTTTTGAGGGTCTCTGAGACCAAGGCCAATGTCATAGGCGATTAGGCGTATGACTCTCAAAGAATCGTGTGCCTTGGGCCAACATCCAGTCTGAGCATATAACCATAATGAAGGTTGTATGCTACAACCAGTCATTCGGCAGAGGGTCCTAGCGATTGGATAAAATGAGAATGTCTACACTAAGGTGCATCAAGCCGAGGTGAGAGGAACTTGCACACTTTATTCACAAAATTTTTACTATCCATATTATAATACATCCAGAGGTTCTCGGAGTTCCAGGTATAAGGCATTGATCTTCCACTCATGTACTCTAGTCGAAAGGTGTCGGGGCTGATCACTTGCTTGACTATGTAGGGCCCTTCCTAAATAGTGCCAAGCTTTCTGATGCTGGGACACATAACTTTCTTGACGACAAAGTCACCTTCCTTGAATTGATGCTCTCAAACCCGAGAGTTGTAGTATCTGGCAACTCTTTGCTAATAGGTCACGA
This sequence comes from Nelumbo lutea, assembly GCF_056320005.1. Taxonomy (NCBI): domain Eukaryota; kingdom Viridiplantae; phylum Streptophyta; class Magnoliopsida; order Proteales; family Nelumbonaceae; genus Nelumbo; species Nelumbo lutea. The sequence goes on along the minus strand of NC_142689.1, from coordinate 35,279,887 downwards.
CCCTAATTTGAGCTTACTCTAAAATGTCTTCCAATAGATCGAGATTGTTCCTTAACTCTTCATCATTCTTAGCCTCTTGGCATGCTTCGGTTCAAAGCATCGACTAGCTAATCTTTACTGGGATGATAGCCTCTATTCCATATGTCAAGTTGAATAGAATTTCACCCATGGAAGTCCGAGGTATCATCCGATAGGTCCATAGAATATTGTATAGTTCATATGCCCAAGGCCCCTTGGTTCTGTCTATTCTTGCCTTCAGTCCATCCAAGATGGTTCTGTTGGTGACCTCGGCTAGCTCGTTGGTTTGGGGGTAGCTGACCTAGGTGTACTATTGTCTTATCCCCAGACTCGTACACCATTCTCTGAACCTCGTGCCATCAAACTATTGGTTGTTGTTTGTGATAAGCATGTGGGGGATGCCAAAGTAGAAAATGATATTCTTCTAGAAAAAATTTTGGATCATCTTAGTCGTGATAGTTGCCAAGGGCTTAGCTTCGACCCACTTGGTGAACTAGTCTATTGTGACAATGAGGTGTTTCTTGTTCCTACTGGCTAGAGGGAATGGTTCGAGGAGGTCCATTCCCCATTTTGCAAAGGGCCATGGGTTGCTAAGGGCCAAGAGGGTCGTGGCAGGCTGATGAGGGATGTTAGAAAACCTCTAGCATTAGTCACACATTTGTATTAGCTCAATAACATCTTTCAATATGGTCGGACAAAAGTATCCTTGCTTAAATGCCTTTTGTGCTAGAACTTTGTCCCCAAAGTGGTTGTCGTAGATGCCTTCGTGGGTCTCTATGAGTACGTACTCGCCCTCCTCATGGCGAATGAATTTGAGGTAAGGCAAAGTGAAGGATCTTCTATTTAGCTTATTTTCGAGTAGGACATAGTGGGCTGATTGCCGTCAAACCTTCCTTGTTTCATTCGTGTTGGATGGCAAGTGCACACGTTGTAGGTTGGAGAGGATGGGGTCCCTCCAACAGGGCTCAGCTTGGATAGGGTACAACTACTTCTCTTCAATTCTAGGTCATGCCAGATTCTCAACGTGTACTCTCGGCTGAGGGTCGACCCTGAACAGCTCGCAATTTTAGACAAGGTGCCGGCTCTTGTGTTCTTGACTCGTGGGACCTAGTGCAGGGCGAAGGATTGGAAGTGGTTAGCCAGTTCTTGGACTTTAGCTAAGTACTTAGCCATATTTGGTTCCCTAACTTCATACTACCTATTCAATTGGTTAACAACTAGTTATGAGTCACTAAAGACCTCAATGTGGTTGGCTCTGAGGTCCTTGGAGAGCAAGGCCTCGTATTCGACTTCATTGTTGGAAACAGGGAAGCCGAACCATAGTACATACTCCATCTTGTTATCGTTTGGGGTGAGAAGTATAAGGCCTGCTCTGCTTCCTTTGGCATTGGAAGATCCATCCACAAACAAAGTCCAAGTGGGCCAAGGCCTCTCATCCCCTTCATGGGCCTAATTGAGGACACTGCTAAAAGTGTATTCTACCAAGAAGTCCGCCCACTTGTGCTTTTATTGTGGGCTTTGGCTGGCAGTGCAAGTCAAACTCCGACAGTTTGATGACCCACTTGGTCAGTCGAACCAAGGTCTTTGGTTTGGAGAGTATTGACTTGAGGGGCTGGTTGGTTAGTATCAAGACAAATGTTTATTTCACTCTATATTTGCAATCTCTCTCTCTCTCTATCTATCTATCTCTCTCTCTCATTTGTTCTATTCTTCCATTAATTTGCTCCTCTTTTTATTGCTACAATTATTCTTGGCGTCATAGAGGACCTTACTGACATAGTAGACCAGCCTCTGAATTACTTGGTCTTCTCGTACCAAAACTAAGCTGACAGCCTCATCCCTGGCCAAGAGGTCTAAGAACAAGGCCTCTCCCGGGAGGGGTCATGTGAACAGTGGAGGCGACGCGAAGTAGGACTTTAATTCTTCAAAGACTTTTTGGCACTCTTTGTTCCATTGGAAGTCCTTTAGCTTCCTAACAACTCAGAAAAAATGTATGTAGCGGTCGACTAACTTTAACATGAATCGGTTGAGGGCAGCAATTCGGCCAATGAGTCTCTAAGTTTCTTTAATGGATCGAGGAGGCTCCATGTCCAGTATGGCCTATATTTTTTTATGGTTGGCCTCTATTCCTCATTAAATGACCATGAAGCCTAGAAACTTGCCTGATGTGACACCAATGGTATACTTGTTGGGTTTCAACTTCATGTTGTACTTTCTTAGCACCCCAAAGGTCTCGCTAAGGTCCAAGGTGTGTTGGCGAGGTGTGTTGGATAGGCTTTAGGCTCTTCACCACCATGTCGTTGACGTAGGCCTTAATGTTCCTCCCCATTTGGTCCTCGAATATCTTGTTCACTAATCAATGGTAAGTGGCCCTGATGTTCTTTAGTCCAAAAGGCATCACCTTGTAGCAATAGGTGTCGTGCTCGGTGATGAACGAGCTCTTCTCTTCATCGTCAGGGTGCATCTTGATTTGGTTGTACCCAAAGAAAGCATCCATGAAGATTAACAACTTGTACCATGTGGTGGCATCAACGAGGTGATCAATCCTCGGCAAAGGAAAGTTGTCTTTAGGGCAAGCCTTGTTATGATTTCTCGGATGAACCTGATGTCGAGTAACTTATCCACCTACTCTTCAATGGCTTTCCAATGCTCTGGTGCAAAGTTCCTCTTCTTTTGCTAAACTGGCCTACAACTCAGGTCCATGCTTAATGACCGTGGACTCAATTCCTAGCATGTCAGCGGCATTCCAAGCAAAGACGTCGGCGTTAGTTTTGAGGAATCTTACCAATTCGAAAAGTGTATCCTAAGGAAGGCGTGACACGACTCGTACCATTTTCTCCAACCTAGCCTCGTCTATGGGAACTTAAATGAGGTCCTCAGCTAGCTAGCATTGGCTCAATGGTAAAGCTTTTTTGTTCTTGCCTTTTAGTGTTGCCACATAGCACTATCTGGTAGCTTGTTGGTCCCCTTGGCTACTCCCACACCATGCTCAGTGGGAAACTTCATGGTGAGGTGATAAGACGAGATGGCGCCTTGAGTGCATGAAGGGTCAACCTCCCTATGATGGCATTGTATTGAGAGCCTATCTTCATAACCACGAACTTGGTCATACAAGTGACTTGCCAAGGCTCGGCCCCTACTGTGACTGGTAGGGTGATCTCCCCTTCAGTCTTGACGACTGCTTCAGAGAACCCGACTCATAGCATGTCCACAAGTTGTAACTGATCTGGCATCAGTTGCATTTTCTCAAATGTGTCATAGAACAAGATGACGATCAAGAAGCCGTTGTCTACAAGGATACTCTTCACCATGTAGTTGGTGATGGTCATAGACACCACCAGCACATCGTCATGGGGCAATGAGACCCCTTGCAAGTCGTCATTGGAGAATGAGATGATGTCTTCCATTTAGGTGTCAGGCTTTGTATGTTGTACTGCCTAGCATATAACTTTTGGACTAAGGTTGATGCTCTACCCGAGGTCAAGCCCCCAGCAATGACATCAATAACTCCAACTAGGGGGTGATGGACCTAGGGCATGGCCTGTTGTTGTTGCTACAAGGGTGAGGCGCTAAAGTTTCCCCCAATGGACTCCTTCAGGTGCCCGTGGCAGATGAGGGACTTAATCTTATTCTTGAGTTCATGGCAGTCCTCAGTGTCGTGGTCGTTGCCATGGTGGTACATGCAGTACTTCTTGGCGTTACCTCTCTTTGGGTTCCTCTTCATCTTGGCTAGCCACCTCATGTATTCCTCCTTCCCTACTTGCATTAGTATATGTATCCGGGTGGAGTTTAGTGGCGTATATTTGTTGAAGGAAGGGGTCAATGACTTTTTCTCATTGTCTTTGTTGGTGTGGTCATGGCCACAGCCTTCCCTTTCCTTCTTCTTCTTGTTCATGGCCCCTCGGCTGGGCTTGGCCTCTGGTTCCTAGAGGCGTTGGCTGGCTTCGGCCTCCTCAACGGTAATGTATTTCTGTGCCTTTTTCAAGAACTCGGCCTAGTTCCTAGGCAAAGTCTTGGAGATGGATCATCTCAGGTGTTTAGGCCAGAGGTCGTTGATGGCTTCATGCATGGAGACCAAGGGGTCAAGATCTCTTACTTTGAGCTCTTCATGCTTGAATCGATCTATGTACACCCGAAGGCTTGTCCCACGCTTTTGCTTGATGGGCATTAGGGAAATGATAGCCTTCTGACACTATTAGCTGTTGACAAAGTGGGAGAGGAAGAGATCTGCAAACTAGTCCTAGGAGTTGACGAACTGGGGGGGAGCATTGAGAACCATCTGCGTGCTACTCCCTTGAAGGTGGCTTGGAAGGCTTGGCACATCAGGGCGTTGGAGTACTCATAGAGGAGCATGAATTCTTTGAAGCTTTCCAAGTGGTCATCTAGATTCATGCTCCCATTGTAGGTCTCCAAAGTGGGAGCGATTTTGAGGTAATGGAGTCGATTAAGGCATCCATCCGGGTATATGAGGGGTTCTGACTGGTGGAGGCATCATGTCGGCCCTCCTTCACTTGCTGAATCTAATCTTGGATGGCGCCTGTCTATGCCTGAAGTTCACCGAGACGTCGATCGATGGGTGCTTGGACCTCGTCCAAGTTCTCTTTCACTTGAAATGGGTTGGCCCTGCTTCCGGAGTGCTCGAATGCTGACACATCCTAAGCCTTACGAGCTTAGCGATCATTGAGGAGATCATGAAGATCACATACTGGTGAGGGAAAGGCATAGTGTCAGCGTCCAGCCCTCGAAGGAGGACTGTAGTGGCCAGAGCACCCACCATCATCCCAATGGTGGTCCATGTGCTTATCATGGAACCCCACTAGTTTGCCTCTTCAGGTGGGGAGCCAAGAGGTCTTCGACGGGGGCTATTGGCTCGTTGGCTACTGTTGTTGGACGTTGAGGGGTCAGCCTTCCCTTGGCCGATCGGGCGCTGGCCCAGTGGTGCATGGGTGGATCATCCACTATATTGCCCCTGGCTTCTAACAGGACAGCCACCCTATAGGCGGCCTCTTGTCGGATGCCCTATCTCATCCAACCTCTAGGCTAGGTTGTCCAACCTGTTAAGGACCAGGTTGAATTGATCCATCGTGACTAGGTTCTAAGCGCTATGAGTGTGGTCTTGCTTATCGGACATGTCGGAAACTTGATAGATTAAGTTAAGTTGTTTTTAAAGGGAAATCTTGAAAATGTACCCACAAATAACACCAATTGTTGCTACTAAATTTGATGTCGACAGAGGGCAATAAGGAGATTTCACTGGTATCCAAGGCCAACAAGTCTGATCTGTAAACAAGAGAAGAGCACAATTAGAGGCCCCGGGCGTTATCCCAGGGGTGGAGACTCCGACGGTCAGGTTAACCAAGTGCTTAAGAGGGGTTAGACTAGGATAGTGACAAGGGGTCAGAACTTAGTCCTTAATAGGCAAGAATGATTCTCTTACGATTCTGAATGTAATGTCCTTACCTTGAGATGAGCACCCCATTTTATAGCTAACCTTGCCTTGGAGTGGTTGAAAGCAGTTGGTAATGTGCGACTAGGATTTGATCTGACCGATGCCACATGGCGTGATCCGAGACCCACCAAGTATGCCTAATCAATGTAGAACATCATGATGAATCTTATGATGATCTAGAATACATGATAGCATCAAGAAGCTTCAGTTCATTCTGTTTTCCACGATGGCAACAAGCTTCAATTAACTCATGTTCCCCTACGATGACAAAGAAACGATGGGTTATTTCTTCTCCACCGACAACGTAACAAATGCGGAGATTTTTCATGAGAGATGTTTTCCTTCTTTGATGACATCCAAAATAAGAGCTTCTTAACAAGTGAGATGACAGAAGTATTTTCCATGAAGAAGAGATGAAGTCATAAGTATTTTGGTATCATCCGACTTAACGAGGTGAAGACGGTAATTGTACTGACGCCATAATAGAGGGGGTCCTTGTGACAAATGATAGTTCCAAGGGTAATTGATAATTGTCACTGACCCGTCCCTATAATTTACCCAAAATTTAATGAGACAAAAAAAAAACGAAAACTTACCTAGATAGAAAAGATTGAAACTTACCTAGTTATAAAAGAAACAGGTAAATTAATTACCTGGATAATTAATTTACTTGTAAACAAATGGGCTTTAAAGGAAATATATCATTTCGACATTTCTTGCTAAGAGGTGTTGTGTGGGTATTTTCTCTTATATGATTTATTTGAAAACAAATAGGGCCTTAGGGGAATTACCATTTAAACATTTCTTGCTCAGGCTTTGTGTGAGCCTTTTCTCTTATGTGGTGAATGGTGCCTACTGGTACACACATGTAATAAATGGCAATAAACAAATCTTACCTTGCATTTTGCATTCATGCATTGGAAATATATTTATATAGCAATGTTTTTATTTATGGGAGATATTTATAATGCATAGCCGTAAGGGGCTAGTGCTAAGGTTTTTAAAATTGAATCGGACAGGGAATCATCTTAGAGATCGGTTTTTGGGTTTTATGGTCTGACCATTCAATTCGAACTAATGGCTCATTTTGACAAAAAAAAAATTTTAAAAATTGCCAAAAACTATTATTCAGATCAACGGTTTGACCGCCTGTGTTAGTGGTTCATTGACAAAATCAACGATTTTTGGTAGTTATAGGGTGAAATAGGACCAATCGGATGACCAATTCCTAGTTTCTTGGGTCTGGTTTGGTTTTGAGAACTATGGTGAAGACGTTGTGAGGACTATTTTGTGAATATTCAATCCAAACTCAATTTCCACTTTCTGATCCTTGATCATTACAACGAATCCAAATTTGCTTAGCACACCTCCACAGCATGTCCTGGTCACACATGGAGGACATATGTTCCAAATATAAAGTGAGATATGGCCGTAAGGACTGTGTGAGGCGTGCTCTAGACTGCACTCCATCTCAGAAATCTAAAATTATAGTGCATCTTATAAACTGCATCCTACACATAAATTTAACATCAATCTAAGGTCAGGATTCATCCCACCTGTACCGTAAGTAAAGCTAAGGCTTTTAGGGTTGGACTGAACATTAAAATCCCCAAAAGGAAATATGTTACCGTTGTGAGGCTGGCGTCTATACGATAAATTTGTCCTCAGAATCCGCCGTGCATTGTGAGGACGAAATCTGATTTCCTATACAACACCACTTTCCCCAAACACAATCCCGAATAGAAAGAATTCGGATCAGCTTCCAACAAGTGATCGCAGCTATACGGAGCCGGAAGTTTGCTTTGCTTTCAGGAAATCCTATCTCCGGATCAATTTTCCAACCGGTTAGTGCTTTTTTTTTTTCTCTGGGGAAGGTGTTTATCGTTTATGGGAGCCAGTTGGTACCGTGAACTGAACTGTGCCGGTGTTGTACATTTCCCAATTCACCCTGCCTGGATGGGGAGAGATATTCTTCGCCCAAACCTTTGAGGTCCACTAGTATTTGGGATGACCTCTCTGGAGATCAGCTTAAGAATCATGCCCATCAGATTCACATCATCAGAAGTTTAATAGCGTCTTTTTCATGGGACAGACTATTCAATTTGAATTGCCAAGTGGCAATACTCACAGCACGCACTGTTTCTGGATTGAAACCTTTGCCCAGTTACACAGACACAGACGAGCGGAGGAGAGATATTCTAAACATGTCCTCAAACATACACTTGTCTGCGTTCGACCTTTTCAATAAACGAGAATTGAGAAATAACAAAACACACACTTGGTGGAAGCAGAGATGATCCAAGGAACAGAAGCGCTCTCAGTTTTCTGTATCCATATTTAACAGCCACATACACTTTCAGATTAAGAAATAAAAAAAAAATAATAATCATAGATGAAAAAAACTGGGAATTTAATTTGTTTTATAGGTATATTTGGGTATGTTCATACAAGGTTAAACCTCTCTAAGAAAGATTACCTTTTCTTATTCTAATTAAATCTCTCTAAGCATCTTGAGAATAGAAGTCTATAATCTCCTTAAGATTGAGCTGAAAAAGAGAAGAACAATCATTGTACAACAACCACAGCATGTGTTCGAACAGAATTGCGTCAATATCAACGAAAATCACCCCTTCCTCTTCGTTACCGTCCAACTTCTCTTTCTTCCTTGTCATCTCGAACAGTACCCGAAATGGGTCTTCCTCCAACACTAAACGGTCCACCAAGAACTCCCTCTTCTCCTTCCCAACAATCACAGTCACCGAATTCTCCCCGACTTCATTCGACAAAGTCCGGTACCCGAGTCTGGACGTGAAAGAACGTCGCCGCAACAGAGCCACCGGGAGAACCAAGCAATCCATGCGGATGAATTTCTTCTTCTGCAGAAGCTCGGATTAAATTGTAGGAGATGACCATCAATCGGTGAATTCTAGAGCTTCTTAAAATAGAGAAACTTGGAGGGAGAACTTGTCTTTCAGGGCTCTCTGTTTTGGTGTATACAATCGAATTGCTTGTCTGGAGATGAAAGTGAAGGTGTGATAACGAAAAGCTTGGACTGATTCCGATTGAATCGGTCTCCCAACGGCTCTCGCAAGAGTAGTTTATATATGTTCTGCTTCTCTGAACTTTCTGGTTAATCCGCTGGCGAAAGAGCCATTGGAGTGAGGTAGAATTGGGACGAGTAGAAATTGGAATGTGCAGAATGCGTGAGATAAACCTCAACATTTCACTAATTCATTAATAACTACCCGTTCATTGCTTTGACTTTGGTCATTTAATAGTTTCATCCATTCTGGATCCAACTCTGTAGACCAGGAAAGACAAGATGTGATAGAAGCGTTTAGCAGTTGGCATTATTGATTGGACTGGAGCTGGAAGAGGCCCGCGTCTGACAGGGAGAGTTGGATTTTGACGCCTTGGTGACGTCGGTGGCGCTTCTTCCTTTGCGCGTATCGATCGACTCCGTCTCTCGGTCTCACCGACTGCTTCTCTCTCTCTCCTTCTTGACCTATTCCCATTTCCTATCTCAAAGAAATCCTCAGTCCTTTGTGGCTTAGTTCCAATTCCCCCAACAGAGAATCGTACTCCCTAAAATTCCATACTGTAAATTAGTCCTCATCTCAGGGTGTGAAGTATTTGGAACAAATCCTGCAAAAAGGAAATTACCTTCTAGTCAGAGGTAATTAATTCAAGTGTTGATGACAAATATGCAATGCTGATTACATGCTCGGTAGAATGCTTGAAAGAAAACTTGTATCTTTTACTAAAGGAGAAAACATAATTTCTTTTGAGTTGCATTATTTTGATCAAAATTATAAATGCCTAATCTATACGGATGTCTACTAAGCATGACTAATTCACGATTATACTGGATTGAAGTTGAAATGTAATGGTAGAAAATTAAAACACCACGGCGGATGATGCCAAATACCATTTTTAATGATCTTTTACCAATACTTCAAATAAGGATAATAATATAATTTGGTCAACTGGGAGGTATTGGAAGGTTAAAGGAACGAGATTGAATATCATAAAAAATTTTAATTGGTTATTGATATATGGCAAATTTAGGGGGTTTCGATGATACAACATATGTACCGCTTAGGGCCACCATAACTCGCCACATGGGTCCCACTTGGCAGAACAAATGAGTCAAATTCAATGATCGGTTAATGGCAGATGAGCCTCCTCAAATATACGTAGTCATCTCACTCATCGGCGATAACTATTTGAGGTTAGAGGTCTGCAATCTGCATCAGTTAAACATGAAGGAGGTCTCGCTGCTTGCATTGCTTACATCATTCATACCAGGTCAAATTCAGTAATGATAATTGATCATCCAGGCTGGCATGCATATTAAGCGTCTGATTAGAACCGTTGCCGTTGTTCCATTAAACAGTGCCACATTAGCGTCATGTAGGAAAAAACGGTACTCTACGAAACAGTCTTTTCTTTTGAATCGTTGTTTCATAGAAAACGGTGTCTAACCCATGCCTTGGAAATCGGAAATGCATGGTTTGGAGTAACGTTAAATTTGGTGTTTCTTGGAGCTGCAACTTGTTACTGCCAATAGGGCAGTAATGTGGCAGTGGATAATGGGTAGAAGTGTAGAAAACGTTTCCTGGAGCATTGGTACCAAACAAAAAATGTTGTTGTTGCTCCAAGAAACGTCCTACCTGACAGCAACGATTCCAAACATAAAAAGGCACCATTTTCTGAGAAAACGGTGTTGCAACTGCAGCATCGATGCCAAACATAGATGATAAAGGAAGATTTGGCCCGACCTCATAATTACGCAAAACGTGGAAAATGCAACAGCTCGGCACAACAGCGCGCCTAAGGCACGAGCACCAAAAGGAGGAACCAGTGGTCCGAACTCCCTACCAGCAGTCCGAACTCCCTACAAGGAGCCCGAACTCTCCCTTAGGCCCCGACCCAAACCCAAAGGGCAGTAACCCAAACTGGCCTACCCTATGGCAGTTCGGGACACACCTCTCCGAACTCAAGACTTCACCTCGCTCACCACTCCAGCACTTCACCTCCAAGATGCCAAACTGAACAACCATACCATGCCTGACACCGAGGAAGTTCGTATCCAAGGGCAGCGCACCTGACTGACTTGGGATCTGACGCTTGACAGCCGCACTTCAAACGGCCACCTGCCACCGCCATCTCCAGTTACAGAGACTACTCCGACAAGGAGCAGTGGCGGTTATGTCCTAGCAGAAGGGATGACACCCAAACTGGTAGAAGCACAGAAGTAATCATACCCGACCTGACAAAAGCCTCGGAGTGAGTGCGCGAAGTGGTTATAAAAGCCCCCCTACCCCCAACAATAAGGTATGCAAAAACTTTGCGCCATCTGGTTTTATCTTGCCTTTGAAAGAATACTAACTTGAGCTTCAGAGCAATCTCATCGGGTTCCCCTCGGAGTTCCCTCATCTTCTCTGTTTCAGGTTCTCCGTTGCTCCAGTCAGAGGCAAGGTCGTTGACAACTAGGACCGGCCGGATTGCGCACCATCAATTGGCACCGTCTGTGGGAAACGCTTCTAAAAGCCTCCCTCTAAAACTCTCATAACCTCCTCTTCTTCCAAAAAACTCTAACACCCATGGCTTCTTCCAGCAATGCCGGACATGGCACAGAAACGAACACCACCGGGGAACAACTCCAAGTTCTCGTGGTGTGCATCGGGCAGTTCACGATCCCCCTTTCAGTGGATGGGATCCCCAGCTTGAATGCGCCACAAGCAGTGGCGCCCCTGAACCTTCCTGCCTTGAACGTCCCTCTTCCACTCCCTATCGAAGCAACCTTCGCTGAACCAACTGTTGTTCTACTGGCAACCCGCCAGAACCAGCTGGACGACCTAATGCAATGCATGCGGGCAATGCAAGCTCAAATGCAACAATTCCAGCAACATCAACTCCAGCAGCACCAAGTACTACACCACCTCTCTCAACACCATTATCAGCAGCAGTTCCCTCAGCTACCCCTGAACCAGTCACTGCTTTCACCTTGGCACCCTGTTTCGAAGCCGGTTAAGGCCTCCCCTCGGGGTGGACGCCCTCACCGAGGAGAAGCCTCCGAACTCCAAAACCCCCTAATAGTCAGGCCTCATCCCTAGGCCGAAAGGAAAGAAAAATTACCCTTGCCTCACAGCTCGCAGATGGGTCGGGAACCTCACCCACAAAATCAGCACCTCGGCGCTCCAAGCCTGAGTTCCCGCTCACAGAGAACCGGTTCAACGCCCTAGCAGCAGACCAACATTCCAGGCCCATCGAGCTCAGCAACATAGAGGCCAGCAGTGCCAGTACCAGGCCCACTCAACGAAGTCGCCGAACTGCCACCCGTGTCCTGTCCGACCTCAGAGGTAAGGAAGAGATGAGCTCGGACGAAGTAAAAGCTGCCCAAATTCGCTCAGTTCCTTCCCCCCTCGCATCAAAACTGCTGGCAGTCCCCATGCCCAGAGACTTCAAGCTCCCTACTTTGTACAAGTACGATGGGTCCTTTGACCCCAACAACCACGTTGATGCTTTCCAGTCCCAAATGCACATCGCTAGAGCCAGTGAATCATGCATGTGCATGGCCTTCACCACCACCTTCAGGGGGGTGGCTCGCACCTGGTACCGGAACCTAGCCCCCGGGTGAATAAGAAGTTGGACCTAGTTCGTGCAAGTCTTCACCGCACACTTCATTACCAGCAAGCAGTGCCCTAGAACTGAAGAAAGCATCTTCGGGGTAGTCTAGAGGGAAGGAGAATCCATCTAGGGCTACATCCAGTGGTTCAATGAAGCATGCTTGCAGATACTGCGATTAGACCCCACAGTACAACTCGCGGTGACGAAGAGAGGGGTAACGCACAAGGAATTCAAATGGCAAATGGTGGCCAGCCAGCCCGCGACCATGGCCGATTTCCTCAAGCTCGCGGACAAGTTCATGAGAACAGAGGAAGAAATCAACCAAAGAACCAAAGGTGGGGTCGAGAAAAGAAAAAGAGAAGGTGAGCCCTCCAACCTAGGTGACAGAAGAAACCAGGCCCGAGAGGCGAAGCCAAGCCAGCCGTCCCGAGCTCCCTTAGCAGTTTGGATGGATTACACGCCATTAAACACAAGGCGGACCAAGATCTTGATGACGATCAAGGACACCCATACGTAAAGTGGCCACCTCGCCTAAAGAGTAATCCAAACGAGAGAAATAAAAATATATATTGTACTTTTCATAGAGATCATGGTCATAGTACCGAACAGTGTAATAATCTCCGGGACGAGATAAAGGGACTTATCCATCGCGGATACTTGAGAAATTTTGTACAACATAATGATAATAATAATAAGGCAGGTCGGCAAGGGGAGCATGGAAAGGATACCCCCAAATCCAACAGCAGACCGGCCGATGCCTTGCAGTGACCGCCTCTAGAAGAGAGGCCAGTTCGGGGAATCATCCATGTGATAGTGGGAGGTTCGGTGGTAGTAGGGTGCACTTCGGCAGTAGCTCGGACGTCAGTTCACGAGGCAGCCCGAGAAGAACAAAACCCTCCAAAGAGGCCGAAGACAGAAGAACCGATCTTTTTTACGGAAGACGACGCGCGAGGTGTCCACTACCCCAACGAGAACGCGCTCATCATAAAACTAAGGATCAGCGACTTTGAAGTCCGACACGTACTTGTGGACTCAGGTAGTTCGGCGGACATCCTCTTCAAGTCGGCGTTTGACCAGCTACAGTTGCAGAGAAGCGAGTTGAAGCCCACAAACACTCCTCTGGTGGGCTTCAGTGGAGAGGAAGTTAGGCCCCTCGGGAAAATAATAGTACTTGTGGAAGTCGGCACATGGCCTTGCGCGGTCAGACTCAACCACGATTTCCTGGTGGTCGCGACCCCCTCCCCATACAATGCCATAATAGGGCGGCCAATTACGCATATTCTGTGGGCAATGGTCTCCACCTACTATCTGGCAATGAAGTTCCCCATAGACTTCGGTGTGGGGGTAGTGTGGGGCAACCAGCTTGAGTCTCGCAAGTGTTATGTTGCCGCCCTGAAGGAAAAAACCAAGGTAGCCGACGACCTCAAACTGGAGCGGCCTACGGAGCAGGGCGAGGAACGAGCTTCACCCATAGAGGAAACGGTCGCGATCCCGACCTCGGCTACAGATCCGGCTCGAATGCTACAGATCGGTGCTTCCGTCAAGGAGCCTCTACGAACCAAACTGGTGAGTTTCCTACTTCAAATTTTAGATATTTTCGCATGGTCCGCGACCGATATGCCCGGTATTGACCCTGGCCTTATAACTCACAAACTTAACACTGACCCTGTAGTCAGACTCATTAGACAGAAGAAACGCAACTTAGCCCTGGAGCGCTGGAGGGCGGTCGATGAGGAGGTCGAAAATCTCCTCGCAACGGATTCATAAGGGAAGTTCATTACCTGAGCTGGGTAGCCAACCTAGTGCTGGTGAAAAAGGCAAACGGCAAGTGGCGCATGTGCGTCGAATACACCGACCTGAACAGAGCTTGCCCAAAGGACTGCTTCCCCCTCCCCCGAATTGACCGCCTAGTGGACACGACCTCAGGACATGAGTTGCTAAGCTTCTTAGACGCCTACTCAGGCTACAACCAAATCAGGATGGACCAGTCCAATGAGGAAAAAACCAGCTTCATAACCGAGTTCGGCCTGTACTGTTACAAGGACATGCCCTTCGGACTGAAGAATGCTGGGGCGACCTTCCAAAGACTTGTAAATAAGCTTTTTCGGCCCTTAATTGGCACGAAAATAGAATGTTATGTGGACGACATGGTCGTCAAGATGTAGTTCTCACAGAAATTAATACAAGACTTAGATTTTGTCTTCCAAATTCTGCGTCAATTTAGCATGAAACTGAACCCTAACAAATGTGTCTTCGGTGTCACCTCGGGTAGGTTCCTAGGGTACATTGTCAATCGGCGCGGTATTGAGGCCAACCCGGACAAGATAAAGGCCATCCTATATATGAGACCACCCTGAAAAGTAAAAGAGGTTCAGAGGCTAAATGGCCGCATAGCCGCTCTAAGCTGCTTCATGTCCAAATCTGCAGACCGCTGTCTGCCTTTCTTTAAAACGGTCAAAGGCCAAGGGTTCGAATGAACCCAAGACTGCCAGCTCGCATTCGACGAGCTAAAGATGTACCTCACCACTATGCCAACCTTAGCCAGGCCCAAGGAGGGCGAGGTCTTGGAACTGTACCTCTCAGCGAGCGATGAGGTGGTCAGTTCGGTACTAATAAAAGAAGTAGATCGGGTTCAGCGGCCCATCTATTATGTTAGTATAATTCTATAGAGAGCAGAGGCAAGATAACAACAGATAGAAAAGCTAGCATACGCACTGGTAATTGCAGCTTGGAAACTCCGCTCATACTTCCAGGCTCACAACATCATCGTCTTGACTGACAAACCCCTGAGGCAAGTCTTACTCAAGCCCGAGGTTTCCGGTCGGCTGGCGAAGTGGGCCATCGAACTCAGCGAGTACGACCTCCAGTACAAGCCACGAAGTGCCATTAAGGCCCAAGCCTTAGCAGATTTTATCGCCAAGTGCACATTCAGCCTCGAAGCCCCACAGGCAAAAAGGTTTCCTCATAATCGATGCCTTCTTTCTAAGTATACCCTTTCGCCACCAAGCGAGCTTTATAGGTCTCAATCCTGCCATCGGGGCCCTTCTTCCTCTTGTAAATCCATTTGCAACCAATTGCTTTTACCCCGGAGGTCGGATCTACTAGAGTCCAGACTCCATTGGTCTCCATCGAGTCCATCTCAGCTCTCATGGCCTCCACCCACTTCTGGGAATCTATGTCTAACATAGCTTCCACGTAAGTCACGGGATCCTCTTCACTAGTCAAGGCTTCCACCAGGTAGGTATCCTGGTCATAACCATATCGGACTGGTGGTCTGAATACCCGGGTGGACCTTCTAGGTTGGTCACCACCTGAAACTTGGGCGTTTCGACTGCAGAACACTTTCTGCTCACTTCGGTCATAGAATAGATAACCCACTGAATCCTTTGGGTAGCCTATAAATAGGCAACGGTTGGTTTTGGATTCCAACTTGTCCACACTTGTTCTTTTAACGTGTGCAGGACAACCCCAAATCTTCAAGTGTCTTACAGTTGGCTTCCTTCCGGTCCATAGTTCATATGGAGTTTTCGGAACTAATTTGGTTGGAACCCGATTCAGCACGTAGATAGCAGTCTCTAATGCATATCCCCAAAAGGATGTGGGTAATTCTGAGCGTACGAGAAGTGACCGGACCATGTCCAACAAGGTCTTATTCCCCCTCTCTAAAACACCGTTGAGTTGTGGTGTAGCAGGAGGAGCTAGTTGTGACACTATCCCATCGTCCTTTAAGTAGTCCCTGAATTCGTCAGAGAGATACTCGCCACCTCGATCCGATCGAAGGGCCTTAACTTCTCTCCCTAACTGTTTCTCGACTTCCTGTCTGAACTCTCTGAACTTTTCAAAGGATTCAGATTTGTGTCTCATTAGGTACACGTAACCATATCGTGAAAACCATCTGTAAAGGTGATGAAGTACACGTGTTGGTTTCGTGTCCTAACACTCAGGGGACCACATACATCAGTATGTATTAGGTCAAGTGTGCCTCCAGATCTTTCAGGCTTACCATCAAATGGCCGCTTAGTCATCTTACCTTGAAGGCAAGGCTCACAAGTGGGAAGATTTTCTACGGTTAGAAAATCCAAAGGACCATCCTTTACCAGTCTTGTGATTCGGTCAATACCGATATGGCCAAGTCGGTAATGCCAGAGGCATGTGGGATTAATTGTATCACGACTCCTTTTCTTGGGATTTTTGACCGATGTAGTTTCGGTTAGGTTAGTTTCTAGAGAAGGAGGTAGAACATAGAGACCATTCTCCAGTTCCCCACATGCGATGAATTTGTTATTTCGTTTAACAGTAATCATATTACTAAAATAAACAGTATATCCATCAGCACACAGTTTAGAAACAGAAATTAAATTTCTTCTCAAGTTCTGTACATAAAGACAATCTTTAAGTACAATGACTCCTTCTCTAAAAACTAATTCTACGGTTCCTATCGCCACAGCTGCAACACTTGCAGTCGTTCCCAAGAAAAGTGTCACTTCACCATCACTCAATCTTCTGCTAACTTTGAACCCCTGCAGTGAGTTACACGCATGAGTTGAAGCCCCGGAGTCAACACACTAGGACACAGAAGCAACTAACATATTAGTTTCTATGACACAAGTTTCGATGTTACCTTTCTTAGATTCCAGGTAGGAAGGACAGTTCCTCTTCCAGTGGTCGGTCTGTTTGCAGAAGTGACAGACATTCGATGCCTTGTTCTTCTTCTGCTTCTTGGGTTTGGCAGCTTTCTTCAGGGGCTTCTTTGCCTTTCTCTTTTTCTTGCCTGATTTGTTAGCTTCAGAAAGCATAACCATAGGCTCATCCTTCTTTAAAAGATCATCGGCCCTCTGCAACATATTGCTGAGTTCCTGGACACTGACATTCAGCTTATTCATATTGTAGTTCATAGTGAACGCATTGAAGGAAGAGGGCAAAGAATTCAGGATGGCATCCACTTGCGTGCCAAGATCTAGCCCGGATCCAAGAGCTTCAAGTTCATTAATGTATCCCACCATCCGAAAACAATGGTCATGAACTTTCTGCCCCTTGGACATCTGCGCGGTCATGAACAATTTCAGGACCTTCTGTCGAGTAGAACAGTTCTGCTCTTCATACATTGTTCTTAGACTATCCAATATGTCCTTGGCTAGTTCGATCTGATCGAACTGCCTCTGTATTGAGTTGTCTAATGAGACAATGACAAAGCAGCGAGCTAGGGAGTTCTTATCCTTCCAATCTTGGTAGTCCCTCCTACGGGCCTCAGAAGCCCTATCACTCAGACGTTCCAGGGCAGGATTTTTCACCACCTTATCTAACTTTTCAGAAGTTAGGACCAGCATAAGATTTCTGTACCAGTCGGCATAGTTTGGGCCCTTAAGCTTGTTATCATCTAGAAGCTTTGCAAATTGACCGTTTGCCATTTTCTGATAAAACAGCAAAAACATTAGTCCATGACCTTAGTTTGATTCATGTTACCTACATAGATATGACTTTTAATCTTTGTTCCACTCCCATTTATTCATCTCTGAGATTTTCCCTCCTTTCTCAGTGACGGAGACGACGGAATGTCTCTGGAAATGTGGAAAATCACATAGGGTGTGTGAAGCCAATTGTTTCAGCTGCATAACCCCACCACCTTTCTGTGACGGATCATATCCACTCATCATATGAGTTTCCCTTTGGCCTCTGTCAGACAAGGTTCAGAGCCGTTTTCAGGTAAACCTTTCTATCCAGTGAGTGCACACCCATCATATTCATGTTACGCCAAGGTACCGTGAGAGAGTTCCCATTTTCTAGTGAAGCCCTTCCCACATCGGTCTATGACGCCCCTATCATCTAATGAAACACTCTAACAGATCCAACAGCAAATGGATAGCCCAATTTTATGGTGCGTTTCCTCATTACTGATGGACCCATCATTGTGCTAATGACGGAAGGCCTTTAGAGAGTCCATCAAATGGATCTCCCTATCACACGCACTCATATTTGCTTGGAGGGAACAAAATTACGCCCTAGTTCTAATTTAGGTCAAACCAAAGTGGCTCCCACTAGCTTTCATAAAGCCAGATTTCTGGTGGGCCTCAATCGGCTAGGGGTTCCGTACGCATCCCTTTTTAGGGTTGTGGGGCCCACCAAGTAGAGAGGGGTCATCTAATGACCTTAAGAGACACCATGGCAATGATGTGCATTCAACCATGGTGTGCGCAAGAGCCACTAACGAGTTAACATGGGCCAAGTGCTTATGGCCCATGGTCGCAGTACATCATACATCCAAACATCACATGTAAAGGAAGAATTGATCCAATCAATTAACTGCTGTAAAGCCCATCGAATAGCCCATTTAAAAAACCTAAATCATTAACACTTAATGTTTACTAGGTGTATGGGCTGAATAGCAGTTAGCAGTTTGGCCCATACAGTTTTTCTCACAATAATGGGCTTTTGCAGTTTTAACCCTTTAAAACTGGGCTTTACAGGTGGGCCGAATTAATCCCTGTAATTGAACATCAGATTTGGAATAACCAGTGTGAGAAATATGGACTAAAAAACAGCCCCCTTCGAATCTCAGATTCGGTCCAAACAATTTTGGTCCAATCTAGTCCGAAAAGGTCCAAAACTGATTTTCAATTCAATAATTAATTCAAGAGAGATCTGAAATTAATAATTTTTTATTTTAGACAATCACAAATCAAAAATATAGACTGTTCGTACTACCTGCAAAAAAGAGGTTAATCACAAAAGTTACAGTTTCATAAACTGTAAATCGCAGTATGCGATTTCTCCATCTGCAAATCTCCAGCGCCGCCATCTTCTTCCTTCTTCTTTAATCAAAAAAATAAATAAAAAATAGAAATCCTATTTCTATTAATTAATTACATTCTTGATCAAATCCTATACATTCAGTCTAGAAAAATTAAAAAATATATATTTACAGACCGAATAATAATAAAAGGAAGAAAAAAGGGTGCGTAGACTATCTGCGCCAAATCTGCATTGCAATCTCCAGGTTTGAACAGTCCATTAAATCAAAAATAAATAAAGAACAATTCTAAATAAATTTTTGGATTTAACAAAATTAATTTCGGATCAAATGCCCTTAACAAGAAACCATTTCTTGAAAAACAAAAAGGAAAGCAATCTGCGCAGATCTTGGCAGAACATTTTATGTTCATCTGCGCAGGGTCAGATCTGATTTTCTTTTGGTTCAAGATTCGAACATGTGGCTCTGATACCACTGAAAGAATGATAGGATCCATCTAATGGACGCCAAGAAGGGTGCGGAATGGGGGGCGAATTTCAAAAAAAAATTCCTACCTTCTTCCAACTGGGAATCATATTCCCTAAATTTAGAATACTTTATTCAAGGATCCTACTTGAACCATAAACAAACCAGATCTGAACCAAAAGGAAACAGGAAGGATTATACCTGATCCGGAGAAATAATATCTCCCAAAGTTGGTGTTCACGCCCAAAGAAGTAACCAAGATCCGCTCCTGCTGAAGATGACACAGCTGTGGATGGAACGGAACCAGCAGGGTGTGTCCTACACACTGGATTCTTCACAAGAACCCTCTAGAAACCTTGAACACCGAATCCTAGTGTCTTTCTTGCAAGACTATTGTCAATGACTGCTTTCTTGACTTCCTGTTGCTGCAAAGATCCAATCTTCCAACAGGTAGTGGCGGCGGCTGAAGGAGGAGAAGTCCAGGGACGAAGAGGGCAGAATTGTCTCTTCTCTCTGGAGTCTGTGAGAGATCAAATCTCAGATTGCAAGATGTGTTTCTTGCTTACTCAAACCCCCTAGTTCGAAATCTGATATTTCTGCTAGGGTTTTCTCCTCTTTCTTCTTGATTAAGAAACCTCCCAATATTTTGGGAGTTATCCCAATCCAAATCAGTATTTGGATAGAGGTTAATCTTAATCCTACCTGCAGATTAAGTTAACTCCTGATCTTATCAGGAGGTTACCGGATTCAAATCTAATTTGAATTGGTCTCTTAGAGTGGATAAGGTCAAAGACCCAATCCTTTTACTAACACTAATCTCAGATTCGCCCTATGAACTGGTGATCATATCAGCCCAGTTTGAAATGGGCTTTTGGCCCATTAAGTGTTCAGTGTTTAACTAGTTTCCAACCTGCTGCCCAGTTGGGCTTCTTTGTATGGCGTGGGACCCAAGCATTGATCTACACACCAGCCAC
The DNA here is from genome assembly GCF_056320005.1 of Nelumbo lutea. Classification (NCBI taxonomy): domain Eukaryota; kingdom Viridiplantae; phylum Streptophyta; class Magnoliopsida; order Proteales; family Nelumbonaceae; genus Nelumbo; species Nelumbo lutea. Next base: position 35,259,600 of record NC_142689.1, on the reverse strand, counting down.
ATGGGTTCGGCCCAGCCTTTGTTACAAGGCCCAGCCAAATTCACTGAAAGACTCAGTGACCCCATTGAGCCCATCACATGGACCCTATGGGCCCAACACTTACATTAAGTAGTCCCTAGGCCAAGCCATCTTATAAAAACCCAGGGACTGTGGGCAGGTGCAAGATTAGCCCATCAGGTATTATCCTAAATGGTCTTACACTTAACCTCTCAACCCTTAATGATCAAGCACTACCCGACAAGAGAAGACATCTCTCTCGGCTGCAAGGAACAGTGCCGCACTCTCTACTCACATGGATCCCGGGAATTAAAACCTTTTGCAAATCTTTTAAAACCATACATATACATATATATATATATATATATTGCAAAACAAAATTCCAACGATTGAAATCAACTGCCGGCAGTTTGGTTTCCATCAGAGAGAGTGCATTCCCAATCATTACCATTGTCCGAAAAAGGGGTTGATCCTGTCACTATGACCACTCACTCAGATGAATTCTCAGACTGCCCCAACATGTCCAGGTTTTGACCCCCACTAAGGATCTCACTAATTGACACATTAAAGACAGCTCGATCCAACACCTAGTGATGTGTCATAATCGAGTCTAGGGGTCAGGTGTAACTTTCCAGTTTTGCCCATCTATCTCCAAGGTCTAGGGCAATACTGGAAATCTGGTCCGGTTCAAGGGTTCAAGCAATCCCATACTGCATGTGCCTTGGGTCTTACCCTGATGGCCGAAACAAGCCATCCCAACACTTGGTGGCACACCAGTATCAGCCTTGGCAGGATAAATCTCCCCAGACTTATCCAATGGCTGTGAACATTTAAAACTAACACAAGTTTCTATAAGTGTCCAGTTTTAGGGTCTTACACAGAATTATACCAAACAACATGAATCAAACATGCACTTTAATTTATTTCCACTAAATAACAAAAGTACATCAAATCCAATTTGAACCTAAGGGCATACAAGACTGTCTAACACACCGAACTACAGAAAAACTGCCACGGGAGAGACCCCCTTTAACCTCACCTACGGCACTGAAGTAGTAATCCCAGCGGAAATCGAAATACCTACACTGCGACTAGAAGCATATGATGATCAGACAAACGGAGACGAGTTACGTACCAACCTCGACCTACTAGATGAGTTAAGAGACCTCGCGCACATCCGGACAGCGGCCTTCCAGCAGAAAATAGCTCGGTACTACAATGCCAGAGTAAAGAAGCGGAGCTTCCGAGTAGGCAACCTGGTTCTCCATAAGATTATGGTGCCCGAACCCGGCATGGGCAAACTTGGACCAAATTGGGAATGGCCATACAGAGTAAAGAGAGCGCTCGAGGGGGCATATGAGCTCGAAACCTTAGAAGGAAAACAAGTACCCCGAGTGTGGAACATCGTCAACTTAAAGCGATACTACCTATAGACCGCCAAGCGAAGTGAACGAAATCGCTACCAAAGCCTGAAGGCCAGGATGCCAAGCTAACGAAGGAACCTCGGCATAGGCAAGAAAAGAGACAGGCAAAGCGGAGAAGTATTAAACATCGAAATAGGTCGCGCGAGTGCAGTAACCCGGACAAGAAACAGATCGGGCATATGGTCAGTTCGGCAAATACGGTTAGTTCGAGAGAGAACAACCAACACTTAACCAAAAGAAAAGTCCATTCCATCACAAGATAAGAGTACATTGAAAAAAAAAATCACAATCGGCAGCGTTGGCCATCTCCTGAGTTATGCGCGAAGTGGATATGGCACTAATATCGAGCCCAGGGTACGTGTTCCAGATCATCCACTGGCTCAGTTTAAATCCTCTTCTTTACGAGTCCACCATCAGGTCATCAAAGCGCGACGAGGCGATGTACTCATCAACAGCCTTCTTCTTGGCATCTTCGATGCCTTGAGAAAAGATCTGCATCCTCTCCCTAATGTCCTCCTAAAAGTATTCAACCTGACGCTGCAGATCCAGCCTCAGGTCCACCATGTGCTTCACAACAACCCCCATGGCCTCGGCATCCCTCTGGGACCTCGCCTGCCTGGCCATAGCAGCGCGAGTGGCCTCCTCAGCAGCACGAGCAGCCACCTCAACAGCTCGGGTAGTCGCCTCGGCGGTGCGGAAAGCCTCTTCGGCAGCTCGCGCCTGCCTTGAGCTCCTCTCCACCTGGGCCGCCAAGGCATGAATAGAAGAGTTCACCTACCAAAAGGAAAGAACAAGTAATTAAGAGAACAACAGGAAGAGGGATAAAAACAAAGCCCGACAAGAAATCTCACTCACCACCATAGCATGAGTAGCAGCACGACAGGCGACCTGGTTCAAAGGAAGATCAGTCTAGGCCGTGATCTCCTTGGGAAGGTAGCCTCCCTACTCTTCTGAAGAGCGTAGTTCGGAGATAGTACGCTCCTGAATTCCCCTTGAGCTCCCGAGCCTGAGGGCCTAGCTCGCGTATGAGCGGACCCAGAGTAAGCGGGAGCACTAGAGTAGGCGGGAGCCCCGTGTGAGTAGTCTCGGCATAAGGGGCCCCTACCGCTTCTTGCATTGAAGGAGCCACCTCAGGCTCCCTGGGCGGATCCTCTGTCGTGTAATCTAGTACATGAGACTCTGCATCCTGGGCCAGCTCGGCACAAGTTCACTTGGCGACTCGCTTCCTCCTCTTCATACCTTGGAACAGGTGCCCACCGCGAGTCCTTTCTGAATCCATCACACCTGCAAAAAAGGGTTCGGCACCAAAAAAAAAGTGAAAGAACAAAGCAAAACAAGAAACCTCTGAGCAAGGAACCTACCCAAACTCAGGCCGGCCGCAATGAGCTTGGCCTCTGTCAGGTACTGATGGCAACTTATCCCTAGTCATGCCCATTGCCGGAGGCCCTTCACTATCTCTTTATCAACCATAACACCAGAGTCAGGGGTGGCCATCCCCCACCCGGTCTGAAAAGGCCACCCTAGTACACTTCGCACCCCGAAGTAGTCCCGCTTCCATGCCGGGACCTTGTTGGTAAGTTCATGCAAGAGCTTAAAACCCGAGCGAGGAGATAGGTAGTACGCCTGCCTACGCCCGGGAAGAGGACCCGTTTGTTTCTTAAGCATTAAAATAGAGGAGAATATCTCCAAGTCTAAAGGAAAGCCCTAATCGCAAAAAAGGCAGATTGTCCCCACCAAGTTACGAATGGAGTTCGGGTGAAGCTGACCGACGGTAACACCGAAGTGGTTTATGACCTCGACAAGAAGGGGGTGGAAAGGCAGCCGCAACCCCGCAGTGAGCTGCTCCCGAATGAATGAAATAGGCGTACTCCCCAAGCAAGTAATAATAGGTAATAAGGGATTGGATCCCCTCAAGCGTCATGGTCGAAGAACCAAACCTGTCTAACATCTGACCTCGACGAGAGGTAGATGCCAAACTGCCCGAAGCGACTCGGCCTACGGGCTCAAACTCTTCCTCAAGTTCTACCTCAGGTTTGCTAAGGCCATCGGGGGGTGCAACTCGGTTCGTAGAACCTGCATTAGACCCACTTGAAGAACCATCTGAGCTTCCCAAGCTAGACATCAAGGAGAAAAGGTGAATTCCAGGAAAGTACTCACCCGAAAAAAGGCTTCAACAGACTTCAGAAACTGGAACAAAGCGAAAAACCTTGAAGGCGAACTAAAAGCTTGGACGCGAGCTCAAGAAGGAAAGCGTAGAAGTGACAAAGCGACTGGGGTCCCCAACTATTTATATCCACAGTGACCAAAAACCAACAACGCAGATCAAAGCCAATCTGACGGCCCGTAGTCGTGTAGACCACACGTCCCCTGAGACTGAGACGTGATTGGTGCATGTCTTTCTGAAACTGGTAGAACGCCGGCGCACGTCTTTCTGAAACTGACAGAAAGACAGCGCACGTCTCCTCACCTTACAAACGGCAGCGACGCGCTTTTTTTCAATTTTGAAAAGACCCGCTGTCACGTCTCCCAGTGGCACACTTTTTTGAGATTTGAAATAAGCGTACGCCACCACGTCTGTCAGCATTTGTAGGTAGGTCAGCACGTCTCTCGCCTTTTGGACGCTCGAGAAACCCAAAGAACCCTGACAACGCATATATATATATATATATATATATATATATATATATATATCAAAACACCCTTCAAACAAACTTTGATACATTTGCTTGCTTTATAAACCTCCACCAAGCATAAAAGATTACTAGATTCCTTATTGTTTGAATTTCAATCATTTGTGTGGCCGTTACATAACTCAGTCAACCAAGTCCAAGTCATCAACCAACATCTCTCACTTGGCTACACAAAGTATCAGGTTTGTGTATATTTTTTAATCTCTTATATACTAGTAATGGAGTGTGCGTCCTAACAAGGAAAAATTATCTGAAGTATTACATTAAATCACCATCTAACTAACATAAAACTATAACTCTATATCCGGCCTATACCCTAAATCATTTAATCACACTGGATTTAACACCTCTGATCCCTCTATAGAGTCATGTTAAACCTAACTAATATATTAAGAAAACTCTCAATCAGTATTTTGTATTTTGGCTTGAGTAACAATTTGATCTCCGAACTTTAAAATGTGACAATCTAGTATTTGAACTTTTTAAATGTGACAATCTAGTACTTGTTGTTAATGGAGCATCATTTATGTATATTACGTGACTTCATGTGCGATTTAAGACTTTTGAAAATGTCAGAATTACCCTTGAAAATAAAACACATTGTTCATCATCTTCTTCCTCAAGAAGATGAAACAGAGCCCAAACTCTCTATCACCGAAAGAGAAAAAAAAACATTACTACAATGAAGTTCACCGAGAGAAGAAACTAGTTAAGTGGGAAGATGAAAGAAGACGGCCCCATTATTATTTCTTGAATCTTGACGGTAAAAATTGAAACAAAAAGCTTTTCTTTTCCCCCCACCGAGTGAAGGATCTTCTAGTGAAGCTTCAATGTGCGATAAACTTTGACGGTCTATATACAAATGTAATTAGCGGAGGCAATGTGTGGTCTTGATTAGTTCAGCTTCAGCACCATTTTTCCATTCTGGTTGCAATAGTGACGATGGAACGAGAGAGGGGGAGGAAGAGGAGGGGCAGCGAAGAAAAACCTCTTTTGAGCTTCAGACCACCCTCTCCCTCTCACCTCTCTCTCTCTCTCTCTCTCTCTCTCTCTCTCTCTCTCTCTCTCTCTCTCTCTCTGCTGCATCGTTTTCTTCTCTTTGTATCTCTGCTATTCAGTTTATCATCTCTTAGAGGGAAAATTAAAAGGGATGAAATGGATTTGATTTTAGTGAATGGTTGATAAAAAAATTAGATAATACTTTAAGGGCATTTGTGTCTATTCACATGCCACTTAATGGCTGGTTAACGACAAGTACAAGAGTATCACATTCCGAAAGTTCAAGTACTGGATTGTTGCATTTTAAAGATTGGGGATCAAATACTCAAGCCAAAGTATATGGTATACTAATGGGGAATTTTCCCTAATATATTTATAGTCATAATTGCATCGAAATAACCGCTGGAGCTATGAATCACAAACCACAAGTGTGATTTCAAATGACTTTTCCTTAGACCTTCATACATAGTAGTCCATCTAATGCTTGATTGCTTTCTTAGACATGCTCCATTGGATTGTATCAATTACAACCCTTGGATGACACCCTAAAGTAGAAACACCAAGCACCGACTTCATGCTATAGTTCTAAGTCCCAAATGCTTGATTGCTTTCTTAGACATGTTCTGTTGGACTGTATCGATCGTGGCCCTTGGATGACACCCAAAAGTAGAAACACCAAGCATCAACTTCTTGCTACAGTTCTAAATCCCAAATGCTTGATTTCTTTCTTAGATATGCTCGATCGTGGCCCTTAGATGACACCCAAAAGTAAAAACACCAAGCATCGACTCCATGCTATAGTTCTAAGTCCCACATGCTCGATTGCTTTCTTAGACATGCTCCGTTGGACTGTATCAATCATGGCCTTTGGATGATTAATAGTCAAATCAAACCTACATCAATAGTCTAATTAAACCCTACCTTTTGCATGGAAGTTCACAAGTGGGCAATTCTTCTTGGAAAAGAATGAAATTAATCGCATTTATTTAGGTTGTGTAACTCAATAGTATGATTTTGATTTTTCAAGAAAAAAACTATTGTCACATCAAAATAATCATACTAAAAAAAAATTATACATACTGGCAAAACACCCCCTTATATAGCATTTAACCATTGAAATTTTGAATTATTTTTACATCTGTCCAAGGGTAAAGTCCATCCATCGAAATTAAGCACTTATTAGTGTTTGAAATATACCTGAAATAAGTGTTTATTTTAAAAATAAGGGCCTATATTTTAAACCCAAATTTCTAGCTTTTTTTAAGTGCTTATTGTATTTATTCAATTTTTTCTTCCAAAATGATCCCTAGTTGAATTCTAAAATACCACTTATAAAATTATCCCTAGTTAAATTTTATAAACATGTTTTTGTAAAAGTCTTTTTATTATAGTGCTTCATAAAAGTGTTGCTTTCATAAAAGTACTTTTATAAAAGTGATTTCGTAAAAATACTTTCATAAAACTGTTTCCATAACGAAAGTACTTTTATAAAAGTGCTTTCATAAAATTTGAAAAAAAATAAAGGACAAAAATAGTGACAAATACTTACTTAAGTGCTTATTGGAGAAAAAAACTACCACATGCCCAATATAGAATAAATGTTTATTTTTTAAAAATAAGCACTTGAAAAAATTGGATGCCGAATACAAATAAATCCCCTATCCGAATAAGCATTTATTCAATAAACACTTTTTTTAATATAAACACTCCCAAATATACCAAAGTTTCAAATTATTATTATCATAGGTAATTATTATAGATGTAAAGTAATATAAAAAGTTTCAAAACGTTCCAAACTGATAATAACAATTCACTATAGATGTAAAGTATAATTGCTCAATTTATATAACCAAGTCCGAACCAGACCCGACCAATTGACAGCTCTTTCAATTGAGATGATATGATGATGTTGATTTTTGTGTGAGCATTCTCTGAAATGAAACTCAGTCAACTTCGGATCCTTGTGATACCAGAATTCTTGTGATGATCTCTTCGTCGGGTGGTAGGTTTGTGTCAATTTTTGCTTATTGGATATGGAAACTACTTTTAACGCAAGGAAAGTATCAAATCGAGTAACCCGTTGTCCGATGTGGCCGGATCCGGACTCGATTAGAGTAAATCAAAGAATCGGATTATAATGTGACGTAGATACCGTCATATATAAATATGTATTTTCCTCTAGGATTTGACCTCTAATCCAACTTTAATACATTAAAGGATCCGGTACAAAATTACTTCATAAGATCCAACAAAGATCCGCACCTGCTTTCCACTTGGATGTGGGTCTGGGTTTAGTGGGAAGGTGTCCAAGTCCAATCTATCCTTTTTTTTTTCCTTTTATGGACCAAACCCGAGAACGCAGATTCCTAATTGCAGAGACGCAGAACCCTATAAAGATTAGATAACAGTCATCTGGTGGCTCAGAAAGGTGTGTTACTATCGCAGGGAAATTGGATCGACCTCCACGTGTTCTTTCCGGTTCATAGTTCAAACCATTGAACACAACTTCCAGTGCCGAGGTTATCTCTGCAATCCTTTCTGTTACAGTTCTCAAAAGTGAAAACCTAACAAGGAGAAAAATAAGATATGAACAAGCTTGGAGGAACTTCTAAGCTTCTAATCGTTTACGTGTTCATAATCTCTTCTCTAGTTATATCCACATTTGGAGATGAAGCACATCATGAAGAACACCAGTTAGAAGGACAAAAGCCAAATGCTGCTGAAAGAGCCATTGGAATCAGAGATATTATAAGCCCCTGGCACAAATTCAGATCTTTAATTAAAATAGCTTGGTTGAATTTCAGGCCCCCAGATTCACAGTAACTCTCTCTCTCTCTCTCTCTCTCTCTCTCTCTCTCTCTCTCGCTTATTTGTTCCTATCTTCTTCTCTTTCTGGCAATACTTTCTTTATTTCTGAAAGAAAAGATAAGTATTGATGTGGGTTTCCTTCATTTTGTTCTCTTTGTTCTGCTATTGTGTAGGAAAATTACGGAGACTCCCCATAGTGCAAGTGAGGCGATGAAAGATGCCGCTGCTAAGAGTTTTAAAACAACTAGAGAAACTGCCAAAAATGCCGCTAAAGTCGCCGGAGATGCAGTTCACAAGACCGCCGATAAGTTGAAGACGAAAGTATCGGGCTCCGGAGGACACGATGATGAACTGTGACGCTGGGATGAGTTCACCTTTTCCTGTTATTCTTTTCAGCCAATCTTGTGTGATCTATCGTGTATTTGCTTAGACAATATGCAAATGGTTATGATGTATTTCTATGGGAAAAAACAATCAAACTTTTTAATTTCTCCTTTTTATTATATGCTGTAGTATATTGTTTCATCGTGAAGTGCTTCTTTATTTTATATCTGTTGTGGAGGGCCGGATGAGTGGGGGGTTAAGGGGTTGTCTTACAAATTCTTGTGACATTTGCTAAGGATGCTACATGAATTGGATTAGTTCATGAATCATGAATCATGCTAAAGTAAACTATAAACAAAGAAGATTGGTTGGGCAGTTGGGTTTTGGGGTCTAGGGATTAAATAACTTCAGATTTTTTGGGCATCTACATGTTAAGAGCTGGGCTTATTGTTCTTGATAAATTCTTTATGTCTCAACTGTTTATTTTGGGGAGAAACAGAACAGAAATTACAAGACCTAATTAAGTGAAGCAATTAAATTGTTTGGAATTGGATTGTCAATGAGCCCAAAGTAATCAGCTTAAGTCCATGTTCTTTAGTTGAAATCTAATGCAATAATGCTGTGGTTTTTAATTTTTACTAATTTATACTTTATATGTTTTTATATATTGTATTTGTTCAGATTTTGATTTTCTTCTTTTTTTGTTTTCACTCTGTGTTTGGTTTGAAGGAAAAAGTAGGGAAAGGAAAGGAAGGGCAAAGAAACCTATACAAGGTTTGTAAAGGTTTCCCTACCTTTCCCTACTTTTTCCTTCAAATCAAACATAGCCTAAATGTGCTTCAACGTAAAATGGACGGGATTTTTTACAAGCTTAAATATTTCAGCTATAGTTTTACAAACTGTGTTTTACAACAAAACAAATTAGGAGGCTGGAGACATGGATAACAATGATTTCATTGTGAAGAGAGCAAAAATAAAAGTTTTTGAACTAACAATTGGACCAATCTATTATATAATTCTTCCCACTACCTTTCATGAGAAAATGATCCCACAAATAAAAGAATCCTTTCGGTAAGTTGGATCTTTGGATATGATCCGATCCAACTTGTTTTCTTTAGAAATTAATAAATTATTAAAAGAAAAATAAAATATATTAATTTAATAAAATAAAAACAAAAAATATAAGTATTTTTTTTATTATTTTCACCATATATATACACGTTTTTTTTATAAATAATATAACAAATTTATAAAAATATAATATATAAAATATATTTATAAATAAATAACATATATATGTATTATATATATTTATATTTATAAATATATAATATATAACAAATCGGATAAGGATGATCCTAATCCGATCCAATTTCTTATCAAATCCTATTATCCCATCTAAAGCTCCGAACATGGGAGATCCAAATTTGACCAAATAAGATCGAATCTCTGATCCATTTGCACCCCTACCAATTGTCTTCTGCATCTTGTTCATTTTCCATTCGTTTGGAATCACATGCTCTATTACTCGAGATAACTTGACAAGTTTTGATTATTAGTCATTCAAATCTATGATGTGGAAACTAAGGAAGTTTTGATTCATATTTTCTTATACCATGTTTGTCCTTATCTTACACTCAAAACCAGACATTTTGGATGTTTAAGTAAGTTTTTTTTTTTCTAGTCAATTTTAAAAGAAAATTGAACTTTAGGCTATGTTTGGTTTGAAGGAAAAGGAAGGAAAGACAAGGAAACCAATACAAGGGTTGTAAAAGTTTCCCTACCTTTCCCTTCCTTTTCCTACATTTTCCTTCAAATGAAACATAGCTTTAGAGAGCAATTAACTTGCTAATCCATACTGACAATATATATATATATATATATATATATAGCATTGAAGACTGAATGATATTTCTACCGGATGCAAATTTCAAGCTGTCTCCAATATAACATTTTAGTAAATCCATAATATTATAGGGGTGTTTCAATCCAATCTAATAAATATTTTGGACTGGGTTGGTCCAATTCAATGTCTTGTTGATCCGTCCAATCTGTCCAAATTGATTTTAGATTAGACGGGATCCAATTCAAAACTGGTCCATTGACACCATTAGTTTGATACCCATGTTCGAAAATGTATATTTGTGGGGTATCCATACGTGAAAAAGGGTTATCGTGTTTATGATTTGGCTACTAAACCACTTTCACCTCACAAAATGTAGTCTTTTATGAGAATCAATTCTCGTTCCAAGAGTTATGGTCCTCGGTTCACACCTCTATCATTCCCTTGACTTTATCCTCCACTAGTTCAAACTGCCACATAGCCCATCAGATCTGATTTTTAGATCATCGAATTACAAACCACTGAATATGCCCACGATAATGGGCATGGGCTTATAGTTGAAAATTCACTTTCTTTACACCCTATGCCAGACCTGCAAACAACCCACAGTCACACGCCTCAATGATTAGCAATGTTGTTTGCCACCTTTTCTTGACCCCATAGTCAACACCACAGTTCAGCCCATAACAATGGATCCACGATCAATAGTTGATCCCACTTCCTTTGTATAGGCTATACAACATGCCCACTGGCGTAAGGACATGGTTGAAGAGACTGAGACTTTATAGAATAATCAATTAATCACACGTGGTCTATAGTTGAATTACCACCTACTGGGTCAAAATGGGTATACAAAGTTAAGTTTCTGATAGATCTATAGAGCGTTACATGACTTGTCTTGTGGCCAAAGGGTATAGTCAAGTAGAGTGTCTTAGCTAGTTGGCTACCATGATACCTATGCCCTCCCAGTTGCTAAATTTGTGGCAGTCCATTGCCTACTTATTGTAATTATTAATGTATTGATGTTTAAGAAGCAAGGGATGAGTATAACTCATCCATAAATTAATGCCCAAATGCCCAGAAGTCATGAGACCAACCCTTGTTCTCTCCCTGACTAAGCATATTCTAGATGGGTTGACATTAGGGATGGGATAGTATAGCTCATGAGACCAACCCAGTTGTGAATGTTGTCATATCAAGGGCCAATTAGTAGGTTGTACTTAATAGAAGGCACAAGCTGACTTGCTGGTAATTAAAGTCTCCAGCTGGTTGAGTGGAGACATAGGATCGAGTCCCAACTGCAAGGTCAAGAATCTTCTACCAAGCCTCATATAGCCTCTTGAATTAAGATTTGTTGCTGTGAATAAGGTTATGTTTTCAAGATAAATTAGGAAACTCCTAAGCAAACTAAGTACTTGGGCGCAAATTGTAAGAGCAAAATATTTTAGACAAGGGAGTCCTTTCCTTGCTAGAGCTAAGGCAAATAGCTCTATGTGGGGGAGAAATTAAAAATGGTCAAAATTTTGACTGAATTTCATCCTTACATAGCATGATTTATCAAAGATGGATCTCATGTGAATGTCCTTATAAATCCAAGGACCATGCTCACCTCAGGATCAACAATGATTTCAATTGAAAACACACAAAATAATCCCAATTTATAGACTAAGAAAGTTTAAGATCTCTTAAACATCAATAGTCAATGAACAATGATCATATTCATTATTATCCTTATAAGACCACCAAATTTGCCAATTTTTTACTCCCCTAGCTAGTCGATTGAAGCTCTATATATCCCACTCCATATTAGAATTTTCAAAGTGAGAAAAACCATCAAAATTTCAAAAATTGAACTCAGTCCAAACCAAACAGTTGAAATGGTAAACCGGTGACCCACTATCCATATGGAAAATCTATATTAGACTTTTTATTTGATTAAATAAGCTTAGATATAATTTGTAATTAGCAATCCATTTTAACTTTAGATGAAAGAATGTACCCATGCTAGTGTGTGTATTGAAAGCCTTTTTGTTGACCACTACTTAATTGGTATCCATCACAGAGTTTCTTTTTTTAAATCATCAGAAAGGAAATCTAACATTTTGGATTTGGTTTACTTTTATGTGTGTGGATCCATTGAGGAAGAACCTATTGGTGGAAACTTGTATTTTATTATTTTCATAGACAATGCATCTAGAAAGGTATGGGTTTACTTCTTTATGGCCAAGGGTTTCCAAATATTTCAAAAGTTTCATGCAAAGGTGGAAAAGAGAAATTTTCAAGCTTCTAAAGTGTCTTCTTATAGATAATCGGGAAAATATACATCAAATTCATTTAAAGATTATTGTGCTAAACATGCATTAAGCATGAGCTAGACACTCCTCAACACAATGGTGTGGTAAAGAGAATGAATCACACCATTATAGAGAAAGTCAGAATTATGCTATCCATGGCCAATTGCCTAATCAATTTTGGGGTGAAGTAGTTAAGGCATACTATTATTTGATTTATAGATCACTTTTAGTTCCATTCAATGGACATACTCTTATATACATGTGCTCAAAGAACATAGATCCAAACTTGATGACAAGGCTGGCCCATGCATTTTCTTAGGCTATAAAAATGAGGAGCTTGGGTAAAAACTATGATCAAGTTCTAGAGAAGAGAATGATTCAAAGAAACAAAGATGTGGTTTCCATAAAGATTAAACAATTAAAAAGTTTGAAAGAGGGAGAGATGCAAGAGGAACTGCCCAACAAAAACAATGAGCCAGAACAAGAAGATGTTGAGCAAGGGGAGCAGCCCACTTATGAACATGTACAGCATCAAGTAAGGTCTACAATGGAACGTCAACCATCACAAGGTACCTTGCATCTAAATTTGTCTTACTTATTGAGCATGGAGAAACAAAAAACTTCAAAGAAACACAATCTCACGATGACAAGAATCATTGGATGAAAGCTATGCAATAAGAAATGAATTCTTTGTAAAAAAACAATACTTATGAGTTGGTTCAGCTTCCTCATTGTAGAAAAGCTTTGAACAATAAGTGGGTGCTTAAATTAAAAAGGGAAGGCAATAATAAGCAAGTGAAATGCAAAGCTTATTTAGTTGTAAAGGGCTTTAGCCAAAAGAAGGGAATTAACTTTGATGAAATTTTTTCACAACCATTGGTTGTGAAGATGTCTTCCATACGAATTATTTTAGGTCTAGCAGCAAGTTTAAACTATGAGATTGTGCAGTTAGATGTTAAAACTACTTTTTTTAATGGGGATTTGAATGAAGAAATTTAAATGGAACAGTTAGAAAGATTTAAAGTTAAAGGTGTAGCACTTGATTTGTAAATTGAAGAAAAAGTCTCTATGGGATGAAGCAAGCAACAAGACAACAGTATAAGAAATTAGAGTCATTCAAGGTGGGTCATTATCCTTATGTTAGAAACGTTTCCAATGGAAATTCCTCTACCCTTCTTCTTTATTTTGATGATATGCTTATTATTGGCCAAGATGTTAATGCTAATTTGGTTGGATGGTTAAAGAAAAAATTGTTCAAATCCTTTGGCATTAAAGATTTAGGAGTTGCACATTATATTATTGGTATGAGAATTATTTGTGATGGGAAAGCCAAGAAGTTGTGACTATCACAAGAAGCATATGTTAAAATAGGTACTTGAAAGATTTAACATCAAGAATAAAAAAGAAGTCAATATGCCATTTGCTAACAATTTCAAATTGAGTAAGAAGTTTTGTTCCATAACTCGAAGGCAAAAAAAAAGAGAGAGTAGTAATTCCTTGCTCTTCTGTAGTAAGTACTTTAATGTATGTTATGGTTTGCACAAGGCCTAACATTGCTCATACAGTTGGGTTGTAAGCATATCTTGCTAATCCGAAAAAACAACATTTGGAGGCAATCAAGTGGATTATTCGATGATGTTTGGCATCGATGCAATTTCCCAGAAATCAGCACCACGATAGATCCACATCAGCCATGGAAGAATCACTGATTATAATCCTATTTGGTTGGTCAAATCTACTAATTTCTAGGAAATTGATAGAAAATTGATCCCTGAAACCGGTCCTGGGTGAGGGATCATTATTTTCAGTGATTCTGATTTTTCTATGGTGATGTGGCATCCAACATGGCAGGGGAGAATGTGATCCTTCACAAATTCACTGCTACTCCCTCGTTGAAAAAAAAATAATAAAAGAAAGTAAACAGTCAGAGCTTGGAAACTGCCGCTGCCAAGGTATGCCTGCAATTTTCAGGTTCCAACTGTTCCTAAACTTCTTGTACATAACTAGTTTGGAAGATCAACCACCATCTGTACATTTTAACTCTTCGACTCCCTATATCTCCTTTTTTACTCTTCGAATCAAAAATTTCCACCCTTTCATTTGCTATTCTAAATTCTAATTGCATAACTTTATTCTATTTGTACTTATGTTATCATTATTGTTATTTGATAAGCAACAGTACAAAATTATTTATTGTCATGGGAACTTCATCCTATCCAAAGTTTTGGATAACCAGATGCAAATATCCATTATTCTGAATGCCCCTGTTCACTTCCTAACACTTGAGATTCACAATTCACACTCTGGCCTAGGCATTCCTCATGCAAGATTTTCTTTTGTAAGTCACGATTTAGCTAAGGAATCAGCTAGGCTTTGCCTGATTTAGATGTCCGTTGGACAAAGCATTCAGGTTGGTAGCCAGATGATGGAACACCATGTAATCACTTTGGTGCAAGCCTCAGGCTCACCCAATCAAACCAGTTCATAACATTCCCTCACCCCTTTATTGGCTATTGTCTACTGGTAAACCTATATTTAGGAGTCAGTGGTGGTTATTTTTTGTGAGATAATGTTACTTTGTAAATTAAATTGTTCAATAAGATAAGAATCAAACAGGATTATTTCCCTTGGATTCATTCCCTTAGGTTCTAGTACCTTTTGAAAAGTAACAAACACTCAATAGTAGTGTAGTTTAGTGCAGAAGTAGAATATAGAGACATGGCTTATGTTGAATTACTTTGGATAAGTTCCTTGCTTGGGAAACTTGGAATAAAGGTAAAAGAGCCTTTGAGACTTTATTGTGACAATCAAATCACCATTAACATAGCTCACAATCCAGTACAACATGACTAGAGTAAACACATAGAAGTGGATAAACACTTTATTAGGGAGATAGTTACATCTGGTGAAATGGTCCTATCTTATGCTGCCTCTAACTTACAACTTGCTGATGTATTTTCAAAGGGAGATACAAAATATACACTTGGGATCTGCTATCCACTAGTTCCCACATCCATACCCACACAGCACCACCACCGTGTATTGGGAGCATCTCCCCATGAATAAGAAAGGAGATATTCCCAATGTGCACCTGCCATGCCTCATGGGTAGAGATGAGAAAACAGCTCGTGGGCAGCAGATTCGAGCCCCAAAGAATAAGCTGTAGAATGACATTGGCAAGATCTACCCAGGGGGAGTGTTGAGTTAGCAGGCTTCATGTTCATTCAACCAATATGTTTATATAATGGGCCTAATGGGCTTTATGCTTATTGGCTTTAGTTATTTTTTAGTTATTATGTTTAATCATTGGACCTTTAGCTATTGGGCCTACGTTGTGTCATACTGTCATTAGAAATCTTGTTTTTATGTTTGGGATCACAATTATGGGGCAGCTGAAGAGACATTTTGACTCCTTTAATTCATTTCTTCGTTCTTTTCTTGTTCAAAGCTTATTTACTTTGCAATTTTACTACTGTTTAGTGAGTTGTACAAATTACAACTCTCAAACTCAAAGTGGCATCATGCATTAGCGATGACTGAAATATGAAATAAATTGAGCCAACCCCTTGCACGTTGCAATGAAATAGTGAGATGGATGCAAACTTTGAACAAATTTAGGATTTGATAACTGAAGTTGCTGAACTGAAAGGCTAACTGTTTTGTCCTTTAGTGGATAAAACAGTTAAATAATAAATAATGGATCATTTACTTAGACCCTCTTACAGTTGATAATTTGATTATTAGATAGGCACCCCCATATAGTTTGCAATTACTTGATTGAATTCTATTTGTCGGAGAATGGGCATGTGACCTCTTAAAATGAGGAGAATGTGAAAGGGCATGGATCCAAGGTCTTTATTCTGAAAATACCACTAGCAATTCTAATATCATATAGACTCCACGCCTCTAGATCAAATGTTCAGGCCTCAGGGAGATTTTGTTTCTAAAGCTCAGTTTGGAAAGAATACAAATGCAAATATGTACAGTGCAAATACATACAAAATTTAAGGTTTTACACTATACATATTTGCATTTGTACTCCTTCCAAACTAAGCCTAAAAGATTGATATACAAACTACTAGGGGTGTTTTTGAAATAAGAAAAAACCATGGAGCTATGTCCTTTCCATTTTCCACTCATTTTAAGAGAACTGGCCATTCCCAGACGAAAATATAAATGATTCTTAACCAAAGATCAATTACGTAAAGCAATTGTAAATTATGGGGTAGTTTTTGTAACACGCAAACTTGAGTTCAAGTTATTAGTAATTAGGTGAAACTATAGGGGGTAAGTAAATGACCTTAAAATAATTAAAGGTATAGCAGCATACCAAATTTCAGCTTCAGCCGTTAAGAAATATACAACCTCCTTAAAATCTTATTCACTAAAAGACAAAGTCAAAAGTTTTTCAGTTCAGCCACTTCAGCTGTCAACAAACTGTCCCTTGGTTTCCGAATACATCCCTAAACCACCAATAAAAGCACTTCGAACTCCATAATACAAGAATCAAACAACTCAATGAAATCTAGAAGTTCACCTACCATATAATACCAAAAAATAACCTGCGCATGTAAGAACCAAAACCAAAACTGCAATGCCTATCATACCCTAAAGAGCTACAACCACAAATAAATCCAGGCCATTTGCAGCATTTGGAACTCAAACATGGGTTCGAGTGAAGCCTACGATTCTGAAGATTTAAGTAGGTGAATTAAAAAAATTACCATGAAACCTATCACAAAATGAACTACATCTGCCGGTATGAGAACATGTAACAGCCAAAGTTCACATAAATGAAATAAAACAAATTCAACAAATGGACTTGAAGAAACAATGTCCTCAATGGGACATGTTCCAATCTCAGGTGAGGATGTGCCTTACCAGCTCAAGGAATGATGATTCACATTAGGCCTGCATCTGTAGGAGCAGAGAGCCATTTGCCATACACCCTCAGCAACCTTGTACTTGGACCAGCGGAGTCAATCAAACAACACTCGGAACTTCTTCTCATTTGTTAGACACCTCTAGTTAACATGTATCTGATAAATATTGAATTTAGATCAATACCCTGAATAAGGTCAGCATCTTCATGTCTGAGGATTTGTGGAGTGAGATGTTCCCCAGCAGCCAATAGATGAGTATGCCAGCATGCCGTTAATGGACGGGCCAGTGTTGTTGCATGGTCCTGATCCTCGGTTAAGAGGACTATCAGGTTCACCAGATGACTCACTTGAGGTACCCTGAGAGGGGGGACTGCCTGTTCCAACTGGTGCCCCTAAGCCTACCATCTGTGATGCTGAGGTGGGCTCTCGTTTTGACAAATCTGAGTTTGATTTTTTCGCTTCTGCAATAAAGCTGCCTACGACAACCTGGTACACGGTCAAAAAGGAATATTTAGTAACTAATACATAGACTTATTAAAAAGCAATTCAGGACAAATATGTCAGAAAGATACCTGTACTGGGGTTGCTGCCATTAGCATTCCTGCCACTCCACCACCCAATACTCGACCATCTGATCCTGCCAATGATACACTCAAACCACCAGTCCTGCTGCGGGTTCCACCACTCTCTGTAAGTAAAAATGAACCTGATAGAGAGATTATCTCAAATCTTCCCTGCATTAACCATAGTCCAAATGGCTAGTAAGGGGAATTTGGTAAATTAAGAACAATTAAAAATAAGCTTATCCTTGTACAAAATCATAATCATGGATTCACATTAAGATAACTATCAAATAAAATGAAGGATTCACATTAAGCTATTTGGTCAGAACAAAGAGATCCAAAATACTGCATAAGAAATCATTTTACATAGCATTATCTGAAAATAGATCAGGTGCTTCTTTTGATCCCAAAACTGTTTATGGAAAAAATGTTGATTGTAGAAATAGTGGCATGCCAGATTGATCAAACAAAATGGTGGGGTGCGGTGTCAACAAATTTGCAATGGAATAATGAATTCAAATAATGCTCTTTTTCCAAACATATTTCATTACCCTTAAATTTCAGCCTTTTTTTTTTTGCTTTTTTTCTCTTGATCAACAACAAAAGTATTTCATTAATCAGAAATGAAAAAAATAATACATCTCTTGGGTAGCTCAGCTACCCAGCCAAGTTAATTTATTTGTTTAAACAAAGACCAACCCTTTTTCTTCTTACATTACAATTGAGCCCAAAAAGACTGCCCTCTGTCAACCCCTTGCTTTGCTAGCTGATCCGCTAGGCTGTGTGCCTATCTTGGTACCCATTGTATTGTTACTTGCATGTCTCTGATTTTAGAAGAAAAACAGTCCCAAAAATAAACAAAAAAACTGATAAAGAGAGGAAGAAACAGAGAAGACAGCCAGAGAGGAGAAGAGAAAAAGAGACGATGGAAGAGAAAGGGATGAAAGAGATGAGATGTCCGTACTCTCTCCCTTCCCTAATCTTTTAATTAATTAGGTTAATCACTAAATAACAGTAAATTACAAGTAATCCCTTAGTGGGGCAGCTGACTAATTAAAACAAGACAAAATAAAGCTAGCTAATACTAAACAGGATCATAAGAAAAATAACCATTAACTAACAGATAGAATATAAAAGATAACTGTGCGTTATGGGCCACTCGGCCCATCTTCTTCCCCCAAAACTCTGGATGGCATACGATTGATTAGGTATGTTGCTGTGAGAACAGCATCCCCCCCCAAAACTTTGTAGGAACATGTGAAGCAAACAAAATGCTTCTTGCAACTTCAACTACATGACTATTCCTCTCAGCTACTCCATTTTGTTCTGAAGTATGAACACAAGAGCTCTGGTGGATAACCCCAAAGTCAATGAGATACGTAGTGAGGTTTTTCTCAAAATATTCCTTTGCATTGTCAAACTGAAATATCTTGATTCTTGTATCAAATTGAGTAAGAACAAATTCATGGAATTGTTTCACGAGTTTGGGAACCTCATCACGAGATCTCATCAAAAATAACCAAGTATACCGAGAAAAATCGTCAATGAATAAGATAAAATATCGATAGCACCCATAAAAGGTAAGTGGTACAGTCCCCACACATCGGAGTGCACAATATGAAAAGGAAAAGTGGATCTTTTAGTACTCAAGGAATAAGTATTTCTACAATGTTTTGATAACTCACATGCTCACAATGAAGACAGGACATATTTATTCCTTTGAACAATTCTGGAAATAAATGACTCAAAGCAGAAAAGGATAAATGACCCAAATGTAAATGACATAACATAATACGGCTAAATGTGTCTATAGAAGAAGACCCAAAAGCAACTCTCTCAAGTTGTCCTTGGCTTTGCCTAGGAGTATCTAGCAGATATATTCCATTCACCTCATAGCCACTCCCAGTCATTCTCTAAGACTTAAAGTCCTGAAAAGCACAGTAAGAAGAAAAAAAGGTTATATTGTAGTCTAAGGATTTGGTTAGGCTGCTCACTAACATCAAATTAGTGTGCAACTTAGGGACATGAAAGATAGAAGTGAAAGGGAGTCGGTGGCCTTGATGACTCCCTTGCCAGAATAGGAGCAAGAGAGCCATCGGCCAAGGTAATCTTATCACGGCTAGAAAGTGGGTCATAAGAACTAAACAAGGTAGATAAGCTGGTCATATAATCAAAAGCTCCAGAATCTATAATCCAAGGGATTCTACGATTACCTGAGATGACTGCAAGGTTGGCAGTAGCTCGTATACCTGATTGAGAAAATGCAAAAGAAGTTGGACTGCCTAAAGAGTTGGAGGAAGCAGCTGCACTCCCAAGATGGTTGATCATCCTCCCATATTTCTCGTACTCAGCCTTCATTACAGCTAACTACTCACTAGCAACCTTCTCATCAATTGCACTCCTGTCATTATCTAGAACTATGGCTGCATTGGCATTCCCAGTCTTCCCATTTTCGGCCTTCCTTTTAAAACAAGGTGGAAGAAGGTCTAGATGCAGCTTCCAACATGTATCCTTGGTATGTCTTGGCCTCTTACAATATTCTCATATAACCTCCTTCCCTACAATCACCTTAGGTTTAAGCCCCATATTAGAAAAATGGTTAACTGGAATTTACCCTTGAACCTGAACCTACCTCCTACTCTCCTCACTGCTCACCATGGCATAAGCCTGAGACAAAGATACATTGTCTTTAGCTAGGATATTCTGCCTGGTAATGTCAATTTCTGGATTCAACCCTGTCAGGAATTCAAAGACTCTATTCCTTTCAACCAATCTCTTATATGTTTCTATGTCCTTTGTACTTTCCTAGACAACAATATCCATGAGATTTATCTCTTGCCACAAGGATTTCAGCATTGAGAAGTAGACCGCTAAAGGTCTCTCCCCCTACCTCAGATTATTCTCATCACTTCTTAACTTATATGATCTAGCCACATTTAATTTTTGTGAATAGGTTTCAGCAACTGTCCCATATCTCCTTAGCAGAATTCATCCACAAATAATGCTAACTAATTTGGGGTTGCATAGAATTCAATAACCACCCAATAACAATGTAATTTTCTTGCAACCATTTTTCATGAGACGGGTCATCTTCCTTTGGTGCTTTCTTGCTACCGGAAATGTATCCTCACTTGCCTCTACTGCAAACATGTATCTTTACTGATTGTGACCATGCTAGATAGTTAGTCCCATAAAGCTTGACTATGGTCACAACCAATAAAGAGTCTACAAGTGCTCCTGGAACCTAATGGACACTAAGCCAAGCTTATTTTCAATTCTAGAACCACCCATCCTCCTCAAAAAATCCCAAAACAATCTTCAAATGGCAAGAGACAACTGGCTGGGATCCGGGACTATCATCTAGGGCTTTAAGAGCCTCTCCTTGGAAGTCCATTCATGCCATCCTTTAGTCTTTGCTTCCCTTCATCAGGTATGATCTTGGTTCTGGTTTGTCGGTAAATTTTTGGGAACACACTTGGGTGGGGGATTTTCCTTTGAAAGAGCAGTTCCCCTCCTTGTATGCTCTGTCTAGATTTAAAAATGAACCAGTAGCAACCTTTGCTACCTTGTCTAATTCTGCTATTGGTTGGAACTTGGGTCTTAGAAGGGCTCTCAAAGATTCTGAGTTGGAACCCATTTCAAATTTTCTTAAAATCTTGGATGAGGTAGCTCTTGAACCTTCTAGTGTGGACTCTAGGGTTTGGTCTCTTGTCACTTCAGGTATCTTCTCCTGCTCCTCTTTTTTCAAAGCATTGACACAGCCTAGTCCGGTACCTGGATCTTTTCCAGTCTGGGAAGTTTGGGGTAGCCCTATCCCTCCTAGGGTAGGTGCTTTTTGCTGGGAAGCAATCCTAGAAAGGTGTAACACTTGTGACATACTTCAAAAGAAAAGGCCTAATTGGTGTTTATCTCCGCATTGGTGCATCTTATGTAAGAAGAATGGTGAAAGTTGTTATCACTTACTTGTTTCTTGCCCTTTTGTTTTAGAGATTCGGTGTTGGTTCTTTTCTTTATTTGGTTGCAAGCGGCCCTCCCCTTCAAGTGTGCAAAGCTTGTTCAGCTCCACTCCAGTGAGGCGTTTAAAGAAGAGAGGTAAAATTTAGGAGATGTGCTAGAGCTGCTATTTGTTGGACGGTCTAAGAAGAAAGAAATCAAAGATTATTTCATGACAAAGAAAAAAGCAAGGAAGCCCTCATAGAAATTGTTTATGTTAGGGTGGCACACTGGGTCAAGTCTTTGAAGCTTTTTAAAGCCTATTCAGTAAGAGAAATCATTAGAAACTGGGAAGAAGTGGCTCGGTCAGCTCCTATGTCTAGTACTATTAGACCTGTTTGGACTCCACCACTTTTGGGTTTCATCAAATTGAACTTCGATGGTAGCAGTGAAGGTAATCCAGGCCCTTCAGGCATAGGTGGTATTTTCAGGGATGAAGAAGGTCGAATTATTGCTATGTTCTCAAGATCTATAGGTTGGGGGGATTCTCTGAGAGCTGAAATCCTGGCAGTTCTAGGAATAAAAAGAGCCAAGCAGTTGAATATTAGTAAGCTTCTGGTGGAAGGAGACTCTCAACTGACTGTTGGTTGCAAAAGGAAGAGTCTAGCCTGTGGAAGTTCTCAAATGAAAGAACGAAAATCAAGTAGCTAACTCAGAATATGATTGTAAGGGTTCAATGGGCCAAGAGGAGCACTAATTCCATTGCTGACACCTTGGCTAAATAGGGGGTGGGAAGATCTAATTTCTTTTGGGCTATATTGTAATAGGTGTTTTCAGTTCTGTAAGTGAGGGTTAAGATATCTTACTCTTCCAATCTGGTTGTAATTTTCATATATTTTTAATAAAATTACTGTTATTGATCAAAAAATAAAAGAGAGAAAACAACAAGTACCAACCTTCACAGATCCCCAACAGTAGAACTATTCCTTGCCCGATACCCGGGAGAAACTAAGAACTGGCAATCACTCCTTGTAAACTTCACAAAATCAATCTCTGCTTGGACCAATCTTCAAGAGAACTACAAAGAACCCCTTCCACCACTGAGCACCAAGGTGAAACCTCCTGTGGGACCCGCAATCAGAAATCTCCAGTTGTCTAGGGTTTTGGGTAAAATTTCAAAAAAAAAATTGTTTTGAAGAATAAACAGAGTATCTTCTTTTCTCCTAGAAACCACTTCCAACTAGGCTGAATATCTTCTTCAATTAATCAATGATTCAGTTCTCCATACACATTATGTATGGAATTAAAAGAAAAAGAAAAAAAAAAGAAAAGAGGAGCCTGCTCTGATACCAAGAAGAAAAACAGTCCCCAAAAATAAACAAAAAACCGATAGAGAGAGGAAGAAACAAAGAAGACAGCAAGAGAGAAGAGAATAGAAGAAGAGATGATGGAAGAGAAAGGGATGAAAGAGATGAGATGTTTGTACTCTCTCCCTTCCCTAATCTTTGAATTAATTAGGTTAATTACTAAATAACAGCAAATTACAACTAAGCCCTTAGTGGGGCGGCTGGCTGATTAAAACAAGACAAAATAAAGCTAATACTAAACAGACCCATTAACTTACAGACAGAATATAAAACATAACTGTGGGCTATGGGCCATTCGGCCCATCTTCACTACAATTTTGTTCTTAAAAATCCAGAGCTTTTTCATCCAGCATCAACCAGCTTATAATCACCTTTGAGTCTCCTTCAATTACAAGCTCCCTTACCCCCCATCTCCAAAGCTTTTTGCACCCCAAAAACTGCAGCCTACATTTCTGCCCTAGTTGAATTCCCTTCTCCAATTGGTCCTGAGAACATAACCTGAATATTTCCATTTTCATCTCTCATCATCCCTCCTATTCCAGAGTGACCTGGGTTACCAAAACTGCTCCCATTGAAGTTCAATTTTAGGAATCCTTTTTCAGGTGGAGCCTAGTTTCTTTATACTTTCTTCTTAAATGAAGATGAGGCTGCAACTGCTCCCACTTTCTCATTAAATCCTCAAAAGTGAACCACAAAAACGATTCCAAAGATTTCACCCAATGTGCCACCCTTACCATTCTACTTTAATTGATGGCTTCTTTACTCCTTTTTCTCCTCAAAAATTCTAATGTTTCTTTGTCCAAATCACTACTGCCCTTGTGCATTTCCACATAATTCCCCCCTTCTTTTTTGCCACCTAAAAATAGACAAGTCAAACAACTTATCCAAACTAGCTGGGGTAATCTACCTGCAATCAAAAAGAGAAAAGAACCAATCCCAAATACAGCAAACAAAAGGACAAGATATTATAAGTGGTAAGAGGTCTCACCATTTGGTTCACACATTATGCACCAATCTGAGGACAAGTACCAATTAGGTTTCTTCCTTAGTAACAAGTTGCAAGTATAAATTGTACCACAAAAGACTTCCTAACTGAAAGCACACACTTTAGGGGGATAGAATGACACCAAACCTCTTTGACAGGAAAAGGTGGTAAAAGAGGAGACAACAAAGATAAAGACTTAAAAAATGAAACACAAGAGAAAACCCCAGAATGATGAGGAGTTCAAACATGACTATCCCCTTTACTTGTGTCAAGAAGGACTCCATCAAGAGTCTGTAAAAGATCTGACAAAGTCCCAGTTCTGAGTTTCACATTTCTACGAAGACCTTAGTTCCAATCAAAACTGGATAAAGGAGAACGGACTATAAACTCAGAGATTGGTTCTCTCCTGAAAGACAAGAGAACACACAACGGAAGAAACACCTCTTTTAAAGGTAAATCACCCACCCAAAGGTCTTCCAAAATGTAATCCTATTACCCAAGTTGAGAAAATACCTGATGTAGATATTCCAGAACCCCAAGAAACTCCATAGAGAGGCACAATAAGATCTATTAGATGTTTCAGCATCCTAACATTCTCCAAGAGCCCATGAATGCTAGGCACCACCTCCTTGTGCCACAACTTTTCTATTTTTGAGGTATTTCCAAGGGAAATCTACATAACCATTTGCTTAAATGAGCCATGTTTCTTTCTTTCAATCTCCCTAGGCCTAGCTCCCCAAACTCCTACACAGATCTCCCACCTAATCAAGTGCACTTTTTATTCTTCCCCCGGCTCCCATAGAAAATCCCTCATTAGTTTCTCAACCCTCTTCACTATAACTTGAGGCGTGATGAAAATTGAAAGGTAATAAACCAAAAGATTTGCTGATATGCCCCCCCCCGGAAGAAATGTAGTTCTTCTTCCACACTGCCAACTTCTTGTCAAACTTCCAGACAACCAGGTTCCAAAAACTAATGCTTCTAGGGTTTGCACCAAGAGGGAGCCCTAAATATTTCATAGGTCACTCACTTGAGCCCATACCCTGATTTCTTCAAGTCCCAAATTAACTCCTACAAGGATACAACTAAGATTTTAAATTCACCTTTAGACTTGATAATTTCTCAAAGATTCCCACCACCAACCTCAACCTCCTAGTTCCTTGTTCTCCCTCACCTGCATAGGGAATAACGATATCATTAGCAAATTGCGAGTCCCAACCACATTATCTCTCTTCCCATCCTCCAACACTTCATTACATTTAACCCATCAGCTCTTGAAATCAAACTACTGAAAACATCTGCAATGAAAGTGAAAAGGAATGAACATATGAGGTCTCCTTGCCTCAAACCTCTTAAAGCCCCAAAGAAATCCTACACCACCCCATTAACCAATATTGAAAAATGACTAGTTTGTAAACACCCTCCCTCTTATTCATTTATACCATTTTGCACCAAAACCACAGTAGAAATCACTTCAATCAGGACCTCCCAAAATCTACAAAGTTGTAGAGTTTTTCTAGATACAATTTGCATACAATACCTTTCCTCCCAGTTATCCTATATTCCTCCATGCATTCGTTGGCAATTGACCTGTTCATGGGCAGGGCTTCGGGCTCAATTTTACACTGTCAGGCTTGGGCATCAGGCTGGGCCCATTAGAATTTTGGAAAAAGACAACCCCAAGCCTGGTCCATGAACAGGTCTAATTGGCAATAAGTATTTGGTCGATTTTTGTCACTCTAGGATAAAAGCCCCTTGAAACTGAGACAGGACCTCAGCTATAATCTTTTAAATTCCTACTTTCAATTCTACTAGCTTAAAACATTAAACAAATACCTTCACATATTAAATACAATGCTTGTCTTTTCCCTAAATAACTAAACTAAACTAAAGGATGGACACACTCAACAAAGCCTTGTCCTAATTATAAGGGATCAGCCAAGTGAATTTTGTCCTTCATTTGAATATATTCAGTGGCATGTTAACTGTTACATTATGGGCCCTAAAATCAATTGCAACCATTTTAACCCATGCCCTTTTATATCCATCAAGAAAAATTCCATGGTTCAACAATAACTCAATGGAAGGATCTATATTCTATAAATGGCCCAAGCCTTCCTTAGACATGCATTAATCAGAAGAGTCCAGATCTTTTTTTTTTTTTTGATAAATGAAGAATTTATTAATAAACCACTGATATAGAATACACTTGGAGAGGTACGTGCTGCAACCTCTCCAACCCATCAAGAACTAAAAAGGATTGCAATTGAGCCCATACAGATTTTCCCTATTAGCCCCTTGCTTGGTTAAACAATCAGCCATAGCATTGGCAGATCTCCCTACCCATTGTATTCTAACATCCAAATTCCTCATCAAGCATTTGAATCTTTTAAGTTCATTTTTGAAGCACCAAACCTCTGGTTTTTGTAACCACCCCACAACCACCCGAGAATCACCTTCTATTAGTAGCTGCTCCACTCCTAGCTGTACAGCAAACTGTACCTCTTGTAGTGCAGCTAATAGTTCTGCCCTCATGGAGTCCCTTCACCTAAAGGACCAGAAAACAAAAAAGTTACAGAACCACTTACATTCCTTATAACCCCTCCCATCTCAGAAAGACCTGGATTGCCCAGACTACTACCATCAAAATATAACTTCATGAAACCTTCAGGTGGAGGTACCCAGATCTGTTACCCACAAGATGCTACCCACACAGCTCCCAACATGATCAATAGCTGCACATCCCTAGTATGACCCCATTAATGACAACATACAAGTGCCAAACATGTTTGAGATGTGCAGCTGTAGATCATTTTGGAAGCTATGGGTAGCATCTGATCTCCAATCAGAAAACAACTCCAGGACCCACGCTAATTCCAGGAGCATCAGTGCAGTCAGGCAGTAGAGACAAAAGCATATCACTGTTATAGCCAAGAAGAACATTGCAGAAAAACACCTCCAGTAAAAACTATTTTCATAGTAAACAAAGGGAAAGGACAAGGGAACAAAAGATGTCTATACTGCTTCTCTCCCTTTTTCTTAGGCCGGGGATGAGTCCCCAAGTTATACATGAGAAAGTATATTCACAGCAGATGATGTAGGACAGGAAGGAGAAAAGGGCTATTATGGTGCACAAGGTGGATGGAGAGGAGAAGTGGCTTACAGAATATAAGAAAAATGACTGTAACAGAGCAAATATAAGAGAAGATAAAGCAAAAGCAACATTCAAGAGAGAGAGCTAGAGGCAGTACTTAAATCTGAGGTATAAAATCTAATTTCATTGTCTTTCAAGCTAAATAATCTTCCTTAAATTGTGAGGGAGGCATAATAGGGTTCTTTTATCTCTCTACATTGCCACCAGAGGGATCCAGAGGTTCTACCAAATTTTTTACGAGGTTGAATTGTAGATACATATGGAAATCCTGATATGCTTTTTAAAGTTTTGAGCTGATATATCTAATACTGAAAGATGAAATGGACAATTAGCATTAGAAGAAAATTAGTACATAATTACAGTTATCACATGCAGGTTAGATTGATAAAAGCATTGCATCTATATTCAATTCCATCCTAACCTCATAAGTTACAGTGCCTCCAGATGTTGCTGGTTGGCGAAGAGTGACATTGCAGATGGCACCATTTGCAGAAAGAATACATATGGTATGCGGGCCTTGTTGTGAAAAGGCCATAATTTTTGATGCTACGTCCTGTAAAACAAAAGAACAACTTAGTGACAAGTAAGACAATAAAATCAAAATGCCATGTTAGTTTGTTTGATTCCATTTGAAATGTCAACCATGAATCATCATGCTCTAATTTGGTAAAAGAAATAAGAAAAAGACAGAAAGTAAAAACAATTGAATAAAGGGATGTTTTCTAGCATGAATTATCTTCTTTGTTGTGATTTCAAGAAAACCAGGGCCCTACAACATGAATTATCTATCCCTGAATCAGGATGTGTCCTTTCCAGCTAAAGAAGTTTGGTGTATTCCAGTATCTCCTAGAGTTAGGGCTTTCTGTGTGGAAGTGGTTCTCAATAAGATAAACACTTGTGATTTGCTGCATAAAAGGAGGCCCAATTGGTGTCTCCTTCCTAATGTCCGATGCCTTTGTCTTAACAGTGATGAGATTTCGAACCACCTATTAATCTGCTATTCTTTTTCTTATCACTATTGGAGTTGATTCTCTTCTCTCTTTGGTTGCAGAGCACCCCTTCTTGTGTTGCAATTCTATTCAATGCAAATTTACTGAGGCAACCAAAGAAAAGAGGAAGAGTCGTGTAAGCAATAGTTTGGATGCTTGGCTGAAGACTGGATTTTCAAGTAAGTTTCCCTTGATGATATAATAATGAATTGGGTTACAGTGGCAAACTCATCATTTCAAAGCCTATAGTTCAGGAACATTGTGTTCCTCCAGGCTCCAGTGAGTCAAAGGTGGTGTGATAAGAGATGGAGAAGGAAGATAGGAACAACACTAAATTCCTTCATGCATTGGAAAATGGGAGGAGAAGGAAGAATTTTGTGTTAAAATTGGAGGCGAATGGGGTGAGTGTTTGCCAACAAAGTGAGATTGCTCAGAGACTTTGTGGAACATTTCAAATCAATTTTTAGAAAACCTTTGAATGATAGAATTTGGATTGATGGATTGGAGTGGCCAAAGAGGTGGATAGAAAGAAGATTTGATAGTGAAGAAATAATAGAAGCAATATTTTCTATGGATAGGGCTAAAGCCCCCAGCACTGATGGTTTTACCATGGCCTTATACATTGTTGGGAGAAACTAAAAGATGACATCCAAAAGGTCTTTGATGAATTTTTTGAAAGAGATATGATTAATCTGAGTCTTAATTCAAGTATTCAACCTTCATTACTTTGATTACGAAGAAAGTTGAGGCCTAGCATCCTAAAGATTTCAGAGTCAAACCGATTAGCTTGGTTAATAGCCTTTATAAAATCATTTCTAATGTGCTCTCTCGAAGGATAAGGGTTGCACTCCCTTCCATAACTCCACAATATCAAAAGGCTTTTGTTAGGGACAAGCAAATAACTAATCAGATTCTAATTACTAATGAAAGTGTGGAGGACATGAAAAGAACTAGGAAGAAAGAGTTCCTCTGTAAGTTGGATCTAGAAAAGGCTTATGATCTAAGTTGATTGGGGTTTCTTTAAGAATGTCATGAAAAGTTTTGGGTTTGGTGACAAATGGTGTAGAGCATACTTGTCAAGGCGACGCCTAGGCGACAAGGCACCCTTGGAGGCTAGCCTACCCAGTCGCCTAGCAGTTTTTTATAGTGTCTTATAAAATACTTTTATATTGTTTTTTTTTTAGATTATAATTATAAAAGACATTATTAAACAAAAATATTCATTTTTTGTGTTTATAAACAAATTTCTTTTTATTATTTTCTTATGTGTTGATTAGACAAAACTTTAATCAACACCACCTCTTCTTTCTTCTTTTTCTTCTCATAAATATGTTGATTTTCTAGACATAAATATGAAGTTTATAATTTTCTTATGAAAATTATGGATAGTTATTAAGGAAATATGGTTATGGAACCTAGGGAACTACCTAGGATATGTATTTTTCACTTAAAAAAATCCATCGCCTAGCCTCGCCTTGGCGCGTTGAAAACTATGGTGTAGAGGGATATTAGGGTGTGTTAAGACTTGTCATTACTTAATACTGGTTTATGGGACAGTGTGGTAAATCATTTTCCAGCCCTTAGAGGACTTAGGCAAGGGGGGCCCACTTTCCCCCTTTCTTTTCACATTGATTGCTTATCTGTTTGGGAGACTCATAGAAAGAGCAGATTCCAAAAATCACCTACAATTTGTTCAAGTAACAAGGGGATGGAGGGTGGGGAGAGAAGAGGTAACAATTACTCACCTATAGTTTGTTGATGACACTATTCTATTTTGTGAAAAGGGTGAGATTAGTCGTGTAAGGATCTCTCCTGCTGATTAATGTTCTTCGGCATTTTAGAAGGCTGGTAGGTTGGGACTGTTAAACCGTACAGGTCTGAAATCTGCCGAATCTTGCCTTTTTTGTCCTGAAATTGGTACTGTTTGTGCTCAGAATGCTTTCAAACCCAAGTGTGTGGGTGTGGACTGAGTATGTGTGTGGAGCATTTTTGTTTTTGGAGTAAGGAGGGATCCTAAGTCCAGTGTTTAGGACTGATTGTCTGTTTTTTACCATGTCATCTGAGAATTCTGCTACGTCGGGGGTTTCAGGAAACCATAATGGACTGAATGGGGGAATGGGTATGAGTTTTCCCATGGCTGTAATCCCCTTCGATGGACTAACCTACCTTGAGTGGTCTAGGGAAATAAAACTCTACATTACAGCTAGGGGAAAAATAGGATACATTAATGGGAAAGTGAAGGAACTGAAGGGTGGAAGTGCTGAATATGATAGGTGGAACCAAGAAAATAGTATGGTTATGTCATGGCTCTTGATTTCCATGTTGCCACAAGTAAGAAAGGCATTCATGTGGGCTGAAACAGCTTGTGAAATATGGGAACAAGCGAAGTCTACTTATTCAGAGCAAAGGCACTATGCCAAGATATACCAACTGCAAGCTAAGTCCTCTACTTACAAACAAGAGGAGAGGAGTCTCTCAGTGTACTATTCAGATCTGACATCGATCTGGAAAGAATTGGATCACTATCAGAATGTAAATTGGAAGTGTGATGAAGATGCAAAGGCATACAAGTCACTTGTCTCTCAGCAACGTGTATTTGCTTTTCTCTTGGGGTTGAACCCTTCATATGAGTCCGTGAGAGTACAGATCTTGGGAAGTAAAGACTTGCCATCAGTTCAAGAGGTTTATGCCTTAGTCCAGTCAGAAGGGGGAGACAGTTGCCCTAGCTACTTTGATTGATGATTACTCTAGATATACTAGGGTTTACCCTATGCGAACTAGAGATGAAGTGCCTAAAATTGTGAAAGACTTTCAATGCATGGTGTTCACTCAATTCCAAACTAAAATTCATATTTTCCGGTCAATTAATGCAAAAGAATACTTCCATAGTGATCTCACAAAATTCTTTGCTTCGAGTGATCTATTCAACGAAGCTCTTGTGCTTGGACACCCCAACAAAACGGTGTTGCTGAAAGAAAAAACTGGCACCTTCTCGAAGTAGCTCGTGGCTTGTTACTCCATATGAATGTTCCGAAATGTTTTTGGATGGATGTTGTTCTATGTGCCACGTACATCATCAACCGTATGCCATCTCGGTTACTAGAGTATAAGGCTCCACATCACCTTTTGTTTCCCACAACTCCGTTGTCTCCCATTCCAATGTGTGTTTTTGGGTGTCACTGCTTTATTCATAACTTGTCCCCTACTCAGGGTAAACTTGATCCTCGTGCTATTCCTTGTGTTTTCCCTGGTTACCCTTTATCTCAAAAGGGGTATCGTTGCAAAAATCCCACTCTCGTAAGTACTATGTCTCCGTTAACGTATCCTTCTTTGAAAATCAACCTTTCTTCTCGGTTTCTCCTCAAGGGGAGAGTAGGGTTGAGGAGAAACACATCTAGGCTCAACTACCTCCTCTACCTGATCCTCCTCCATTCCGTGTCTTTCTCCGTCGCCACAAAAGCCAGTAGAGTTCAAGAGTCGTGGAACCTGACACTATGCAACCAACATCATCAAATTAACCAGAGACAGATCCTTCTCATCAGCCAAGTACACTTGTTCCTATTGATATGCTTGCACCGCTCAATGTTGACTCCCCTGTCATTAATGATCTTGATGTTCCTATTGCTAAGAGAAAGGGTGTTAGATCCTATACCACTAATCATCCTATCTCTCACTTTGTGTCCTATAACCATATTTCGCCTTCATATCGTGCATTCCTCTCTTCTGTTTATAGTATCCCGATTCCTAAGAATGTAGTAGAAGCTTTACCCAAACCTGAATGGGCAGATGCAATGAAGGAAGAAATTGATGCATTACGCAAAAATGGCACTTGGGAGTTGGTGGATCTTCCTGAAAGGAAGGAACCAGTGGGTTGCAAGTGGGTGTTCACAGTGAAACACAAGGTTAATGGAACTGTTGAAAGGTACAAGGCCAGACTAGTGGCAAAAGGTTTTACACAAGTATATGGAGTGGACTATGCAGAAACATTTGCCACAGTAACCAAGATGAACTCTATCAGGATTCTTCTTTTGTTGGCAGCAAACTTTGATTGGAAACTTCACCAATTGGACATTAAAAATGCCTTCTTGAATGGTGACTTAGAAGAAGTGTACATGACCCAACCTCCAGGTTTTTGTGCCAAAGGCAGTGAGCAGAAAGTGTGCAGGTTAAAAATATATTTATATGGGTTGAAACAATCACCTCGGGCTTGGTTTAGTAAGTTCCACTTAGTAATTCAACAGATGGGGTTCAAACAATGCCAGTCAGACCACACACTGTGAAGAAAGGCGAAGGGAAAGTTGCAGCTTTAATTGTGTTTGTGGATGACATAGTGATCATAGGAGATTGGGAGACTGAAATATAGAAACTAAAAAAATTCTTAGCCACTCAATTTGAGGTGAAAGATCTAGGACCCTTACGTTATTTCCTTGGAATTGAAGTTGCCCGCTCTAAAAAGGGCATCTTTATTTCTCAACGGAAATATGTATTGGACCTACTAAAAGATATAGGCAACCTAAGGGTGAAACCAATTGACTCACCAATTGAACCTAACCATCAGCTGGGAGACAGTCAGGGGGAGTTCTTGAAAGATGTGAAGAAGTTTCAGAGACTTGTAGGGAGACTCTTATATTTGTCTATGACTAGGCTTGATATTGCTTATGCAGTGGGTGTCCTTAGCCAGTTCATGCACAATCCTTGGACAACTCACTTTGAAGTTGTAGAGAGGGTCCTTAGATACCTCAAGAAGTTTCCCGGAGCTGGTTTGTTGTTCCAAAAACATGGACATTTAAAGGTGGAAGTATAAACTGTTATTGATTGGGCAGGGGCAGTTGATGACCGAAAGTCTACCAGTGGGTAATGTGCCTTTGTAGGAGGAAATTTGGTTACATGGAGAAGTAAGAAGCAAAGTGTGGTGGCTAGATCCAGTGCTGAAGCAGAATACAGAGTCATGTCTCATGGGGTTGCTGAAATCATGTGGATAAGAAACCTGTTAGGTGAACTGGGTTTTGCAATTAGTAACCCTACGTCACTCTATTGCGATAATAAAGTTGCTATCAACATTGCAACTAATCTAGTCCTCCATGATAGGACAAAGCACATTGAAGTGGACAAGCATTTTATTAGAGAGAAACTTGTGAATGGAGAAGTGTGCACTCCATATGTCAGCTCAGAATAACACTTTGCAGACATCTTCACCAAGGGTCCTCATCATGTGCGGCATAATGATTTGTGTGACAAGTTGGGCATGAATGACATCTATGCTCCAACTTGAGGGGGAGTGTTGAAATAGTTTATTTTATTTCTTGTTTTCTAGTCCTGTATTGGTAAGGTCTATTTGATTGATTAATGTCTTTTTTATTTTTCTGATTATTGTACTTCACTTACAAAGGGGCACAAGGGTCTTTCCCCTTTTATTTTAGTCGCCCTATATATACTAATAGAAGCTGGCGCCACCAGCATTGTTCCATTGCCAATCTCTTCTCTTCTCCCTTCTCTCTTCTTCTTCTCTTCTCTTTCTCTTATTTCTGGCCGGCCACACTGTCAAGGGAACTTAAGGATGGTGGTGTAAATCTTTGAAAAATGTCCAACCAGAAAATTAATTTTGATAAGAGTTCCTTGGTCGGAGTGAATATGGAGGAGAGGAAGATGATAGACAATGCACAAATCTTGGGTTATACGATTTCTCAGTGGCCTAGGACTCACTTGGGTTTACATTTGGGGGATAATCCAAGGAAGAGTAACTTTTGGAATCATGTGATTGAACACTTCACCAAGAGATTGGCCTCATGGGGGAGCAATTACTTGTCCCTAGGAGGAAGGATCACTTCAATCAAATCTACATTGATCAACTTACCTGTGTACTACTTGTCAGTGTTTGGGATACTAGTTGGGGTAAGTAGAAGCTTAGAGAAGTTGATGAGAGACTTTTTGTGGGAACCAGGAGAGGAGAAGAAGGAACACAGAGTAAATTGGGAAGTGGTGTTAGAAGTAAGAAATTTGGAAGGTTAGATCTTGGTAACATCCAAAAGAGGAACATGGCATTGTTGAGGAAATGGTTGTGGAGATTGCCATTGGGTACAGATAAGTTGTGGGCAAAGGTGAATTATTATATTAACTATTAAAATGTATTGCTGTAATTAGATACATCAGCAAGCCCATGTGCAATAACAAACTGTATACTGGGTAATGCAAAAATGTTTAACAAAACTATAAGACAATATTTCCAACTACATAAAAAATTCTAATTGAAACAGACTAGCAGTATCACCCAATAATAAGTTATACCATTTATTTTGAAGATAAATAAAGAAAAAATACTACTAGAAATAAAATGAAGATATGATTACAATAGGTGATAAGGATCACCCCAAACAAAAAAAACAATAATAATAAATAAAAAATAAAAAACTAACCACCCCAAATTTAATAAAAAAATCTTCAAAGTCCCCTTACCAACTATGGAAACCAAAACAAAATCATTTCAGGCCTTCATCAGTTGGATACAAGATCTTTTTTTTCTCTTCATAGCTCTTTTTGTCTTCTTAACCCTCTTGTTAATTCCAACTCCAAATAAGCCTCCCCTCAAACTTGCAAAAACCTTCGAAACTGGCAGAATTCAGTAATTTTTTGTTGTTCTAAAACTGCATTTATTCTTTCAAGCTCTAAAACTGCACCCTTCTCAAAAACCTGCTATGCTGTCAAAACCATACCCTTCTCCTCGTCTACAACTGTAACCTATCATTAGCAATCGCAATATCCTTCTCGCTATTCTTCAAAAGTCCACCAAAATTTTCTTCCACTTCCTTAAAGGCTTTCCTTGCAAATTCCTCTCCTCCCAAGAAAAAAAGGCCTAGATTTTTAGTCACCTCCACCTCTATGTTAATAACCATTTCCAGATCAGCTTTCTTCTCAACTTCATGTGTTTCATCCAGCATAATCACATCTTCCTCTTCATTTTCAACTTCCAAATCTTCATCGAGAGGTTTCATTCTATAGGTCCTTTTTCTTTGATTGACCTTAGTTCCTTTAACCCAAACTTTTCCATTTCATCCTTTCTATTCCATTATTAGACCCCTCCTTTTCTTGCTTCTGCCCTGATCTGCCCTCATCATTGCTTACTTTCTTCCTCAAAACCTTCTCCACCCCTTCCTTTTCCTTTCATTCCAATCTTGCCATAGTGTTTTCCTTTTCACCAGTAAAAATCACATGAGAATCTCTTCTATTTTCTTCACCTTCTTGTTGTAATCCATTGTCACCAGGAGAAACCTGTGTCGCACCCAACACCTCAGCTGCTAGTCCCTCGTTCCTTCCTGCTTCAACCCCCTAAATATCAACTGACATGAGCCTGCATGCTAAAATCCCCAAATCCTCCCACAGATGTCTAATTGAAGAGGAAGATGATGGACCAGAAGAAGCATCTATCAATGCCCCTCCCAAATCACCCACTTGATTACTTAAAAGCCCATGCTGCTCCTTTATATTTGATGGCTTACATGCAGCTGACCCATAATCTTTATCCAGCTCAACAACTATGGGCTTCACCGCAATAGACCCAACTAACTCCATTGAAAATCCTCCCATGTGACCACATAAGCCATCACGTGGAGTGACTAGATCCAGATCAAACACCCGATTGGATCCATCAACCCAACCCACCTCCAATTCCTCTCCTTGTCTCTTAGACTTCTCGTTTGACCCTCGAACCTCTTGCACATGCTCAGGAGCATTAAATTCCATTTTTTCACTGCACACTTGAACAAATTATTGGGTTTTTAACCCAATGTCTTCAATTCTTCTCAAGAAACCTTCCCCTCCCAACTAATTGTTTGTTCCCACCTCATCTCTTTTTTCACATGTGTCATCCACCATGCCCCATCGGCATAATCTTCAAACTTTCTTCCACAACACCAAAGTGTTGCTTCAGCTTCTATTGCCACCCACTCTTTCCTCCAAAAAACTTCAAGAAACAAATCAATAGATTGAGGAATGGCCTCCGGATTTAAACCTGTAATTTTTGTTGCATGACACATTCAAAGCAGCCAAAACTCCCCTGCAAGAAGTCCAGTGACTTAAAAGGCGTGCCTCAGGTGCGCCTAGGCGCACAGGCAAGGCACATTTCAGGGTATGCGCCTCACCTAGGTCCTAGGTGCAGCCCTTTCAAAAGGTGCACGCCTGGTGTGCCTAATGCACCTTGCACCTCAGCTCAGGCATGCACCTTTTAAAAATTTGGTAATGTTGTTCATCCTAATAAAATGTCTTCTTAAAAAGCAATTAAAACTATAAAATCATTTATGTTTTGTGTGGAAACTAAGAATTTAAGACCTAACGTGGACTTGTTTGGGCTTGCCTCGAGAGGTGTGGCACAAAGGCGGCTTGTAAAATCAAGAATGTATTATGTTTTACATTACATTAGCTACTTGAAGTAATGCAATTGAGCAAAAAATAATGATTAGAGGTTTTACATGCTTGAAAATGTTTGATATGTTTGATTTTATTTTAAATTCTCATTTGAATATGTTTTACATCTTATGTTTATGTATTTTAATTTTAGATAATATGTTTTTTAAAACATTATTTTAAAATTTAAGTTTACATTTTTTATTAATATTATGTTTAATATTTATTGATTTTTTTTTGGCTTTTTTTTTAATTTTCTGACATTTTTTAATTTTTTAGCATTTTTTTTGTATTTTTGTGCCTTGCTTTGAAAAGGCGTGCATCTCGCCTTGCACCTCAAGCACAAATTGACCCCTACACCTTTTTTGCGCCTTACGCTTTTAAAACATTGAAGAAGTCACAATCTTGTCCAAAACTGATCGGTCCAAAGACTGAAAGGGAGTCCTAGAATCTTCAACAACAAGGTTCCATCCATTTGGTTTTGTGAATTGCAAGATGGGGTCCAATTTTCCACCATAACAAGACCTTCCTTGGATTCAAAGGAGCACAAACTGGGTTGGGTCTTACCAGCATCCAAGATTGTTTTGTTCATTTCAAAAGGTATGAGGATAGTAGTCTCTTTCAAGTCCAACTTGCTTGCCACCACATCCAGAATTGGTTGCCAATCTTTAACATCTTCCTTGCTTGAGACCATGGTTTAAAGTATTGAAACACCCGATACGCACGAATAGGCATATTGAGTGTTTCGATACTTCATAACTTTTTTTAGTTTTTTTTTCAAAATTATTTCAGGGGTCACTTTTAGGCATGCCTACCCCCCTGAAAGTGGCCAAATCAGAGATTTAAAAGGCGCGCCTAGGCACACAGGTGAGGCTCATTTTAGGGTTCTCGCCTCAATTTGAACATAGCAGCTAGGCCAGGGGCTCCGCCCCCAGACCCCCATGCCACACCCCCCAAGGCAAGCCCAAACAAGTCCACATTAGGTCTTAAATTCTTAGTTTTCACACAAAAAATGATGACTTTATAGTTTTAACTGCTTTTTAACAAGATATTTTATTAGAATGAATGAATGAACAACATTACCAAATTGGGGGTTCTTGGAGCTTCGGTGTGCGAGTGAAGCAAGCGAACCGAAGTGGACTAGTTTGGGTTTGCCTTGAGGGGTGTAGCACAAAGGTGGCTCATTCATTCATTCTAATAAAATATCTTGTTAAAAAGCAGTTAAAACTATAAAATCATCATTTTTGTGTGAGAACTAAGAATTTAAGACCTAATGTGGACTTGTTTGGGCTTGCCTTGAGGGGCATGGCACAAAGGCAGCTCGTAGAATCAAGAATGTAATAAGTTCTACATTACATTAGCTACTTGAAGTAATGCAATTGAGTGAAAAAGGAGATTAGAGATTTTGCATGCTTGAAAATGTTTTATATGTTTGGTTTTATATTTAAATTCTCATTTGGATATGCTTTACATCTTATGTTTATGTATTTTAATTTTAGGTAATAGGTTTTTTAAAACATTTATTTTAAAATTTAAGTTTATATTTTTTTTATTAATTTTTTTTTGGCTTTTTTTTTTAATTTGCTAACATTGTTTTTATTTTTTAGCTTTTTTTTGTATTTTTGCACCTTGCATCAAAAAAGCGCGCACCTCGCCTTGCGCCTCAGGCACAAATTGACCCCTGCGCCTTTTTTGCACCTTGCGCTTTTAAAACACTAGGCCAATTTCCAAAATACCCCTTATTTGGGGTTTCAGCGAGCTATCGATACAATACGATACACATGATGCGAGGCGTATAGTATTGAAATTTTGAACCTTGGATGAGACTACCATTTTTTCTCCCACTCCTTCCCTCCATTCACAATCAACTTGGAATCCATCACAAAGCTGACTAATGGAAACTCCAACTCCTTCCTTTTTGTTTGAGTTCTCCATCGGATGCCATGACTACCTCCTCTCTACCGCCGGTATCCTACTTAGTTTGCTTTTTCTCTAACGCCTTCTCTTTCCTTGAGAGAAAGTCCGTAACAATTTTGCTATGATTTTCCACCCATCTCTATTTCTACCTTTGGGAAATAGGTTATCTATCGTCGACCATTTCCATATTGTTCTAATAACATCAAGAACCAACCTTTCAAGTTTTTCCTCTGCTCCTTCCACCCATCTCTATTTCTACCTTGTGTTTTCACCAAAAAGACTACTCCATCTACAAAACCCTTCAACCAACTTGTTGCTTCATTAACAAGGAACTCATTTGCTCTCCTTCCTTCTCTAACCTTAAAGGATTCTTTGCCTCCAAATCTAGTCTCCTCAAGCAGAAACATCTTTGCCTCGACCCACACTGCTTTCCTCCATTTACTATATAATGCTAATACTTGCCTTGGCATCATGTCAAGATGACCACCCCAAAACTTTAGTCCATTTATTTTCCTCTCTCCACTACCTCCTCTCTCTTTCCTCTTGCATGTGCAAATGTACATGTCACTCAACCACTAATCATAAGGTGTGGATAAGCTTAAATCGAACCAAATCATGAATCATATTATAAATCCTAAGAGCAGTTCCATCTTTTAAAATATTAAATATAACTAAGTTTGACTTTAAAGAGATTTAATCCACATACAGTTGTTCTTTAATCAAACTATAATGAAAAATAAACCCAAGAAGGTCCTTAAATATTCTTAAATTACCCAAATATGTCTTATATTTGTAAGGATTTTAAATCAATGGTCCCTTAGACAATCTTAAAAAGTAAAGAAATTAAAAAAGTACAAACTTAGGTTCTAATCCAATTGTTTCATATTGTGTGAATGGTAAATGGTAAATTGTAAGATTCACAAAATAAATAAGAAGATTCAAACAATGATTGCAGGATTTTTCAAAAAAAAAATTGATTTAATGATATAATTTGAATGGAAACCCTTGAAATTTATGACTTGAATCATGAAGCATAATGTAAATCATGAGATTTTAACAACATTAGAAATAAAACCCAGAGACCATGTTGTTGATTAATAACATCAAAAACTGACTTAGAAACAAGGTCATGCCAATAATAGAGAAATGCTATCTGGAGTTCAATGGTGACTAGCACAACGATTTTAAATATCAAAATTGATAGAGAAATTGATGCTGTAATAACATACTTCGCCTGCTTTAACAGTGATGATATGCGGAGTAAAAGCAATTCCAGGAGCCCCTATCACATAATAAACTCATAAACAATCTATCTTATGAAAATAATATATATATGCACAACGATAAATCAATAAATGAATCCAAAATGAAAACACAACTTACCCAGAGCATCCATCTGTTGCTTCTTTCCTGAACCTGGAGGGCGCCCTCTGTTCTTCTTATATGGTGGTTCAGCAGATGACGGTGTAGTCGACTGTGCCGGAGCCACTGAAGACAGAGGGGCTAATGCCAATGCCATTATGCTACCGTCAGGTCCATATTTCCTCGGTCTTCCTCTTTTCTTCTTCATTGGCTCACCCATGTTAAACCCACATGGTCTCAGACTCTCTGAAGACCCATCGGTATGATACAGCAAGCTTGAAGAATCTGAAGGTCTTGAAACAGAATTCATCACCGAATTGAAAGGAAGACGCACGTTCTGCATCAACCCTGCAGAGTTGGGACTGAGCATCGAACCATTAGGTATGCTCAACCCATATGGATTGGGACCCACTATCATACCATGAGTTTCAGATGAAGCTAATCTTGTAGCTTCCCGGGCATCCATTCACAGAATTCAAATAAAACTAGCAAGAGAAAGATATAAAACTTCTAATTTACTTGTGATCTTTCACATCAACCAAACTGTCGACAAACCTATTCAAATGCATCAAATATATTAGAAAAAATACGCATTGTTTTTTCTTTTTTTTTTCCTGATCGAAATCTATTCAAAAAAATAAAAATAAAAATAAAAAACGAAGAAAAATTAAAGTGAAGTAAATGAGAAAATGGCGAAAAAAAAAACCAGTAAGAAAATAACGGAGGAAAAAGATAAAGAAATGGCACCTGATCAGGTGGTGTGTGAAATGTTGAAGAGATTTTTAGGGTTTAAAGCAGGAGAGACGTCTTCGATTTGGGGTTTAAACGAGTTTCTCGCCTTTCTTCTTTTGGCCACCGACCATTACCTTCCCTGGATGGAAAAAACGTGCGGGATATGGTAATTATGATTTTATTTCAATCTACATAAATAAAATTATATTTTATGCTTTTTTATCCCTTTGCATTTTTTTCTTGTGTGAATTGCTTTCAAAGCCTTTTTGTTTTCTATACAAACACTTCACGTCATTTCATATTTTTTATTTTGCTTTTCTATTGATATTTGATGGATAAATGATTTTTTTCATGTTAATACAAGTATATATAAATACATATTTACTTTTTTATTAAATATAATATAATAGCAATATAAGGTTCAACTTTATTTTCCTGGTTTTGTTTTGTTATTGTTGTCGTTTAGGTGGTTTTACTTTCCCTCCTCAATTGAAAGTTCAAATGTCAAGAATGGTCACGTGCTAGGAATTGGAGCTGGTAAAAAGTACACATTAAAGTGGTGTTTGGCATTGTTGCTTTTAGTGTGATTGTTTTTGTTTCAGTGTCCTCAAATTTGACTGCAAGCTGGGCTAACTTCTTCGTAAGAGTAGATAACCAGTTCAAACCATATGATGACACTACAATCATTAGAACAGGAACAGCTAATCTCCTCCCATATGTTATTAATCTACCAGAGAGACTCAAGGGTGCAATTTGGATTGGGTTTGCATTCTACATTTCTTTGGGCTTTGGGCTTGGGTCTTTGGACCGGGACCACTCAAATTTTGACAAAAGCCCAATCTGAGCTCTCACAAATTGCACCATCCACCCGTATGAACAGTAGGGAGGAGGATCATGGGCCAGGTTTCTACAAGGTAATAAGAACATCTTGGTCTGCCTGGAGTTGATAAATGATAACATCTGTCCAGGCCCAGGCCCCGGCCCGGCAAAAAAAATTATATTTTAATACAATATAAACTAGCCTTGGCTTGGGAAATAAACTTCTGCCTGAGGTAGGAAATTTCTGGGATGGATGTCGTGAAAAGTGCGGGGTCAAGTAAAAATAATCATTCTTGAGGAGTTGGGGTGGAGGGAGAAGAGAGAAAGGTTGGGGGAAGGAGAAGGAGATGATAATAGCAGCAGTTGATGGTGATAGTAGAACTAGTTGTGGCGGTGGTGCTTTGACAGTTATAGCAGGGCCACTGATGATTCGATAATAATAATAATTGCCGCTAGGGCACTTTGTAATATGTTTGGTTCAGTTGATTTTTATATTTATCAAATAAATATTAAAGAACAGAAATGCTTGGAGTTATATTAGGGCATTTAGGGGTACAAGATGGATTGGTCCAAAGTTAACAATTTTACATCGTTTCAGTTTGGGCCATCAAAATTTTCACAAAATCTCAACCCTAATACGCAAAAGTTGTACCCCTAATTTATGTGAATGAGCTGTTGGAAGAAGTTTCAAATTCTGGTTTCTCCTAACAGCCCAATGTTGACTTGTTGCATTGTAAGCTGGGGCCGCTTTATCGGTGTTACTTGAAACGTCAAATCAAATAACAAAAAACATTTAAAATGACGTTTTTTGATAAAGTGTTTATCTGACAAACACCCCTCCAATAAACACCCATAGAATCAAACACATACATTAATTCCAAGTGCCCATTTGGGGGTTTTCTATATGTTTCTTTGCTTTTCTTGGTAAAAGTTTGGAAAGGCTAGATTGCAGCAGTTTCTAGCTTAGCTTTCTAAGGTGGGCCTTGCATAGACACCCTTAAGTCATGATTGGTGAAAATTTGAAGTCCAGACTAGACATTTGAAGGATTTTCTGCTTTAGTCTCTTTGAGTAGCTTATCACTTATCAACAACTCAACCAATTTAATTTGTTGAATCTTTAGCTCAATCCTCCCAAACAGACACCAAATTACCAACAGCAAATTAAAGATGATCTATGGTGATGGTGGGAGTAGCAATGGTGGGTCAATAGTGGTGATTGATTGGCAATAGCAAGTAGGGGTGCTAAGCAACAATTGAATAATTGAACCAAACCAAGAAAACAAAACTAAAAATTCTAATTAATTGAACCGAATTGTTTGGTGTTTTGTAAAAATCGGTGGTACCAGTTCGATTTTTAGTTAACTTAAAAAGAAAACGATGGTTAATTGAACCGGTCGATATATATATATATAATAATCTATATGTTAAATATGTTTAAATAAATTATATATTATATATTTTTAGTATTTAAATTATATATTTATATATTTTTAAGTGAAACTTCACTTACCCCCACCTAACAAATTCTAACTTCACGATATAGTCAAGGAATAGTGGCAACAAAATTGATGCCAATACAAGGAAGGGGGTGGGTTTAGTTGGGGTATTGGAAGTTGAATTGTTGTAGGTGTATAGTGGAATTAAAACTTTTGATGTGGGTTTCAATGAGGTTTTTGAAAATAAAAAAAAAAAAAAAACGAAAAACTAAAGAACCATACCAATAAAAAGACTGAACCAATCAACCAATTAACCGATTGGTTCCATTTTGGTTTCAATTCTTTTTTTTTTTCAAAAATGGATGGTACTGGTTCAGTTTAAAATGAGCACTCCTAGTAGCAATAGTGGTGGGTCAATGTGACAACTTATGTTGTGCACATTGTT
This sequence comes from Nelumbo lutea, assembly GCF_056320005.1. Taxonomy (NCBI): domain Eukaryota; kingdom Viridiplantae; phylum Streptophyta; class Magnoliopsida; order Proteales; family Nelumbonaceae; genus Nelumbo; species Nelumbo lutea. The sequence continues at coordinate 35,216,239 of NC_142689.1, read as the reverse complement.
TGCTTGCTTAAGAAGAGGGAAGTTATATATGACTTGTGTCTTGGTTTTGAATTATGAATTGTGGTTTGTGTTTGTGCACAGATTGAATGATTCATTGATTTAGGGGGTGTTCTATAGTGTGGTTAGAAAATTGGGTGGTGTATTCTCAAAACACACCACACCATGGTAGGATAGGTGTTCTTACGGTTGTCAAAATTTGGTAGCCTAAAGTCTAAATCACACGACATCTACATAGGTGTTCTACAAGGCGTGGTGTGGTGTGGTTTAGGCTACACCCTGTATTTCGGTTCCATGTATTTCATATACACAATGTGAGGTGATTTATGCCATTGATCAAGAGTAATATTTTTTGGCATTTTTAAGCAAAATGAAAATCAATAATATGAATCAATTTAACATGTGATAAAAAATTAATAGTAATATAATTAAAAAGTTTAAAAAATAAAAAAAAAATTAAATTTTAAATTTTAAAAATTTTTAAAAGTTAAAAGTTAATATTAATACACCACTAATAATAAAAATTAAAAAATAAATAATACTAATAATAAATTTAAAAAATTAATATTAAACAAAAAATTAAAAGTATGGTAAATTACAAAGACCCCCCATACTATGGGGTCTGTGACAAAGACCCCCTACACTATGGCCATGAGACAAAGACCCCCTTCCCAGATAACTCGGCTAACAGAAGGTGTCATTTGATGAAAATACCCTCCGCAAGTTGAGTTAACATTTTCAAAATGACGAAAATCGACACCCACCCATTATTTACTATTTTCAAATAGATTTCACATTTGTCCTAAACACTACTTGAAACCTAGCCAAAAACCCTTGTGTAATCCATCCCAAATCATCTATGTTCGTTCTCCATCGAAGGTCGCACCAATACCACACTAAACGTAGAAGAAAGCGATTATCATCATCGTCGAAGAAGAATATCTTGTCGTCGTCGCCAGAGAAGAAGGCCTCTTTTTGCCATTGCAGGGGGAGAGAAGCTTATTTTTTCACCATCTCTAGTCAAGTGAAGGTAACAATACAAAACAAAAGATAAAAATATCGTTTCGTATGAATATAGTGTTTCATTTTGAATCGAACATAGGATTCTTCGATTTTCCTCTATTATAGTTGTTTGTGCCTATTATTTACTTGAATTCTTCAATTTTGTCTAAAGTGGGTGTTTCATATTGGAGTACTCTTCTTGATGTTTGTGTTTAGGTCTCTCTACAACAATTGTTTATTGTCTTTGATTTAATGTGTTTAATGTGTTTTGTATTTGATTACCATTAACATTGTTTTATGTGAGTATAATAATGAATAGTTATGTGTTTGACCTTGTCTTACTATACTTGATCCCAACAAAATAATGTTTTGGTTCACAATTTTTTAGTGGTTGCTTTTGGCATATATTTATTAACCTTGGGTATATTTTGTATCGCAATAAAATCAATTGTAGAGAGGGATACATGGCTTTAGGTATACCACTCATTTATTGTTACCTTTGGGTATTTAATAGGTCTTTGTTGTTGGAACTTGTGAGTCAATGGTCTATTAAAGGTCTTCAGATATCCATTTTATTACCATTCTTGTCTCTTCGTCCATGTCAACATGAGAGCTAGAGGTTATGTCCCTTTTTCAAAGAAGAAAAAGTAGGGATGTTTTGTCCCTTTTATGTTCTCTTTTTAGAACAAGAATCTAGGGGAAGGGTCTACACCCCATTTTTCATCTTGCCTTTTTTTGCTAATTTGTTGAGTACTTAATTATATTTTGTTTCCCTTAACTTATACAACATCTTCTTGGTGGGGTTTAGAAAAATAGCTTGTCGAACCCCCTACAAGGAGACATATTCACAACATTTAAGTGTGGGAAAATGGGGCCAAGAGTAGAGCATTACAAACTTTGTTTATGCTTTCTAAGAAGTTAAAACCACTCAAAAAAGTAATTTAAAAATCAAGATTCAAAATTTATGGAAAAAAATTAAAACTTTTGTTGTATATAAAGTTCTTTGCGAGCAGTTAAAACAAAAGCACCAAAAAAGTGATAATTCCTAATGAAACATCTAGGCACTAATGTCAGGAGAACCTACATGTTTATTTCAATGTTATCTTTGTTCAACATTCTTTTTATTGATCCTACACATCTTTAATTCTTGATTTGTTCCTTTGAAATTAGTGCATAGTTTATTTTCTTTTCTTTTTTTACTTCAATTATGAACTATTTCAGTTACATAAAGGGAAATAACATAGTTATCTTGGCCCATTAAGTGCCAAGTGTTCCTCTATCACAGATTGTATTAATGAATTGCATCTAGGTGACTATCCAAATCCTTATTATGAATTTGGTAGCAACATGACAACCTTGTGCTTTTAGCAACTGAAGTACATAATTATGTTAGCTACCAAGTTGGCTAAATTATACACTAGAATTGAAATTGGATTTATTGGAATTAAAGCATGAAAGCTTAATAACAATATTAATTTTCTTTCGTATTTGATAGATACAAAGTAATCTAAATACTATTGCAAATGCTTACGGAATGTAAAAAATCATAATAGTTTATGACAAAAAATTTCAAGATTAAGGCATTTAATGTATGAATTACAAAGTTCAACAGATTTTGGAGTTGAGCATTACAAACTTTGTTCATGCTTTCTAAGCAGTTCAAATTTCTTAAATTCAAATGTCAAGATTCAAAATTTATGGAATAAAAAATTCAAAATGTTGCTACATGTGAAGTTATTTGTGGGGGAAAACGGGGCACTCCAAGCCCTACTTATTCTTATTGGCCTCTTGCCTTGTAAAAACTTGGTAAAATACATAAACTAATTAAAAGAACTAATTGTAAAAAAAATGAAAATGAGGACTTGTTGAGGGGAGAAGTTATGGTCACTAATAATTATTTTAAATTTCCACCATAGTTATAATGAATTTTGGCTCATTTTTACAATTGTGATGGTTATTATATTGATTTTTTGCTTCTTATGACAAGTTTGGATAAACTATATATAACTTGTGTGTTTTGGCCCTTGATCTGTTTCAATCCTTCTTGAGCTGAACTAAAGAAGGGGGAAACTAAAACATAGAGGGGGGAGGGGGATGTGTTTCAGCCATTGATGTGTTACAAAGTCTAAATTTAGATTGTTTGATGAATGATAGAGAAATTTGGTTATATTTGTCAAATTATTTCTTATTTACTTGGAATGTAAATCAACATTATATTGTTTATGGTTTTATCACTAATGTTTGTGTACATGTTTTTTTGCACAGATGTCAAGTAATATATCCAGTATGAACATACACCATGGTGGTTACTTTCTGAACCTACCATCAATGATATACACTTGCGGTGATGTCTTTGTTAAACATAACGTTGATGTTAACCTATGATCATTCATTGAGATACAATTATTGGTGAAAAATCTTGGTTATAATTCGATTGGTGAGATATGTTACAGGAGGCCAAATGCAAATATAGATGATGGGTTGGTAAGACTAAAATGTGATGGAGATATATTAGGGATGTGTAGGGTCCATAAGGATTATAAACACATTCATATATATGTGACAGGGTGTAAAAAGAGCTTATGTGGGGTTATCACAGGTAGTAGTGTCACAAATATGTCTTTCACGGGTTGGTTCATCTGGTGCTGAGCCACCATCACCACCATCCAGTTTAGCTAATAATGTGAGTGAGGTTGATTTTGATGCTAATGTTGTCTACTTTGGGTTTGAATATGTGTCTGATAGAGAGGGTGATCCTGATTTTGAATTAAAATGTGGGGTGGAAAAAGAATTAAAAACTGAGTATAATGCTGATGATTGTTTTGAGGATGAGGCTAAGGATGGTGGGTTCAACATATTGTTTGATTATGAGCAGTTGGAGGAGTTGGAGAGTTTATATAGTTCTAATGACAAGGAAGGACCTCGATTTGATGCTTTTGCTGAGAGGCAAATGGAGAATCCACAGTTGGCTGTGGGTATGATATTCTCCAGTCTTGTAACCTTCTAGAAGGCCTTAGTCAACTATGCAATCATGGGTGAGTTTGATTTCAAATATGTGAATATTGAGAGTACTAAAGCGACAATTGTTTGCAAAAAAGAAAAGTATGATTAATGCGTGCATGCATCTTGGTTGTAGAGTAAAGAGACCTTCCAAATCAAATCTTTTAGCAGTAAAGACACCTTGAACTTGTGTATTCAAATACAAAAATTACACATACATGATTGGAAAATAAGTACAAAGAAAAATTCAATGATGATCCTGATTGGACAATGGATTATTAACATAGCCAATTTGGCATATGGATTTTGTATCAACAATGGTTAAGATGAAGGACATAATCATCTTTGACATTTTCTTAGCAACTTTATATTAATCAATCAAATCAATTTGCATGGTTCGCAAAAAGAAAGGGAATTGAATGGAAGAGAGGTTCAGATTTGTGATAGCAAATAGTACAAGAGGCATTTAGAGTCAATTACCAATCATATAGATCATATGGGCTACTCTAAAGACATGTGAACCAATTATGGCCATCACTTATTTCTTAAATACCTAAAATCGCTGCACATAAAATTTTAATATAATAATGATTACGCCATCCAAGAGGCACTTGGAGTCCATTAGAAATTACAAAAAATATAGTAACTTATCTTTCAAAGGGTATACACTAACACCCTAACACCAACGATGTATGGTGATTAGCCCTCTCCAAAATGTAAACATGCAGAAAAACCCATTGCTTCATCTCTTTTCCTATGATACCCTACTTCGTAAACATAAACATTAAAACGAAGCCAAAAAGAACAATAACATTCAAGAGGCACATGATCCCAATTAACATCTGATCAGACTTACTCTCCAGAGTTTTCACCTGGTCATTCAGCTCAACTAGAAACTTCTCTAACTCCCTCACACGATATGCTTGGATCTTTGCACATATGTAAAGTCACATCTTTTGAGTGGTTAATGGAAACAACCAATTTGAAAAAGCCACAAGGCTTGACATTTGGTTGTTTTCCCTACACGGCAACTAGGAACAACTAGGAACAATGGCCATGTTGTGAAGAAAGTGACTTTCTATCATATCACTTACAACTTTGCTAGGGCATGTATAAAACAACTTCAGTGGGTTCAAATTCGTCTAAAAAAACCCTAATGACACTTCTTCTAACAATTACAAAACTTTGTCTCAAACATCAAATTAGTTGATGATTGCAAAGTAAAAGTTGAGTGTTCATTCATTTCTACAATAAATAATTTCTTTCATTAACATTATACTTCATTTTACTTAATGAGAAGTTGTGCAAAGAGCTGTGGGCAAGATATGTTCCTAGATGTCGGTGAATGAGGAATTTAAAAAGTAGAGTGTTTCTCTTTTGTTTTGTTCTCTCTTTCATTAACATTATACTTCATTTTACTTAATGAGAAGTTGTGCAAAGAGCTGTGGGCAAGATATGTTCTTAGATGTCGGTGAATGAGGAATTTAAAAAGTAGAGTGTTTCTCTTTTGTTTTGTTCTAACTTTTAAAGCATTGATGAATTTGTAATTTATTTTGGGCCCAGACAAAATTAATGGTATGGGCCTTGTTGTATATTTCTTTATATTTTGAATAAATTACTTTACATATTTTCATAAAAAAAAAAAAGAATTATGTGCATGTGCAATTCAAGAACAAATACAACATACTTAGGAGGTGCCACGAACACTACAACAAACTCATAAATCATACTGGGTTCATGGTGGATCCCATCACTAAGATTCCAGTTGCCAATAAAGATGTTTGGCAAAATTTTTACAAGGTTAGTGAAAAACAAAACCCAACATGGTTTAAAAGTTAATTGATGCAAATAATGACTATACATAAACACATGCAGACATACAACTAGGCAAAGAAATTCAAGACAAAAACATTGAAACTGGGATGACTTAAAATACATCTTTGAGGGGACAGAAGCAATTGGAAATAGGGAATAGTCAACCAATATGGATCTAGATCACACTACTGAGTTTGCGCAACCATCTAGTTTTGTACCAATAGTTGATCTCCATGACAGTGGAACCCCCTTCACTTTCAAGTCCCAACATCGTTGATCTTAACGAGGACATCCCAATGGAGACCACTGAACGTCATACAAGAGTCGGAGATCCTCCAACCACCATGAAGAAGGGGAAAATGTAGAACTTTTAGGAAATTGAGCGTGCCATTCATACTTGGGTGGAGACGAAAAAGATGAATAGAACAAGGTGTAAAGATGTACAAAAGGGAATTATGAAGAAAAATGGACAAAGATGAAAGGTTAAGGAGATAGAAGTAGAAAAGGAAATGAAAGAAATGACAAAAATACAACAATGCATGAACATTCTTAATGACATGTATGATGAATCACATTTCTCATCCTACTATTATTCAAGAAGATGGAACTTTTCCATGATGGAAAATGGAAGAAATATTTCATGACAATGAGATATGATCTTAGAAAACCTTGGCCTATTGCTTTCATGGGCAATGGACCACCAAGTTAGCATTGACATCTTTTATCATGCGCTGTTATTTTGGAACTAGTAGTTTGATTTTTTCAATTTTTTTTATATGCTTCCTATGTGGCTTTTTTGGAACACTTGTATGGATTATGTTATACAATGTTAGGTTCCGTTCTATGTTTTATTTTTTGGGCAACTATGTGAGAATTCTTACTCATGAATCCAATATTTTTTATCAACCATGTATGGACTATGTTAGGTTTCATTCTTATTTATAATAGCCATCATAGGGTATATACTTTCTACTACAGTGGAACATATCATCATGGTGACATATTAGCATAAGAGGTATGTAAATGGTGATGATTCATCATCAGATGATGATGACATGGTGATGATGGGTGTTGTACTACCCTTGGTGTTGGGTGCGTATAATATGTAAAAACCAAAGTGACCATGCAGGACATCAGCTCTAAGGGGATACACATACATATGGCATAAAATCCTAAATGACTTAGAAAATTTAGACAAATGCTATGAGTCATTTAGGATAGAATGACATGTGTTCAAGAATTTTTCAAATCTATATAGGTAAAGGATCATTTTTTCTTACGGTAAATTTCATAAACTACCCTCATCGTTTAGTTAATTGACTAAGTGTACCCTTACTGTTTGAAAATTAACTAACACAATCCCTACTATTTTTGACAATACTAATTCTACTCTTACCGTTAACATCCATTAACTAATATTGAAAATACCCTTCCCACCTCCATTCCTAAAAAACATTTTGACCTCTACAATTGACTAAACGTGAAAAGAAAACATTTTGACTAGTAAAACCATCAATCAAGTTCTCCCAACCAGAGATTTTAATGGTAAGAGTGATAATTAAAGATCCTAGATACCAAAATTAAAATAATAACAATATGGGTAAACCGATAAGAAAGGGGAACCTATGGTCAATCTGAATAAATCCCGGTACAACCAAAATCAACAATTTCAACTCGATCGAGCTTACAAGAAAAATACAGAGAAATAAGAAAGAGACAGGAGAGAGAATATGATGATACTATGGTAATTTTTCAGGATCCCACTTGTAGACGCCGATTTCTGCGATTACATTGAGCTGGATTTGGCATCAACACATTTTTCTCTTTAGAATAGAGGATCAATTCCTCATCGGTAGAGGTGGAATCGGAACCCAGGAGAATCAAAGGCCAAGCCTTTGCATCTCCAAAGTCATCAGAAGATAGCTAGAATATTTTGCTCTATTGCTGATAAAAGAACCGCCGCTCTTCTCTGCTCTTGTCCAAAACTGCAAAGGTCGGCACCCGGCTCTTCTCCCACATGCAGTCTTAATAGTACCTAAAGATCAGAATGTTGGCAGAAACTGCATCTCCAAGGTCAGCACCCAAGCCTTTGCATCTCCAAAGTCATAGCTGGAATATTTTGCTCTGTTGCCAATAAAAGAATCGTCACTCTTCTCCGCTCTTGTCCGAAACTACAGAGGTCAACACCCCGCTCTTCTCCCACGTGCAATCTTAACAATATCTGAAGATTAGAAAGTCGGTAGAAAATTGGAGAACCAAATGCAAGAAAGGCATTTATAGAACGATCAAAATTCCATACTCCTCAATTCCACTTCATGCTCTTCAGATTCTAGCTCTGGAGGTGGGTTTTCTTCTTCAGAAGCAGAGTCTGTTTACTGAGTTAGATCATTGCCATCATCTGGAGAGAGATTCAGATCTATAGTAGAAGCCTCCAAAAAACGAAGGCGATCATTTCATCAAAACTAAAACCAGAGAACTAAAGTTGCGATCTAAAGAAGGTGAAGCAACCGACTAATCCAGAGCACCCAAGCAAGCAACCCCTAGAAGATCCTATGTTATTTAACCCTTGAAAGACAGTAAGGCCAGCCGATCTATTTCATTTCCGCCAAGACCGGTGCTAGTACCAGAAGCAATAGCGGCAACGACAATGGGAATAAAAGAGGGAAAACCAGTGCTGGTACCAGAAGCGGCAATGACAACGACAATGGGAATAAAAGAGGGAAAAGAGAAGGGAGAGAATAAAAGAAACTGGAACTGCTGGAATCTTCGCCGTTGGAACCGCCACTACCAACCTTCATTGTTGGAACCTCCGGTGCCCAGTCGAAAACCCCAGAGTCCACTTCCAAATTATTTGTCTGTTAGAACTCCTCCAATAACTGCAAATTCAAAAGAGATGCAATTGTGGTAGTTTGGAGTCTGGTCTACCACTACAGTGGACCCATCTCTTGCCACATGTATGCCATTGTCTCCTCAGCCATCGTTTCCTTAGAGAATCCTCGTATTGGTGAAAAAGAAGGGGAGAAAGAGAGAAAGAGGGGGGAGAAAGGTGAAGGGTAAAATTGGGTTTTAAAAAATATATTAATGGACCTTAACAAAATATTAATGGACCTTAACGATAAGGGTAAAATTAGTCAATTGTCAGAGACAATAGGGATAGCATTAGTCAATTTTCAAACAGTAAGGGTACACTTAGTCAATTAGCAAAGCCATAAGGGTAGTTTAGAAAATTTACCCTTTTTCTTATAACAATAAGCTAGAATGATAGAAACTACTTGATGGCGGAGCATTTCCAACATTCTTCTTGGACAATTAATACACACTTCAAGAAGGTTGCTATGGCAATATGTTGAGTAGGGAGAGAAATAGCGACTTCGCCTTCCTTCGATCAGGTTTCAACATATATTAGGGAGTTAGATAGATTTGACCCAATGTTCAAGGTAATTGCAAAACTAATCACACTATTGTTTTGTTATCGTTTACGATTCCCTACTGAGTTGTTTTATACCATTAAGATTGCATTGGTGTTATGGATATCACACATGTTTCTGCTAATGTGTCATAAGGTGAGCAAATACCTTATAGGGGCAGGGAGAAGGTTTGCACATCGAATGTCTTAGCAATATGCGACTTTGATATGCTTTTCACCTTTGTATACACGAGCTGGGAAGGATCTATACATGGCTCTAGGATACTTTCAGACAATGTTTTCAACCTGTCGTTGACCCGACTGGTCAAACCATTCAAATTATTAGCCAACCAAGATTCTGGGTATAGTTCAATCAAGACCCGTGAAACGATCAAAACCGTTGACTTGGTAGAGAACTGTTCAACCCGGCCGGTTTGACTATTGACCCGTTTGACCCGGTGACCAGGTTGCAGGTTGCACACTCAATGCATACAAAACTTTTAGAGGCTATAACTTTGCACTCCAATGTCCGATTGGAGTGGTTTTTTATTTTTGGTAACTTTTCGAGATCTATGCGTCCCAAGGGGCCGTTGGCGCCTCACCCCTCTGTTTTTGAGAAAACCCCTTTTTTGGCCTCAAATTTCAATATTTTTATAAATAAAAAAAATAAAACTAAATTAAATATAAAATAAATACATATGACATATTTATACATTATTTATTGCTAAAATATATATTTATACACATATATATGTATGTATATGTATATCTACTTTATATATATATATATTAAGTATAATATATGTGATGATGTGGCACGATTTGAACCGTTCGACCCGACCGGTCGAACCGGTGACCCACGACCCAAAGGCAAAAACGATTCAGCCTTTGGGTTAGTTTTTAAAACATTTCTTTCAGAAGCCATGACCAGATCGAATCCAATACCTCCTCCAGGTAATTCAAAATAAAATTTTACATACATTACACATTTTATCCATTTTCCCCAAACTAACCATATATTGAAATGTAGGTAAATATTATCTTGTTGATGTTCCAATGCATCGGGATTCCTTATTCCATATGCTGGTGGTATCATGTTAGTGAGTTTCATAGACATAGTGGTAGGTTTAGATCCAAGGAGGATCTTTTTAACTACATTCAGTCTTCTTTGCACAATGTCATCGACGGTGCTTCGAGATATTGAAGGGAAATTTTCCAATGTTGAAAAACATGCCATGCTATAACTTGGACATTCAACCATACATTTTAGCGGCAAGTTTCATAACATACAACTTCATAAAGAGAGAAGCACGTGAAGATGCAAACATTAATCTTTGGGCCAACGAGGGCATGACATCAACTAATGATATTGATGGTTATGGAACTGGACAACATGTTGCCAATTCTTCTACCTCCAATACCGAGATGAGTGTTATTAGGGACAATATTACAAATGCATTATAGAAACAATATCAAAGGAATCATCAATGACTTAGCTAGTGTTTTATTTGTAGTTATTTAGTCATTATTAGTTGTTTGTGTGTCATTATTGACATTTATGATAATTTGCAATCGAATGTACTTTTTATTTTATATTTATTCAACTGGATATTATTGGATTTGTACGTGGTGTAGCTAATGTTATATCTATCTCGTACAAACTTTCTTGTTGCTTTGGTTAGAATATGGTTTTGATGTTTTTATGCTTATTAACATTGCATGTTGTAGATATAAATGACTGAAGAGATTTGCTTATAATTCTCGTGTGGAAGTGGCTTATGATGCTACATATGGTAAGAACTTAAACAAATTATAAGAGATGGTTTCTTTGTTGTCCAATCCGAGAAAACCATATAGGGTCATTCATTTGCGTGGACGAATACCTTGGGGCCCATCCAAAATCACTTAGGAATAGTACTAATCGCCACAGTTCATCCACATCATAAACCCATTCCAACAATAAATACATTGCAGTTGTTGCTTGTGGTTATAACATCATATGTATGATATTATTGATGTGGCTTGTGATAATTATGTTGATGTTGAAGATCTTCAAGTGATGTCTCTCTAGCTATATGTCAATTCACTTTGTTAAATACTTGAATGAACCAAGGCCTAGTGCTATGTTTTTATGTATATATAACTTGTATGAACATGTGACAAGATACTTTTGTTGCAATTTTCTTCAATTTTCTGCAACTCCATATTAATTTATGCATTTTCCTATTGTAAATTTTCCTTAGTTCTAAACTTTTTTGTATTTTCTTCAGTTTATTTTTTTTTTCTGATTTTTTTTGTATTTCCAGCAACTCTCATCCAATCTCATCCATTTTCTACACTTCATACTTTTCTACAACTTTTTTCCCTTGATTTTATGCTATTTTTAATTTTATACATTTTATGCAAATAACAAATGATTGTCTTCATTTTTTTCCTTCAAATCCATGCAACCTCTATTAATTCTTGTTCAATTTTGTTTTTGCAAAATTCTGCTACTTTTAAATAATTACATTTTCAACGATTTACTCCATTTTTTCATTTGATTTTTTTTGCATTGTATTGTATGGTTTTTTATCTGTTTTTTTTTTTGCGATTTTCTTTTTTTGCAATATATTGTGGTTTTTCCATGCAATTTCATTCAAGTTTTTTATTTTCCTACTTTTTTATATATTTTTCCATTTGTCTAGAATTTTTCTATAATAATTTACGACTTTTTCTATATTAGTTTATTGTAATTTTATTAATCCATGCAACTTCTATTAATTCTTGTTCATTTTTTTTTCAAAAGTATACTATTTTTAAATTATTACATTTTTAGCAATTTACTCCAATTTTTTACATCATTTTTTTGCATTCTATTCCATGTCTTTTTATCTGTTTTTTTGTGAATTTATTTTTTTTTGCCGTATATTCTGGTTTTTCCATGCAATTTCATTCAGTTTTCTTATTTTCATACTTTGTTCTATCATTTTCCATTTGTCTAGAACTTTTCTATATTTTTCCAAGTAACTTTCTGATTTTTTGTCATTTTTCTCATAATTTTCTGAATTTCTTTTTTTTATAGTCTATTCAACAATTGGGACCGTAGGATGAAATGGGCTTTTCTTTCCACCATTGGATGTAAGATAGTAGATACATAGTAGAAGCACTGGATAATGTGTACCAAACGGATGTGGAGCACTGGTACCAAACAGAAGGTGGTGCTGTTGCCCTAGAAAACGTCCTACCTGACAGCAATATTTCCAAATAAAAAGAAAATGCACATTTTTCTCACAAAACAGTGCTTATAACTCACACATATGCAGATTCACAGCATTGATGCCAAACAACATACCTAATGAACAGCAAGTACTAGCATCAAACACCAAAACCTGGGCGGTGTTTGGTATCAAAGCCATTGTTGAAAGGCAACTACTTTTTATCTAAACCCATCCAACCAAATAAGAAACCGCTTGATATGCCTACATGGCAATTTCTTTTGAGAAAATGGCTCCAATACCAAACACCATCCTAATGATCACTATGGAACCAATTGCTATGGTGGATATGGTGACAACAGAACTAATTGGTGGAATAATTAAGTGGCAACACCATACATCGGTCACAATTTGATGGCTCCTTTGGACGAAGCAAGAGACCGCCAGACACCATGATCAACCTGCCACGTTAGGTTGGTTGCAGCGTGGAGATGGGGGAAGGGGGAGAGAGAGAGAGAGAGAGAGAGAGAGAGAGAGAGAAGGGAATGGGGAGATAGTCCATACTCCATACTATGTGAGAAATTTTGACATTTACAAATGTTAAGAACATAACATCAGTGTTTTCTGTTATCTTTCTAATAGAAGGAATGTAGATGCCATGGTGTCAGAAAACTAAGGGAGTTGTCTATCACAAATAAACTGCAGGGAGATTCAGAAATTTACCATTTTTGGGGGCAATCTTTAATTTCACTCTCCGAAGAAGGAAAAGAGACCCTACAATAAAGGCATTGTCATCACAGGATCACAGGATTCATGCCTGTCGCCTTCGGAAATCTTTGATGTATCATCGAATTATAAATGGCCCTCCAAGACAAATAGAAGTGTAATGTGAGATGGGTCGGGCTGGCAAGGCCCACTTTTGTAGGCCATCCTCACTGTCACCAGGCCATGCCACATCAGCACGTAGGCCTGGGCAGACCATGCCTGCCTGGCGTAGACCCCTGAAAAGGGAAGCCCAACACGGCTCACGACATGAACCCAAGCAGGCCCATGCCAAGCAATGCTGTGGGTGCCATAATTTATTTAAAAAATAATGAAAAGTTAAATAAATTAACAAGACAGACAAAAAAAGAACACAATTATTCTAAAAGATCTTTGGTATATACAATTGTTTATATCTATGAAATAATAAAATGTAATTAAAAAAATTACAATAAAATTAAAATAAAATAGTATAATAAAATTGAATAGCGAGGGGGAGCCGTGTCGTGATGTGCCGTGATGGGCTGCGGGCCATGCCAGCACGATCCACTTTACCATGCTTTGCCGTGCTGCACACAAGCCTCAAAACCCAAGCCCGATACTGCCCAGGGGCAAGGGTTGGGCTGCAGCAGCACAGCGCCCACTTTACAGATCTAGCACTAAAGTATGGAGTCTTTCAGTGATTGGTTTTGTACGAAATCCAAAGTCATTTCAACCGACTTCCTGTATAACCGCTGCTTTCATTTATTGAGATAGAAATATAGAATTACTGGAAACAGTCATAAATTTAGAAAACAATTTCAAAAGACAAAAGGATTCATCTGCAAGAAACGCATGACTCCTTTCTCAAATGAATTTGACAGCAAAATATGCCAAATTGTCAAAACAATTCCACGCTGAGCTAGCAGAAAAACATTTTCTTCGTCCTATTCTACGAGGCTTTACATCACAAAGATTAATTAAACTTCCACTCCAAATTATCATATTGACACACAAGGACACAATTCCACTCCCGAAAAAAGACCAATGCCGTAATAATACAGGAAAACAGAGCACTACGCTACATCTTCAACGGGGTAACAAAAGTTCTTTCTCGAACCAACAATGCAAAACTATGCCAAATTCATCTTACTATTTCACACGGTAGCAGATTGTTCCATCCCCCTCCAAAAAAAGAAAAATCTCTCCAGAATCCAGATGAATGTTGTGTAGAAGGAAGAGCCTTACATCTCTAGCATCTAATTTCGTAAGAGCCAGCTTTTGTTATATAACGAACCCACTCAACAGTATTATATCCACTCTTCTCCCATACCTACAGAAGGTTAATGGCGTTAAACTGTATCAATATGTTGGCAAATAACCAAACATGACAGAGTTTAATATATATACCTTGAGAAATCTAACCCGCAAACCTGATGCTGTAAACATTGGAACCTGCAACAAGGATCAATGGAATCAACTATTTTCATGTTCATGACAACATATTACTGAAAAAAGAAATACAATTTTATCTTCAAGTTTCCCATTTTTATTATCCTAACATAACTCCATCTTTATTTACAAGAAAAGCAAAGCAGATAACCCTAATTTTAATGTCTGGGTAAGTTGAATTTCCTGATGCAGAGTTGCTGAAACCACCAATTTGTTTTAATTGAGATCCTGCCACCCTAATGTTTGAATAAAACAGCACCAATATAATAAAAGAACATCGCTGTACTAACTTGATCAAGTTGCCTTGTTGCTCAAAACTCTAGATTCCTTTTGTTTGGACTTTTCTAAACCTGATGCTAAAATCTGGACTCCCAATTCTCCTTTTTTTTGTGCCTCTTTTTTCTCTCAGTTGTGCTCAGTCCCTAACCCTCAGCCTTTCTTTTGGAAGGAAGTCTAGTCTAAGCCCGTTCCTCCTAAGGTAGGAGCCAGTTGTTAGGAAGCCTCTGTTGGGAAATTAAACATTTAGGAGCTGTTACCATCTTCTAATATCTTGCCCTTTTGTTGTGAATCTTTGGGAAAAAAAAAATTGATCTTTTTGGGTGTAG
This sequence comes from Nelumbo lutea, assembly GCF_056320005.1. Classification (NCBI taxonomy): domain Eukaryota; kingdom Viridiplantae; phylum Streptophyta; class Magnoliopsida; order Proteales; family Nelumbonaceae; genus Nelumbo; species Nelumbo lutea. Next base: position 35,201,024 of record NC_142689.1, on the reverse strand, counting down.
GTGGATGATGCCTCTACAAATCAGGAGGCTTTTTGACCCTACAACTTTCAGGTGGTCTAAGAGAAGAGAGAGAATATTATGGAAATGTGCTAGGGCTGCTTTAGTTTGGACAGTTTGGGAGGAAATAAATTCCAGGATTTTTAATGATAAAGAACAAAAGGGACATAGCTACTGTTTGGGAATGTCTCCTAATAAGGGCTATTAACTGGGCCAAATCTGTGGACTTATTCTCAACTTTCTCCTTTGAGGATATATGGAAAAACTGGGAATCTGTTGCAAACTCTTCTTTAATCAAGGACAAACCTGTAGTAGACAGGAAGCTCCCAGAAGAAGACTTTATAAAGCTCAACTTTGACGGAAGCAGCCTTGGCAACCCTGGACCTTCGGGTATTGGGGGAGCATTCAGGAATGCAGAGGTGCAAGCAGCTCTACAGGGAGGACAAATTGCTAAAGAGTTAACTTTAGGAAAGTTGATCATTGAAGGTGACTCTAAAATGGTAACTGGGTGGCTGAAAGAATCAGAGACAGTAGCTTGGTCTTTTAGAGGAAAAATGAGGAGATTCAGGTGGCTCACCTATAATCTCACTGTGAGAGTTCGGTGGGAGAGGAGGTTGGCAAATGGGCTGGCTGTCCTACTAGCTAAGCAAGAGGTGAACAGGGATCACTTATTCTGGGCTAAATTGTAATTTTACTTTGTATGTAATGCAGCAACTCGCACCTTCTGGGAGAACTCAGTTTTTGTAACCACTTGTCAGTGTACTTTATACTTTAAACTATATCTAAATAAAATTCATTATTCATCAAAAAACATCACTGTACTAACTAGGCTGTGGAGAATTTTGGAAGGGAAAAATGGAAGTAAAGATAATAAATAAATAAAAACCACATGAAGATTTGGCTGTTGTCCTTTCACTAATATGGTCATGGTATTTTAAATTAACAGTTCAGTTAGTCGTCCTTTATACTTTGATGGTGTACCATCTATAACAAACTATAAGATGATTATAGACTTGCCAAAATAGAACATAATAGGGAAAAGAAATAATATGGCACCTGGAATTCCATTTGAATTGGAGGCCTGGTCCAAGACCTTTTTTCTGTCATTGTGGAAATCAATTCAACCTCAGCACTCATCGTTGGTTCTGTTTGTCCAGGAAATTTTCTTATTCTACAAAGTTTCAAAAAATTCCAAGGAAAAAAATGTATTAGCAACTAACTAAATGCAACTTGCTATGACTGGAGTACAGAAAAAATATGTAAGTTGCAATAGATGCTACTACAAAGCAATTCTTTTCAAAAATAAGAAGTTTATAGAAGCTTTGTAGCCAAATAAATATATATTATTAGTAGTAAACAACTTCAGCACAAGAAACTCCATAACCTCTTGATTTTTCAGAATTTATAGCAGTATATTGGTGCAAGTAGTGCTATGTTTTGTGGAGGAACCTTTGCCATTCTTTTAGGAAAAGAAATGAGGAAAATGCCATGATACAAGTGAAGCTGAACCAAAGGGAGGAGCAGTAGCAAAAATAAAAAGGTTTTAGCGTTAACTGGGTTATGAACAAGACAGGAATTTACATCTGGGACTTAATTATATATCAGTGATGGTGACTGAATGTGATGATAAAAAGGTATCTGTGAGGAATCTGGAAAGGTGTATACAAGAGATCTCGACAAGATCATTGTCATGCAAATAAACCGACCAACCTCCCACTCATCCCACCCAAAAAAACGAACAAGCAATTCAGAAACTACATAAATGCAGGCTAATCACTACTATGAAGAATGACAATCTAACAAGAAAAGAAGCTACTATTATAAAGCTTTTGAATTCCTCAAGACAATGAGGATGAATTGAGGATTAAGATTTTGATTCTTCCTTTTTCAAACTTACACAAAACCAACATTATATTCAAGCATGGTAACACTCTTTGAGCATCTAAAAGGTGCCTTCAGCTAGAGGCAATGACGAAATTACAATTCTGTAATTCCGCAAAGAACTAAATATCAGGGAATAAAGCTCCTGCTTGACCACATTGGAGACTTAGAAAAGAAATTTCTCAGAATGATCAATCTAACTACAAATAAAGGAATTGTTTGAAAGCAGCCCTTCAAAATTCCTGATGTGGGAATAAATCAATCTCATACTCTAGCATAAAATACAATGTTTCAGCACATTTCCTCCTATAAAATTAGAAAATTTCCTCTGCCACCATCATTTATCAAGCAGAGTAGAAAATGCCAATTGTGGATTGATCAGGATGTTCCAAATGAAGTCTGCTAAGAAAGAATAGCATTTCACATGGCTTCCAAACAACACCCAAATTAGCTGCTTCCTCTACATTTTTAGTCGAGATTTCTTTTATTAAAAAAGGCCATTACCTAATCTTGTCTCCACTAATCATTTTTCCAAAAAAAAAAGTTAATTCCACTTATCAGGGGTCCTGGAAGGACCATATGGCCTAGGGATGGCAACAGGGTGGATTCAGGGAGGGTTTTGTAAAATTCTAGACCTTCCCACCTCCCCAAACCTCCCAACCCGTACCCTCCCCAAAACCCACAGAAGGTTGGATTTTCAGAATCCAAACCTTCCCCGCACATGAAAATGCAAAACCCTCCCCATATTTGAAGGTGGGGCAGAGATTGGGTCTAGAACCCACATCTAATTTAATGTTATATATAAGCAATAAACAAGAAAAATAACATGAACAAACATCAAAATTTCCAATGAAACATGTAGAGAGCACATGAACTATCAATTATCCTTCACACAAGATTCAAAACACAACTAAATTTAACACATAATACATTAGTTCATATGCCTTATTACAACAATTTAATTATAAGAACTAGGGGTATTTAGTAAATTCAATATACGGGTTGGGGAGGGTCAGGTTTAGCCTAATAGTGTACCCATACGGGTTGTAAAATCCCAAAACCCATCCCCATCCCATAATCTGTTTTCAGAAAAGAAAAAAAAAACAGATGAGGCCTTCCCAGACTTAGATAGGTGAGCCCCAAGCCAACTCATTCTTTGACTTGGGCTGGGTGAGGTGGGCCTGTTGAATACACCCTTCTTGCCTTTTGTTTTTACTTCTGTTTTGTGCTCAAATTTCAACATTAATGAGGTCCATGATTTGCAGGACATTAAACTACAAAACAAGATGTTTCTGGTTCAAGCCTTGATACATATTTAAAACTTTATATTTGTTAAATGTTATCATAAAAATAAGGTTCTATAGGGCTGCAAGTCGGGCTGGGTTAGGTCGTGTTGAGTCCAACCCTAACCCTAATCCAACCCGACCTACCCAACCCTAACACTAACTAAATTCCTTCAAACTTAACCCAACCCAACCCAAAGTCAACTTCGGGTTGGGCCCAACCCAACCTTCTTCCCATCCCTTAAAATCTTGTAGAACTTCCTAATCTTAGATCTTAACTCAACTTTCATTACATATATTAATCCTATGTTTTATTAGTATTTGTTTGTTGACTATAGTTTATCATGATGACTTATAACAGATCTTTTATGAGCAGCAAGCTATGGGTGGCAAACAACAGAGAGGAGATAAAGAATAAAATATTCAGAAAACATAAAATATGTTACCAAGGTTTTAGTATTTCCAATTAGGATTAAGTGAAGTGATTATCTTAAATGAAATAAATGATAATATGTGGTAGTGGCTATACAACTATCATGCATCTAAACAAATCAATGTATGACCATATATATGACATATATACTAGAGTCGGGTTCGGGTTGCCCAAGGGGTCAACCCTAACCCAACCTGAAGTAAAGTCGGGTTCATAAATTTCAACCCTAACCCTAACCTGAGCTTCAACCCGACTTTGTCACAGTGTATAATATGCATAAACATCATCATTTAAGCCTTATCCTACCTATCCTATATGGGGTCAACTACATGATCATGTTTCTCCATTCCATTCTATTCAGTGTCATATCCATCGTTAAATCATGAGCACTTAAATCATTTCTTACTACTTCAACCAATGCCCTTTTTGGTCTACCCCTAGCCCTTCTAGTCCCTTCAATTTGCAATAGATCACTTCTTCTTATGGGTGTTATTGATGGTCTTCTATGCACATGACAATCCATCTTTGTCTGCTTTCTTTCATTGTATTACCTATTGGAGACACTTCTAGGTTCATTAGAATGACTTCATTTATGACCCTATCATTTCTAGTTTTTCCAGTCATCCATCTCAGTGTACACATTTCTGCATTTTTTGGACTTTTTTTTCTTGATTACCCAACATTTTGCTCTATCTCAGCATAAGTGGTATTCACCCATCAGTCTATCACATACTCTAGATGCACCCCTCCATTTTGCCCATCTTGCTTTAATTCTATGGGCAAAATATTCCTGAATCTATCCAATCTATCCCGTGTTATGAATTATCAAACCAAGGTACCAGAAAAGGTTGCCCTTTCGACTTGCAACAAATCATTTCTTACAGGTGCTCTAGGTGGCCTCCTATACATGTGACAAAACCATCTTAGTCTACTTTCTCTCATTTTTATCACATACTGGAACCACTCCTAGGTTCTGTTGAATGACTTCATTTTTTACCCTATCCTTTCTAGTTTTTCCACTCATCCATCTCAGCGTATGCATTTCTGCCACTAATGTTTTTGGAAATGTTTCTTGATTGCCTAAATCTTTGCTACATTTCTAGCCTTACAACTGTTTTATAAAATTTTCCTTTAAACCTAAGTGGTATTCACCTATCACATAAGACTCCAGATGCACCCATCCATTTTGCGCATCATACTCCAATTCTATAAACAACACCCTACACAATCTCCCCCTTGTAATGAATTCGAAAACCAAGGTAACAGAAGGTCACATTGATTTATCTCTTGGTCTCTAATCCCAAGTGTACCTTGATTTGTACTACTATTATTATTAAGGGAAAATTACAAATAGGTACCCTTTACTTTGGGAGAGGAGATTGACTACCTTGGACTTTCAAAAATATACACTCAAGTCCAGCTGTAAGCATCCCCTTAGTGTCAGAACCCTCAAAGTACAAGGTAACTTATCTCTAAATTTCCCTATTATTAAACTTATATAGCATATATTTTGTTTTCATCCTACTTAATTTTGCATTCAATCCTTTTCTAGTTTCATCAATTTATATAATGTCATCAACAACAAGTACCATAGAACGTGATCAGATCAGCTGCCCACAGAGCACGCCCCACAGCCCATCCTCTCCTTGTCATGGGGAGATACTCCCAATGCATGGATGGGATGGGCTGTAGGGCACCTGTGGGGCACGCTCCGTGGGCAGCTAATCCTGTTCCCCATATAACCTCCTCTTGAATATGTTTAGTCAATTCATCTATAACTAGTGCAAATAAATAAGGATTATGCTAAGCCTATCCTTAATGAGGTCCAAATACCTCCTTTCTTTTTCAAAATCCACCATATTATTTCTCTAGGGACTCGTATAATTTCTCTAGATCAATGAACACCATATAAAGATCTCTCTTCTTCTCTCTGAACCCTTCTATCAATTGTCTCAAAAGAAAGATAGCTTACATGGTTGATCTCCCTGGTTTAAATCCAAATTGTTCCTAATATACCTGTTTTATGCAATAACCTTTGCTCAATAATTCTCGTTCGAAGTTTCATAGTGTGGTTTATGACTCATGAGCTTAATCCCATTATAATCATTACAACTTATATTGTTTTTGTCTTTTGTTAGCGTAGGGGTATTTCTGTCTTTATACCTTGATTGATGTTGCTGATCTGTAATGTTGTGTTGAAATATGTGCTCTTAACTTAAGTAAGGGCACATAGGTCTTTTCAGTTATGTTTTAATATTAATATAAATTCTTACTGGCCGAATGGAAGAGAACATGTTGACTCTTTCAGTTCGAACCAGAATTCTCTCTCTCTCTCACTCTCTCTCTCTCTCTCTCTCTCTCTCTATTCTCTCTTCTTCTACATAACTGAACTCAGTCAGGCCAAACTCTAAGGCAGACCTGAATTCTAACATGGTATCAGAGCAGGTTAAATCTGCCTAGATTTCTGCTTGCCTAGGGTTCATTCTCTGCGCACCCTATCTAGGGTTTTCCTTTTGTTTTTTTCGTGTTCAATTGGAGATAAGGGAAAGGGCTGAAAAGGAGTGATCGCCCTCTTCCCTTGGGGGTCTCTATGCCTCCAATCAGGTCGTATGTGGTCGGTTGATGTGATTTCTGAGATCGCCCTCTCCTAGTAGAGGAGGAATAGAGGGCCAAACTGTGTGTGACTGTTGTGTGTGGACTGCTCTCCTGCTCGCATGGGTATTACTTCAGCGATAAGGTAAGAGATTTCAGTTCTGGTTTATGGATTAAATAGGAGGTGTGTTTCAGATCATTTGCTAGTGTTTCGGCCAGTCAGTGCTAGGGTTTATGCTAGTTTCTTTGCGCATGTTGAAGGAAGAGATATGATCATATAGTGGTGAGATTTCAGGTAGTTGTAGGAGCAGGGTTTGTGGTGTAAAGAACACACATTCCAGCAACAATTAGTGCTGCAATCAGTGTGACAGGTGTGACCTAGTGGTGTGTAGTGTGCAGATCTTAGTGATAATAGAATTCAGCAAGTGTGCAGTATTGGTGATAACATAATGAGAGACAGTAATGATTATAAACCTAGTGTGATGGTGCCTGCAGACTACCTGAATGTTCAGATGACCTCCATTAAGTTAAATGGAGAGAATTATGTACCTTGGGCTAAATCCGTTGAAGTCTTTCTAAAGGTAAAGAAGAAGGTAAAACATATCAGAGAGGAGAAACCTTCCTCTGACTCTCACGAGTATGAAGATTGGGAGCAAGAGGACACTCAGATCATCACATGGTTGTGGAATAGTATGGAACCCAGGATTAGTGTGAACTTCATGTTCTTTGATACTGCCAAAGACGTGTGGGACCATGCGAAAAATTGTATTTGGGGCAGGACAATACAACCAGAGTTTATCAGCTTTATCAAGAGTACTTTAATCTGCAACAGGGCAATCAGAGTCTTGAGGAGTACTATGCCAACATGAGGAACATACGTAATGAGTTGAATGTCTATCATCCTCTCACTTCTGATGTCAAGATTCAGCAACAACAGAGAGAGCAGCTTGATGTGACTAGATTTTTGGTGGGACTAAAGTCTGAATATGAACCGGTACGGGCTCAGATATTAGGGGGATCAGCTCTTCCGTCCCTGGAAGAGGTATTTGCTCGACTTCGGAGGATTTCTATCGGATCTACTGAGAACTCTAATACCTCAGATAGATCATCCTTTGCTGCATCGAGAGGCCGTGGTGGTAGAGGTGGAGCTCGGGGAGCTCAGTCTGGCCGTGGTGTTGGTAGTGGTTCTGCATATGGCCGAAGTGGCAATGGTGGGTCTACTTATAATCGTGGTGGTGGTCGTACTGGGAGCAGAGATTCAGGGGGAGCCCGTGGTAGAGGACGTAGCTCAAGCCCGAGGAAGTGCACTCATTGTGGTATGGATGGACATACCATCAACTATTGTTATGATTTACATGGTCCTCCCTCAACCTGGGCCAATCATGCCGCGACCGGTGACTCAAGTTCCAGCTTTAAACAGGAGAATCATTCATCTGACCAGTTGCCTCCTACATCCACAGATGGTCCCATGAAGGAGATGGTGAGTGTTCCCCGTGATGAATATGAGAGGTTTATCCAATCACAACAGAACACGGCAACTTTTGCTCACTCAAGTATGGCTTGTCTGACATCTACACCCAATCCCTGGATCATTGACTCTGGAGCCTCCGATCACATGACTGGAACTCCAGGTGTGTTTTCCTCGTCTCATTGCTCAACATCACAATCCGTCACCCTTGCTAATGGTTCCACATCCTCAATTTGTGGTGTTGGTAATGTTGACCTAGATCCTGTATCCCTCTCATCAGTTATGTATGTTCCTAAATTGCCTTATAACCTTATGTCTGTTAGTAAGCAGACCAAATCATTTAACTGCTCCATTACCTTTTATCCTTCTATGTGTGTCTTTCAAGATCTCAAGACGGGGATGAAGATTGGTGGAGGGCATGAAGCAGGTGGACTGTATTATCTTGACGGTGGTGGTGGTAGAACTTCAACAGCTCCCCAGTCATCTCTTTCTCCTCTCTAGTGGCACTGCTGATTTGGTCATCCGTCACTCAAAGTCTTGAAGTCCTTGGTTCCGTCCTTGAGTCAGCTTTCCGTTTTGGATTGTGAGTCGTGTCAGTTTGGGAAACACCATCGTGTTCCCTTTAGTTCTAGGGTTGATAACCGTGTGTCGAGTCCTTTTTCTTTAGTTCATTCAGATGTTTGGAATCCTTATAAAGTAATGTCATATAATGGATACAGATATTTTGTCATGGCTCTATTTAATGAAAGAAAGAAGTGAATTGTTTACCATTTTCCAAAAATTTTATGCTGAAATTCGTAACCAATTTGGTACCCATATCAAAGTTTTTCGTTCTGATAATGGCCGCGAATATTTATCCTCATCATTTCAGGAATACCTGGACCAACACGGCATTATACATCAGGCCTCGTGTACCTACACCCCACAACAAAACGGGGTGGCTGAGAGAAAGAATCGCCATCTCCTTGAAACAGCAAGATCCCTAATGCATCACATGCATGTTCCCAAACCTTTTTGGAGTGATGCAGTGCTTACCTCTTGTTTTCTGATTAATCGGATGCCCACGTTCATCCTTGATGGTCAGTCTCCGTTTCAGGTCTTGTTTCCCTCTTTGTCTCCGTTCCCTCTTACGCCGAGAGTTTTTGTGTGTCTATTTTGTCCATCATCTAGGTCCTGGGAACGACAAGTTTGATGCCCGTTCTCTCAAGTGCATCTTCCTTGGCTATTCTCGGACCCAGAAAGGGTATAGGTGTTACCATCCTGGTTCTCGACGGTCCTTTGTGTGTGCTGATGTCAGTTTCTTTGAGTCTACTCCGTTCTTTTTGGGGTCTGGTGATGCTTCTTCCTTCTCATCACCTCCTCCCCTTCCACTTCCCGTTGTCGATCCTCAGTTTGTTCCAGTTGTGACCAAATCCTTGCCTCCGGTGCCACCACCTGTTGAACGCCCACCTACTCGTCATGTGTATACACATCGCCCACGTGCACTGGCTACTACTACTCCAGCTACATCTCCGTCAACGGATCTGGAACCAGAACCCCACTTGGCATCTGAGATTGATCTACCCATTGCTTTGCGGAAAGGTAAACGTACTTGCACCCTTCATCCCATTTCTGATTATGTTTCTCTTACTCACCTTTCCGCTTCCCATCGCCAGTTTGTTACCTTGTTATCATCAGTTATTGTTCCTAAAGATGTCTAGGAAGCCCTTGCCTCTCCAGGGTGGTGACGTGCCATGGAAGAAGAACTCTCAGCCCTTCATCATAATCATACTTGGGACCTCGCTGCTCTTCCTCCTGGGAAGCAAGCTGTTGGTTGTAAGTGGGCTCATACGATTAAGTACCTGCCTGATGGTAGTGTTGAACGCCTGAAAGCGCGATTAGTTGCAAAAGGGTACTCCCAAACCTATGGCATTGACTACACAAAGACCTTCTCACCGGTTGCTAAGATCGGGTCAGTTCGTGTTGTGATCTCTCTTGCAGCCATGTATGAGTGGCCACTATATCAGCTTGATATCAAGAATGCCTTTTTGCATGGTGACTTACTCGAGGAGGTCTACATGGAGCAACCTCCAGGGTTTGTTGCTCAGGGGGAGGATGGTAAGGTGTGCCGACAATGGAAGGCTATATATGGGCTTAAACAATCTCCTCGAGCATGGTTTGGTAGGTTCAGTGAGGTGGTAAAGAAGTTTGGCATGAAACAGTGCAAGGTTGACCATTTTGTATTTAGTCATGACTCTTCGGGAGGAAAAATACTGTTGGTGGTGTATGTAGATGATAGGCTGAAGACTTATCTGCAGGATCACTTTCAGACAAAGGATCTGGGTAAACTAAAATACTTCTTAAGGATAGAGGTAGCGAGATCCAAGTATGGGATTAATCTGTGCCAGAGGAAGTATGTGCTTGATTTGCTGGACGAAACAGGCTTGTTGGGTGCCAAACCAGTTGAAACACCCATGGACACAAATACCAAGCTAAGCAGTGATATGGGTGAAGTGTTTGAAGACCCTGGCAGATACCGACGACTTGTGGGCAAACTGAACTACCTAACCATTACCAGACCAGACATCTCATTTGCAGTTAGTGTGGTAAGCCAGTTCATGCAAAAACCTCTGACTCCTCACTGGAATGCGGTTCTGAGAATTGTGAAGTATCTAAAAGGGGCCCCGGGTCGCGGTCTGATATACAAGACTGGGGGAAAACTTGAAATAGAAGGGTATTCTTATGCTGATGGGGCCGGTTCTATGTCTAATAGGCGGTCTACTACAGGCTATTGCACGTTTCTGGGAGGTAACCTGGTGACATGGAAAAGTAAGAAGCAGACAGTTGTGGCAAGAAGCAGTGCAGAGGCAGAATATAGGGCTATGGCGCATACCGCTTGTGAGTTAGTGTGGCTAAGGAACCTTCTACAGGAAGTAGGGTACAACATTAACACTCCAATGAAGCTCTACTGTGATAATCAGGCTGCAGTTCATATCTCCTCGAATCCAGTGTTTCATGAAAGAACCAAGCATATTGAGGTTGACTGTCACTTTGTGAGGGAGAAGGTGCTGAATGGAGAGCTAGACACTACACATGTTAATACAGGAAATCAATGGGCTGACTTATTTACAAAAGGTTTGAGTCGGGGAAGAGTGGACTGCATATGTAACAAGCTGGGAGTATATGATATATACTCACCAGCTTGAGGGGGAGTGTAAGCATAGGGGTATTTCTGTCTTTATACCTTGATTGATGTTGCTGATCTGTAATGTTGTGTTGAAATATGTGCTCTTAAGTAAGGGCACATGGGTCTTTTCAGTTATGTTTTAATATTAATATAAATTCTTACTGGCCGAATGGAAGAGAACATGTTGACTCTTTCAGTTCGAACCAGAATTCTCTCTTCTCTCTTTCTCTCTTTCTCTCTTTCTCTATCATTCTCTCTTCTTCTACATTACTGAACTCTCAGGCCAAACTCTAAGGCAGACCTGAATTCTAACATCTTTAAATATAAGCACCATAGTACTCTTTCTCCATTCATCAGGCATGTACATAAAATCACCTATTTGACTATATCATACAAAATATAATATATAATATATGTGGGTATAGACCAAGCTTACCGGGCTTTGAAATCTGAAGCCCAAGCTTGGCCCATATTATGTTTGGGCCTAGTGCAGGCACAATCAGGCATGAATAAAAAACATAGGCCCAGGCCAAGAAATTTCTCACGCCTGATTGGTTTTCATAAGCCCTTATCCAGTATGTTTTGAAATCCATTTCCATCATAATTTAATCAATGCATGCGTTACGGAAAATGTACCTAGAACAGTTCTAACAAACCATAGAATTTTGTGCACAAGGGCATTCATGAATTACATTCTACTGGTTAGGATGCAGCCCTGCAAAGATGAGCTGCACTTTTCTTGGAAATGCATTGTTGTCCCTTCATTCCTCTTTATTAGATTTTACCCTTCCTTAGGGATAGAGTTACAAGTTTAGAGAGAAAATATAGCGTAGGGATACACATGAAAATCAGCTCTTTTGATATGTAATAGTATGCAGACCATTTGGTATTTGCTTTCTTTGCAGTTCTACTGGTTAGGATGCAGGCCTTAAAAGATGAGCTGCACTAACGCATTGTTGTCCCTTCATTCCTCTTATTAGATTTTTACCTTTCTTAGGGATAGAGCTATAAGTTCTTGGGAGAAATTATGGTGTAGGGATACACTTGAAAATCAACTCTTATGGTATGTGCTAGTATGTGGACCAGTTGGTATTTGCTTCCATTGCAGGTCTAGTGGTTGGTCTATCAACCACCTTTCTATTTCCTCTCACTATGTTCCCATGATCTGGAGCAACTTGTCTTGTCTTGGTGATAGATGGACCAACATGAGATTTCAAGTCTGTGACTACATTTTTCCCCCAGGAGTAAGGGAGGAGATCATGTTGAGATGTGTGACAGCTGATGTCTGATATGTCCCGGAAATTTGACACGCACTTCACAGCACTCTCAGAATTCTGTACTCAGCAAAAGTCTGGCTTCTCCCTCCCCCAAAGCCCCTTCTTATACACATCTTACAGCTTAACTGCCTTCCATAATAAATGCCCAGCTGGCCGAAATATAAATGCCCCACTCTTCTTATTCCCAACTAACAAGCTATAAATGCAAAATGCCCTATACTCTTCCTATTCTCAACTGACAAGCTATAAATGCCACAAAAACTCTCCTTATTCCCTCCAGCCATAAAATCCCCCATGTTCAATTATTTCCCCCCCCCCTTGGCTGCCAGCTAACCTTTCCCCTTCCTGGTGTATGTAAAATTAATTGGGGGCCTTCATTACCCGCCGCCCAAAGTCTAACCTTGTCCTCAAGGTTGAAATGAGAGAATTGGTCGCGAAATAAGTCAAAAGGCTCCCATGAATCTTCAAAATCAGGCAGGTCCTGCCAATGGATAAGCACTTCCGAACCAGTAACTCCAGGCATAGTGGATGGACGCACCCCCCCGAAGCCGCAGGTTCCACCAGCATTTCCATATCAGCTGACAAAGTGGAAGGAATCACGGGCGAAGAGATATGATTGCCAATTGCCTTCTTGAGTTGCGAGACATGAAAAACAGGGTGAATCTTTGCCTCTAGAGGAAGTTGAAGTTTATAAGCGACAACACCAACTCTTTCCATAATAGCAAATGGTCCATAAAAGCAAGGGGCAAGCTTTTCATTGGCTCGGCGAGCTAGAGACTGTTGGCGATAAGGTCGCACTCGTACATACACCGAATCCCCAACCTCAAAATTAACATCATGGCGGTTCACATCTGCTGAGTCTTTCATCTTTTGTTGTGCCCGGTGTAGATGAGCACGCAGCTCCCTGAGTATAGCATCTCGCTGAAGGAGAACAGCTTCAACATCAGCATTAGCCATAGAGCCATAGCGGATTAATGGAGGAGGATCACGCCCATAAACCACCTTGAAAGGTGTCATGCCTGCAGCAGTGTGAAAAGAGGTATTATAGTTGTATTCTGCCCACGATATCCAAGAAGACCAGCGGGAGGGGGAATCATCCGCAAAGCTCCTCAAATAAGTCTCCAAACAGCGATTAACCACCTCCGACTGTCCATCTGTCTGAGTATGGTAAGCTGAGTTGCGACGCAATTCTGAACCCTGCAGGGTAAAAAGCTCTCGCCAGAAGAAGCTCATAAAGACCTTATCACGATCAGATACAATCGAGCAGGGAATGCCATGTAAACGGACTATGTTGAGCAAGAAGGCCTGAGCAACCGTGAGAGCTAAGAAGGGATGACTGAGAGGGATAAAATGGGCATACTTGGAGAGACGATCAACCACCACCATAATTGCATCAAACCCCTTCGATTTAGGAAGAGCCTCAATAAAGTCCATAGCAATATCTCCCCAGATCTGTTCAGGTACGGGCAAAGGTTGTAAAAGGCCAGCAGGGGACATGGCTTCATATTTACTGTATTGACACACATCGTAGGCCTGCACAAACTCCTGGACAGAATGCCTTATCCCCCGCCAGTAAAATTCAGCTTTTATGTCCGGCGGATACCCACGTGTCCTCCCACAACTCCTGAATGAAACTCCTTAAGTAAGAGGGGGATAAATGGGGAAGAAGTTGGCATAACCAATTTACCATGATAACGTAGGTGTTCTCCCACTAAAGAATAGGCGGGATAGGCAGTCGGATCCTGCTGTATGGTATGCTTGATGTTGGCCAGAAAAGGATCATCATCAACTTGCTCCTTAAGGTCATCAAAATCAAGAAAAATAGGTACTGTAAGTGAGTTTAAGTGCATTTCGGCAGGAATTCGGGATAGGGCGTCAGCCACGGTATTATCAACACTCATTTTGTACTGAATCTCAAAGTCATAATTCATAAGCTTAAGAAGCCACTTATGATGCTCACCTTCGACAATCCGCTGCTCCAACAGATACTTGAGACTCCGCTAGTCGGTTCAAACAATAAAGCATCTTCCAAGAAGATAGGGACGCCATTTTTTAATAGAAAAGACAATGGCCATTAATTCCCTCTCGTAGACAGATGTTGACTGTGCCGACGGGGTAAGCTTGTGGCTATAAAAAGCTATAGACCGATTATTCTGCATTAATACCGCCCTGAGACCTACCCCAGATGCATCTGTCTCGATCAAGAAGGACTGGGAAAAATCGGGAAGGGCCAACAATGGTACGGTCATCATAGCCCGTTTCAATTCCTGAAATGCATTCTCAGCCTCCGCATTCCATGAGAAAGCATCCTTTTTAAGTTGTTGCGTCAATGGCCATGCTATTTTACTATAGCTACGCACAAAACGGCGATAATAGCTTGTAAGTCCCAAAAAACCGCGAAGAGCTTTAAGTGAAGATGGTTGAGGTCAGTCAACAATGGCCTGGATTTTAGAAAGATCGGTAGAAGCACCAGCCATGCTAATAATATGACCCAAGTTGTTATGGGCCCGGAAATAGGATCTCGTCACGGATCGGTCCACGGGGAAAACCTCATGTTTTCCTTTGTTCCTCCCTGGTCTTGATGAACCTATCTTGGCGCCCTAATGGTGATTTGTCCAAGAGATTACCTAACTTTCCTTGCTCTCTTTCTTGACTGAAATTTTCGATGCCTTTATTCAATTATAGTGGCTCCTTAAATAGGAGATTACAAGAGTCCTGCTCTTAGGGAGACTCCTAGCTTAGGGAGACCTCCAACTTTATCTTGATAAGATAAGACTGATAAGATAAGATAAGTCTCTCTTAATCCTAATCAAATAAGATAAGTCTCTCTTAATCATAATCTAATAAGATAAGATAATCTAATCTATTAACTTAATAAGATAAGAATAACAAGATAGTCTAATCTAATCTGCTGAATGGATAAGACTGTTGCTGCCGAATTGAATAGGATGAGAACATCGGATCATTGTTGTTGCTGCTCCCAATACGCGTTCACATCATTACTCCCCTCTTGGACTACGAGCTTGTCCTCGAGCTCGAATTAAGGATGGGTGTCTGGAAACACAGTCAAAGGAATCCCGGATAGGTGGAATGACTTTGCCCTCTTGGATCGGGTTCCAATGAAGAGGGTTCATCCTCATCTTCCTCTTGTTTCACCAGGAGGCAGAAAAGTCTCTTGCACTTGTGCCCTGCTAAGTAGAGTTCATCGCAATTAAAACATTGTCCCCTCGCCTTGCGTTCCGCCATCTTAGCCCTAGACAAGTGCTTAATAGGGGGTGCAATGACACTGCTCCCCACACTGGATGCTGATCTGGAATTGTTGCTCGTCTGTGGCTTCCGTTCTTGGCTGAATGCTGAATATGAAGCCATTGCGAGTGGTTCCGGAGATGCCCATGCTGATGGAGGCCGCCCCATACTGAAGGTTCCGCGGCTGAGTTGTAGTTTGCGTTCGAAAGCGCGAGCTATACTCATGGTTGTAACCAGGTTGGGGGGATTCTGCATTTCCACGTCCACCTGTAGGGATTCTGCTAACCCAGTGGTGAACATGTCTACCTACTGGTCCGATAGCACTGAAGATGCCCTCGTGAGGAGGGCCTGGAACTGGCGTTGGTATTCTGCCACCATGCCGGTTTGTTTAAGGTTAATCAGCTCGCCTAAGGGGTTGCTTGTCAGTGGGGGCCCAAATCTAAGAAGGCAGTAGGACTTGAACTGGGACCAACTGAGCCCAGGTTCTTCCTGTTCTAATCGATAGAACCAGAGTTGCGCTTCCTCTGTTAAGTGAAAGGCGGCTAGGCTTACCTTATCCTGGTCGTCTGTCCGTTGATTTCGAAAAAACTGCTCGCACCGGTACAACCCGCCCAAGGGATCTCTATTGCCGTTGTACGACAAGAATTCTAACCTGCTGTACTTGGGGATGACTGCGGCCCCCTGGATGCCGAACTGCTGCTCGCCGAAAGACTCTAGAAGATCTGGTCGACGGCCGCTAGTGGTTGTCACCCCTTCTGTGTTCCTCTCTTTGCTAGAAAGGAAAAACTCCATCAGACGCCATAGCTCCCTGACTTCGTCCTTGATTTCCCATACTTCCGAGCTGGTCTCCATGAGCCGGTGCTCGAGTTCGTGAACCTTGGTCGGCAATTGCTCAAAATCACCCATGACGCCTTGCTCTGATACCAAAATGTTATGGGCCCGGGCGTAGGATCTCGTCACGGGTCGGTCCACGGGAAGAACCTCTAGTTTCCCCTTCCCCCTCCCTTTGCGTGGCGACCTAAGGGGTGATTTGTCCAAGAGATCACCCTAACTCTCCTTTACTCTTCTCTTTGACTGAAATTTTGGATGCCTTTATTCAATAATAGTGGCTCCTTAAATAGGAGATTACAAGAGTCCTGCTCTTAGGGAGACTCGTTGCTGAATAGGGAGACCTCCAACTCTATCTTGATAAGATAAGACTGATAAGATAAGATAAGTCTCTCTTAATCCTAATCTAATAAGATAAGATAATCTAATCTACTAACTTAATAAGATAAGATAAGAATAACAAGATAGTCTAATCTAATCTGCTGAAAGGATAAGACTGTTGATGCTGAATTGGATAGAATGAGAACACCTGATCATTGTTGTTGCTCCTCCCAATACGCGTCCACATTACAGGTACTCAATGCTAGGCTAAGCAAAGATACATTTCTTTGAGTTGGCAAAGAGACAGTGGGCGCGCAACACAGAGAAGACCTGTCGGAGGTGATCCCAATGGGAAGCTTTGGAAGCACTGTAAACCAGAATATCAACAAAAAATACCAGCAAAAAACGACGGAGGAAATCATGGAATATAGTATTCATTAATGACTGGAAGGTCGAGGGCGCATTGGTGAGACCGAAGGGCATGACAAGGAATTCGTAATGGCCCTCGTGGGTGCGAAATGCAGTCTTGGGAATGTCCTCACTGCATACCCGAATCTGGTGGTAGCCCGATTTAAGATCAATTTTGCTGAAAATAGAAGCACCATGGAGCTCATCGAGAAGTTCTTCAATGACCAGAATGGGGAACTTATCTGGAACCGTAGCACGGTTAAGGGCTCAGTAATCCACACAAAAATGCCAACTTCCGTCTTTCCATTTGACTAAAAGGACTGGGTCGAGTAGGGGCTTGTACTTGGCTGAATAATACCCGCAGCCAACATCTCAGAGATAAGAAGTTCAATCTCATCTTTCTAGAATTGAGGATATCTGTAAGGACGAACAAAGATAGGAGAAGTGCCTTCCTGTAAGGCAATAGCATGTTCCGTAGCCCGTGCAGGGGGTAAGCCCGTAGGCATGTCAAAAATATCTTTGAACTCATCTAGTAAGTCGGAGATTGGCGGGGATGTAGGCAAGACAGAGTTCAACGAAGGATCCACTATCTGCAATTGTTTTAATTCTATCAACACCCCTTGTCCCTCATGTTGTAAGTTGTGAATCATGGCATGCAAAGATACTTGAGAGGAACAGAGAGAAGGGTCATCCTGCAACTTTACCCGGACACCTCCCAAATTGAGCTTCATAGACATGTTGCCCCAATTCATCACTGAGTCCCTGAGGGATGCTAATCAAGGAAAACCAAGAATGACATCCGTAGAACCCAACTTTAAGGGAAAGAAATCAGCAATGACATCCAATTCGGGTAAGTTGAGGCAAACCTGACGGTAGACTCCAAAAGTTCTCACCTCATCACCATTTCGTGTGTAGGGGTGCGGGGTAATTTCAATTCTTCCACTAAAGTTGTGGAGATAAAGTTGTGGGATGCACTCGAGTCTACCAATATGACCACCTCACGTGACAAAATGCGTCCACGCACCTTAAGCGAATTTACCGCACACAACCCAACAAGAGACGAGACACAAAGTGCGGCTGATTCTAGAGTCGGAGCAATTGCAGTGTCCCCGGAAGTGCAGTCCCAATTAGACGCATCAGAATCAAGTTCCTCCACGTCATCTTGAACCCATAAAACCTGAAGTGATTTCTGAGCACAATGATGTCCCAGGCTGTATTTCTCGTCGCAACGGAAACATAGACCCTTCGCTCGTTTCTGCTGCATCTCTTTATCGGTCATCTTTTCGAAAGCAGGAGGTGGGGCCTTAATAATAGGGGCTGATGCAGGAGGAGGGATTGCTACTCGTGTAGGTCAGGTGACAGAAGAAGTAGTCACTTGTGAAACTCACGAGTTAAAGTGGGTTCCAGAGAGGGACGTTGCGGGCCCACGAGGAATATGAACTGGACTGATAGGCCCATAAGGCCTGATTCTTTTCCTCAATATTCTGGGCTGCAACCATTTTTCTAATCAGCCCAGCGGGTTCCATCTGTCGGAGTTCGGCCTGGATATCTAGGCGCAATCCATTCACACAGGCTGCTTCAAGGATTGATTCTGGTAGGTCACGTAAGGGGGCAGAAAGCACCTCGAAATGGTGACGATATTCCTTGACAGTAGTGGATTGATGCAATGATAGAAGCTGCTCCTGCAAGTTTCCCTCCTGAGTTGATCGGAAACGTTCAAGGAGGAGTTCCTTGAATTCTGCCCAGCTACTAAAGGGCCGCCAACCATCCTCCCAATAATACCATGCCAGTACATCACCTTCTAAACAGGCCACTGCAGCCCGCAGACATTCCGCCAGAAGCAAGCCATTAATCTCAAAATAGCGCTCCGCGCAAAAAAGCCAGCCATCTGGATTTTCCCCATCAAAAATAGGCAGCTCCAACTTCCGAGGAAGTGAATCAGAAGTATGTTCTGGGACTGTCGTTGAAGGGGACGTCGGGAAAGCTGCACCCTTTCCTTTGTCAGCCGCACGACTTGATGCGGATACAGGAGGAACATTGTCAGTTGTAGACAAAGGAGCTGACAAGGACTGTTGCTGCAGCAACAGATCAAAACGCCTTACCAAGTCTTGTACGCCTCCTTCCAGGGATGTGATCTTCAACAGTCCAGCTGTTATCTCATCACGCAAGCCATCCACTTCAGAATGCAGAGAAGTCGAGCGTTCTTCGAAGCCCTCCACATGCGATGCCACTTCCTTAGCTGTCACCATGGCTGAGGAAAGACACGCTCTGATACGACTGATATGTCCCAGAAATTTGACACGCACTTCACAGACTCACAGCAGAATCCAAACCACTAGTACCTCAACAGGGAACTGATAATCATTCAGAAGAAAAGAGGATCACTTACAGTAGGTCGGTTCTTCGAGAGATGGCCAGCTCTCCCAAGCACTCTCAGAATTCTGTACTCAGCAAAAGTCTGGCTTCTCCCTCCCCCAAAGCCCCTTCTTATACATATCTTACAGCCTAATTGCCTTCCATAATAAATGCCCAGCTGGCCGAAATATAAATGCCCCACTCTTCTTATTCCCAACTAACAAGCTATAAATGCTAAATGCCCTATACTCTTCCTATTCTCAACTGACAAGCTATAAATGCCACAAAAACTCTCCTTATTCCCTCCAGCCATAAATTCCCCCATGTTCAATTATTCCCCCCCCGGGCGCCAACTGACCTTTCCCCTTCCTGGTGTATGTAAAATTAATTGGGGGCCTATCAATGTCCTGTGGTCCCTTAGGAAAAGATGAACATCAGAATCTTTTTAAACAAGGAATAGTCCCTGGAGATTTTGATAGGCTCGCATGAGATTTAGAGTTTGGTGATGTCTTTATGCATGAAATGATTACAGGATGGTATTATGTGGCTTCATTATCAACTAGCAAGTCCTTTGTTGGGACTTGGGAGGCTGTCAACCAAGTCATAAATACCTGTGAAAAACTTCTAAAAAGATAGAAGTTCTGGGCTCTTTCTCGGTTTCTCCTCATGTGTGTACCTTGTTGGAAGAGTCAGGAAAGTACTAATCACCTTCTGTTGCATACTTGCATTGTTCCTATGCCTCTAGTTTGTGGCTGATCACTCTTAGACTGTTTGGAAAACTTAGAGGGCACCTTCTGACGTAGCTGATTTGTTTAAATCAGATTGGTTGGGAAGGGACAGTAGAAGGCAAAAAATTCTGTGGCAGTATTTGCATGGGTCAGTGTTGTGGGGCATGTGGGGTGAAAGAAATGCAAGGATCTTTGAAGAAAAGTATAGAAATGTGACTGATTGGTCCCCTCCTTCAGAAGGTGTAGTCAAGTTGAATTTTGATGGTTGCTGTCTTGGGAACCCAGGAGCTTCTGGAGTAGGGGGTGTGGCCAAGGATCATGAGGGTAACACAATTCTAAGTTTCTCTGGGCCAGTGAGATTTGGATATTCTTTTGAGTGCAGAGCTACTGACTTTGATTCAAGGACTAAAATTGCTGGTGTTAGGGAAATTATTAGATAGTGATCAGATGGATGAGTAATAAAGGAAAGCATCCTTAGTCCTTGCAGCACTTTATTAGAGAATAGAAACCCTGGGCCCTCAAATGCTAAACTAAACATTTAATTCACTGACAGTTCAGCTGGGGAGACGCAATGGATTTATCTATACAGTTGACAATGCTGGGCGGCCTGGGCTAGTTGTTAGTATCTAGTCTTGGGGTTTGATCACTGGTTTTATAGTGGTTAGTTACTTTCTTTATGGGTCTGTATTTTTCAGTCATGGAGGTTCAGTTTTCTTGTATCTACCTTTTATTTCTAGTTTACTTCATGCATGTGAGATAACAGAAGAAAAAAGTCCAGAACAGTTATAGAAATAAAACAAGGAGCAAAGCCAACCCTTAAAAAAAGAAAACATAACAGTGACATATACATATATTACACAAATCCTAGATGCTAAATACTCACTTCCAAACCAAGCAATCAATAGAAGCATTGTACTTAGCTCGACCAGATGTCACTTGAAAACTTGTTTTTGCAGTTTGCTTTGGCACTGGAACCTTGATTACAACTCCAAGTGCAAACATTTTTGCACCAAACACACTCTTCACCTGAGCATTGACACTATTAAAGAGGTCCAAGCCATGAAAACATGAAATATGCATCATTTGGTATGCAAGTACGCACTTTAACATTTACTTCCATACGTGTCCTACCCAATTCCTTGATTGTTGGCAACACTCGAAACGGAAGATTAACACCTTCAGTAATACGATACCTAGACAAACAAATAATATCATTAAAAAGGAAATGTTAAGAAAGACAAAGAAGGCAAAAGCCCATTTTATTTATTGCATCAGTAGTCAGAGTATAAAATATACATACTGGAACAAAGAAATTTAAAATGAGGTTGAATGGAGGCAAGAATGTGCCACCACATCAAATGGTTTCATGCAACAAAGGAAGTGGATAATACAACCAGAAACATGTAGACACACAAGTTGCCGAGTACAAAACCATGGATAGGGGAAATCATTGAGTGGACCTGCAACAACTTCAATTCATTTTCTAAAAGATTGAATTTTATTAACATAAAGATAGGAAGAACTGCAAATCAGCACTCGTCAAAAAGTGCAGAACCATCTTAAATATAAAATTACTATATCCAAAAGTGAAAATATAGAAATAGTCAAAACAGAAGAAACTTACAAAACATTGTGATTCCTTAAGGGGTTCCTCACATGAAGGTGTTTTTACTCAACCAGAGAAGCATCAGATGAGACTTAAGCCAATACAAGGTAAGGTAGAGATACCAAGTAGATTCTAATATGGCAACAGTAAACTGCCCCTTCATGTGAAAGGCCCCTCATTGAATCAAACCCCATTTTGCAAATAAACATCTACATGTTACCCAAGTGGCTACGAAGAAAATAACATTTCTATTGTTATTGCTCCAAAGTCCAATGTAGCTAAGAGAAACTATGACAATAAATAAAAAAGTAAAGGTGTTTCCAGTTCCTTCAAAGGAAAGAACATCCAACTTACTTCATCAATTCAAATTCACCATCAGGTGGCACAAAACTGACTGTTTTCTCTGAATTGAACCTTGTCAGGTTTACGCAATGGTGGAAAGTAACATCATCGAGTTCAATAGTTTTGCCACTGCAAAGAAGCAACACATTCAAGTACTCAGTTACCAAAAAAAAAACATATTCTACAAATAATAAGGCTGCAAAAAGTATCCATTTGTCCAAATACATATTCAAATCCAATATGATTAAGGTGATCTGAATTTGATCCACTTAAAATAATACCTATATATTAGCAAACATGGTTTGAGTGTTGTATGTTTACTAAAGAGTCATGGATTTTGGTCTCATTGGTGTTATTACTATTATATTTTTTTGTGGGTAACAGTTAAATTTTATTAATTATCAGTAAAAGAAATGCTACATACAATAAATGTAAGCACCCCAATGATACAAGTGTCAGAGTCAGTTCGAAGAGTGCACGGGAAGCTGAAAGGGTGAATCTCTCAGTGACCACACACCCAAAAGAGATGTACTAAGAGAGAAAGGACAGTTATGGCCTTCTCTAATACAAAGAATAAAAGACTGTATACAAGAAAGAAAATAATGGTACTTATGTAAGATACATGATAAAATGTGTTCCCAACCAAGTCAGTCCATAGTGTCTCTACACCCCCCCACCTCAAACTGATGTCGAGTTATACCCTGGTCAGTATTTTAAACCCAATCCTTTAATAATCACATTAATATGGCAAATGGTTAAAAATTTGTGATTCTTGGTTATAATAACTTGACGTTGCATACCTCCTCTTCTTCACAGTTCATCTCCCTAAAACCTTTCTTGTTCCAAAATTTACTACTAATTTAACTTCTGCCGGTCAATCGGTATAGGATGGTAACACAGTTTCTTTTTCTCATGATGGATTTTTGATTCAAGACCACCAAACTGGGACGGTGAGGAGGAAGGGCATAGACTGGGCTGGATATTTGCTTTGGAGTTCGAGAAATCTCAAGCTTTGCCTACTTCTTTGTGTTTACTTTCCACCTCTAGTATTGAACTTGTTTATAGAAATAATGAGTGGCATCTTTGGCATAAGCACCTTGGCCACCCTTATGTTAAGAAACCATTTCTATTTGGTTCTGTTTGTTTGTCTTCTACAAATACTTCTTTTGCTCACATTAATAAATCTTGCATTTCATGTGGTTTGATTAAAAGGTCATGTTTTACCTTTTCTATCTACTACTACACATTCTTCTATTCCTTTTTAGTTGATTCACAATGATGTTTGACCAGTTCGGGGGGAGGGGGATTACTTAAAGGAACAGGAAATTCAATCATAGAGATCATGTCCTAGGACCCAACAACAAAATGGGGTGGCAGAATGGAAGAATGGCCACATATTGAGTTTTGTGAGAACCTTGTAGCACATGCACTTACTCACTTTTGGGAAGAGGCAGACAGCACTACTGTATACATCATTAACTTGCTTCTCTTTTGTATTCTCTATGACACCTCTCCTTTTCAATGCTTATTTCATTGGCCCCCAAACTTCCATTTGCTTCATGTTTTTGGCTACATGTGTTTTGTACATCTACCTCCTCATGAATGAACAAATCATACTCCACATTCGGCTTTGTGTGTCTTCATGGGATATAGCTTGGATCACAAGGGGTTTCTCTGTTATGACCCTTGTGCTCGATGGATTCGGAACTCTAGAAATGTTGTCTTTCTTGAGAATGTTTCTTTCTTTTCTCTGTTGCCATGTCAGAGTCAGTTCGAAGAATGCACAAGAAGCTGAAAAGGTGTCTCTCAGTGACCACATTTCCAAAAGAGATGTATTATATATCAAGAGAGTACAAGAGAGAAAGAACAGTTATGCCCTTCTCTAATACAAAGAACAAAGGACTGTATACAAGAAAGAAAATAATGATATTATACATAAGATACATAACATAAATGCGCTCCCAACCAAGGCAACCCATAGTGTCTCTACAATAGGCTAGAATAAGCTACCTAATCCCTTCCTTTTGAGATACAAGTTATTGTCCTATAAATATAAATACCCTCAAACATTTGGCCCCTACTTATCCCTTGTTTAGCTAATGAATCAGCCAAGGAATTTTCTGATCTTTGACTGATGAATAAGTGATTGTGAGATCCTTTTCCAGCTGTCTTATTTCTCTCAAAGCATTTCTTTGCTGTGATGAGCTATTGGTAGCTTTTTTTAGCCATCTCTCACTGCCACTTTGAAGTCCTCTTCTGCCACCAAGTTCCTAGAATTGAGTGAACTGTTCAATCTCAACCCCCATAAGACTACATTCTTTTCATCTCTAGTAGAACCCCAATTTCCATGGGGCCTCACTACATGGCTGAGATCTTTCCAAAACAGTTTTTGAATACTATTCCAATGCCTCATGTTTTTGGGCTTACCACTCTGTATCTGCCAAAGTTCAACTTGATATGATCCTGATTAGGAAGGTTCTACTGCACTAAAGGGAGAATGGAGCAAGGTACCCTGATCCAATGAACCACTTTAATTGCTTTATTTTCCATTGATGTTATTTATAATTCATGATATACAATACCAAAGTAATTTATAAGCATCATCATCATCCATGCCTAATCCCAACTATATGGGACCGATTGTTACATGAATCCTGTTTTGCCAATCCATTCTATTCAACGCCATATCTACTGTTAAATTATTAGTGCTTAAATCATAACTTACTACTTCTACCCATGTATCTTTTTGGTCTACCCTGAGCTCTTCTAGCCCCTTCAATGTGTAACAAATCATTTCTTCAATGTGTAACAAATATCTTATTAATAAGATATAATTGACAAGCTTCAATTTGAATCCACATATTAACAGTTCAAATTTGGAACTTATTATATCCAAATTGAATCCAATCTTTTTGCAGCCCCAAGGAATAAGCAACTTCAAGCTAAAAGTACAGTCGATTCATTAAGAATTATCATTCCTTTGACAGGCAAGATGTAATATTTAAAAATAGGGTAGAAAGACAGGAACAAATGAAGACAGATGCAGTTCAAGTTGCCAGAGAATCAAATCCAAGAAATTATCACTCATAGATCAACCATATGCTAAAAATGAGCAGTTTTAAACTACAAGTAGAGACAACCCATTAAGGAAGAAGATGATTCCTTAACGGCCAAGATATAATGCTCAGTATGGTCTAGAAAGAAAGGCATGAGCAAAAAGAAGCAAGATGCACTTCAGATAGACAGAAAATGAAATCCAAGAAAAACAAGCTTATCACTCATAAATCAATATGTACATGAATGACTTTACATGCACATGCAAGCGCACCCCCACACACACACACGAGCCTGGATCTCCTGCAAGCAAAAACTCTGCTCACATAGCATCCAGCCGCACATTTGGAATATCTCCCATACGTTTATGTTAAATTCATGGGGAGATGTCCCCAAGGTGCAACAGGATTGCCATGCTTTCATGGTGTGCAGAGTTTTTGCTTGCAGGAATCCCATCATCACATAAACACACACATGTCAATTTTAAAAGAACAGTCTTTTATCAATAACTGTAAATTTCTATTTTATAAGAACAAAGTTTATCATGACAAATTTGTATACAAGAGTAATATCAAAGAGAACCAATCAGTTTCATCAAGGTCGATGTATATTTTTCAAACCAGGAGAATAGATTTAATAACCTAATAATGTGTTTAGATGTTTGAATCTTCATTAATAAAAACCAAGTGCCCATAAAGTACAATAACCTCCAGTATACAAGTATGATAGAATTGGGAGTACAATACCAATATTAGAGGTTAGAGTATGTATAGCTAAAGAGAGAATTTAGAATGATGATTAGATGTGGTTCCTAAACTGAGTACACACACAAAAGAAATATGGAAAGCACCTTGTCATGAAACAGTTATCAGTATAAAACTAGATATTTGAATTATTGAAATGGAAGTTTGCATGGAGACCAGGAATCTGTTGCACGGAGTTTGGCAATTAGGGAATCCATATTTGATTTTGATAAGAAAAATACTCTTTCAGACTTCTTCTTCTGACAACATTCCAGGACTTTTCTCAGAGATTATGACACCAAATTGTCAGATCAAAGATCAAATGGTCTCTTAAAGTGTTGAGACAGTAACATTCTAATAATCCCTAGAACACAATTCTTATTCCCTCAGGCCAGTGTTTTAAAAATTGACCTGGAGGCTGAACCAATTTTGCCTCCGGGTCATGGGTCAGTGGTTCGACTGTCTGGGTCGGACAAGTCAGACCATGACATGTCATCAATATATATAAATACATAAATATATTATATGCGTATACAATATGTTATATAGAACAAATAATATATAATTACATTCTACATGTAATATATGTATATATACATATGTATGTTTTATTTTACATCTAATTAATATTTTTTATTTCTTCCCCTAAAAAACATTTTTATTTCAACTTTTATTTTTTTATTTGTAAAAAACATAGAATTAAGATTTGAGGCCAAAAAGTTGTTTTTTGGCAAAAATAGTAGGGCAGTGGCACCTCGGAATGCGTAGATCTCAAAAAGTTACCTAAATTTGTAAGTTGTAACTCGTGTACCTAAATTTGTAAGTTGTAACTCGTGACCAGTGACCAGGTCAACCGGGTCAATGGTTCAACCACCCAGGTCAAACGGTTTTTGTCAATTTTTGGATTTTAGGAAAACTAGAACCGACAATGGGACCATATATGGTTTGAACAGTTCACATGGCTGACAACTCCTTTATAGTAGTTAAGAATTACACCTATAGTAATTCAGAAAATATAGGAAAATAAAGAAAGAAAGGAAGAGAATGAAGAAGAAAGAGGTTTCAGCAGTAGGTTGTAGAAGAAGAAGAGAAGGGAAAAGAGAAAAGAAGAGTTCGAACCTCTCACTGTAGCCCCCTTGATCTCTTTTATTAACTTAATTCTACAATTAAGTACAATTATCCAGATGCCCTTAATGAGGCAACCAGCACTAAAGAAATAATTAAAAAAAAACAAAAAAAAAAGAAAAACATAACTAAGGCCCATAACCAACAAACATAAACTTAAGCACACCTCTCCTACACTCCCCCTCAAGCTAAGCATAAATGTCAATCATGCCCATCTTGCTTACATAATGTTGAAGCTTTTCCTTTGGAACTCCCTTAGTTAGAAAATCTGCTAGCTACTCTTCTGATGTAATGAAAGAAAGGCACACCTCTCTTGAAAGTAGCTATTAAAATTGCACCACCCCAAAACTTCACAAGAACATAGGTAGCAAAAAGGATGCTCCTTGCAACTGTGAAGAAACTCCCTGATGTATCATTTTTATTGTAGTCCTTATTGTATTGTTTTCTTATTTATTATTAATTTCACTTCATCCCTACAAGGGCCTCTCTATAAATTCTCTAAATTGTGTTGCCCTACAAGGGCCTCTCTGTAATTTCTGTAATTTCACTTTCTATATAAAGGACCCTGAGAATTTTGTATTCTGCTCTGGGTCTGTTGACATGGTATCAGAGCAGGCTGTTCTTTCCTTGCTCATTTGTTGGGCATATTAGGGTTTCTATTCTCAGGGTGCTTTTGGCTGGTGTTAGGGCTCTTCTAACCATGGTTCCTCTTGAAGGCTTCTGTCTGGAAAGATTTCTGACCAGCTGTGTCGCCCAGAACCTTCTTTCCCTCAGAAAATCACCAGAAACTGACAAGTCTTGGAGGTGTTCCGGTCTTCTCTCCTAGACGGCAGAAGTTTTGTTTTCTTCCTCTGACTGTGTACTGATTTCTCATGGGTGGCAGCAGCCTTTCTCTCTGTGGTTCAGTTCCGAACAGTCACAGATTAAGGAGACTCAACAGTCTGGCTGCTTCCTCCCACAACAGCAGCAGTATTCGAACCTGGGTTCTTATTCTGACTGAGGAACTTTAACAGACATCAGGTCCTCTCTACAAAACTGATCTGGAAAACTTTTCATTTCAGGTTGGTGCATCACAATATTGTCATAATCGACTTATATCAGTCCTTGGAACCCTAGTTTGTGTTGCCCTAATTCTGTGGTGCTATTGGAGGATTTTTCATTCTTCTCTAAAGTTTCCTGCTGAAGTTGCATTGGATTTGTCTGTATTTCATGCCTCAGCCCTCATTTTACTTTTCTGAAGAATATTGTGTTCAGCTTAAGTAATTTTTTTTCTGCCTTGTTCATTGCTGATTTGAGTACTTTTCCAACATCAGTACTGATATTCTAGGTTGTTTTTTTTGCTCGTTAATGATAGCTGAAAAGGTTGATTTTCTCCCTATAAAATTTGATGGAACTAACTACAATATGTGGAAGTTCCATTTTGATTTCTATGTTGAGGGAAAGAGACTTGAAGGTTACTTGAATGGGACTGTAAGTAAACCTGATGAGGCTGAGGTTGATAGTAAAGCCTATACACAATGAAAGCTTGACAACGGAAAGTTCTCCTGGATTTTGAGCTCCATTGTGCCTCACATCACATTAGTGTTCCTATGAGAAGACTGAGGACTGCCTATGAGATGTATGCTTACTTGAAAAAGGTTTATCATCAATCCAGATTGAATCTAAAATCTTTGCTTATTGCCAGGGGGACAAAAAGATACAAGAATACTATTCAGGCTTTAATGATCTCTGGGCTGAATATGAACTTTTTCATATTGAACCCTCTAATCCCGTTGAATGTGTCAAGTATTTGCAGAAACATTTTGAAAATAGAAAAGTTAACCAATTTCTCATGAAGCAGAGACCTAAGTATGAAATAATCAAGTCAAATATCTTGAGTAGAGGAACTCTTCCAGACTTAGACTTTGTGATGGGAGAGTTGTTGAGGGAAGAAACTAAACTCCTAACTGCTGCAAACATAGAAGGGAAACATCCTGATTCAGGGATTGATACCGTTTTTCTTGCACGGAGGAATAAGAAATCTGGTGGAAAGGACCCTTCTAAAACTCAATGCTACGAATGTCAAGGATATGGACATATAGCCTCTCATTGCAAAAAGAAGAATGTCTGCACATATTGCAAACAACAGAGACATATCATTCTAGATTGCCCAATTCGTCCACCCAAGGGACCCATGAAGAAGAATCAGTCACGAGCTTATCAAGCGTATGAGGGACGAGTGTCCGATACCCCTATTGCCAAGGGAGAATCCTCTACTTCCATGAATAAAGAATTGATACAACAATTGGTATCTTCCACCATCTCAGCTGCCTTTTCTGTTATCGGCTATCTGGTGAGTTCTTCAGTTATTGCTCTTCTCCCATTTGGATAATTGATTCTAGTGCTACAAATCATATGACTGGGCCTATCCTGAACCTTCAAACGGAATGTCTGAAACCAACCATAAACACATTACAACTGCTAATGGTGAGAAACTTGACATCATTGGGAGTGATGACTTGTGTATCAAACTTTCTCCCTCAAATTCCTTGTCCCTTGCTAAAACCTTCCTTGTTCCTAAATTTACTGCCAAGCTTATTTCAGCTGGCCAATTGGTTGATGAAGGTCATATTCTAACATTTTCTTCTAATGGTTATTTGATTTAGAACCAATGCACTGGGAAGGTAAAAGGGAAGGGGCATAGGATGGGCCGCATGTTTGCATTGGAGTTTGAGAAATCTCCATCAGCATCATCTTCTGCTTTTTTGAGCTCTTCTACATTGAGTCAAAGAAACTATGTTTGGGATTTATGGCATAAACGCTTGGGCCACCCAAATTCTGATAAACTTAAATACTTGTTTGAGTTTGGTTTTATTAAAACTAAAATTCCTTCTATGAAATCCTTTGATACATCTTGTGTTTCTTGTTGTTTGAGTAAGAGTCATATTTTACCATTCACTCACCGAGCTGAACATGCTACTTCACCTTTTGAAATCATTCATAGTGATGTTTGGGCTTTTGTTGTTTCTTGGATGGGATACAAGTATTTTGTGCTATTTATTGATGATTGTACCAGGTACACTTGGATCTACCTTCTCAAACACAAATCAGAAGTTTTTCCAACCATTAGGTTGTTTCATTACATGGTTCAAGTTTGTTTCCAAGTGAATGTGCAAATCTTACGCTCAAACTCAGGGGGAGAATACAATGACGGAGATTTTTTGGCTTACCTGAAACATCATGGCATACAAGTCCAACGATGTTGCCTAACACTCCTCAGCAAAATGGTGTGGCAAAAAGAAAGAATGGTCACATTCTCAATGTTTTAAGGACTCTCCTACAAGAATCACATGCGCCTCCCACATCTGGGTTGAGGTCGTTAGCACTGCAATATATCTTGATCAATTGTATCCCATCATCTGTGCTTGCTAACATTTCTCCTCATCAAAAGATGTTTGGATCCCCCCCCCCCAAATCTTTCCCATCTTCATATCTTTGGGTGTTTATGCTTTGTTCATCTTCCTCATGAACGTTCAAAGCTTTCAGCTCAGTTTGTCATGTGCTCTTTTGTGGGGTATAGCCCGAACCACAAGGGATTCATTTGTTACAACCCCTCAGCACGTCGAATTCATATTTCTCGAAATTTGATTTTTCTTGAGCATATCTCCTTGTTTTTAGGAATTGCCAAGTTATCTGCACCCTCTGTTTCAGTTTTGCATGATTTTGAACAACAGGATTCTCCATCATCCATTGATGAAAAGGAACTTCTCGTCTTCTCTTGCAAGCGGATTCGTGATCCAACTCCTACGCCTACGATCCCTCCCCATTCTTACCAGTAGGCTAGTAGCAGCCCTCAGTGGAAAGAAGCCATGGATGCAGAGATTCAAGCTTTGCATGAGAATGACACCTAGGACCTTGTCCCAACACCTTCAGATGGCTCTGTTATAGAGAGCAAATGGGTCTATTCCATTAAGCTGAAATCTGATGGGTCTTTGCACCATTACAAAGCCAGGCGTGTGGCATATAAGCAAGAGTATGGCATTGACTATGAAGAGACTTTCGCTGCTGTAGCCAAGATTACTACAGCTGGTGTTCTTTTAGCAAGCCCCTCGAGCTTGGTTTGAAAAATTCAGAGATGTTGTTGTGCAAGATGGATATAGCTAAAGCACATTGGACTACTCTCTCTTTGTTTGGAAAAGACCCCAGGGCCTTACCATTCTCATACTGTATGTGGATGACATACTATTGACTGGAGATGATAATAGAAGGAATCCATGACCTCAAGTCTCTTCTCCATAGTTCCTTCCACATGAAGGATCTCGTCCCTCTTAACTATTTCTTGGGACTTGAAGTCCAGCGGAGCTCCTAAGGTTTTTTTTGTTTGCCAACACAAGTATGCCTCTGGTTTTGTTAAGTTGGCCAACCTCAGTGATAATAAATAGGTTAATACTCCCTTGGAGCTGAATGTCAAATTATCCAAATCAAAAGGCTCCCTGCTTCCTGATGCTTCCCTCTATCAGCAACTTGTAGGGTCTCTCATCGATCTGACCATGACTCGTCCTAACATCTCACATGCAGTTCAAGTTGTTAGTTTGTCTTTGCACCTCGTCAACCTCATCTGATTACAGCGTATCATCCACTATAATCGAGGTTCTTTATCACAAGGTCTTTTCTTTTCTTCATCTTCTTCTCTCCAACAGAAGGCCTATGCTGATGCAGATTGGGTTGGATGCCCTGACACACGACGCTCTACTACCGAGTGGTGTGTCTTCATGGGTGACTCTAATATCATGGAAATGCAAGAAACAACAAACTGCTTCCAAGTCCTCTACGGAAGCAGAGTACAGGGCAATGTCATCTGTTTGCAGTGAAGTTGTTTGGCTTCAATCATTATTTCAGGAGTTCGGACATTCCTCTCCTACGTCCATTCCTCTGTATGCGGATAACACTAGTGCCATTAAGATTGCTTCTAATCCTATCTTCCATGAAAGGACAAAGCATATTGAGGTGGACTGCCACTTTATCCATGATCTGTTTCTTACAAACTCTATCTCTCTCCCTCATTTTGCCTCTGATATGTAAGTTGTTGACATCTTTACAAAGGCCATGACGAGATCCAGACACTTATTCCTAGTAAGCAAACTGATGCTCATGCCTCTACATCAGTTTGAGGGGGAGTGTGAAGAAACTCCCCAATGTACCATTTTATGTAGTCCTTATTGTATTGTTTTCTTATTTATTATTATTTTCACTTCAACCCTACAAGGACCTCTTTGTAAATTCTCTAAATTGTGTTACCCTACAAGGGCCCCTCTATAATTTTTGTAATTTCACTTTCTATATAAAGGACCCATGGGGTAGGGTCAAATCATCCATTCTTCATCCCCAGAAAATTGTATTCTGCTCTGGGTTTGTTGATATCAACTTCCATAATATGTCTGTTTTTCCTCTCCACTACTCCATTTGTTGTGAAGTATGTGCACAAGAACTCTAACAAACAACCCCAAACTTCTCCAGATAGGGGGGAAGGTCCTTCCCAAAATATTCCTTAGCACTGTCCGATCGAAATATTTTGATATGGGTGTTAAACTGATTATGTGTTCATGGAACTGCTGCACAAGTTTAGGCACTTTAGAACGAGAATGCATAAGGTAAGTCCAAGTATATCATGAAAAATCATCAATAAACTGGATGAAATATCTATAGCTACCATTAGGGGTAAACTGAGTATGTGTTCATGGAACTACTGTACAAGTATAGGCACTTTAGCACGAGAATGCATAAGGTAAATCCAGGTATATCATGAAAAATCATCAATAAACTGGATGAAATATCTATAGCTACCATTAGGGGTAAGCAAGAAAAACCAAAAAACCGAACCGAACCAAAAATCTAGTTAACTGAACCGAGTCGATTCGGATTCGGTTTGATATTTTTTAAAAGCCGAAGGTACCGGTGTAGAAGAGATGAGAAGATTGGGTAGGCAAGGTTTTGTTCACAAATTGGATCTTGTAAAGGCCTATGATTTAGTGAATTGAGTTTTCTGCTAGAGGTGCTCAGAAAGTGTGGTTTTGGGGATAGATGGTGCAAGTGGATAGGTGGTTGTCTGACGTCTTGCCATTACTTAGTTTAGTAAATGGAGTAGTAAAGGACTTTTTCCTAGCATGTAGGGGCTTGAGACAAGGTGATCCATTGTCCCCTTTCCTTTTCACATTGGTTTTTAATGTTTTTAGTACACTTTTGCCAAAAGCAGACAGGGTTGGATTGATAAGAAGATGGAGATTAGGAAGAAATCAAGTTTCAATTACCCACCTTCAGTTTGCAGATGATATCATAGTCTTTTGTGAGAAATGTGACTTGTTAAGAGCAAGGAATCTGAGAAATCTAATAACCCTCTTTGAGAATGTCTCAAACCTGAAAATTAATCTTGAGAAGAATTGTGTGATGGGGCTAAATGTGGATGAAAGGGACTTGGAGTCTATTGTTGCTTGCTTAGAATGCCCTATTTCTGCTTGGCCCTTGACCTATCTAAGACTTCCCCTAGGTGCAAATCCAAAGGAAAGTAGGTTTTGGACCCAGTGGAAAAGAAGTTTAAAAAAAAGGCTAGTGACCTAGAAAAAGAACTATATCTCTCTGGGGTAGAATAACTTTGATTAGGACCACACTCGCAAACTCACCCATCTACTTTTTGTTTGTTTTTAGGATACCTGTTAGGGAAGCCAAGAAGATAGAAAAGTTGATAGGCGGTTTTTTGTGGGAGCCAAGTGTAGAAAAAAGGGAACATTTGATTAGATGGGAGGTGGTGAGTCAAAGCAAGGAACAAGAAGGCTTAGGGTTAGGGGACCTAGTAAACAAGAATGAAGCTCTTTTGGGCAAGTGGTCATGGAGGTGGCCTCTGGAAAGAGAGATTGTGGCACGATGTGGTGGCTAGTATCCATGGCTGTTCTAAATCTGGTTGGGATGTCGGGTATCTCGATGAGCCTCACTCACTACACCTTGGAATAAGGTACGATGTCTATAATGGTAACTTTGTGCTTTTTCGGGAAGATGCTTGGGTGGGCAACCAACCCTTAAAAAACCTTCGTCCCTCCCTTTTTTCTATTTCCCTCTATAAAAAGGAGCTTGTTTCGAGGTTTCTTTCTCCCCCCATTCTCTCATTGTCTCTTAACTGAGATTTTAGGTTCCGTAGAGGGTTGAGGGATGAGGAATCGGTTACTGTCTTTGAGCTCTTACTTTTACTTGATTTTGTTTGTTTGGATCCTCCTAAACCAGATAGAAGAATTTGGTCTTTGACCTCGAATGGCTATGCTATACACCTTCCCCTTTGTTGTTACCAGTTAAAGAAGTCTGATCAAGGCCAATTCCACCTAAAATTGTTGGGTTTTGCTGGGAAGTGTATTATGGTAAAATTAATACTATGGACAATGTACAAAAAAAAGAGACCTTATTCATGCTTGCCCCCCAATTGGTGCATTTTATGTAAAGTGCATAATGACTACTGTGGAAATGTATTAGGGCAGCCTCCTGAAGTAAAGATTTGGAGTTAGGTTTTTATGTTGTTTGGGTACAAGTGAAACCTGCCTCCTGAAGTAAATCTGCTTTTTGATCCGTCTTTTTTTGGTTAGCCAACAAAGAGAGGGAAAGTAATGTGGAAATGTATTAGGGCAGCCCTCCTATGGACAATTTGGGAGGAAAGAAATGCTAGAATTTTCCAGGAGAAGGAGAGAAGCACTACTGAAATAAAGGATTGTATAATGACAAGGGCAATCCTTTGGCTAAAAACTATTGATCTCTTTGCAGATTACTCTAGTGATGAAATTCAAAGGAGTTGGGCAGCAGTGGCATCTATCTCATCCAAGAAAAATAAAACACAACCAAGTTGGTTACCCCCTCCGGAAGGAGTTGTAAAGTTGAACTTTGATGGGAGAAGTCATGGCAATCCAGGCCTTCGGGTATAGGAGGGATCTTGAGGAATAAGGATGGCAACATTATATCCTTATTCTCAAGTCCAGTGGGTTATGGAGACTCTACAAGGGCTGAGATATTATCTGTGGTACAAGGACTACAACATAGTTTTTAAGGCACCAAGGCGAGGCTAGGTGACAGGGAGCGCCTTGTCGCATAGGCGATGGATTTTTTTTAAGTAAAACCATATATCCTAGGGTAGTTCGATAGGTTCCATAACCATCTTTCCTTAATAATTATCCATAATTTTCATAAGAGAAGTATAAATTTCATGTTTTAAGTTTAGAAAATCAACATTTTATGAGAAGAAAAAGGAACAAAGGAAAGAAAATTCAAAAAATATAGGGGCTGAACCCCTACTTTTGTTATAAGAAAAGAAGAAAAGAAAAGGTGGAAGAAGAAGATCCGTAAGAAGAAAATGTGTTGATTAGACAAAATTTTAAGCTCATCCCTTACTTGTTGGTTCAGGTTTTGAGGTCTTTGAGGATTCAATCAAGGATCAAAACTTCGATGCAATATACCCCGTATTGGGTCTTTAGCGCCCCAATACACATGTTTACAGGTGTTTTCGAGAACCCATTTTTTAATATATATATATATATATATATTGAAATTGAAAACCAAAGAAATAAAAAAATAGGGGGAGTATCATTATAAGTATTGATACACCTTTGTTGATACACAGAGGTGTATCAATACTTTGAAGTTTGAACCATGGGTTCAATACAGCAGTTAGCAACGTTTGTGTTGATTAAACCCTAACAAATAAGAAAATAATAAAAAGAAATTAGTACATAAACACATAAAATGAATATTCTAGTTTATTAATGCCTATTTTATAAATATAATGTCAAAATTAAAAATATAAAAGTATTTTATAACATAGTGCACAAAACTACTTAGCGACTGGGCAAGGCGAGCCCGCCTAGGCATCGCCTTGACAACTATGGACTACAGGTTTCCAATCAACTTGGAGTGACTAATTTAATAGTTAAACGAGACTCTAAGGTGATAATGGGATGAATGTCGAACCCAGAAACTGTTGTTTGGGGATATAGGGATATCATAAAAAAAAAAAAAAAAAGTCAAATGGCTTACAAGAACCTTGTTAGATTTCAGTGGGTTAGTAGATCAGCAAATGCTTTGGCAGATTCTTTAGCTAGACAAGGGGCTTCAAGGGATTCTCTGTTTTTAGCTTTTTTTTATCAGTAACATAAACTTTTATTAATAAAGGATTAGGAAGAAAATACAACAGAAACTAGCTCTTCCCACCCCTTGTTTAGCTAAAAAGTCTGCAAAAGAATTGGCACTCCTCTTGGAGAACTGAAACTGAATTTGCATGTCTTGAGTGAGCTGGTAAATTTTCTTTTTCTCATTTGAGAATTTCCACAAACTAACATCTTCCTTTTGCAACCAATCAATACCAATTTAGAGTCACCCTCCACCTGCAACATCCTAATATTTAGCTATTTGGCTCTTTTTATCCCTTCTAATACTAAAATTTCAGCTCTCAAAGAATCTCCCCAACCTATAGGCCTAAAAACATAGCCAAAACTTGTTAGATTTCAGTGGGTTAGTAGATCAGCAAATGCTTTGGCAGATTCTTTAGCTAGACAAGGGGCTTCAAGGGATTCTCTGTTTTTAGCTTTTTTTTATCAGTAACATAAACTTTTATTAATAAAGGATTAGGAAGAAAATACAACAGAAACTAGCTCTTCCCACCCCTTGTTTAGCTAAAAAGTCTGCAAAAGAATTGGCACTCCTCTTGGAGAACTGAAACTGAATTTGCATGTCTTGAGTGAGCTGGTAAATTTTCTTTTTCTCATTTGAGAATTTCCACAAACTAACATCTTCCTTTTGCAACCAATCAATACCAATTTAGAGTCACCCTCCACCTGCAACATCCTAATATTTAGCTATTTGGCTCTTTTTATCCCTTCTAATACTACTAAAATTTCAGCTCTCAAAGAATCTCCCCAACCTATAGGCCTAAAAACATAGCCAAAACTTGACCTTCTTCATCCCTGAACACTCCACCTATACCTAAAGGGCTTGGGTTTCCTTCGCTGCTACCATCTAAGTTCAATTTAGTGAACCCCAAAGTTGGAGGAGACCAAGTTGGAACAAGGGAATTAATCAACCGATTGGACCAGGCTACTTCTTTCCGATCTCTAATGATATCTCCTACTAAGAATCCTTCAAATAGCTTCATAGACTTGACCCAGTGAATCACCCTAACAAAGATTAAGTCAATGATTGCTTCTTTATTCTTTTCTAGTTATATTATATATTTATATGTTTTTATAGTATATATTGTAAATATAAAAAAACTGAAAAATCAACGAACCAAACCGATGGTTAACTGAACCAATCAACCAGTTAACCGATCGGCTTCAGTTCGGCTTCTCCTCGGTTTGATTTAAAAAATAGGCCCACGGATTGGTTAGTCAAACCGTGAGCACTCCTCCCACCAAGTGTTCTTACAATGCTTTGAGAATTCACAGGACTGGCAATGTAGACTCGATAGACTAATTCCTTTCAATAACTCTAGAAACAACTAAATGAAAAAAAAAAAAACGACAAATGACCCAGACGACTATGACATAACATAATATAAACAGTGGACTTTGAAACAAATGCAATTCTCTTAGGTTGTACTTGGCTCTGTTCAGGCATGTCTAACAAATAGATCCCATTCACTTCATGGCCACTCCTAATCACCTTCTGAGATTTCATGTCCTGAAAAACACAATATGAAGGGGAAAAGGTCAAACTGCAATTCAGGGCATTAGAGGTCTTAAATGTCTCCCTTTCTCGTAATAGGGGTAAAAGAGCCATCAACAAGGGACATCTTATCCCAACCAGAAAGGAGTTGGTAAGAGGTTAATAACTGTGAAATATTGGTCATATGGTCAGAAGCACCATAATCAATTATCCAAGAGGTTTTATGAGCACCTGATAAAGAAGCATGATGTGTTGTGGCACGAATACCTAATTGAGCATATGTTGAGGAAGGAACAATCTTTAAAGGAGCTATAGCAATGGACTCCAAATGACTGATTCGGCCATACTTCTCATACTCAACCCTGGTGGTTGCAAGTTGTTCTCCCACTGGCTTCTCTCCACCCTATCCTTGTTCACCTTGTGAGGAGGTGGCTACATTTGCATTTCCACCTTTTCTAGTTTCAAACCTTTTTCCACAATTTTCTTTCTTGAGTCTAGAAGGAATGAGCCCCGAACGCAGCTTCCAACAGGTGCCTCTAGTGTGTTTAGGCTTCTTCCAGTATTCACAAATAACATCTTTCTTCTCAGTGTTAACCTTCGGCCACATCCTGACATTGGCATAGTGATAAACCTACAACTCGACAGACTGAACCTATCTTCTACTCTCCCCGCTGCTCACCACAGCAAACGCTTGAGACAAAGTCACCTCATCCTTTGCTAAAACATTCTACCTCACAATATCATACACCAGTTGAGTCTGGTGAGGAGCTCAAAGACCCAATTTCTCTCCACCAACTTTTTATATGTTTTTGCATCCTTCGTGAAACCCCAAACCACATTCTCCATCAGGTCAATCACTTGCCAAAGAGATTTTAGCATAGAGAAGTAGAACGGCTAAGGGCTTCTTTCTCTATCTTAGATTATTCACATCATGCTTCAAATTTGTAGGCCCGATCAACATTAACCTTTTAGGAATAGGTCCCCGTGACACTATCCCACACTTCTTTTGTAATTCACATCCACAAGTAATGCTAACTAATGTGAGGTTGCATAGAATTCACTAACCAACCCACTATTGTGTAGTTTTTCGGCATCCACCTTTCATGGGTAGGATCATAGTTTCCAAGGTGCCAAGGCAAGGCTAGGCGACTAGGGGGCGCCTAGTCGCTTAGGCAGGCCCCCGCCTAGGTGATGGATTTTTTTATGTTAAAAAAAAGATCCTAGGGTAGTTCCCTAGGTACCACAACCATATTTCTTTAATAATTATTCATGCTTTTCATAAGAAAAGTATAAATTTCATATTAAAGTATAGAAAATCAACATACTCATGAGAAGAAAAGGAAGAAGGAAAATAAAATTCAAAAAATATAGGGGCTGAACCCTTATTTTTGTTATAGGAAAAGAAGAAAATAAAAAGCATTGGTAGTAGTAGTAGTACTAGTACTAGTAGAACAAGAAGAAGAAGAAGAAGAAGAAGTAGAAGAAGAATATATGGAAGAAGAAAATGTGCTGATTAGATAAAATTTTTAGTTCTTCCTTACATATTGGTTCAAGTTTTTAAGTCTTTGAGGGTTCAATACAGCATTTAGCAATGCTTGTGTTGATTAAACCCTAATAAATAAGAAAATAATAAAAATAAATTAGTATATAAACACACAAAATGATTATTCTAGTTTAATAATGTCTATTTTATAGTTATAATCTCAAAAAAGAATGAATAAAAAAGCATTTTATGGTAGGAAGTAGAAGACTGTTAGGCGATTGGGCGAGGCAAACCTCAAAGGGCACCTTGTCGCCTAGGCGTCGCTTAGACACCCGCCTAGGCATCACCTTGACAACTATGGGTAGGATCATCCTCCTCCGATTTCTTCTTGTTCCCGATAATGTAACCCCATTTTCCTCTACTACACACATGTATTCACAGCCCCAAAATTGGACCCATCTAAATAATAGGACCCATCTAACTTCATAGTATTCACAGCCCCAAAAAGATTATCCATTAACTCCCCATGT
The DNA here is from genome assembly GCF_056320005.1 of Nelumbo lutea. Lineage (NCBI taxonomy): Eukaryota > Viridiplantae > Streptophyta > Magnoliopsida > Proteales > Nelumbonaceae > Nelumbo > Nelumbo lutea. The sequence continues at coordinate 35,161,490 of NC_142689.1, read as the reverse complement.
CCAAACTCGAAATTTGTGGAATATTTGGTCTCTCCTCCAGTTTGCTCCATTGAGTGAATGGATGAAAACGAAAATCAAATTAGGGTTTTACTAGGCTAGATTTACTGTCTTAAGCAAAGACCACCCTTCAACCTCCCAAAAATGGGGTTTCACAGAACCCGGTAGGATGGGGAGAAAGAGAGAAACTTCAACTGCTCCTACCAAAGGTTCCAAAACTCGGTCCAACCAAAACCGACCTCAATAGAAATCTAAAGTCTTACATCCGATCCCCAAGCACCTGGTTCAAAATGTCTCTACGACATGTAACAAGATTTCTCTAGTTATTTAGGGTTTTCGGGAAGAATCTCTAAGAACCTGCCATGGGATTCAACTGGGCTGCGTAAGTTGATGATTGATAAACCGATCAGTTCTCCATACACACTGTGTATGGGCAAAGAAAGAGAAAGAAGTTGAAAGTGAGAACCCGCTCTAATACTAAGTTGAGAAATACACCTGTAGTAATTCAGAAAATATAAGAAAAGAAAGAAAGAAACAAAGAGAAAGAAGAAGAAATAGGTTTCAGTAGTAGGTTGTGGAAGAAGAGAAGGGAAGAGAAAAGAAGAGTTTGAACCTCTCTCTACTCCACTTGATCTCTTTTGTTAACTTAAAATTAAGTACAATTACCTAGATGTCCTTAATGGGGCGGCCAGCACTAAAGAAATAATTGAAGAAAAAAAAAAAGCCCATAACCAACAAACATAAATTTAAACACTACTTAAAAGAAATAAAAAGCACTAAGGCCCATTCAGCCCATTCTCACTACAATAATTAACAACAAAATTAAGATCAAGTGAAGTTTAAATAGAGATAGAATGCAATAATCTTTGGTAGTTCAAACGGGTTTGAGGTTGTAACATATAGATCTAGGCATTTGATTGGTAACACCCCTCTAGAGGACCTTTTCCCATTATTATTTTCTGCTTCATTTTATAAAAAAGAGGTGGTTTCAAAATTTTTCACTTCTCCAGGAACACCTATGGCTCTTACCTAGGACTTTGGTTTTCTAGGGGTTTAAGGGATGATGAAATTGAATCCCTCTTTGACTTATTGTGTTTCCTTAACCAGCTTTGTTTAGATCTCTCCAAGCCAAGCAAAAGGGTGTGGGCTCCTAGACCCAAAGGGACCTTTACTTGTGCTTCTTTTTTCAAGTCCATTTCTCAATCCACTATCCCATAGCTTTTTCCTTCAAAGGAAATTTGGTGCAGGTCAATCTCCCCAAAGATTATGGCATTTTGTTGAGAAGTGTATCATGGGAAAGTAAACACTCTAGACAACCTACAAAAGCGAAGACCTTTCCTTTATATTTCTCCCAACTGGTGTAAAGACTACTGGAACAGACCAACAGAGCAAATACTCAGTTTTACAAGAGGAGGCCACATCAGCACAACTAATCATCCACTTGCAACAGCTGTAACAGAAAGAAATCAAAATTGTAAACAGTATAAGTAGTAAAGCACAAGAGAAATAAGACATAGGTTCTTTCGACATTAATCTCTCTCTCTCTCTCTCTCTCTCTCTCTCTCTCTCTCCTCTTCCAAGGATTCAGGAGGTTGGCCCCTCGAAGAGCCCTGAGTTAGGCAGGTTCCTAACAACTGGTGTACCCTTTGTAGAGCTCATGGGGAGGATTGTTATCGTGTCCATTGAAGCTTGCCTATTGAAGTCTGCTTGATCTTTGAATGCTCTACTTTCACTTGGCCTACTAAAAGAGGGAGAATTATGTGAAGATGTGCTCGTGCTGCCTTGATTTGGACTTTATGGGAGGAAATGAATGGTAAAATTATTCAAGAGAAGGAAAGAAGAATGCACGAACTAAAAGAATGTGCGTTGATTAGGGCAATTCTATGGCTGAAGACTTTGGAAATCTTTCAACAATTCTCCTATGACAACCTTTGAAGAAACTAGGCACAAGTAGTGAGGTGCTCCTCCATTAAAAATAAGATAGTTACAAGGTGGTCTCCTCCATCTGAAGGCTCTTTAAAGCTGAACTTCGATGGAAGTAGCTTGGGCAATCTAGTTCTACCTGGAATGGAGGGGTGCTCTGAGGAATGAGTTTGGAGAGGTGGTACTACTCTACTTGGGTCCTTTAGGAGTTGGAGATTCTGTTAGGGCTGAGATTTTAGCTGCTTTACAAGGGGTGCAGTTTGCAAACCAATTAGGAGTAGAGCATATAATCATTGAAGGGGATTCCAAGGTGGTGGTGGGCTGGCTAAAAAACCCCGAAGATACAATATGGTGCTACAAGAATGAAATTAAGAAATTTATTTGGCTGAAAACCCCCGATTGAAGGTTTTGCTAAACTGAATATTAATGAGAGTTGCCAAGGTAATCCAGGCCCTTGTGGAACTGGAGGGGTGGTGAGAGATGGAGAAGGTAAACTTATAGCACCGCTTTCTGGTCCTGTGGGTATGGGGGACTCTGTCAAAGATGAATTGATTGCTGCATTTCAAGGAGTGCAGATAGTTAGTGAGCTAAACTTGACAAACGTGGTGATAGAAGGGGATTCGAAACTAGTGGTAGAATGGCTAAGGAATCCTGAATCTATAATTTGGTGTTATAGGGGTGAAATGAAAAAATTTACTTGGCTAACCAGGAATATGAATTTAAGCATACAATGGAAGAGAAGATCAGCAAATGGGATGGTGGATGCTTTGGCTAAACAAGGGGTGAACGGATCTAGTTTATTCAGGACACAGTTATGATATGTTTTTTCTTTGTATGAGAGGTAGCAGCTCGTGCCTCTCTAAGGGATGATTGTACAATCCTTACTTTAAGAATTTTAATAAAATTCTAATTCTTACCCATTTATAAAAAAGAGAAATGGATGAGCGTCCATCGTCCAACACCCTGATTTTACATTTCCAATTCTACCCACTCCTGATTTCATATTTCCAATCCTATCCCCTCTTAAAAAATGAGAATGTGAAATACACAAAAAATTTACAAAAAGAAATATAGAAAATCATAAAAATTTCTATACCATGTATATCTTATATACTAAAAAATGAGAACGTTGCAATTGGTTTAGTCAAAACACCCTGATTTTACTTTCCAACTTTACCCTCAACTTTCTATTTTTCCCATTATATATATTATCACTACAAAATATTTATGAAAAACATAAAATGAAGAAAACAATATGAATTACAAAAAACAAAGAAATACATTGGAAATTTACAAAAAAAAATGTAGAAAATCATAGAAACTTATATATCATACTGGAAAATGAGAATGGTACAATTGGTTTGGTCAAAACACTAATTTTACTTTTCGACTTTGCCCTCAACTTTCTATTTTTCCCATTATATATGTATATATATATATATATATATTGTTATTGCAAATAATTATGAAAAAACACATAAAATAAAGAAAATATTATAAATTATAAAAAACAAAGAAATACATAGAAAATTTACAAAAAAAATAGAAAATCATAAAAATTGAAGAAAATAACATAAATTACAAATCTATACCCAATATATAAAAGCATAGTCAAATATCACCATCAATATCAAATACCCTGTGCATCGCATAGGCCATTCCACTAGTATTCATAAAAATAGGAACATGTTGGTTTCTATACAGTGGGTGGGGAGATCAACAAATACTTTAGCTGATGTGTTAGCCAAACAAGGGGTAAATAGGGAAGAATTGTTTTGGGCTCAGCTATGATTTATGTAATTCATTACTAGTTTATTTATGAGCTATTGGGAGAGACTGCAGCTCACGCCTCTCCATGGGTTGTTGTATGATGTTACAATTCTAAAGCAGTTCAATAATACTTTTATTACTCATAAAAAAAACTGCCTCGTTGAACGCCTCATTAATTTTGCAACCCAGATTGGCTAATGTCTTAGCTGATTCTTTAGCCAGAAGTTGAGTGAGAAGAAGACAGATTGTATGGGGAATGCCTAGCCCCGGGGCTAACTAATGCACCTGATCTTCTATTTGTAACTCTTTCACTGTTTGTTGAACCTCACTGTTTTGTATTACAGGTTTTATGAATCTCTGTTTTTAGATCTTATCTAATCAGGAGTTTCTTATCAGACCATTAAAAAAGATTCTTTGTACTTGTACACTAGGTTCTAAGCAAGAATAATTACAGTTTGCACCATTACAGAAAGGGAGCAAAGCTAATCCTAGCAAAGTACTACAAGTTCCAGAGATCAATAGCATTTGCAGCCCCACAGGTTTTCTGGCCTGCATATGCACAAGTTAATGCAAATATACACGGTTACACAGAGACACGGGAAAAACACATCTAACTACAGAAAGCTAACAATTAGTCTTGATGAGGAAAAAAACAGTGGACAAAGATAATATTAACATTATAACCAAGTAATTAAGTTCAATATGAAGATATTTATATCATTAGATAATCAAGGTCAAAACAAATAACATGGGCTAAACCTGGCACTGGATTTGTTGGGAAGTCCTGATTTAAGAGAACAGTGAAACTAATTGCATAAATTTGATATCACAAACTCAATATTGGCTAAAGAATTTGCTAGAGGAAAACTGATGAATGCATCAAAATATGAAAAGAGAAAAATATTGTGCACAACACTTGTGGATATATATAATCATCTATGAAGAAGCAGGTTTCTTGGAATCTACCTTTTCATGGGGCGGGATTTAAGTTGTGATTCCTTTTCAAGACCAATTTTGTCATTTAGACCCAATTTCAAATCAGGCATTCCAGAAAGGAAGCACTTCATGAGAACCTTCCCAGTCACATCACAACGCAGAACACTACCTATAATCACCAATATTTCAGATTCAACCAAAGATGCAAGTACATGGTATGGTACCAGGAAAATAAACAGTTAGGATACCCATCAAATACCTTTTGAGGACATAAGAAGATTGACACTTTCGACAATATCCAGAAATACCTGTAATACATGTATGAAAATCCGGAAGAACAGATTCCCATTCTAAATTTCATAACAAAAAATAAAAGAATTTCCACCTCATTCTTCTTGTAGACTAGGCCCTCCCTTCGCCAACCAACAGCACCAGTAACTTGCAGAGTTGCATTTGGAACCGGCTTGTCTGCAGGCTGTAAATATTTCACATAAAAAAACATTTAAGGAAATTTATACACTAGAGCGTGATGTATCACCATAATGAATAACTAATATATGTAACAGAAATCATAGGTCTAGGAAACACCTCAAATTTTTAATACGTCATAGGATCCTATATTCTACAATATTAGACTCACATCTAACCTTGGATGAGAATGGAGAGCGAACTCCTTCTTGAGTAATATAAAGCTTCAAAATTTCCGGAGCAAGATTTTGAGGGTAACCAAAGTCCATTATTTCTGCATATTCAGTAAAGGTAATCAAAATACTGATACATAATCTTTTTACTGTTATGACAAGAATGTTTATACATAATAATGTTAAATGAAATTCCCACGATTCAAAGAGGAAAACTAGTAAACAACTTCGCCCTCCAAGCATGGTAGGACCTACAACAAGACAAACTACAAGACAAAGTAGGATGTCCTTCATAGTCCCACCTTATCTGCAAGGTGAAGAAATCCAAAAGTATTATTTATTAGCATTTCTCTTGAAATAAATACCATAGAAATGGCCTTCTATCTAAAGCATAATGATATGCAGGGAAACTAGCATCTAACAAATAATGTAAATGAGATAAGAAGAGAAACTAGTAGACAGAAAAGCAGAACAAAGCTTCCACCTGAAGCATAAAATAGAGTATTTCCAAATTTCAGGAAGAAACATATAGCTGAGAAATCCCAAAAGGAAAGCAATACAATCCACCATACCTGTTGAAAATACTTAATATCAAGAGAGGGCAAATAATATTGAAACTTGACAGAAAGAATAAAAAATAACATTGCTGTGGAACTTAGTTTTTCATCAGTCAAAACTTTACAAAAGTATTGTTATTATGTATAAAAAAAAAGTACCATCAATAAAATGATACAATTTCCCACAATCTCCATGAAACCAAGTATCCAGCCATCTCTTAAAAATATTTTTTGAAGGTAAGCAGGAGGGTTAGGCAGACCACTGACCAACTATATCGGTACCAAAAGTAGATACATCTCTAGGGGAATATCATTAGGAGTAAAAAAAAGCTGGGCACAAAAAATTGCACTATCAAACAAATTTTCATAAGCAGAAAAAAAAATATCAATAACTGAATGAGATTACAAAGAGAGGGGGGAGATAAACTCTCTTAAATCCCCCCAAAAGGTGAAACAAAAAAGTACAATATAGCCCAGAAAAAGTTGCTTCTTCCCACCACTTGCTTGGCCAAAACATCAGGCAAACAATTAGCATCTCTCTTAGTCCAATGCAGCTGAATTTCCATGCATTGTGTCAGGCACCTGAACTTCCTTTATTCATTTATGTAATCCCACCAGCCCATCTCCTCCTCTTTTTGAAGCCATCCAATAACAAGCTTTGAAACCCTTTCAATTATTAGCTTAGAAATATTTAATTCCTTGGCCATCTGAACTCCTTCCATCACAGCATAAATTTCAGCTCTAAACGAGTCACCTACTCCAATAGGGCTTGAGAAAAGAGCCCTAATGAAACCATCCTCATCTCTGAAAACACCTCCAATACCTGATGGTCTAGGATTGCCCTCACTATTACCGTCAAAATTCAGATTCATAAACCCATTAGTAGGAGCAGTCCAGGAGGGTTTAACAACAATTTTCAATGGAACAGAGTCAGCCACCTTCCCTCCACTTTCTCATCAGATACACACGCGATATTCCTTCAAAGATTTTCGAAGCCTCCACCCTATGAATCACCATAAATGTAATTGCTTCAATTAGGGCATCCCTACCTCTTTCCTTCTCTAGAAATAGTCTCTGACTTTTCTTTTTGAAAAAAAAGGTAACTTATATTAATTAAAAGGGCAAAAAAAGGGAGGGATGACAAACAGAATAAACAGACAGCCCTACTAAGAGACACCCCACTTAAGGGGGCAAAGTATTTGCACCATGCAAAAAGGTTCTGTTGAAATAACTTAGTTTATTTTAAGTTTAGTGCCGCAAGGGCACCTTTGTAATTTTCTCTTTTCTTTTTTTCTATAGGGTTTCCCTAGTATAAATACCAATTAAACTGGCACCGCCAGTTGACTTTTGGCCTCTTTCAATTCTGTCTCTCTTCTCTCTCTCTCTCTTCTCCCTTCTTCTTCTCTTCTCTCTGTTCTGGAATCATACCATCTCAGCACCAAGAAAACATGGTATCAGAGCCGCAGATCCAATCTTAGGACCAGGGCGGCGCTTCTTTCACTTTTTGTCTATTGGTGATCGAACAAAAGAACAAGATCTGGTGGACGTGTGAGGAAGCTCAATGCAAGACTGTCCCTTTTCCTTGGTCGTGAGCCCAGAAACTATCAAAAAAAAAATCAAATGCTGCGAGTTTTTTTAGTTTTCCTTCCTCAGTTTGTGGATCGAACTGATCCTTTTTGTACCCAGATGTGTGGGTTATGTGGGTCTAATGACTTGTGGCTGGTGTGAGAGTGTTTTGTCTCATTGTATGTGGATCAAGTGGTCCTTGTTATGCCCAGAAAAGTGTTATTGCTTCAAGACTACAAATCTGTAACTGTTGTGACAGCAGTTTATTTCCTTCTTCCATTCATATTGAATGGTCAGATCTGTTTTTTTTATAAACTTTACACATCTGAAATGATGTGTGACCAATCTGAAAGGGTTCAGTAGGGCCGAAACCTGAGAATAGTAATGGTGTGTGACCAGCTGTGATTTCCTTGTGTGAGAACAAGTTTTCTTTTGTGTCCAGAAGTGTGGTTTAACTGAAAACTTGATCAGATTGCTGCAACCTGGTTTTTTTTACTGTATTGTGGGTCCGAACTGAACTGAAAAACTTGTTATCTAGCTGGTTTGTGACTGATCCGATTTAGCTTCTATGTCTTCAGAAGATTCTGGTATGTCTGGTGTTACCTCTAGCCAGAGTGGGATGAGCCGAGGTTTTGACATGAGTTTTCCCATGGCTGTGATTCCCTTTGATGACCTCAATTACCTAGAATGGTCAAGGGGAATCAAGCTTTACATAACTGCAAGGGGAAAAGCAGGATATAACAATGGCAGAATTAGAGAATCCCAGTCTAGTGGTATAGAACATGATAGCTGGGACTAAGAAAACAGCATGGTGATGTCATAGCTGTTATAATCTATGCTGCCACAAGTGAGAAAGACCTTCATGTGGGCAGAAACAGCTCATGAGATATGGGAACAGGCATAGTCTACATACATCGAACAACGGCATTATGCTAAAATATATCAGTTGCTGGCTGCCTCCTCAACTTGTAAACAGGGGAGAGGAGTCTCTCCGTCTACTATTCAGACCTCACTTCTGTTTGGAAGGAACTAGATCACTATCAGAATATAGACTGGAAGTGTGACACAGATGCCAAAGCTTACAAGTCTCTGGTTTCCCAGTAACAAGTGTTTGCCTTTCTATTAGGGCTGAATCCCATATATGAATCTATTAGGGTTCAGATATTGGGGGGTAAAAACCTCCCATCAGTACAAGAAGTATATGCTCCAGTGCAGTCCAAGGTTTAAAGCATCAGAAACATAAGGTGTATTGAAAAGATAATTTTAAGAGACGTATCAGGATACACTTTGAATACCTAAAAGATACGGACAAAAAATCAAGATACGCATAAATATGCTAAAAAATGCAAATAAATCCTAAAAAATATATTAATAACAATAAATAAGTTATTTAAAAGAAAAAAAACTGTAATTTAATGGTCTATATAAAATTCGAGATATCGAGACACACTTAATAACTATTGACAAATGATGGAATAACTAAAATGTGAAAAAACAAAAAAAAAAACCTAAAATGTATATTGATATACATTAGTTTTAAAATAATCAATATAATTTATCTTAATATTTATAAATACATAAATTGTAATAACTAATTCTAACATTTATTGATAAGCATATGCCAAGAAAAAGATAAAATCTAGTTAAAAATAAAAATGCATAAACTTATAGCAAGCAAATGGGCATGGTTTAGTGGTGATTGGTGTACCTCTTGTTCTTAAAGTCTAATGGCTAGGGTTCGAATCTTGCTATTGCTAATTTGTAATTTTATACTAACAAAACGAATTTAATGAGAAAGAGGGTTATTAATTAACAAAATTAATGAGAAGAGAATTCCAATTAGGTGCTAAAATTGAAACTCAAATTTAAAATTATGCATTAATTACAGGAGTAATTAACTAATTAATGAGAGAGTAATTCATTTAAATATAGGAGTAAATATAAAACTAATGAGAGATAATTTGGCCTTAAATATAATTTAATGAAATTAATGAGAGAGAAGGAGACTTGTATCAGGTTGTATCGGATTGTTCGGAAACCGTATCGGCCGATACAGACCCGAAACAGTCCAATACAAACCGGTACATACGAAAAGGAACGCTATAGATAATTTCTATGCATTTCGTGTATCGGACTTGTATCAGAACGATACGTATCGGCCAATACGGTCCGTTACTTTGCGAAATTTTGAACCTTGGTGCAGTCAAAAAAGAGCTAACGGAATGTGATGAATAATCTTGAGGGAGAGAATGTTGCTTTAGCAACTAAAAGGAGTGTTGCTATGGGTGGTGGAAACTCCTTCAAGAAGAGTGACTTCCAGAAGAAAGTTGATGACAAAGATAAGTTATGGTGTAATCTCCATATCTCTTTTAATAAAAGTGATGTTATTGATCAAGAAAAAAAGATAAGTTATGGTGTACACACTGTCAGAAATCTAGGCATACTCGGGAGACATGTTGGGAGCTTCACGGGAAGCCAAAGTGGGCTCAAAAAATGAGTAAAAAGCCGAATCAGAATAAGAAGCTAGGACAACAAGGTCAGAGAAAGTTTAATGTAGCAAATTTAACCTCTCAAGAGCCTCAATCATCTATCACCACTATGAGCCCTTCCGGGACTGATCCGAGGGATAATATCATTAATTCTTTCCGTGACCATTTAGAGTTGTATGGAAGGGCAATCCGCTAGATGGATTCTGCTTCTCCACCCTCGACTTCCTTTGCATCTACATCATGTAACGGTAATTCTGCCACAGCTTTCCATGTCTCCTCTCATCCCTTAGACTCCCCTTGGATAATAGATTATGAAGCCTAGAACCATATGATGGGTAAGTTCACTTGTTTTCAATCTTATCATCTATTATCTAGTTGAGACAAGGTGAGACTTGTTGATGGCTCTTTCTCCACCATAGCTGGTCAAGGAACTATCTCCCTTCCTCTTGGACTCACCCTCTCTGATGTTCTACATGTTCCTAAACTACCCATAAGTTTGTTCTCTGTTAGTAGTATAACAAATTTGTTGAATTGCTCAGTAACCCTTTTTTCATCCTCTTGTATGATACAGGATTTGGCCTCAGGAAAGACGATTGGTAAAGGTCATACGGTAGATGGTCTTTACATGCAGGAGAACAAAAGTTGTCTTGCGGCTATTGAGTCTAAGAGTCTGTCTAATAAGAGTTAAGTCCTTTTATGGCACAGTCGCTTGGGTCATTTATCCTTTGAGTCATTGAAAGCTTTGTTACCATATTTATTGAAATCAGTGTCGGTGTCGGATTTCACATGTCAAACTTGTCAGTTGAGAAAACATTATAGAAATCACTTTACTTCAAGAAATAAAAATCTGACTTTCCTTTCCATATTGTGTATTCTGATGTCTGGGGCCCTATTACTTTAACAACCGAGTCTAGCTATAGATATTTCATTACACTTATTGATGACTACTCCCGATATACATGGGTGTACCCTATGCAGTCCAGAGATGAAGTACCAAAAATCATTAAAGATTTCCAATGCTTGATATTCACTCAGTTTCAAACGGAAATCCAAATTTTCCAATCAGACAATGCCAAAGAATATTTCCATAGTGATCTCACGAAGTTCTTTGCTTCGTGCGGATTCATACACCGTAGCTCTTGCGCTAGAACCCCCTAGCAAAATGGTGTTGCTAAAAGAAGAATCGTCATCTCCTTGAAATTGCTCATGGGTTACTTATACACATGAATGTTCCTAAACGTTTCTGGTTGGATGTTGTGTTGTGTGTTGCCTATCTCATCAACCGTATGACATCTCGCTTGTTAGGGTACAAGGCCCCCCATCAGCTTCTTTTTCCCAAGGCTCCCCTCTTCTCTATTCCTATCTGTGTGTTAGGTTGTCGTTGTTTTGTCCAGGACATTTCTCCTACTCGTGGAAAACTTGATCCTTGTACTATTCCTTGTGTCTTCTTGGGTTATCCTTCTTCCCAAAAGGGCTATCGATGTTTTGACCCCGTTTCCAAGAAGTACTATGTCTCTATGGATGTGTCTTTCTTTGAAAGTGATCCTTTTTTCTCGGTTTCTCCTCAGGAGGAGAGTAAGGTGGAGGAGAAATCAATTCAGGTTCAGGTTCTTCCTCCTTTTCCTGACCCTCCTCCATTCCGTGTTTTTCACTGTCGCAAAGGCTAGCTAAATTCAAGAGCTGTGGAGCAACTTGAAATCATACTGCCAACATCATCAAACTCACCGGGGACAGATCATATCCAACTAGGTATTATCATTCCTATTGATACTCCTGATCCTCTTGCCATAGATATTTCATCTGGTAATGACCTTGACATTCCTATTGCAAAAAGGAAGGGATTAGGTCTTGTACCACGAAGTATCCTATTACCCATTTTTGTTACCTAAGAGAACATCTCACCCTCCTTTCGTGCTTCCATTTCTACCATTGATAGTGTCCCTATCCCAAAAAATGTGGCAAAAGCTCTCTTAGTACCTGAATGGACAAATGCAATGAAAGAGATAAATGCCCTACATAAAAATGGTACGTGGGAATTAGTGGATCTTCCTAAAGGTAAGGAACCGGTAGGATGCAAGTGGGTGTTCACAATGAAGCACAAGGCTGATGGCAAGATAGAAAGGTACAAGGCTAGGTTAGTGGCGAAAAGGTTTAACCAGGTATATGGTGTAGATTATGCGAAGACTTTTACCACAGTAGCCAAGATGAACTCCATTAGTCCTTTTTCTCCCATGCGGCAAATCTTGATTGGGATCTTCATCAGCTAGACATTAAAAACGCCTTCTTGAATAGAGACCTTGATGAGAAGGTGTACATGGTCCAACCTCCTGGTTTTAGTGCCCTAGGCAAAGAGCAGAAAGTGTGCAGACTAAAGAAGTCTTTGTATGGTCTAAAACAATCACCAAGAGTCTGATTCAACAAATTTCATCTGGCTATACAGCAGATTGGCTACAAACAATGTTAGACTAACCATACTCTATTTGTGAAAAGAGGGGAAGGAAAGATTGCAGCCTTGATAGTGTATGTTGATGACATAGTGATCACAGGTGACTGGAAGGCTGAAATTCAGAGACTAAAGATTTCTTAGCCACTCAATTTGAGGTGAAGGATCTAGATCCCCTACGATATTTCCTTGGAATTGAAATGGCCCGTTCTCAAAAGGGGATCTTCATTTCTCGGAGGAAATACATCCTAGATCTGTTACAGGATACAGGAAAACTAGGGGTTAAGCCAGCCGACTCTCCCATTGATCCAAATCACAAATTGGGTGACTATTGTGGTGAAGTTGTCAAAGATGTAAAACAATTCTAGAGACTTGTGGAAAGGCTCATGTTCTTAGTAAGTTCATGCATGCTCCTAAGACCACACACTTAGAGGCAGCAGAAAGAATACTTAGATACCTAACGAGGTTTCCTAGAGTTGGTTTATTATACCAAAAGAATGGTCATTTGAAGATTAAAGTATATAAAGATGCTGATTGGATTGGATCAGTTGATGACAGAAAGTCTACTAGTGGGTATTGTTCCTTTGTGGGAAGAAACCTAGTCACATGGAGAAGCAAGAAACAAAATGTGGTGGCTAGGTCTAGTGCTGAAGCTGAATATAGAGCAATGTCCCATGGGGTGGCTGAAGGCATGTGGATAAAGAATCCGTTGACCGAACTAGGTTTTCCTGTTGATGGTCCTATGCCCTTGTATTGTGATAACAAGGCTGCCATCAATATTGCAGCCAACCCAGTTCTTCATGAAAGAACTAAGCATATAGAGGTTGGCAAACACTTCATTAGAGAGAAAATTGTTAATGGGGAAGTGTGCACCCCATATGTGAGTTCCAAAGAGCAACTGACAAATATATTTACAAAAGGCTTACATCACTTGCGGCACCCAGAAGGCCCTGGGTTCCTTATACAAGTACCATCAAAATTCAGTTTTATGAACCCAAAAGGAGGAGGGGACCACAACGAACTACAGGTCCTCTTACAGAGGGCAAAGGAGGCCATCTCCCTCCAATTTCTCACCACATTAGCCACAGAATAATCTGATAACAATTCCATAGTTTTCAAACCATATCATAAGCCTTCTCCAAATCCAATTTACAAATCAAACCCTTCCCTCCTAATCTCTTAACCTCATCTACACACTCATTGGCAATTAAAATCTAATCAATAATTTGTCTCTCCATAACAAAGGCCCCCGAGACAAAGAGATCAAGGTAAAAATAACCCTTATTCTCCGAGAAAGTACCTTAGCAATGATTTTGTACAAACTATTAATCGAGCTGATTGGTCTATAGTCATTTGGGTGAACAACATCAGGTTTTTTAGGAATCAAGGCAATAAAAGTGGAATTCAGCCCCAGATTGATTACACCTCTCCCAAAACATTCATTAAAAACTTTCTATAAATCATTTTTTAATATCTCCCAATAATCTTGGTAGAAAACCATCGTAAAACCATCCAGACCAGGGGCTTTGGATTTATCCATAGAAAACATAGCATCTTTTATCTCCTCAATCGCAAAATTCTTTTCCAACCAATCCTTAGAATCTTCAGCTAGTTTGGGCCAATCTAAACCATCAATCCATACTCTTCCATCTAGGAGTCTCCTAAAAATGGACTTAAAATGATCCACAAAGGCTTAGGCAATCTCATCATGATTAATCAGGGTAACACCTCCACCACCAACTTGGAGGCAATTTTTTTCTCCTCCTTCCATTAGCTAGAGCATGGAAAATTTTGGTATTTCTATCTCCCTCCTTAAGCCAATTATTCCTTGATTTTTCTATCCATCCTATTTCTTCTTTCAACAAAAGATCACCCAGTTGTTTCCTTAAAGACCACCTTTCTTCTTTGTCTCTTTCCTTAAACAACCCTGAATTTTCTTTTGCACCTAGATCCTCAATCCTTCTAATTAGATCTTGCTTCCTCCCCTCAAGTCTCCCAAACTGATGGATATTCCACTCCTTAATTTTGGATTTGAGCTCCTTCAGCTCCCAATGAAATTTCATACCTTCCCATTCGGCTCTTGGATTGATTTCTCTCCCTCCATTCCTTTACCTTTTCAATAAATCCACTTGCACAATGCCACATTCTCAAACCCAAATGGTCGATGTGTTGAGTAAAGACCTTGTTTCATCAAGATGCACAAAACATAGGTAAAGACCAATAAAGCCTTCAGCCAACTGCTGGAAAAAAACCGAGACTTTATTGTCAAAAAAAGCACCAAGGAGTTGTTAAAATTGTTTCAAGCACTCAGTAACACTAAAAAGATTATCACTAAGCAAAAACAATAAGCATGAGAAGCAAGATCGAAGATATTGACCAACAATTCAATGAACAAAATAGCTGATCAATGTAAGTTGCCAAAATAATTTGCTTTAACTTAGACAAACTAATGCTTATACAAAAGTAATTAGTATATCTTAAATCATTAATAATTTCCAAATTCACTAATGGTCCAAACTAGTTTTAGGGAAGTCATAATAGGTCAAATATGCAAGCCAGTCCCACTCTATAATAGGAAAAAAAAAGTGAATGCTTGTGAAACTGCAAACATATGAAAATGGTATAACATCCACCAGGAACATGGGGCACTTTTCATATCAAATTAAAATTTAGGACTCTATTTGTTAAAAAAACATGCTCTAGATACATAGAAATTTTCATGTACATACAAAGATTTTAATAACATATAAATAATTACATTTTTTATTGATAATAAAATATATTCAATCATCATCATCTACGCCTTGCCCCAACCATATTAGGCTAGATACATGAAACCTGTTTCGCCATTTTGTTCATGGATGCCTAGAGAATGGTTGGGATGTTGGTGTATCCCGACAGGCTAGTTTCACTACTCCTTGGAAAGCAATTCACAGTATCCTTCCCCAAATTCTTAACTTTGTCAGGTATGATACTTGTTTTGGGAAGATGTTTGTGTGGGTTCTTCAGCCCTCAAAGACCACTTCCCATCACTCTATTCCATTTCCTTGTTTAAGCATAGAGGTTGTTTCCCATTTTCTCCCTCCCCTATTCCCCGTTGCCCTTGAATTGGAATTTTGGTTTCCATAGGGGTTTATGGGATGCTGAACTTGGTATTGTTACAGAACTTCTTTGTGTCCTAGAGAGTGCCTGCTTAGATCCCCTATAATCAAACAAGAGAATTTGGTCTCCAGGTTTCTTTACTTGTGCCTCCTTTAAGGCCCTTTGTACTCCCACCACTCAATTTGTTTTTCTAGTTAAGGAGTTTTGGACTATGCCTGTTCCCCCTAAAATCAATTTGTTCTGTTGGGAAGTGTTTCTTGGGTAGATCAATACTTTGAATTATTCGCAAAAGAAAAAACTTTTTTTTACGCTTGTCCCCTAATTGGTGTATCCTTTGCAAAGCAAATGGTGAGGATTGCTTCCAGTTACTAATTTCCTACACCTTTGCTACAGCTATTTGGTTTCGGTTTTTGCCTTGTTTGGATGTAGGTGGAACCAACCTGCGAATATAAGTCAACTCTTTGACTCATCGGCTTTTGTGTGGCCCAACAAAAGAGGAAGAATTATGTGGAAATGTACTAGAGCTACAACAGTTTGGACAATTTGGGAAGTAAGGAACACAAGGATTTTCCAAGAAAAGGAACAAAGTCTTGTATTGATCAAGGAGTTAACAAGGGCAATTCACTTGCTGAAAACTCTAGAGAAACTGGTTAGCAGTGGCAAATAGCTCCTCCAGGAAGGAAAAGGTCACTGCTCCTTGGACCCCATCACCTGGTGGTTGGGTAAAGTTGAATTTTGATGGAAGCAGTCAAGGTAACCCTATCGTTTGAGATAAGGACAGCAACATCTTAGCTTTAAACTCTGGTCCAGTGGGAGTAGGAGATTCAGTCAGGGCTGAACTATTGGCGGCTTTACAGGGTATTAAGATAGCAAACCAATTAGGAGCTGAGCATCTTCTAATCGATGGAGATTCTAAGATTGTTGCGGACAAGTTAACAAGTAGGGATCAGCCATTTGGTGCTACAAGGATTTCATGAAAAAGGCAAGCTGGTTAACAAATAACATGTCTATTAGCCCGCATTGGGTGAGCAGGTCAGCAAATGCTTTGGCTGATCATCTTGCTAAACAAGGGGTATTGGGGAAACATCCATACTGGGCAACTTTGTAATGGTTTTTAGGTAGATTTTACACCATAATCTCAATGGAGGTTGCACCTCGTGCCTCTCCTTGGGGTGCTTATAACATTTCTGATATATCATTAATAAATCTTTTTTCAATTATCAAAACAAATTGCAAAACCATGATCCCTTAAATCATCTCTTACTACTTCAACACACGTCCTTTTTGATATTCCCCTAACCCCTACAACTTGCAACAGATTGCATCCTCTTATGGGTGCTGTAGATGGTCTTCTATGCATGTAAACAAAGCATCTCAGTCTACTTTCTCCCATTTTATCACCTATTGGAGCTACTCCTGGGTTCCTTCAAATGACTTCATTTCCGACCCTATCTTTTCTAGTTTTTCCACTCATCCATCTCAGCATACGCACTTCTGTCACACCCATTTTTGGGACATGTTATTTCTTGACTATCCAACATTTGCTCCATACAACACCAATGACCTCACAACTGTTTTATAGAACTTTCCTTTACAACCTAAGTGGTATTCACATATCACATTAGTCTGGATGTACCCCGCCTTTTGCTTGTCCTGCTCTAATTCTATGGGTGACATGCCTCCTCAATCTCTCCCTCGTTATGAATTATCAAATCAAGGTAACAGAAGAGGTCACCGAGTTCTCTTGTTCTCCAATCTTAACTGTGCCCTGATTTGCACTGATATTATTATTAAATTTACATAGCATATGTTCTGTTATAGTCTTACTTATTTTAAAAGCTCTGGTTTCTAAGAAATTTGCCCTAAACTTAATTTTGCATTTAATCCTTCATTAGTTAAATCAATCAAATGTCATCATCTAATATAACAATCAACATAAATGAAAACTTTTGGGTATGATCAACTAAAAGCATCCCATAATCAATATAGAGTAGATATGTCAAAATGTATACCATCCAAAAGTTCATAGATCAGAACAAAGTTATTGCGAATTGCATCTTCATCAAAAGCTCCCCCAAAATAAGATTTGAACAATGCAACAGCCTGCAAATAGAGAGAAAGAAAGGGTTTTAGCATCAGAAATTACGGAATATAAATGATTTTACTACTAGGAAAGTGGATTTAAAAATTAGCTGTTAACCATGGCCTTTGAAATTGATCTCATAGCTATAGCAGTTGTTAGCCAATGCAATACAAAAGATTATGAGGATGACAAAAGCCACAGAGCATTAACTCATAGTCATATGCATTCATATTAACAGATAGACAGTGGCACATTCTCAACCCAGCACAACTTCAACATTCTGGTACCATTCCATACACATCTTGTCAGACATGACATGGATGAGTACAACCAAAATCCCAAACCAAGAACAGCAAAGAAATTATCCCACATGATTGATTAGAAAAAAAGAACTTATCTAACATGATGTTGGCCTGAACTCCAGAGATAAGTATCTCAAGAGCATCTTAAATTACCTATGGATTAAATGAATGTTTTTTTATCAATAATAGAATTTCATTTAATAAATAATAAGAGGTTTACAGAAGACAGGTCAGAGAAGAGGTAACCTTTCTTAACTCTCCTCACCAAAAAGACAAAATACAGATTATAATTGTGCCCAAAACATTTGATTCTTCCCCACCCCTTTGTTTTTTCTAGAACATCAGCAAAAGCATTTGCAGTTCTTTTAACCCAACAAACCTTCACCTCCGTATCCTGAGTTAGCCACTTGAATTTCTTCTTGTCACTACTGAATATCCAGAAACCATTCTCCTTTTGCATCCAATTCACTACCAGCTTTGAATCACCTTCTATAATCAGCTTTTTCAATTCATATCCTTTGCCTTTTGCACTCCCTGCATCACAGCCAGAATCTCAGCTCGTAATGAGTCTCCTACACCAATTGGTCCTGAAAATAGTCCAGTAACTTTGCTTTCCTTATTTCCAAACACCCCACCCAATACTGGAAGGGCCTGGGTTCCCTGCACTACTTCCATCAAAATTTAATTTAATGAAATCATTAACTGGTGGAGACCATAAAGGTCTCATACCAACCATATGCGATTCGGAAAATAGCTCCAGAGTTTTCAACCAATGAACCACCCTAATCAGAATGGTCTCAATTATTGCCTCTTTGCTTCTTTCCTTATCTGAAATAGTCCAATACACCGCAGCCCTTGTACATCTCCACAACACCCTTCCTCTTTTCTTAGGCCATCTAAAGAAAGTAGGAGTAAACAGGCTTTGCACGTTATGTTATGGAATCCACCTACACCCAAACAATGAGAAAAACCATCCCCAAACAGTTTAAACAAATGGGCAGGAGATCACTAAGTGAAAGCAAGTTTTTTTTTTTTGATGAGTAGGTGAAAGCAAGTTTATCCAATTAGACTTACAGAGAGTGCACCAATTTGGAGATAAGCACCACTTAGGTCTTTTTAATTGGAGTATATTGCAAGTATTAACTCTTTCCTGGAAGACCTCCAACAAAAGCCTCCAATCCTTGAAGGAATAGGTTTACACCAAACCTCCTTAATAGGAAAAGGGCCTCCATGGTTTAGGAAATTGACTAATCCTATCCTTACTGTTTACATATTGTCTTACAGTACCCCAAGTAAATCTGGTACTCTATCCTCTTTACTGCAATGGACACCTGATGCTGAGGTAACTTCTGTTTTATGATTGGCGGTAACAGTTATTGCTCCAATGGTTCAATTGCCAAAAATGTTCAGCCCTGTGGGTAAATTGGTAAGTTCGTCTCTACCAAGATAAATCTGGTACCATGGACGTAGATTTTCACCGATTAGGAATTGGTGGAGATTTCTCAAGGTGGAAATGAAGGAATTTCCGATGGAGGAGCTGTTTCAGAATAAAGAGCTCGTAGTTAGAATTCGAGAAGGCAACGAAGGTACAGTTAAATTAGTAAGGGAGGCGGCATTTTGGTTCCAAAGCTTTCTGAATGGTGCGGTGAATGTAAGTTGGAGATTGGACTGGAAAGACACGTTCAGATATAGGGACAAAGAATACTATGCAATAAGGAGGAGGAATGCAAAAGGTTGGTTAGTGTCGCTTGAAGAAAGATTCAAGAATGGAAAAAAGCAAATGATCATTATACCAGAAGGTAAGGATCTGGAAAGGTGGACAAGAATTGCTAATGAACTTCATGCTGTGGTTAGAGTAAGAAGAGAACAACTTAGCAAAAGGAAAGAAAACAGTGGATGATTTCAGAAAGGACCTAAGGAAATAAGAAAGAATTTTGAGAACTTACAACTCGAAGACAAGTCCAAATGCAGGGTTTCTGCGATGATTGTGGTGTCTAAAGAGGAACCGAAAATCAGGTCAAATGGAGAGGAGAGAGAACGGGAGCAAAGGCTTGTGGTTATTGCAAAAATTAAAGTTTTGGACTGGACAAGAATCTTAGAAGACGTAACAGAGAAGTTGGGAGTCAAGGGTACAACAGCCCTCATACCGTTTAATGAGATGAAGGCCATTTTGGATGCAGGGAAGAGGATGGTGGGTTGTGAGATCATCGAGACGTAAGATGGAAAGGTGACAATTGAAAAATGGTTCCCGTCATGCAACTCTCCGGAGATATCTGATGGTTGCTTCCACCTGAATCTGGTGGGCTGCCTTTCAATCTCTGGACGAGATCCATTATTGAGCAGATTGCAACGGCAATGGGAGGTACTCTGCTTGCGTTAAACAGTAGTGATCTGAGACCTTTACGCATGAGGGTTGCTGGAGTCAAGACAGAGGCGATTCCGAGGTCTTTCATGCTGCATGTCAGAGGCCTCTGGAGCAGGGTGTGGATGGCTTCGGAAGTGGAATCGTTGCTCTGGTTTGGGAAGACAAAGGTTGAAGATGATGACGTGGTTGGTGGGGTTACAAGTGCCGAGGCATGTGCATCTAAATACGCACAGGTGGGTGTAGACGTGGGGGCTAGGAAGGAAGCTGGGAAGACACTGGGGGAGATGCTTTGAATTCCAGAGTCGAATGCACGAGGAGAAATGGATGATATTTATGAAAATGGAGGCTCGCATGGGGAAGTAGAATTGGCAGGGGCTGAGTCGGCGAGTGAGTGGGGTCCACCTTTTAAAGAGAAAAGGTCTGAAATTAGTTTAAGTGAACCAGCTGGTCTGCCAGCGGTTCAAGAGTTCAGACCAAAAGGGGCTATTAAATCATGTGAAAGCTCTATTAGTCACATGTTGCTTGGGCCTTTGATAAGCCCGAGTAACTGGGCCAACTCAAACACTGTTTCCATACGTATCATGCCATCCTCAGACGGGATAGAAGGCAGAGGAGAGGTAGCAGGAGATCTCAGAGGAGGGGGAGAGGAAGCTAAGAACGAGGAGAGATACCAAGGTAGGATCGCCGGTGGATCAAAGTTTACGGGTGAAGGAGTGTATTTACAAGGACTTGAGGGTAACGGTAAGCTGGATGGTGCATTCCTTCCATCAACTTTAGCAGATAAGGAGTATGGCCTGGAGATTTCGCCTCGAGCAAAAGGAAAGTTGTCTAATACTCAAATGTCAACAACAACTTGCAAAATGACAAGAAGGGTTTTTGATCCAGGAATAGAAAAGAAGACATCAAAAAGTTTCCGAGGACTAAAAAACCAAATCTGAAAAGAAAAGGAACGGTAAGGAGGAACAATTCGACTGATATTAGAAAAGGAGAGGAAGAGAGTAGGGTATGGGTGATTTCCAGGTTTGACAAACATGGCAAGAAGAGTCTCATTGGTGTTACAGAAGAGACTCACAACACTAGTACATCTTCTATTGTGATTGGCAATGCTGGTTGTATTTATCAAGTGAGTAGGGGATCCGATGGGATTGATGTTCACTCAGAGCCGGGGGATATGAACTTGAAGCCTGCTGAGGATAGATGTGATTTGGGTCTTCCAACCTCAATGAGTTCGAAAGATCTAGACTCTGCTGAATTTGAGAAGATGGAAGAGAGGGAGATGGCAATTCCGGAAAGGGAGGTTAACGTTGGTGCTGAGCCAGAAGACGAAGACAATAATGGAGGTTAAGTCGGAGGAAAGAATGGCATAGGTGATGGTGAGTCCTCTGATGGACAGGCTGAAAATCAGGTCGAAGATGGCTTGATTTTTGAGGAGGTTGAGATTGGAAGACTAGGTGTTGATTTGGGTCAAGGGAGCAAAACAGAAGAGAAGGAGGAGCAGTCTAGTGGGTTTAACAGCAAGAAATTACAAGATGTGAGAATTCACAACATAGTGCATGTGACAAAGATCTTTTCAAGACTTAAACTCAACATGGCAGGGGCAGGAGCTACAAAAAAATATAAATGGGTGTAACGGGACAAGTGGTAATGAGTGCATGGAGGTAACAGTGCTAGCTAAGCCACTGGACTCCCTTTCATGTAAGGAACAACAGGAAAACAAGGTGAATGATATCGACCCTGAATCTGGTTCAATACGGTTGAGGCAGGAAAATGATGTTATTGACGAAGTTTCAGGTAAGGTAGACATACAAAAATTGGTGGATAGAGAGGTCACGATTGGGAAAAGCTTGGGTCTGATGTTCTGGGGTGGTGAGGAATTTGCTAGGAGGGCCTTCGAAGAATTTAAAAGAAAAAAAAAAACGAGGAAGAGAAAATGAAGAACAAAGCTCAGCTGGAAAGGAACAAGGAATGGGGTGAGGAATTCTCAAATCAAGAGGATGAGTTCACAGACGAAGACTGATGTGGGCATCTGGAAGGGTTCTTGTGCTTGATTTGATTGGGGGGCGGCTTCTAGATTTTTTTTTTTTTGGGGGGGGGGGGGGGGGAGGCGGCGGGTCTTTGTATTGGGTCTATCTCATGATCTTTATCAGAGTTGTTTGGGTAATCTTGTGTTCAAGGTGTGGTTTTGTAGGATCTTTTTTGGGTTTTCTGCTGGTGCTACTTGCTTACTTATCACCTCCGGCCGAACTTTATATTTTCTTGATGAAGTTTTATTTGATTCTTCAAAAAAACGGCAACCCAAACTATTAGAAGGTTGGCTCAAAGCCTTGAAGAACAAGGCACGAGAGAAGACACCAGAGGATGATAGAATCTAGATACAACTATCAGAGCAAGAAGGACCCACAAAAACCCCCTTCAAGGACCAGAAGCAATTCCAAGACAATTAAATCAATGTTTTAAGACTCAGACCAGACTGGATAGTCAGATAGTTAAACCTGGGAACCGGAAAGGAATCTAGTTTTTTATCCCCCGGTTTTCATATTTTTGAAAAACCAGAAGAACCGGTCAAAACCTGATGGAACCAAGGTTCTAAATATTGATACTCCCGATACGCCGGTAGGGGCGTATAGGGCAGTATTGGTCCTTTTTTTACTTTTTTTACCTTTTTTTTCAAAACCAGTTCAGGGGGGCCGGTTTAAGGCTCCTCCACCCCCTGAACCGGTCTGAACCCCGATACACCCTCTGTAGGGGGTGCTCCCGATACGATATGTATCGGCCAGTACGGGCCGATACATGTCAATACTTTGAACCTTGGGTGGAACTGTTGAAAACCGCCAGGTTTCAACAATCCAACCGGATTCAATGACCCACGTGGGTCACTAAATGCACATTTTTTAAACGCAAATAAAAATACTTGAACCTAAGACCTCATAATTGTATATGTTGACATCAAATCATCAAGCCATCATTCATTGAAGACTTTCCGGTTTTGTGTCCAGTCTGAGTCTTAAAACACTGAATTAAATAGCATTCTACAAATTTTCCATTGTGTCTTGATTAGAGGGATGAGATCATTTGGAAGGAAGAGCCTAAATATCTTTACAGTACAATCTTCTATGTTGGACCAGGATGAGCAGCTTTACAACTTGTAGACATGGATAAAGATAAGATAGACATGAAGCTTTCATGTGGCTAACAAAGATGCCCAGACATGGATGCAGATAAGACAGACATGAAGCTTCCATCCGGCTAACAAAGATACCCAGACATGGATGCAGATGTAGACATATGGGAAACAGGGATATCATTCCATTTCTCAAGAATCAAAATCCAACACTGCATACAGGTTTTGGCATCATATTAAATATGATGATACATTGCTTTTATATTGAGTTTTTAAACTAAGTATCATTTTTTAGAGGCAACTTCCAAATTTATTGAATGCGTAACAAAATAATGTTACATTATGGTTGTGCTGCACCCTGACTGATTCAAACCTGGCTAAATGTGTTTGTGTAATAACAGTAAAAGTGCATAACTTTATTAATTATAATATGAAAAAATTCATCCCCAACCAGGGACAAGGAAAGTAAAAGAAACAGCCTACTGCAGATACCCATTATATACTTAATTTCATCTTTCTTACAAGTCCATACCAAGCCTGGAGCCCCCAAACCAAATCTGGTTTTGTAACTGCTTCCCTAGCCAGATAATCAGCTAGGCTATTAGCAGAACTAGGATTCCAATTAAGCGGTTCATATTAGCTGCCAATGCCTTTGCTTCTCGAATCAGATGTCAGTGTCCAAGGTCCAAATTCTGTTGACCTGAACCAGGAAATTACAACATAACAGCCTCCTTCCTACTCTAGAAATGTCCATGCAATATCTACATTTGTGTCAGGTGCATGTATGCTTATCATGTATGGGCATCGGATTATCATAGGTGGCCAGTATCCCAGATAAAACCCTCAGTGAATGAATCTATGGACATGGATTACTAATTCCTTAACTGCCCCATTACTCCTAAATTATAATCATTCTTCAGTTTTTCATTTGGCATGAATTGGTTTGCCACCCTTCCTAAATGTATTCTGTTCACTTCCAACCTGTTTGTCCTATTGGCTCTCAGGGGGCAAAACTATAGGTCATTGATCCTTTTGTGATCTGTTGGTGGTTGGTTTGGAAAGAGAAACTTAGGCTCCATTTGGTTTGTGGGATGGGGATGAGAAAAAGGGAATATTCCTTTTTCTCTTATTTGTTTTTGAAGGAAAAAACAGAGGGATGGGATGAGAAAAAAGTGGGATGCGGGATTGCACCAAAGCCATGCGACCCCGGTGGGAAAACTCGAGAAAACTCAAGAGCATCAACGAACCAGCAACGGTCCCTTCTCTCTCTCTCTCTCTCTCTCTCTCTCTCTCTCTCTCTCTCTTCCCCTTCATTTTCGTTTTTGCTCCCTTGTTACCATCGAACCAGACACTGTTCATTGCCTTCCCCATTCGAACAAAGGAGGCGGTGGTGGCAAGAGTACCAGTCCGAGGGGCAGAGGAACGGCGAAATTCCGTAAAACACAATCTCCCTCTCTTCGAACAGGGGTGGCAGAGGAACGGCGATCTCCTCTCCCAATCTATTCTCCGTCTCTCTGTCTCTCCCTCCATCTTCCTCTTCTCTCTTCTCCCTCACCTTCTTCTTCTTCCTATTCTTCCCATCTTCCTCCCCTTTTAATTTCTTTCTTTCTCTGATCACCGCTGCAACTCTCAGCAGCAGCAATCTGCTTTCTCAGCACTCCTATCCCGATCTGCTTTCTCAGCAGAGGTGGTCAGGCGAAGAACCAGGTCGTGGTGGTACTTTTCCTACTATTTTCCCATATATAAAACCAAACAATGGAAAGTTAAATTTTTACACCTTCCCATCCCATCTTTTCCCATCCCACCCAAATCTTCCCACTAACCAAACGGAGCCTTAGGATTTTTGAAAATATGGAAAGGCTTTCTTCTCTCACATTTATACAAATACCAGTAGTTTCTTAATAGATTGAGCTTTGGTACTGAAAGTGTTAACAAAAAAGAAGGGGTTTTGTTTTTTCGTTGGCTGGCCACTTGGGGACATAGAGTAACAAACTATAAAGCTTGTTGGGGTGATTGCCTGGCCCCTTTTTGTATAGATATAATATATTCTCACACATTTAAAAAATAGATTACTCATCAAGACAAAAAAAATATATGACTTAATGTGTCTCCAATATGCATCTTGAAATGGAATTTCTGATATGGATGGCTACAATAGTATTTGGCCTTACTCTAGATTTCCAATTCACATGCTTTAGGACTGCAAAATGCTCCCAAATTTTCATGGAAACTACAGGTGTCATTATAGAAATCACAAATGTAAGAATAGAAATATGAACAATTACCTCAACAACAAACTTGAATGCACAAGCCACATTGGCATTGCTGCTGACAACAATGGCAATATATACATTGCTGATTCTCATGTAAAAGAAAGAGCAACATCCAATTTGTCTAACAGGACAAGTACCAAGTTCTTTTGTTTGCATTATATGCATACGAAATGCATCCACCATGTTTCCACTGAAAGAAGCACTAAAGTTAGTAAAACATGTTTATGCAACTCCAGAAAAAGATAAAATGCACATAGAAATTCTAAATACAAAATGCAGCCACCAACAGAATCTAGGATATAAGATTGAACAGATGGATAAATAAAACAAAAGGTATTAAAAGTTGCATGTATGACAGAAATAAAACCAAATTTTTATCAGAAATAAATATGATAATCAAAGACATAACAACTTGACATATTGTAACACAACATCCGTAAGAAAAGTAGATGCTTTATCTTCAAGCAAGACAAGTCCAATTACCCCTATTCTTTCAACTTATACAAACATCACCATGCAACAGGCAAGATTCTATTTCAACTAAACAAAACCACCAAGTTTAAAGAAGTAAAATATTTCAAAAATCATATCAGTTCAATTGGCTAGAGAATCATCTTATTAACACAAAAGTTTGTAGCCTTGTACATTCAAGTCCTACATTGGTTAATCTATTAAAACTCTGAAAATTGCAACTACAACCAACAATATGGTAAATCACATGTACAAACTTCAGAGTCAAGGTTAAATCATCAAAACGTAACAAGCCTGGTGAGGCAAACCTGGTTTCAGGTGAGGTACATGCCACAAAAATGAGTCTTACCCATGAATCTAGGCATACCTCCCCTGAGGGGCACCTTTTAAAACACTGACCAAAGATGGAAACCCATCAAAAGATACCATATAATATATCGGGTTTACTATTTATCAATATACCAATAATCATAATAAAATCATAGATGTTGCCATGTCACTTGCCTATAATTTAAGATGTCTAGATCTCCCCCTGGAGTTGATAAGTTTAACACTATTTTGAATCACAACAGGATTCTTTGCAAGCAAAAACTCTGCACACGCTCTGCAAGCATGGCAATCCAACCGCACATTGGGAACATCTCTCATGAATTTAACATACATGTACAGGTGTGGCTGGATGCTATGTGCGCAGAGTTTTAGCATGCAGGAGATCTGGGCTCTTTTGAATCACCATGGTCAACCATCAACAGTGTACTCAAGTGTGATGTTGATGATGATGATGATACCAGAGGGCTTTTTGTGCATATTCAGTTGAAAGTCGCCTCTAGGAGAGTGATGTATTTCAAAGAAGATCTGGGAGCCAGTGGTGGAGAGAATAGAGAGGAAGCTGGCTTTGTGGAAAACAATATAGCTCTCAAAAGGAGGGAAATTCACTCTGATTAAAAAGTGTGTTGTCATTGCTACCAACATACCTGCTTTTTTTATTCTCAATTCCAGATGGAACAGCTAGAACAATTGAGAAGAGGATGAGAGGCTTCTTGTGGAAGGGATGGAAGGACGAGCCCAAAATTCACCTAGTTAAGTGGAGTAAGGTTTGCAGTCCAATAAAAGATGGCGGTCTAGGAGTGAGAAAGCTAAGAAAGTTTAATCTCGCTTGTTTGGACAAGTGGTTTTGGTGGTGGAATGAGCAGACTAACAGCTTGTGGAGAAAAGTTATTTTGGCAAAATATGGCTCTAGAAATTTCAGCTGGGATCTGGGTGAAACCAGCATCTCCTATGGGTGGGTGTCCAGTTTGGAAAGGCATAAAGAAATCAGCACCAGATTTTAAAAAGGGAACTAAGTTTGAAGTTGGAGATGGCTCAAGGGTGAAAATTCTGGAGGGACTTGTGGTGTGGTGACCAACCTTTGATGGAGAAATTTCCAGCATTGTTTAAGATATAGCTCAAAATAAAGATTGCTTGGTTGAAGAGGTTTTCTCTCATGACAGAACTGCAGGCGACTGGTGTCGCACTTTTCGAAGAAATCTGAATGACTGGGAAATAGCTCAATAGATGAAAATGATGCAAGCAGTCAGTTCCATCAGACCAGATATCTCTAGGCCAGATAGAAGAATTTGGTTGGGAGAAAGCTCAGGAGCCTTTTCTGTTAGTCCCTTTTATAATAACCTAAGAAGTGAGGGAGAGGAGAGATTCCCGGAGCAGAGATTTGGAAAACAGTCGTGCCACTCAAGGTAGCCCTTTTGTTATGGACAGCACTCTTGGAAAATGTCTAACAGCAGATTTGCTTGCAAGGAGAATGATGGTGGAGCCAAGTATATGTAGTATGTGGAGGGTGGCCTCAGAGGATGCAGAGCATTTATTCATCAACTGCAAGCTAGCAAGAATGGTTTGGGTGAAAGCTTTGGGGCTGTTTGAAGTTAGTTTCTGTTTCCCAAAGGATTTGAAATCTCTCTTGTGGTGCTGGCAGTTGAATGGTTTGTCCAAGAAAGGGAAAGTCTTTGGGAAGTAATTCCAGTTATAGAAAATGGACAGAGAGAAATGGGAGAATTTTTTAAAATAAACACAATACAGTAGATACGATATTAAAAGGCTTATAGGGCAGAATTTACTCATGGGAAGCAATTCACAGACAGCTAAAAGATAAACTTTTCACTTCTTTTTGAACAGGGCCTGTGCAATTTCTTTTTGAACAGGGCCTTGTATATTTTGTTCAATTTCCTATAATACATTACCTTTACTCAAAAAAAGAAGAAAAGAAATCTTAGAATCTTCTCGGAAGAAGAGACAGGGGCTGAAGAATTGAGAGCTGTGATCCATATCAGGACTGTACAGTGGCTAAAATCTTTAGAGCTATTCACAGACTACACAGTGGATGACATGTTGAGGAAGTGGGGTGAGATTGCAAGCTACATGAAGTCCAAATCAGTTGTAAGTGTCTTGGACACCCCCACCGACTGGATTCCTAAAATTGAACTTTGATGGGAGCTGTAGGGGGAATCCTGGATAATCAGGGATTGGGGGTGTTTTTAGGGATGAGAACGGGGTCATTTCAGCCATGTTCTCAGGTCCAATTGAAGTGGGGGATTCTCTTAGAGCTGAGATCTTGGCAGTTATGGAAGGAGTTCAGAAAGCTAAGGAGATGGATGTCAGAAAACTCATAATTGAAGGGGACTTGGAGGTGGTGATAGGGTAGCTGAGGAAAGACAACTGTGGATTATGGAAATACAGCAAAGATAGGAGAAAATTCAAGTGGCTGGTGCAGGAAATGGAAATCAGGATGAGTTGGGTTAAAAGAACAGCTAACTCTATAGCTGATGGGCTAGCTAAATAGGGGATAGAAAGGGATGTAATGTTTTGGGCTAAGTTGTAACTAAATTGCTTCTTCTTTTCCTTTTCTTTCTTTGAGAACTTAAGTTGTTTTTGGAAGATAAGAGTGTTTGACTTCCTTGCTGTAACTATTCTTGTGATATTTTAATAAAATTGCTGAAGTTGTTATTGATAAAAAAAAAAGAAGAAGAAGAAGTTGAAAGCCACCAAAAAATCCAACAATTTTTGCAAAATATCTTTAATAGTCAATAACTTAGCTATGTTCTGAGGAAATTATGAGAAAGCAAAAGCTAAACTGTGTGTATGTCAATATAATGATTGGTTACATTTCTATTATGGGAAATATTCACTTGTGACTTGCAAGGGTTCAACTAATAGGACACTCAACTTAATTTAATCATGATGTAATCTTAGTTATGTGTCACAAGGGAACTTTTGTCTTTTCTTTTATTTTTATTTCTTATGTTGTCACCCTAACATATAAATACAAAGTCTGGCACCGCCAGCTACACCTTTTGATCTTAGTCTTTTCTTCTCTTCCTTCTCCTCTCTTCTTCTTCTTCTTCTTCTTCTTCTTCTTCTTCTTCTTCACTCTTGATCGAAATCATGGTATCAGAGCAAGACAGCACTCTGTAAAAGGTGTTTTTTTCTGATCGGTTTTACCAATCACATACCTGGACTGAGAATGGGAAAACTAGTTTGACCTAAGGTTCAAAATATTGATACGCCCAATACGCCGGTATGGGCGTA
This sequence comes from Nelumbo lutea, assembly GCF_056320005.1. Lineage (NCBI taxonomy): Eukaryota > Viridiplantae > Streptophyta > Magnoliopsida > Proteales > Nelumbonaceae > Nelumbo > Nelumbo lutea. Next base: position 35,131,872 of record NC_142689.1, on the reverse strand, counting down.
TCAGGCAAATCGATACTCCTTTTGGTGGGTTTTTTTTGCCAACTGGTTCAGGGGAGCCGGTTTAGGTCCTCGCCACACCCTGAACCGGTCAGACCACCGGTACACCCACTGTAGGGGTGTATCGGTGGGGTGCCGGAACGATACGTGTCGATACTTTGAACCTTGGTTTGACCTTGCACTGAGAACTGTTGCTGGACCCTATTCTATTATTTTTAAACAGAAACTGAAAAGAAAATCACTCAGAGATTGAAGGATGACTGACTGAGTTTTTCTAGAGGTCAGTGACTGTTTTTTCTTCTTCTCTCCCATTCTTCTCTGGACTGTAACTTCCAAAAATCAGTCGAACTGATCAGGAACCTAGACTGAAGTGATTTTTTATCATTGGCTCTTGGTATTGTTACCAAGAACATACTAAAATCTGCCCTAGCCGAATGGTGTAGGCATGTTTAATGACTTCTGTGAGTCGGTGATCCAAAACTGTGTGGGTGAAGAACCTGTGTAAGTCATGTGTGACCTGGTTCAGATGGAGAAATACATCAGCAGAAATGTAGATATTATGTGTGGCTTAAACTAGCCCTTGTGAGGTCAGTTAGACCTGTAAATCTGTGACAGAAGGTGCTGTGTTACTGTGACTGCAATTTGACTTTAAATCTTACAGTGGGGGTTGTGTGTGGACTGCGGGAGAAGGCTTGTAGGTCTGAAACTTCTGCCAGCAGCCTTTGTTATGGCCTCTGAAGACTCTGCAACTTCTGGAACTTTTAATCAAGGAGGAATGAACGACAGTCCTGATTCTATGATCTTCCAACGACCATTACTCCCTTAGATGGCAAAAATTATTTGACGTGATCTAAGGAGATGTGGCCGTACATCACAGACCGGGGTAAGGCAGGGTATATCAATGGAAAAGTGAAGGAACCTAGGACTAGTACTACTGAATATGATAAGTGGGACCAGGAAAACTGCATGATTATGTCATGGCTTTTGACTACTATGCTACCATCGGTTAAGCAGAATTTTATGTGGGTTGAGACAGCCAAGGAAATATGGAACAAGCAAGGCCAACTTACTCCGAGCAGAGACACTATGCTAGAATCCATCAATTGAAAGCCGAGTCTGTAACATGTAAACAAGGGGAAAGAAGTTTATCCACCTATTACTCTACCCTCACATCTATCTGGAAAGTGTTAGATTACTATCAGAACATTGACTGGGAGAGTGAAAAGGATGCCAAAGCCTACAAACAGTTAGTGTCACAGAAGCGGGTGTTTGCTTTTTTGTTAGGGCTTAATCCTATGTATGAACCCATTCAAGTTCAAATTTTGGGCAGTAAGGACCTTCCTTCTATCCAAGAGGTATATGCTCTAGTTCAATCCGAGGAAAGTAGAAAATTTGCCATGAATTCCCCCGAAGGGCGAGACCATGTGGTGCACTCACTGTCAAAAATCCCGACAAACACGGGAGATATGTTGGAAATTGCATGGAAAGCCGAAGTGGGCACAAGACCTAAATAAGAAATCAGCTGAATAACAGAACAAGAAACCAAATCAGAAGAGGTTCACCTCAGCTAACTTGGCCTCTCATGAGTCGCAGAGTGAAGGAACTACTGTGAATTCTCAGGATCGCCCCCCAAGGTATGATCTCAAGGAAACTATTATCTCTGTCTTCCGTGACCATTTGGAGCAATATGGTAGGGCTCTCACACAAGCAGATTCTGAACCCACTCCTTCAACCCCTTTTGCTTCTTCCTCGGGTAACTTAGCTTATGCATTCCATGTGTCTACTGATACCTTCGAATCTCCATGGAATATTGATTCTGGCGCTTCCAACCACACGACTGGTAAGTCTACTTTTTTCCTATCATACACCCTTCTTTCTAGCAAAGATAAAGTGAGGTTAGCTGATAGATCCTTCTCCTCCATTGCTGATCGAGGATCTATACCTTTGCCATTTGGCTTACCTCCATCAAATGTTTTACATGTTCCAAAACTGCCTATTAATTTGCTATCTATTAGTAGCATTACACACTCTTTGAATTGCTCAGTAACCTTTTTTCCTCAATCTTGTGTCTTTTATGATTTGGCCTCCAAGATGACGATTGGAAAAGGGAACATGGTGAATGGTCTCTATGTGCTGGAGAATAAAGTTGGTCTTGTGGCCTTAAAGTCTTTGAATTAGTCAAATAAAAGTCATGTTACTTTGTGGCACAATCCTTTGGGTCATATGTCCTTTGAGTCTTTATAGTACTTGTTTCCGGAATTGTTTAAGTCTGTGTCAGTTAACGATTTTCAATGTCAAGTGTGTCAGCTAAGTAAACATTGTAGAACTTCATTTCCATTACATAATAAAAGATCAAATGTTTCTTTTTCCATTGTGTATTCTGATGTTTTGGGACATGTAAATATTTCAACGAAGAATGGCTACAGATACTTCATATCTTTCATTGATGACTTCCCTCGATACACGTGGGTGTACCCTATGCACTCACGAGAAGAAGTTCCTAAACTTGTGAAAGCCTTCCAATGTATGGTATACACACAATTTCAGACAGAGATTAAAATTTTCCAATCAGACAATGCCAAAGAGTACTTTCATGGTGACCTCACTAAATTTTTTGAAACTTGTGGCTCTCTTCATCGTAGCTCTTGTACTAGAACCCCTCAACATAATGGGGTTGCAGAGAGAAAGAATCGTCATCGTCTAGAGGTTGCTCGAGGGTTGTTGATACACATGAATGCTCCCAAAAGATTTTGGGTGGATGTTGTTATGACTGCGGCTTATCTTATCAATCAGATGTTATCTCGTCTCTTGGAATACAAGTCCCCTCATCAGCTGATCTTCCCTACTGATCCATTGTTTCCTATACCTATGCGTGTCTCTGGGTGTAAATGTTTTGTCCATGATTTGTCTCCTACCCGCAATAAGCTAGATCCCAAAGCCACTGTTTGTGCTATCCTTGGCTACCCCCTTTCCCAAAAGGGTTATCGTTGCTTTGATCCTATTTCCAAAAAGTATTTTGTATCCATGGATGTTTCTTTCTTTGAAGATGTGTCTTTCTTCCCTATTTCTCCTCAGGGGGAGAGTCCAAGTGAGGAGAAACAAAGACAGGTTTTGTTGTCTTCTCCTCCTGACCCTCCTCCATTTCGAATCTTTCGTAGACAGCAGTACAAAAGTCAAGGCCGGGGTCAACAAAGTTCAATAGACACAGAACAACCTGAAGTTGTGCAACCTATGCCATCGAACTCTCAGGGGTTGAATCCATCACTGCATCCAAGTACTATTGTTCCAGTTAATGTCCCTGAACCCATTGATATTGATACTTCTAATTGTGATCTGGACCTTCCTGTTGCTAAGAGGAAGGGTGTCAAATCATGCACCACACACCACCCAATGGCTCAATCCTTATCCTATGAGAATGTTTCACCCTCTTTCCGTGCTTTCCTCTATGCTATTGACAGTGTTTCCCTTCCTAAAAGTGTTGCAGAAGCTTTACTTATTCCAGAGTGGACAGATGCAATGAAGGAGGAGATCAATGACCTTCACAAAAATGGCACGTGGGAGTTGATAGATCTTCCTGAGGGAAAGGAACTTGTGGGGTGCAAATGGGTATTCTCTGTGAAACATAAGGCAGATGGCACAGTGGAGAGGTACAAGGCCCGGCTAGTTGCAAAAGGTTTTTCACAAGTGTATGGAGTTGATTATGCGGAAACCTTGGCACCGGTAGCAAAAATGAATTATATTCGAGTTCTCATTTCTTTAGCAACAAATCTAGATTGGGACCTTCATCAACTGGACATTAAAAATGCCTTTTTGAATGGTGACTTAAAGAAGTGTACATGATCCAACCTCCAGGTTTTTGTGCTAAGGGAAATGAGCAGAATGTTTGCAGACTGAAGAAATCTCTATATGGCTTAAAACTATCTCCAGGGGCCTGGTTCAATAGGTTCCACAAGGCAATTCAACAGATGGGCTTTAAGCAATGCCAATCTGATCACACACTCTTTGTGAAGAGAGAACAAGGAAGAATGGCAGATTTAATTGTGTATGTCAACAACATTATCATCACCGGTGATTGGGACTCAGAGATACAGAGATTGAAGAGATTCTTGGCTACTCAGTTTGAAGTGAAGGATTTGGGGCCTTTACGTTATTTCCTTGGAATTGAAGTTGCCTGCTCAAATCAGGGTATCTTCATCAACCAAAGAAAATATATTCTAGATCTCTTGAAAGATACGGGAAAGCTTGGAACAAAACCTACTGACACTCCTATAGATGTAAACCACAGGCTTGGGGATTGCAGTGGTGAGCCCATAGCAAACACAAAGCAATATCAAAGATTGGTGGACATACTTCTCTACCTATCCATGACAAGACCTGACATTCCCTGGGATAGGACTCCTATTTGAAAAACATGGGCATATGAAAGTTGAGCTTTACACTAATGCAGATTGGGCTAGTTTTGTTGATGACAAAAAATCCACTATTGACTATTGTGCCTTCGTTTGGAGAAAACTTGTTACTTGGAGTAAGAAACAAAGTGTGGTGGCCAAATCGAGTGCAAAAGCTGAATACAGGGTCATGTCTCATGGTGCGGCAGAACTTCTATGGATAAAGAATCTCTTGGGTGAATTGGGCCTTCTTCTCAGTGACCCTATGTCACTCTACTGTGACAATAAAACAGCCATTAACATTGCATCCAATCCTATTCTCCATGATAGAACTAAACATATAGACGTTGACAAACACTTCATCAAGGAAAAATTGGAAAAAGAAGAAGTTTGCACTCCCTACATCAGCTTTGAGGAACAACTTGCAGACATCCTTACCAAAGGATTAAACTCCATGCGGCACTATAATCTTTGTGACAAGTTGGGGATGATTGATATCTATGCCCCAACTTGAGGGGGTAGTGATGTAATCTTAGTTATGTACTGTAAGGGCACTTTATCTTTTCCTTATTTTTATTTCTTATGTTGTCGCCCTAACAAAGCCTGGCGCCGCCAGCTACACCTTTTGATCTCAATCTTCTTTTTTTTTTATCAATAACACTTTCATTAATTCATCAGTAGAAAATTTACAAGTGGAAGACAAAAGCACTTATCTTCCAAGAGTCACAAGGAACTTCAAGAAAGGAAAGAAGAAAATACAAAGATACAAGGACACTAACATTACAACTTAGCCCAAAACAAGGAATCCCTTTCTGCCCCTTGTTTTGCAAAACCGTCAGCTAGGGAATTAGCTGATCTCTTAATCCAACATATCTTAACTTCCATCTCCCGCACCAGCCATTTGAATTTCCTCTTCTCATTGTTATACTTCCAAAGATCATTTTGTTCTTTGGTCAGCCACCCTATCACCACCTCTGAATCCCCTTCAATTATAAGTTTCTTGATGTTCAATTCCTTAGCTTTCCGGGCTCCTTCCTTAACTGCACATATCTCAGCTCTAAGGGAGCCACCCACTCCAACTGAGCCTGAGAACATAGCAGAGATGACCCCATTTTCATCTCTAAAAACACCCCCGATCCCTGATTGTCCCGGGTTTCCCCTACTGCATCCATCAAAGTTTAATTTCAATAATCCACTAGGTGGGGGGGCCCAAGCCACACTCATTACTGACTTGGTCTGCGTGCAACTTGCAATTTCACCCCACTTCCTCAACATGTCATCCATAGTGTAATCTGTGAATATTTCTAGAGATTTTAGCCATTGTACCACCCTAAACTGTATGATAGCCCTCAAATCTGCTGTCCCTCTCTGAGTTTCTGAGAATATCCTGGAGTTCCTTTCTTCCCACAGTGTCCAACATACTGCAGCCCTTAGTCCTCTCCACATTGTCCTTCCCCTTTTTAACCGCCGCTTGAAGAAGGAGGGGGCGAAAAGGCCCTGCATGTCTGATGGGGGATTCCAGCTGCATCCAAATAAGGAGAAAGCCCAATCCCACAATTACCTCGCGAAGTGGCATGACACCATTAGGTGAAAACCAATTTCCCCATCTGCTTTACATAGAACACACCACCGAGGTGACAAGCAAGTATTGGGTCTCTTCTTTTGGAGTAGATCACCAGTGTTGATTCTTTCCAGATAGGCTTCCCAACAAAAACTACCAACCCAAGGAGGTATAGCTCTGCACCAAACCTCACCAACAGGAAAAGGGGACAGGGTAGGACTGGTGGACTAACTTAAGACTTTGAAGAACGAAGCACAAGAGAAAATGCCATTGGGGTTAGGTGTCCAAATTCTAGAATCCGCCCTAGTGGGGTCTAAGACAACGTTATCAAGAAGTGCAAGAAGGCTCGAAATACAATCGAAGTCTGAATCCCTCAAATCCCTTCTTAGGCCCAAGTTCCACCCAATCCCAGAAGTGGAAGAGGACGGGGTGGTGAAAGACGAGATCGGCTCATTTTTCAAATCAGAAAGAGCGTACAAAGACGGAAACTGATCCTTTAGAGGGGCGCTCCCCACCCGGGTTTGTTCCCAAAATTTTATGGAGTTGTGGGAATTCAAGTCATACCTGATATTATGAATGAAAACTGGTAACAGGTCATGAATGGCTTTCCAAGGAGAATTGCTTGTGATCCTAGCTCTGATTCCAGCATCCCATCCGTTGTGCTCCAACCCATGAATACTTGCCACTATTCTAGCCCATAGCTTCTCCTTTTCCATAGGAAACCTCCACAACCACTTCCCCAACAGAGTCATATTCCTTCTCCTAATACTCCCAAGCCCTAAACCACCACACGACTTACTCCTGCACACTATTTCCCAACTAACTCTATGATCCCTCTTCTCTTCTCCCAGCTCCCACAGGAAATCTCTCATTAACTTCTCTAATCTGCTAGCAATCTTCACTGGGATTTTAAACACTGACATGAAGAAGATGGGTAAGTTAGCAAGCGTGGCCTTAATTAATGTAATTCTTCCGCCAAGAGAGAGGTAATTCTTTTTCCAGGATACCAATCTTTTTTCAAACCTTTCCATCACCGGGTTCCAGAAGCTCTCTTAGGATTATCACCTAATGGTAATCCTAAATAGTTCAGAGGCCACCCCGTGACTTCACACCCCAGCACTTCAGCACTCTCCCTGATCTCTCCCTCCTCCAAATTCACCCCCACTACACAACTTTTCCCAAGGTTAACCTTCAAATTGGACAGTTGCTCAAACAGTTGTATCACCGACTTTAAATTCCTGATAAACCTCACACTACCACCTTCACAAAACAGAATTGTGTCATCAGCAAACTGTAAATGTGTGAGGGGGGTTTCCATCCTCCCAACCCTCCAGCCTCTAATGAGCCCCCTAGAATCTGCTATGTGAATCAATTTCCCCAAAACCTCCGCAATTAAAATGAACAAGAAAGGAGAAAGGGGGTCTCCTTGTCTTATACCCCTACTAGCTGAAAAGAAATCTACCACTGCCCCATTCACTAGCACTAAATAATGACAATTCCGGACATAGCCCATGATCCACTTACACCATCTAGCCCCAAACCCGAATTTGGTTAAAACTTTCCACAAGAACTCCCAGTCCACCAAGTCATAAGCCTTTTTCCAAGTCCAGCTTACAGACCACTCCCTTCTTCTTATCCCTCTTAAAGTTCTCCACACTCTCATTAGCAATTAAAATATGGTCTGTAATTTGTCTTCCACTCACAAAAGCTCCTTGATAGTGTTCAATGATATCCGGCATTACCTTCTTCAGCCTCAAAGACAACACTTTTGCAATGATCTTGTACAAGCTATTCACCAAGCTTATTGGCCTAAAATCCTTCGGGTGGGATGCATCTTTCTTTTTGGGAATTAAGGCTATAAATGTAGAATTCACACCCGGATTGACAATTCCTCTCCTGAAAAACTCCTCAAACACCCGCAAGAGATCATCTTTCAAAATATCCCAACAATCCTGATAAAAAGCCATTGTAAACCCATCCAGCCCTGAAGCTTTTGTTCTATCCATAGAAAACACAGCCCCCTTGATCTCTTCTATATTAAAGCTTCTTTCCATCCTTCTCCTATTCTCCACCCCTACATCTGGCCAATCCAAACCTTCTACGCACACCCTTCTACTCACAGGCCTTCTCAGAATAGATTTGAAATGCTCCACACAGGCCCTAGCAATCTCCTCTTGTTGTATTAACTCAACTCCATCTACTACCAATTTGGAGATAAAGTTCTTCCTTCTCGTTCCATCTCAATCTTCTCTTCTCTTCTCCTCTCTTCTCTTCTTCACTCTTGATCAAAATCAAATCATACAATTTTTCTACTTAACTTGCAACAACATGTGGTTGTAGTCTACCTGGTATCTAATATATAAAAGCAAAAGGCTTGTATGTGGATGCCTTTTTTTCTTTTCTTTCCTTTTCTTTTCTTTGACCAGAACGGTACTTGTACGTGGATGCCTTCCCCTTTTAGGGAATGGTATCAGCGAGGTGACAATGACACCCCTTTGCACGTTCTACAAAGGGTATTTTTGTCCTTTCACATCCTACTCCCTCTCTCAACATCTTTCTCTTTCCCCCTTCACTCAAACCCATCTGTGTCCTCCTCCTCCTCCTCCTCTCTCTCTCCCTCAACATCCTCTTCTCTCTCCCTTCGCCCTCTTAACCCTAGCTCCTTCTCTCCCCTCTCCCCCTCCCCCTACTCCCCTCACCAGCCCCTGCAACAAAAATGCTCCACCGGCCAGTACATTTGAAACCAAATAACGAATCCAAAACACATTTTTCTACTCAGATACTATTGTTTTCCCTTTGACCAATGAGCAGGTTGAACTAATGAAAAAAGAAATTGACCTAGTCACAGCAATCTAATTCCAACAAGTTTGGCTAGACTTATGAGAAATGCAAATCTGCAACAAGAAATAATACTTCATGTTAATTCAGTTTTTGAATTTCATTTTGTGGGTTGATATAAATACCAAAGCCACTCCCAAGTGATCCATATGGCATTTCAAAGAAGACGATGCATGAAACTCAGTTCACTTGAAGACCATAATTCGCTGTTTTATCAAAATATTGAGGCTCAAATTTTTCTCTTCTCAGCTTATCTGAAGTACCTTAGCCCAACTATATCCATCACTATGACTAAGAAGACTCTTAAATGTAGAGGTTTAAATGACAACGGAACTAAAGATGAACTACTTTAGAAAGCGTTGCAGTTATTAATCAAACCGAAAAACAGTAGATCCTAATCCGCATTGAACAAGCAGTCACAATTAAAGTAGCGTACCATAAATAATGATCAATACTACCAAATAATAATTCAGTTTAAGCCAAATTTAACAGAAAATTATCAAATGTCCATATTTCTGTTCGCTTGTGGTGGTAGTAAAAGACAGGTTTTGAATCCAAGAAGGACCACGTTTATGAAATTCAATGAGCTTACCCGACATCGTCACGATAGAGACGATTGATGAGAACGTCACCCCGAAGATTCAGAAAATATATAGCAGAAGCAGCCACCGGCATGTTCGATCCAGCGGATCGAGAACCGAAAACTCCAAAAATTGAGATGCTCAGCGAAGAATCTCCGGAGAGCGAAACGAAGAGATCAGATAACCATCCACGTAAGGAATTCAGATGAACAAAGACGAGGTAGGTGAGGTATCAGATCTAGGGTTTTTGAGTTCACGGAATTGCTGAAATCGTCGTGCTAGAAGCTAAAAGAGATTCCTTCCGGTGGAGGGGGGTCGGATGGTCTGATTCAACTGAAATGAATGCCTCTACAAAAGAAAATCGAAGTCCTCTCTCTCGCGCGCGCGCGCACGCGTACTGAATAACAGCTTAACAGGAGGTTTCCGGCACGTGCGTTCCAAGCCAAGCTGTTATGTTCGCTGGAGCCCGGAAGAGAATTCCCAATTCCGTCCCGTGCGCGCCGCACAGCGTATTCGCGAGTCCAACCGTGCGCCGAGACAAGTACTGGACATGTTCGTAATGCACACACTCCACCAAATGTGTTTTTGGGCATACAAAAGACTTTACCCTTACGAGCAAAGTAAAAAGATTGGCCATTGGATTTAACTGTCTATTTACATGAATTGAAAACTAAACAGTGCATCTGTTTTACCCATGAACTTGGTCTGGTATGAATTGTGAAGAGATTAAAAGTTTCGACAATTAGAATATATTATTATATCAATTATGGGTGTCAATGGACCGGCTTTGGATTGGACCCTGTCTAGTTCAAGATCAATTTGGATGGATTAGATGGACTAACAAAACATATTGGATTGGATCAATCCGGTCCAAAATATTTTATTAGATTAGACTGGACCTGATCCGTCAGTAATAAATTTATATTGGATTGGGTTGGATTAAGCCAATATCTGGTCCATTGTATAAGATAAGAATACAAGTATTAATGGATCAAGTTTGGGTTGAAACCAATCTAAATTAAAACAAATTTGAACAGAGTAAACGGTCTGAACATTGAATTGGATCGGACCAAAATGGTCCAAAATATTCATTGGATTGTATTAGACCTGGTCCATAATGAACTCATATTGGACCGAATCGGATTGAACCAAATCCTGTTCAATTGACACCCCTAATATCAATTATATTGGCTGTTGAAGCTGCTTTTAAACCACTAAGGCATGAACCTTTGCATCATAACTTTCTATGGCCCAACTTCTTCCTTCAACTATTGTGAACTTTTTATTAGTGTCTTGAATAATGAAAGTCTGTCCTGCAATGCACGTGTTTGAATCAAATGAACCGTCTATGTGGAGAGAAGCACAATCCCCTACACCTATCGTGTTAATGAGCTGCGTTTTCATACCACTTGCCAATAGATTGTTGTCACCGGAGAGGTAGTATTTAACTTTGCTTATTATATTAGAAGGCATTATCTCAACTCCATCAAATATTTTCTTGTGCCACTAAAATCGACGAACCATATAATCAGAATGCCATGCAGGTATCATGATTCATGTGTATTTCAACTTTAAGAAAAAGAAAGCAACATAATCCCACAAATTAACATCGAGGAAAACGCTCTTAAACACTAATGCTAGGCCTATCAATTCTGAAAAACAAATAAATAATCAACTTCAAACTAAAGATATCAATTATCAACTATATAACTTAATAGAAATTATAAAAATAAAACAACCATTGAAATTTCAGATCCAAGTAAATCATGATTCTTTTTTTTCTTACATAAATGTATGATTTTTTAGTTGGCATGAACTACATTCCTAGATAAGTAAGCCCTAGTTGGTTAATGAGTGGTCGGCCCCACTTCATATTCCCTAAATAAGCATGCCCTAGTTGGTTAATGAGGTTGTCTATTCTAATCTTTCTTGATAGCTGGAAATGAAGCCACAACTAGTTGCGGAATTCCAATGTTCCCAAGGCATATCATATTTAATCTAACAATGCACACAGTACTGCATCATTTTGGAGTCTTTGAGAGTGGAAGCAAGTGTAACATGGTGGCAAACCTGTATAGTCGATTATCTTGCTTGCCCCACTTCCAATAATTTTTTTTTTCTTATATATTATTTTGAGACAATGAGGCTTCCCCTCTTGATAGAAATAGAAACTCATGAAAGAGAAACAATTAATGATTTTCTAGTCTTTGAGATTGGAAACAATTTTAATGATTTTTTAGCTATACTTGAGGAAATCTTGAGTATATAAACACAAGCAAGCTGAGAGTGTAAAAAGTTACAAATAGAAACTCATGGAAAGAGAAAGCTACCCTCCCGTTACAATTTCGCTCATCTGTTCCAGAGTGCCATATAGATATTTGATTATACTAGAGTTTTTGAATGAAATATATTGCTAATCTCCTACAATAGTATAATAATATGCAACTAAGCTTAGTGGGGTTTACCTAAAGAGGAGACGTTTGTTAGATTAATGGTGGATCAAGTTAAAGAAAAGAACAAGCCCACATCCACCTTCAATATGAAGGGTGGAAATACATATGAGAGAAATTTAACCAAATAATACATGATAAGAATTATATACATATCCGGTAACAATTTTCATGTACTAAGGCAGCGTAGGAATCATTATTTAATGCTCATTAATAACGCTGGGGTGATAATTGATCCATTGACAAAGAATCTCATTGCCAATGATGATGTTTGGTAGTTTATTTGCAAAGTAAGTTTGCCAATATACCATACATTCTTTTTAGTTTTTGAATTAGATAGTAGCCTTAGTTACTATATTTTGTGTGCAGACTTGGCAATGGGTACACAAATTTAGAACAAAGGTTTTCTGCCATTAGGATGAATTGGAATTTATTTTTGGAGGAACACAACCAACTAGTGATAGGGGATTCTCACTTGAAATGAGTCTTAAGGAGCCTAGATAGCAAACAAACAACCCGTTGTCAATTGTTTTCATAAATGATCAAGGCACACCGGCCTCTAGGGAATTCCTTTCTAGTCCCAACCTTATTGACTCCAATGAAGATTCACCAATACAGAGTCCAAAACATAGGAATTCCCCCCCCCCCCCACTGGCATGAAGAAAGGAAATAAGCAATGCCTTCCTCCAATTCTTGAACTTTTGATTGGTTCATGGCATGAGACCAACAAACACAAGATGGAGTTCTTGGAAAAAGAAAGTGAACAATACCAAGCGAAGGGAAGGGATATGGAAAGAGAGAAGGAGAGTGCTATTGAGCATGAAAGAGAAACATAAATTGAGAGGAAAAATGTGAGAAGAATGGAAAAAGAAAAAGATAGGGAAAGGAAAGGGAACGAGAAAAAGAAAGAGAGAAGGCTGTGGAAAGGGAGCGAACATATGAGCAATTGGAAACTTGTATTGGAATCCTTAACAACATATTTTCATTCGAATCTCAGTCTCCTACATGTTATATCAAGGTTACCCATCTATTCCAAGATGAGGCATGGAGCGTTACATTCCTTGCAATTCCTCTAGAGCTCAAAATATACTGACTTCATGGATTGGGTGACAGATAGAATAAACCATGATCTACAGAAGGCTGAATCCATCTTATATGATCACACTTAGGCATTTGGCTTTAAAAACTATTTACTTACAATAGCTTATTATCTTTTTGTTAACTTTATACATACTTAAACAATGAATTTTGTTTGCTTTCTATTATTTTTGTTTATTTTTTTGTTGTTGATGATCCTACACCTTACTTGGTTGAGTATGATTTTCACAACCATCTGTTATGTGTATGATGTTGTATACTCTAGCATTCTTATATACTATTAGTTAGTGATCATGTCTTTATTATTGATATTCGTTTTATGTTGTTTGCTTACACATCTAACATAGATAGATATTGATACAATAATCTTTTTTTTTTACCAACAAATCTAATGTTCCTTGTCGATTTGGTCGATGTAGAATACATACACTACTGAAAATTTCATTTATAGAGGCGGTCATAACTGCCTCTAAAACAAATAGGAGGCGGCTAGATGAGTGCCTCTAAAAGCCCTGATGTTATATGTTTTATAGCCACTTAGTTGAGAATTAGAGGAAGATTGTAATTGGACTTTTAGAGGCACATACAACTGCCTCTATTGCACTAACACTAAAAGTGTTATATAGAGACAATTAGAAGTGCCTCGAAAAGTCCAATCTAGAAGAGCATTTAAATGCCTTTAATTATTTTTTAGGTGATTTTATATGCCTCTAAAAGAAATCTAAGAAAAAGAATAATCTCAATCAAAATGTTTTAGCGACATTTTGGACTGCCTCTAAAGGTATGTGTTTCGCTTTTTATGGGCACTTTTCATTGCCACTAAAGTGGTTTAAGATTTTTTTTCTAAGTGTTTCTATTAAACATTTTATAACATGTATACAATATTGAGATAAAATTTGTATAAAATATATCTATACCATTTCATTCAAAAAGATACACTTATAAATATTGTTCCATGATGATTAAATTAAACAATAAAAAGATATTCCATTTGACTTCCATCATCTTTCTAAGAGTAAAAAAAAAACAATCATGTTAACGAACACCCCTTAAGTTGGCCACTTGGATAGATGTGGTAGTGACATAAGTCCAAAGTCGTACCCGAAATAAACACTATATGATTAATAAATTAAGAAAAAATGGATTGGATACAAATACTTATCTCATAAAACCATGCTAATTTCTTTCTCTTTACTTAGAAAACTAGAGGCCTTAACTCACACCATAGTTTAGGCTCACTAAACTATTTGATTTAAAAGTCGAAACTTTAACTTATTAGAAAATTTTCAAGTAAAACAAAGGAAAACAAAGACAAGCATTTTTAATAGTATATTGCAAGAAAACTCCCATGTCAACTATTTTGAGTAGGGAGGGGGAGGGGGCATGGTAAATGCTTGATCACCTTGAAGAAAGAACCATCATTTACAACAAATACCTCATATTTGAAAGTAGTGGTATCTTCTTTTTTTGTAAATCGTTCTTTTCGATAATAATTGTTAAGATAGTCGAGTGTTTCCAATCCTTTTATCCTTACTTTACTGTAAATGTACAAGTGATTTGCATAATTACAAATGGACAAATAAAACCATGTTGAAACTATCCACTACAAAAAGTAGATACAACATACAAGAAATAATTTTTCCAAATAAATTTAAAAAGTTGCTATTGGTGGTTTCTTCATATTGTTATAATTGTGACCCCCAAAAACCTCTTGTTGCCAAACCCTAGACAAATCGCAAACACAAGGCTATATTTGGTTTGATAGAAAATAAGAGAAACAAAAAGAAAGTGTATTAATTGGAAATATTATAAACTGTAGTTAATTGATTAATTTACAAACACGTTATAAAATAAGTTTTCCTCAATAGTCAATATAATTTGGTGTATCCTAATTGAAAACATGTGGTAATAAACAATGGATAGTGTTTTTTTACTAGCAATAAACAATGATAATTGTTAACCTTTCAAAAACATCTTTCTCAACTAAGAATGGGATTTTGCATTCTAAAATTGAATCATTTATGATGCTAAATAGTTGGATTTAAGGCTGAACTCAATTAAGTTGTTAATACCACAATCATCACTGAAAAGAAAAGGCAATCAACAAGTTCCATTTTGAAAATCTATGTTAACTTCTATTTTGGTATCTAGAAATAATTGATCCAATATGCTACCGTAGCAATTTTCAATGGTCCTTGGTATATTAAATAAGGTTCAGAATTCAAATGACGAGGTCTTAAAAAAACATTTATTATTATGTTACATATTCATGCCAATATCAGACAATAAATATGAACTTGGGATTGAAAAGGCAATATAGTGCTAGTTCAGCAAATAATGCATAATACCTTATGTCAGAAATAGAGAAATACATATGATAAGCGAATGAGAAACTAAATGGCTTGCCATTAATGTTCTTGATGTGTGATATCATGGTGAGATCGCCATTTGTTGTAAGAAACACTATAAATTAAGAAAATAATCCTGTATCATCCATTATGCTCAATAAAATCATGTTTTGACATACAAAGAGAAAATTCAGCTACAAACTCAAGTGAACATGTAAATAAATACTACATCTGCAAGCACACATTTCGGTAAGCAAGACCAGCATAGGTGGATTCCACCTAAGATATCATTTACTACAAAGGATTTAGGTGGTTGCATGGTATGATAGAGGCCAAAATCCTTAACTTGTTGGTCATATTTATATATTTGTGGATTTCACATAGCCTGTATATTACTCCATGAGACTTTGTTTCCAATGTGAGCTATCTAGTAGAAATTCATGTCTAAGTATCAAACAGTGATGCATGGAAATGGACATGGAAATCAGAATCCAATGCCTATCCAAGAGTCAAACTCAACAAAAATAAAAAATAAAAAATAAAACAAAGACATGTGAATAGGTCTATATAAAAGTATAAACTTCCATATTTTTAAGACTTAGAATCCTATATTTGCCACTTAATTATGGTTTCTATAAATAAAAACATTCATTATATATATTAGCCATTCATTTATGTTGAATAATAAAGTAGACAAATGATAGTTTTATGTTTAATTGTCCATCAAGAACCCATGGAGTATTAGAACCGTACACATATCTGAAATGGACATTTATCCACTTAGGAGAGTCCATGCAACATTTGGACCAAATGTTACCCTGGTATGTGGTAGTGGTGCCAAGTATTCAAGTAACAACAAGTATCTTATATGTCATCCTTTAGAAATCATAGACATGGTAAAGATAGACAAATTATATACTATAACCAATATAATATATAAATAATGACAAAATAAAAAAAAAATAAGAATCACTAGGTACTTCATGGTGTTTTGCCTGTTCCATGATACTTTGTTTAAGTGTAGAACCTAGCTTTATCGGGAACTGTTTAGCTTCATTCTTAATGGTTGATATATGCAATTTCAACCAGGAAAACTAGGTAGGTTAGTCCTTAGTTTGGACCGAGTATCATAGGTAATTATAGTTATCAAGTATAACTGGGGATAATAGGTCATGCCCAATTATGGTAATCAATACTTGGTTCAATTCTGGGCCCATGGACATGTCTAATAGTTACTAAAATGCTCATATTTATGTATTTAATCTATCTCTAATTATATGGGTTGAAAATGTAACTTCAATTATTACTTTTCACTGCATTTAATCCCCTCTCGTTAAATTTTATACTTAAGGTGTTAAATCTCATTTTTCTCTTATTAGATCTTATATTTTTAAGTTATTTCTACTAATAAATGCTATTAATTAGATCTATGTCAATCTATATATTTATACTATATATAAAAGTGTGAATGAAATGTATAGGTAGGGTAAGGCTTGATTGGGAAATGGTCTCTTTAAAAGACAAAGAAAGACTAGGAAATTGGAGAGATTGATTTCTTGGGTTAGGATGATAGATAGGATAAGGTCGAAGGCAAAGGGTGCTCGAATGCAAAGTGCTGAATACCGAATGCTGAACGAATCCCAATACAAGGATGATCTCTATTTATGGGGGAGATCTTAAAAAGTATGAGATAAAGGTGCTTGTGAGCTATCGGGAAAGAAAATTTTGGATTTGCTATCAATCATTAAGTGCACTACTAGGGTTTTACTACGTGTCTTGTGGGAATCTTCTTGATGATCAACTTTCCTTTCACTTAGGGGTCTTCATTACTCACGTGTGTTACCGCCTCTTGTGTGCCCTACTTGATTGACATGGCGCTCGTAATATCATCACTTGGCGGGTGATATCCTATTAGCCACACGTGGCACCCTGTCATGTTCACTCATTTGGAATTACACGTGTGGGTGTTGTTTGGGCATGGTTCTTTAACGGGCCGTGGGTTTATCGCATGTCTAAATAGGTGTGGGGCCTTGTCGCAGGTTTGGCCTTGGTTTCCTTTGGCTTGGGTTACGAGTGGGATTGCCAAGGGCGTGCGATGGATCGTGGGTTTATCATGGTTTTGTGATGCACGTTAAGAGTTCATCGCAGGACCTGTGGTGCATCGCGGGTTCATCGCAACAAAAAAATTGACTATGGGCTATTCGCATACAACCCTATGGTGTTAATTTAGTGTTTAATGTTCTCTGAGGGTTTGAGTGAACATTATATACCTACATTAAACCCTTGCTTATCGATAAGTGGGAGCTTGTCGATAAGCACTTGCCTTCTCATTTTCGGGTTTTGTAGTGGGTTTGCTTGTATGCGTTGGGTATAGGTATTTTCCCTATTTTGTAGCTTTGTACAGATCTTAAATGCCCTATGCCCATGATGGTAATATATTACATTCCACAGCTTAGCCCCCTATCTTTTGGTAATTTGCTTCCTATCAATGGTTAATGCCATGCTCTATTTGTGTGTTCCAGCCCCTTAACCGTTGACAGGAAGATAGTTGACAAAATACATTGGAAATAGAAAAAAAAATGTTTCTAACTGATTTCCTTTGTTAATGGTGGTACTCACGTCCAATTTGTAAACTTTAAGTCGCCTAGTGATGTGCGGAGGGGTGTTTGTTGAAATGTCAAGCCCCTCTGACTCTTTGCAGTGGGGTTTGGTGGAGGGTGTTATTATTATTAATGACTTGTTAGGGGTGTTGACCCCCTGTCAATGGTGGCTGACATTGGCGTGTTATGTTGCCAATGGAAGTTGGGGCGACCATTGCTGACTACCCATGTGGTGGTCATGATTAGTGATTTTGCTGCTAATTAAACCGCAATTAGTGAGGCCTGATAACTGTGCAGCGATGTTTTGTTACCTAATATGTTTTAATATTACAGTTGCTGAGTGGCGCTATATTTGAATTATTGCATCATTTTGTCCCACCTTTTGGAGGGTGTTTATGTAAATTACCTGGGTTGTTTTTTCACTAAGCATTCTTTCTAGTCTTGTTCTGGCATCCATTCATCTTCTCCAATACCGTTTGATGTTCCGCATGCGTGAGGGAAGTTTTATAATCGTGTAAGGAGATTGTGGTTGTTCCTTGCTTTACCTTCTTGCTGTCATCCCTATAGTGCCCTTTACGTCTCTTGTTATTTCTTCATTGTTTCGTGTTTTTTGTCATTCTTATTATTTGTTCGTCATGGCTCCTAGCGGGAAGAAGGGGAAGGAGGGTGTGTGTCCCTTCTACGACTTCGTTAGGGAGGTGGACACGGTGGGGGTTTGTTTAGCTTGGGCCGAATGATTGAGCAGGATCTGAAGGGTGCTCCTCGTTTTTGAATAGCGCCTTGAACTCGTATACTTTATTCGAAAGTATTTTGATGTCGTCCTGGATAGGCATTTTCATCTCGGACTGATTCTCCACCCTCGAGTTGGTGTTCTCCGGGATGTTGTTATGTTCTTTGGGGGTGGCAATAAGATTGATTCTTCGTAAGGCCATTCTTTGTGATCAAGGATGTAACTAGATATTCTACTATAGGTAGGGTAAGGCTTGATTAGGAGATGGTCTCTTTAAAAGACAAATAAAGACCAGGAAATATGAGAGATTGGTTTCTTGGGCTAGGATGCTAAATAGGGTAAAGGGTTGAAAGCAAAGTGTTGAATACTGAATGCTAAATGAATCCCAATATGAGGAGGATCTCTATTTACGGGGGAGATCTTGAGATCCTAAAAGGTAGGAGATAAATGTGCTTGTGATCTATTGGGAAAGAGAATATTGGATTCACTCAAGGGCCCTCATTACTCACGTGTGCTACCGCCTCTTGTGTGCCCTACTTGATTGACATGGCGCTTGTGACGTCATCACCTGGTGGGTGATATCTTGTTAGCCACACATAGCGCCCTGTCGCGTTCATTCATTTGGAATTACGCGTGTGGGTGTCGTCTGGGCGTACTTCTTTGATGGGTCGTGGGTTTATCGCATGTCCGAACAGGTGTGGGGTCCTGTCACGAGTTTGGCCATGGTTTTCTTTGGCTCAAGCTACGAGTGGGCTTGTCGACGGCGTGTGATGGACCGCGAGTTTATCGCAGTTTTGCGATGCGTGCTATGAATTTTTCGTAGGACTTGTGATGAATTGCAGGTTCATCGCAACAAGAAAATTAATTGTGGGTTGTTCGCATGCAACCTCATGGTGTTAATTTAGTGTTTGATGTTTTCTAATGGTCTGAGCGAACATTATTAATCAAATTAAAAATAAGTGTAATAAACAATAATTATTTTTGATTGATAATAAAAATGAAATACATAATTTAGAATTGACAAAAATTGAAATATAAAAATTAATAACAAATAGTTCAACATTTGGGTTAAATGTGCTAACCTTTAATGTTATAAAAAAATAATAAAAATTAATAAAATATAAAAATAAAAAATACATAAATTTTGAAAAAAAAAACATTTAGGTACATGTGAATATCATATATTTATCATATTAACAAAAAAGTAAGTGTGATATACCAAAATTATTTTTTCAAATAAAAATACAAAAGAATTATAGAAAAATTGAATACATCTATAATTTTACACTTACACTGCTATTAAAAATATGAATAAGATTGTGGAAATTTTTTTTGCTAAAATACTCATTTTTTAATTTAGTCCCTATTTAATTGTAAGGTTTAAATTGTAAATTAAATTACTATTTTTCACGTCTTTCAATTCCTTTTATTTAAATCTTACATTTTTTATCAATGAACAAAAGAAAAATATATGCAAAAAAGATAAAATACTGCAAAGAGAAGAGTTTAGCTTAGTAGGTAGGCTTGTTAATGGTACTTGGAATTTCCCAACTCAATCTAATCATCACATATTTGGATAAGGTGTTTATGTAATCAAATTTGGATTTTATAATTTAAACTTGATTAATAATAAAAAACAAACAAAATATATAAAAACAAAAAAATAAATACATAAAGTTTATAGAAAATTTTGAATATCTTATTATTATCATTATCATCATTTAGAATTACCACGTGCAAAGCACATGCACACTTACTAGTGATGAAAAAGTAATAAATTCTTTAACACACTATGCTTTGATTATTTATTTTTATTACATGGATTTAATAACAATATTAAAACTACCATCATCAACATTATTATCATTATCATTTGAAGTTGACACATGTAGAATCTATATAAAAAAATAGGCTAGTGGAGAAATACTTTATCCATAGTCCATTATAATTTGGTCAAAATGACTTGTTGGTGGATATGTTATAAATAAATGATACTCTCTTTACTTTTGCAAAAACTCCTTTATGCTTTATGCAAGTTTGGAGTTTTTGTGCACGAATTCAAATTTTAATGAATTGAAATAATAAATAGTTAGTTCTCCTTAAAGTAGAGTTTGCCATGCCATGAGTCATCTCCTTGTTCTGTTACCTAAATTGATCAATTCTAAAGGGGTGCAAGATTCCATTTAGAAGTAGTAGGAGTTGCCACCTAACATAAACTATCTCCTTTTTACGTTTCCTTTTTATTAGGAAACTGACTATCCCACACTATCTCCTAAATTGTCTCTGTCTCTCCTTAATTCCTATTTATCTCCTAAATTATTTCTGATTCCTATTTATCCTCTTCCCCACATTTCATTTATATCTATCTAAGGAAAGTTTCAATTAAAACATTTAACAATTATTTAAATATTATAATAAAATTATGTAATAACTTTAAAATATTTATAAAGAACACAAAAAATAATTATAATAGGTTTAATAATATTCATATTATTAATAGTTTTATATTTTTACGAAATTCATGATGAAATTATGTAATAACAATATAATTTTTATGGATTATTCGAATTAATAACTAAATAATATATTTAAAAACATAAATTAAAAATTATTTAAATAACAAAATATTAAAAGTAGCTAAATAATTACATAACAACATATTTAAAAATACATAATAATTTTAAGGAAATAAAATTAAAATAACAAAAAATTACATTTTATTTAAATATTTAACATAACTAAAATTTAAATAATTAAAATAACAAAATTATGTAATAAATTAAAAAAATTCTTAAGACTAGAATAATAATTATAATAGATTTCATAGCTTTTGAATTAATAATAATTTTATATTTTACAAAATTAATAATTAAATTATGTAATAATAGTATAAATTATAATTTCATGGATTATTAAATTTAATAAATAATTAAATTTTTACAATTTTAAACAATGGTATTATTTAAATAATTAAATAATATTATAAATATATAAAATTTAAATACTTTAAATATCAAAATATTAATAACTAAAATAGATAAAATAACAAAATAATGTTATAACTAAAAAATTATCAAAAGCACAAAAAGTAATTATAACTAGCAGGGGCCCATGTGATGCACGAGATGTGGCACCCCTCATTGTCCCTTGCCCCCCATAGTCAAGACACTTCCCCTATCGCACCCTGTCCCCGGTGGCGGGGCGGGTTGAAGGCAAGGCACCCATTCCTTGTTAGGGATGGGGAATCCCCAAATTTTCCCCACCCGAGGCAATCACCTAAAAATAATTTAATTTATGGATATTTTACAAATATGATTACAGAAATTTGGATTATCACAATTTGGGGTATTTTATAAATGAAATTATGAGACCATAGAGATTATCACAATTTGGATTATAAGAATATGAGGAAAAACTTATAGATATTTTTAAAAGTCAATATTAAATTTATTGATATTTTACTAATTTATCATCGGGTTTGGGGAATTATATGAAATCCTCATCCCTTCTCCATCCTTAATTTGGACCAAAAATATTTTCCCCATCCCCACCCTGTCTCTTCTCCATCCCTATTTAAGCTTAAGAAAACTTGCCTCATTTGGGATGGGGCAAGGTATTATTTATATTTTATATACTATTTATAAATAAAATTTAAATGTTTTCAATATAAGAATTGAATACTAAATTATATTTTAAACATTATTTAAGAAATAAATTAAGTAACAAAATTATGTAGTAACTTTAATAAGAATATATAATATAAATAAATGAAAAAATAAATATTATTGAAGTAGTGAAAGTAACTTAAATAACTTAGAGGTATTAAAAATTTTTATTAGTTATTTATTGTATTTTCGTTATAAATATATTTTCAGCAATTGTGTATTTTTGCTATAAATTTTCAATAATTATTGGAGATTAAACTATTGTTATTTGTTAGAGATTAGACTATTAATTTAGCTAAATATAGGAGTATTCACTAGGCAATTCAGTGCAGTTGGAGATTGTTTGTCGTGCCAAACTGATTTGGTCAGGTTAGGGAGTTGGTCACTCAAAACTAACCAACCATTAGTGAAAACTAACATTTGGTTAATTAATAAATGTTCAAATTTTTAATGTTTAGCGTAATTTTCATTAACCATTGTAATTTAATAAATTTTCATTAAATTTCTACAACAATTATTTGTTCATAAAAGATATTACTAATTGCATAATTTACTAATAGTCCATTATTATTATTCAACTAAATAATTATTAAAAATTTCAAGAAAATTAAATTAGGAAATTAATCTATCAGAAATTGTTTCATATTTATTTAAGTAATGATCCATTACTATTATTTTAATAAATAATTATGAAACAATTTAGGAAATTTATTAAATCTATCTACACCAATCTAGACCACTTGGTTGACTTCAACAATACTTGGTTTTATATTACTTAACAACAAATGATTTACTTTTAATTAAATTAATGTAATTTATCATAATTATATTAATTTACTATAATTACATCACTTTGATTAATAGTAAATAATTTAGGCTTTAAAAGTAAATAATTTAAATTAATTCACATTAATTTATTGTTATTGTAATTAACTAATTTACTATACATTTTTGATAATAAATAATAATTTCAATAATTATTGGAAATTATCATAAAATATTATCATTTAATTACTATTAGTTAATTAGTTATAGAAAATTATTAGAATTACAGGGATGACAATTTTTCGTATAAAACTAGGTCCTTGCCCTGTCCCATCCTTAACGGGGCAAGTTTTCTCAAATTTTAAATTGGGATGGGGATGAGACAAGGTGGGGATGGGAAAAATATTTTTGCTCCTAATCAATGATGGGGTTTGCATATAATTCCCTAACTTGATGGTAAATTAATAAAATATAAGTAGACTAAATATTGATTTTTAAATATCTCTAAGTTTTCTTCATATTCTTATACTTTTAGGATCTCACAATTCTATTTATAAAATACCCCCCAAATTATCATAATCCAATTCTTAAAATATATCTAAATTAATTCTCATAATCCTATTTATAAAATATCCTTAAATTATATTATTTTTAGGTAATTGCCACTTGGGATAGGAAAAATTTAATCTATATTTGATTTGAAGGAAAAGATAGGAAAAAAAGGAAAATTAAAAAAAATTATACATGATTTATAAAGATTTCTCTACCTTTTCTTTCCTTTTCCCTACTTTTTCCTTTAAACCGAATACAACGTTGGGGATTCCCCATCCCAGCAAGCACCCCGCCACTGGCGATGGAAAATAGTGTATTCACTACGGGGACATGAAGGACTGGCCCATCCCGTGCATGGCCCCGCTAATTATATTATTTAACAAAAAGAAAGAAAAGGTCTAAGGAAAGGAGGCAAGGTGTTCTCGTATTAATCCAAGGGCATCACTTGTATCTATCAAAAAACAAAAAGGGCATCACTTGTATGATACCGGTTGATCGGTTAGCGATCTTGCATCATGCCTATTTCTCTTGGTATTTGACTGATGATTATTTAGTTTGGATAAAAAACAGATACCCCTTCAAGAAAAGAGCACCTGTGATTTGTGATTTGTGTTACCAAACCAAAAGTCTTTTCAAATTTCCTAAACCATTAAGCAAGAAATCCTAACAGACGGCTCTCATTCGTACGCAAACTATTTGCAAGAGAGCACATAGATCCTTCTGAGTTCCGACCCGAGCAACTCTTTGTCCCCTCCGGGCTTCCGCTTCTCCTCTCTCTCCGACACGCCCGACCAATTAGTCGCACGCTGACCTATACTCTCTCTCCCAGTCTGCACATCCTCGTACCAACAGATGCACAGATGGGATTTCTAAGAAGGATCGCGGCCATTCTAGGGTTTGCGAGGGAAGAAGCTCATGAAGTGAAGGATGAAGACGATGACCCAGATGATCATCGTAATCGTGGAGATAGGCAAGAGCCTCGTCGACCCACAAAAGGGTTTAGTGTACAAGTCCCTGTGGCCGTCGAGAGGCCTCACTTGGGCCCTGTTCTTACTCCTTGTAGTCTTGCCGACGGCGGAGTTCAGGTGACTACACCCATTCATCTCTTTCTCTGGATTTGTATCCCTTTCCTGGTTTCTTCAACCAAGTTAGTATTTTGTATCGTTTTTCTGTTCGGTTGTGTTTCTACTGGTGTGAGTGAGACCGGTGCCAGTTGTTGATGCCGTTAGATTATGATTTGGTATATTTGGGCTGATCGGTCTATTATCAAACTAGAATTCCCTTATCTAATCTAATGGTAGCAAAGTCATTTGCTTTTATTGTTGGTCGGTGTATCACTAAATGGGCCAGATAATGGTGGATTTCATCTTCTCTAAGTACATCTTTTTTTTTTTACTAAATTTGGTATCGTAGTATTCCTTAAAGTTCTTGTAGGAACCCATAAGAACCATAAAACGTAAAATTCAGTGGATGACAAGCAGGAGTCTGTAAGAATCATAAAGCTCAGTAATGTTATTGTCATTGTTATCATCGTTCAAATCCCAGTTTTAACTATATGTCTATATGGGCAATAACATGTCTTGTTTCGCCATTCCTTTTTTGTCTAGGTCAATGCCGTGTTTGGAAGTCTTTTAGATACTTACTGCATCGATCATCTCTCTCTCTCTCTCTCTGTCTCATTCGAGAGCCTTTTATTATTAGAGCAAGTGTTACCTTGGAGTTCATTACATGTTTCCTTTTGACTGTCCTTTGATCAAATTAGATCTATGTGGTTATTTGCATCTTTGGAGAGTAGTAACCGTTTCAAGGTTATGGTGCTTTTTGGGATAGGTACAGTGCAATTGCATTGTTAATGTAAAAAACAAAGCATGGGAAAGGATCAGGACCCTATGTAAAATGTGCACAATGCCACATATGCATCATGTGCAACTATTCATCTTGGGGGGGGGTGCAAAAATGATTGCTATTCTTGTCACTACAGAAATTTTTAAGTTCAATCTTCAAAGCTTGTCTGGTTTGAAAAACTATGATAAACGTAGATATAGGAAATGGGAGTACATTTCCTATGATACCAGACATGGATATAAGTACGGGTATCCCATTTAACATGTTTATTTCATGATTATATATATAGATATAGATATTTATGGTATGATTTGTTAAACTTATTTTAAAAATATTACTATAAAAAGGCCATTACCCAATGTTGGTCCCAATTATCTGTGGTCTTGGGAGTGGTGGATTGGATACAGTGATACACTGATAAAGGACACTCTTAAACGTTGATGCAGTATCTGTTGTATTGGGTATGTATCATGCCCAACACTAGTATGCTAAGCATGTGCAAGTATCTAGACATCATAGGTGGACAGCCAGAAAGTAGATAAGCTGTTCTATTTTGCCCACAATAGCAACTTGAAGATGACTTTTTTCCTTCAAGGATTCTCTTAATTTTTCTTCTTCTAGATGCATCAATAAATTGCAGAGGGTACAAGGTTTCATAAGATGTTTGCTTTCTTGCTAATCCCCCTGGTTGGCTAAACTTTGATAAGGTATGGGATGCTGTGTGGGGGTTACACATTGCCACCTAAAGAGCTTGATGAAATGCCTCCAAATGTCACAAGAAAAAAGAACGGTGAAGGACTTGATGAGAGGCCAACTAGTCAAATTCTAATGAGTATAAAGGTCACAATGATTATTTCATTACTTTACAGAGTTTAGATCCGTGACCATCAGGGGTTGAGATGCTTCAGAAATAATTGGCTTGGTGATCCTACCATACTTTGGCCTGGTTCACATCAGTGATTTGGTTAAAGCTAGCTCCATTTTAGACTTTCTATATCTATGGGCTTTCAGAAGCTTCACATCTTGTGGGGGGTGGGGCAATGAGGGACATATACATACCAAATGGCCCCTGGACGCTATGCTGCTGTTCCAGAGGGGTGACATAATTGCTATTTAAGTTTAAAATGAACCCACTAGTCGATTAGCTTCCTAGGTTGGCTAAGGTCTTTCTTCCTATACATATTTTTTAGAGATTGAGAATGCTTTCTGGAAAGAGGAGATTAAAGAAAAGTGAAACATTGCTTGTGGTCTGCAGCCTGGATCATTTTATTGGCAGGGGGGGGAGACTATCCAATCTCACTGGCATTACTACAGTACAGTGGTAATCATGGTTTAATTGTCTATTTGTGGATCCGACCTTAGTACCTACACCACCCCTGTTTCAGTGCGCATGTCAAGGTCGGTTTAGAGAGATTTTAGCTAAAGGTGACACAAGTTGGGGATCTTTGTTAAATTCTACATATTGCTTCAACCTGTTCTATACTCTAGAACAAGTCATAGTTTTTGCATGGGATTGACCTGCCTTGCCAGCAAGAGAATGGGAATCTTCCAAGATGACCACATAGACACACCCAAACCAAGGCTATGGGTTCATTGTGTATGGACATCAAATATAGGAGTTAAGCATTTGTTGTTGTGGTTGATATAGATCATAGGTTTGGTTGAACAATACACCTTAAACATCTTTTTAAGCAATTATGTATCTTGATCCCTTCTCCATCTAGCATTTTTACCTTTGCTTCCTTCTTTAAAGCTTTAACATTGCATTTTGATAGTTTTGGCAAACCTTTCCAGTTAAGAAAGTTTGGGGTAAACTGGTTCCACTTAGGATTGGAGCTTTCTGTTGGGAAACTTTCTTGGGAAGGATTAACATTGGTGATTTCCTTCAAAGGCAGAAGCCTTTTTGTTGCTTATCTCTTAACTGGTGTATTCTTTGTAAAGCTGATGGTGAGTCTTGCTTTCACTTATTAACCTTTTGTCCATTTATTTCTTCTATTTGGGAATGGTTTCTTGTTTTTTTGGTTGCAGATGGACTTCTCAACCAGATGTGCGAAGTCTCTTTGATTCTTTTGTTGGTAGTTGGACAAAGAAGAGGGGGAAGGTTTTGTGGAGATGTACCAAGGCTGCAGTTTGTTGGACAATATGGGAGGAAAGAAATCCAAGGACATTTGTTGATAAGGGAAGGAATAGAGGGGCAATAATTGAAGTAATCACGACAAGGGTAATACAATGTGTAAAAATCTTTGAAGTTATTTGAAGACATTACTACAACAGCTTTGCTAGACAATTGGAATGAAGTGGCTTGTTCAGCTCCTAGCAAGAATGTTCCTCATCCATTGTGGCCTCTTCCAGATCCTAGCTTCATAAAGTTGAATTTTGATGGTAGTAGTGAAGGCAAACTTTGGCCCTTCAAGCATTGGAGGGGTCTTTAGGAATTAGGAGGGCAGCAGGATTATTGCTATGCTTTCAGGCCCGATTAGGGAAGGAGATTCTCTCTGAGCTGAAGTTATAATTGTCTTGGAAGGTGTCAAAAGGGCTAAGGAACTCAGCATAAGTATGATTATTGAGGGAGACTCTAAATTGGTAATAGACCGGTTGAAAAAGGAGGACAGTAGCATGTGGAGTTACTTAAATGAAAAAAAAGAATATTTAAACGGTTGACTGGGGATATAGTAGTGAGTTTACAATGGGTCAAGAGGTGTGCTAACTCCTTGCAGATGCATTGGCCAAACAAGGGCTGGGAAGAAATCATTTGTTCTGGCTTATATGTAATTTTAGCTTATTGAGGGAGTTAAGAGATTTTATCTCCCCCCTGCCTTTGTATCTCTCAATTTTCTTTAATTAATGAATTGTTTTTGTTACTAATAAAAAATGGTGTAATGCACTCAACACTTAAAAAATTACACACTTAAAGGTTGTAATCATAAGTTAGAACTTAAAAAATTGTAGTTGTTAATGATCATCTAGAAATCTATGCACATGCATTTTGTCCAAACTGCCCAGGTGCTGCTCAAGTAATACATTTTCAGCAATCACTATAAGCTTATAGCTATGGATTAGGAAGGCCTCACTAGAGTGAGTTCACATAAAGGTAAAGATGCTGCTTTAGCCAAAGAAATTTTGTTGAAAGTGACGTGTCTTAAGGACATGGAAATGCATATTAAAAAATTGGTCATGGAAGGGGATTGTGAAATTGTGGTGAATTGTTTAAAAGAGGACAGCTCTATGCTCTGGAAATACTGCAATGAAAAGAGGAAGTTCAAGTGGCTCACTAAGGACATGGAAATACAGTGTACATGGGTAAAAAGAAGTGCAAATGCTTTGGCAGATGGGCTAGCTAGGCAGGGGGTGAATAGAAACTCTATCTTTTGGGCTGTTTTGTAATTGTTTCATGGTTTGGGTGTACTTTGGGTAGTAGGGAGTTAGGATTTTTTAGCTCATTCCTTTGTAATTCTGAATTTCTCAGTCATTAATAAAATTCATTGTTATTGATAAAAAAAGTGACGCGTCTTAAAGAACTGATGTAGTTGAATTACATCCTTGGAATATAAGACAATATATTTTATATGATATTTTGGCATGACCATAATGTGGAGATTCTGTGACTTGATGTATCTTATTAGTATAGTCCTTATTGTACACTATGTTACTTGTATTCTTTATTCTTTTTTCTCTTTCAGCCCTGTATGGGCATTATTGTAATTGTACATGTCCTAGAGGTTTCTTGGGATGGGGGCCAGCATTCTTGACACCCATAAATCAGCTCTAAGTTTCCTGCACAGTTCAGTCAAGAAGGTTTACATGTTATCAGAGCAGGTCCTCTGTACTACCTCCAAATATAATTCGAGACTGGGCAATGTAAGGCCAGATGTTCAGTAGTTTCTACTACCCAACCACATAAGCCACATGACATATCTGAAATCTGAATGCCACGTTTCACTAGATTAACTTTGGATAGACATTTATTTAAAGCCATTGTGCAGAGCAAAAACTTCACTTTAGAAGGACCGAATGAGCTCCAAATGGTTTGGAATTCTTTTGAGGGCTGTTTTGATCAGCACAAGGTATCGTATTTTTCTTGGAAGTGACACCTGACAGGTTGGTAAATCATCTCTTACTCTCAATCAGTTGATTCAATCAACTTGTAACCTAGATCTGGTGTTGCCTTAGGGTTCTCTTGCTTCTCATTTACTTGCTTCAGATTTCAGTTTGATTCTAGAGGGTTTTTGGTCCCTTCTTAGACTTGACAATCCTAAAACTTGCCTTTTTTGGACTGTCAACATTAAGTTCTTGATTGGTAAAGTTGTTTGTGGTAGTTTTTGGAGTATCTTGACTTCTTCTAGTGCTGGAATACTTCTATAACCCCATGGACTGAAGTGGACTGGTAGTTCCTTCTTTATTTTTCTTGCTGAATCTGTTTTTCTCTGATATACTAGTCTGGAATGTTGTTCCTCTGCTGAAGTAGCCTTTGATAGAGTAGATTTATTCCTGTGAATCTTAGTGGGTCAAACTATGGGATGTAGAAGTTCCATTTTGATTTTTATGTTGAAGGGAAAGGCTTGGAAGGGTATCTTAATGGGACTGTTACTAAGCCGATCGAGACTAATGCTAAAGCCTTCCAACAATGGAAACTGGCCTAATGGAGAAAATGTTTCTTGGATTCTTAGCTCTATAAAATCCCATATTGTTGTACCTATGAGAAGGATGAAGATTGCCTATAAAATGTATACCTATTTTAAGAAAGTTCACCAACAATCGAATATATCGTGGCAATATCAAGTCGAATTAGACATTTTTGCCTACTGTCAAGGGGATAGAAAAATTCAAGAGTATTATGCTGGCTTCCTTGATTTGTGGGCTGAATATGAGCTGGTTCATATTGATCCTTCTAACTCTATAGAATGTGTGTAGTACCTTTAGAAACACTTTGAGAAGAAAAAAGTGAACCGGTTCCTGATGATACTTAAACTTGAATACGAGATAATCAGGTTCAATATTCTGAGTAGGGGTACTCTTCTAGACTTGGATTTTGTGTTGGGAGAGTTGCTTAGGGAAGAGATTAGATTCCTTATTATAGCTAGATTTGATGAAAAAATGATGGAATCCGGGGTTGAAATAGCTTTTATTACTCCTGGTAGTAAGAATTATCCTCCATGGACTTCTTTGAGACCCAATGCTATGAGTGTAAGCGTTTTGGCCATATTGCATCTCACTGTAAAAAGAAGAACGTTTGTACCTATTGCAAACAACATAGTTACATCATTCTTGATTGCCCTATTCGACCAACCAAGGGTGCTTAGAGAAGATTCAACCTTGTGCTTTTGGGTAATAGAGGAGCAGATAATTGATACTATGTCTACTAAGGGTGATTCCGTTGTTAAAGGTGACTCTTTTGTGCCTATGGATGAGGAAAGAATTTGGCAACTAGTAATCATTTGTTATCTCTTATGCTTTTTTTTTTTTTGCTATTGTCTTGTCTAGTGAGTTCTCTGGTTATTGTTCTTCTCCCTCACATGTTTGGATTATTGATTCTAGTGCCACCAACCATGTGATAGGAGCCTATCCCAATCAACAAAGTCAACTTAGTAAAATCCATGATGGTTGTTTGATCTAGTTCCAGTACACTGGGAAGGTGAAAGTGAAGGGGCGTAGGTTGGGACGTCTATTTGTATTTCGAGAAGTCTTAAACCACAACATCCTTAGCATATCTTAGATTCTCTATATCTAGTTGTTTTTTGAGTTAGAGAAATAATGTTTGGGATTTATGGCATAAACAATTGGGTTGTTCTTATTCTGAAAAGTTGAAGTTTTTGTTTGATTCTGGTTTAGTTATGAATAAAATTCCTTTTGTTCATATTTTGATGCTTCATGTATTGCCTGTTGCTTGAGCAAGAGTCATGTTTTACCTTTCTTTTACAAATCTGAGCATGCTACTTCACATTTTGAGATTATATGGAGTGATGTTTGGTATGCTTTTATTACTTCACAGTTAGGATACAAGTATTTTATATTGTTTATTGACAATTGCACCAAGTATACGTGGATTTACTTCCTGCAACACAAATCAGAAGTCCTTTTGCAACATTCAAGCTATTTCATGCTATGGTTCTCTTCTCAGAGTCAGGGGGAGAATACACAAATGGATATTTTGAGGCTTATTTGAGGAGTTGCGGAAATCAGTCTCAACATATCTATCTAGATATTCCTCAACAGAATGGTGTAGCTGAATGCAGGAATGGACCTATCCTTAGTGTTGTAAAATTACTACTACAGGAATCTCATGCTCCGCCTTCCTTTTGTGTAGAGGTTTCTAGTATAGCTATGCATTTAATCAACTATCTTCCTTCTTCTGCCCTCGCTAATACTTCTCCTTTTTAGAAGCTCTTTGGTCATCCTATTGACTTATCTAGTTTTCATGCTTTTGGTTGCATGTGTTTTGTGCATCTCCCTTCCCATGAACATTTCAAAGTAACTCCTTACTTTGTTATGTGTGCTTTTGTGAGGTACAATCTTGACCACAAAGGATTCTTGTGTTATGATCCTACTATTTATTGTATTCGGATTTCATGAAATGCTGTGTTTCTTGAGCATATATCTTTCTTTGCTAGAGTTGCTAAGTTTTCTACATCTTCTATCTCTATTTTGTAGATTTTGATTCAAAGGATGTTCCTCCTTCATTTGTTGTGAAAGATCTTTTCGTCTTCACTTGTAACCAGCTACGTGTTCCAAACCCTACACTTGCAACCCCCTTTCCACCTGGTTCAAAACATCATCCTCCTGCTTCTTTTGTGATGTTTCTCCCTTAGATACCTTTGCTTAAAATGCTAGTTCTTCCATTCCCCTTTGTCATTTTACCCATATTTCTTGGTTTCCTGACTGCTATGGTTTTCCTTCAAGCCATAGTTTTTTCTCTGTTGTCTCGTCTTCCACAAATATTCCTCCATACCAGCAAGCCATCAAAAATTCTCATTGTAAAGAAGCCATGGGTGCTGAGATCAAGGCCCTTCATGAGAATGACACTTGGGACCTTGTGGCTACTCTAGATGCCTCCATTGTTGGGATCCATTGGGTTTACACTATCAAGCTTAAATCTGATCTCGATTAATCGCCTAGGGATATAGTTAGGAGTATGGCATTGATTATGAAGAAACATTTGCCCTAATTGCTAAAATCACCATAGTTTATGTTCTCTTAGCCTTGCTTGTTGTTTGATTTTGGACCATTTGTTAGTTAGATGTGAAGAATCCCTTTCTTTATGGTGAGTTGAAGGGCACAATCTACAAGATCTCTCTTCCTAGATACTGTAGTGATTTTTCTCTGGTCGGTCGCCTGAAAAAATCCCTATATGGATTGAAATAAGCTCCTTGAGCATGGTTTGAACATTTTTAAGATGTTGCTGTTACTAGATATAACTAGAGTTCCTTTGATCACTTTCTCTTTGTTTGAAGACGGTTTCATGGTATTACTATTCTTTTCTTGTATGTTGATGATATGTTGTTGAATGGGAATGATGATGAATGTATTCTTGGGTTGAAGTCCTTATCATAATTCCTTCCACATGAAGGACTTGGGCCCTCTCACTTATTTCTTGGGCCTAGAAGTTCATCTTAGTGATTAGGGGTATTTTATTTGTTAATAGAAGTTGCCTTTGATCTCATTAATCTAGCCGACGTTACTGATGAGAAACATGTTGATACTCCTCTAAATCTAAAGGTCCATTACTTCTTGATGTTACCTTGTATCGCCAGCTTGTGGGGTCTCTCATCTGTCTTACTATGACTTAGCCTGATATTTCACATGTTCAAGTTGTTAGTTTGTTCGTTTCTGCTCCTCGTTAACCTCATATAATTGTTGTTCACCGCATCATTCATTATGTTAGAGGCATGGCTTCTCGGGGACTGCTCTTTTCCTCCTCTCCCATTTACTTGAGAGTATGTTGATGCAGATTGGTTGGTTGCCTTGACACCTACCGCTCCACTATTAGGTGGTGATTCTTTATGGGTAATCCCCTCATCTCTTGGAAATGTAAGAAACAACAAGCAGTCTAAAAGTCTTCCATTGAAGCTGAGTATAAGGCAATGTCTTTTGTTTGCAATGAGGTTGTTTGGTTATAGTCTCTTTTTGGAACTTGGTACTCAACTTCCTACTCCTTTCTATACAGGCAATACAACTACTATCAAGATTGCATCTAACTTTGTCTTCTATGAGAGGACTAATTATATTGAAGTTGACTATTACTTTATCTAATATCCTTTCATTGTTGGATCTATATCACTTCCTCATGTAGCCTCAAACATGCGAATTTTTGATATCTTCACAAAGGGCATGACATTAGTATATTCCCTATTGTACATTACACTATATTCCCCTGTATGGGCATTTTTTGTAATTATACATATCCTTTAATATAAAAGAGGCTCTTTGGGGTGGGGTTCAACCATTCTTGACTCTCCTAAATCAGTTCTCTGTTCTCTTCACAGTTTGGTCAAGAAGGTTTTATATCATCCAAATGAAGGATTTGAAATATAGATTGCAACGTTTTTGTGGGAGTGACTGCTTTTTGTGGTGTTGGGTCCTTTGATCCAAACACACCCATGTATTGTGATCAAGAGGCTAGTGTGAACTTCCCACAATATTTGTGATTGTATGGGCAAATTTTTTGTAAGAAGACGGTTCTGATGCCCTTTTGATTATTGAGAAGGCTATTAGAATGCAAGGGTTAGGTCGTGGACTAGGGAGAGGCTTGGGGGCGAATGTCATTAAGAAGGTTAAGGGAACCTCTCACCTATCCCCCCTTTCTCTCCTCTTTAATGTTGGTAGTTGAGAGGTATTTATAATCTTTCTTAATGGAGAGAGGTCCACTTATCGAACATTAGTTGGTTTAGCTATCATCATGGCATTCCTTAATTAGATGCCTCAAACCTTATCTCTTAACTGTGGCATCACATTAATGGTCCGGGTGTTGAGTGATGAAGGCCCTTTCCCCCTCGCCATGACTCTTCCCATGCCTCATTAATGAGGTTTCATTAATGGAAGGTTTATCTTATGCAAGAGCTCGTGGCTTTGTGTTGATGTGGATTGTGGAGCCCTTGTGACGCAGACAAGTTACCTCCCCTGCCTCCAAACCTTGCCTTTGGTCTAAGTAGGGCATAATGATGATTATAAAATGGTGAATGAATTTGATGCCCACAATCTCCAAAATGTCAATCACTGACAATGCCCTTTTTTTCTTCGACCAACCCCTTGATTGTGCACTTGTCAGGATAATGTTTTGGTATTGCATCCTGTATTTGAGCCTTTGATAATGTGGGCACGTGGCCTGAAGCCAATGGTTGTTTCTTTTCCTTGACATATGGAATGCTTAAACTTTATATTTTCACATTGATGGCTATTTTGAGTGTTGAGGGTGGGCCTTGACACAATAATTGGGTTGCTCCTTGCGACTTGGGTGACCAGGGTTCAAATCTTGGAAACAGCCTCTTTGCATGTGCAGGAGTAAGGCTGTGTGCATCTCTCCCTCCCTAGATTCCACATTCATGTGAGCCTTGTGCACTGGTCTGTCTCTATGGCTATTTTGATTGGTAGAAATATTTGAAGATTGCATAGTGCAGTTGTCCAAAATCAAGTTCAAGGGATTAGAATCTTGCATTACCAGATGGAATATTGTTAGAGATCCATTGGAATGTGGGAAGATATGAAAGAAAAGTTTTAAATATTTTCTTCCCACAACTTATCATCATTAATCTGTAGATGGATATACTACTATTTTACTTATTCAACCATGAATGGAGTTTCAACAGTTGACCTACTCCATATCAGGAGACAGTACTCTCAAAGAGAAGTCAGCAGCCGATTTCTTGGTTAATTGTTACAAATGTATTTTAGTTGAGTAGGTAACTTACTATATTTTGGGTGGTACTTGTGATTTCTTTTATAGTAAAATAAAAGATAAATTTATTAAGATAGTACAATATCAGAGAAGGGTGATGAGAAGGCACCCAATAAGATGAAGATGAAAAGAACAAAGCTTAAAAACAGAATACATAATTGACTTACTGAATCTCTAGTGGTTCAAAAGGACGACCCAAAGGCACCCCTTTACAAATCTCTGAACTCTGGATGTACAAGAACCCGGCATTCAGGTTGGAAAGTGAGATATGTGTCTAAAGTTGGTAAGTTAACTCTGACAAAAAGTATGTTGGGCTTGGGCAGCATTCCAGTCTATTATATGTCTCTCT
The DNA here is from genome assembly GCF_056320005.1 of Nelumbo lutea. Lineage (NCBI taxonomy): Eukaryota > Viridiplantae > Streptophyta > Magnoliopsida > Proteales > Nelumbonaceae > Nelumbo > Nelumbo lutea. The sequence goes on along the minus strand of NC_142689.1, from coordinate 35,096,216 downwards.
TTCCTATCTCCACTGAGGTAGCATTGTCGATTTAAAAAGCAATGAGAGATTTTTTGTGGATTGGTTGGAAGGATTCCCAAAAATACCACCTGGTGAGCTGGGATCAAATCTGCAAGCCTCTCAATTGTGCTGGGCTGTGTATGACAAAATTCAAGCTGTTCAACTTGGCCCTTCTGGGTAGGTGGTTCTGGAGGTTCTTTAATGAACCGAATGAGCTTTGGAGGAAGTTCATTTTTCAAAAATATGGCATCCAGAGTACTGGGTGGGATGCAGCTGAATCTACCTGTCTTTGTGGTTGTGGAGTGTGGAAAGGAATCCATAAAGTTTTCCCTCATTTCCTGGAAGGGATTAAGTACAAGGTGATGAAAGGTAACATACTGAAATTTTGGAAAGATATTTGGTGCTCCAATTTGCCCCTTTTGGAAGTTTATCCGAGCTGTTCTCACTAGCTTTGGATAAAGATGCTTTAGTGGTTGATTATTTTATCAGAGATGGGAACATGGTTACCTGGTCCCCAGTATTTAGGATAAATTTCAATGATTGGGAGGTGGTGTAAATTGCTGATCTGCTTTCTAGATTGCAAAACTTGAGTTTCAACCCACAGCTCCCTGACCAAAGAGTTTGGATTTGGTCCAAGGCTGGAGCCTTTTCTGTAAAATCCTTTTACAATGGCCTGAGGTTAGAAGAGAACAGCTCTATTCCAAGTAAAGCACTGTTGGGGGGGATTGCTCCTTCCAAAGTAAGGGTCTGTTTGGTTCATGATAAGTTGTGGGAAGACTGAGAAGGCCAAAAATCGGGAAGCTTCAAATGAAGGCTTTCCGTGCTGAAAATAGCCTTCCCAGTGTTTTTTAACAGCCTGGTAGATCATGACGCTTACCAAACAGTCTTGGTCTTTAAAGATAAGGTGCCAAAAGCTCAGTGCATCTTGTCATCTATTGGGCTGTTGAAAGATCTGCCTAGAAAGACCTGCCAAACCACCTTAATAGTGGGGAATCTTAGAGGTTGGCTAAGTGTCAAACTGTCAATCCACTCTTCGGGCAGGATGTTTTAGCTTTCTTGTTCACTGCTATTTTTTGGGGGGGTGATAGAAAGTTGTTCATATGTACAGAATCTTGTTGTACGGTGAACAGTCACACTTGTAATCCTTTTCCCTTGATTAATACAATCTTACTTTATCTCTTTAAAAAAACAGTCAAAACCATATTTCCAATTACAGCACATAGCTTAACACAATCTTTCTGTACTCCTTCATAATTTCTCCTATTATGCTCCTTCTATATACCCTAAACCATAGCAAAAGGTATACAACTTCAGGAAAGGTATTTGACTTGCCAGTCTTGTATCCTGAATAACCAAAAGAAAAATCCCCAAATGAATTTGGAGAAGCAGTGATAGAACAGATTGGAACTTGTCTTTTTGCTGCATAAACAAAGATAAAACCTTCTCAGGAATTGGAATCCCATATTCTTCAAATGATCCATAGCTAACAGAGAATCCAAAGGCATCAACCATGTGAAAGCTTCAACTATATGGGGAATAGGATTATCCCAAACACCTACGACCTAAGATATGTCCCCTGATTGTGAATCAATGCATAGAGAGATTTTAAAGTTAATTGTCCATTTCTGCACACCTTCCACCGTCTTGAATCCTCCTTGCCCGGATAAATAGACTCTTTCTCAAGAAAACACTCTTCCATCTCTCTCTCTCTCCATAATATAGCTCATGTAGGATTTGAATGTTCAAGGCAACGGGGGTGGACTGGATATGACCTAACCAATTAAGCTAATATGCTTTTTGAAAATTTTATTTGTTTTAGAATTTAGATAATTCATATTCTTATATATATTGAAAACTGTGATTATATTAGCAGGGAGATATTCCCTTCAAAAGATGTAGAGAAGGTATACAAATTCCTGTATGCTTAACTTCATTCAAGCTGGTCCCTTGCCCTGTGCATCAACCTCTAGTCTAGGATTCTTTGCATTTTAGTTGTACTTCTTGCTTAAAACACTGATGATTGTGTGGGTGCAAAATTGGGAGAAGACCTCATCTGAAGTACTTTGAGTATCAGACAAGTTCAAGTTGAAACTAGAACAATATCATTTTCTTTCAAGGTTGCGATGGTTAATGTTCATCATTTCCTGCTGAATTACTTCGCAAATAACCAAAATCATAGAAAAAGTCTTGACTATTGTATTTTGGTTGTCTTCAAAGGATCAAAGTATCGGTATCGGGTATTGTATCAGATAATTGGATATGGATATAAATACAGATACACTTTGGAAACAGATGGATGCGAATAAAAAATATGGAAATGCTTGAATACATTAGGGAAACACTACAAATTCCATAAATACAATAATAACACTAAATTTAAGGTAAAATAGCCTTAAATAATGTATAAATACATAGGAAATGTACTTTCTAATGGTGTATATGAAAAAATACATTGCAACTAATATAACGGGATGTATAGATATCATATAATGCATCACTCAAGAGTCCGAGACACAACATTTGCACCTATTATATTTTAATTATTATATCAATTATTTTCTACTTTACTATTTTTATTTTTTAACATTAATAACAAGCCAACCAAATATTAAATTCTCAAATGTAAATTAATAACTTTAAAAATATATAATCTTAACTTAAATATTTCAAATCTGTTAAAATTTTTAAGATATGTATCATTTGCAAATTTATAAATTTTAACTACTAAAATTATTACTCTATTATTAATATTTTATTTTTCTAGTTTCAAGAGATTAAAAAATCATCTTTTGATATCTGGAATTGGTAGATTATTTATTCCATTTGTTTATAAAATACTAATTTTAAATATTATTCCTTTTAATTTTTTTGATAAGTATATTATTCCTTTTAATTTTTAGTTGGAGTTTGTTGAACAAATATTTATTGTTTGTTTGGATTGCATATGGACACAAAAGTTAATGAAAGTTATTTTATTTCATTTAATATAATAATATTACAAGACACAAGATGACTTAGTGGTTTGAAGCTGCATTTAAGATTTTGGTGTTAGGCACTAGGTGACCCGGGTTCAAATCATGCTATATAGACATTTTTTAATAGAAATGTGTTGTGTATTGGTCTGTATCAGTGTGTATCGGCTGATACAATGCAATTTATAGGGTACACTTCTATTCGTAATATATCCTGTATGTCTCTGCACTGATACTGATACACCCTGTATTGGATTTATTGTATCGATATTTAAAACCTTGGTTGTCTTTAAAGTTTAAAAATTTGATTACAAATATTAAGCTAGGCCATCCAGTTCTGAATGCCTAAATTTAATTGGACTTGGCTATTGAATTGACTTTTGAACATCACTTCAATAGGATCATGCCCCACTTTAAATTACCAGTTCTAGAGACCTGACTAGCTTGAGTACTGAAAAATAAAGCAGAAATACTTTCCAAGTAAAGAGTCTTTAAGACATGTTATAAATAACATTACACTAAATGTTTGAGCTGATAGTTTATCTATTCTGACATTGTATTTATTAGATGAACTCATTAAAAAATAACATCTTATGGAGTTATGGTTGCATCAAAACATATTAGTTGACTTATCTGGTTAACATTTAATGATTTAATAATTGAGTAACAATATTGAGCTGCATGGTCTATTAGGATTAGGAACCATAGGTAACTTGTATGCCCCATCACCACCTATCTCCCAAATTCCTCACTTTTGGTTTTTCTCTATAGAATTTCTCCTGGGTCTTCTGGGCTGAAAGTCTCTTGTATTACTTCTTGGGTTTTCGAAAAGGGATTGGATCTTATCCTTGGTTCAAGGTATCGATATTCTTGATATGCAAAAATCACGTATTGAGAGTTTCATTCAATTGAAACACTTGTTTTTTTAATATTTTTGGGTTTGAAGTTTGATAAATTGTAAGTTGATATGATATGATGTGAAACCTAATATTAAGTAAAACTATAACCTAATTCCATCTATTCAGCATATTGGTGACCTCAAAAACCATTATGTATTGATTGGTATGCTATGATATTTTTCAATACTTCAGCCAAGATCCAGCTGCTGTATCAACATCTTTATCTTTTAGTCAGCCATATGCTTTTTATCTCATTAGGCTTCTTTACACAGAAGGGCAGCTTATCTGTTTCAAAATTTCTTTTTTCCATTTAATCTTATGGTATATATCTTGTAACAAAAAAAGGCAATGTAGTCTGTTTATGGTTATTGAATTGGACAAAACTTCAATATATTTATGGTTATTAGTAGAAGGCTTCCATGCGGACATGATTTGTTTCTCTGTACAAGTGGCATTTCTTAGTTGTCATCGTCATCATCATCTAAGCCTTATCTCAATGATATGAGGTTGGTCAATTGAATCCTGTTTCACCCCTATTTTTTTTTTATCAGCAACAGAAAATTGATTCATTAGATTAAAAGGGAGGTGCAACAAAGATTTGTGGCACAAAAACAAAGCCCACCCAGAAACTATTCACTATTTACAGAATTGCCCAGAACATAGAGTGTCCTTGAGTTCCTTGCTTTGCCAGACCATCAGCCAAACTGTTTGCAGACCTACTAATCCATCTTATTTGGATCATCATATCTTTAAAATCTGCTTGAATCTCCTGAATTCATTCCTTAACTTACATATGATTCCTTTCCTTTTTTTCAACTAGCCCACAACTGCTTTTGAATCACCTTCAATAATCAGCTTAGTAATCCCCATTTCTTTAGCTTTCTCTACTCCATAGACTGCTGCCAATAATTCTTATCCATAGTTGTCAAGGCGACGCCTAGGCAACAAGGTGCCCCTTGAGGCTCACCTCACCTAATCGCCAAACAGTTTTGTACTATGTACTATAAAATACTACTACTACACATTTTCTAATCAACACATTTTCTTTTCTTCTTTTCCTATAACAAAATTATGAAAATTATGAATAATTCTTAAAAAAATATGGTTATGGTACCTAGGGAACACCCTAGGATCTATGTTTTCTACATAAAAAAATCCATCACCTAGGCGACTAGGTGACAAGGCACTCCCCTGTCGCCTAGCCTCACCTTGGCACCTTGAAAACTATATATTGATCTAGCCAATACTCCCATATTAAACAATTTGTAAAAGATGAGTATTAAAATTTACAATCCAATTTATATTCAGAAACGGGTACAGATGTGGAGACAGAAAGCTCATGGTCGGATTCCTCTTCTGCTTCTTCGTTGCGTCCGTCCGGGAGCAGAAAATCCAAGTTTCTAATGGATTGTTATGACTTACCGGCTTTCACTCCTCCGTCCTGAGGGGGTACGCAGCACCAGGGGGAGGGGAAGAAGAGGCAGAGGCAGAAACAACTCAGCCAGCTAGAGCAGCTGTCCTCCAGCCTGGACATGGTTGTTTGGGGTTGTGTTTTTTTGGCCTTTGGGTCTAGGCTTGTTAGAGGTTTTGGATTAGTTACTCTCTTGTGGTTGTTTTGTTTTGTTGTCTGTGGTCTTTGAGCGAGTGCGCTCAGGTTGGGAGTGGTGTTTTGGAAGTTGCCAGGCTGGCTTCTTATTGTATACCTCTTGTATACTTTCTTCCTTTTCTTCTCTAATATATGATACCTATTACCTTATCCTTTGCAAAAAAAATTACAATACAATAAATAGTACTATTCTGTTCATACAAGAAGGAATTATGCAATCTTATTGTTATTGTACCACTGAAAGATAATATCAATATTTAAGATGCTTTCTTATGGTTTTATGAATATATGTAGAATGTTGGAGAAATTGAATTACCAATTGTGGGGTATGATACCTCAAACATTAATTTTAAGTTTTAGGCTACATTTGTTCGGGCCTGAAATGAAGGGAAACAAATTATTTCCTTGGAAAATGATATTCCATAGGAAAATGAACACACAATGTTAATTTTTCTGGTGTTTTACTTGGAAAACCAACCTGGATATTGAGAAATATAGTGTTGCAAGATGGAGGACAATCTCTGTATGAAAATTTACTTGTGGAAAATTAGAGACCTTTCGTACAGAGCCTACAAGAAAGTTGAATTGAGTATTAAATGAACTTAATGATATTCTACTAGGCCTACCTTTGTAGTCTATGACTGATATATTTAGATTCAAAATGGGAGTTCACAGATGGATGGAGGCTGGGCTAAAAATATTGACAAGTGAATAATTTCTGTTTCTTATTCCTTTCTTTGTTGATTGATACTTATTTTTGGTTTCATTGGCAGGGCTTGAGGTGGTACGCAAGGTGCCTAAGGATAGATGAAGATGGGGACGTGGCAGATGAGTTCTTGGATGAAGTCTCACCAGAGTTTTCGTCTGTTGTGGATGATCACAGAACATTGCCAAGGTTTGGGGTGAAGCATAACACTCGTCCGGCTAAGGTGAGAAATCAAGCTGTAACTGATGGAAGAATCCACCAGGCTGTGGAGTTCCAGGGAAGATTGCAGTGGGTTTAGAGAAACTGAAGTATGGAGTCTGGAGAAGTAATTCAGCCTTTTGTGTGGGAGTGGATTGTCATCAAATTTGTGTGGATAACAAATGTCTCTAATTATTCTTTACGAATAATTTTGTAATTTTAATCATTTTGAAAGAAATTGTGGACCCAGTCCGTGTTTAATTTACTTAATCAAGGGTTCAATTTTGTGAATGTTTTTCATGCGTTTTATTTTATGCTGCAAGCATTTCATTTTCATGTCACAGACACGAGGAACCTACTAATGGCTTTATCTCGACAATCCTACTACTTAATATATTTTTTTGTCTATTTATTTAGGGATAGTTATTTGTATATACCTGTGGTTTTAACTTTTAAGAAGCTACTTGAATATATCCTCGTGTTTGCAAAACTACTTATATTCCTTGTTGACCATTCAACCATCCTTTTGGTAACCGGGTAAATGCACTTACCGAGGTAGGTTTTTCTTAGGGAATGTTTATTTGGGTAAATGCATTAATTCATGTTCTTTTATTTCCTATGCAAACAAGACAATGATCATTTTATCCATAAAAATTCATTATTACAAGGAACATTTTTGTCCTATTTAATTGTTGGTAACTTTTTTTCAAGGTGAAAAAGTTATTTATCTACCTAGGTAAGTGATACCCAGGAAAATAAATTTTTCCTCATCCCGCATGAATATGAAAAAAGAAAATGAGATTTTTGGTTAATGAGAATCAAAATTCTATTGACCAATTTTCTTCCCTCTCAAAATCTAGAAAAAGAATGCTCCCTAAAAATAATGGAAGAGACTGTAAGGCTACCCATTCTGAACATCCAACCATAAACATTCACCGCTGCAACACCAGATGCTTGGTTCGATTAGCTCATAGACAACGTAGGGAGGAAAGGTAGAGGTTTCTGGATCGGTTGCTATGGGCGGTGAAGGGAGGAAATAAGATTTTTTAGTCTCCCCTATCATTAGTCTGTTAGTATTTCATAACAATCTATTCATATGTGACATTATGTGATGTATATAATGAAGTTTATGCAACAAATGTAGATAACCCATTCAAGAACAAGAGAGTTTGATGACTCTCTCAAACTTCAAAATTAGGAGCAGAAAATCATTCAAAAGAAAACACATTAAAACTCATAACATCTTGAGACACTGACAATAACCCAATTATCTTTCTAATTCAGTTGGATGCCAATTCTTGAAATTTGTCTCTTCATTATTTCTTTATACAGAAATTAGAGAGAATACAACATGAGTGGTAAATGAAACTGGGACATAAATATCATTTATTGATGAATGAATTAAATGGATTCAAATTTAATTATTCAAATGAAAAGAGCCCAAAACCCATAGTTTCAATTCAGGCCTCATTCGTTTATCGGTAAATATGTATGGGAATCTTGGAATACTAACTTGGGAGAATATGGTTAAGTGAATTTACTTATGTAATAAGTGCATTTATCCAGATAGCTTGTAAAATTGTAAATGAACAAGGACTAAGGAAATGGTAAAAATAAATTGAGTAGATTCAAATATTCAAAATTTGAAAACTTACAAACTGAAACCGACCGATGTATAAACCGACAAATAAGTGCATTTATCCATTTTTTCATAAAAAATGGGATTATGAAAAAAAATGGGTATATATAAACAATTTATTAACAGGTGGTCTATTTGTGTTATGTAGGGCCATCTTTTAGTTTCCTCAATATATATTATTGGGTTATTACTTAAATATACCTTATGGTTTTACTAAACTATGTTTTTCAAAACTAAGATATACCACACATAATATAAATATGCCTTCTATTAATAAAATGTTTGAAGTTGTTTCATATGCTCATCATCATCATCATCATCATCATTATTATTATTATTATTATTATTATTATTATTATTATTATTATTATTATTATTATTATTATTATTATTATTATTATTATTATTATTTGTAATCTTAGGTGGAGTTTGATAACGTTGAAAAATATGATTGGATTTGATAGCCCAAGACAACTTTCATAAAAATATTAACAGGATGGTTAATTATTATTAAAGACAATTAAAAAACAATAAATAATTACTTAAAAATTATTAAAATAGTATTAAAAATTTAAAATAGCAAAAAATTACTTCAAAATGTCTTTTAAGGATTAAAAAATTGGAAAAAATGGAGAAACAATGAAAAGGAAAATCAAAAGGATGAATGGAATAGGAAAAAATAAGGAAGAGTAGTAAAACATACCTGTTCCCAAATGGGGTGGTGAATCTAAGGCTCTAGTTGTATGCAAAAACCAAAATGGGGAAGTTGAATGAGGCAAATGGTATGATAAAATGTATAGGATAAATGAAGAATAAAAAAATGATGAATGTACTCCAAAATGATGGTAGAAATATCACCTATTTATGTGAGGGGTACCTCATATAACTTGTTTAAAGTTTGGATGACAAACTAGTAAATGACCCACATTTGAAACGTGTCTGACCATGTTCCGTGATGGGCCACCAACTTAACAAAATTGATTTGAGTTTTTGATTTAGATCTTGTTTAAGTAGCATCTCAAACAAGACCGAAGTCTGAAAATTAGGTTTTTTAGACTTTAGAGCCCGATTCAGCGTTATCAAATTGTCACTTCCCCTCCATATTATTCTTCAAAACTAGGAGGCCCAAATCCTAGATATAGGGCTATCCAATGTTTTTAAAACCGACCCGGATAATAAGTCGGTTAGAGGTTTGGTTCCTGGGTTGAACGGTTCAACTATTCTAATCGAATGGTGGGCCTGTTCTAACAAAAAAAAAGGTCAAAATCATTGAATTAATGGTTCGAACGGTTCAACTACTTAGGTCGGCGGTTATTGACCAAATTAGCATTTTTTAGCAAAAATCTGGTTTTAATGAAAAACAGAATTGGTAATATAACTGATTCCCGATTTTTCCGATCCAACCGTTCGGTCCGGTCCGATTTTAAAAACCATGGAGCTATCAGTGACAATGAATGAAACAGTGCATAGGAAAATACCAAATAGCTTCTTATCAATGCCAAAAGAATAATGGCCTTTATTAGGAGTTCAACTATGGTGCATTCACAAATATTAGCTTTACGTTCACTTCAGATCCCAATTAATCATATTAAAGTTTACTTACTTTTTCATTGGTCCTTGTTTAGAAAAATGTGCTTATCGTCACGGTTATTCAATCAAGTCTTTTGCAATATAGTGCAACGGACGCATAAGATCATCACTGTTAAACGCGTCTTACATTTTGTCCAGACCTTATTATCGTTGTAGAATTTACCTCCATGTAAGATAAGGGTAAACTGTTGAAACACCCTTCAAGCGTTTGACCGTTATTGAAACCTATCCTTAAGTTTGATGGTTGCAATCACCTAATAAGAGGCATGATGGTTGTCATTGCAAACCCCATTGGCAAGGAAGTATCCATCCCATCGGAACTTCAGTCCCCTATCGACTATCGTAGACTACACTTACCCTTAAGTTTGGAATCTTTTTTTTTTTCATAAAAACGGTATTTTAAGCCACGCTTTAGAAATCGGGAAGACGTGGTTTAGAGCAATGTCTAATTTGGCATTTCCTGGAACTACAGCTCGTTGCTGGCAACAGGGATATGAGGTGGCAGTGACAGGAACATGATGTGGCATTGGATAATAGATACCAATGCTAAAAACGTTTTTTGAAACATGCTCCAGGAAACATTTTACCTGACAACAACATTTCCAAACAAAAAAAAAACACTATTTTCTCAGGAAACGGTACTTCCAACCCACACATCAAAAGCACCTGCAGCATCGAGACCAAACATGCATATACTAAGTCCAAGTTAGAACCCCATGTACTCACGTCACCTTTGCATGGATTATCCTATATCCTTGCATGGACTGTAACGCTTGATAATTGTTATCCTCTAGGGAGATTATCCTCTAGAGTCATAGTTCATCTCAAACTCTACTTGAAATGGAGTTATCCTAACTAATGTACTTATCCTGTAAACCAACAGCCTTGTATTTAAACCCCTGATCAATCAGTAATACATTGAACCATTCTTATCTAATTATCCTCTTTCACTTGGTATTAGAGCCATGGCCGCCAACTCATCTTCACTCTCTTCCTCCTTCTCTTCTCCCTTCCCTTCCCTCTTCGGCAATTTTGCCAATTTAATTTCTGTCAAACTAGATAAGCACAACTACCTGTTGTGGAAGGCCCAGTACCAACCTATGCTAGAAGGATTGGGCCTGTTCGGATATCTCGATGGCTTTTCCCAATGTCCCCCTCAGTTCCTCGGTGATACGACAGACATCGCCGGTGTCAAAACCGTGAACCCAACGTTCACCTCATGGCAGATCGAAGACAAGCTCTTGCTTAGCTGGTTGCTTGCGACTCACTGAAGGATCTCTTGCTCGAGTAGTTGGCTGTAGAAGATGCATGGATGACCCTGACTCGTATATATGCTTCTCCCTCACGAGCCAGGATCATGCAACTTAAAAATGACCTTCATCATCTCCACAAAGGCTCCAAGTCGATGGCCGACTATCTCCAACAGGTCAAAGGCTACACAGATGCCCTTGAAGCCGTCGGCCAAGGTCTCTCGTCCAATGACATCTTCCTCTACACCAGGGGAGGTCTGGACTAGACTATGATCCACTCATCACTACCATCACCACCAAACATGACCCTCTCTCTCTCGAAGAACTTCGTAGTCTCCTCCATCAGTTTGAGCTTTGCCTCAACCGCCAACACTCTACTCTCACTGACACTCAACTCTCTTCCAACTTAGTCGTTCATAAGCCAGGAGCTCATCCACCCAACTCTCACCGGGGTGGTCGCAGTGGCAGAGGTAAGGGGCGTTACAATAACACCACTCCATCTAAACCAAAGGTCACTTGCCAGGTCTGCGGCAAGGTTGGCCATTCTGCACTCTCTTGCTTCCACCGCTTTGATCTCACTTTTCAGGCATCCAGAGGTAATCCACCGTCTAAGGCCCTCGTTGCCTCCAATACCCTGGAATCATCTGATGACGATTGGTACCTCGACACTGGTGCCATGAATCATCTTACCGTTGATCTTGGCAATCTCTCTCTTCGATATGATTACAATGGCAATGACAAGATAGCCATAGGTAACGGGACAGGTTTGGACATCAAACATATTGGACATAATTCTCTTCATACCTCTTCTGTAAATTGCACTTAAAAAATATTCTTCATGTACCTAATATCACCAAAAATCTGATATCTGTTCGTTAGTTTTGCCAAGACAATAATGTCCTTTTTGAATTTGATGATTCTGATTTTGTTGTAAAGGACAAAATTTGGGGGACACAATCCTTTAAGGGCTGATTAAAGACAGCCTCTATCAGCTCTCTGTATCTTCCCGTAGCTCGAACAAAGGACTTGTGGCCATGCTGGGGTACGTACTATTGTCGACAGGTGCCATTGACGTCTTGGACATCCTCAACACTGTGTAGTTCAACAGATTGTTCAGCAGCACCACCTACCAGTTGACTCCAAGTCTGTCTCAGATTTTTGCTCTTCTTGTGTTTGTGGAATGTCTCATCGACCTTCATCAATTAGTGTGTCTGCTCCTTTAGATATTGTCTATTATGATTTATGGGGGCCTTCTCCTGTGCCCTCCAATAATGGCCACCGTTACTACATTGAATTTATTGATGCTTTTACTAGATTTACTTGGATTTTTCCTTTGCATAAGAAATCTGAAGCATTGTATACTTTTATTCGTTTTCGGACCATGATTGAAAAACAATTGAATAGGCCCTTCAAAACCTTACACACGGGGCAAATACCGTAACTTTCGTGCTTATTTACAAGAACACAGTATCATCCACCGCTGTAGTTGTCCACACACTCACGCTCAAAATGGTGTTGCCGAGCGTAAACACTGCTATATTGTTGATACCGGTCTGACACTCCTCAACAATGCCAAACTTCCTCAACAGTTCTAGAGTGAAGCCTTTGCCACATCGGTTTTGCTAATCAACCGCCTTTTGACCCCGTTTCTTGGCCACAAGTCTCCATACGAGCTGCTCTTTGGACGTCCCCTGGATTATTGTCACTTTCAAGTTTTTGGTTGTGATTGCTACCCCAACCTGCGTCCCTACAACCGCAACAAGTTTGATTTCCATACTCTTCGCTGCACTTTACTCGGATACAGCTCTCGTCACAAGGGTTATCTTTGCTTGCACAAATCTATTGGTCGTCTCTACATTTATGATGATGTTATCTTCGATGAGGCATCCTTTTCTTACAGCAATGGCTCCTTTCCACATAGCACGACTTCATGCTCTCAAGACATGCCCTCTCTATTGGGTCTGCCACCAGTTCTGGCCCCGTGCCATCAGCTACCTACGACTGCAGCACCACTCATCTCCCAACCCTCTACAGTCTCCTCACTGGTCCATTCTCCTTCTCCCTTGTCCCACTCTCCTGTGGACTCCCTTGAGTCTTCCATGATGCAGTCCAGTAGCACCATCACTCCTCTTGCACTTCCAGATCCGGATCCGATGGCCTCCTCTCCCTCTACTTTTGTTCCTACTCATGGAATGCAAACCTGCTCCAATTCTGGGGTCTTCATACCAAATCCCAGGTATGCTCTCACTTCGGTCACCACTGACATTGAGTCCACTTCCTTTACTCAAGTCGTGTGTGATCTGAAGTGGCATGATGCCATGAATATCTTCTCTGCGCTGGTTCAGAACCAAACCTAGTTTCTTGTTCCTCTGCCACAAGACAAAAATATTGTGGGATGCCATTGGGTGTTCAAAATTAAGCGCTGCACTGAAGGTACCATTGAACGATACAAAGCACATCTCGTTGCCAAAGAGTATCACCAGCAAGAGGGGATTGACTTTTCAGATACTTTCAGTCTGGTTGTTAAGCCTAGCATAATTAGGTTGGTTCTCTCCATTGCCACATCCAAGTCCTGGTCCATCCGTCAGTTGGACGTCAACAACGCTTTTCTTCATGGCTACTTAACCGAGGAAGTATAAATGAATTAGCCACCTGGTTTTCAGCATCCATCCTACCCCGATCATGTCTGTCGATTACAACACTCTCTCTACGGCTTACTGTTGGAGAATAAGGGGTCACTGTAACTTTGGAGGAGAAGCTCCGAGGTGCATCTGAAGATACTGTCTTTAGAACGTTATTTGCCCTCACTCAGTTTTATTGAGTTTGCTGTTGGGTTATAGGCAAAATCGTTCACAGGATTCAACAAAGTCTTGGGCGAGAATCTGCAACCAGCAAAGTTGATGAGTCTCCAGAGAAACCTTTTGTGAGACTGTAGCAGACCAGTAAAGTATTCAACACCCCTATCACTTCTAAGGATTTTAATTTTCTTTTCTAGTTGATTTTCAACTTTAGTCTTATATAGTTTAAACATGTCAAATGCTTCATCCTTAGTTCTCATAAGGTAGAAATAGGTGTACCTAGAAAAGTCATCTATAAATGTTATGAAGTATCTCTTACCTCCTCTAGTTAATACACCATTGAGTTCACAGATGTCAGAATGGATTAGTTTTAGAAGTTGAGAATTTCTCTCACTAGGGAAATGTTTCTTAGACATTTTAGAATTTACACATATTTCACATTTTTCAGTTGATTCATTACTGTAAGCAATTATACCTAGTTTGCTCATGTTCTTTATGGATTTAAAATTCAAGTGTGCTAATCTATCATGCCATAAAGAGAAAGAATCAACAATATAAGCAAAAACTTTTCCTTCATTAATACTTAATTTGAACATACCATTACAACCATATCCATTTCCAACAAACATCCCATTCTTGGATAGGATTAGTTTGTCGGATTCAAAGACAAATTTGAATCCCCTCTTACAAACAAGATTTACTGAAACCAAGTTCTTTCTAATGTCAGGAACATGGAGAACATTCAGGAGAGTCAGTGTTTTTCCCGAGGTGAAGTTCAACTCTATGATGCCTATTCCAGCAACTTTGGCACATGCTTGGTTTCCCATCTGTACCTCTTGGCCATCAATCACTTTTTCATATGTCTTGAACAAGGACTTGTCCTTGCAAACATGGACTGTGGTGCCTGAATCAAACCACCATCCAGAAGACGATTCTGCCATGTTGACTTCAGTAATCATGGCCACGAGATTGTCTTCTACCATGTTTGTAGACTTGGTTCTGCATTTCCGATGTCGGCAGACTCGGGCATAATGCCCATTCTTTCCACAAACATAGCATGATACTTTCTTATTGTTGCTCTTCTTGAAGTTCCCATCCTTCTTCTTTATTTGTAATGCAGGATTAGTCTTCTTCGATCCATTTTCCACAAAATTGACCTTAGAGTTCAGCATACCGATCAAGGTCTTATCCCTACTGTCTCCAATTCAAGACTCTTTCTTCAATACGAAGGTGTTGCTAAATTTGCTCCAAGGTAAGTTTTTCAGTCTTGTGCAGAAGCTTCTTCCTGTAATCCTTCCAAGAGGGTGGAAGTTTGGCAATGATTGCTCCCACTTGGAAAGATTTAAGAAGGATGATGTTAAGGGATCGAATTTTATTGACTATCACCTGTAGTTCATTAACTTGCTCCAGTATGGGTTTATGGTCGTTCATGGTGAAGTCAAAGTATTCTGCAATAAGATACTTATTCGTACCTGCTTCTTGCACCTTGTATTTGAATTCCAGGGCCTTCAGATTTCTTTTGGAAATGTAAGTTCCTTGTATAAGTTGTAAAGCCGGTCTGATAAAGCATTCAGTATGTGTCCTCAGCACAGAAGTGAGTCATCTTCTCGTTTTGCTCTTTCCTTCTTTAGTTTCTCTAAGTCTTTGTTAGTGGGTTCAAGAAGTGATTGCAGATTCGGGTCCAGCAGATAGTATAGCTTCAGTGTGGTCAGAAAGAAGATCATCTTATCTTGCCATCGGCTAAAATTTGCTCCATTGAACTGGTATAGTTGAACAAAATCTTGGTTCATCATCTTAATCGAAGTTATGCTTGCTTCTGCCTCCATTGCAGAATAACGTTCTAAAATTGTTGGAGAATAAGGGGTCACTATAACTTTGGAGGAAAAGCTTTGAGGCGCGTCTGAAGACACTGTCTTTAGAACGTTATTTGCCCCTACTCAGTTTTACTGAGTTTGCTGTTGGGTTATAGGCAAATTTGTTCATAGGATACAACAGAGCCTTGGGCGAAAATCTGCAACCAACAAAGTTGAAGAGTCTCCAGAGAAACCTTTTGTGAGACTGTAGCTGACCGGACTGAGAGAGAGAGAGAGAGTGAATTTTGAAATTGTGTGTTTTGGAGTCTGATTCATGCTCCTTAAATAATTTGTGAAGAGGTATGAAGAAAAGGTAGGTGTTGGTTTAGAGAAGGCACCTTGAACAGTCACAATTTCAAACATTGTGACTGTTTAAAAAGTAGTTAACAGTTGGTGATTGTTAATTTTGAATAGTGCCTCTTGATCACACCCGATCGAATGTGACTGTTGATCTCATCAACGGTGATCAACGGTCATCAATGCACCACAACCAAAGCCGTCCATCACGAGCCACGCGGGTGCGAGCAAAGTGCGCCTCTAAAGAGCCTCATTGCGTCGCACACACGCGCGTGCGTTGCACGGTATCGAATCCCCATACTTTCCTCTACTAATTCTAAGGAGTGTAAGGCAGGTCCTATTGAAAAACTGAAAACCAAATTTATAATTTTCCAATGTAGGACAAGTTCAAAACTGGGTTTTTGTAAGAGAAAACTGATTTTTCAACCAAGTGTGCAGGTGCAATTCTCATGTAATTGACCAATCAAACCCATTGGATTTAATCTCTTATGAGATTAAAATCCAACACTTATGGCAGGCTCCACAAGCCTGGTTTACTCGGCTACACAATTTTTTAGTTACTCATGACTTCATTGAGTCCAAGGCTGATGCTTCACTGTTCATTCATCACTCCTCGTGACGTTACTTTAGTGCTCATTTATGTTGATGATATCATCATCATTGGCTCCAGCCCCGCTCTTGTTGATCAGTTCATTCAATCCCTTGCCTCTTAATTCTCTCTATGGGGCCTTGGGCCTTTGCATTTCGTTCTTGGGCTTGAATCTTGGCCTACCGCCAATGGCATGATTCTCTCTCAGTCCATGTATGCCTTGGATCTCTTTCACGGCACTCACATGATAGATGCTAAACCGTGCACCACTTCGATGGCGGTTTCTACTGAACCTGACATCTTTGATGATCCAACGTTGTATCAAAGCACTATTGGTGTTCTACAGTACTTGACCGTGACTCGACCAGACCTGGCTTTCTCTCTGTGAACAAGGTGGCTCAATTTATGTCCAAGCCCATGGTTAACCATTGGGCTGTTGTCAAGCGTATCCTACGTTCAAGCACACATACACCCTTGGACTTCATATTCGTTGCTCTCCCTTGATTCAGCTTCATGGCTATAGTGATTCGGATTGGGCTGGTTCGCTTGATGACCGATGGTCTCATGGCGGCTATTGAATCTACTGGGATGGTCTCATGGCGGCTATTGCATCTACTGGGCCCAACCTCATATCTTTGGTCCTTTAACAAACAATCCACTATCTCCAGATCCAGCACTGAAGCGAAGTACAGATCTCTCGCCATCTTTGCAGCCGAACTGGTATGGATTCAAATTCTCCCTTGCTTCCAATCCCGTCCAACACTCTTGCAAGTTGAGTTGAATTATCACTTTGTTCGGGACAAAATTCATCGTCGCCTCCTTGAGATCAGATTCCTCTATGTCTTTACCAAACCTCTGCACGTTCGCAGCTTCTCCTTCCTCCATGACAAGCTCTCCATGACTACCACGGCATCACTTTGAGGGGGCGAGTTAAAACCCCACATACTCACGTCACCTTTGCACGGATTATCCTATATCCTTGCATGAACTGTAGCGAGTTAAAACCCTACATACTCACGTCACCTTTGCACGGATTATCCTATATTCTTGCATGAACTGTAACTCTGGCGAGATTATCCTCTAGAGTCATAATTCATCTCAAACAACCATGCATTCTTATCTAATTACCCTCTTTCCCTGTTGGTCTATCGTCGAGGGAGGGTAGATCAGTTGGTCTATCGTATCCTTCGAGGGAGGGGAAGCGGTACTTAATTGTATATTTATTGATGACACAGTTGTCAATACACAATTTCTACGGACAAACCACTTTTTTTCAAATTTATATGAAAACCTATAACAAATTTATTTAAGGTTTGCACTATGTTTTTTTTTTTCAAATTTATTTGCAAATTAGAGCTGCAATTTGGGTGAACTCAACCATCGATCCAACGAGGGTTTGGATTTTCAATGTTCGAGCCCAATTTGAGTCCAATCCAATTATATATATTATTACATACATACTTATATATATATTTAATAATAAATTTTTCTGACTAAAATAGCCTATGACATTGTTTCGGTTACTGAATTATTGTATCATTTTAAAAGTTGAGAACCAAATTGTCACTCGAGCCAAATTACAGTATCGAGAATTTAATTTTATTGGAGGGTAGATATAAAACATTTTGTTGGAAGATACAAGTAAGGGTCCATGAATACGTAATGAGTTCCCCGGAAAAAGGACTGTGCTTAAGTTATATCCCCATTGTTCAAATACGGAAAAATGTAGGGATGGATCTTTTCAATTGCATTCGATTTACTGTATGTATGTATTGACATCTACAATTATCTGAACTGCTTCTGAATTTCAATTCTACAGTACAGTAGAGACACTTACCATATGTACTCGAGTAGTCTAGCTATATGTACTCGAGTCATGTGACGTGGAGCACTGATAGAGTAGAGACACTAACACTCATAAAGTGCCTCTGTCTGTTCTCTTTGAAAGAAGAATTAATCAATGCCAAACACCACCCCGACCAGCTTCCAAATATTCTCCACCATCTCTTTCTCTCTCTCTCTAATGTGCTAAACAAGCAAAAAGACAAAGTATATATATAGTTTGATTAATTTGGTATATAGGATCACAGGACATCTATATGTAATTCCCATTAGCAGCCGGAGGGTCCTTTGCCAAGGGATAAGTCAGAGCAGTGGCCTTATTGATCCCCGTGGAGGGTGCCGCTGTGCCAAATATTGGACGGTGTACATGCTGATTATCGTAAACAGATGCTGCTGGAACTGGAACGTTTTCTACATGATGATGTGTGTGTGGCTCTGCATTCAATCTCTCCTCCTTGTGCTTAGCCTTTTCTTGGTGCAACTCCATCTTGGCTTGTGCCTCTTTAGCCTTCCTCCGCTCTCGGGCTATCTCCTTCTCTTCTTTAGTCCTCGCTGCGGCCTTCTCTACCTGAGAAAACAAAAAAAGCTAATCAAGTGCAGTGCTTAACAAAACACAGATAACCCACACACCCACACACACCAAATCATATATATCACCTTCTCTTCAGCCTTTGCTTTGTAGATACAGGCGCGCTCTTTTGCAGCACTGGCCATGTTACTGAGCTTCTCCTTGGCTGCCTGCATATTATCTCCTTTACTAGATCTTGTCAACTACCAAAAGAGGATCTGATCTCCTTCGTCGATCTACAGCAGTACTCTTAATTAATTTTCTCTCGTTCTAGATCTCTTTTATATGGGAAGTTTGGGGTCTCGATCTCTTCTCTGCTTCTGTGAGTCTTGAAGCATTGCCACGACATTTGCCACGCGTCTGGCATGCAAATCTTACTACCTCCGCCTAGCGCCACGCCAAAACGTGGTCACGGCTAATTCATTCATCTTCTGTGTTGAAAAATGAAAACTCAAGGCGGTCTTAATAATTTGTCGGTACCGTATCCCTGTCTCTTTCTTGGATGGATGCTAAGTTGTGTTGGGTTTCTGTTATTTTTCCTTGACGTTAATGAGGATGTGGTCTTTTTCTCCAAATCTTTCTTTGTCTGGACGGGCTTTAATAATATCTCATCAATATTAATTCCAAATTCCAATCCAGTACGCATATGGTTAAATGATTTAAATCATTGAAAGAAACGTGATGCACATTCACTACACAACACAGATTCATAGAGTCGTAGCCACCTGGCTAGCTATAAGGATTAAGGAATTAATTTACTTCCATATATAACCACAGATGCAACTACATGTACACTTCCAATGTCGCACCACTCCGATGCCGGAGAGATAACAACCACCCATGATCAGAAAACACAGTAATCTACAGGAATTTATTTGTGGGAGTGACCGCGTCAGTGTTAGCGGGGCCATCCAGATAAATGGATATCATCAGCACAGCAACAACGTCGGCCACCGGCCAATAATGGGTTCTTGCATGTATGAGCTACGGCTGGGACTTGGACCGGGAGCCGGACAAGCGCTTTGTGGTCTCCGCCTCGGCCTTCTGTCCGGCCTTGGATGCATGAAGCTGCATCTCAGCTTCTGCCTCCTTTGCCTTCCTCAACTCGTGCGCCATCTCCACTCGGTTCCTTGCCAGTTCCTTCTCCGCCTGCAATTTCACAGGCACCCACCACCAAACAAGCAAAATGCATGAGAAGCATGGGGTACTTAGCCTAAACTATATATTAATTATTCTCTCTACAGTAACAATTAAAAGCAAAGAAGAAGAGAATAAAAAATGGGATATACCTTCTCTTCTGCCTTGGCTTCGGCTTTGGCCTTGCGCAAAGCGTTCATGTCGCTGAGCTTCTCCTTCACGGCCTGCATTTGGACTTCTTTGTCTTGCTGCAACAATTCCAACGCTGAAGATCGGATAAGATATTAGACTTACAGAGACGGACAATTAGTCAATTATTTTATATAGAAATGATCGAACCGGTCTTGAGACAAGGTATTTAGCTAACACATGTCATGCACTTAAACGTTGAATGTCCAAGAAAAGGGGTGATTTACTGGTCAGAGACGGAGCATGAATTAGTGGAAGACCATGGCAGGCGGGAGTAGCGATGAGAGATGTCCGAGTCCCAATCCCTTCTGACGTAAAACTTTCATTCACTTTAATTTCAACTTTCGAGATTTTATATTTTCTTTCCTTTTTAAAACTGAATTGTCCGAATCAAACCCATCAATCAAACTAAGCTTCATGCCAATCCAATTACTGAATTACGAGTTACACTCAGGTAATTTGAATCTCGAAAAAAATTATTCTTCGTTGACCGTTGAAAAAAATAGCAAAATTATTAGTTATTTTTTGCTTGATTCGGCTTAATTAATGTGCAAAAATTAATTAAGGTATATTTGGTTCACAGTTGAAATATTTAAAATTGAAATAGTTTATTCTCATAGTTTGTTTGGCACAGGAAAAAGAAATTGGAATGGGATGAGATTTTATCCCCAAGAAGAGAGGGAATGGCCATCTATATCTATATTATATATAAAAGTGTGAATATAGTGTGTAATTTTTTTGGACTAAAATTATCTTTTATTTTTTTTAAAGGGTATAAAAGTCAATTTATTATAACTTTAATGACTATTATAATAGTCACATTTGTGCATTTAATCTATCTTTAATTGTAAGGATTGAAAATGTAATTTCAATTATTATTTTCCACCTTATTTAATCCCCTCTAATTAAATCTTGTACTTAAAAGGTATTAACTCTCATTTTCTCTTATTCAATCCTATATTTAAATTATTTTTCACCAATAAATGATACTAATTAGATCTATCCCAATATTTGTAATAATATAAACTCATATATTTTAAAATAGGCTAAATCGGGGTTTAAATTTTCAGAAACCGCATGATTATATAGCAAAGGGAATATGCCGCGCCTAAAATCATGCCAAGCGCTGCTAATGTGGCTACTAATCTATTTCTTTGGAAAGCTCCTTCTGAGATGGGAAATTCCCCAAAAAAATTATTTATCTAAGTGATGGCTAAGCAATTCAACTATTTGATTCAAATTGATAAACCTACGAAGTCATAGTTAGGTAATAAAATTTTAAAATATAAATAAATATAGAAAATTAAAAAAATATAGAAAAAATTAGACACATTTATGATATTTTTATTAATCAAATTAAAAAGTAAGTGGAATAAAAAGAATTATTTTTATTGATAATGAAAATGAAATACATACTACTTTAGAAATGACCAAAATAAAATTATTTTACTATTTGGCAAAGATCAATAGTTCAACTTTTGGGTCAAATGTTAGTGTCATAAATAAATAATAAAAATGAAAAAATGAAAAAAAAATACACAAGTGTTGCAAAAAGAACATTTAGGCACATGTATAATATTAATTAATTATCATATTAAACAAAAAGTAAGTGTGACATATTGGAATTATTTATATACTAAAATATAAAACAAATATAGAAAAAAATTAAGACATCTATAATTCTATATTTACACTATTTTTAAAAATATTAATAAGATTGTGGAACTTTCTTTTGACTAAAATCAATGTTTTAAAAATTGACACAAAAACGGAACCGCTTTGGATTTCGGTTTTCAAGTCAACAGTTCAACCGTCGCTACAACAACACTTGCTCTCTTCTTACATCTCTCTCATCTCTTTAAATCTCTCTCAAATCCTAGATCATTTGCATCATTAGTGTATCTTAGATTTTAATATAAGATCGGTGTTTGATCTCTCATCTTTTGCATCAAAATCATAGAAATGATTTTTTGTTGTTTCAACTTAAGAAGAATCATAGAAATGAGAAAACTCAAAATCAAATTGGAATAACTAAATACCCTATTTAATTTTGGTCATTTGAAATAATCGAACAAGATTTGGAGATATGAAAGTTTCATTTATCATTTTTTATTTTCTAATTTATATTTTTAAAATAAATATAAATTTGGAATTAGTTTGAAAGTAACCCGAGAACCGTTAACTGGGTCAAACATTTTAACAACTAAACTGTTTGGATTAGCAGTTCTTTGACCATTTCATTTTTTTTGTAAAATGGCGGTTCAGGGCCAAAACAGAATGGATGACCTAACCAGTTCTCGGGCCTAAACGGTTTGATCGTCCGATTTGGTCCGATTTTTAAAACATAAACTAAAATACTTATTTTTTAATTTAATCCCTATTTAATTGTAAGGTTTAAATTGTAAATTGAACTACTATTTTTCATTTCATTCAATTCCCTCTATTTAAATCTATACTATATATAAAAGTGTGAATGCAATGTGAAACTTTTTTTGGACTAAAATTACCCTCTATTTCTTTATTTGTGAAATGGTATAAAATTCATTTTCTTTCAGCTTTAATGGCTATTAAAATGCCCATAATTGTGTATTTAGTATATCTCTAATGGTAAGGGTTGAAAATGTAACTTCAATCTTTACTTTCCAACTTATTTAACCCCTTTTCATTAGCGGGGTATTATGTAGTGTGGATGAGAAATTGGTGGGTGTGGATTGGTCCACACCACACCCTATAGTAGGGACGAATCCACACCACACCACAATCCACAGTTATTCTGAATGATGGATAGACTATGCGGATTGGACCGGTCCACACCCATAGTGTCGTTCTGTAGTCGTGGTGTGGACTAGAGTCCATACCACACTTTTGATTTAGTGTATCGCATATACAGTCGACCATAAATGTCTAGTTTTTGTATTTTATATGATAAATATATTGAAAAAGGCATCGATAGATTAATATTAACCAATAAATATTAATTTTAATAAAAATGATAGTAAAACAATTTAAAAGTAAAAAAAAGTAAACATTAATAAAATATTATTTTATTGATAAAACTTTACAATACTAATATTTAAATAAATAAAAAGAGTGCAGAAGGAGCACCATTGGGCTTGTGCTAGAATTAATATTAAAAAATATTATTTTATTGATAAAACATTAAAATTTTAAAATTAAAAAAATATTATTTTAAAATGTAAAAGTTAAAAGAAAGATAAGTATATAGAAGAAATGTATTATATCAAAATAGTGTGGAAATGCTATTGACCAGCCACATCCACGAGATATATGTGTGTCCGAGATTTTAGACTGCGGAAAGGGTTGGTCAACGATATAGTGTGGACTGGTCTCGTCCATGACCAACCAACAGGGAGTTCATCTCATGGTGTGGACCAAAATGGTCCATCCACAAGGTGAACACAATATCGAACGCCACCTAAGTCTTATACTTAAATTATTAGTTCTCATTTTCTCTTATTAAATTAGATCTATGTGAATAATTTTAACAATATAAACCCATATATTTCAAAACTCACTTAGAAACAAAATCATTTTTAATACAAGTGTTGGCTAAGCAATTTTACCCTCCAAATCAAATTGATCAACCTATTAAGTCATAGTTAGGGAATAAAATTTTTAAAATATAAATAAATATTGAAACTTATAAAAAAAATGTAGAGAAAAAGTAGACACATTTATGATAGTTTTATTAATCAAATTAAAAAAAAAAAAAGTTTAATAAACAAGAATTATTTTTATTGAAAATGAAAATGAAATACATAATTTAGAACTGACCAAAATGAAATTATTTTACTATTTGGCAAAGATCAATAGTTAAAATTTTGGGTCAAACATGTTAACCTTTAGTGCCATAAATAAATAATAAAAGTATGGATGCAATGTGGTAGTAGTAGAATTAGTGATAGAGGATTACACATTCCCATTGCACAATGTGGTAGAAAGAACCATTGACGAATCAAAGTGAGAGGAGATAATTGACCTGACATCAAAGCTCTAATACAAAGGATTTAACTAATACACAAATCTATACTATATATAAAAGTGTGGATGCAATGTGAAACTTTTTCTGGACTAAAATTACCTCTATTTCTTTATCTACTAAAGGGTATAAAAGTCATTTTAATGCCAACTTTAATGGCACTAAAATGCCTATATTTGTGCATTTAATTCATCTCTAATTGTAGGGGTTGAAAATGTAACTTCAATTATTATTTTCCACCTCATTTAACCCCCTCTCATTAAGTCTTATATTTAAAGTATTAAATCCCACTTTCTTTTATTAAATCCTATAGTTTTTATTTTTTACTAATAAATTCTATTAATTAGATCTATGTTAATATTTTTAATAATATAATACCATATATTTTAAAACTTAGTAAAAAACAAAACCATTTTTTTATCCAAGTGGTGGCTAAGCAATTCAACCATCCCAACCAAATTGATCAATCTACCTACAAAGTCATATTTAGGTAATAAAATTTTTAAAATAGAAGTAAATATAGAAAATTACAACAAAATATAAAAATTAGACACATTTATGATATCTTTATTAATTAAGTTAAAAATAAGTATAATAAAAAATAAATATTTTATTGATAATGAAAATGAAGCACATAATTTAGAACTAACCAAAAATGAAATATAAAAATTAATAATAAATATTTCAACTTTTGGGTTAAATATGTTAACCTTTAATGCCATAAACAAATAACAAAAATTAATAAAATATAAAAATACATAAATTTTGCAAAAAAATCATTGAATGTATAATATCATATGTTTATCATATTAAACAAAAATAGGTGTGATATATTAGAATTATTTTTACACAAAAATACAAAAAGAAATTGTAGAAAAATTGGGCACATCTATAATTCTATATTTATAATACTATTAAAATTATGAATAAGATTGTGGAACTTTCTTTTGACTAAAATACTGATTTTGAATTTAGTCCCTATTTAATTGTAAGATTTAAATTGTAAATTGAATTACTACTTTTCACCTCGTTCAATTCCCTCTATGTAAATCTTATAATTTTTTGATAAATGAACAAAAAAAAAAAAGATACACCAAAAAGAGAAAACACTATAATAAGAAAAGTCTAGCCAATCAGGTAGGTCTGTCAATGATACTTGAAAATTTACAACTCGATCCGGTTATCACATATTTGGGTGAGGTATTTATATAATCAGATTTGGATTTTGCAATTTGCATCAAATTAATAATAAAGAATATAAAATATAAAAGCAGAAAAATAAAAAATACATAAATTTTATAGAAAAAAATTAATATATTATTACTATTATTATTATCATGTAGAATTGCCAACGTATGCACTTACTACTAGTTCACACAAATGAAGGAATTACATTCTATAAGGAATAGAAATAAGATTCAGATTTCATTCAGTCAAACAGTTAGGATAGAATGGCCCATTCCAATTTCGATTCCAGACCCCTATTCCTGCAAATCAAAGCGGTCCTTGAAAACTAGTTGAGAAAGTGAGAGTTGAGATGAAGGGAGCCCTGAGTTTTTTATGAACAAGGTTTAGCTGAACCTTGACTATTCAGCGGGTTGTGAAATCAACGATAAGGTTCCACTGCAGTAAATACACGGGGCCCGCATCTTTGGTTCACAGCCCGCTAAAGAGCTAAAGCGTTCGACTGATCCGAATTCGTTTTTGATATGACTAGTTATAAGGTTAGAAGGTCCTACCGGCTGTTCGCATGGTACGTATGTGGGCCTGTTATGGGCCTAACTCAGATGCAAACGGCTCAAAATTGATCCATCGATGTGAGTCTCTGACTATAAATGGGCCGAAAGGACCTTATTAGAAAATAAAGACTGATATCATACATCTGTGGTTCATCCTCTTCGACACAGCTCGTGCCACATCCATTGTAATCTTTGCATTTCAAGAAACTATGGACATTCAGTTGGGAAGTTCGAAAACATATATCGAGCGTTCTTGAGGTATCAATCTCGTTTCACCAGACATTGTTACAGAGAATAAAGAAGAGAAAGAGAGATTTTGGGTCGGCAGCCATGGCTTTCTTTTTCTTTGGTGAAGGTGCGAGTTATGAGGATTGTTTCTTCAATCAGACACCTGAAGAATTTGTGGGGAAAGAACTCTACGCACTCATCAGTGGAGTTGGAGATGAAGAAGGAGAAGAAGAACAAGAAGACAAACTAAAGGAAGAAAATTGGAGCTATGGGTTTTCCTTCTTCACTCAGACGCCAGAAGAATTTCTCGGTAAAGAACTCTACCGACTCGGCATTAATGGAGTTGCAGATGAAGGAGAAGAAAAGCAAGAGGCCAAAGGCGATTGTGGTGGTACTGTTGATGAGCAAGACCAAGAGAACAATGAGAGTATTGAGAACGACGATGTTTTTTCTGAAAATGACAACGATGATTTTGACAAGGACCAAGAAGAGGAAGAGGAAGGAGAAGAAAGAGAAGAAGAGGAAGAAGCAAACGAGGTTCATAAGCAGTTTCTATTGTGGGTGCATCGTCGTCAAGTCTCAGGAGGGATTCTTGAATGTTGTTGAGCTCTTGCGATCTGGGTTTTTTGTGGGTGCATCGCCATCAAGTCTCAGGAGGGATTCTTGAATGTTGTTGAGCTCTTGCGATCTGGGTTTTTTCCTACATTCTTTGCTTTTGATGTTCGAGGATGGTGGTTGTAGCAGAACTTGGTCAAGAGTTTCGTGATTGTGTGTTTCTTTCTGTTTTCGCTTTTAGTGTCCATTCATTACAGTTGATGATCTTGGAGATGTTACGAATTCTTTGACTGACATTGAATCAATAAACCGTTTCTGAATTAGCTGCTCTGTGAATTTTGATCGTCCGTTTGGGCTTTTCTTCTACATCAAGTCTATTCATTTCCTTTCTTGATCCGGTTGGTTTTGTGATCACTGATCAGATACAAATTTTGTCGAGTCTGATCACCATTACAAAACTCACTTGATTTATCCCACTGCATCAAATCATGGGTTATTAGTTACTATAACTCGCAAGACCCATCGAATGGAACAAGAATTGGTTGAAAAGTGAGTTTCACGCCTGTACAATGAGCTTTCTCTGTAATGCTCGAACAAAAGATTTGATCACGAGAAACCAAAATACCAATTAGGGAACAAGAAAAGAAAATTGAAAAAACCGCCATTTTTGCGAGAAAAAAAAAAAAAAAAAAAACTCATTAAAGAGGCGTAAGCGTAACACTCCAGAGTTCAGTCTGGAGCTGCTGAACCTGCCCGTCAGGTACTGGTCCGACTGCTTAGATTTGAAGACTAATTTTCAATTCTCGTCATGGTTTTAGAAAATGAGATCCCACTTCTTGGAGAGTTGGAGGTTCTTCAACTAATAATTTTGTAGAGAGTAGAGAAGGCCTCAAATGAGATGAACAGAGAACACAAGGATTTGTTTACTTTTTCCTGTTTTATTCATTCCGGTTACCCATTTGATTAGAATTCGGGTCTGCTCCTTACCAGCCGCGCCTCACACCGACCTCACTTCACGTATCAGCCGTGCATCTCGTGCATTGGGACATTTCCGCATGAATTAAAAATGGGTTTCTAGCAGATAAGGGCAACTCTTTGCCCTTAATATCCATAAAAATAATATTTTTATATAATAATCAAAATATGATAGTTTTTTGGAAAAATATTAAAAAAGGGCATTATTGCTTGTGTTCCTCCTTTACCTCGTATTAATGTGAATGGATCATAAGATTCTGGCCAAATAATAACTACAAATGTTCTTCACGTCCCAAAAAGCAAACCGACGGCCGTATTCAAGTATTTGGCTTGTTTGGCGATATCCTACAAGGTGTAGAAGGAATTCGCTATTGTGTTGGTGGCATCGTGGTAAGACGCACCAAGGAAGGCGAAGACAAACTTGGGCGAGTTGGGTAGTAGAAGCATGATCACTTGACTAGTAAATGAATTCCTTTTGCTTCGTTGCAATCTCCATTGGAGCAATTGGAACCATTATAGTTACAAAAATAAGTTTCGGAGGGAGGGAGGGAGAGAGAGAGAGAGAGAGAGAGAGAGAGTTATGGTTTGAGGTTTGCTGGGATTTTAGGTTGTTGATGTCACTTTGACTAAAGAAGCAAGAAGACATCCATTGTGCCACTTATGATTTTACCTAACATGGTTGTTCCTAAGGATCCGGTCATAGTTTTCGTAGGTGACCTTAACCTACCACGTTAGTTTAGATGGATGTGGCGATGGAGAAACCATGTTCCATTTACAGAGGAAGACGAACAACAATGCCCTTTCTTGATATTTTTTTTTCAAAAAAGCTACATTATTTTAGTTATTATATAAAAATATTATTTGTGTTGATATTAAGGGCAAAAAGTTGCCCTCATCTTCTAGAAACCCATTAAAAATTTACAAGTAGGAGATGTTATTACATTCAATAACATCTCAAGGCCGATATGTCCTGTGAGGTGCAGTTTGTAAGGAGCAGACCTTATCTAATATCAGAAGTTTAGATGTGTCACTAAGTGGACTTCAAGCCTAAACGTACCGGATCCGGACTGAATGAGTGAGTTATCCAAAACATGAGCCCCAATGTCCCAGGATCCAGAACATGAGTCCGATGCAAACAGATCGAATCGGATTTGAATCAGGGTATATGTGAATTCGAACTAACACTGTTGATAGGCCTCAATTTGAATTAGAATCCTACCAGTAAGTCAGATCATCGGATCTGATCCGATCCGACTTCTAGTTTAAAAATTAATATATTATTAAAAGAAAATTAAAATATACAAATTTAAATAAAGAAAAACAAAAAATATAAGTATTTTTTAATTATTTTCATCATGTATATACATGCTTTTTATAAAAAAAATGATAATATAACAAATTTATAAAAATACAATATAAATAATATTTAAAAATAAATAAATAACATATATATGTATTGTATATATTTACATAAATAAATATATACCATTTATTGGATCGGATAAGGGGTGATCTGAATTCGACAGGATCGGATCATGATCCGATCCATTTGCACCCCTAAATGTCTCAGTGATCTTTATATTAGATAGTTAGATTGCTTTGAGCTGAGTTTGGAAGGAGTACAAATGCAAATATGTAGAGTGCAAAACCTTATATTTTGTATTATTTTGTATGTATTTACGCTGTACATATCTTCATTTGTACTGCTTCCAAACTAAGCCTTGGGGATTAATTAGATCTTGGGGAAATCTATATGATGTTTGAAAGACATGGTAACTAAAGAATTTTCACCAATAGAAATTCACTATCTATAAAAAAAATCAAAATTTTCTTCATCAATTTTGATAAGTTTTAGGGGTGAGCATGGATTGGGTTGGTTCAGTTTCATGGAAGAACTTGGAACGTACCCTATAGGGGTTAGTTCCAGGTTTTATTGAACCGGAACCTATCATGTGAAGGTCATTTTCAAGGTCAATTTTAGTCTTGGTGGTTCTAGAGTCGGTTCCAAGGTCTATTTGTATAACTTGCTCTTTCTTTAATCTCTCCAATCAAAAAAGAGAATGAAACATGTTCTTTAAAAACTTGATTTTCAATAAATATAATAGATAGTTTAAAACTTATCTTATCTTTATTGATTAAATTGAGCAATTTAATATAATAAGTTAATATATGGTTTAAAACTTATCATTATAATTTAAAGGGAAAATTCCATAATAGTACCCTATACTTTGGGCTTAGGGACTGTTTGTTTCCTCTTAACTATTATCTCTTAAGAGGAATCTTTTAAATTTAAGAGAAAAATTGTTGTTTGTTTTCTCCTATCTCTTATCTCTTAAAGTGTAATCATACAACTTTTTGTTTTCCAATGATACCCCCAAAACACAAACAAAAACTCTCATTTATGTTGTCAAAATGGATATTTGATAATTTTCAGAATTCAGAATTCCGAACATCATTCTCTGCATTCAGAGTTTAGAGGAAAGAAAAGTTCACCAATACCAATATACCTCTTAACGTAATTATTGCCCTTTCAAATGCCAAACTTCAGAACAAACGAATAGGCCCTTAGTGTCTTTGGTCCCTGAACTTTAAAATGTGTCAATCCAATGCCTACACTTTCAAAATGTGTCAGTTTAGTACCTACCGTTAAGTGGCATGTAAGAAGAGATAAATGCCCTTCAGGTTCCATCAAATTTTCTTTATCAACCATTTGTCCATTTGCTCAAATCAGAATCAACTATCAATTTTTTCATTTCAGTCTAATTTTTATGTCATAACTCTAATGAAATTATACACTTAACGAAAGAATGCAAAGGAAAATTATTTAGAATACTACCAGAAAAAAAAACCCAAAAAATGAAGGAAAACAAAGATCAAAGCTCTTCCAGGAGAAAATTATTCAGAATACTACCAAACGAGAAAGAAAAAGAACTGCAAAAAACTCATCTTTGTAACCTCCTCCTCTTTCTATCTTGTCATTGCTGTTGTAAACAAATTGAATAAGCTTCCATGTAAACTTTGGCCTTTTCTTCTCCTTCACATTCTTCTTGCTCAACCCTTCGTAGAGTCCATCCACAAATGATCCTATCTCTCCATCTTCTTCTTCCTCTCCATTGTAATCTTTTTTTTTCTTCTTCAACGTCATCTTCTTCCTAGATGTCTTCACCTTCGTCGTCTTCTTCAATACTACTTGTGTTAGCCTGAAGAGACCAAACTGAAGAGTCGTCTTGGTATGTTAATATAGATGAGCATTCTGAGGAATTAGATATTTCTAATTTTTCAGAGAAATCCAACAGTAATGATCGAGTGATGAGACTCTTTTCAAATTCAAGAGTCTATTCTTTTGTTCTAACCATGTCTATGTCCAACTGAATGAATGTATTGAAGATAAAATTGTCAATAAGATAGAAAGATGACATAACTATAAAGATATAGTTAAGACATGTCATGAGTTCTGAAATCAAGATCGATCGGTCTAACCTGGGTAACATTAGATTGATCTACTACTTCGGACAAAATCAAAGAAGGCAAGAGCCCATTTGGATTCAATTTGATTTTCAATACAGAAGATCACAATTTGAGCAAAATGATACAGAAATTGAACAAAGTAAATTGAAATATCATTTACAAGCAAGGGAGAAAGTAACAAAAGAAAATCTACCTCAGTTTTCAAGAAGTAGGGAGACCTGTGAGTAAACCTCATCCGTGGCAACTTCTACTTGTATTAATGAAAATACATCACACTTTGGGAACAAATCCATAGAAAAGCTCAACAAACGGATTTAATTTGGAGAAATAACCTTAAAAAGCTAACGCATTTACAATTTAACCGATGCATTGGTATTGTGTTTTTCCAAACCATATACCATTTGGTTTCAAACCCAGATTATTCCTAGACCCTTTATCTCATGAGGATTTATATGGAGAGACCAAGTGCATTTCCACTGTTAGGGTTTACATGGAGAGATCAAGTGGAGTTTTCAAAGGTTTTCCGAAACCTGGATTAAGAGCTACTCTAGGATTCCACCTTGATCTCATGAGAGTGGGAGTAGAAATCTACACCGAGTTAGGCGCTTGTTTGGAATCCACATCATTCATTTTATTTTTATTCTCCTCTTTTTTCATTTGAACGTTCTAGTTGCCCAAAACTTACCTATGTTGAGGAAGAAGACGATGAACATGTTTTGTTTCCGAGGGTAATTTTGACATGTTTAAAGACTTGAACCACACATGATGTCATGTGATACACATAACTGATGATTGTTTAACGATAGGTACTAAATTGACACATTTTGGAAGTTTATGTACTGAATTAGCATATTTTCAAGTTCAAGGATCAAAGTGACACTAGGCCCTAAGTACATGGTACTAATACGATAATTTCCCTAATTAAATTTTGTAAATTTTAACTTTTACATTACTTATTATATACATCCAAATATTAAAATGAAAATAAATGATCAAATCACTTAAGTAACTCAATGGTCAAGTGAGACCATGGCCTTTATAAACATGATCACTTGGATACAAATCTTTACATCTTCAAAAGTATTTTGGGGTTTATTTCAAGACAAGTTCAGTTCCATTAAGACCAATCAAGGTTGGTTCAGGTAGGGTAAACCCCTAGACCCTAGTCCTTGGAACCCGCATGGGTATGGGTCGGTTTCTAAAATTTGTAACCAGACCTTACTCTATAACATATTGGGTAGATCAAGGTCAGTTTGAGGCCAGTTCTATTAGGTTTTAGGTAGAACTTACCCATTAATTGCCCACCCCTAATAAGTTCCATCTGATTGGTTAACATGCTTAAGATATCCATCTTTTCACCTTTCATATTAGCGAAAAACTATGATATTTAAAAGGTATGGTAATGGAAGAGCTTTGTTCAATCAAAGCATCCTCTGAATTTTGATAAAACAACATTGGTCACTTTTTTTATGATATGGTTGTAAGCATTTTTGGTATCATAGTTGAACCATTTAGAATTAATATAAAGATTTAAACATACTATATTGACTTAGACAAATCCAAGTTCTAGAAATGGGCTTAAAGATAACTTCAGCCCATTATATTAAATAGATTTAAGTAAAATGATCCTTTTACCCTTCAAATAGTGTCATCTTCTATCTTTAGAAGCCACCCTTATCGTCCATGTAAATGAAAAGATTGGGGCTTAGCTAGACCAATTCAAATGGTTTTTCAAGAGAATTTATCACCTAAACAAAAAGATGTTCAAGATGTTGCAAGCTATTATCACCTAAATCACCCCTATCTATTATAAACAAAAAGACTAAGAACCCACCTCTATCCGGTAAAGTAACAAGAGCAATGTCACCATAGTTGAAAGCAAAAAGAAAAACCCTAAAAGTAAGAAGAGAAGTAAGGCAAAGTAGAGAAAGCATGAAATCCATTCACCCAGTCCTCATTTAGATTCTTGTAATACAACTTTTAGTAGCGCTATTCATTTCACATGATTTTGACTCCTATTTTGTTCAATAGTGTACAAGTTCATATTGTAATACAAGGTAAAGTTTCTATTATTCATGAGATTTTGTACCCATCCAATTATGATCTCAACATCTTTTTCAATTCACCCATAGTGATACTATTTGATGCTTAGTGGCTTAGACAATGAAAATTTAGGTGGAAGCAATTGAATTTGATCAATGAGGCGGCTAGGTTGTTCTTTCCCTTTTCTTCTTTGGTGGATTAAAATTTAAAATAGGGTTTTGGATCTAACAAAGATAAACCATTCATACAAAAAAAAAATCCCCATCTGTTCAAAAAAGTGTGGTGCAAATCATACTTTATTGCTTTAATTCTAAAAAACTATGATGTAAATCACCCAAAGGAGTTCATACCTATTAGTTTGGTTAAAAGTCTATACAATATCATTGCCAAGGTGCTCTTGCAAAGAATTAGAGAGATCTTCCTTTTATTATCTCCCAAAACCAATGTGCTTTTCTAAAGGATAAGTAAATAACTAATTAGATTTTAATTGCCATTAAGTGTGGAGGATATGAGAAGAGGTGGGAGAAAAGGGTTGGTATGCAAGTTGGATTTGGAAAAGGCATATGATTTGGTGGCTTAGTCTTTTTTGCTACAAGTAATGGAGAGTTTTAGTTTAAGGGAATGCTGTCTTCCACCATGCAACCATAGATCAATTGATTGTATGGTGAATCAGAGAGTTTGTTGAAGAGTTCAAAATTGATGAATTCTTGGATTTTTTTTTTGTTGATTTGAAACCCCTTATGTCAAATCAGGAAGAATTGGAGGAGGAAGAGTCTTGATTGTAGGACTCATTATTTTGACCTAGGAAGGGACGCTTAGGGTTTATTAGATTTCTTGGTGTTTTGTGAAAGGGTGGTTCAATTTCTGGTGTTTTTTTAGGTCTCTAGAGAGAGCAACAGTGTTTTCTCTTGTTTCTATGAGCTCCTGAGAAGCCAAGAATCTCTCTAGGTAAAGGTTTTTAGGTAATAGAAGTTTTCTTTTAAGGCTTTAAAGATGATCAATATATTTTTTTCTTGTCCTCAATTGAATTTCTAAATTGTTGTAATAATTATAGAGGATAGTGGAGGTGAGTCTAAGTTTATTGGTGAAATGGAACTTGATGTAGGAGGTATCAGTGGTCCTTTTGAGGCAGGAAACATCACTACAATTAAGTTGGATGGTACAAATTATTTAGAATGGACACAATCAAACAAAATAGCAATTAGTGTTTGTGGAAAATTAGGGTATATAATTGATGAAGAGAACAAACTTGAGACCAACTCTTTCTGATAGGTGTAAGAGAATTAAATGGTGATGACTTGGCTATGCAATTCCATGTTACCTCATAATATATTATAGTTTATTTTTTAACGTTCAAAACCTTGTGGTTGGAGATAGACTATTTGGAGACTGTGGCTTGGGAGAGTAGTAAACATGCAACTACTTACCAGAAGGAAGTAGAGAAGAATATAGTGTTAAAGTTTCTACAAAGACTCAATCCAAAATATGGTATTGCACAATAACATGTTCTTTCTCGTGATAGTGTAATTTCTCCTAGGCATATGCTTTTGCGTTTGGAGAAGAGACTAGGAGAAATGTTATGTTGAAGAACCTAAGCGTTGAGTAATCTGTTATAGTTTATATAGTGAAATATAAGCCTGGTGGGGATAAGGGCGGTAGTTATAGTAGGAGGGAGGACAAGAAGTGTTAGAGTTAGCCGAAAAAGGGTAGATTAGGGTGGTAGTTATGCAGTAGTTCTAATATTACTTCTGTAGACATCCTATCCCATACTTAAGTGGGGGCGGTTTAGTCATTGTGCACTAATTAGAACCCCTAATCCAAATTATAGTCGACTGGTAGAGTTGAGGCTACCAAGTCCGACTGGTTCTTCTTCTTCTTCTTTTCTCTACTGATTCGAATTGTTGAAGCTATTGAAATAACATGGTATCAGAGCGCTAAATGAAGGAGAAGAAGGCCGCAACACCAAGGTTCATATTCTGTGATTTCTCATTCTTTTGGGTTGCGAAATCTAAGGTACTCAGTTTAGTTACTACAACAAGTTCTATTTTTTTAGGACTACTGCAATCCCCATTTCAAGTGTTAGGAAGGTGTGGCAGTCCTAGGCCATCAGTTCAATATGCTATCACCATGTGTGACAACTTTGGTCGTGTGGTGGTGTTTGTGATGTTCACCCTCTATTGAGCAGTTTCAAGAGGGTGTTTATTTGTGGTTAGTTGAGTTGTTGAGTTACTATCATTGTGATTTATGTTTCTGAGTAATTAGTAGTGGTGTGAACAAGAACAAAAGTCTGTGTTTTTTGTGTTAAAAGGAGTGGCCGAATAGTCTACATCCATATTCTAACTTGTCATTGCTGTCTGAATGCTAGTTTACATTTTTTTAATCTGAAATGGTAGTCAAGCATGTCTGAAACATTATGCTCTTAATTTGAATGGTAGTTTACATAATGGTGGTGATTGTGACTGGTTGTGAACCTATTATCTGTGTTTGGAGACTGTTGTAGTGTCGGAAACATCAAGCTCTTGACAACAGTACTCAGTTGGTGACTAAGGATTCAGCATTAGAAGTAGCATTGGGAGGACATAATGGCAGCAATTGGAGATGGTTGTAGTGATAAAAAAACCTGGAGTGATGATTCCCTCCAATTATCTGGGTGTGCGGATGACTTCAATTAAACTTAATGGTGTGAATTGTGTGCCATGAGCAAAGTCAGTGAAAGTTTTTCTCAAGGCAAAGAGGAAAGTGAAACACGTGAAAGAAGATAAACCATAAGCTAAATCTTCATGGTTTGATGATTGGGAACACAAAGATGCCCAAATCATGACATGGTTGTGGAATAGAATGGAATCCAAAAAGTGCCAACTTTTATGTTCTTAGATACAACTAAGGACATATGGGAACATGCCAAAAAGCTTTATTCTGGACAGGATAATACTACGAGGGTATATCAACTCTATCAGGAGTATTGATATGCAACAAAGGAATAAAACCCTATGAGAGTACTATCTCAGTATGAAAAAATTTATAAATGAGCTCAATGTCTATCATCCCCTAACTCCAGATGTTAAGGTTTAGCAAGAATAGAGGGAGCAACTAGATGTCACTAGGTTCTTAGTGGAATTGAAATCAGAGTATGAACCAGTTGGAGCCCAAATATTAGGAGGCTTTTCTCTTCCTACACTTGATGAAGTATTTGCACAGCTTCGCAGGATTTGTTTGGGATCCACAAAGAGTACCACACCGTCTAACAGATCAGTATTTGTGGTAGCCAAAGGAGGTAGACGTGGTTCTAGAGGGGGAGGACATGCATCTCGATGAGGTCATGGTGATTTCATATTTGGCTGTGATGGTGGTCGTAACTCAGGGGGAGGTCGTGGTAAAAGAAAATGTACCTTTACTAGGAAGTGTACCCACTATGGCTGGGAAGGACATTCTGTGAATTTTTGTTATGACCTCCATGGTCCACCCATCTACATGGGCTAATCATGCAGTAGCTGGTGGGGTTGATGTTAGTGATAACCAATAGACAGATCTAACAGCTTCTACATCTACATCTATTTCCAGGAAGGAGATGATGAGTATACAGTGAGATGAGTATTAGAGGTTCCTCCAGGCTACTTCACAACATTATATAGATACCCTTGCAGACCCAGGTATAGCTTGTCTGGCATCCAAACCCTCTCCCAGGATGATTGACACTGAAGCCTCTGATCACATGACTGGGATTCTATGTGTGTTCTCTTCCCACTCTGAAACTTTCACATCTCAAACTGTTACCCTTGCCAACAAGTCCTCTTCTCCCATATGTGGTGTTAGTAATGTTGACACGATTTCTCTTTCTTTATCATTTGTTTCTATATGTACCTAAATTTCCATTCAATCTTATGTTAGTTAGTAAATTAATTAAGACCCTTAATTGCTCTATTACATTTTTTCCTTCATTTTGTGTTTTTCAGAATCTCAAGATGGGGAAGAAGATTGGTGGAGGGCCTGAGGCTAGTGGACTGTATTATCTTGATGATGGTGGATCGTCAGTTGCACTTCAAACTTCCCTCACTCCTCTATAATGGCATTTTCTACTGGGACATCCATATCTGAAGGCACTCAAGATACTGGTTCCGTCTTTGAGTCATTTGTTGAAACACCATTGGGTTTCCTTCAGTTCTAGAGTTGATAGTCGTATGTTGAGTCCTTTTGCTTTAGTTCATTCAAATGCTTGGGTTGGATTAAAATAAAGTCTTATAATGGTTACAAATATTTTTTACTTTTATTGATAATTGTTCAATAATGACGTTGATTTATTTAATAAAAGAAAAGAGTGAATTATTTTCCATTTTTCAAAAATTTCATGCTGAAATACGTACACAATTTGGTGTTCCAATCAAAGTCCTTCATTCAGATAATGGTCGTGAATACTTTTTTACTTCCTTTCAACAGTATTTAGAACAACATGGCATCATTAATTAGACTTCATGTGCATCCACCCCTCAACAAAATGGGGTGGCTGAGCAAAAGAACTATCATTTCCTTGAAACTGCTCGGTCTATTCTTCACATATGAGTGTTCCTAAACAATTTTGGAGTGATGTTGTTCTTAATGCTTGTTTCCTTATTAATCGGATGCCCTCTTTCGTCCTTCATGCTCAGTCTCCCTTTTCTATTTTGTTCTCCACCTTGTCTCCCTTTCCATTAACACCCAGGTCGTTGGCTGTGTGTCCCTTGTTCACAATCTGAGTCTTGGTTTAGACAAGTTAGATGCACGTTCTATTAAGTGTATCTTTCTTGGCTACTCTTGGTCCCAGAAAGGGTATAAGTGTTACATTCCCATTACTCGAAAGTTCTATGCCTTTCCTAATGTCGCGTTTTTTTAGTACATCCCATTCTTCTCAAGACCTGAAGTATCATTATCTCCACCTTTGCTTCCTCTCCCTCTTCTAGTCCATGATCTCATTTTGGTTATTCCAGTTGGGGCTGAACCTTCATCTCCTCAAGTGCAGATTCCAACTGAACGACCACTAGGGGTGACCATAGTTCAGTTGAAACCAAATAACTGGACTAAAATTTTGGTTTTGGCTTGATTGGTTTGATTAGTTCGGGTAAACGGTTCAGTTCAGTTTAGTTTTTAAATACGGTTTTATTAGGATCGGTTTTCGGTTTCGGTTATGCTATTTAGGGGTAAATAAGTAATTATCTAATTACATTAGCGATTAGGCCAAAAGCCAAAACCCTCGAGTCTTTGTCTTCCTCTTCGTAAATTCTTCTTGTTCTTGACTTCACTTCTGAATACTTACTGACTCTGACTAAACTATCTTACTCTTCCGCTCTTTGCTTCTTCATCCTCTCTTCGGTCAGGCACTGGAAGATTAGCAGTTTGGCTTTGGCACCACCACACAACTCACCAGCAACAACGGTAATGCCGGAAAGATACTCCGACGGGCGACGATGACGACTCTGCAACTCAGGTACAATATTTTTTTTTGTTATTTTTCTTTTTCACCTTTTATTGGTCATTGACCAATCCCCCTTGTTATTTTTATATAGTTTTGTCTTCTCTTTGTCCACTCTTCAATCTGGTAGTGGTAGATTAGTAGTTCTTTTTTTCTTTTTCCACTTTGTTACTTGCTCGGCTTCCCCAATTGCAATGGTGACCTGTAGAGTAGATTACTGTTGGTGATATGTATATATAATAGAACAAATTACTGAAATTAGTGATTGCAATATATACTAAGAAGTCAAAACTAGAAGTAGTAATGATGTGGTAATATGCTTTTACAGATCCTCTGTTTTAATGCTAGTTGATAATGCTCTCCATCATTTGGTTTGCATTGATAATGCTAATTGGTAATATGCTTTAACTGCATTACAAGTAGCTGAATTCAATCTCAACCTTTCCTAAGTATTACAGAGATGTGGTAATATGCTTCCAGCCACTCCCCTTTCTCCCTCTCTCCCTACCATTTTTTTTACAGATCCTCTATTTCAATCTTTGGTTTTAGTTTGAAAGTTAGTCCTACACAAATGCATCTTGGTCCTATAGTAACTATAAAATCAAACCTATGATAACAACAAGTATCATTATGGTTCAACATTCTCTGGTTGGGGCTCCTACTTAATCCATACATATGTAGTAACCAAGAAATGGACTAACTTCAAGAATAACTTGGAATCCACTCCTTACGAAGCTAGGATTCAACATATATATACGTAAGGTCTAGTTGTCATTGAAAACTACAAAACTTTGTTATGTAGATTCTTTCTTAAAATTCTCATCTTGATAATTCAAAAATTATGAGTTGAATTCCTAGATCTGCCATGTTTATTATCATGCTAATAAACATCATATCTCTTATACATTATTATTTTTTATTTTAATAGGGGGTTTGGAGTTTGGACTTAACTTACTTGGTCTTGGCTTTGGTTGTTTTTACTTTTAACCATGGCTTCAATAGTTTCATCCTGCAATGTTAACTAACTCATTCCTTTTTTTGACTTTTAAGTGTGATATTATGTGATTAGTTTCATTTGTTTATTTATTTATAATTTATTTTTTCTTTGTAGATGTTACATCAAACAAGAGATACACCGACTAGTATAGCAGATGTGAGTTCGTATCCCAAACTCTCAAGTCAAACTAGTTTGAAAAATACTACAAGTGCAATCGCTAAAGGAAAGACAAAAGCCATACAACCAAGGTCAGAAGTATGGGAACACTTTTCTAAGTTTGTTTTAGATAATGATGAACCGAAGGCTAAATGTAACTAATGTGATAGGGAATTTTGTTGTGACCCTAAAATAAAAAGGATTGGCTCACTAAGAAATCATATGAATATATGCAAGAACCCTTATAACCAAGACATGAAACAAGCAAAATTGAATTTGCACTTGAACTCAAATGAGGGAGATGGTGAGAATATGAACCCCCTTGGTCTTAGTTGTTAGAAATTTGATCAGGAGGCTAATAGGAAGGGGTTTACCCCTATGGTCATTATTGATGAGCTCCCATTCAAGTTTGTGGATGGTGAGGGCTTTAAGAAATTTATGACACTTTCTCGTCCAATGATTCGTATTCCATCTAAATGGACTGTTGCTCGGGATTGTTATCAACTGTACTTAGATGAAAAGTTGAAGTTGAAAATTTTGTTAAAAATTCGTGCCAAAGGGTTTGTTTTACAACTGACACATGGTCTTCCTTGCAAAGAATTAATTACATGTGTTTAATAGCCCACTTTATTGATAATGACTAGAAATTGAATAAAAAATTCTTAATTTTGGTCCAATTTTTAGTCACAAAGGGGAGGCTATTGGTAAGGCAATGTAAAAATGTTTACTTGAATGGGGAGTTGATAAAGTTTTTTTTCATCAAAGTTGATAATGCTAGTTCAAATGATGTTGTGGTTGCATTTTTAAGGAATAAAATTGCTAATTGGGGAACTAGTATTTTAGATGGGAAATTGTTTCACATGAGATGTATTCCACACACTATAAATTTGGTAGTGAATGATAGTTTCAAAGAGATGAGTGAATCTATTAATCGTGTTTGAGGAATAGTGAGGCTTGTGAGACAGTCTCTAGCAAGGTTGCAAAAGTTTAAGGAGTTTATTGAGATTGAATAAAATCCAGAGTAAGAGTTTATTGTGTTTAGATGTGAGTACTAGGTGGAACTCTACCTATTTAATGTTGGAGGCGACTCAAAAGTTTGAAAGAGCCTTTGAAAGGTTTGAGGATCATGATCCTTATTTTAAAATTTAACTTGAGATGAGGGATGGTGTTCCTACTGGTTTTGATTTGGCATGTGTTAGGAGGCTAATATTATTTCTACAACATTTTTATGATCTCACGTTGTGAATTTCAGGCTCCTTATATGTCACATTTAACAACTTTTTTTAAGAAATTTATTCAGTTGATTGCCTTTTACGAGAATGGGGAGGTAGCGGAAGTAGAGAATTAAAGGAGATGGTGGAGAGGATGAAAAGAAAGTATGACAAGTACTGGGGAAACATTGACAAGATGAATAAACTTATTTATGTTGCTGCTATTTTAGACCCTCGTCATAAATTAGAATATGTGGAGTTTGCCCTTACTGATATATATTAAGGTACCAAGGGTGAAGAGATTGTGAAAAATGTTAAGGATGTTGTTTATGATTTGTACAGTGAATACAAGAATTTGATTGCACCTCAAAGTGGGCATATTAGTAATAAACCCCAAATTTCAACTTCAAGCAAAACAGAGGGTGAGCAACCATCACAATGAAGATGTTGGAAATGTCTCGGTTTAAAAAGTATAAGTCAAATAATGGAGGGGCAGATAGCAAATCAAAGTTGGGTAGGTACTTAAATGAAGACACTGAAGAGGGAAATGATGACTTTGATATCATAGGATGGTGGAAGGTTAATTGTCCCAGATTTCCCATCCTTTCACAAATGGCTTGGGATGTGTTGTCAGTTCTTATCTCTACAGTTGCTTAAGAGTTTACTTTTAGCACCGGAGGACGAGTGCTTGATGCATTTAGGAATTCTTTGACTATTAAAATAGCAAAAGCACTTGTATATGCTCAAGATTGGATCCGATCATCACAATATGCCATTAATGTTGAAGAAGACTTAGAGGAGCTTAATAAACTTGAGAATAGTAACAATCATTTCGATTTAAGTTTTATATCATTTATAATTTTTCTCTTGATAATTTCTTAACTTTTGTAATTTGTAAATGGGGTTTTCTAATTTTCTTCCTCAATTTTCAAATTTACCAAAGGTTGCAGTTATATCAGAACCAATAGTGATTGAAATTTGATTCAAGATTCAAGACCTATTATTGCAGGATTCTTCCTATAGTCCTATTCTTATTTTTATTTATTTATTTATTTTTTGTTATAGTGTAGCCAACTAGCCATTTTCCACTTACTAGTGGTTTACAGTAAATTCAGGTACATTTTGATGAACTAAAAAGAGTAAAACAAAGAACTTGACTTCACATTTCTCATCCATTTTGAGACAAAGTGACTTAAGTGCATGTTTTCAAGTTCATCTGGGTCAATTCCAATTTGGGTTGTTAGCCATATGGCTTTTGCATATTGGCATTGAAAAACAGATATGTTGTCGTGTTTCTCTATTGTTATTGCACAAGGGGAAAATGTTTTCAGCTTCATTTAGGCTCAGTTTGGCTATTCACATACATGTGGTATTTTATGATTTATCCAATGACTTTGTAGTTCCACGGGTTTGACTAGTTAGTTCCATGACTAGTCATGTTTGCTTTGGTTATGAATTTTCAGTTTCCATCTCAACTTCATTATGGATTTTTATTTCTTAAAAAGGCTTTGAGAGAAGAGACTCTAGATTGGCAACAGTTGTTACTTTTCAACTGTGCCCTCGGGCAAAATCAGTGAGAGGGGAAAGGGTCAGAGTGATCAAGATGGTAACAAATCCTCTATTTCCCTCCCGTTGCTTATTCCCTCCATCTGTCCTATTTTATCTTGTAGGAATCATTCTATGTTTTGTAATTTCAGGCATCAGAAAAGAAGCAATCCAATCTGACGAGAGAGATTAAGGTGCAAAAACTTGTGCTTAACATTTTTGTCAGTGACAGTAATG
The DNA here is from genome assembly GCF_056320005.1 of Nelumbo lutea. Lineage (NCBI taxonomy): Eukaryota > Viridiplantae > Streptophyta > Magnoliopsida > Proteales > Nelumbonaceae > Nelumbo > Nelumbo lutea. The sequence continues at coordinate 35,053,486 of NC_142689.1, read as the reverse complement.
ATCGCCTTACTAGGGAAGCTAAGGTCTCTCTCTGTCTTTCACTCGTTAGCTTTGATAAAATTCTAGTCTCTCCCATCATGTTTCTTGTCTTTGGCATGCATTTCGTTATTTTGAAGCCATTGATTGAAATGAAACTAGATTGATTTTCGGGCCTTGGAAGTATTACTAGTTAGGAATGTAAAATTGAGCCTGATTCCATAAAATATTGCATTTCGTTTCAGTCCAAGACCCATTGTAGTGTAGGAGAATTTATCAAGGTTCCTAGTGCTATGATATTTGATGTATTTAGATACAAGTATGTTGAAATTTTAGGATTTTAAAGGAAGATGTTGTATTCCAATGGTATAAAAAGCAAATGGCCTTATTTCAATGGCATAGTTACAACCACATCACTTGCCTTCTCCAAGTTTATGAGTTGTATAAGGGTAAGTAACAAATATGAAACAATGTGATGGAGGAAAAATGGGTTTATATAGGAATCCTTTGATGAAATGGGTCAAGACTTTTTATAGTTAAAACACCAATTAAAGACTACATTCATGTAGACAAATAGATGGTAGGCTGTACTTTGCATGATATTTTTTTTTGCATTATCAGTGTACAGATCCTTGGTGTATACCATGTACAATGGAGTCATAGATATCTAATTCCTCTTTTTAAGAAGTTATATGTTGGTTGTTACAATTTGCATGTTGAAGGGAATAGAAGGGCTAAGTGCAGATCGAAACGAAAATGGGCTGAGATTGTGAGATTTGATTTGAGGACCCATGATTTAACTAATACATGTTCCATTGAATGGGACACCAGACAAGGTTTTATTGGGTAGCTGAAGCATTGTTTGCTCAGAATTGTTACAGTTTTGGGAACTAGGAACTGGGAACTTAAGCTTAGGTAGTTTGAAGGATATCAGGTACTTATGCTTGTATATTTTTTTTTTATCAGTCATTATGTTTGTATATGTTCTGTAGGCTAAAATTTATATTTGTGACCAGATGTTTTAAATAATAGTTGCAATGATCCCTATATTGGCATGATGGCATCCCGACCCTAGAATAGATAAGAGTATTTTTGTAGGAAATCACCAAGTTAGCACACACAACCAATGTATTCGATTACAACTGAACCAACCAAAATAACCGAAACAAAATTTTGGTTCAGTTTGTTTGGTTTTAAATAAGTTTGGTTTCAGTTTGGTTTGCAAAAATAGTAATCGGTTTTTAAAAGTTCCGTTTGTTCGATTCCATTTTTGATCGAACAAACCGAATTCTCACCCCTAACGACCATCGATTTGGCACGTGTATACTCATTGACAAACACCAGCACCTCCTCCGACTTCTACCTTATCTGCGGATCCTATTATTGCTCCTGTCCTAGAACCTTCATAGCTTGATCTTATCATTTCTTTACTGAAAGATAAACGTAGTTGTACCTTACATACCATTTCCAATTTTATTTTAGTTTCTCACCTTTCCGCTTCACATTGCATGTTTGTTTCTCTATTGTCATCTACATCTATACCTAAGGATGTCCAGGAGGCCCTTACTTCATCAGGTGGTGTCAATAATGGAAGAGGAACTTTCTGCTCTTTAACAAAGTCCCACGTGGGAACTCACTACTTTTCCTCCAGGTAAGCATGTTGTGGGTTGTAAATGGGTGTATATTGTTAAATACTTTATGGATGGTAGTGTGGGGCGTTTGAATGCCCAATTTGTTGCTAAAGATTATTCTTAGTTGTATGGAGTGGATTATATGGAGACCTTCTCTCCAATGGCAAAGATAGGTTCAGTCCATGTCTTAATTTCCCTGGTAGTGAGTGTAGACTGAAAAAGGCAATTTATGGGTTGAAACAATATCGTTGTGCTTGGTTTGGGAAGTTTAGTGAAGTAGTGAAGAATTTTGGAATGAAATAATGTCAGGTTGATTTCTCAATGTTCAACTATGATTTTTAAGTGAAAAAGATTTTATTAGTAGTCTATGTGGATAATACTATCATAACTGGCAGTGACAAATTGGAGATTGATAAGCCAAAGGCATTTCTGCAAGACCATTTTCAAACAAAAGACCTTGAGAAGTTGAAGTATTTCTTGGGTATAAAAGTTGCCAGATCAAAACAAGGTGTAAACCTGTGCCAAAGAAAATATGTCATTGATCTGTTGAATGAAACATGACTGTTAGGTGCAAAACCGATTGAAACTCTCATGGAACAAAAATTGAGCAGGGATACAGGTGAAATATTTGATGATCTTGGAAGATATAGACGATTAGTAGGGAAGTTGAACTATTTGATTATCACAAGACCAGACATCTCCTTTGTTGTTAGTGTGGTGAGCCAATATATGCAAAATCCTCGGATACCTCACTAAGATGCATTTCTTAGAATTGTAAGGTACCTGAAGGGATCTCTAAGCAATGGGTTATTATATACAAACCAGGAAGAAGACTTGAGGCATTTAGGTATACAGATGTAGATTGGGCAAGCTCAGTGTCGGATAGAAGATGTACTATAGGTTATTGCACATTCCTTAGAGGAAATCTGGTGACCTGGAAGAGTGAGAAGTGGACCATTGTGGCAAGGAGTAGTGCTGAAGCCGAGTACAGAGCCATGGCACACACTACATGTGAATTAGTATGGCTGAGAAACTGGCATAGTACAAAAATGAAACACATTGAGAAAAGCTTCTTAGAAAAGAGCAAAAATTGAACTATCAGGAAGAAGAATTCTTCACTGAATAATTAAGAGAAAATTAAACATCAAAAACTATCTTAGCCTTCCCTAGGTACTCTTTATATAGGCATACACCCTCATGGCTCCTACTCCTAATCTGAAAACACTCCATAATAGAATCCTATTAGAAGAAAATCATAATATAAGAAAAAACTCCAAAATAGAATCCATTAAAATCCTTATGTCCTAATTGAATATAAATTCAAAATAATGCTAACTTGATAAAGTGGCAGTCAATCTTTATGTGGGCTCAGGTGATCAATGGGCAATTTTGTTTACAAAAGGTTTGAGCTCAGGGAGAGTGAACTATTTATATAACAAGTTGGGATTATATGACATATACTCTTCATCTTGAGAGGGAATGTTAGAGTTAGCCGAATAAGGGTAGATTAGTCTTTTCATTGTGTTTAAGTTATATGCTTATGTGGTAGTTCTAATATTACTTCTGTAGACATCCTATCCCATACTTAAGTGGGGGTAGTTTAGTCATTGTGCACTAATTAGAACCCCTAATCCATATTATGATCGACTGGTAGGGTTGAGGCTACTAAGTTTGTTTGGTTCTTTTTTATTTTTCTTCTTCTCCTCCTCTTTCACTCTCTACTGGTTCAAATTGTTGAAGCTATTGAAATAACAAGAAGGATTTGATTTGTGACTAGACCTGTTCTTGGGCCGGGCTGGGCCGGGCTCGGACCGGGCTTTCACTCTGTATTAACAGATTTTTCTAAGGCCCAAGCTCGAGCCCAGCTCGGCCCGACCATCGGGCCTACAACTTGAGCTCGAGCCCGAAATTTAGCCCATGTTGTTACTACTGCTGAAGTGGCTGAATAGAGAGAGAGAATGAGAGAGAAATTATAAAGAAAAAATAAACAAAAATGTATATATTAAATTATAAATATATATATTTCAATAAATATTATATTATTTATATATTTTATATAATATATAAAATAAATATTATGTATTTTATAAAATATATAATGCTGAGTCAGGTTGGGCCGGGCTCAGGCTAGGCTTTTTTGACAAATCCCGAGCCCGGCCCGTAACACAATCAAGCTTACTGTGTTAGGCCCGAGGTCAGGCCCGCGGGCCTAATTACATGACCAAGCCCGACCGGGGTGCGGGCCGGGCCATCAGGCTACCTGGCCCATGAACTTGTTTAATTGCGACTACTATGAGAAGCCTAAGCATACTAGGGATACTTGTTAAAAGTTTTTCCGCATCTTATACCAATTTGACTTAGAAACAAGAAGGGAAATGCTTATATGGTAATAACTGGTGACTTATTTGCACCACCTACAACAACTTCTTTAGAGTTAAGTGCAACATCTGTAGTTTGGGCCTAGTTGGAGAGATATGGGTAGTTTTTGAGTCAAAGAGATACAAGTAATTCCATTTCTATACCGGGGGACAGCAAGGTTCAAGTGGCCTAGGAGCTAGTCGTACTAATTTACTTGTATAACTTATCTCTTGTCACCTATATTATCTTCAATACTTGTATTCTACTATGACTCTTATATCTCCTACAAGTATAAATATAATTAAGTTTGGTCCTCAATCATTTGAACTTTTACCTCCATTGTTTATGTTTGTCTTATGGTTTATCTAAGGTAACGACTAAAAGGGTGAGAGAAAAGCAAAGTCTTTAGAAACTTGGCCAATAAAATCTCTTCCAAATGTCTCAGTCTCCTATTGCACTAAGAGACTAGGGCGTTATTGAGAGACTTCCCCTAAGTAGATTCCACCATTGGCTAAATAAGAAAGGGATAAGGTTTTTTGCAATTAAAGAAAGAAAGTTATTGTGCTCTACTTGGTTTCCTTGCAATTGAAGAAGAAAGAGACTCAATGGGATTTTGGTTCCCATTGATCAAGAATCACGTGCTCTTTTTTCAGATTTATGTGGGAATAGGGAAAGATTATTTTCTTGGGTACCACTTACCGGGGTAAGTGATACCCATCTCCTAGGTGGGTAAATAACTTTCTCACCTAATGGAAAGTTGCCAACACTTGAATGGGACAAAAATGCCCCTTTTAATAATGGGTTTTTATGGCTAAATTGGTCATTGCCTTATTTACATGAGAAATAAAAGAACATGGGTAAATGCACTTATTCGGGTAAGTTTCACATGAAAAACTTACCCAAATAACTGCATTTACCTAGGTAAATAACTTACTGAAAAGCGAACAAGGCCTATGATTACCAACTTCAAAGTAGCCATATTCCATGGACCACCCATCATCAATCACTTGAGACCAAGATCCTTTCAATCCTAACATTTTCCAAACCTCATTGCTTCAATCCATCATTATAATCCTCATTGTCGACACTTTCAGATGACGTAATGCCTTCCCTGTTTTCATTTTGCTTTACTTTTCCTACTAATAGATGGTAAACCTTGTATTCAAGGTTAATATGCCAAATGGTTGATGTCCAAGGCTTACACATTTTGAGGCCTTTGGCTCAAATAACTCGAGGTGTAAGCGTTTGCTGGTGAGGCCTGTGGATATTGAGGTGAGGCCTTTTTTTTCCTAGTTCACCTCAAGAGACTTTGAAAAATGGAATTGTCCGATGTGGCATCTATCTTTTTTCTCCTTTTCTTGATTTTTGATTTTTTAAAATTCTACATAATTCTACATCACCTTTAAGTTTTCCTCTTTCATTATTAATTCTCTTCTTTTTCTCGTTAACTTCTTTTGATTATCGCTCTTCATTAATCATTGCATTAACTCTCTTTCCTCTAATAACTCATTCCACTAATTCTCTCTCCTCTTAATAACTCCATTAAATTGCTTAAAACTCATTTACTATTTTTTATTTTATTTTGAATTTTTCTTATGTTTTTCTTTGAAAAAAATGGATAATAAAACAAGCACAATTTGCTTAGGGATGATCATTTTAGTCTGACCCAAGTTATCCCCAAATTAGGCCCACAAATTTCAATGTCAAAATTGGGCCCAACACTTCAATTCTGGCTTGGGGCCGACCAACAAACAAAAAAGTTAAAAATTTAGTTAATAAAAAATATCATAAATAGTTAAATCATGCAAAAATAATGATTGGATTGAACATAGAGGGCTCTTTTTGCTTCAATTCCACCTAACAAAGCCTATGTATCACACAATTCCCAACTTCCCAACTAAGAATTTATACAAACACACACACTCACTCAAACTAGGGAGGGTATGCTATCTTCTTTTTTTTTTTGAATGTTTGATTTTTTGCTCCATGCCATATTAGAAAAATAATCAATTATGAGTGAGTCCCACCAATTGTTGACATCCTAACAATTTAAATGCCTAGACTTGTCATCCTCCCATCTGTTTGCTAGGAGAGAGAGAGAGAGAGAGAGAGAGAGAGAGAGAGAGAGAGAGAGAGAGAGAGAGAGAGAGAGAGAGAGAGAATTCTATTACCTAGGTAGAGGTGGCAATCTCATCCACTAGGGGTGTCAATTGGATTGGATTTGGTCCAATCTGATCCAGTCCAATGTTTACAAATGGACCAGGTCCAATCCAACCCATGAATATTTTGGACCATCCAATCTATTCAAATTCATTTTGATTTAGATTGGTTTCAACCCAAATACGATCCATTAACACCTATATTTTTATTTTATACCAGTGGACTAGGTATTGTCTTAATCCAACCCAATCCAATATAGATTTATTACAAATGGACTGGGTCCAATCCAATCTAATAAATATTTTGGACTGGATTGATCCAATCCAATATGTCTTGTTGGTCCGTCCAAATTGTCCAAATTGATTTTGAAATGGATGGGGTCCAATCCAAAACCGGTCCATTGACACCCTTATGATCCACCACTGGAGCGGGGTTTTTAACTATTGACTAGTTTTGAGGAAACCCAAAATTATGGTGACTAGTGATCGGGGGTGGTATTTGTCCACCCCTAACCCCAACCCTGAACCCACCCCAATTTAAAGGCATAAAATATTAGGACTTTTAGATGAATTTAACAAAAAAAAGGACATTTTCAAGTTTCCACACTTGATGACAACTCATTAAAATAGAATAATATACTTTATAATATATAATATTTTATGAAAAGTTGAAGGATAAGCCAAAAAGTGGGGGTATGGCAAACTAAGAAATTAATGATTAATGAAGATTGTTAATACCATGATTAACGAAGAGAGATAATTAAAAGAAGTTAATGAGAAATATAAGAGAATTAATGATGAAAGATGAAAACTTAAAGATGATGTGAAATTATGTAGAATTAAAAAAAAAATCAAAAATAAAAAAAGGAGAAAAAAAAAGCTAGATGCCACATCAGACATTTCCATTTTAATGGGTTGGTGGAGACAACTTTAGCTGTTGGGAGGGCCAACCACCTATGCTGTTGAGAGCGCTTATTGGCTGGACATATTCACCCAATCACTCCCATGTCTATCATTTTGGTCAAAAGTAAATAAAATGTAATTACTATTTTACCCTACTTTAATGGTAACGTGGCATTAATGTTCTCAATAGTAGGGGTGTCAATGGTATTCGAAAAACTGATTTCAAAATCGAGATTTGAAATAATCGAATTAAATTCGCATAATTCGAATATCATAATCGGTTGAATTCGGATATTTTATTCATATTAGTTAATCGGATCGAATTTGGGTATGACTTGATTCGATTCGATAAATATCCAATTTTGACCAATAATTTAATTCTTATACATAATATATAAAATATTTCAATGTTATATATATAATAAAATTATATAAATAATTCAAATATTTATGTTATATATTTATTAATTAATTGGTCAAATTTGAATCAAATTAAATATTCAAATATTTAATCAAATTCCAATATTAATTTTCAATACCTGTTAGATATCAAATTTTCTAACCAATTTGAATTCGGATATTGGTTCATTCGATTGGAATTAGATCCGTTTACACCCTAGAATATTGGTTGTTTGCCCCAAACAACCAAAACTGTCAAAATTTTTGGGGTTCGGTGTGAAGAGTGCTCATTGAGAAGCAGATCCGGAATAGGGGTGTCTACAGTTCGGTTAACCGAATGATGGGCAGTTTTTGCAAATTGAACCGGTACCACCAATTAACCGGTCTGCCGGTTTTGGTTTTTGGTTGGTTCGGTTCTTCGGATTTTTATACTTATAATATATATTATATAATATATGTATAATATTATATTATAAATAATAAATGATATATAATATATAGAAAATATGTGGCATATATTAAATATATATAATATACATATAAATATATATACCGATCAGTTCGATTAACTGTCAGTTTTTTGTAGGTTAACCAAAAACTAAATTGGTCCTTCGGTTTTTCAAAAATATCATAGGAAAATGAATTGATCAGTTTGGTTAACCGCATTTCCAATTTGTTTTTTCGATTTTTCATTTTTTTCATTAACACCCCTAATCCGGACTCGCTAACGACAAATTGTAAACACTGTCATGTGGGAAAGTGCCTGCGTTGAAATCGCATTTGGTCCTCACACCGTATTCATAGCCTCTTGTATTCTTACATTAGAAATATCTTCCGTCAATAAAAATATTAATTTCTCAAAGTTAGTCACTATATTGATCATGATAGAATGATTTGGAAGGAATATCCAATATTCAAAATGGTCCCAAATCCGATTTGGAACAAGATTAAAGCGATATCCCTTCAAATTCAAAAGAAGATGAAGTTGTTTGGAAACTTGACCCTATGGGGAATTTCACTATAAAATCAGTGTTCAAAGAAGCTTGTGTTAGGGATAATATGCAAGTACAACACAGAGGCTTTCTAAACACTATTTGGAGACTCAATGTCCCCCATCCCCCTTAAGATAAAAATCTTTATGTTTTTGCTCCTTAATCATAAACTACCGTCCAAAGACCTCCTTAGGAAGAGGGGTATGACCATAAGTGAGGCATGTAACTTTTGTGGAGATGACGAGAACATCAATCACATTTTCAAAAATTGCATGACTGCAAAACATGTTTGGAGATTAGTGGGCCAGGACATTGCAAACCAAATGGACAATGAAATTTCTATTAATAGTTGGTGGTCCAACTTGATCATGACTAACAACCATGTAACTCATTTAAGTAGAGAAAAAGCAAGCATTATTCTTTGGTTCTTGTGGAAGAATAGAAATGAGAAAATTTTTAATAACAAAAACATCAATATGGTTGGGATCATTGATAAAGCTCAGTCCTTCTTCAACCAACTAGAGATTTGTACCAACGCAGCAAGGGACAAGATTGATAAAAAAGTTTGGAACTCAGTTTATTGGAGGAACCCAAAACCGGGGGTTATCAAAATCAATTCTGATGCTTCCCGTAATAGTGAGGGGTGTTGTGCTGTTGTGTGTATTGCCAAGAACTCCCTCGGGGAGGTCTTGGATGTGAAAGCTTGTCCTATCGGGGAGGCATCGATAAATCTTGATAAGACGTGGTTTGCTTGGGAATCCATCAATATGACTTTTAACTTCAGAGATCAATCCATTTACATTGAGGGTGACTCGCTCATCGTCATTTCTTGCCTCAACAAGACGCTTGACCCACCTTAGAGACTTTAGACTATCATTGATGTGTGCTTTAGAGTGGTGGAGTTGCTGGACTATGGTGTGTCTTTCTCTCATGCCTTTTGTGAAGCTAACTAGGCAATTGATTAGTTGGTGAAACATGCTCTTGACTTTGATTCTCCTATTAGCAATTCCCTTCCGGTGCTTCCTAGGCCTCTCGAGTTCATTTGTTGGTGTGATTTTTGGGGAAGAGATACTCCACGCTTGTGTAACTCACCTTTACTTTACCGAAAAAAACATATAAGTAATTGGATGCTCCCGATCCATGGCAAGAAAAGTCTGTGTGGATGGTGTGATGAGTAAATCCGAATTCAACATCCAAAATAGGATCTGCTACTCACACATGGGCGCCTCACAAGCACATCCACCACCGTGCATTGGGAACATCTGCCGTGAATAATAAGTTATAAGTACGGAAGATGTTCACAGTGCATGATCCGTTCTCGGTGGTTTGTGCATCGTGCATTCGAAGCTTGAAATGGAAACCGGACTCTTCTAAACTGCCGCAAGTATTATTGACGCCACTGAGCTCGCATCGCAAGATATATAAACGTCGTCTTGTCTCCTATATCGGGTCGAAGCTCGAAAGAACTCTTGCTTGCACTATACTTAAAGGAGTTGGGTCCTCTTAATTTCTCACAGAGATTCATCGAGCAAGCATGGCTGTTCAGTCAGTTAGTGGCAATACTGGTCAGGTATTTCTCTTCCAATGGTTCTTCATCGATCATTACGTTCTCCTAATTTGTTTTTTGCATTACTTAAATGGAGTTGAAATTTCATTGTTTGTTAGATATTCTAATGCTCATTCTCAGTCTCATGAACGATCTGATTGTGGGAACTTCTGCAATTAGATTGAAACCCGGAAAACTCTCTCTCTCAATACTGTTTGACTGTTTTTTCCCTCTTTTCCCTCTGTCTCTCTCAATACCTTATTGCGTAATTAAATTTTGCTTTGGTGTTTAATCATTTTGGTGGGTATTCCTAATGTTTGAAAATTAGAAAGTCATAGGCGAGCCAGGAAAAGAAATAAGATAAACCGAGGACCGGTGGATGCTCTAATCAAAGACCAAAGGTTAAGGTTTCTGCTTGTTGTTATTGCTAGTTTAGTATATGTTTGGCATCGATGTTATTGAGAAAACGGTGCTGCCGATGTGTGGCTTAGAGCACCGTTTTGTTTGGAATCGTTGCTGCCAGGACGTTTTCTGGATCAACAGAAAGTTTCTGTTTGGTATCAATGCCCCACTAAACGTTTTCTGCACTTCTACTCACTTCTACGTGTCATGCCTTTCTTCCCTGATAGTACAATAATCCAGGAAATTTGGCAGCCATGCCTTCCCGATTTTTAAGGCGTGGCTTGGAGCACCGTTTTCAATGGAAAAAGGGTTCCAAACAGAGGCTGTTTCCTGGAGCACCGTTTTTTTCTACATGGTGCTGATGTGGTGTCGTTTTCTGAAAATGGAAACATAGCTTATTTTATTATCTTCAACTGATTTTATGATAAAGCGTTTTTTGTTCTGTTTTCGATGTGTGAAGGTTTATGCTGGGTGATGGGCTACCCGCTGATTGTGTAGCCCCACGGAACCAAAAAAAGAAAAAGAGAAAAAAAGATGCGTAAAGGTTTCTATAAATATATTCTAGACATGGTTCGAATCTCTTTAACCTCGTAAAGCTCTTGTATATGCTTCTTGACCCCTCTCTGTTTGATTAACTGTATCTTACCAAGTACTCTAATTACTTATCAAAAGAAAACAGAAATTTTAAGTATGTTCCAAATGTGTTCACTTGTATCTTTTTTTTTGATCAATATGTTCAGTTGTATCTTTTCAACACTTGGCACCCTTTAAATACATGCTCCCAATCCCACGGGTCAGTAAGGTATGAATTTAAATTTACCTAACTTGTAACCTTATTTATATATAATATAAAATAATATTGGTTAACCAATATGAAAAACCGGCGATTAGCCAAACCAACTGGTATATATATTTATATATTCTATATTATATATAAATATATGCATTATATATATTTATAATATAATTTATTGCATATGTTTCTAGTATTTATATTAAACAATTATATACTTATTGATAATATATATATATCTATCTATATATATATATTATAAATTCAAAAAAACCGCAAAAGCTGAAGAACTGAACCTGTCAACTGGTTAACCGATTGGTTTCGGTTTGGTTTGGTTTTGGTTTTCGGTTTCCCAAAAACTGAAAGACTGGGGTTTCAGTTTATAAAAAGGGCCCATGGTTTGGTTAACCGAACCGTGAGCACCCCCAAATGCTATATGTCCATTATAATAATTTTAAGTAAGCTTCCATAAGAGAAGTTGAATTCTAATGGTGTTAGGTAATAGTCTTATTGGATTATGCTACATACTACATGCATATTGTGAATATTTCTTGGAAGTTGGTCTGCTTCTCTACCATTTGTTATGATGTTTACTTCAAGAAATTTGCATGGTATTCTCATAACATTCTCTATTGGATTCACAGGTTTTGGTTGAAGAGCACTCCTGTGCTAGGACAATAATCCTGAATAGGCCCCGACAATTGAATGCTCTCTCATTTCAAATGGTATACTAGATTTTCTTTTGTTTCTAATTGACCTTGATATAGAATACTACCAACTTCTTATTAGTTGCCACTTGAATGCAAATAAAACATGCTCTTGAATTTGTAAGACCTGCTAACTTTCTTATAGAGATTTATCATCCTTTGTATGCACTACTTATTCTCTTTCTTAAGTTTACTCCATTGAAATGTTTTTTCCTTTTTGTTTGAATTGCATATTTTCTTGAATGAAAGTTTATTGCTTTGAATCTCCTAAAGCTTGCTTGAGTCTTCCATCACATAATAGCTTTTTAGAAGCACAACAAGACATCAACTGCGGATTTTATAGTCAGGAAGAATGTGGGGGAGGAATTTGGAAGTGATTAAGCAATAGTTGATCAAGTGCATAATGTAGCCAAGAAAGTGGACATCAATATTGTGGTTCATAAAGAGGTCGAGGTGGGAAATAAACTAAAACTCTTCGTCTTAGAAGGTGAAGAACATGCAGGAAAAGTGTTTATAGTACTAGAAGAAAATGAGAATAAAAATATTATATCTACTGATTCATCAAAGAAAATATTATATCTACTGCACCAAAGTCTAACAAGTAGGATGGATAGTGATTTCTGTGGGCTTCTTTTGACCAGTTTGCAGAAATGGTATGGGTTTATATTGGGAATTGGAGGTTGATTTATATCTACTGCATCAAAGTCTAACAGTTTTGGAAGTTTTAGTTATAAATGGTTGATTTTGCATTCTTTGGCTGGGGATTTGAAGGTTGTATTTTATTGGGATTTGTTTGGTGGTGGATTTTTTTCATAGTTCTTCTTTGAGTCTTTTGGGGGGTGTGGGTGGTTGATTTGGAAGTGGAGTAGATGATGTTTGGAGTTTATGGGTTGGTGATGTCTTGTCACCAGTGATTGTACCCATTTTCTTTTTTTTTTCTTAATAACATTTTTATTTTTACTATAAAAAATTTTAGTGTTGCCAATGGTTTTCCTGCAAAACTATATCATTGCTGTACATTTGGCCTAAAGAGTTGGTTGTATTACTGTTATGATCTACCAAATTTGCATTCAATGTGCTGAATCCTAGTATGGAAAATAATTACATTTTTCCTTGGTGGACATAGTAAGATAAGACTATAAAATAATGATGTCAGAATCAGGTCTTGGTTGATGAGAGGTGTGGACAGAAGAGGGAAGACTTATACTGTCTTTCTTGACATGTACAATAAAGTTCCATAAAAAGATAATTTAGTGGTTTTTAGAAAGAGAGGAACTGCAGCTGGATATTTTGAAACAAGTAGGTTATGTATACAAATAGTAACTGCCCGCGAGACAATTGCTGGATATGTATGTAAATCACCAATTACAGTAGACCTTCATTTAGATATTGGCAATGAATTCATTATATCTTCTTATATTAGTTAAGGATGAGTTGACTAGGCACATGTATAGTGATACTGATGCCAAATAGTGTATGTTGTTGCTGTTGCTGATGATATGATTTTGACTGAGGTGACTAGAAGAAGGTCTGCAAATTTGAAGCTAGAAGACCTAGGGATCCTCTAAAATTAGGGATAGCAATGGGTTCCTGAAATTTTTGGGTCCTCACAACTTGGACCTGATCATAATCTGGTGCATTTCAGATCTGTAGATTTTTTGTTATTTTTTTTTTGCTGCACAGATCCATAGATTTGGAACTATTAGGAATATGATCTAATTGGGAACCTATTAGGAATATGATCTAATTGGGAACCTATTAGGAATAGGACCAGTTGGTGAGTACTCAATAATTAATTTATAGGAGGGAAGAAAATAAATCCATTTTTTCCTTCTATTCTTAGCTGTATGCATGTGGTGAAGTTTGGATTTTAGTGCCTTTCAGTAGAATTTATTAATTTCAAATATTCAATTTGTACTGATTAGTGATTATTTGATGTGACAAACCTGGTAGCACCCATGTCATAGTTGGCCTCAACCTGATAAGACCATATATGGACCCTGGCCTAGAGCTGGTCTATTGAGACCAACTCTACTTAAAGACTAAAGATTTCAAAAGAAGCTATTTTTTTGTTGTTAGCATGGCTCAGTTATCCATGAGCAGTTTGTTAACCTTATTGGGTGGGCAAGTGTATTGTGCATGAGGAATATGCTACAATTGGTGCACCAGGCACATAATTAAAAAGAGAGAGAATTTTGTATAGGGTTTATAAGATGGGCTTTGCTTTATGAAACAGATTCCTCTGAGGAACCTGCTTTGGTAGGACTCTAGATAGTAATGTGGAACCTGCTTTGGTTCCGTATAATAATTTAGTGATCTCAGATTCCTCTGAAATAATATCTCAGAAGTAGGGGTGCAAACTTTGATATCTCAATTTGATTCATATTCTATCCCAATATGCATGTTTGTTGTTCATTTGGAAAGCTTGATTCTGGAAAATTTTCTTTACATGCATGTTGTTTCTTATTCATGTCTTCAGCCATTATACATGATATCATAGTTGTCAAAGCATTGTATAGGCCCCAAGGGTGCCTGATCTGAACACCATGATTTATATAAAAAAGAAACCCATCTAGGCACCCCTCCTAGGTGGCAAAAATCACAAAGCGGGTGCCCTATTATATTACCATGCTACATCTTATTACCATGTATTTTAATACATCCCATCATATATATTTATATTACCTATGCATTGTTTAAGAGTTTTACTATTGGCAAAATATTCAAGGGTTTTATGAATAGAAAAAAAAAGAAGGATAAAGGAGGTTTTTCTTTCTTTCTTTCTTTTCATTTTTCTATAGTTATTCTCTCTCTCTCTCTCTCTCTCTATATCAATATATATCTATATATATATATATAATTATATATATCCTCCTTACATTAAATAGAAGAAAGGCTTTGCCTTTTGTTCCTTCCCCTTTTCATTACTCTCTCTTTGTTATGGTCCTAAATGTTAAAGTTCTTTGCTTAACACGTTCCAACAGTTTTAAGGCTTTGGTATATGTCAAGCACGTAACAAATGGTATGAGAGCCTACCACCATGTCCCAAGTTCGAATCACGAAGAGAGCTATGTGGGAGAAGGGCTATCTAGAGCAGAGTGAAAGCTTCCATGGAAAGGGCTATCTGGAGCAGAGTGACAGCTACCTTCTACTAGAGTGACAGCTACTCATAGTGAAGTCGCTAAGACATCGACTATGGAATCATGGTGGTATGTTATGGTCCTAAATGTTATAGTGTTTGGCTAATTGGTTTAACACGTTCCAACAGTCTTAAGGCTTTTGGTGTATTCGTCTAGCATGTAAGATGTAACACACACACTTAAAATTTTTGTTAGTATTAAATTATAGCCATTTTTAGTTGCTAATACCTAATAATTTTTTGACATGAAATTACTTCATTATGTAGGATCAATGTTTATAAGAGTTTGCCAAAAGTTTTAATGTTGTCTGCCCACCTGACACAACCCTCCTTTATTTGCACTTGGGACCGGCAATGTAAAACAAGCTTACTCTATCAGTGGCAGAGTTATAATGATTTATTAACTTCTTATTATGTCATAATGTTTCTTTGAAATTTTGAAATCACTAGATTTAAAATGCTAATGGGTTGCTATGTTTTGAGAGGAAAATTAATGTTATTAGTAAAGAGCATTTCTATCTCTCCAATTTATATGTATGCTTACTGGTTTATAAAACTAGGGGACTACCCTAGAATTTAGTTTTTTCTTTGTAGAACCCTATTGTCTAGGCATCTTCTAGGCAACAAGGAGCTCCATTACTGCCCAAAATTTCTTATAGACCTTGACAACTATGCTTGACAGTTGTTCACTTTCTAAGCATTTGTATGCTACAACATTTCATGATTGTTTCTTACTTGGTTAACTGGCTAATTCTTCTTCATGCGTTTGTGCTTCTAAGCATGTTTATCAGTTCCAAAGATTTCTCTTGCTCAATATATCACAGCACTTCTCATATAATGTTTTTTCCCAATCCCTACCCTTACCCATCACTTAAAATCCATTGCTTGAGTTTATTACCCAACTTGATCTAACATGCAAGTTTTAGGTTGAGATATGTGAAACTTTGTTTTGATTTTTTAGGTTTCTCAATTGCTGGAACTCTTTATTACTTATGAAGAGGATTCTAATGTTAAGTTGGTTATACTGAAGGTATGTTTCCACCACAGACCTAAATGAATAAAAAGATAAAAGAAGTTCTATTATCATCTTTAGAATGTTAAATAGGTGAAATTTTGGCAAGACTGCATGACTGTGCATTTATCCATGAATCTATAATTACTTGATTAGATGCCTGTGTGGTTCTGTACTCAATGGAGGTGGTGAAGTTCCTGCAATATTACATCACCATGCTTTCTGCATGGAAATTTAAGCACCTACATGGCCTTTGGTAACACAGGCACTCTCCCTAAGGGATCCCTTGAACACCTCATTCAACTGGATATCTAGAAATGCCAATTCGATGGCTGACACATTGGCAAGAGCAGGAATGTTAAAGGATCATCTAGAGTGGTGTTGTCCAGGGCCAGTCTGTAATTTGTAATTTGTTAGTCTTTCTTTTTGTTTAGCTTTAGCTTTGTACTTGGCCTCTTATTCCTTTGGGGCCCGTTTGACATATTCTTTTTTTTTTTTCAGTTACTTGATGAATAAATTCTACTTGTCACTTATCAAAAAATAAAAATAGCACTTGTCTTGATTGTGTGTAATTGCTTTTGTCAGCATATGTTGCTAAATTTAAGCTTTTATTCTTGATCGTGTGCAATTGCTTTTGTCAGCATATGTTGCTATGTTACCTTGGTACAGCATGGGTACATTATTAACCATAGTTGTCAAGTTCTCTAAGACGACACTAGTTGACAAGGGAATGCCTAGATGCATAGGTGATAGATTTTTTAGTAAGACCCGAATCATAGGTTAGTTTTGTAATTTTCATAGTAACTAGAAATAATCTTTACTAATAATTACTAGTAATCTTCATCAAGTAATCTAGAATCAGGGAATGGAATAAAGAAGTGTTTGGAAAAATTGAGGAAAGAAAGAATGAGATTGTTTGAAGGGTTGAGGAACTTGATGGTTTAGAAGCAGAAAGAAGAATGAAAGTGGAAGAGAGGGAAGAAAGATGGAAGCTCAAATAGGAATTGGCAGAAATTTTGGGGATAGAAGAAATAAGTTGGAGATAGAAATCAAGGTCTAGGTGGTTAAAGGAAGGGGATGGTAACACCAGATTCTTTTCATTTTTTGGGAAATGGTAGGGGAAGGATGATAGTATTGATGATCTTGCGGTGAATAGCTACCCCAATCTACGCCCCTTCCCCTTCACCTCCCTAGTGCATTGGTCTTGTATTAAACAACCATCATGTGAGAAGGTGACTATATGATCATTTTCAACAAGTTGGCCAACAGATATTAAATTGGTGGTAAGTCTAGGAACAAATAAGGTTTATAGTAACTTGAAGGGGGGAAGAATAAGAGGTAGATAAGGTAAAATCATTACAACCTACAATATCAAGTTTTTCACCATTAGCTATAACAATGTATCCCCCGTCATATGATTCGAAGTTCCCGAATCTATGATCTAGAGATGACTAGGAGAGGCACAATAGTAGGTGCACTTATGAGACAAGCTGAAAGCAGAGAATGCAGAAGAAATTGCCGAGGACATCAGTTGCTGAATTTTCTCTTCAATCATAAAATTTGTAGTCCCATTCTTGATCTGAGATGTGGAAGATGAAGCATCATTTGATCCCTCAACCAAAGTTGGATAAGCCTTGTGATGATTCTTTCTGCCACCAGATTGATTTCCTTTAGGTGGTCTTGGGGCATTCAGTGATAATGCATCCAAATTTCTTGCACCAAGTACAGGTATTCTTCTTCCTACAATGGGATACCACATGACTAAACTCTTTGCATTTGTAACACTGCACATCAGATAAGTCCTTTGGTATGGACTTATTTGTTGCTAAAAGTACAACCTCTACTCCATCATTCTTTGCATTCAAAGTTGATTGAGTGATTATCCTGGTTTCCTCTCTATGTAATTCACCCAAAATAGTATTAAGAGATGGTACAATGCCTCTATATAGAATGTTTGATCTTATTACCTCATACTCAGGTTGGAGATGTATAAAAAATGCATTACTTCTATCAAAGTGTTCCCTCAATGTCTTGATGCATCAAGTAGAGGACATTTCACTAATGTGAATAAGCTCATACTCTGTCCAAGATTGACAAATCCCGCATAGTATTCTTGAAGTTTCCTTTCACCCTGATTGTAGGAAAATATCTCAGTTTCAATCTAATATTGCCGTGAGATGTTAGACTGTTAATAAACCTTTTCTAGGTATCCGTACATCTCCTTGGCTGTTCGGAGACCCCTCATACAGATAGCAACATCTGTAGTGACTGAGCTTAGGATCTAGGGTGCAATCTGGGCATTGTTAATCTTCTAGGTCTGCAGCCCTTTTGCATCAGTTGCTTCAAGCATAGTGGTGGTTTGATAAATGTTTTAAAATGCGGAGGCATGACGTGAAGCGTTCCACTACCTAGAGGCGTGAGGTGTAATTCAAAACGTAAGAGGCATAAGCCTCCTTAAGAGGAGGGGGATGAGAAGGAAGGAGGATCCCCTTTTTCTTTTCTTTAATAAAAATCTTTTATATTAAGAAGAATGAAGATGCATAGCACTAGTTGAAAGGGGGGTCTTGTTAAAGCATTGGCGAATGAGTGAGCTTAACACAAAAAACCAAATTGGGCTGCATAGAAAAGGGGCTGGGAGCAAAGGTCCCCCCCTTGCCAAGGGAGTCCGGGGGCTCCGCCCTGGCCCACTTTCTTTCCCCTTATCATTTCATCCCTTTCCTTTTTTTCTTTCTTTTTCTCTTTTTTTTTTTTTCTTCTCTTTCTTTCTTTTTCTTTCCCTTCCCTTTCTTTTCCTTTCGTTTCGTTTCCTTCAATTTTTTTTTCCTTTTTTTTTCCTGTCTTTTTATATGACGTGTGCATGAGGCGGATGCCTCATGAAAAAAGAAGAAGTATGAGGCGGAAACCTCTTGCACTTGAGGCATATGCCTCAGAGGTGTCAGTGCGCCTCTAGGCATATGCCTCCCATGCCTTTTAAAACACTGCCATCAATATAGCTCCACAACCCCTTTCCCTCAACATAAAACTGAAGATGGAACTGCCATAAGGCATAGTTGGTTCTGTCGAACTTGATAGGAAGTACATCACCTCTTTCAGATGCCATAATAAGAAATAAGAGGAAGAAAACAATCTCTAATAGGCTGAAAACCAGAAAAAATCTGTTCAGTGTCCAAAAAAAGTAAGGTTCACCGATGAACTGAACAAAGGGAGAGATCAAAACCCTAGAAGATCAACTCCAATCTTCACCAAAACTTTAAGGCTGAAGGAACAATCTAGGGCAACACCAGATCTAGAGTTTTAGAGTAAATGGATCAGATACTTGAAAGAAAACCCCAAAATACTAATCTGGGTGGCACCCTGGTCCAGGAGATCTATATTTCTTGTCTTGAACAGAACAGTCCAGAAAGAAGCATATGCCAGTCTGAAAAGGTACAGAGATAGATCCAAACTGATGCTGAATATAGGAGAAAGTGTGAAATCAAAACTAAGAGAATCGAACCTGCTTTGATACCATGTCAGTGCAGTTCGTACTAGAGAAAAGACAGCAGATTTGGGGTGTGTCTAATGAGTCGACCACACTACCATGTGGCTGACTCATCCGGACTTTGAACGAAAGGTTGGTGAGTGGTTGAATGAAGACTTGAGAGGGGTAAAGTGGAAAGGGGTAAGGTTCCACAAAAAGTTGAAGAGATTGACAGCCAGGATCAAAGAGTGGAATCAGGAGCATTTTTGAAGGATAGAGGATCAAAAGAATATTTTGATGTCTAGGATTGATGATCTAGACTCCAAAGAATCCCAAAGAACTATGAATGAGCAAGAAAGGAATTTGAGAATAAGCTTAAAAAAGGAATTGGAAGAAATTCTTCTTAGAGAGGAGATTCCTGGAGGCAAAAGTCAAGACACAAATGGATCAAAGAAGGGGACGGAAATACAAAATTTTTCCATGCGTCGGCTAATGGGAGGAGAAGAAAAAACTGTGGCCAAATTAGAAGTGCATGGAGAGGAAGTCACATATCAAGATGAGATAGCGAAAGTGTTGGTGGATCACTTTAAATCAATTGCAGGGAAGCCATTGAATAATAGACTAAGGCTGGAAGGTCTAGATTGGCTCTGGTTGTCTGAAGAGCAAGGAATTTGGCTAGAGAAGCTTTGAAGAAGAGGAAATCAGGCATGTAGTGTTTTCTATGGACAGATCCAAAGCCCCTAGGCCAGATGGCTTCACCATGGCTTTTTATCAAGACTGCTGGAATGTGGTAAGAGAAGACCTTTGTGCTGTGTTCAAGGAATTTGAGGATACTAACAAAGTAAGCCTTAGAGTTAACACTACTTTCATAGCCCTAGTCCCTAAGAAGAAAGAAGAAAAAAATCCTAAATATTTTAGGCCGATCAGTTTGGTGACTAGTATTTACAAAATCCTGGCTAAAGTGTTATCTTTGAGGATTAAAGTAGTGTTTCCCTCCATCGTTAGTCAAGCCCAAGGAGCATTCGTGCAAGGGAGACAAATAACGGATCAGATCCTAATAGCTAATGAGTGTGTGGAGGATATGAGAAAGTTCGGAAAGCAAGGTTTTTGTAAACTGGATTTAGAAAAGACCTATGATTATGCGGATTGGAGTTTCTTATTAGAGGTCCTAGGGTGTTGTGGGTTTGGATTTAGATGGTGTAATTGGATAAAGGGCTGCATAGGTTCTTGCCATTTTTCAGTCTTGGTTAATGGGGTAGTCAAGGATTCCTTCCCAACTTTTAAAGGGTTAAGGCAAGGTGACCCCCTTTCCCCCTTCCTCTTTACCCTAGTTGCAGATGTTTTCGGTAGTTTGATCTCTAAGGCAGACGTGGAAGGAGCAGTGAGAGGTTGGAGGATAGGAAGGAACAGGATTAGGGTGACCCACTTACAATTTGCTGATGACCTAACAATCTTTTGTGAAGGGGTAGGGGAACAGTAAGTAATCTCAAATCTTTGATAAAGCACTTTGAGAGAGTACCAAATCTTAAAATAAACATGGAAAAGAACTGTGTGGTGGGTGTGAATTTGGATGAGAGGACTATTGAGTTTGTGGCTGAGTGTCTAGGTTGTCCCATATCCTCTTGGCCCTTACGGTATCTAGGTCTACCTCTAGGAGCCAACCCTAAGGAGAGCACCTTTTGGGCCCCGGTTTTGGAAAAGTTTGAGAAAAGGTTAGCCTCGTGGAAAAGGAACTATATTTCCTTAGGGGATAGAGTAACATTATTGAAAGCTTTGTGTTCAGGATTCCTGTTAGGGAGGCCAAGAAATTGAAGAAATTAATGAGAAATTTTCTTTAGGAGCTAGGGGAGGAAAAAAAAAGGATCACTTAATAAATTGGGGAATAGTGTGTAGGAGGAAAGAGGAGGGTGGGTTGGGTCTGGGGAACTTAGAACTGGAGAGACTATGGCATGAGGTGCTAGATAGTATACATGGAAGCTTGGGAAATGGATGGGATGCTGGTGTATCACGTTGAGCCACGCTGGCAACTCCTTGGAAAGCAATTCAGAGTATTCTCCCTATTTTCCTCAACTGTATCAGGTATGATGTCAATTCTGGTACTTCTGTTTTGTTTTGGGAAGACACCTGGGTGGGCAATTCTGCCCTTAAGGACAGTTTCCCTTCTCTCTATTCCCTTTCTTGCTACAAGGATAGAGCAATCTCTCACTTTCTTCCAACATCTATTTCTCCATCCTCTGAATTGGGACTTTGGGTTTCGTAGGGGCTTGAGGGATCATGAACTCTCTTGTGTTTTAGACCCTTTGTCACTACTTGGAAGTGTTTTTCTGGACCCTCTCAGATCTGATGTGAGACTTTGGTCCCCTAATCCAACAGGTTACTTCACGTGTGCCTCCTTCTTTAAGCCCCTTTGCTCTCCCTCGGGACAATTGGGTTTCCCAGATAAGGAGATTTGGTCTAAACCTGTACCTCCTAAAATTATTATTTTCTACTAGGAGGTGTTCTATAGGAAAATTAACACTTCAGACTTATTGCAGAAGAGAAGGCCTTCTATGTGTCTGTCTCCTAATTGGTGTGTACTTTGCAGGGCTAGTGGTGAGGATTGCTCTCACTTTTAACCTGTTCTTTTTCTTGCTATTTGGGGTTGGATCTTTGCCTTGTTTGGATGCAGGTGGAATTTGACCACAGCCGTAGATCAGCTCTTTGGCCCTTCCTTTTTGTGTGGCCCACAAAAATTGGTAAAACAATGTGGAGGTGCATTAGAGCTGCTGCTTCGTGGACAATTTGGGAAGAAAGAAATGTGAGGATTTTCCAGGAGAAGGAGAGAAATTTTCAGAATGTAAAGGATTGCATTTTGACAAGAGCAATCCATTGGCTGAGTTCATTGGATTCCTTTAAAATATATTCCTTTGATGACATTTGGAGGAACTGGACAGCTGTGGCTAGTAGCAGTAACAGGAAGAACAGGATACCAGCTGTGTGGGTGCCTCCTTTTGAAGGCTGGAGAAAGCTGAATTTGATGGTAGCAGCCAAGGGAATCCAGGTCCATCAGGGATAGGAGGGGTGCTGAGAGATAAAGATAGTAATTTATTAGCTTTATTCTCAGGCCCCGTGGGTATAGGAGACTCTATTAGAGCTGAGCTTCTAGCGGTGGTACAAGGTATTCAGATTGTAGACCAGTTAGGAGTTCAGAATTTGCTTATTGAAGGAGACTCCAAAGTCGTTGTGGGTTGGTTAAAAAATCCAGCTTCAGGTTTTTGGCGCTACAGGGATATTATGAGGAAAGCTAATTGGTTTTCAAGGAACATGACTGTTAATTATCAATGGGTGGGTAGAACAGCTAATACCATAGCGGATAGGTTAGCTAAGCAAGGGGTTTCAAGGGAACATTTATTCTGGGCAGCTCTGTAAACTCTCAACTCCTAGTCTGATGTAGTACATTGCTGTTGTTGAGGAGAGGTACCAGTTCGTGTCTCTCCTTGGGCAGGCTGTTTTGTAATTTCATTATGATTATTATGAATAAATTATCATTCATTTATCAAAAAAAAAAATGTAAAAGGACACTTGTCCTTATAGTACAATAAGTGATGTACAGAGTAAAATATAGAAAATGAATGTTACAACAAGAAAGTAAAATTACAATTTAGCCCTCATTATCCCTGTCTCTACAGGGCCAGGCTGGGCTGGGCCAGACATCCGGGCCTGTCTGCACGATTCTGCTACAAACCAACATCATCTTTTTGGTTTCTCCCATATTTTCTCTGGGAAAAAAGTGAGGAATTTTTCATCTTCCAAAAAGAGTTCTTGTTCCAATAAGAAAAGAGGGAAAAGAGATGGGTTTGTTCCATCTTTATCACTGATCTTGGTTCTTTCTTTGTCTAAATCTCCCTCTTCTTCTTCCTACACTCCTTGCAATAGATAGCATCTAGAAGGAAAAGAGTATCCAATTGCTGTTTCTGTTTTTGTTATTGCTGAGCCCTCTCCTTCAGAGAAGAGGTTTTAGGTCTAAGGATGGCAATGGGTAGAGTACCCGTGAAAATTGCCCTTCCCATTCCCAAACCCGTCTAAGCACCCTTGATCCCAAACCTATTTAATTTTTCCTCCCAATTTCCCAAACCCATTTTGTCCTATACCCATTAAAACCGTCCTGTCCCAAACCCATTATCAGGTAAGTGAAATGTAATGTCCCTCTTAAGCAAAAATGGTGTCGTAAGCTAGTGGTGAAGATATCTATAATGAGACACAAGGGGAAGTATTTGAATCATCTCTTAACCATATTTAATTCTTATAAAACATATGATATATATTTATTAGGGTTTTACTATGATACCAGAAGAACTTATAATCAACCAACTGGTATCATAAAAGTGGTAACAAATCATATGCTTTATATTAAAATTGATGGGGGGTTTTGAGTCAAAGCTCTTCCAACATCATGTCTTCCCGGCATCATAGATTTTCCCATACTTTATAATACATACACAGGTTTTTGCTAGATTGAGGAGAGGCTTATCTGGGGTTGGAGTTAACAAGAGGGTGAAGACCTTATAATCAATCAACTGGTATCATAAACGTGGTGACAAATTAGATGCTTTTTATTAAAATTGATGGGGGGGGTTTGATTGGTCAAAGCTCTTCCAACATCATGTCTTCCTGGCATCATAGATTTTCCTATACTTAATAATATATACACAGGTTTTTGCTAGATTGAGGAGAGGCTTATTTGGGGTTGGAGTTTACAAGAGGGTGAAGAAGACAAAAAGAGTCATGAAGAGAAAAAAAGGGGTTAGTGTTTCATTTGATGAAGGGCTAAAGTGATTGAATTTTGTTTTTCTGTTTGGGAAGGGGAAGTGAAGGGGTTTTGTTTTTATGTATTAGGGGGCTTGTCAGGGGCTTTCTTTTGGGCTTTGCCTGTGGTTGCTTGTGAGAGTCCTGTTGGGTCTGTTTTGTTTTTCTTTTGGGGTGGTTTGGTTGTTTTTTGGGGTAGGGTGATGCCTTATCACCTTTTGTAATCCTTTTTCCTTTGCTTATTTAATTTGAATTTTATTTACCTTCAAAACATTCACGGGTTTATAATCAAGTAATGAGAGTGGGTACCTATGTTAGATATAATAGGGTTTCCCTAGGGATAAAACCCAAACCTGTCTCAAACCCTTAAGGGTTTTAATCGAAAATCCCAAATCCATTCCAAACCCTGTAGGATTTTGATAAATGGGTCCTATTGGGGTTGGGTACCCAAAAATTCCTACAAAATTGCCATCCCTATTTAGTCTGCAGAAACGAAGAAGATGAAGTACTTCATCTCACACTCACACCTAGAGGCTTCCCTCAAACTTCTCTCACTCTCTGTATAGTGGGTGAGGATGGTGTTGGTGGTGGCTTTTTTCTATCAAACCAAATACAGCCTTATCTACCAAAAAAGTAGAGAAAGCAAATGCAGCATGGTTCAAAGTATAACAGCAATGCTAGCAGAGAATTTGGGTGTTAAGTCCAATTTCTTTGTGGAAAATTGGTTGCCTAGCACTTTTTATCTTTGGTTGAATAGATATCCTCCATGCCTGATCTCTGCTGAGATCTTTGGGTTGATGCCACATACAGGCAATGACTTTCTCACAATTTTGTATCAAGATCAAGTTAGAGGACTGCAGCTACTGAATGATGGGAGATGGATCATTGTCGAATCCAATCCAGAAGCTCTAATTTTCAACATCAGTGTCTTATTTGAGGTACTTTAATTCACTTTCATTACTGTAGTACTGAACATCTGATCCAAACTGTTGAGCCAAGATGTTCTTACGGTGCAGGCATGGAGCAATAGTCTTTGTAAGAGTGCCTCCTGTTCTTCTCCTTGGAACTTGGAAGGTCAAAGAAGTGAAATGAGGAGAAAAGAACCTTCAGGCTTCAATGTTGAAGTTCGAAGATGAATTGTTAAAGATGCCACAAACCCCCAAAGTAGAATGGTGAAGAGAGATTGAGTTGCTGAGAGAGTAAACAATGTAGAAACTAGAAATCCCTAGACCTAGGAAGATGATTTGAAAACTTGAAGTTCAAACCTCTTTTATCTTTTAGTTTCTGTTATGTAATTATTAATAAAAGGATGCTAGACAGGCTGGAAGAAGGGATATTTACTAGGGAGGCCCAAAGGGAGAGAGAGTGACTGAAGGGGGAATTGGAAAGGATCATTCTAAAGGAAGAAATAAGTTGGAGACAGAAACTGAGGGCCTTTTGGCTCAAAGAGGGGATAAGAATACAACATATTTTCACGTGTTTGCAAGTGCAAGAAAGAGAAGAAATCTGATCACAAGAGTCAAGGTAGGAGATGAGTTACTGGAAACTTTGGGAGGGGATTCGAAGGAAGATCATGGTGTTTTACAAAGGTCTTTACAGGGAGAGAGGGTAGAGTTGGGTGGCTCTTGGGGGGTTGGAACCAAAAAAATTAAGTAATTTTTCTGCAAATTGGTTGGAGATGGAGGTTAGGATTGTAGAAATCAGAGAAGCTCTTAAAAAGATAAATGGGGAAAAAGCACCAGGGCTGGATAGCTTCAACTTCAATTTTATTAAGGCTGGGTGGAGTTTTTTGGAGGAAGGTTTCACTCAGATGATAAAGGAGTTCTGTGATTCAAAAATCTTGGACAAAAGACTTAATGCAGCTTTCATTACACTAATTCAAAAGAAGGATGATGCAGTGGACATAAAAGATTTCAGACCAATTAGTCTGATTAGCAGCCCTTATAAACTTCTGTCCAAGGTGTTATCTTGGAGGCTAGAGGGAGTAATTCATGAAGTGATAGGAGAAGCCCAAATGGCTTTTGTGGAAGGTAGGTAAATCTTGGATGGGGTGTTGGTGGCCAGTGAATGGGGCTGGTTTGTAAAATTGACGTTGAGAAAGCGTACAATCATGTGGAGTAGTTTTATTTTATTTTTATTTTGGAAGATATGCAAAGGTTAATGAGGTTTGGGGAGAGGTGGAGAAGTTGGATGTTTGCATGTGTCTCATCTGTCTCCTCATTACTTATTAATACAGTCTCTTCGAAATTCTTTCATGCTTCTAGAGGTCTCTGACAAGGGGATCCAATCTCACCACTGTTGTTTGTGTTAGTCCTGGAAGTGCTGAACTTGCTCATGGTTAAGGCCATTCAGCAGGGTTGGATTGAAGGCTTCAAAGTGGGGGTGGAGGGTCCTAGCATTTCAAACCTCCATTGTGCTGACGATGCTCTAATTTTCTTGGAAGCTTTAGTGGATCAGGCATTCAGGTGTTGAGCCTTAGAGCCATTTTGGCAAATTTAGAGACGCTCACAGGATTGAAGGTAAATCTGTCCAAGAGCTTGCTGGTTGGGGTGGGGGAAATAAGGAGGGAGGAGATGGGTCAGTTTGCTGCAGTTTTGTAATGCCAAGTTGGGGAGTTGCCTTTCCTTGGGTTTTCTGGTAGAGTTGAAAGTCTCAGCAACCGAGGTTTGGAGACCAGTAATTGGGAGAGCAGAGAAGAGATTGGAGGGTTGGAAAGCAAGAATTGCACTAGTTAGAAGTGTGCTAACTAGTTTACTGACTTGGTATCTATCTTTGCTGAAGATTCCAGGAAAGATTGTGGAAAGAATTGAGAAACTTCAGAGGGATTTTTTGTGGGAAGGGACTGGGGGAGAAAAGAAGTTTCATCTGGTGAGGTGAGACAAGGTGTGTAGGACAAAAAGAAGTGGTGGCTTGGGTATTAGGAGGGTCAAAATCTTCAACAAGGCTCTCTTGGGTAAGTGGTTATAGAGGTTTGGGCTAGAGAGGGAGAGGGAGTCTCTGTGGAGGAGGTTTGTAGTTGGGAAGTATGGGCTAGTGAGGTTTGGGTGGGAGTCAAGGGAGGTTTCCAGGTCGTACGGGGTGAGTGTTTGTTTGGAAAGGGATGTTAGGTTGAAGGTTTTTATATATTGATGGTTTGGCTGGTAAGAGTTCTTATTAGCCTGTATTTGAGTTTAAGTTGTTATGTACTGCGCCTGTGCTAATGGGCCTAAGTTTGCTTAGTATTTTAAATTGTCTGGGTGTCCCATCACTAATCAGGGGCATTCCAGTCATTTCCTGTAACATTGTACTGTACTCTAATATAAATAATAGTACTGTCGACTGGGTCATACAATTCGACATTCTCAGCATCTCTTGGTCTTCTCCTCTCTTCTACTGCTTCGGCTACAGCATTTCAGCTTTCATGGTATCAGAGCATTAAGCACCTTCCTGGTTACAGCCGATGCCATCTCCTCTCTCTTGCTATCTTTCTTTTCTTTTTTTATCTGGGTTGCTGCCGTGAAATCCTAGGGTTGTAGGAGAACAACACAAGGTTCGAACCTAGGGTTTCCCTTGGTTGTAGGGCGCAAGGGAAGTAAGACCCAGAAGCTGATGTCCTACTAGACTGTTTCTGGTAGTTAGTAGCTATTTGGCTACTAAGAGAGGTCTGTATAGGACAGACCTAGTAGTTAGCAGTCCTAGTATTGGCCGTAAGGGGGAGAACTCTCTTTACAGTTGCAGTACTCGAAGATCAAGTGAAGTCTGCATAGCACAGTGGTGGAGAGCCCTCAGTTTCAGGTCGGTTACCAGCCCAGAACACCTCATTTGCTGCTGTAACTGAACTGCTTCAGAACTGTGACAGTCTCGGCAAGTCTGAAACAGTGTTGCGAGCTGTCAGAACCTTCTTCAATTCTGCAACTAGTCTCTTTTCCAACACTGTGATCTCTTCAGCTAGTCTTAAACAGTGTCATCTACAATGAGGCTGCAGTTAAGATGTCTTCAATATTCGGAGAGGTTTCTTCTAGAGATAACAGACCTGCTGCAAGGTCTTCAAATCTGGAAAACCCTAATCTGCACAGCTTGCAGATTACAAGTGTACTGCTGGATGAATACAACTTCAGGGAGTGGTCCGTTTCTGCAATGCTTTTTATTACTTCTCGTGATCTCAAGGCTACTTAGATGGGAACAAGAAGGAACTTGAGGTTGGCAGTGCAGAGTATGTTGTGTGGCGCAAGGAGAATGCCACAGTTATGTCCTGGTTGCTTGCCTCTATGACTTCTCGGGTTGCCAAGACTGTTCATCACTTTCCTACAGCAACCAAGATTTGGGAAAAGGTGTCTAAGACCTATGGACAGAAGAAAAACAATGCTAGAATCTACAAATTGAATCAAGACATTGCTGCTTTAAGGCAAGGGGATATGACAGTTGCAACGTACTTTGCAACTTTGGAAGGTCTTTAGGAAGAACTTCACCATCACTTGATATTGGATTGGGAAAATGGCAGGGACAAGGAGAGGCATGATAAGCAGATTGAAGAGAGCAGAGCCTTTAAGTTCTTGGCTGGCTTGGACCCAGTGTATGAGGGTATAAGGTCACAAATTCTAGGGAGAGATGAACTGCCCGAGTTACACCATGTTTATTATCTGGTGAGGAATGAAGAAGTCAGGAGAAAGGAGATGCAAGTTGACTCTCAGACTCAACCAACTGAACAATTTGGAGAACATTCAGCCCTGGTCTCTACTAAGGGAAACAAACATCCAGACAAGAAGCACCTTAAGTGCACTCATTGTGGTGGTGAGAGACATGTAAAAGAAAAGTGTTGGGTCGTGTATCCTCACCTGAAGCCAGCTGCATTGAGAAAGGACAAGAAGCAATAGAAGGGTCATGTGACAAGTGGGAATCTTGTCACCAGCAACAATGGTGACAACTCAGAATATACCAACAGTGTCTTCTTCTCCTATGGGGCAGGTTGCTGATTCCTCTGGAGCTGGTGCTTTGGGCTTCACTGCTAGTGAGGTAGAGGTCTTTAGCCGGGCATTAGCCCGTCTAAGGAATAATTCTTTTGCTTACACCTCTCTTACCAGATCAGGTACAGTCTTTGCCTTTAGTGCAACTAGCTCTATTGACTCTACTTCTTGGGTTATTGATTCCGGTGCAACTGACCACATGACACATATGTCCTCCTTATTCTCTTCATATCATTTGTTGTCTGGTCAGGATAAAATGAGAGATGCTGACGGGTCTTTCTCCACCATTTCTGGAAAGGGGGTGGTTGACCTAAGCAAGGACCTCTCTCTTAAATCAATTCTACATGTTCCAGTCTTACCTCAAATCTTGTCTGTTTTAAAACTTACCAAAAATTTGAACTGTAGTATAACATTTTTTCCTACTCATTGTGTCTTTCAGGACAAATTGACGAGGAGAACGGTTGAGAGCGGTCATGAGTATGGAGGCCTCTACTATTTTGATGCAGACATCGGTTCAACCTTACAAGCATCTACTGCTAGTAGTCCGGAGAGTGTGGAGTCAATAGCTAGGTTGCATCTGTGGCATTCTAGGCTAGGTCATTTGTCTTTCTCTTCATTAGAAATGTTGTTTCCCGAATTGTTTAAGGGCATTTCAAGTCAGAGTTTAATCTGTGAAGTATGTCAAATGTCAAAACAATGTAGAACTATTTATCCAATTTTCGGTAATGAAATTCGAGCTCATTTTGATTTGGTTCATTCTGATGTTTGGGGACCTTCACCCATTGTTTCCATTGATGGCTTCCGTTACTTTATCAGTTTTATTGACCATTATTCTTGATGCACATGGATCTACCTGTTAAAAGGATGGGATGAAGTACCATGGATAAATATGGCATTTTGCAAGATGATCAAAACACAGTTTGATAAGAAGATTAAGAAATTCTGGTTAGATAATGCTGTTGAATAGTTTGAAAAATCCTTGAACTTATTCATGGAAGATGCTGGCATGTTACATCAATCATCCTGTGCTAATACCCCTCAGCAGAATGGGGTTGCTGAGCGCAAGAATAGACATCTATTGGAGACAGCTCGAGCCTTACTATTCCAGCACAAAGTTCCCAAGAAATACTAGTCTCAAGCTGTACTTACTGCATCATATCTGATAAATCAGATGCCATCTAAGGTGTTGGGTATGAAAACCCCTTTCTCTGTTTTGTGTCCCACTCTTCCAGATTTTCCTCTTTCTCCACGGGTCTTTGGTTGTATATGTTTCATACATGTGAAGGATCCAAAGAAGACCAAGCTGGATCCTAAGGCTACGAAGGGAATATTTTTGGGGTACTCTCCTACACAAAAGGGGTACAAGTGTTATGATCCTGTCTCCAAGAGAAAGTATGTCACCAGAGATGTGGTCTTTTTTGAGTCTCAACCCTATTTTCAGTCTTCTCAGAATCCTCTTCAGGGGGAGACTAGTGGGATGGAAGAGGATTCTTGTTCTCCCTCCTTTTTTGTTCCCCTATCTGCCTTGGGCCTTCCATCCTCTTCTTCTACACCTAGTTGTGGCATCCTGGGTCAACCTAGTGAGGTTCCCACTATGCCGGTTACCTCCCCTGATGCTGTAGATGTCCCTGAAGGCTCCAGTAGGCAACGTAAAGAGATACTCACATACAACAAAAGGAAAAAGGGCCCTCAACCTCACGACAACAACCATTTGGACTCGGATCAATCTGTCTTTGCAATCCAAGGTAATTCCAACTCATATATTTCTGATTTGAATCTTCCTATTGCTCTCGTAAGCCTATCCGTTCTTGTACCACCCTGCACCCCATTGCTGATTTTGTTTCTTACTCACATTTATCCCCTGCCTATCACTCTTTTGTGTTTGCTCTTTCCTCTGTACGTGTTCCTTCTAGGTACTTAGAGGCCGTGTCTGATCCAAGGTGGAAAGAAGCTATGTATGAAGAGATGAAAGCCCTAATGAAAGCAATAACTTGGGAATTAGTGGATTTGCCAGAGGGGAAGAGCACTGTTGGGTGCAAGTGGGGTCCATTGAAAGGTACAAGGCCAGACTTGTGGCAAAGGGATTTACTAAAAAAGAAGGAATTGACTACAAAGAAACCTTTGCTACAGTAGTAAAGCTCAACACAATTCGGGTTCTATTGTCACTAGCAACAAATTTTTCATGGGAACTTCATCAGCTGGATGTGAAGAATGCCTTCCTAAATGGTGACCTTCATGAAGAGGTATTTATGGAACCTCCACCAGGCTATGACTTTGGTAGAAAGGTGTGTAAACCGAGGAAAGCATTATATGGTTTGAAGCAGTCTCCTCGTGCATGGTTTGAGAGGCTTTGTGGGGCCATGAAGAAAGTGGGGTACACTCAGAGCGGTGCAGACCATACCTTGTTCATAAGGAGACAGGATAGCAAACTCACGACACTCATTGTTTATGTGGATGATATGGTGATTTCCGGGAATGACTTGGAAGAGATAAAAAGACTGAAGGGGTTTTTAGCTTCGGAATTTGAGATCAAAGACTTGGGTCATTTGAGATATTTTCTTGGGATTGAAGTTGCTAGGTCAAGAGAAGGAATCTACATATGTCAACGGAAGTATGTTCTTGACCTCCTAGAGGAAACAAGCATGATAGGGTGTAGGCCAGTAGATACTCCAATAGAACAGAACCATGGCCTATAGGAATCAGTAGGAGAGGACTACTGTGATAGAGAGAGATGCCAAAAATTGGTAGGGAAGCTGATATACTTATCTCTCCTCGGCCAGATATTGCTTATGCTATGCATGTTGTCAGTCAATTCATGCACTCTCCAAAGATCCCTCATATGAAAGCAGTTGAAAGGATTCTCAGGTACTTGAAGACTTGCCTAGGAAAGGGAATTCTATTCAGGAAAAACAATAGAATTGAAATTGAAGCTTATACTGATGCAAATTGGGCTGGTTCTGTTGGGGACAAAAAATCAACTTTAGGATATTGTACACTTGTGGGGGGAAACTTGGTCACGGCACAGTATGAAGCAGAATGTAGTTGCTAGATCAAGTGCGGAAGTAGAATATCGAGCTATGGCTCATGGGGTTGATGAACTCCTATGGCTCAGGACCCTTCTTAATGAGCTTGGCATTAAAGCTGAGGGTCCTCTCAGACCGTATTGTAACAACAAGGCTGCCATCAACATTGCAAATAACCCTGTGCAACATGACATGACAAAACATATTGAGATTGATCGACATTTTGTTAGAGAGAGTATAGTCTCGGGAGAACTCTGCATTCTTTATACTCCATCTGAGATGCAAATTGCAGATGTATTGACTAAAGGGTTGGCTGCAACAAAGTTCATGGACCTTCTTGGCAAGCTAAACATGATTGACATCCATGCTTAGCTTGAGGGGGAGGTTGAAGGTTTTCATGTATTGATGGTTTGGCTGATTAGAGTTCTTATTAGCCTGTATTTGAGTTTAAGTTGTTATGTACTGGGCCTGTGTTAATGGGTCTAAGTTTGTTTAGTGTTTTAAATTGTCTGGGTGTCCCATCACTAATCAAGGGCATTCCAGTCATTTCCTATAACATTGTACTGTACTCTAATATAAATAATAGTACTGTCGATTGGGTCATACAGTTCGACATTCTCAGCATCTCTTGGTCTTCTCCTCTCTTCTACTGCTTCGGCTACAGCATTTCAGCTTTCAAGAGATATTGCAGTTCGATAAGAATTCAAAGCTGCAGTCAGGTTCAAATTGGGGGATGGGTCAAGGATAAGATTTTGGAAGGATGAATGGTGTGATGTGGGGATGTAGGGAAGTTATGTGAGGAATGCCCAAAGTTGTACAGGTTGACTGAGCATCACATAACAGTTGATAGGTGCTTTGAAATGAGGGGAGATCAGATTCTTTGGTGCCCCAAATTCAGAAGACCATTGTTGGATCTAGAATTGGAGGATTGCATTCAGCTACTGGGAAAATTACTGGAGGTTGAGGTATCACCCTCCTTGAGGGATGGGCTGTGGTGGAAAGAGTGCAGGAACGGGGTATTCAATGTGAAATCATTCTACTTGGCGATGGTGAAGAAACAGCTTGTTTCAAATCAGGTAGGGGGAGTTTGGGGGAACCCTGTTCCACCTAGAGTGGAATCTTTTGAATGGTTGGTGGCCTTGGATAGTGTTCTAAACAGCTGACCACCTAAAACGTAGGTGTTTCTCCTTGGCAAGTGTTTGTGTTTTGTGCTACTCGGATGAAGAGACTGTTTCCCATTTGTTCTTCTCTTGTAAGGTTGCACAAGCCATTTGGAAACTCTACACCTCTCTTTTCGGGCAAAGAGTGTTTCAGTCAAGGTCTATAGCAGAAATATTTTCTTCCTGGCCATGTTTTGAAGGAAGCAGGAAAGCAAGGATAGTTAGGAGCTGCATCCCCTTTGGTGTATGTTGGCTCCTGTGGAATGAAAGAAATAGAACCGAAGAAAAAGCTAAAAGCTCTGAAACTCTGGTGGCTATGGTGGGAAAGCTAGTGGAAGATTGGGTTAGGGTGCTCCCAGTTTTTGATTAAGTCAGTAGATCAGATTTGGGGGAGAGTTTTTGGAGTGTGTTGGAAATTCAACATGTGTAATCAGTTCTCAATTTCTGGTTTAGTTAATGTATTCTAGACAAGAGTTTCTTTTTTGCTTTGTATTGTTAAGTGCCATCTTGGCTCCTATTGGATCTGGATTGTATCTGTTTTTTTTTTGTTTAATTAATTTTCTTATTATTATAAAAAAATATATTTATTATTTAACCTACAAGGCTACCACTACAGTACAGAATACAGACCTACAATATACCTCACCTAGTATATGTGCAGGTCCAGGCCCCAGGCTGGGTGGTGCTGATAATGTAATATTTGACATGTAATAGTTGTTAGTAAACTTGTTTTCCTGCTGTATTTCAATAAGTAATATGTTTCAATAGTTTTCAGGGAGAAGGAAGAGCATTTTGTGCTGGTGGTGATGTTGCGGCTGTGGCTAGGGATATTAATGAAGGTAAAAATTCTTGTTTGACTAGATAGGATTTCTCTTATTTCTAGGGGTTGTTATTGACATGTGATACAATACTTGGTTATGGTATATGTGGTTCATTTTAGATTGTTGTTTTTCTTTCTTTTACTTTCAATTCATATCATGGTTCTCATCAATCACCCCTTATTGAAAAGGCTAGATTTTTTTCTGGAGTATGAAATATCTAGCTACCAAAAAAGAGCTGATATTACTTCATAGTGAATTTACATTCTCAGGTAATTGGAAATTAGGTGCAAAGTTTTTCTGGAATGAGTTTACATTAAATTACATTATGGCAACATACAGAAAGGCCCAGGTGATTCTCTTTTGCAATTTTTTTTGGATTAATTTTCCTCTTGAGTTCCATACAATTTTCTTATTAGGAGGTTATTTGTTGAGTAAATTTCAGATTTTTATATGGAAATGATATTCAGTCCTGTAATAATTAATAAATGATTAAACCTGATTGAAGGTTTCAGTTCTTAATGGAATTGTCTTTGGTGGTGGGGCTGGAGCTTCCATACATGGTAGATTTCGTGTTGCCACAGAGAATTCGGTACTTCTCCCCCTCAATTTCATATTTTCATTATCTAAACTCTCAAATGTCATCTGACCTGTTAAAAACGAATTTTAGAAATGCCATTTACTGTCCAAGTCCCCAATGAAAAAGATGAGAATCAGTCCTCTAATATCAGGTTTAAAATTAGTGATTAACAGTACAAATCAGATCTGAATGATAGTGCAAGAGCTGTGTATGTCGAAGAGAAGAAGAAGTCGAATTAGTCTTCCTTCTCCTCTAACCCTATTTTTTTATTGATTTTTAAAACAAATTGATGATGACAAGTATACCCTTAAGAGGGCGGCCAACTTGGCAGTTACATAAAGAAAATAAAATAAGAACAAATAACAGGCCCATTAAGTGAGGCCCATCAACATAAAATAAAAGATAAAATAAAGGATATCACATAAGAGGCTATTAGGGCCCATTCGGCCCAGTCTCTTTACACTCCCCCTCAAGCTGAGCATAGATGTCAATCATGCCCAGCTTGCTTATATAGTGTGTCAATTTCCCCTTGGGAACTCCCTTGGTTAAGATATCAGCCAATTGCTCTTCTGATGTGATAAATGGTAAACAGACTTCTCCTGAAGAGACTCTTTCCCTTATGAAATGCCTATCAACCTCAATGTGCTTAGTTCTGTCATACTGAATCGGATTATGTGCAATATTGATAGCAGCTTGGTTGTCACAATAGAGCATCATTGGTTGCTCGTAGTCCACCCCTAGTTCCTCTAGAAGGGATCGTAGCCATAGTAATTCTGACACACCATGAGCCATTGCCTTGTATTTTGCTTCAACTGAGGATCTAGCAACTACTGATTGTTTCTTACTCCTCCAAGACACTATATTCCCAGCAACCAGAGCACAATAACCAGAGGTGGACCTTCTGTCATCAATACATCTTGCCCAATCTGTATCAGTAAAGGCTTCTAGCTTCATGTGACCATGCTTAGCAAATAGAATACCTTTCTCTGGAGTACCTTTCAAGTAGCACAGAACCTTTTCTGCAGGAGCTAGATGAGTATCTCTGAGAGAATGCCTAAACTGACTGAGAACACTTACTGCATAGGAAATATCTGGCCGAGTCATGCAAAGGTATAACAACTTCCCAAGTAGTCTCTGAAACACTCCCATATCAAACAACGGTGCACCATCTGTGGCAGAAAGCTTGTGATTAGGATCAATGGGAGTGGTGATGGGTTTAGCTCCAAGTTTACCAGTGTCAGCAAGAAGATCAAGGATATATTTGCGTTGAGATATGAATATACTATCCTTAGATCGAGCAACTTCAATGCCCAAGAAATATCGAAGATCTCCCAAATCTTTAATTTCAAATTCAGAGTGGAGAAATGCTTTTAGTTTACTGGCCTCTTCAATGTCATTACCCGTGACCACAATATCATCAACATAAACAATCAAGAAGGTCACCAGAGAGTCATTTCTCTTCAAGAACAATGTATGATCAGATTGTGTTTGAATGTAGCCAAAGGAGACAAGAGCAGCCCGATATCTCTCAAACCAAGCCTGAGGAGATTGTTTGAGACCATAAAGGGATTTGTGTAGTTTACACACCTTGCTTTTCATTTTTTTTCCATACACTCCTGGAGTTAGAGACATATAAACTTCTTCATGCAGATCTCCATTCAAGAAAGCATTTTTAACATCAAACTGGTGTAGGGGCCAGTCAAAGGTAGCTGCTAAAGAAAGCAAGACCCTAACTGAAGTCATCTTAACTACAGGAGCAAATGTCTCAAGATAGTCAATGCCATACATTTGGGTGTAACCCTTGGCAACCAACCTAGCCTTATACCTCTCAACTGAGCCATCAGAGTGATATTTAATGGTAAACACCCATTTACACCCCACTGCTTCCTTCCCTTCCGGCAAGTCCACAACATCCCAGGTATGGTTCTTATGTAATGCTTCAAGTTCAGTCATCATAGCATCCCTCCATTCAGGTTGAGACAATGCTTCTGCTACAGACCTGGGTATCACATGTGAAGAGACAGAAGCAAGAAAGGAGTAGTAGGAAGGAGAGAGAAGGCTGTAAGATAAATGTTTGGAGATGCAATGGGCTGTACACTTCCGCTTGCCCTTGTGAAGAGCAATAGGAAGGTCAAGGTCAGGGACGGTCGAAGGTGGGCTGATAGGGGGCTGACCTGTTTCCTCAGGAACTGTGGGAGTGGCCAGATGCTCTTCTGAAGGAGTGGAAACAACCTGCATATGTTTGAATCTCCGCCTTTGGTAACACCTTTGGAGAGTAGGAGCAGAAGCAAGAGGAGGATCAGGGGTGGGTTCAGTGGAAGAGGTGGACACCCCATGATCAGACTCACAAGGGATGGGAAGAGGAACAACTGGAGACATAGCAAAGGGTTCATTAGATTTCTCCCCCTCAGGAGGTACACTAAAGAAATGAGTCAACTCTGCAAAGGTGACATTCCGAGATACAAAGCGGGTGCCATGAACTGGATCAAAACAACAATAACCCTTTTGTGTAGAGGCATATCCTAGAAGCACGCACTTATGAGCTTTAGGTTCAAATTTATGCCTTTGGTGACTATGAATATGCACATAACAAGTACTCCCAAATACACGAAGAGGGAGAGAAAAGAGATCCTCATCTGGGAAGAGAAGACTAAAGGGGGTTTTAAAGCCAAGGACCCTGGAGGGCATACGGTTGATTAGGTAGGTAGCAGTATGAACAACATCTCCCCAAAACCTTACAGGAACATGGGATACAAATAAAAGGGATCTGGCAACCTCGACCACATGTCTATTCTTTCTTTCCGTCACCCCATTTTGTTGTGGAGTGTAGGAACAAGAACTTTGACGAATAACCACAAAAGTTTCAAGGTAGGTGGAGAGGGTTTTCTCAAAATACTCCTTAGCATTGTCAGAGCAAAACATTTTGATACGGGTATTAAACTGGGTGATGATGAGTTCATGAAAATTTTTCACAATGATTGGTATTTCATCCCGGGATTTCATGAGATAAACCCAAGTATAACGAGAATAATCATCAATAAAAAGGATAAAATACCTGTAGCCCCCCATGGTTGGCATGTGATATGGTCTCCACACATCAGAGTGAACAATATGGAAAGGAGAAAAAGATCTTTTATTACTGATTGAATAGGAATGTCTACAATGCTTTGCTAGCTCACCTGATTCACAATGAAAACTAGATAAAGACGCTCCTTTAAACATATCTAGGAACAGACGACTTAAAGCAGAAAAAGACAAATGACCTAACCGAAAATGACATGACAAAATTTTGTTAATAGACTCTGACACAACTGACTCTAAAGCAACTCCATGAGGTGATCCCAAGGCTTGATCTGGTGTGTCCAGCAAGTATATTCCGTTCGCTTCATGGCCACTCCCAATCGTCCTCTGAGACTACAGGTCCTGAAAAACACAATGAGTGGGAAAGAAGGTTATGCTGCAGTTCATGGATTTTGTTAAGCTACTAACAGATAAAAGGTTTGTGTTAAGCTTAGGAACATGGAGAACAGAAGATAAGAACATGGTGTCAGTGGTCTTTGTATCTCCTTTACTAGAGATGGGGGCAAGTGACCCATCGGCCAGGGATATTTTCTCTTTCCGAGAGAGGATATGGTATGAACAAAAAAGGTTAGATAGGCTGGTCATATGGTCTGATGCATCGGAATCTATAATCCAAGGGAGTTTATGATTACCCGAAGCTGAAGCATGATTTGCTGAGGCATATGTACCTGAGTGAGCAAAAGTCGATGAAGATGATGTACTGTTGGAAGGGTGAGTTGAAGAAACCGTAGCTTCCAAGTGATTTAGGAGCCTCCCATACTTCTCAAAATCCAGCTTCATTGCAGCCAATTGCTCAATAGTTGATTTTTCTTCACTTTCCTTACTTCCCCCCTCAGGCACTGTAGCAACATTAGCAGTCTTGGATTTTCCCACCTGACTGCCCTTCTTAGGGTTATTATTGTTCTTAAACCTATCGGAAAGAAGTTCAGGATGAAGCTTCCAGTAGGTGTCCTTTGTATGCCGTGGTTTCTTGCAATATTCACACAACTGCTCTCTTTTCTTAGTAGGGCCCTTCGGTTTCATTCCCGCATGTGCAAAATGTTCTATAGATGGACTCTGCAATTGCACCTGCCGCCTACTCTCCTCACTACTTATCATAGCATATGCCTGTGAAAGAGTAACCTCATCCCTGGCCAAAATGTTCTGTCTGATAATATCAAACTCAGGGTTGAGTCCAGTGAGAAACTTAAACACCCTATTTCTCTCCACTAGCTTTCTATACATTTCAGCATCCTTTTTACTCTCCCATACCACTGTTTCCATAAAATCAATTTCCTGCCATAGGGACTTTAGTATGGAGTAGTAGATTGGCACACTCTTCTCCCCTATCTCAGGTTCTTCACATCACTTTTCAATTTGTATGCTCAGGTCTCAGTTACACTGTTCCATATCTTCTTAGCCGAAGACATCCAGAGATAGTGCTGGCTTATATGAGGTTGCATAGAGTTGACTAACCATCCTATAACAGTATAGTTCTCTTGCATCCATCTTTCAAATTCAGGGTCTGCCTCTTCGGGTTTCACCTTGTTGCCTGTGAGATACCTGAGTTTTCCTCTACTACAAACATAGATTTTTATAGATTGTGCCCAAGCAAGATAGTTTGTCCCATCTAGCTTAATTGTGGTAGCACTCGTCAAAACGGAATCTACTAGAGCAGGTAGCTTAATTGTGGTGACACTTGTCAAAACAGAATCTACTAGAGCAGGTCCAGAAGCTGGCACCTGCTTGAGCTCACTTCCATATGTCTCCATTAATCAAACGGAAATCAAAGAATAGAAAATTTTGACTATGTAAACTTACTTGAAGTCAAACCAGAACTTGGGTGCTTGAAAAGCTAGGGTTTTGCTCATCCGTCCAGCAGATGAGCGGGAGAGAGAAGACACAACCGCACCTACCAGAGTAACCCAAACTCTTCCAAACTTGAACTGCCCTCCTTTAGCAGTCACAAGACACCTTCCAAGCATAGAGCGCCACACCCAAGCTTCACCTTTCCTGGTAAGTCGAAAATCTCTAGTCGGCTAGGGTTTCGGGCAGCAGCAAGACAACATCACTTCTTGGCAAAATCTGGCCAGAACAAAACTCTCCAAACCCTTCTACCAACCAGGCAAGTGATTCTCTATACTATAGAGAACCTATCTCTCCATACACTCTCTTGATTTTAGAGTGTACAGGAACAAAAGAAAAAAAGAAGAAAGAGGAACTGAACCCGCTCTGATACCAAGATGAGAATCAGTCCTCTAATATCAGGTTTAAAATCAGTGATTAACCGTACAAATCAGATCTGAATGATAGTGCAAGAGCTGTGTATGTCGAAGAGAAGAGGTAAGGGAAGAAGAAGTCGAATTAGTCTTCCTTCTCCTCTAACCCTATTTTTTTATTGATTTCTAAAACAAATTGATGATGACAAGTATACCCTTAAGAGGGCGGCCAGCTTGGCAGTTACATAAAGAAAATAAAATAAGAACAAATAACAGGCCCGTTAAGTGAGGCCCATCAACATAAAATAAAAGATAAAATAAATTGTATCACATAAGAGGCTGTTAGGGTCCATTCGGCCCAGTCGGCCCAGTCTCTTTACAGAAAACTTGGTGGAAACATACACATATACATAGACATATATGATGTGAGGAGGCATTTTTGAGGTTACTGGTAATATTAGTGATTTTCTTCAGAAATATGATTGAATATATTTCTAACTTATTGCACTCTGTGCTATCCTTGGTGGAGCATTTCCTAGTTTAGTTTTATTGTTAGCATACTAACAGCAGCATTTCCTGGTTACACATAAATATTGTATGACAAACCAACCACTCCTTTGTTGATTCAACAATATTATATTTCTTCATTTTTTTTTTGTGTTTTTAAATGATTTTGTATATTCCTTTGTTTGGTGCTGATCTAA
Source organism: Nelumbo lutea (assembly GCF_056320005.1). Taxonomy (NCBI): domain Eukaryota; kingdom Viridiplantae; phylum Streptophyta; class Magnoliopsida; order Proteales; family Nelumbonaceae; genus Nelumbo; species Nelumbo lutea. The sequence continues at coordinate 35,012,717 of NC_142689.1, read as the reverse complement.
GTGTACAGGTTTTATTCCATGACCTGATTAAAAGCAGAAATTTGGTAAGAGAAGATGCACTTTATTCGCATTGAATCAAAATTGCATAATTTTATACATAGAAAGGTGTATCACTATTTAAATGACGTCAAACAATTGCCCTCAAAATTAGGTGGAGAGAATGGATAAGGATGTCTATATCTTTATAGGCTTCTAAGTTCTGTTTGTGGGTCTCTTCTAATGATGTCTTTAGAAGCTCTAGAAATATTTTTAAAGATGACCCCATGTGCCTAAATTTTTGTTGGAATCATTAAATAGATTAATCTAGAGTTGATTAAAGAGTTTTTAATGGAACCTCCTATTCTAATATAATTTTATCTTCTTAACATCAATCATGAGCAATTGGGATGATTTGATCGACACCTTGCCATATGCTTTGAGGTGGTTAGCTCTGCATATTATGGTTAAGAGGAGTTTTTTGATATTGGATAGGGCTGCAACTTGGGCCAGGTTTGCCTGAATCCAAACCAAGAAAGTTTGGTTTGAAGTTAAGGTTAGGGTTAGGATTGAGGCCTTGAGCAACTTGAATCTGACTTGTTTTGACATTTGTATTTATAAATATCATATATATGTACACATGTATGTAAATGTGCAACTATGCATCCATGAATTTATGTATGTATGTACATTTGCAGAAGGTAAGGATAATTTCCTTTCAGTTTGTGGACAATGGGTGGAATGCTGAAGTGCTTGCCAAGGCAAATCGAGCTACCCCTTGGAAGGCTATCCATGCCATTCTTTCGAGCTTCCTTCCTTGTATTGGGTATTATGTTTTTTCGGTAATCATGTAAAACTTTGGGAACATTTTTTGGTAGGACAATCACATTTGAAGGATCAATTTCGATCACTTTATGCTTTGTCTTCTTTCAAAGGGGAATTTGTGTCAATTTTCATTGCCTTTTCAACTTCACATTCTGGTTTTGATTGGGACTTGGGGCTTCATTGAGTTATTAGGGAGTCTGAATTTCCAAACGTGCTTAGATTTCTTCAAATTCTTGATGGGTTGTTTTTGAAACCCCTCAAACTTGACTCTAGGATTTGGACTCCATCCTCTTGCTCTTTTTCTTGTTCAACAATAGCTTGTAACTCCATGTTCTTTCCCTATGAAAGAGATTTGGTGTGGACTGATCCTTTCGAGAGTTGGTGCTTTCTGTTGGGAGGCTTTCCATGAGAAAACTAACACTTGTGGCCTACAAAAAAGAAGACCTAATCTTTGCCTTTCTCATTCTTGGTGTTTACTTTCCAAAACTAATGATGAGACGTGCTATCACTTGTTAATCTCCTACCCTTTTGTTTTTTATATTTAGAATTGGCTTCTTTTTCTTTTTGGTTGTAGGTGGTTGAATCCTTCTAGCATGTCAGATCTCTTTGCACCTTCTGTTTTTAAGTGACTAAAGATAAGGCAGAGGATTCTGTGGAAATGTACTAGAGCAGCAATTTTATGGACAGTTTGGGAGGAAAGAAATGCTTGAATTTTCAAAGAAAAAGAACTCTAAAAGCAGTAATATAGTGCATTGTTATCAGAGTGGCTCATTGAGCCAAGTCCTTGGAAAGCTTTTCAACTTTCTTGGTAGATGACATTATGAATGTTAGAATCGACAGTACAAGGGTAGTTTGGTCATTTTTCTATTTCATTAAGGATGAATTGGGCTATTGTGCTCTGGTTGTGGGGAACATTGTCTCTTGGAGAAGAAGCTATCGGTAATAGCCAGATCTTCAGTTGAGGCAGAGTACAAGGCAATGGAATATGGATTTTCAGAGTTGTTATGGCTCAGGTCACTTCTAGAGGAGATTGGTATTGCATATGATAAGCCCTTAATGTTCTACTGTGATAACCAGGCTGCAATTAACATAGTTTACAATCCAATTCAGCATGATAGGACAAAGCATATTGAAGTAGACTGGCATTTTATAAGAGAAAGGCTGTCTTTTGGAGAACTTTGTCTTCCTTTCATTGCCTCAAAGCAACAGTTAGCAAATGTTTTGACCAAGGGTGTCCCTAAGGCAAAGTTACAACACCATGTAAGCAAGCTGGGCATGATTGATATCTATGCTCAACTTGGGGGGGGGAGTGTAGAGATGATGGGCTGAATGGACCTTAGTTTTTTTCTTTTATTTAGTTATGTTTATGAGTAGTGGGCCTGTTTTCTTCTTTTTTATTATTGTTTTTAGTGCTGACTGCCCTACTAAAGGTATTCATGTAATTGTGCTCACATACAATTAAAGAATAAAAGATAACTTTGGGAGATAGGAGAGAGGTTCAAACTACTCTCTTCCTTCTTCCCTTTCCTTCCTCCTATCTTCTATTTTCTAATTTATTTCAGATTATTGCAGGTGCGGTCTACAACTCCTCCCATGGAAACAAAGTTAAATTTTGGGAAGATCTTTGATGGGGGAGGGGGGATAAACCTTTGAAATACTGTTTTCCTATTCCATTTTCAACTTCAAGCATAAACCCAACCCTTTTTTTGCCTTTTACCTTGGACAGGGACATTCTTGGAATCTAGGCATAAGGATTGGCATTGGGGATTTTGAGTATACACATATTTCTCTTGGATGGTGTTCATTCTTGATTGGCTCCTATGTGTCGTCTGCTTTGGGCTCTTTTTCTTGTGCTTCTTTTTAAGTCCCCTAGCTACTGGCCCCTCCTCACAGGTTTTTCCAGCCAAGCTCATTCGGCCAGGGCCTGTCCAACTCAAAATTAGGGCCTTTGTTGGGAAGCATACCATTTAAAGATCAACTCTTATGAATTATTGCAAAAAAGGAGGCCTAGCTGGTACATTTCGCCACACAAATGTTCTCTTTTTGATGCAAGTGAGGAATCTACTAATCTCTTGCAATTTTGCTTTCAAAATTTGGAAGTGTTTCTTTTCTTGTTTTGTGGCTGAAGGTGGTCGTCCCTGCAGAGACATAGAAACTATTTTCAAACATTCATTTATCAATTGAAGAAGAGAGGAAAAATTATGTGGTGGTGCATTATGGTAACTATTCTTTGGTTTCTTTGGGAAGAAGGGAATGCTTAATTTTGATGGTGTACTGTTGGAAATCAAGGACTGTTAGGAATAGGGGGAATTCTTAGGGATAGTTCAGGTTCCTTCATTGATCTTTACTCAGGACCAATAGGTAGGCTGAACTATATGCTGTCCTCCAAGGACTAAAGATATTTTAAAGACTGAACCTGCATATCATAGTGGTAGAAGGTGGCTCCAAAACAGTTATAGGATGGTTAAAGAATGAAACTTAAGGAACCTAGCAGCATTTTGCATAATCTGAGACAAACTAAACAAGTTGTTCCAGATCTAGGAGTTACATGGTTATGGACTCGTAGAGCAGCCAATGCAGTGGCTGATGCACTTGCTAGACAAGGGGTCACCAGGGAACAGTTGTAATGGGGAGTTACTACCTAGCTTCAAATGGTCAAGAACAGATATGGGGTTAGGTAGCATCTGCTAGCCTATGTCAGTCCTTTCATTGTAAGTATTGTTCTTTTCTCAAATCAACAAAATTTTTAGTGTTACCAATAAGAAAGTTGTTATTTCTAAGGTGTTGGCTAATAGGTCAAGAAGGGTGTTTTTGTATATCATCTCTCCTCGTTAAGGGGCTTTTATTGATGGCTGACAGATTCTTGATGGACCTCTTATGGCTAAAAGGTGTGGTTGAAGTGGTTCTCAATTCAAATGTTTACTGAAGAATACATGTCAAGGAGTTATTTGATGCAAACTGGAAGCATTTTAAAAGGGAAAGGGATAGCTGAATCGGGGAACCTGGGTTTCTACAGTGATTAAAGATTTCAATGTTCATGTTTTTAGCAAGAGATATGATCTTTACCTAAAGTGCAATGGAGGAACATTATTTGTGCTGTTGATACCACTTAGGTGAATGAGGGAGCCAGTGTCTGATGATGAGGAAACTTAGTGTATGAAGAGAAGAGAGTTGATGTAATACAAAACATCACTTGGTATCTGCAATTGTGAAGCTTTTGAGAAAGAAAAATTTGGTTTTCAATGTCTAGGAGGGAAGAAGAATTGGAGGCTGTGAGCTGCAGTCACTCTGGTAAAGGAAAGGTAGGGTGTGAAGTGGGATAAAAAGACTAGTTATTCCAATAAGTATTTTCAGTTATGCTCTGAAATTGTCATGGGCCATGGTGCTTCTTGTAGCTTGATGGAACTGAAGCTGGGTTAGGTTTGATGGTGTTGGAGTGCATGTGTAGATTTTGGGTCTTAAGAATGTATCTGTATTTTGAGATTAGATAGTTCATTCATCTATTTTTTTTTTCCAGTTCTTTTTGTCTATGAAGAAATTAATTTTCCTCTTCTGTCTCTAAATTTTATTTCATATTTTAATATCCTCTTTTCCATCAAGAGAAAGGGAAAGCCCTTAGGTATTTTCCTTCAAATCACACATAAATGTAACATGATAAGGAAGAAATGTATGAGAGTGCTTTTCTAAATTGAGGGTATGAATGCAAATACGAGGCTCTTTGATTTGATTTAGCTGATTAGCCATCGGAATTATTTCATATTTTTCAGCAGTTGATATATGGGTGGATTCATTATTATCTATACTACTCACTCTTATGGATATTTTATTAGATCTTGTATGGTTCTGAGTATTATCTTTTCCTATTTGCATACCATTCAGGATTCATATCCTAATAGTATAAGGTTATTTAGTTTGCCTACTTATCATAAATAATGAAGATATGCATGTGCTACCAGTTGTTTTTTTAATATACTTTTTTTCCCTCAATGATTACAAGATTACAATGCTAAAATATGGTGATCAGACTTTCATCTTATGTGTCCTCTTGCAATTTACTTTTCGCAGGTCTTTGCCATGCCAGAAACAGCACTAGGACTATTTCCAGATGTAGGAGCTTCTTATTTCTTATCTAGACTCCCTGGCTTCTTTGGTAGAGCTCATTTACCCCTACTTCACTCATATATGGTTTTTGAATGGCTATTGTCCAATTATTCTTTTAATAAATTAGAATTTGTTGCTTTCTACGACAACATATGGTTCTCTAGTTCAGTCCTTGTTAAGTAGAGTTTATCCATTTTAATTACCTGGAACTTGACTACTAACACAAATAAATTTATGGTTCAAATGCAAATAAAGGGGCAAAGTTATATAGTCCTTCTCTAGTTAGAAGCAATAGTGGGTAATCAACTCTAGTTATTATTAGCTTAAACAAAATCTCAAAGTTGTGGTACCCATGTCTTTTTGTGTTTTATGGAAGGAGTTCAATTCAAGGTTTTAATTACCTGGAACTTGACTACTAACACAAATAAATTTATGGTTCAAATGCAAATAAAGGGGCAAAGTTATAGAGTCCTTCTCTAGTTAGAAGCAATAGTGGGTAATCAACTCTAGTTATTATTAACTTAAACAAAATCTCAAAGTTGTGGTACCCATGTCTTTTTGTGTTTTATGGAAGGAGTTCAATTCAAGGTTTTGCTACTTTTTGTGTTCTATTAGAATGACTTGAAAAAGCCAAAATAAAGCACCAATTATCTGTTGCTTGGATATTTAAACCAAGACCGGGGGGGGGGGAATTGGGTAAACCCTTTCTTTCCCTTATTTTTGGATTCACTAAATGGGGATGTTCCCTAAATGTTCACCTCACTCAAAAACTCACACTTTAAGAGTTTGTGCAATTGTAGAACCTTTGCTTTGAATAGCCAACAAGACAGATGATTGAATCAATCAATGCACACAAGTGAATAGGTATAGATTAGTTAAATAATTAATTTCTAACTAAATATTCAAATATGAGTTTTCTATAAATGCTTTGTATCTAAGTAGAAATAAACGCTTCAATCCTTAAGCATTGATTGTAGTAGCAGAGTCCCAAGGTTACTCTATTACTTGTTGGCCAATGAGGTAGGTTTGTCTCTAGGAGGTTATCCGAAGAAAAGCGTGTTTTGGATTGTAGAGAATTGTACTAAGAGATTGGCATCTTGGAAAAGATTATATGTATCTTGGGGGAGGTATCACCTTTATAAAATTCACCTTAGAAAAATTTCCAATTTATTACCTATCAATCTTTAAGATGCCATAGAGGGAAGTGCAAAAAATAGAAAAATTGATGAGAGATTTCTTATAGGAGTTTGGGGAAGGATTGAAGGACCACTTGATAAATGGGATTTAGTGTGTAAGAGCAAAGAACAAGGGGGCCTAGGTGGCTAGGTATTGTAATTTAGGGAAGAAGAATTTATCCTTACTAGGTAAATGGCTTTGGAGATGGTCTTTTGGAGAGGGAAGACTGTGGCAAGAGGTAGTTGGTAGTATTCATGGAAGTGCAGGCAATGGCTAGGATGATGGGGAATCTTTGAGGGCTACTATGGCTTCTCCTTGGAAGGCTATTTGTGGTGTGTTTCCTCAGTTTCTAAGCCTTATTGGGTATACCGTTTGCTTTGGAGACAAAGTTCTCTTTTGCGAGGACCTTTGGATTGGCAATTCAACCCTTAAAGATCTCTTATCTTCCTTGTACTCCCTTTGTTCGAAAAAGAACCTGTACATTGCTTTGTGTCATCTTCCTTGTTGACCTGGTTCAGTTGGAATTTGGGCCTAAGGAGGGATTTGAGAGACCATGAGTTTGATAGGGCAGCCTCACTCCTACAACTCCTTGATTCTATTTTTCTGGACTTTTCTAATCTAGATGGTTGTATTTGGACTCCTCATCCTAAGGGAGTGTTTTCATGTTCCTCTTTCTTCTCTTCTTTGTATTAAACTCCTATCCATGCCTTGTCATGTGAAAGAAATTTGGTCCAAATCCATTCCTCCTCCCAAGGTTGGTGCTTTTTGTTGGAAGGTCTTTCATGGTAAAATTAACATTTTGGATGCTCTGCAAAAAAGAAGACCTTATTTGTGTTTCTCCCCAAATTGGTGTACCTTAGCAAAGAAAATAGAGAAAATTTTTACCACCTTCTAATCTCTTGCCCTTTTGTTGTGGTATTTGGGAAAATATTTTTGGTCTTTTTGGTAACAAGTGGAATGTGTCCCTACAGATTAAAAGCCTTTTTGACCCTACGACCTTCAGTTGGCCGAAGCGGAGATGTAAAGTTATGTAGAGATGTGCTCAGGTTGCCTTGATTTGGACGCTATGGGAAGAGAGGAATAACAGAATCGCCAATGTTAAGGAGAGGAGTGAGGTACTGTGGGAATGTATAGTAAATAGGGCTATACATTGGGCTAAATCTTTAGACCTATTTTCAGAATTTTTATTTGATGATATTTGGAGAAATTGGGAATCTGTAGCAAGAAAGTTCTACGGTTAGGGACAAACTAGTTGCAGCTTGGAAACCCCTGGAAGTAGGTTTTGTCAAGCTAAATTTCAATGGTAGCAGTCTAAGAAACCAAGGGCTGGCTGTTATAGGAGTGTGTGTGTGTTTGTGCCTTGTATCAAACCAATAGCAATAATAAACTTAAAGGAAAGAGAGAGAGCACAAGAGACAACTGATTTATAGTGGTTCGGTCAATCTGACCTACATCCACTCAAAGCACTTCTTTGAGAATTTTCACTATTTCAACTAGTTTCACAGGTACCAACCAAACCTTTACACCATGCCTCCACCCAAGGTTTGAAATGTCGATGTCGGTGGAAATGTTGGTCATCCAAATATAAGAAACATGTCGGAAATGTCGGAAATATCGTAAAAGTTATAGATATGATGGAAACATTGTAAAATGTGTAAAATATACAATGGTATTTTATGTAATGATAAAAGAAGCATAGGGAATTAGGGACACCTTTTTAAATTATTATCTTATTTTAAATCATTAAAAAAGCTAAGAAACTAAGGTTATAGACAAAAGAATATGTTCTAAAGTTGCCCTATAAACCTTAAGATTTAGAGTTTCATAATAGAATGAGTTAAAGCAAAATTTAAAATGTAAATGGTTGTAATAGATTAACTAAATAGTCTATTACACAAACAAAAAACTAATATTTAACTTCATATTTGAAATGAATATTGAGTTATCTCAAAGTGGTAATCATATAAGTTAGGTGGACAATAACTTGCTACTTCACATACCTACAATATTGTCACCAACTTATGTTATAATACTATCTCTTGTACTCCACATAGTATTGGTAGTGTTCAATGTGAAATATGTCAATTCCAGTAAAATTTCATGTTACTACCCATGGAAGTGGAAATGGAAGTATGTCGTGGAAACTATTCTTGTACTCCACATAGTGTTGGTAGTGTTCATTGAGGAAATGCTGATTCCAGTAAAATTTCGTGTCGCTACCCATGGAAATGGAAATATGTCATGGAAATATTAGAGAAATTAGGGACATTTTAAACCATGCCTCCACCCTTTCTACACAAGGACTAGATGCAGCCACCACTTTGCAGACTTCACTTGATGAGTTGCGACCACTGCTCTGTTGTCTTTACTCAATGACTTATAGCCACTAGTTTCCTAGGTACTAGCCAAACCTTCACTGCTGCTTTTCCCTTCACTTGAACTCATAGCCACTGCTTTGCTCCTTTCTGTACAAGTACTTGCAGCAACCTCAGCTAGAAATACAGTGCTAGCCACACTGATAATAACCACCTGCTCTTGAATTCTTGATTTCCTTACTCAAACCTCAAGAATGTTTACAAAGAAATACAATGTTCGTTGATGAACAAGTATGCAAAATACAACTCAAACTAGATACAGCTCTATTAATGAAATGCATCCTGTTATTATCTACCTCTCAATCTTCTTCACCTCGGACTAACTTGAAAGAGTCAGCAACCATTGCCTCTTTATCTTCAGCCACTGAGAATAACAGAGGAAAATTTTCTTCCAAAGATACATCATCAAGCCATTGATCCTTCCAGAAGCGGATTCTTTCCCCATCTCCTAACTTGAAACTCACTTCTTTTAGGACACTAGGAAGTGTTTTCATTATAGCTTTCCATAGTGAGCATCCGTATGAAGGCAAGTTGATAGTAGTTGTCCATCCCCTCGGACTAACTTGAAAGAGTCAGCAACCATTGCCTCTTTATCCTCAGCCACTGAGAATAACAGAGGAAATTTCTCTTCCAAAGATACATCATCAAGCCATTTATCCTTCCAGAAGCGGATTCTTTCCCCATCTCCTAACTTGAAACTCACTTCTTTTAGGACACTAGGAAGTGTTTTCATTATAGCTTTCCATAGTGAGCATCCGTATGAAGGCAAGTTGATAGTAGTTGTCCATCCCCTCGGACTAACTTGAAAGAGTCAGCAACCATTGCCTCTTTATCCTCAGCCACTGAGAATAACAGAGGAAATTTCTCTTCCAAAGATACATCATCAAGCCATTTATCTTTCCAGAAGCGGATTCTTTCCCCATCTCCTAACTTGAAACTCACTCCTTTTAGGACACTAGGAAGTGTTTTCATTATAGCTTTCCATAGTGAGCATCCGTATGAAGGCAAGTTGATAGTAGTTGTCCATCCCCTCGGTTGAAGACCATATTTGGATGCAATGAGTTTCCTCCACCAGCAGTTTTCTTCCACTCCAAATCTCCAGATCCACTTTTCCAATTAGGCTGTGTTGAAAGTTTTGATGGTGAGAGGGTTCGAGGGTTCGAGGGTGAGGAACTGAGATGGGAGAATTTGTGGAGGTAGGCCGTTGGAAAAAAGCTTTGAAGATTGAATCAAAGGAGCTCCTATTTGAGGAACTGAGATTAAAGGGTCAGCTGAGCTTGAAAATCAGGGAAGCAAAGAGAGGGATGGTGCTGTTAGAAGGTTTGGGGGTAATTGAAGGGCTCAAGGAGTTTGTGGAAGGTGCAAGTAACAAAGGCAAACAAAATAGTTGGAAAGAGCTTCTCTCAGAAACTGGAAGAAGGTTTGTTGTAGAGTGTAAGAGAAACCTTAAAGGTCATTTTATTTCTTTGACAGAATTTTTTGGCATGGGTAGAAAGCAGATGATCTGCTTCCCAGAAGGAAGGAAGAGTCGGGGCTGGAAGGCAGTTCATGGGGCCTTATGTGAACTGCTGCAACGTATGGGTGCTAAAAGAGAAGCAATAGTAAAAAGGAAGATAAGCAGTTCTAATAGTACGGTGAGCAATATTAAGCAAGAGACTCTTTTAGTGATATCTGGGGCAGGTAAATACAGAATGGGAGTAAACATACAGAGAGGTGATTGGGAAAGTAAACTGATAGTTAAAGCTTCAGCTCACATTCTTGACTGGAGAAAAGTTGCAGATCTGTTAACAGCAAGTTTAAAGTTGAAGAACACATTTATTTTAACACCTTTTGAGAAGGACAAGGCTTTTCTGGATCTGCTTGAGAACAGAGTAGAAGTTGAGGCTTTAAATATCCAAGCTAAACTTGGAAACTTCACAGTATCAAGATGGTGTCTGGGATCAAGCTCCAAAGATTTCTTTGTTGAAGATGGAGTGCTGGTGCGTCTCTTAGGTCTTCCCTTTCACTTGTGGAAGCAAGAAACTGCTGAAGCCATTGCTTTGATGTGTGGAGGATCACTAGGAGGTGCCTTTTGGGGAGACCTTTGTTCAGCTTCCATTTTATTGAATGGAGTAAAACATGAGGAGATTCCTCAGAAGATAGAGGTGCTAGTTGAAGGACATTGCTACTCAGTGTGGCTGGCTTCATCCATTGAATCGGTGCTCTGGAAAGAGGCTCGTAGGGAGGGAGATGAGAAGGTTGAAGAAGAAGAACTACGTGGCAAGAAAGGGTTGGAGGATCCAAACAAGAAAAGCACTTTCACTAAAATGGAAAAACAAATGCTGAAGAAACAAAAGAGTAGCATTCAAGGGGTGGGATTCTCGCGTGTGGAAGCAGTGAACAGTCTGGAGGGTGGTAGGTCCTTTGCACAGGTTGTAACCGGCGCCAATCTGACTTTTTTGAACAAGGAAAAGGGGTTGGTCCAAGGAAGAACTGAACCTAGACCTGATAAAACCAAATCGAGCTTGGGGTTGGACGTGCATGACCTTCTTAAAAGTCACGTGAGCTCGCGGGTGTTTAAGAATGGGCCAAAGCAAAAGCCCATGTAGACTGCTAGTGGTGTTATTAAAGGCCCAAACAGGTTAGCGGGCCCGACCCAGTTTGTTAAAAAGGTGTGTGAGCCTTTAATGAAACACGTGACTGGGGTTTCGACTAAGATAGACAACATTAACGGTCTATCATTGTCCCCAATCGCGAGACAAGGGGGGGAATGCGCGCAGCGCCGGAAACCAGAGAAGAAGCGAGCTTTACAATGGGTTTTCCGACGAAGTCTGAAGGACCTTAACCCCTCGCGAGGCTCCTCAGAGAGGCCGAAGCCAAGTTTCGTTAGGGGAAGAACTGAAGTGAAGATTGAAGGATAGGTGCAGTGCAGTGAAGGCAATGATGAATCGGAGGACCTTTCTGTTGATGGCACTAGTGTGGGCAGTGTAAACGATGAAGGTAGCTGTGCTAGAGGTGACATGGATGGGTGGAATATTGTAAGCTTATTTCAGGGTGAAGACTGCAATCGGCTTATCTCATTCCCAAGACCACAGAGTGTGCAAGGTTTATCAGAAGGAGCAAACTGGGAGAACCGGAAGCAGAGCAGGAATATGCCATCTAGGGGTGAACCAGGGGTAGAGTGGAAGGATCACCAGGTTGACCAAAGGACAAAAGTACTTCCCAACCAACTCAGGGAGATAAATGTTTACCAACCTCCGGAACAAGAGAGGGAGGCCGTGAGCAGTCCTTTTCTAGCTTGTCTATCAGTCCCAGGTAACCATGTGATTTCGGTTTGTGCTACTAATGTGTCTCCTATGTCTTTGGTTTCAGATTCCGTTTCTGTTCCATGTCTTGTAGCCCATGAATATGCAGCCGAGCTAGTGGGTGGGTTCTCTGAGGAGGGGGAGAGGGGAATGGAGGAATGTGGGAAGGTGCGGGAAGAAAGGTATAGGAGTGGAAAAGTGTGGGAAATCATTAAAAGAGTGTTTAAGGAAGTGGAAGGGAAGCTGATCAGGAGGAGGGAAGGGGAGGAAGGAAGAGAGGAGGGGTTAGTGGAGAGGAGGGAAAGGAATGAGGGTAGAGATGGAGAGGATTACGGGGAGAGAGCAGGGAAGGAGGGAGGTAACTTGAAAGGGAGGAAGGTTGGAGAGGAAAGAACAGAGGTGGGACTAGAGGAGAGGAAGGAAGGGTAGGTGGATAGAGATGAAGGGGATTCTGTAAGAAGGGTAGGGGTGGAGGAATCAGTGAGAGAAGACATGATAGCAGAATTTGTAGGGAAGTTGGGTTGTAGGCTGGAAGATTTGAATGAGTTGAAAGAAAGTTTACAGAAGAGGAAGAAGCAGATCATAACAAAGAAGAGGAGGTTGAGTGAAGTAGAGAGATTAAAGAGAGATGTAGGAGACAAGAAGCTCGAGGTAAAAGGAGATAGAAGGAAAGGGGGAAGTAGTGGGTAGGTGGCAAGGGGTTTAAAAAAGAATGAAGCGGAATGAAGATTCTTAGTTGAAATGTGAGGGGAATTGAGAGTGCGAAGAAGAGAGCAACAATAAAAGAGGTAATAAGACGGTATAACCTAGACATTGTGCTGTTGCAAGAGTCTAAGAGAATGGAGTTTAATGACAAGTGAGCAAGGAGTGTATGGAAAGCCAGGGGGATTAGCTGGGTGGTGGCTCCATTGTGGGGTGCTTGTGGAGGGATTGTAACAATGTGGAAGAGGGATGTGGTTGAAGGTCTGGAGGAGTTGATCGGAAAGTACTCGGTTTCCATGAAGTTTAAGTAGCAAGAGGATGATTATATGTGGGTGCTCACAAATGTTTACGGACCAAATGACTACAGAGAGAGAAAGGAGCTGTGGGAGGAACTGGTTGATGTTAGAGGGTTGTGGGATGGGCCTTGGTGCATGGGTGGGGATTTCAATGTGATTAGATTCTCGGAGGAGTCCAATAAGGTTAACCAGAGGGTGACAAAAAGCATGAGGAAGTTTGATAGTTTTGTGGATGCCTTTGAGCTTGAAGAGATTCCCTTAGCACATAAGGCATTTACATGGTCAAATCTCCAATCTAGACCCATTTGCTCTAAGCTGGATAGATTCTTGTTCTCTTTGGATTGGGAAGAACATTGGGGAACCTTGGCTTCTAGAGCTCTCCCAAGGGTGACCTCGGATCACTGGCCCATAGTGTTATTTAAGGAGGAAAGAAGGTGTGGAAGTCCTGCCCCCTTTAGATTTGAAAATATGTGGTTACTTCATCCAGGGTTTCCTAACAAAGTGAGGGAGTGGTGGCATGAGTGTAACCCACTGGTGGAGTGGGAGGGGATGAGATTCCATAAGAAACTACAATTCTTGAAAGCAAGAATTAAGGAGTGGAATTTGATGGAGTTCGGGAGGATAGAAGAAAGAAAGGGAGACTTGATGAAGAAGATTGAAAGCTTTGACTTTAAAGAGGAAAGAGGGGAATTTTGAGAGGAAGACAATGATCTCAGGAGAGAATTGAGAAGACAGTTAGAGGACTGTCTGCACAAGGAGGAAATTAGCTGGAGGCAAAAATCTTGGTGTAAATGGTTGTAAGAGGGAGATAGAAACACTAGGTATTTCCACTCTCTAGCAGATGGTAGGGGAAGGAAGAACTTTATTTCCAAATTGATAGTAGATGGAGTTGAGTTAGTACAGCAAGAGGAGATTGCCAGGGCCTATGTGGAGCACTTCAAATCTATTCTAAGAAGGCCTGTGAGTAGAAGGGTGTGGGTAGAAGGTTTGGATTGGCCAGATGTAGGGGTGGAGAACATGAGAAGGTTGGAAAGAAGCTTTAATCTAGAAGAGATCAAGGAGGCTGTGTTTTCTATGGATAGAACAAAATCTCCAAGGCCGGATGGGTTCACAATGGCTTTTTATCAGGATTGTTGGGATATCTTGAAAGATGATCTCTTGCGGGTGTTTGAGGAGTTTTTCAGGAGAGGGATTGTCAATTCGGGTGTGAACTCTACATTTATAGCCTTAATTCCAAAAAAGAAAGATGCATCTCACCCGAAGGATTTTAGGCCAATAAGCTTGGTTAACAGTGTAGAGAATAGTGATGTGGGCCCCACATCTGTGGTCCCACTCTATTTGTAGGGTAGAATGTAGCTAGTCACAGCTGTGGTTATTTTTCTATTCTGTTATCTCTAGTTTCAGTTTTATATTGTTTGTTATTTGTTAGCAGTTATGATGTAAACACCAAGGGTAGATATGTCCTTTCATGTAACTAGCATAACCTATATATATTAACTTAAAGTGGCGCGGCAGAATATTGACATTCTGTTCTTCTCTTAAAATTCTGTGTTCTATTGCTCTTCCACCACTCTTTCCTCTACATCTTCTTCACATTCTCTTCTCATCGAACCTGAAATTTCTTAGTGATCAAGACTGAATAGCAGTCTTGACAACCTACATGGTATCAAAGCCAAGTTAGGGTTTTCCATGTGAGTCTAATACCAGCCGACCACATGAGAATCTCCTAGGACTGAAAGTTGAAGAGGAGGAGTTCGCCGACCACATGAGTACTAGCAGCTGTTGGAAACTTGCTAGGGTTGCAGAGTGTTGGTGGTCAGGAAGGATCAGAGAAGACTAGGGTTTAGGTAACCCTAGAAGGCAGCGAACTATTTTTCCTTGTAAGTTGTTACTTTTTTAGTAGAAGTTCTTTCAGAGAAGATAGGTTGGACCTATCTGGAGGGGAAGGCCGAACCATTCTAGCTCTTTCTCTCTTCGATTTCCTAGGGTTTTACAGCAAACCCTGAACCGAACTGTGTTCTCTCTACTCTAGGGTTTGAAAGTGATCTGCGGCAAGCCCTAGTGGTTGACTGAACCTTGTGATCTACCTAGAGGTACTCTTAAGTTGATTGGTAGGTCTGATCAGATTCTAGGGTTTCTTATTACTGCAAGCTCATCTATACAGTTTGGACTGTGCGACTGAATTGCTTCCTTTCAAGACTGATTAAAACCCTAACTTCCCTAGCATATCCGTTTTGTTTTAAAGCTGTTCTCAGAGTTCTAAGGGGGTTAGAGATCTACGGACAGCTACTGCTGTGTTGGCTAGTTGGTTTTGGATCAGAATTACTTCGATTTTGTGCACATACACCGACAATACAGATCAGGCCTATACTGTTTTGATTGTGATTGGTGACTCAAGTACTGCTTTTGAGACTTGACAGAAATGGAGTCTAAGATTCAGGCAGAAGGCAGTCTTGGGAATATCAGTTATGGTGGTGTTTCTTAGATGGGTGGTAAGATTACGACCGTAAAGTTTAATGGATCAAACTATTTGGAATGGGCCCAATCAGCCATGATGGCTATTGGTGGAAGAGGTAAATTAGGGTACCTTCTGGGAGATATGAAAGAACCTTCCAAGGGAAACCCGACATATACCAAGTGGATGCAAGAAAACTACTTGGTTATGACATGGCTGTGTAATTCTATGCAGCCTCATATTAGTTGGAACTATTTGTGGGCAAAGACAGCCAAGGAGATATGGGATGTTATGAAAGAAACTTACTCCCAACGCCTTAATGTTGCTAGAGCATATGAATTGAAATGTGAAGTGAACACCCTTAAACAAGGAGAGAAACCGGTATCAGTCTACTTCTCTACCTTGAAGTCCTTGTGGCATGAGATTGATCACTTAGAGACTCTTGAGTGGGAGAGTCCCAAAGATGCTAAGACCCATAGAAAGCACATTGAGACAAACAGAGTGTTTGAGTTCCTGGCGGGACTGAACCCAAAATATGATATTGTGAGGCATCAAATTTTGACTAGAGACAGTGTGACTCTCTCTCAGGCCTACTCATTTGTACACAGTGAAGAAACCAGAAGGAAGGTTATGATGCAACCCGTATCAGCCTTTGTAGCGGCTACACCCAAATCAGGGGGTGATTCAGAGAAGGACAGGAGGAAGGAAGACAAGAAGGATGTAGTATGTAAACATTGTAAGAAACCCAAACATTCAAAAGAGACATGTTGGAAACTGCATCCTCACTTGGTTCCTGCGAAGTTAAGAAACAAGAAGGGCACTGCTCATGTAGCCATGAACACTGATTCAGCATCCTCATCTGGCACAAAAGGAACATCTTTGAAGAACTTAGCTGCAGTTCGGGCTGCCTAATACAGCTAGAAAAGGAGGTTGGAAATTCAGCTCAGCCACCACAACCTCCATCAGTGCTTGTCACATCTGCCTTCGCCCATTCAGGTACTCGAGCTTGAGTCTATCATGCCTCAGCTTCAGGTACTACTGAGCCTTGTTGGGTAATAGACTCAGGTGCATTTGATCACATGACTAGCTTGCCTTCACTATTTACTACTTACCATTTGACTTCTGGTAGAGATAAGGTATCTATTGCTGATGGCTCCCTGGTTCCTATTTCTGGGAAGGGTGACATCAAACTTTCAGATACTATGTTCCTATCATCTGTTTTGCATGTGCCTAAGCTTGATACTAACCTTCTTTCAGTCAGTAGTATTACCAAGCATATGAACTGCTCAATAACCTTCTTCCCTGACCGATGTGTTTTTCAGGACTTGGAGACGTAGAAGGTGATTGGGACTGGCCGTGAGACGAATGGGATCTATCTGCTCGGGTAGCGGTTCCGTCAAAGAGAGTCAGTAGAGAAGTTATCTTTTGTTTCTCAGAGTGAGTCCGGTTATGCTTTGGCATAACCGATTAGGTCATTTGTCTTTTCGATTTTTATAGAGTCTGTTTCCTACTTTATTTGAGTCTATTGAGTTGTCTCAACTACAATATGAAAGTTGTGAGTTTGCTAAGCATTGTAGAAAGCCTTATTTATTGAGTAATAAAAAGAGTGATAATTCTTTTGATATTGTGCATACTGACGTTTGGAGGCCTTATCATATCCCTTCCATGGGTGGGTACAGATATTTTTTGTTATTTGTTGATGACCATACCCGTTTTTCTTGGGTTTATCTCATGCGTTCACGAGATGAGGTACCTTCCCTGACCCAAAATTTTCACCAAATGATTCTAACCCAGTTTGATGCCAAGATCAAAGTTCTTCGATCTGATAATGCAAAGGAATACTTTGCCAAATCATTGACATCTTATCTTCTTCATCATGGGGTTATCCACCAGAGCTCTTGCCCTCATACACCTCAGCAGAATGGAGTTGCCGAGAGGAAGAATAGGCACATTTTGGAAGTGGCTAGAAGCCTCATGTTTACTTCCAATGTCCCTATTCGCTTCTGGGGGGATGCTATCCTCACGGCGGTATACCTTATTAATCGGGTCCCTTCCAGGGTTCTTGATATGCGATCTCCTTTTTCGCTTCTACACCCACGTAAGGACTTGTTTTCTATTCCGCTTAAGACATTCAGTTGCACTTGCTTTGTTCAGCTTCTCGGACCCCATCCCTCCAAGTTCGAACCCAAAGCCTCCAAATGCATCTTCCTTGGTTATGCACAAACTCAAAAGGGTTATTGTTGTTATGATCCTGTCTCCGAGAGGAAGTTTGTCTCCATGGATGTCACTTTCTTTGAGGGGACACCCTATTATCCTCGGGTTGCCCCTCAGGGGGAGAGTAGTGAGAGTGGGGGTTTGAGTTCTTGTCTTCAGGGGGAGAGCAGTGAGAGTGGGGCAATTCCTTTACCTATTCCATTGGGTGATGAGAACCGCAATGGTGAGGGTGGTCAGAGGGATCAGGAGTTGAGGGAAAGCTGCAATGGTGAGGGTGGTTAGCGGGATCAGGAGTTGAGGGTTTATCACATGCGGTGCAGGCAGGTTGATCCTGATCATCAGCAGTCCAGACCAGCTCCAATCTCATTTGCAACTCCAGGTCCAGATACTTCAGTCCCAGAGCCCACAGAGACTTCCCCTACAGATGATCTTGACCTTCCAATTGCAGTCCGTAAAGGGAAACGACATTGTACCACATCCACAACCCACTGTATTTCCCACTTTTTATCCTATGATCGTCTATCTCCTACCTACAGGTCCTACCTTAGCTCAATTTCCAATGTCCCTATTCCAAGAACAATGCAAGAAGCCCTATCCGTCCCTGAATGGAAAGATGCAATGCAAGTTGAGATGGATGCTCTGTTGAAGAACAACACCTGGGAGGTAGTTGATTTGCCAAAAGGAAAGAAACCTGTTGAATGCAGATGGGTATTTATGGTGAAGCATAATGCAGATGGATTTATTGAGAGGTACAAAGCTCGGTTAGTTGCAAGAGGGTTTACACAGACTTATGGCATAGATTACTTGGAGACATTTGCACTGGTAGCCAAGATGACTACTATTCGAGTTCTCTTGTCTTTTGCAGCAAGTCACACCTGGCCTTTATACCAAATGGACGTGAAAATTGCCTTTCTGAATGGAGATCTGCAGGAAGAAGTTTACATGCGTTTGCCTCCTGGATTCTATGATGTAGAAGTAGGTAAGAAGGTCTATCGGCTCAACAAGGCTTTGTATGGTTTGAAACAGTCACCTAGGGCTTGGTTCGATAGATTCAGACTAGCACTTGTGAAGTTTGGATATGTACAGGCCCAGTCAGATCATACCCTATTCATCAAGAGGGTGGAGTCCTCTTTGACACTGTTGGCAGTATATGTTGATGATATTGTGGTCACAGGGAATGATAGCCATGAGATTGAGTCTCTTAAACAGCTTCTTCACCAAGAATTTGAGGTGGAGGACCTTGGCGTACTTCGGTATTTTTTGGGTATTGAGGTTGCTAGATCCAAACAGGGGATCTTTATATCTTAGAGGAAATATGTCCTTGACCTATTGGCAGAAACTGGAAAGTTAGGTGTCAAGCCTGCAGATACACCAATTGAACAGAATCACATGATTAGTGCCGAGAGTGGGGAGCTTCTGCAAGACAAAGTTATGTTCCAGCAATTGGTAGGAAAGCTCCTATATCTCTGCTTCACTTGGCCAGATATTACCTATGCTGTTAGTGTTGCCAGCTAGTACATGCATTCTCTTAGAACCACACATTTTCTTGCGGCAGAAAGAATCTTAGCTTACTTGAAGAGATGCCCAGGTAGGGGCATACTTTTCAAGAACAACAATCACATGAAGGTGGAGGTTTATGCTGATGTAGATTGGGCTGGGAGTGTTGATGACAGAAGGTCTACCTCGGGATATTGTGCCCTTGTGGGAGGAAACCTTGTCTCCTGGAGAAGTAAGAAACAAAGTGTTGTCTCCCGGTCAAGTGCTGAAGCAGAATACAAGTCCATGGCCAATGGAGTGGCTGAAATCCTATGGCTAAGATCTCTACTTGAGGAGTTGGGTATTGAGTATGAGAAGCCCCTGATGCTGTACTGTGATAATCAAGCTGCCATTAATATAGCACATAATCTAGTACAACATGACAGAACCAAACACATTGAAGTTGACCGTCATTTTGTGCGAGAGAGGGTCCCATCTCAAGAAGTATGCCTCCCTTACATCACATCCAGTATGCAACTAGCAGACATTTTTACTAAAGCCGTATCAAGAAAGAAGCTAGAGGCGGATCTATCCAAGTTGGGAATGATGAACATATACTCCCAACTTGAGGGGGAGTGTAGAGAACAGTGATGTGGGCCCCACAACTGTGATCCCACTCTGTCCGTAGGGTAGAATGTAGCTAGTCACAGCTATGGTTATTTTTCTGTTCTGTTATCTATAGTTTCAGTTTTATATTGTTTGTTATTTGTTAGCAGTTATGATGTAAACACCAAGGGCAGATATGTCCTTTCATGTAACTAGCATAACCTATATATATTAACTTAAAGTGGCGGCGGCGGAATATTGACATTTTGTTCTTCTCCCAAAATTCTGTGTTCTATTGCTCTTCCACCACTCTTTCCTCTACATCTTCACATTCTCTTCTCATCGAACCTGAAATCTCTTAGTGATCAAGACTGAATAGTAGTCTTGACAACCTACAAACAGCTTGTATAAGATCATTACAAAAGTGTTGTCTTTGAGGCTGAAGAAGGTACTGTCAGATATCATTGCACACTATCAAGGAGCTTTTGTGAGTGGAAGACAAATTACAGATCAGATTTTAATTGCTAATGAGAGTGTGGAGAACTTTAAGAGGGATAAGAAGAAGGGAGTGGTCTGTAAGCTGGACTTGGAAAAGGCTTATGACTTGGTGGACTGGGATTTCTTGAGGAAAGTTTTAACTAAATTCGGGTTTGGGGCTAGATGGTGTAAGCGGATCATGGGTTGTGTCCGGAATTGTCATTATTCAGTGCTAGTGAATGGGACAGTGGTATATTTCTTTCCAACCAGTAGGGGTATAAGACAAGGAGACCCCCTTTCTCCTTTCTTGTTCATTCTAATTGCGGAGGTTTTGGGGAAACTGATTCACAGAGCAAATTCTAGGGGGCTCATTAGAGGCTAGAGGGTTGGGAGGGTGGAAACCCCCTCACTCACTTACAGTTTGCTGATGACACGATTCTGTTTTGTGAAGGCGATACTGTGAGGTTTATCAGGAACTTAAAGTCGGTGATACAACTGTTTGAGCAAATGTCCAATTTGAAGGTTAACCTTGGGAAAAGCTGTGTAGTGGGGGTGAATTTGGAGGAGGGAGAGATCAGGGAGAGTGCTGAAGTGCTGGGGTGTGAAGTTTCGGGGTGGCCTTTGAACTACTTAGGATTACCATTAGGTGATAATCCCAAGAGAGTTTTTGGAACCCGATGATGGAAAGGTTTGAAAAAAGATTGGTATCCTGGAAAAAGAACTACCTCTCTCTTGGTGGGAGAATTACACTAATTAAGGCCACGCTTGTTAACTTACCCATCTTTTTCATGTCGGTGTTTAAAATCCCAGTGAAGATTGCTAAAGATTAGAGAAGATAATGAAAGATTTCTTGTGGGAGTCGGGAGAGGAGAAGAGCGATCATAGAGTTAGCTGGGAAATAGTGTGTAGGAGTAAGTCGTGTGGTGGTTTGGGGCTTGGGAGTATTAGGAGAAGGAATATGACTCTGTTTGGGAAGTGGTTGTGGAGGTTTCCTATGGAGAAGGATAAGCTATGGGCTAGAATAATGGCAAGTATACATGGGCTCTTGATAAAGCTGATAAACTCTGGTTGTATTGTCCTGCCCCAAATACAATTTCTTCACATGGTCCCACACATCTTTGGCAGTATCAAGGAACATGAAGTTCACACTAATCCTGGGTTCCATACTGTTCCACAACCATGTGATGATCTGAGCATCCTCTTGCTCCCAGTCTTCATACTCGTGAGAGTCAGAGGAGGGTTTCTCCTCTCTGATGTGTTTTACCTTGTTCTTTGCCTTCAGAAAGACTTCAACGGATTTAGCCCAAGGCACATAATTCTCTCCATTTAATTTAATGGAGGTCATCTGAACATTCAGGTAGTCTGTAGGCACCATCACACTAGGTTTATAATCATTATTGTCTCCCATTATGTTATCACCGATTCTGCACACTTCCTGAATTCTATTATCACTGAGATCTGCACAATACACACCACTAGGTCACACCTGTCACATTGATTGCAGCACTAATTGTTGCTGGAATGTGTGCTCTTTACACCACAAACTCTAGATCACACCTGTTCACACTGATTTCAGCACTTGTTGCTGAAACGTGTGCTCACACCACAAACCCTACTCCTACAACTACCTGAAATCTCATCACTATATGATCATATCTCTTCCTTCAAAATGCACAAAGAAACCAGCATAAACCCTAGCACTTACTGGCCGAAACCCTAGCATATGGTCAGAAACACACCTCCTATTTAATCCATAACAGATATCATGCACTGAAATCTCTTACCTTATCGCTGAAGTAACACCCATACGAGCAGGAAAGTAGTCCATGCACAACAGCCGCTGCACACACAACAACCACTGCCTACACAGTTCGGCCCTCTATTCTTCCTCTATTAGGAGAGGGCGATCTCAGAAATCACAGCAACCAACCACATACGACCTGACTTAAGGCATAGAGACCTCCAAGGGAAGGGGGCGATCACTCCTTTTCAGCCCTTTCCCTTATCTCCAATCGAACACAGAAAAAAAAAGGAAAACCCTAGATAGAGTGTGCAGAGAATGAATCCTAGGCAAGCAGAAATCTAGGCAGCTTCAATAAGCTTTGATACCATGATAGAATTCAGGTCTGCCTTAGAGTTCGGCCTGACTGAGTTCATTTATGTAGAAGAAGAAAAGGTGAGAGAGAGAGAGAGAGAGAGAGAGAGAGAGAGAGAGAGAGAGAGAGAGAGAGAGAGAATTCTGGTTCGAACTGAAAGAGTCAACTTGATTTCGCCCAGTCGGCCAGTAAGTATTTATATTATTATTAAAACATAACTGAAAAGACCTATGTGCCCTTACTTAAGTTAAGAGCACTTGTTCCATCACAACATTACAGATCAGCAACATTAATCAAGGTATAAAGACAGAAATACCCCTACGCTAACAGATTCGAACCTGAGCTTCTTGTCCCATATTTGGCATTGATGATTCTTCTACAGAATATATTTGGTTCCTTGCTGAAATTCCAATGTAATTTCTCCAAAAGTGAAGTTTTGATATCCTTTAAATGCCATACTTGTAAACAACCCTTAATGTTATTAAACCCACTTTATCTCAGTGCACTCAATGAAATTTAAACTCATCTTTCTGATGCAGTAGGGCTGGAACAAACTATTAGAAGACAGAAATGGGAGAGAGAGAGGAGAAAGGGTAAAAGAAGAGAAAATAGAGAGAGAAATCCCAAGGAATAGCTCCAAGGGGGTCCTAGAATCACTCTAGGCTTCATAGCAATCAATGTTTTAAAACGTGGAGGTGTGACGCAAGGCATTCCACTACCTAGAGGCGTGAGACGTAGTTCAGAATGCAAGGGGCGTAAGCCTCCCAAACACAAGGAGATGTAAGCCTCCTTGAGAGGAGGGGGGAGTTGTCTAGTAGGACTGTAATCAGTCCTAGTTATAATGTACAATAAACAAGAGAAAAAGGTTTGGGAATGAGAGAAGAAGAAGAAATAGAAGAAAAGAAGGAGAAGATGAAGGGATGAAGTCAAAAAGAGTGTGGGTTATGACATGAATTGTCGCCCCACTCGGCTATTTGTATTAATAGTTAAAATAGGGGAAAAAACCAGAATTACCCCTACTGCTTATTATATAAGCACAGAAATAAGAAATATAGCAAACTGAAAATAACTACCAACTACCACTAACATAAATAAACAAACAGTAGTGGGGACCACATTAATGTTCTCTACATCCCCCTCAAGTTGGGAATAGATGTTTGTCATTCCCAACTTGCATAGATCTGCCTCTAACTTTGTCTTTGGAACTGCCTTAGTAAAGAAATCTGCAAGTTGCATGTTGGAAGTGATACATGGAAGACACACTTCTTGGGAGGCAACTCTCTCTTTGATAAAGTGTCGGTCCACTTCAATATGCTTAGTTCTGTCATACTGTACCAGGTTATGGGCAATGTTAATAGCAGCCTGATTATCACAATACATTAGGGGCTTGTCATAAGTAATACCCAACTCCTCATATAGGGATTTCAACCATAACACTTTAGCCATACTATTTTCCATGGATCTATATTCAGCTTCAGCACTGGAGTGAGCAACAACATTTTGTTTCTTACTCCTCCAAGAACAAGATTATCCCCTACAAAAGCACAATACCCAGAGGTAGACCTCCTATCATCAACACATCCAGCCCAATCAGCAACTGTGTAAATTTCTATTTTCATGTGACCATTATCTTTGAATAGTATACCTCTGCTTGGACATCTCTTCAAATATGGCAGTATCCTTTCAACTATAAGTAGGTGAGTAGTTAGTTCTAGGAGAATGCATATACTAGCTAACAACACTGACTGCATAAGAGATGTTTGGTCGTGTGAGACAAAGATAGAGAAGTTTTCCAACCAACCGTTGGAACATAACTTTATCTTCAAGGGGCTCTCCACCTTCTGCATTGATCTTATGGTTTTGTTCAATAGGTGTTTCAGCAAGTTTAACACCTAGCTTCCTTGTTTCTTCCAATAGATCAAGAACATACTTTCTTTGGGAAACAAAAACCCGATGTTTAGACCGTGCTACCTCAATATCCAAGAAATATCGTAGCTCTCCCAAGTCTTTGACCTCAAGTTCCTGGTGAAGGAGTTGCTTAAGAGAGTCAATCTCACGGGTATCACACCCTGTCACCACAATATCATCCACATATACAACAAGAAGTGTTAAGGAGGAAACCACTTTCTTAATAAAAAGAATGTGACCATTGCATCTTTCCACTCAGGTATTGACAAGGCTTCCTGCACTATTCTGGGAATGGGAATAGCAACAAAGGATGCCAAAAAGGACTTGTAAGATGGAGACAAATGATCATAAGACAAGAACTGGGAAATACAATGAGTTGTAGATGAGGTACAATGGCGTTTCCCTTCACGGATTGCAATGGAAAGGTCAAGGTCATCCAATGGAGGTGAAGGTTCAACAGTGGAAGGTATCTCATCTACAATGGAGGGAGAAGGAACTGTGGTACTTGGATTTGGATTCGTAGAGGGAATTGGAGCTGGCTTGGACTGTTGATGACCAAAATCAACCTGCCTCCACCGTCTGTGATATACTCTCAAATCCCAACACCTTTGACAACCCTCGTCACTACACTCCCCTTCAGCGATTGGGACATGTAATGGGATTTTTGATGAATGAACCCCCACCTCATAGTCTCACTACTTTCCCCTTGAGAAGAAACCCTAGGATAATAGGGTACATCCTAAAAAAAGTGACATCCATAGAAACAAACCTCCTCCCAGAAGTAAGTTCATAGCAGCAATATCCCTTTTGAATTTGTGTATAACCAAGGAAAATGCATTTTGTGGCTTTAGGATCAAATTTGGAATGATGAGGTCCAAGGAACTGAACAAAGTAGGTAGACCCAAAGGTCTTAAGGGGAATAGTAAACAACTCTTTATTAGGATATAAAAGGGTGAATGGAACTTTAATGTTTAGAACCCGTGAAGGAACTCGGTTGATGAGATACACAGCTGTATGAATGGCATCTCCCCAAAAACTTATAGGCACATTGGAGTTAAACATGATGCTTCTAGCCACTTCCAATACGTGTCTATTCTTCCTCTCAACAACCCTATTTTGCTGAGGTGTATGGGGACAAGTATTCTGATGGATAATCCCATGGTCAAGGCAATATGAGGCTAATGGTTTTGCAAAATACTCTTTCACATTATCGGATTTGAAAATTTTGATTTCGACCCCAAATTGAGTTAAAATTATCGATGAAAGGTCCGGATTAAGGTAGGAACCTCATCTCAAGAATGCATAAGATAAACCCATGAAAAACGAGTATAGTCATCAACAAACAACAAGAAATATTCGCATCCCCCCATAGCAGTGATATGATAAAGTTCTCTAAATATCAATATGCACAATTTCAAAAGGAATACTACTTTTATTACTCAAGGAATAGGTCGTTCTACAATGCTTTGCAAGCTCACAACTTTCATATTTCAAATTGGACATCTGGACCGACTCAAATAAACTAGGAAACAAACTTTTCAAAGACCTAAAAGATAAATGACCTAATCTGTTATGCCAAAGCATAACCTTACTAGTAGATTGAGAAACAAAAGACCTCCCAACTTCACTATCTTCCCCATGTGAGCTCTCTCCAAGCAGGTAGATTCCATTCGTCTCATGACCAATCCCAATCACCTTCCTTGTCTCCAAATTCTGAAAAACACATCGATCAGGAAAAAATGTCACTGAAAAATTTTGGGTTTTAGTGATGCTACTAACTGAAAGCAAATTAGTACTAAGTTTAGGAACATGTAAAACTGAAGACAAAGAAATGACATTAGACCATTTGATGTCTCCCTTGCCAGAAATGGGAACAAGGGAGCCATCAACAATAGACACTTTGTCTCTACCAGAGGGTAAGTGATAAGTAGTAAACAGGAGGACAAGCCAGTCATGTGGTCGGATGCACCTGAATCTATCATCCAACAAGGTTCAGCGTTACCTGGGGCTGAGGCATGATATGCTGAAGCCCGTGTACCTGAATGAGCAAATGCTGAAGTGGGAGTAGCGGATGTTGTGACTGATGGCTGAGATAATGGTGCTAAGTTGCCAAATTCACTCTCCAATTGATTCAGAACAGCCTAGACAACAGCTAAGGTGTCCAGGGATGTGGCTCTTGTGCTAGATGAAGGTGCACCATCAGTAGTAACAGCCACATTGGCATTTCCCCATTTGTTTCTGAGCTTTGCCGGAACTAGATGTGGATGCAACTTCCAACACGTGTCTTTAGTTTGTTTTGGTTTCTTGCAATGTTCAGATACTAGCTCTCTCTTATCTTTCTTCATATCCCTCTCCTTATCACCTCCAAACTTTTTCAACCGTCATAAACTTATGGTTTTAAACCTAGAACTGGTCGTAGGTCAAGAAAGAAACCCTAAAAATCAGAAGAAAAATAGGAAACTCCTAGTTGCACCTCCCAGATTATTCAAAAAATTTTATTAAGGTCAATCTCAAGAACAAACAACAACTTACTCAGAAAAAATCTGGCCGCCACTTCCAAACCACAGTCTGAACCCTAATCTTGAGGTTTCTTCCCTTCGTCTGATTCTTCCTGATCATTGGACACCCTCCAAGGCTCTACGATCCCTTGGGCATCAGCTGTACATTGCTAGCAACCTCCAAGAATCAGTCGATGGTCTTATCTCTGTTGGAACTTCCAACCCTTGGAAGTTCTCATGTAGTCGGCCTGATTAGACTCACATGAGAAGTCCTAAGTTGGCTTTGATACCAAGTTGTCTAGCAGGACTGAAATCAGTCCTAGTTATAATGTACAATAAACCAGAGAAAAAGGTTTGAGAATGAGAGAAGAAGAAGAAGAAATAGAAGAAAAGAAGGAGAGGACGAAGGGAGGAAGTCAAAAAGGGTATGGGTTATGACATGAATTGTCGCCCCACTCAGCTACTTTATTAATAGTTAAAATAGGGGGAAAAAACCAGAATTAACCCTACTGCTTACATAAGCACAGAAATAAGAAATATAGCAAACTGAAAATAACTACCAACTACCACTAACATAAATAAACTAACAGTAGTGGGGACCACATAACAAACATAGTGGGGACCACATTAATGTTCTCTATAGGGGGTTAGGAGGAGGAAGGGGAGGAGGATGAAGAGGAAGGGGGGATCTCATTTTTTCTTTATTTTTAATAAAAATCTTTTATATTAAGAAGAATAAATATGCATAACATTACTTGAAAGGGGAGGAGGATGAAGAGGAAGGGGGGTCTTATTTTTTGCACTTGAGGCGTACGCCTCAGAGATGTCAGCGCCTCTGGCATACGCCTTGGGGCGTTTTGGGAGCGCCTCGCCTGGAGTAGTGTTTTAAAAACGAAAGGCGCAAGGGCCATTTTGTGCTTGAGGTGCAAGGCGAGGCATGTGCCTTTTTGAGGTAAGGCGCACAATTAATAAAAAAGCTAAAAAATAAAAAAGTCAAAAAATTCAAAAATAATGCCAAAAAATTCAAAAAATTATAAAACATAGTATTAATAAAAATATAAACTTAAAGTTTAAAATAAATGTTTTAAAAAACCTATTATCTAAAATTAAAATACATTAACATAATATGTAAAGCATATTCAAATGAGAATTTAAAAATGAAATCAAACATATAAAACATTTTCAAGCATATAAAACCCATAATCTCTTTTTTTCTCAATTAAATCAAGTCGCTAATGTGACATATTACATTCCTAATTCTACGAGCCACCTCTGTGCCATGCCCATCGAGGCAAGCCTAAACAAGTCCATGTTAGGGTCTTAAATTTTGAGTTTTCACACAAAAGATAATGATTTTATAGTTTTAATTGCTTTTAAGAAATTTTATTAGGATGAATGAATGGACAACATTACCAAATTGGGGTTCTCGAAGCTTCAACTCAGAATTTAAGACCCTAACGTGGACTTGTTTGGGCTGGCCTCAAGTGGCGTGGCACGGGGGTTCGGGGGTGGAGCCCACGGCCCAACCGCTAGACTCAAAAAAAGGAAAAAGCGTCAAGCATAGTTTTCAAGGTGCCAAGGTGAGGCTAGGTGACTGGGGGTGCCTAGTTGCCTAGGTGGGCACCTAGGCGATAGATTTTTTATGTTAGAAACATAGATCCTAGGGTAGTTCCCTAGGTACCATAACCATATTTCTTTAATAATTATTCATGATTTTCATAAGAAAAGTATAAATTTCATATTAAAGTATAGAAAATCAACATTCATGA
Organism: Nelumbo lutea; assembly: GCF_056320005.1. Classification (NCBI taxonomy): domain Eukaryota; kingdom Viridiplantae; phylum Streptophyta; class Magnoliopsida; order Proteales; family Nelumbonaceae; genus Nelumbo; species Nelumbo lutea. The sequence goes on along the minus strand of NC_142689.1, from coordinate 34,984,483 downwards.
GAAGAAAAGGAAGGAAAATAGAATTAAAAAAATATAGGGGCTGAACCCTTATTTTTGTTATAGGAAAAGAAGAAAATAAAAAGTAGTGGTAGTAGTAGTAGTAGTAGAAGAAGAAGAATATATGGAGGAGGAAAATGTGGTGATTAGATAAGTTTTTAGTTCTTCCTTACTTATTGGTTCAGGTTTTTAAGTCTTTGTGAGTTCAATACAACATTTAGCAATGTTTGTGTTGATTAAACCCTAATAAATAAGAAAGTAATAAAAAGAAATTAGTATATAAACACATAAAGTGATTATTTTAGTTTAATAATGTCTATTTTATAATTATAATCTCAAAATAAAAAAGTATTTTATAGTAGGAAGTAGAAAACTATTAGGCGATTAGGCGAGGCGAGCCTCAAAGGGCGTCTTGTCGCCTAGGCGGTCGCCTTGACAACTATGGTGTCAGGTTTTCAAAAGGCGCATGCCTGGGCTAAGGTGCAAGGTGCACCAGGCGCACACCTAGGCGCACCAGGCGTGTGCCTTTTGAATGGGCTGTGCCTAGGACCTAGGCGAGGAGGCGCCTACCCTAAAATGTGCCTTGCCTGAGCGCTCAGGCACGCCTTTTAAATCATTGGCCTGGAGGCGTGCCTCCAGGCGCACACCTAGGCGCACCAGGCGTGTGCCTTTTGAATGGGCTGTGCCTAGGACCTAGGCGAGGAGGCGCCTACCCTAAAATGTGCCTTGCCTGAGCGCTCAGGCACGCCTTTTAAATCATTGGCCTGGAGGCGTGCCTCTAGGCGTATGCCTCCCATGCCTTTTAAAACACTGGTAGGAATCACTCCATACAGCAAAAGAGTTCTAAAGAAATCTTCACTCGTTCATTAGCTTCAAAAAGAAGAGAATACATGCATTTATAGAGTGACTTGTGTGACCTAGAATACTGTTCACCATAATTACAAAAATGCCACTCCTTGTCTTGTGCATCAAGAAACACAATAACTTTCTATCTACTAATGCAAACAAACTGAAATTTGAAAGACAATCCGTACTAATTTAGAGAACAAGATGTTATAACTCAGGCCCCCACAGGACTAGTTAAAATGACGCAAATACCCATGCTGTTCAAATATACAAAAATACAGAAAATTTCAGAAAATTCCAAATTTGACTCTTCAGCCCCTGCATTATTTTCAGTTCCATGTGAAGAAAACCATTTTGTAATTTTTCATGACGATCTGCTATACTTGCCAGAACAAGGAAGTGGGAAAGGAAATAGACGGTAAAACTAGACTGGTACTTTTAACCATGTGATGTGTAGCTTCTTTCTGGATCATTTATATCATCCAAACAAGCAAGACAGCTATATAAACATGGTTGAAACCATTTGATTACATTGATATTTGGCATATAGCTATATAGCAAGTTAACCGTATGGATAACTGTGGCAGACTCCCAATATATTTTATGTACAAGCAAGACAGCTATATAAATAGTCTGACTTCCTATGAGCTCTATCCCAACTAACTCCTGGTCTCGATAAGCCGTCTGCTAGATCATTATGCTCTTTGGTTAACCATCTTAAATTGGTTTTGTATGTCACTATGACCCGAAGTCTGCCTGATTTCATTGAGCATTAAAGTTTCCTCCAGGGCCCTTTACTGGATCCTTTACCCCATTTGATGGTGTTTATCGAACTCCCTCTCGTCAGTATTAATGCAGGTTTTCTCAAGATGGCATCCCTCAGGACAAAAGAGCTATTACCTCAGCTTTGATAATATCTATTGCTGTTGATTGGACCACTAGAATCTCAAGTGATGCTTCCTTTCCTACCAGACAACAGACCACCAACACAAGGTGCCCAGTTACCCAATCTGCTGTAATCAAATCTAAATCAGAGTTATTTTCTAAAATTGTAGTTGTGGGCCACCACAGCTGAAATGCAGGGAGGTAAGGACTGCAGTATCAGTACAGGATTTTTACATATGTTGCCATGTCTGATGCCATGAAATTTCTTGCGGACTGATGCCATGATGCCACTGAGATTTTAGATGTTTGTTTAGTATTTTTAGGTGGCCATTAAGCTAAGCCTTTGAATGAAGAATAAAATGGGTTCTTTCCTTGTACTCTATTTCAGGTGCACCTCTTTCTAGGGATTTATACCTAGGTTTTAGTTTGGTTTTCAATTATTGCTTCGGGTTTAGACAGGAGGTTTGGCTGTCTCTATCAATTTATGTTTAAAATGACATTATATGCTGTGTTCTTTCATTTAAATGAAATGATGGAATTCATCAAGGTTTAAAATGTCTATGTCGGTGGAAATCTTGGTTATCCAAATATAACCAAGATTGTAAAAATTCATCAAGGTTCAACATGTTGGAAATGTCAGAAATATCGTATGGAAATATTGTAAAAATTATAGACATGGTGGAAACATTGTAAAATATGCAGAATATAGAATGATATTTTATGAAATGATAAAAGAAGCATAGGCACACCTTTTTAAATCATTATCTTGTTCCAAATCATTAAACAAAGCTAAGAAACTAAGGTTATAGACAAAAGAATAGATTCTGAAGTTGCCCTGTAAACCCTAAGATTTAGAGCTTCATGATAGCATGAGTTGAAATGGAAATGCTGATTCCAGTAAAATTTCGTGTCGCTACCCATGGAAATGGAAATATGTCATGGAAATATTAGGGAAATTAAGGACATTTTAAACCAGGAAATTCATTGTCTAAGGTGCTTGCTTGATTTCTTTTTCTCTGGGAAGAGAGCATGTGGTTCCTTATCATTTAAATGAAACTTAAATTGTCTTTGATGAGCTTATGTTATTCATTCATTTTCTTTTCATCACTCTTGCCAGGGGAATATGTCGGTCTTACAGGAGCCAGGTTGGATGGGGCAGAAATGCTTGCTTGTGGTCTGGCAACTCACTTTGTCTCTGCCATGGTATACTTCTGATTCAATTAAACCCTGTTAATTAAGTTTCTGAACTACAAAACTTACAGAAAGATGTTTTGTCTGGCTTTACCCTCCTGTTTGAGAAAGATGATAAATTTGTCAATCATTTTGCATTTGAGTTCTTCTGCCATTCTTAACAGTTTTACTAACTATACTGTCTTTCTCATTGTTCAAGCTCATAAGCTTTTTTCTTGTGAAGTCTTCACTGCCTAAAAAGAAAACCTAACTTCCTAATGATTTGAACCTTTCTTTCCTTTACTACATTTATATCCATCTTGTAATAGAGTGCACTTTCTTTAATTGGGTATAAAATCAACCAATCACATCAAAGAGTCAAGTTTCTAATTACTTAATCAATGACTTTGAAATTTTGGGTACAATTAAACTAATATAATAATAGATGTTAGAATACTCGAATCAGGGGTGTTTTGGTCATTTTGGTTTATCTGGTTGAGAGTGAAAGGTCTATTTTATCTAAGTTTAAGTTATGTGTCCCATCTCTTATGAGGGACAATATGGTCTTTCTTGTAACTCTATTATTTGGAATAAATGCAAGTGGGTCGGCTAGGGAGGTGATTTTTCCTCTCTTCTAGTCTGGCCGAACTCTTCTTCTTCTTCTTTCTCTTTCCTTTCTTCTTCTCTACTTCAACCTAGAATCGAATAGGGTTTATTTACATGGTATCAGAGCAGTAAAATCTTGCTCTCTTTTTTTTTTCTCATTCTTTCTTGCTGCTGTCTTTTTTCTGGGTTCGCCGCCAACTATTACAGCCATCTTCATTCTTCGGCTGACCTGAGTGGAAGTTTGACAAGGGGCTGAAAAGGAGCTGTCGTTTTGTGGTCTTGGAGGTGAGAATGCCTCCGGTCGTTGTGGTGGTGGTCGTTGAAGTGGTGTACTAAACACCCTCTATTCAGTTTACGAAGAGGACTGTATGTGGACAGGTATGAACACTGCTGTCTTTTGCCCAAGTAAGGGACTGTGAATGCTGTGTTTTGCTTCAAAATTTGTTTGTTGTGGAGGTTTGGAGTGACTGATATGCATATCAGTCTTGTTCTTCGTTTTACCTCATATGTGTGCTAAAAGAAGAATTGTCGACTTCTGAAGTTCACGACAGCAGTGGTGTGGTGGTGGTTGTGTCGTGTTGATTGGTATATCTATGATTCTGAATATTTAAAAGTGAACTCTTAGACCTTGTGTGTAAACAGTTCTGCAGTGTGTAGAACAGGTGTTTGATGTGATGACTGAGTGATTTCAGTCTTAGTATTTGATGTGCAATGTGCATTTGAAGAAGTTGGAGTTGGTGGTGTTGTAAGTAAGATAAGTCTTGTGAAAGTGTGTGAGGTTGTGTTGCATATTTGATGGTGAAATAATTAAGATGCCTTTGATTGGAGATGGGAATGACAATAAAACAGGTGCCATGCTTTCTCCAGACTACTTAAGTGTTCAAATGACATCCATCAAGCTGAATGGTGAGAACTATGTACCATGGGAAAAATCTGTGGATGTGTTCTTAAAGGCCAAGAGGAAGGTAAAACATGTAAGAGAGGAGAAACCTTCCTCTGATTCTCCGGGGTTTAGTGACTGGGAACAGGAAGATGCACAAATAATGACATGGCTATGGAACAACATGGAATCAAAGATTAGTGTGAACTTTATGTTCCTAGATACAACTAAAGAAATCTAGGATCATGCTAAGAAGCTATACTCCGAACAAGACAATACAACTAGGGTGTATCAGTTGTATCAAGAATACTTTAATCTGAAATAAGGAAGTCAAAGCTTGGAGGAATACCATGCAAGTCTGAGGAATATCCGAAATGAGCTCAATGTGTATCATCCTCTAACATCGGATGTTCAAATCCAACACCAGCAACGTGAACAACTTGATGTGACAAAGTTTCTTGTGGGTTTGAAGGCTGAGTATGAGCCTGTCAGAGCACAAATATTGGGGGGATCTGCTCTTCCCTCACTTGAAGAAGTTTTTGCCTGTCTTAAGAGGACATCTATTGAATCTATAGAGCATTATTCTCTCTTAGACAGATCTGGTCTGGTAGTGACTAAAGGGGGTGGCCGTGGAAATAGAAGTGGTGGTGGTTGTAGTGGACTTCCAAGCAACCGTGGTGGTCACATGTTTAACCGCGCTGGTGGTCGGAGTGGAGGCCGAGACTCAGGGGGAGGTCGTGGTAAAGGAAGAAGTAATGCCCAGTGAAAGCGTACACACTGTGGTTTAGAGGGACACAGTTCATTTCTGCTATGATTTATGTGGTCCACCCAACACTTGGGCTAACCATGCTATGACTAAGGGTAGTGGTACAATTACTGAAAGCCAATAAACTGACCCCACCTCCACATTTACTGGTGCTTCTGGGAAGGAAATGGTGAGTGTACCACGTGCAGTATATGAGCAGTTCCTTCAAACATCTCAGCAGAACACCGCTACCCTTGCCCATTCAGGTATGGCTTGCTTAGCTTCCAAAGCCTCACATTGGATCATCGACTCCGGAGCCTTGGACCATATGTCCGGGACTCCTGATGTATTTTCTTCCCTTTCTCGCTCATCCACATCTCAAACAGTTACTCTTGCTAATGGTTCTACATCTCCCATTTGTGGTGTTGGTGATATTGATCTCTCCTCGTCTTTATCATCTATTTTTTATGTTCCCAAGTTCCCCTTTAACCTTATGCCTGTTAGTAGATTAACCAAGTCTCTTAATTGTTCTGTAACCTTTTATCCTTCTTGTGTGTTTCAAGATCTCAAGACGGGGACGAAGATTGGTGGAGGGCATGAAGCAGGTGGATTGTATTACCTTGATGGTGGTGGCCCTTCAATAGCTTTTTAGTCGTCTCTTACTCCTCTTCAATGGCATTGCAGACTTGGTCATCCTTCTCTCAAGGCTCTGAAGTTGCTGGTCCCTTTCCTGAGTCATCTCTCATCTTTAGATTGTGAGTCATGTCAATTGGGAAAATATCATAGAGTCTCATTTAGTCCAAGAGTTGATAGTCGTGTCTCAAATCCTTTTTCTTTAGTTCATTCTGATTTATGGGGTCCAATCAAAGTGATGTCATACAATGGCTATAAGTATTTTGTAATTTTTGTTGATGACTTTTCAAGAATGACATGGATTTATCTTATGAAAGACCATAGTGAATTGTTCTCTATTTTTCAAAAATTTTATGTTGAAATGCGCACTCAATTTGGTGTTCATATTAAAATTCTTCGCTCCGATAATGCCAAAGAGTACAACTCATCACCATTTCAGCAATACCTAGAGCACCATGGGATAATTCATCAAACTTCTTGTGCCTACACCCCACAACAGAACGATGTGGTTGAACGAAAAAATCGACATCTCCTTGAAACTGCTTGGTCCTTGATGATCAATATGAATGTCCCACAGCATTTTTGGAGTGATGCTGTCCTCACATTCTGTTTTTTGATCAATCGGATGCCCATGTCCATCCTTGGAAGTTAATCCCCCTTCTCGGTGTTGTTTTCCACCTTGTCTCCATTTCCTCTCACCCCAAGAGTCTTTGGCTGTGTTTGTTTTGTTTAACACTTGGGGCCTGGTTTAGACAAGTTAGATGCATGAGCCACTAAGTGTATCTTCCTTGGCTACTTGAGGACTCAGAAAGGGTATAAGTGCTATAACCCTAAATTCCATAAGTCATTTGTGTGCTCTAATGTCACCTTCTTTGAATCAGTCCCATTTTTCTCAAATGCTGTGGGTTCTTCTCCTTCCTCCATAGTTCCTCTTCCCGTCCCTGTTGCGGATCTCTTTCCCGTGGCTCCTATTCCTGCTGCAGATTCACATCCCATGCCGGTTACTACTGAGAGGCCGCCAATCACACAAGTGTATACCCGCAGAAGTGCATCGGACCTTCCTCCAATTCAGCCCTCGTTGATAGATCCTGCTACTACTTCTTCTCCCCTAGATCTTGATCTTCCTATTGCTCTGCGGAAAGGTAAACGTACTTGTACTTCTCATCCTATTTCCAATTATGTTTCAACTGCTCACCTTTCTGCTTCTCATCGCAACTTTATATCATTACTCTCATCTATTTCCATTCCCAAGACTGTCTAGGAAGCCCTTACCTCCCCAGGGTGGCGGCAAGCCATGGAAGAGGAACTCTTTGCTCTACGACACAATCACACGTGGGAACTCACTGCTCTTCCTCCTGGTAAGCATGCTATTGGGTGTAAGTGGGTCTACACAGTGAAGTATCTTCTTGATGGCAGTGTGGAGCGATTGAAGGTGAGGTTAGTGGCCAAGGGCTATTCTCAGCTGTATGGTGTGGACTATATGGAGACATTTTCTCTTGTGGCTAAGATTGGTTCAGTTCGGATGTTGATTTCATTAGTTACTATGTATGGTTGGCCTCTTGTACAACTTGAGATAAAAAATGCCTTCCTACATGGTGATCTCATTGAGGAGGTGTATATGGAGCAACCACCAGGGTTTGTTGCTCAGGAGGAGGATGGTAAGGTTTGTAGACTCAAAAAGGCAATTTATGGACTAAAACAATCTCCACGTGCTTGGTTTGGCTGGTTCAGTGAAGTGGTGAAAGCCTTTGGGATGAAAGTGTCAGGTAGACCATTCTGTGTTCAGCCATGACTCAAAAGATGGGAAAATCTTGCTAGTGGTGTATGTGGATGATATTGTCATAACTGGGAGTGACAATAACGGAATCGACAGGTTGAAGAAATTCTTACAGGACCACTTCAATACGAAAGATTTGGTAAGCTGAAGTATTTCCTGGGAATAGAAGTTGCAAGGTCAAAGCATGGAATTAACTTATGTCAGAGAAAATATGTTCTTGACCTACTTGAAGAAATAGGGCTGTTAGGTGCTAAACCAGCAGAGACTCCTATGGAACTCAATGCCAAGTTGAGTGTTGATGCAGGTGAAGAGTTGATGATCCTGGAAGATACAAGAGGTTGGTGGGAAATTTGAACTACTTGACCATTACTCAACCAGATATATCATTTGCTGTGAGTATGGTGAGTCAGTTTATGCAACATCCTCGGGTTCCTCATTGGGAAGCTGTTATGAGGATTGTTAGGTACCTGAAGGGTGCTCTAGGTCGTGTTTTTCTATACCGAAGTGGAGGGACCCTTGAGATAGTAGGGTACACAGATGCTGATTGGGCTGGTTCTATATCAGACAGGAGATCAACTACAGGGTATTGTACCTTCCTTGGTGGCAATCTTGTAACTTGGAAGAGTAAGAAACAAACAGTGGTGGCAAGGAGTAGTGCAGAAGCTGAATACAGGGCTATGGCTCATACCACATGTGAACTAGTATGGTTGAAGAACTTGCTACAAGAGATGGGATTCTCAGTTGATAAGCCCATGAAACTATTCTGTGATAACCAAGTTGCTGTTCACATCTCTTCCAACCCAGTCTTCCATGAGAGAACTAAGCATATTGAGGTTGATTGTCACTTCGTAAGAGAGAAAGTGGTAAGTGGAGTGATAACCACATCTCATGTGAGCTCAGGAAATCAGTGGGCAGATAGATCTCTTTACAAAGGGATTGTCTCGGGGCAGAGTAGATTATATTTGTAACAAGCTGGGACTATATGACATATAGTCTCCAGCTTGAGGGGGAGTGTTAGAATACTCGAATCAGGGGTATTTTGGCCATTTTGGTTTATCTGGTTGAGAGTGAAAGGTCTATTTTATCTAAGTTTAAGTTGTGTCCCATCTCTTATGAGGGACAATATGGTCTTTCTTGTAACTCTATTATTTGGAATAAATACAAGTGGGTCGGCTAGGGAGAGGTGATTTTTCCTCTCTTCTAGTCAGACCAAACTCTTCTTCTTCTTTCTCTTTCCTTTCTTCTTCTCTACTTCATCCTAGAATCGAATAGGGTTTATTTACAATAGATAAAGTTCAAACTGAGAGAGACCAATACAATAATGCATAAAGTTCCAACTAATAGGCTGAAATCCACATTACTATGTAAAATGACCGAAATACCCCTAATATCAAGACTCCATATCTGAATGCTTAGCTCCTGTGTGTGCCTCTCTCTTTCTCCTCATTTTTAGATGATCCACTAGTTATGTGGTTATACTGCTAAACTTTTTATTGTGATATTTTTAATAGTTGGGAATACATGCCTAATCTTATATATTATATGCTTAGCTTGATATTATGAAATCTACATGGTTAAAGTGCTCATAGACTTTTTCTCACAAAGCCCCATGTAATCTGTACCAGAAATTTGAGTTGGTTTCAACTTTCAATTATTTTTTGATGAATCAACTTTCAATTATTGAACCTGGTCCTTGGTTTCTGCTTTCCATTGTAGATGACCTCCCTCTGTTTTAGTACCCTTATTAGAACAGGGATACTTACCAAGTACCAACCTTGTGATGCCTCTCTCTCTCTCTCCCTCTCTCTCTCATGTGTTCATGTAAAAAAAATGCTTTTGTAACTTGTCTTCTATCAGTAAACAGAGATTGCCTTTGCTAGAAAAAGCATTGTTCAAGGTGAAGACATCTGATCCAGCTGTTGTTTCTGCAATTATTAATGAATTTTCAGAGCAGCCTTCTCTGAAAGCAACAAGCTCTTACCACAGGTAAATCTGGTATAAAATTCTTGGTTACATGGTGTCTGAATTTATACGCATCTGTAACTTTGTTATTATTTCCTAATCTGGGGTTATAGGTTGATTGGATTAGCCGAGTGAGAGAAATAAGAGATTGACCAACCTGTTAGGTGTCTCTTCTTAAGGACTCCAAAGGAACTCCAAACCAGCAAAACTGAGATACTTTGTGCTGATTGAAGCATCCCATAAAGGAACTCCAAATGAGAGCTCAAACAGAAATGTTGAGTTTCTCGAGATTACCCTTCAATCTTGAATGAAAAACTGAGATTATAAGCTGGTAGAGGACCTGCTCTGATACCATGCAAACCCTCCTTACCAAAGTGAGAAAAGAACTTAAAACAGATTCAGGGGTATCCAGAATGAGTCGAACCCCATCCTACAGAGCCCTCTTTATTTTAAAGAAATGTATAATTACCATGGTTTTGAAAACTGGACTGAAAATGGAACTTCTTTGGCCACCGGTTCCCAGGTCAAATGGTCCAACTGTCTGGTCCAAACCCGGGATGGATGGTTCCAAAACCGGACCCAGACCCATGACCGTTCCCGGTTCAACCAGTCCAACTGTTCGGTTCCCGGGTTGTATGGTTTTGGGGTTCCTCTTTATTTTAAAGAAATGTATAATTACCATGGTTTTGAAAACCGGACTAAAAATGGAACTTCTTTGGCCATCAGTTCCCAGGTCAAATGGTCCAACTGTCTGGTCCAAACCCGGGTTGGATGGTTTTGGGGTCCAAAACCAGACCCAGACCCAAGACTGGTTCTTAGTTCAACCAGTGCAACTGTTTGGTTCCCGGTTTGGATGGTTTTGGGGTCCCTCTTTATTTTAAAGAAATGTATAATTACCATGGTTTTGAAAACCGGACTGAAAATGGAACTTCTTTGGCCACCAGTTCCCAGGTCAAATGGTCCAACCGTCTGGTCCAAACCTGGGTTGGATGGTTTTGGGGTCCAAAGCTGGACCCAGACCCATGACTGGTTCCCGGTTCAACCAGTCCAACTGTTCGGTCCGGTCCAGTTTTCAAAACCACGATAATTACTAGAATACCCAAACAGGGATGAAAGAGAAAAAAGAATAAAGAATACAAGTAATGTACAACAGAGACTATACTAATAAGATACATCCAAGTCACAGAATCTCCACATTGGCTACACTTGATGGGGGTGTAGGGCACATAACTAATTGTTCTGTATTGTTTTCCTTCAATTCATAAAGTTTAATACTGTCACTGATAGAAAAAGGAAGGGGTGATTTTAACAATTTAAAGAGGGGAGGGAGGGAGAGAATAATTTGGCTTTGTCAGACATCTTATAACTTTTCTTTCAACAATTATGACATATCTTTACTATGGTTTTCAAAATCTTCTTATGTTGACCTTTCTCTGCATTTTCTGGAAGCTAATACCAGTTTTTTCCTGGTCACAGACAAGATATTATTGAGAGGTGCTTCTCTAGAAGGACGGTTGAAGAAATTTTATCTGCTCTTGTAAGTTAATGAAGTGGTTTGTTGATATCCTTTACATTTGTCATGTTAATTGATTGTTTCATCCTTCCGTTGTTTTTGTTTCCTGCACTTTCACTGCTTGGTGCGATCTAAGTTTCTTGATATTGCCAAAGTGGATTCATGTGGTTTTTGTAGGAGGAAGAGGCTGCAACTGGTGCTGATAAGTGGTTATCTGAAACAATTCAGTCACTGAAGAAGGCATCTCCGACAAGTCTTAAAATTTCTCTGAGATCGGTATTGTCATGCATATCCTCTAGATAGTTTCATCAATTTTAATTTAAATGTCAGTTTGATCTGATTAGATATAACATAGTAGAACTGTACTGTTTTGCTAAAAGTAACAGAAGAATCATTTAATCCATATTATAACAGTTTCATGTATGAATTCATGTGAATGGTCTGATTGTTATTTTCTTATTGGATGCAAATTTAAAAGTTCTGACAGTTCAAAGCATAAAGGATCATTTTATATATGCTAATATTCGTCTCAAGTTACTTCCTTTCCTGCAATTCCAGATTAGAGAAGGAAGGTTGCAAGGTGTTGGTCAGTGCCTTATTCGAGAATATAGGATTTGCTGTCATGTTTTAAGGCGAGATGTCAGCAAGGATTTTTTTGAGGTTTGTGGAGTTTGATACAAATTGTTTCTCTTGCCTTCTCATAAATCATTCTAAAAATGGATACCATGGTTCAAATGCAGGGGTGCAGGGCGATACTGTTGGACAAGGACAAAAACCCCAAGGTCTTTCTTTGTTTCTGTTTTTTTTTTTTCGATAGTTAATTTTGAATAAATTGAAAAATATGTTACTCCTGTTTATAATAAAATCCTTTAATATTTTATTCTTTCAGTGGGAACCCTCTCGATTGGAGTTTATCAGTGATGATATGGTGAATCAGTACTTCTCCAAGGTGGAGGATGAGGACTGGGAAGATTTAAAGCTCTCGGCTAGGTTCAACCTGCCTGCTTCTGCCGTGGCAAAGCTTTAAGCTAGATTCACCAGTTATTGCCCATTAAGCAGGGTACTTGGTTTGAGATTCAATGTGCAAATGCTGCCCATGACCTTGCTGATTGTGACATTTATTGTGCACTAGCCTAGTGCTTGAACTTGTCAGTTGAATAGGTTTAATTTCACATCCATGTTCCTGTTGTCTCAAAGATGAATGAAGAAGGTACTAATCTTACACATCTGGCATTGTTTTTTTCTTTTTTTCCTTCAAATAACTTTAAAATTAGGTTAATCGAATAGGAATCGGGAATGTAGGTTTCTACCAAGGGATTTGATACAAGTTATTGTCCTCCATTCGACTGCTATGCTATCAGCTATCCCTCCATTCTGTGACTTTTTCTTAAGCTGATTTTTAGTTATTTCCTCCATTATGCTGCTTTGCTGACGAACATTGCTCTTCGTAAGACATAAGATGGGCCATACTTTCCGTCTTTAATAGACTTTTTAGCATTATATTGTGACAAGTAAAAAATAGGGTCGACTTCTATTTCACTTATTTATTTATTTATTATTATTTTTTTTTTGCGGTTGGAAGAATTTTGCAAGCTGATATGATGTCAATTGACCCTCAGGCCAAGGTTCAAAGTATTGGCTGATACGTATCATTTCAGGGCTCCTCCGGTACGTCCCTACAGTGGGTGTATCGGAGGTCTCACCGGTTCAGGGGGTAGAGGAGACCTAAATTGGCCCCCCTGAATCAGTTGCGAAAAAAAAATAAAAAAGGGGTCAAAATGTGTATTGATTTGCCCCATAAGCCCCTACCGGTATATCGGGCATATCGATATTTTGAACCTTGCCTCAGGCTGTGATACATACGTAAAAGAGGCATAGAGCCATAGACCCACTTCAATAAAGCAACTGTAGCATGGACTCACCTATATACATTGATTTCACACTCAAGGCTCAAGCAATACTGATATCATTTGGTTATGATTTCCTTTGAGTAACCAACTAACCATCAATCTAAAGGTTTATGGTTTAAATTTTAAAGTATCGAGCCAAGGTTCAAAGTATCGACATGTATCGACCAATACGTATCATTTCAGGATCCATCTGATGTCCTTACAGTGGGTGTATCGGGGGTCTGACCGGTTCAGAATGTGGAGGTGGCCTAAATCAGTTCCCCTGAACCAGTTGCGAAAATAAAATAAAAAAAAACACTAAAAAGCTGTATCGATATTTTGAACCTTGTATTGAGCCACTAAAATCATCGATACTCTTCTTTTTCTTTTTAATGCAATGACTCCAACCTTTTGGCTCAGTTTGGAAGGAGTATGAATAGTGCAAATACATATAAAATAATACAAAATATAAGATTTTACATTCTACATATTTGTATTTGTACTCCTTCCAAAGCCTTTCAAAAAAAAATATGCACAAAAGGTTTTAATGTTTAAACTTTAAACGTATGGAGCGCCCCTAAATCCATATATTTAAGTATTTAACATTTCGGTGCAAACCGATACGTATCATATGATATGTACCAATTCTTTGAACCATGTCAGTATACTCGAGTTAGCAGTCAGGTCAGCTGGTTCATCCAACCGTTATCCTGCAAAGTCTATTTCTATATACTCGGTAGAAGTCATTGTTTTCCAAATTTCTTACACAGCCACCGACCTACAATGATTATAGGTGGGGAGGCAGTATAAGTCTTCCTCTTTGATGGATGGCCTTAGGAAGAGAGAGGAAGAAAGGTGGAGTTTGCAGAAGCTGAAGAAGAATGTAACAACATTAAAAGTATCAATACGTATTGGTCTGTATCAGTCGATATGTATCATGTTGATAGCTTTCCGATATATTTCTACAGGGGTTGTATCGGGTTAGACTATGGTTTAAAGGATAATTAAGACTTAAACTGATTCATCTTAACCGATTTAAAAAATAAAAAATAAAACATAAAAAAAGCACCGCTGTATTGACCTGTGTCAATAGTTAGAACCTTGGAATGTAAAAGGTTTTGGGTTTATGTAGAGGATTTGCAGAAGTTGAAATATTTGAGGCACAGTCAGATAGGATTCTCGCAAGAGATCGGTATTGGATCTATGTAGAGGGTTTCGGGTCTCCTCTATTTATAAAGGAGAACCTTTAATGGAATAGGAAGTTACATATTAGAAAAAGGAGACTTTTCCTAGAACGGAAGTTATATTTTACGCAGGAAGCTTCCAAGTAGGGTTTTGCACGTGTTATTGTGGATATTCCAGGATAAGCTCTTGCCTTTTTCTTCGAGTTCGAACATGAACAGGGGTTTGGCTACAGTCTTGCTTCTGAAATTTCTCATGCCTTAGTTGTTTTGGTTCAAATGTCAATATGCTGATAATTTGTCATAGTTTTTAACTTTTTATACGGGTTGAATAGCTGCATTGTAGCACTCAAATCCCATTGTATTGTTGTTAGGGATGACAATTTTTTTCCATTTGGGGATGGGGAGAGTACTCTCCACCCATAGGGACTCCGATTCTCACCCCATAGGATCACCACTATATATATATATATATATATGTATGTATACGTTATATATGCACACATATATCTATATATTAATATTTTAAAAAATATGGTTGAATATGTTTGAATCGTTTCTAATAAGATTGTAAATTTTAATTATTTTTTATTCTTTAAAAAAATAAAAAACAAAAATAAAATGATTAACATTATAAAAAATCACGAGGAATGAGGATCTCCGTACAGACGAAGATGGGAATAACCTTGTCCCGTTAACAGGGATGGAGAGAGGCTCTCCGTCCCCACCCCACCCGGTTGCCATTCCTAATTGTCGTTATATAGCATTTTGGTGGTTTGTCATGCGAGCAAAATTTGGAGATAGCTATATTCAAGAGGCTCGGTGATAGGGCCCACACCTTTCACGGTAGGCGTATCATGCACCGGATCGCTGAACAGCCATCAATTTTGTGCCGCGATGATGGTTCCGTGTGTGTCGTCATTGTGCGTCGTCGTTTAGGCGTTAAGTGCGTCTGTGCTGTAGGGATCGTTAAGCTATCAGCCATCTGAATGTCTTTTAGGGGAGCCACTTGAATATGAGAATCTGGGTTTGTGCTGCGATGTGGGGGCACTGTGGTCACTTTTGTACACCCGGTCTTATCCTTCGTACATGGAGCAATTGCTGTAAAAAAATAACATTATCAAAATGTAAAACGGATTTGAAGACTTCGGCCGTGGATGATTGCTTATACAAGATGAAGACTGGGAATCATCAAGACGAACAGCTGATTGCTTATACGAGGAGCAAAACTCCATCTAAGATTTAACTTAAACGGCCATTTCTCGACAGTCATATTATTCCTTCTTAACAGTAGAAAGGTGGCAATAATTCCATACCTGCGTTTCTTTTTCCTTGTTGGTTGTGTTTTCATGTTTGGGTTCCGCAATTCCATGGATAATGGGAATGACTAACCTCAGTGGTTATGCAAAATGCAAGTCCAGATTTGGTCTCAATTCCCACCATATAATGCATCTGTACAAAGTACGAACAGACCTAATGCAGATTTCTGAATTTCTTGTAAATTTATAAACATTCAAAAAGTTAAAAAGCCATATTCTATGCACCCATATCGACTTGCATCAATTCCGATTTGGCACTCACCCCAATTGTACTTTGGGCCTATGAATTCTCCCTTTATTTTTTGTATTAATCACTGTCTTCACCCTCATAGGGGTTGTTACTCTTTTCAAGTGAAGAGTACAACATTACATCAATATCTTTTTTCTTACTGAAATGATAATAACGGGATTCAAAACCGCACCACTAATGAGACAATTCATCGAGCGCACCAACTGGACTACCTCTCAGTTGGTAAATGACCAGGTAGATGTTCCCAAATTATATTCTTCTCACTCCCATTTCACCCACCTACTTTTTGGAACCGGAAGGTAGAATGCCAGAGTGCACCACACGATCCTTTTCCTGCATTTTGGCTTCACCCCGTCCGAACACAACCTTTATTCTTCTTCCTTTCGTGGTGTGACGTCATACTTACGTTGTAAGTTGTTTATCCAAGTTATTAGTGGTTTTCCTATTTTCTTTTTGTGGGTGATGCCATCTTACTAGTCTTACTCAAGACTGGATGCTTTTGCTTATTTCACAATTGAAAATATCAAGACACCCATGTGGGATGTCAATTTTGCAGGGAAAACAAACTTCGCTAGGCATCCATGTCATGAATATAAAAGATACACAAATTGATTAAAGCCAGAATGACAAAAGGGTCTACCGAAGTGAAAACTACAGTTCTGAAAAGTCAGCACTTATTGCAGTTGGACATACTGAGTCTCTGGTACTCATAGGGCAAGGATTATTAGATTTTTCTCCATTTATCAATTAGATTCTTCTTTAATGTGACAGATTGTGCCAAGAGTATGATTGGCTATGGAGGACTCGTATGTATATATTTGAATAATCAGATATTTATCGTTATGATAAAAAAAATCGAGTCTCTGTTCACATCCGATGACTCCAAGAAGAGAAGTGTGCCTTCTCATTTCATGGGTTCTGAAAATGAGATTTTCTTAATCAAAATTCCACCTGATTCAAACGCATGCAAAACCAACAAATACAGTATTCTTTGGAGGTAGTCAGGAAGAACAAGAAAAATGGTTTATTTGTCCAAATTTCTGTTACCATACTAAGCTTGAAAATCATCTATTAAATGTTATCCTTTTCTGATTGAACTAGTTCTGCCATCTTTCCCATATTGTAAAGAAGCATTTGACTCAGATTTAATTACTGTATCACAACCAACCTGTAACCAGAAGGTTCTCAGTCATTACATTCATCTCCAAATCCTCTAGATTTAGGGAGCTTTAAGCTCCGAAGATATGCAGCTTCTTCACATCATTCAGGTTGATGATCCTTTGGTCTTTCTTAATACGTCTGAGAAATGTTATTATTATTATTATTATCATGTGGATCATTCTACAGTTACAGAACAGAAAATATTGGAAGTGCATGTATGATCATTGTTACTGATACAGAACAGACATAAAATTAGAAGAAAACCAAGTACTAATATCCAAAATTTCCAATACACTCACAACCTAGCAGTCATCTCATAGGATAATACTCACACATGCCAAAACTGCTTATTCAATACAAGGCCAAATAAGAAAAAGAACTCTATACATTCAGCTTGGAGGAACATTGCCCACTTGCTGATAAGAGCAATTACATGAGATGCCGTGCGAAGAAAGAATGAACTCATAGAGGTCTGTATTTACTGGCTTTATTGCTCGAGTCTTAGTTATTGAACTTCTGCTCGGTAGTGCTTGGTGAAGCCTGCATTGTTAATTGGTAGATATGTCAAAAACACAAACAAGATCATATGTTTCCAAGGAGTTCACAACCGCTGCAACTGTGATAGCAGGACTCACTTATGATCCCCCAATGAAGCATGAACATGCCAACAGTTGAAAAAATATTCAAGAACATCATGTGAAATGAATTTCTATTTCAATTTCTGGTGTGCCTGTGTTTCATTGAAGGTTGCAAGGGAGTGCTGTGACCATGTACTCTCATTCTTTGTTAGACCAGTTCATGTTATTGTATAACAAAAGATTACACTCACACAGGAGAAAAAGAAAAAAGAAAGGGGAAAATTTGTTGGGAGTTGACGAAAGGTTACAGAACCAACATATTATGATAAAATTTGTTCTTATCTATCTGAGGCCATAAGCACAATCCTCCCTTGCTGGACTGGAGTGGAATCCTACCAACATACTACATGGAGGCTCTTTCTTTCTTTGTTTCCTTTTCTTTTTTCGTTTTGACATCAATTAACATGGCTATTTCCTATTTCCTAAAACAACTTCATCAGTGCACTTGCATTTTGAAAGATATCCTTTCAAAATGACAGGATTTTCTCCAATCTAAGTGGAGAGGATTTGAAAGCCTTGTCACAGTGATTACTATCAAATGAAGACACACATACCTAGTGAGTACCTCAACATGGGATTGTAGCACATAACAGTACAAGTATGAATGTGTTATATATTTGGATGCAAGAATTTACTTGATATATAAAGATGATAATATTCAATAATTTGGACTTCACTGAAAAAACTGAAAAGACTGAAAAGATGAAACTAGAAGAAGTGGAGTGATAGTGCCCGTTGGTGCCCTGTTGAATAAAGGAAGTACAGTGGTTTTGTGTTTTTGTGTTGGTATTAGAAACAAATACAAAAGTAAGAGACCCAAGCAAAAAACTCTTGTAGTTTGATTTATTTCTGCTTTATACATGTTTTAAAGACATTTGCTTGTCGCAAGCCTCTATGATTTTCAATTTTTTTTTTCTTCCATTTTAGTTCTTTACTGGAAACCACATTATCCTCTTAACAGGAGTATGTACAATGAGTCTAAGCAACAAAATAATCCATCAGCATATTACAGAAATTCTGGAGACATGTATTAAACAAAATTAGTAATTTACTAACCCCAATTGAAGTCACAAAATTGCAAACTGCACATTTCACAGAGCGTGCTCCATATTGGTACATCAAGAGCATTCGGCAGTTACCACAGTTAACATGTGCAACCTGGTTGGCTGCAAGAAAATACATATTGAATGAGTATAATGTCCCTAGCACTGATTTTCAGCTTCTTTTAGTGTGCCCTATATCAGTCTAAATTCAATACATAAATAAGAAACTACAACTCTCCCCCCCCCCCCCCCCCCCCAAAAAAAAAAAAAAAAAAAAAAAGAAAATTCAAAATTCAAGCTGATCCTCATTCTGTGCGTATTTGGTTAAACAGGGAGACTACAGAGGTTTCATTTACCATCATGAGTCTTATACCTTCCAAGGCTAGGTTGATAGTGTGACAACAAGAACATTGTACACTGGTTGCTCCACGAATGTACATCAACAAGGTATGGCAGCCTCCACAGACTAGCTGAGCCATTTCAGTGCCTATTCAGAGTCCAACACAATACAGAAGATAGTTACTACTATGTCCACACCAATTGTTAGAAGCTGAGCTTCAAAAGAAACATGAAAAATGAAATCCTTGTAATACCCATATGGGTAAAATATGCAGTGCCAGATGAAAACAATGGAAGAAAAAATAAAGAAGCATACCAGGAGGTGGAACAACTGTAACTGCATTGCAAACAGCACAACATACAGAGGTTGCTCCAATTGGATAGACGAGGAGATTTCGACAGCCAGAACAAACAAGTTGGCTCTGTGTACCTGGGAGTGACCACAGATTTGTATATATTAGACTAGGATCTACATGTTTTCCACCTTTTGTTCCTAAAGTTCTATTAAAAACTTGAATGGGTGCAAAAGCAGGAAAGCTACAATTGTATTCCTTTCAGCAGACAGATAGCACAGGGATTATCCAATCCAAGTCATGCCAGGAATATGAAAAGAGATCAGAACATGACCAACCATCACCATTGCCATCCAGACACTGACAACCATACTTCAATTTTAGTTCAGATCATATAATTCATCAATAACTATGTAAATTCCACTAAACCATCTTGACATCAGAAAATCTCTCCAACAGAGACCAGTATTGGATTTTACTCCAAATACCTTCTGAGAATTCCATGAATTGAAAGGTTCCCAAATAACAACCCACCAACACAAATAATCTCCAAATCTTAAGAGAGAAATCTTGTTTCCATAAAAGATTTACATTGGGAAAATGAATATTTGGACGAGATAATGGATTATTCCAAGAATTAACCAAAAAAACGGATGGAAATCAGATATTGTTCTGAGGCTAAATTAGTAGGCAATCAGGGGAACTACCGTTAGGAGGCGTAAATGGTACTGGAGCCGTCGGGTACGGTGCGAGAGGAACTGGCATTGCTTATCTGACAACTTAAAATCCTTTCTCCAAGCTTTTGAAAAATTGCAGCTTCAAGCACAGCTAAATAAAACTCTGCCTTCCATTCCCTCCACTTCTGTAAAAATCAAAAAGAACAAGAGAAAAAAAAAAAAAACGAAAACTGACAAGCTCTTAGAGATAGAAGAAGGGGTCTGAGAAAACATTCTAAGAAATCTAATAAGTAACTACGTGCATTACAGAATACCCACCAAAACGAAGAACAAATAGAGAAAAAGAGATAAACCCATTACAGAACATCCAGTGACAGACCAAGGAGCCTTGTCTGAAAAGAGTCACATAATATACGACTAAAGAGTAGTTAATTCCCATTACTGAATTTCCAGTAATAACAGCAAGAAGCATACATGGCTCATACTTCATATATGGTGTATATTAAAATTAGAATCTCATAAAAACCAATTGAACGACACCCATTTAAGAATTTTTCATTAAAAACCATACATGAAGCTGGAATTCAGCATCTATCCAGATACCCAGAAGGCCAGAGAACTTAGACTACCAATGAGATTTTGGAGGCAATAAACGGAGTTGAACTTTGTGAAGGGCAAACAGAACAAGAACATACCCTTTGCAGGCTACGAATGAAGTGGGCGAGGATTTCTGAGGATAACTTAAAAAACAGAGAGATGTAGAAGGAGAAAAGTCGGTGTTAAAAACATGGAAAGAGATCCTTTTACCTTTTTTTTTTTATTTTCTTTGTCTTACTTCTGCCTCTAGTTATTAAGAAGGTGGAACTTTAGCTTTTAGCAAGAGAGAGAGAGAGTGAAGGAGGTGAGAGCACTTCAAGATCAGCTTTCTCACAGACTCAGTAAACCGTGGCATGCACGTGACTTGCACGTTCAATCACACGTTCTTTCTCCCTAGAACATTGGTCGGCCAAGGATGAGCCACGTATCCCGACACAACAATCAAAGCCGTCCATGACATGTTTCTATGGGTGCCGTGAATTCTCTCAGTCACAATATCCAATTTTTGCTGGTGGTCCCACCTTGTGATGTGCAATTACGTAATTTTCTTGATTATTTATTTGGCAATCATAAATTCATAGTTGAACTTGAATCGAATTTTCTTTTTATTTTTTAATACAAAACTGGACCGAATCGGAGGATTGAACCATTCAACCGTTAATTAGAAGTGTCAAAATGGATGCAAAATTTGAGTCCTAATTTTAAAATACATGGGATGATTTTATATAAATATGATGATTAAAAAAGTAGTAAAATAAAATTGATATATTTATGGAAATTTAAGAATATTAACTTCAGGAAGTGATCCATTTATTAAAATGGGGAAATATAGAATAAGATGATTATATTAAAGTTTTTTCTGGCATTCGATAAATTATTTTTAAATTTCATCAAACTGCTATATCGAAAATAGTAGAAAAAGCTCGTAAGAAAGGAGTTGAAATCAGCACATCCCCGTCGTGTGTGTATTGAGAACATCTCCACGTGATATACAATAAATAATGAGGCATCACCAGGAGATGTTCTCAATACATGTCGGGAAATTATCTTGTGGGGGCTGATTTCAATTCGTTAAAAAACTGAAAACGGCATAAGTTGAAGGAGTCCAGATTATTTATCTATGACAATTCTACCCATTCTATCAATATAATATCGCAGTCATACATGGAGAATATTTCATCCTCTTACATGTTATTCCTAGGAGATGCTGAGTCAGGTTGAGACATTAAGAAAAGATATCTGCAGGCTCACACAAAGCACCTCATTCCGATCTCCTGTAAATAATAACATATAAGTGCAGTAGATGTTCTCAATGCATAGGATGTGCATGTGAGGCGCCGTGAGTGAGGAGCAGATCCGGTCTCTTTTGTTACATACAACTCCCTATAAATACAATATGATCTTGCTTCAACATTTGAGACATGAGTTGTACCATTGCTTGCTGGTTCGATTATTCAGGCCAAACACTAATAAAACTGTAGAAGCGTGGAAGTAATTGGTACTGTGTACTAACTATATATCTCAAGGAATTCGAGAATTGAGATTTGGTCCTCACACCGCTCTTGTAGGCTGTAGCCTTTTGTAGCTGTGTATTGAGAACATCTTCGAATTTGTATGAATTCGTTGGATGGAGATAAAGTAGGGTGCAGTTTGAAGAGTTGAGACCCACTGGCCATACCATGGAGTGCCTAGGTTAGGAGTGACAAATGGGTGGGTTGGATTGGGTTGAGTGCTGGTTGTACAATAATCCACCCATATTGACCCAACTGACCCATTCCCAGCTATATTTATTGAGTGTTAGTGGGTCACAATGCACATTGACCTTGATCCACCCTAACCCATTCATATGACCGGTTAACCCAGAAAAATATATATTTCAACTGAAAACATGAAAAAAGATAAATATTCTAGAAAATATAAAAAAACAATGGAAATTATATAAAAACACTGAAAATACAAAAAAACGGCAAAAAATTCAATATATATATATATATATATATATATTAAATTTGTAGAAAAACAAAAAAAAAATTATACAAAATCAAGAAATTGCAAATAAATAATAAAAACAAAGGAAATTGTATAGATTGCAAAACAAAACAACAGAAATCATAAAAACAATGAAAATTATAGAAAACACTACAAAAAATACAGGAAGCACGGTCTAGGTTCCCTCGGTGACTAGCGAGTTTAATCAAATTGTTTGCTCCTACAATGGCTTCAAAGTGCTCAGACATCTTACAAGCATGGTGACGATTATACCAAATGGTTTTCCGTATATATATCTCCCTTCCTATTGGGAGATATGGGACCTTATGATTTGGTTGAGAAGGTTGCTTCAGATCCAGGATTTATGGATCGCCATCTCTCTGTTAGATGAATCGAAGTAACAGATTTCCTGATCCAAGTGTTCAAAGATCTCATTCAGCGGCTTTGAAACTTCAAGGGCCCTTAATGAATTAGGACTACCGTTGCCTTTTGATTTGAATCAATTAACCAGAGCTAACTGAGATGCTAATAGGCCTTTTGCATGGTGGTAATCTTTCCGTTTCAGGAGCTTACCATAAGTTATGTTTGGTTTAAAGGAAAAAAAGTAGGAAAAGGAAAGGAAAGTTAAGGAAACCTTCACAAATCTTGTATAGGTTTTCTTACCTTTCCTTTGTTTCCCTACTTTTTCCTTCAAACCAAACATAGCCTAAATGTTTTCATTGAAACTAATTAAGCAAATGGTGAAGCAGGAACCAAGTCTGTTACGTGCCTTAAGAGAGTTGACCCCTAAAAGCTAACCGTTAGAGGGAGGGAATTCAAGCACATATATACCCCACAACATCTCATACTACCGATGTGGGATACTTCAAATTAGCATCCCATATTACCAACATGGGATAAATGGATTGTAACAGTTTGCTGATAGAATTGGGTTCTTTCTTGTTCTACTTCTACGGTTCTACCTAGATGGCGGGGAGAGAGAGAGAGAGAGTTCATCTATTTATGATCTATAGAAGGGATGGAGAGAACAAAACAGAGAATCAAATTTAGAACCCTTAACATAAACCCCTTTTACCCCTTTTCCCATTTTCCTCCTCAAACCTAATGTATACATTAGGGTTGTAATTGGATTGGATTCGGATCGAATTTAGCAAAATCTGACTCCGATCTGATTATGGAAAATTTGCATCCTAGTTCAATCTAAAATCTGATTAGACTTAAAGACCTTGGATTCGAATTTGAATCCTAATGGACTCAAATTGGATTTGGATTTCATCCAACTCTGATTATGGAAAGTTAAATACTTCAACTTTTATATATAATAAATTAATGTAAATATACATATTAAATTTATTATATATATAAATTTATATATAATATAACATATAAAATTATATATATATTTTATAATTTTAAATATAATTATATAAAATTTATATATTAAAATCAATAAATATTATAATATAATCAGCTTCCGGTGTTAATCGGATCAGATGGAGTCAACTCCGGATCCGATCCAATTATATAAACACATCATCTGAATTTGAGATAATTGGATCGGATGTCAGAGCCTCAAATTTTTAGGTATCATTTACCAGACTAATATACATTGACCTTATGGGTATTCGTGACCCAACCCACCAAATGTGTCACTTGATTGATATTGATCCACTAGTTAAACAGGTGGGTCAAATGGGTTTGGATTAAAATTTCCTTCTCTAACCTAGTTCCTTAGGTTTAATATAATTACACACCTAGTTTTTTGGGATATCAATTGACCATCTCTAATTGTTAAGTACATAGATTTAGGCCTTGTTTGTATGAAAGTACAAAAGCACTATAGTATTTGTTTCATATACTATATTTCTGCTTTCATATTTTGTGTTTTTGATGAAATAGTGCTTCCGTTTTGTGTTAATTAAAAAGTTTAATGGGAAAATTATTTGAAGTGGTAAGAAATCATTCGAGGCCTTAGAGTTAGTAGGAAATATAACTCTTGATGTAGGCAGAAGCCGATTCTGATAGACAAGCCCAAATAGAGGGTTTCTCTGTAATGGAGCTCATGCTTGAGCATATATTTATTAGGCCATGTTTGATTTAAAAGAAAAGGTAGGAAAAGGAAAGGAAAAGTAGGTATAATTTTTCACAAGAATGCATAACATTGTATTTTTCTTCTGAAAATTGTATATTTTTGTTTCTAAATGTTATTAAATAACTCGTCAATTGAGGTATGACTTTTCAATTCAATTTTGAATCTTTGACTTTTAATATTTTTAATGAAACAAAGTGTCGGTGAAACATATTTCTCCCCCTTTCCCCACCATCAACCCAAGCTTTCAATTCAATTGTAGAGGCCATTGTAGTTATACTTTGCTTTATAATTTCAGTTTTTGATATAATATTTTGAGAGAACAACTGTTCATCAGCACACCCTAAGAATTTTTAGCCCCACAGTTGCAGTTGAGGTAGGTGCCAGCTCAGAATTGATGTCAATGCACGAGTAGATATTGGTATTTTAGGATGAGGATATTTATCATTTTTAATTATATAAAATTACAGTGAAATTTAAAATTTAGCAAAATCTCCATTCGTTGTTTCTGGGTAATAAAATAAAACATTTCAGTACCTAATGTACTGAAAATCGTTCTTTATCATTTTTTTTTATTATTATTTTAATTGAACAAGTTGGATGGTTATGTCACAACTGATAAATTTCTGGTGATTGTGAAATATGGGAGCCTCTTGCACCATGCATCATTAATTATCACATACAACTATCGGGTCGAATAGTGATTACCAGTAGTGACTGATAGTGATGTACCTTTAAATTTAGGATGTTTTATCGGCCTACATTATGTCTACAAATTCAAATATTTCTTCAAGAGTTTCAATATATTTCTTCATTTTTCCTTTTTTTTTCATGGAAAGATAAATTTTGTAAGTTAAAGCATGCATAAAATAAGAACATTTATGAGATAATAATACATGAAAAGGCCAGAGTGGAGGAAAAAACAACCAGATTTTAAAAAAGTGATGAAGTTCTATTTTCTGTAATGGATGATTCCATTAGCTTTAGTATAGTTTATCTTCCTTCTCATCTTCTTTCTATTCGTTTTTCTATTTTTGGGGACGTGCTATCCCCCAACCCCGTCTTGTGTAGCCTCTTTAGGTTTTATCAAAAGAAGTATATATTAAAAAATGATAAAAATCACCAGTGATATGTCATCTCTCGAATATAATATTGGAAAGATATGATATAGGGAAAATCTTATAACCAATCAATCGGGATCGTAAAAATGGTAACCAATAAAGCAGGTTTTTGATGGCAGGTCGTAGATGATGAGATGTTCTTCATGTATAGCTGCGATAAAGGTAGACAGGATTCTCGTGGGCAGAAGATCCGGACTCTACATACCATATGTATATCAATCCTTTTATCAATTTCTCCATTTCTCTCCTAACAACTTACTTTCCTATTTGGCAATCGTTTTAGTTAAAAAAAACGAATACCTCCTTAGCAGTTTACGATTGGAGGTAGTCTATGATAATGATTTCTGGTGTTTTTTTAAACTTCTTCGTAAAGTTTATTAGATAAATTAATTTGGTTGCCTACTTTGTCTCCAATTCAACATTTAATTTGAAAAAATTAAATCAGGGACTTCACACTTTGATCATAATCTAATGTCAAATGTTAGTCTTATATGAATCCTTTCCAGCATAATTCTTTTTGATACAACTTCCTATCATACATCATAGTTCCCATGCATTGTATATATGGATTTTGATGTTGTTCGATCCTAGGTAGTGCAAGAATTGAGGTCATATTCAGATAATCCTTACCAACAGAGCGGAGCCGAAGTGGAAGGATGAAGCCGTGCAATGAAATCTGCGAGCGAGAAGATGTCTGAGGCCCGAGGAGTTATCCCCGGGTAGATACTCCGACGCTCAAGTTAGTAGGGAGTAGTGGACGGTCGGGCCAAATAGTTAGAGAATAGTGCTGGTCTGAGCAGAGTAACAGTATGAGTGCTAGCAGTTGGAATCCCTTACCTTGAGCGGGAGATACCTTTTTATGGTTGGAGGTCCCTGTCTTGATTGGATTAGGCTTCTAGGGTTGCCGGGATGAGGTTAACCACCGAGGTCTTCAGGATGAGTCATAATCCCCAGCGGAGTTGTCCCCATCCGCTCCTGTTCTTGGTCGTGCTTATCCGCATGATGTGGAATCGACGTGGCTGGGAGGATAAGGTGGGGGACACAAAAGTAGCACAACATTGCCGTGGTCACAGAGTCGATGTATGCCACAGAGATGGTAGTGCGGTGCCGACGTGGCTGTGGTGATTGGAAGGTGACGGGGCGGCCATGTGGCACCTAGAGTTAGCTCAACCATGACCCAAACAGATTCCTTGCTAACTATATTCTAAGGCCATGCTTGGTTTAATTCTCATTCCTTCTCATTCTTACCCAAGATGAAATTTTTAAATGGAAAAGAATGGGTAAGAATAGGCAAAATGAGAAAATATTGCTATGAACCAAACACCTTTTTCCAAGGTTTTTAAAGCTGATCTGGAGAATGACTCGGTCAAGGGTCCGATTCTCGGGTCGAACGGTCGACCCATTTAGATAAAAAATAAAAAAAATAAAAAAATAAAAAACGGTCAAAACTGTTCGAATGGTTAGCCACCCGGGTCAGCAGTTTGCTGGCCAAAATCAATGGTTTTTAGGAAAAATATGGTTTTGGAGAAAAACAGAACCGGTCACCTGACTGGTTCCTAGTTTTTCGGTCTGATCGTCCGGTCCGGTTTTGAAACCACGTTTTTTTCCTAAAAATAATTTTTTTTCAAACTGACAAGTGTTCTATGTTGCTCATTTTCATTCTTCAAAGAAAAAAAAAAAAAAACAAAAATTGTGCCAGCATTCACAAACTGCCAGCCTAGGTCTCCAATAGTCAATGTTTATCAATTGGCATAGGTGTTTTGTAAAAGTGCTTTTATAAAAGTATTTTTGTAAAAGCACTTTTATACTTTTAAAAAAGTACTTTCATAAAATGCTTTTATAAAAGTGCTTTTGTACTTTTATAAAAGTGCTTTCATAAAAGTACTTTTATAAAAGTGTTTTCATAAAAGTGCTTTCGTAAAAACACTTCCATAAAAGTACTTTTACTTTCGCAAAAGTGCTTTCGTAAAAATACTTTCATAAAAGTTCTTTCATAAAATTACTTCATAAAAAGTAATTTAGAAAAGTACTTTAGTAAAACTCTTCCACAAAAGTGCTTTCGCAAAAGTGATTTCATGTAAAAATACTTTTATAGAAGTTCTTTCGTAAAAGTACTTTTATAAAAATGATTTCATAAAAGTGCTTTTGCAAAAGTAAACATCTATGGCAACAACTTTATAGGTAGAGTTTCTTCAAAGAATGAAATGAGCAAGATGGGGCATGATTATTTTTCATGCTACATGCTAGTCAATTTTTGTGCTACGGGGCATTTTTCATTCTAAAAAGAATGTGGCCCTTGGCAAGAATTTTGTAACCAAACACTATGTTATTCATTCTTGTCCATTATTGCCTAAAATGAGCAAGAATTAAGAGAATGAGCCCCGGAGCAATGAACCAAATATGGCCTAAGTTTCTACACTTGAATGGTCAAGGTGCCAAAAGTCATGTATCAACATGCCGTCCCCCAACGCCTGAATTGTTGTTTGACACCAAGGCTTTTAAATAATTTTCTAAATAAGTGCTTATTAGATAATCATTTTTGAGCATTTGGTATGACATAGGCATTTTCATTGTAAAAGGGCTTCTCTAAAATGTAAAATGCTAGAAGCCCATTATATTTACATATTCTAAACATGGTTTGCAGATTTTTGGTGAGGCTAAATTGCTGAAACCTCCCTTAAAGTTTCTAATTATTGTTGAAATCCCCTGAAGTTTGGTACTTACAATCACCTATCTGTACTTTTTGACATAGTTGCATGTAGACCCCCTCTGTTATAAATTTCTAACAAAGGGCATGAAAAAAGCAATACAAACTTTATAAGCAGCAAACAATAAAAGGAGAATTTAAAGTTACAGCTTTAAATTGTAGGGTATTATGGGCATTCTCATGTTTCTTTTTAAGAGATTCAAACAAAGGAGGTCTATTTGCAACTATGTTAAAAAGTTTATGGAAGGTGACTGTAATTACCAAACTTCAGATGAGGTTTCAACAACAATAAAAAATTCCAGAGGAAGTTTTAGTAATTTACCCTTTTAGTAATATTTTTTCACCGAACGTTTTTTTTTTTTTGGCTTATTTTAAGTACTTGTGACTTCTAAAGGGGTGTTTTGTAATGTGGATAAAAAATTAGTGGGTGTGGACAAATGCACACCACACCCTATGGAAGGAACCGGTCCACACCACACCACTATCTATATTTGTTTTGAACCATGGACAAAACTATGTAGATAGAAATTGTCTACACACGAAGTGTCGTGCAATCCACACCATACCTATTGATTTTATACATTTTACATACAATTTGTAGGATAATTTATACAATCAATTGTGAATGAAAAAACCATAATATAAGCCAAAGTGATTTGGAATATTAATATAAAATAATAATGAATAAAATAAAATGGCAATATATAATTACTAATAAATGTAAAACAAATATATTTGTCATTATAATATTATCTTCAGTAATAAACAATTTAAAAAAAAGAATTTCAATATAAATTAAAATATTAAATAAAATGAGGGTAACACAGGTGCATTATATCGAATCTTTTTTACAAACTGTTCATACAGACTATACTATAATGTGGCCCATTCACAAAAAAAACCTGTAAATAATAAACTGGAGTATAGCCCATCTCTATCCATACTATTTTATGGACGGGGATTGTCCACATAAAACAAAACGCTACATTCTATTGTGAATAAGGCCAAAACCCTTCCAAATGCAGCCTCGTGCATTGAACCAGTGGAGGAATGGCAATCGGCATGCATTACATTACAAAGGTATGATGGGGGATAACCATATTACCCTAGCAGTCCATGGATTCACGAACACACGGTCTCTGTCACGGCCCAAGAGATAAAACTTAATTCCAAAGAACATTCCATCACACATACTCTTTGACAAGTTTCAAGTCTACAAAGGCAATAGGACCCACCACTTAATAAGCTCCACGTCGTACATCGCTTCTGCCAAAAAATAGCATAATCTAACAAATGATCGGAGTTTGTGTATTTTACTTCTCATTTAGATAACCATTAAAAGAAAAAACCCATTAAACTGATATGTATACAAAATACGACCACGTACCAAAAATTTAATGGATACATGATCGGAAAAATACGGACCGGCCCAATATAAATTTTTGAATTGATGTCAATTTACAGGTGGGCATTTTAAATCTACAATGGAATTCAGAAATTTATATTGGGCCGGTAAATTGGCATCAATTCCAAGTTGACACTCACCCCAACTGTATTTTGGATATAAAAATTCTAACCCTGAACTAAATCATCATTCTGCCTAAGTTTTTAGAATTTTAGTAAATACAATTAATAATTTTCTTTTTCAATTCTTGTTCTTCCTATTTTCCTATTCATCACGCATCTCTCAATCTCTATTTTTATGTTTCTTTATTAGGTGTTGTTACAGGCTTACAACCACTTTTCTTAGTTATCTCTTTCTGTATATATCTTTTTATTTTATTTAGGATTTCAACATCTTATCAACACCGTTAGGAGGTGACGGCAATTTATACGAAGGGGGATGCATGGTGTGAGTACACAGTTGCAGTACTTAAAGCTGCAGAGTCCGTGGTTTATGACTTCTATTAGTTAAGCTGCTTTCAAAGTTTTTCTCTATTTTGTCCGATGCTAAAAACGTGTGAATACGTTAGGGTCTTGGTCTTATTTACTTCAAGTGTTCTTGGATCTATTTAGCTTTTACAAATAGTACTCTAGCTAGAATCTGCTAGGTTCAAATGTGTCAAAAAATGTTAATCTAATCAGTTAAATATCTTCTGCAAATGAATGTTGTTAGTGAGGCAGCCCTTAGTTGTATTGATCTTTATATGGTTTGTTTTTCATTTGTTAGTTAATATATTTTTTTTATCTATCATTTTTTTCAGTACCCAAGAATATGGTTTTTAAAACTGAATCGGTGACCGAACCGGTCAGGGTCCGGTTACTGGTTAGAACGGTCCAATCATTCAACTCGAATGGTCGGCCCATTCTGACAAAAAAAAATAATTTTAAAAAAATTTAAAAAATTAAAAAAATAATCAAAACCATTTGAACGGTTCAAACAATTCGAACGGTTAACTGGCTGGTTCAGCAATTGGCTAACCAAAATCAACAGTTTTGGAGAAAAACGGAACCGGTCAAGTGTCTGATTACTGGTTTTTCCAGTCCGACTGTCCGGTTCAGTCCGGTTTTGAAAACCATGCCCAAGAAAGAGAAGTGGATAAATGCATGCACACACTGAAAGACAGTGGATGCATGGCTATTAATTGCAAGGGAAATGTCTCTATATCACTTAGGGGTGAGCATAAATCAGTTCAATTTGGTTCAGTGGATGCATGGCTATTAATTGCAAGGGAAATGGCTCTATATCACTTAGGGGTGAGCATAAATCAGTTCAATTTGGTTTGGTTCCAAGGTGAGCCTGAAACCTACCCTAATAGGGGTCAGTTTTTAAGTTTCTAGGTTTTTGGAACTAGAATTTATCTTGTCAAAATCTGATTCAATATCATTTCTAGGCTTGGCAGTTCAAAGTCAGTTCCAACTTCCAAGGCCTACCTATGAAACATTTTCTTTAAAAATATACATTCCATTATTACATTAAGAATCAAATTAGATACCTACATATATGTTGTTGAATTTAATATATTACTATATGTTATGTTATGTTTTTATTTAAATATTAAGAATTATAAATACTTAATTATATAATTACAAATTGTATCTCGGTACCATTATCGATAATATACACGATCAAAACTTATCATTATATGGTAAATATAACTTTTTACATTACTGATTATACACATTCAAAGCTTAAATTGAAGATAAATTATGAGTTTAATTAATATCTAAATGGTAGCGGTGGCAATTGGGTGGGTTGGATTGGGTTTGGTTTGGGTTGAGCTTCAACCCAACCCATCTAACCCGCCAACCCATTAATGACCCAGTTATATAAAATTAAATGGGTTGGGTTCAACCTAAACCTACTTTGACCCAATCCAGCCCTCGCAAACCCTAAAACTTATATTTATGTACTTAAAACAAAAAACTTACTTGCACTTGACAAATAAGTTGGTCATAGTTTGGTGGTAATAGTAGTTGTTATTTATACAAGTGGTGAAGGTTCAAATCACATTAAATGCATGCTATTTTTACAAAAGCAGCGAAGCCATTTGATTGTGTTCGGGTTTCATGTTTGACCGAACCACATAGGTTCAAACCGGTCAGACCAAATAATCACATCAAGAGTGGTTGAACCATTTGGGTTCGGATCAGTTCAATTGGACCACATTAGACTAGTTCAGTCAATGGTAGAGTGACTTGGATTAGTTCATATCAGATTTGTGCACGGGTTTGGGACCGAACCAACTAGCCTGAAGCGGGTCAATGGAAGTAAATCAGGCAGGTTCGGGTTCAGGTTGGGTTGTACAGATACACGTCAGACCGAATGTTCCAACCCAAGTCAAGGCAAGCGGGTGTGGGTTTTGGCTCGGACCAGACTAGAGTCTGGGCTAAACCATCCCGTCCTGCCCTATTTTGGGTTCAGGTTGACCCAGATTGGCCTGCCCTGGGTTGGGTTGGGTTCGAATTGGGCTGACTAACCCAAATGAACCAAATCAAGGTGATCGGGCCTGTTCATATTTAGACCAAGTTGAGTTGGACCAGACTCGGGTCAAGTTGATTTGGATTTATGTCGATTTGGGTGAAGTGTGTTGATTCGAGACAAAACTAATTTTAGTCAATAATTAATTGAAAATTAATGCATTAATTATAAATTATTTCATTCAAATGAAGAAAATTAAAAAAAAAAGGCTAAGGAATTAATACTTATATCTTTAGTGGTTAACCCAATGGTTATCCACAACCCAATCTGATCCAACCCATTTAAATTGACCCAATGGGTGATCAACCCATTTCCAACCCGCCAAGTAAATGGGTGGGTTAGATATTGGGTGGATTGGGTGGAAAATTGCCACCCCTACCAATGGTCAAGTGAGACCATCAACTTTGTAACCTTATCACTTGGTTTAAAATCTTCACATACTTAAAAGTATTTGGGGATTTATTTTAATCCAAGTTTGATTACAAGGTCAATCAAGGTTGAGGCCAACCGCACAAGGCTAGCTCTTTGGGTTGGTTAGGGTAGGGAAAACCTCCAAGCCCTAGAACCAACCTAGGTGAGGATCAGTTCTAGGGATATAGAACCAAACCCTATCCGATAACAGATTGGGTAGGGCCAATTCAAGATCAGTCCCATTTGGTTTTGAGTAGAACTAATCTTTGCTCACCCCTAATCCCACTAAAATCAGTTGCTTGCAATCATCCTACCAACTATGTGAATAATCTAAGATTTGAATGTGTCAAGAAATGTTAATCAAGCTACCCACAACCTAGAACAATTGGTTTTTTTTTCTTTTTTGTAAATGAATATTGTTGGTGGGGCAGCCCTCCTAGTAAAAACACCACTTCAAGTTTTCCCATCCTCCTATATGTGATACTATAATCCTTGTTCACTTATAAACATCTCATAACTTTCTTTGACACTTGCCAATGATCCATGCCTAGATCACTTTGGTATCTACCTAGCATTCCAATGGAAAATACAACATCTAGTCATGTACAAACTTGAGCATACACTAAGCTCCCAATAATTGATGCATAGAGAGCATTTTTCATTTCATCCCACTCTAGGTCATTTCTTGAACATTGGAATTTAACAAAATTATAACCTTTTGACCATTGGCATCTTTCCATTTTTATAGTTTTGCATGCCAAATCTTTTTAGAATTCTATCAATGTAGGTTCTTTGTGATAAGTCAAAATACCCACGAGACCTATCTCAATGAATCTCAATGCCAATGCAAACGATATTTCACTATGATTCTTCATTTCTAGGTTTTGAGACAAAAATTATTTGATCTCATGTAATAGGCCAATATCACTACCAACAAGTTAAATGTCATTGACACCCAAAACTAAAAAGGTTAACTTACTTCCATTGACTTTTATTAACTTTATTTTTTTTAACCATATGAGGTAATTATTCTATCAAAATTAGGTATCATTAATTTGCAAATTAAATATTCCTTACCTTCAATCTCAAAACCTTTTGTTTGAACCATATAAGCATTCTTAGACAAGTAACCATGAATGCAATTTTTATATCTATTTGATACAACTCCATATCAAAATGAGCTACTTGTGTCATTATTACTCTTAATGAATGTTTTTTTAAACAAGGGAGGACTCTTTATAGTTAATGCCATTCTTTTAAGTAAAATCTTTAGTTACAACTTAACCTTTTCAGTCAAGTTTAGTTTGGAATACTAATTTGTAACCAATGGATTTGATTTCCTCTAATAGTCAACTCGGTCCCCAGCCTTTTTTTTTATGCATTAAGTTTAACTCATTCTTCATGGAATCTAACCCAAAGAGGCTATTTTACTATCCCTAACTTTAGAATATTGATGTTGTTTGATCTAAGGTGTTTCTTGAACTGAAGTCGCAGTCAGATAATCCTACCAACTAGACGAAGCCGAGGTAGAAGGATGAAGTCGCGTAGCAAGATCTGAAACTAAGAACAAAGTCAGAGGCCCGATGAGTTATTCCCTGGATAGGCACTTTGACACTTAAGTCATTGAAAATAATGGGTGGTCGGGTCGAGCAGTTGAGAGAATAGTACTGCTCCGAGCAAAGTAACAATATGAAAGCTAGGAAGTCCAAAAATTCCTTACCTCGAGCGGGGATGACCACTAGTTCAATAGGGACTTCATCCATGTGGAGTGTTCCTGTTTCTAGCATTGGATTATTTTCATCACTTCCTTTTGTGTCAAATGTTGGTATGATCAGATCATCCCAAAGAAGTGGTACTATGATTTGGTTTTCTCAAATGCCACGTGTCATGGTTCAATATAGCCATCCTCCATAAATCTAGCAATTAGGATTTTCACAACTTTGGTACTATTGGATAAGCAATAAAACTTCTAACCTTTTTATCATTTTAGATAGCCAAAGAAATAACAACTCACCATTTTGGGATTATACATTCTTTCACATGGGCTATATGTTCTTGTTTCTATAGCACATCCCAAACACGGATATGACCCAAATTAGTATTTTTCCCATCTATAGCTCAAAGAGAGCCTTAAATACAACCTTAAAAGGCATCCCATTTAAGATATCTATTGCTTTTAAGGCTTTGTCATATCTTTTAAGGTACGATAAGGAGTTACTTATCATGTTTCTCACCATAGATTTATTGAGGATATGCCAACAATATTATATCTCTAACCGGTTAACAGTTAGGTTACCTTAGGCCAAGGAGAGATCCTAGATGGGTAATGAGGGGGAGACATGTGTATTTGAGCATCAATGTCAAGTTGAGTTAAGGTACATTTCCATCCATTGATTCCCGAGATCTTAAACTGTTATATGATCATGATCAGCTAGCTATCTCCAAATTCCATTATGCTTGTTGTTTAAATCATTTCTACAGCTCACTAGCGAGGTGCTTGGCTGAGCCTCAATCTTTGTAGGGTGCTACTTTGTCTTAGAACCCACCTAATTACCAAGAGATGGTGGTATTTCAAGGCTTGATCCAGGAAGAAGATCCTGGATGGCTCTCTATCTTCTATCCACGGCTGAAGAGTTGATATTTCTTTGTATCATGTGCCAAAGGCTGGTCTGTGAGGATAGAGTAGGGAAAGCTTAATCTCATGTTTGAGAAGCTATGCCCAACATTGAATACCTAGGAGAAAAAGCTCATCAACCAAATCCAACTAGGAAAGGGCACCATTGAACAATTCCCCGTTGCTTAGTCCTACCAATCTACGTATATTTGTGCCTTGGTTTTTTTATCTCTTTCCACTAAGTGATCTTCTTTGGCATCGACTTGTTTAATTTGTGAAGACATGTATCTTTTTGAGAAGAAAAGGGTGGTAACCATGAAAAAAATGAAGGCTGCCAAGATCAAGGTGGCAAAAAGGGATGAGGCGGAAGCCATTAGAATGTTGCTAGCATCGTGGAAATGAAGAAAAAGGTAGCCAAGATCGAGGCCGATAAGAAGAAGGTGATCAAGGGTGAAATTTCCCAATAATTAAATAAGACCATTCCAAGCAGGAGGGCCTCCACAAAAACTGCAGCAAAAAGGCTTCAGAAGAAAAAGCAGTGCGACGAAGATCGAGGAGGGAGAACCAGTTCGAGGAGATTATTGGCCAAGAAGGAAGATCATCCATGACCACCCCACAACGCACTCCCCAATACCTACTACCTCACCCTTAGGCTCTATTGAGGGTATTTATAGTCTGGTCTATGAGTAGCTGTCACTCTCTAACTACTTGATATACCACCTTGAGTGGTTTGTGAAGATTAGACACCATTTTCAACAAGAAGGTCACTTAGGAGGTAGTGGAAGGTTGTATTATGCCCAAGGACAAGTCGTATGACCATCTTGACCTTTACTTCTATTTCATAATAGTCATATGGTTGGTAGTTCTTTGATGCAGGTCTTCTTGGCAATTGTTGAGATTTGTGGTTGGGTTCTAACCTTGAGATAGGTAGTCGAGGAAATGAAGGCCAAGATAGCATAACTTGTGGAAGAAAGAGAGCATGTCAAGACCCTCCAAGCAGAGAACCAAGAAGAGAACGCATGACTCTAGGAGTCACTAAGGAAAGCTCAGGGGGAGTTCTAGTTCTTGAAGGAAATGCTCATGACTCAAGAGGAAAGACTAGTAATGGTCAAGGTGAGTCACTCTAAGGCCAAGAATAGGATATAGTGCATGAAGGAGCTCAACAATTAGGTGAAGGTAGAGGTAGCCAAGGCTAAGGCCAATGTAGTGGTAGAGTGCTAGGCCTCTGACTACTACAAACATGACCTAGCAGACTATAGTGGCAAATCATACATTGACGGGTTCTCTATTTTCCAAGAGCAAGTATATCGTTCTTGAGTTTGATACAAGAAAACTCAATCCCTTTGCTGGTGTTGAGGATGAGGGTACAAGAAGAAGTGAGGTCGAGGGTGATGTCACAAGTGCAACCTAGTCTCAAGATAGTGAAGGCAAGGGTGGCTATAGCAAGGTTGTTGTTGTGGCCGATGTCAGTGAGGAAATGGACAAACTCCTCAAAGTTGATTTCATGATTTCATCTAGGAAGTACACTACCTCGACTGTCTAGTTAACATGGTAATGGTAAGAAAGGCTAATGGGAAATGGTGGATCTGTATTGATTTCAT
Organism: Nelumbo lutea; assembly: GCF_056320005.1. Taxonomy (NCBI): domain Eukaryota; kingdom Viridiplantae; phylum Streptophyta; class Magnoliopsida; order Proteales; family Nelumbonaceae; genus Nelumbo; species Nelumbo lutea. The sequence goes on along the minus strand of NC_142689.1, from coordinate 34,947,628 downwards.
GGATCTAAATAAGGCCTACCCTATAGATAGTTTTTCCTTGCCTAGAGGTGTAAAGTGGGCCATGTCATGCTAGTACGACACGATTTTGTAAACTGTCCATCCTTTAGCGGGACATGTCGTACCAACATGCAGGCCTAGATGGGTCATAATTGCTTGGCACAAAACCTTTCAAAGGTCAAGCTCGACATGACCCATGGTACAAGCCCAAGTAGGCCCAAGCCAGGTTGTGGGCCAAGCTATTAAAGGCATAACTTTTTTAAATCAAAATAATAATTAAAAATTAAAGTAAATTAACAAAATAGGCAATAAATTAAAAAATCTTAAAATTTTATTTTATATGAATTTTGATGTATACAATTGTTTATATATGAAATAATAAAATTAAATTAAAAATTTACAATATAATTGGAATAATATATATATAGATAGATAGATAGATAGATGGATGGATATATGGCATTCTTTGTTTTTCCCTCTCTCATTTGATTCTCTGCAATTGTGTTTTACATTTGATTCTCTGTAACTATGTTTCTCATTTAAGAGGTTAGAGATTATTAAGTAGACCCAAAGATTAAATATTAGAGTATCCACTCAATGTTTTATTAAAAGGAATGAGAAAAGATGGTTCTGTTTTGCTTCTATATATGAGAATTACAAGTTCTAGTCAACGGAGCAGGGATATGTCAGGGATTACCCATCCCCAATTTCAATAGTTGTGGGCTGGGGATATGTCAGGGATTCTCCATACCCGATGGGGCCGGGAATGGGGGTTGAATCTTTGCCCTAATACTGGGGACGGGGCAAGGATGGGTTAAGGTATTTCTTGAATCTCAAAAAAAAAAACCCAACACGTAAAATTTCATGAACACACTCCTCCATTTGATGATTAAAAAAGTGATATTCCATTTCAAGCCCTCTCGTTAACTGATAAAACATTGGCTAAAACTCAGACTCAAACTAAATCTGTAAATCTACATTTCTAATCAAAGATCTATTAGATTCATGACATTCAAAAGTACTTATCCATCAAATTTATTCCCAAAATTCCCTTGTTTGACCCTTTATCAAGCAAAGATTATATTTCAAAAAATCTCATTAGTCCAAGATTATCAACCTTAGATCTCCATCATCCTGAGCCTAATTGGCTAATCAGACCTCACCACTATGTTCAAAGACCCAAAAACCCCCAACACGTCAAATTTCACAACCCAATTCACATGTTTAACCATTAAATTAGAAATATACCATTTTAACGCACTAGATTAAATCACCACATCATTTGTTCCAACCTGAAACCTTACAAGGGGGTGATGCCTGATGTCAGACCCATTATTGACTTGTTCAAACACCTAGACCAATGAAATTGAACCTAATAGACCCCAAAATCCCCAAAACTTAAAGATATCTCCACTTAAGACTAAGAAAAGACAAAATAACATATTTTATGTGGGTCAAATTTACATTTTCTACCACTAACAGCCCCAAATATGAGACTATCATGACAAGCACGCCCTATGCTCCCATTAGACATACAAAACCCATGAAAACCATTCCCCAAGTTGAAGAAAATCTTTCACCAAAGAGGAAAGTTTGACTGAGCATCATTTTCTCTAAAAAACCTTATCAATTTTCTTGTAAAAACTCTCTTGAAGCCCAAACTCTTTGATTGGCCGAATTTCAAAACTCTTTCCCTCTTTTTCTCTATAAATACAACCCCAACTCGAGCTAGAAGGAGGACCTTGGGAAGACCTTGGGGGCAGATCTAGAGAAATGAAGGATAAAAGAAAGATCCAAAGAAGCATTAATTCCCAACTCCTGTAGGTGCCCCATTCGCAAGAAAACCCCCAAGCATTTGAACCTAAAATTCAAAATTCATTCACCATGTTTCAGATCTAAAACTTGCAGAACATATCCAAACTTTCAACTATTTGAAAGCTCTCCCAAGCTCATTCAAGCCCTCTCTTTGTTCAGTTCAACTACGGGAATCTCAATAACAATGTTACATTTACAGGAGGTAAGCCTCTCACCCCTTTTGTAGCTTAAGTTTGTATTTTCTTGGTTGCTTGAAGTTTTGAAACCTTGGAGAACTATTATTCTCAACTCCTTCTAAACTGAGAATAGAGGCAAAGAGGCTAGGGTTTTAGGGAAATCAGTACCTAAGACACGATAACATCATCTCAAAATCGGTCTCAAGAGAAGTTGTGGGCATATTTCTCCATATTTGGGAAATTCCTGCAATCATTCCTATTGTTTTTCATTAAAAATTAAACCTGAATGATTCTTGTATTGGGTTTCCATATTAGCTTGGAGAGAGGGATGCCTAACACTTTTCCTCTCCCAATCCTTCTGGATTTAGAATCTCTCAATTCAATGTTTTTTTCCATGGAGAAAGTGGTCACTATAAAAGCAAATAAGTCAAATTTTCGAATCTGAAAATGATGGCCCATTTTCTCTAAAAAATGGGTGGGGACTCCATACTTTTAAGCTGGCCATGAGCTTCCCAAAACTCACACTATGATATTTTCACTAGCCCATGCAAAACAAATATTGTTTAATTAGTTTGTGCCAAGAAATATTAAAACAAAGCACACCAAGGACTCCATTTACTTGTGAGGGAATGTGTTGTGCTTGAGACTGTATTTGCAGCTACATGCCCCTATCTATACCATGCCATGAAGAAGTAGATTAATTAACTTGTTCTGAAGAAATTTGTGAAAGAACCTATTATGCCCCACCCACACTCATGCCCCTACCCATTTCTAGCACACAATTACTTGATTGTCTAATTTGTACATACAACAAAGAAAAAAAAAAACATTTCAACCCCCATTGTAGGCACATAAGACTTAGAAAATACATACCATAAGGAAAGAAACTGAACAAATTAACTTAATAAATTAAGTATACTTCTCTAAATGAAAAAAAAAATGCACACATAAGAACTTAGAAAAAATGTTAGAAGACACCAAATAAAGAATATAAATCATAATGAAGGCAGACAAATTCATCAAAACAAAAAAAAAAACCTATGACATGGTTTACCTAGTGTTGATTATTATTGACCTGATTTCTACCTCTACCCTGACCCTTGCATCTTCTACATTATGCCCTTCAACCCCACAAATTATACACCTCATCTTCCTAAACCTCGACATGTGACCCCCAAAAGTGACTTCATTTGGTCCCTTCCTCCCTAACCTTCTTTGGTCTACTAGGTTGCTTTCTAAAGGGTGGTGACTTGATTAGGATACCTTCTATCCTCTACCATTATGATTCATCAGGCACAGGCGACACATAATGACTATATGCCTTCAAACATCTATCATTTTTGTACAATGAATCAACATAGTCATATATGTTGTCTTGTTGTAATTGAATGCATATAATTGCATTACAGAGAAACAATTTCTAGCATGTGCCTAAGCAATGTCTAATTTATTCCAGACATTAGGACATATTGGCCCTTGTCCTTCCTCAACTTATCTTGTCTTGACTGCATTGTTTTCATCATTTGCCTTCTAATGGTGTCAACAAGAGTGATTATGGGCTTGTCTCTACAATCTAAAATCCATTTGTTGAAAGACTCTAAAAAATTGTTGTAGATATCATCATTCTTAGCCCTAGGTCCAAAATCATATCTAAACCATACATAGGTTAGAAGGTACATCCCTTAACCACTCATAGGCATCATTGTTCAAGCTTTTCAACTTATCCATATGCCACAGAAACTCGGGGGTATTGTATGCCATAGAAGCACCCCAAAGACAATCCCTAAGGTCTTTTCCCTTGAACCGAGTATTGAACTTAGCATACATGTGTCTAACACAAAACCTGTGATCAGCTCTTGGCATTAGAGTTTGAAAACACTCCACCAACCCCTACAAGAAAAAGAAAGTGGACATTTATTTAGTATGTAATAATTTCAAAAATCAGATCCAAGCATCCTTCACCTCATCCTCCACAATAGCAAATGCTATTGGGAAAATACCATTGTTACCATCTAGACCAACAACAAGTAATATATGCCATGAATGGGGTTCCTTCAAGTGACATCCATCCCACCCTATGATAGGGCAACATCCACCCTTGAAACAATTTCTCATTACAACTAAAGAAACAAAGATTCTCTAGAACTCCCTTGTACACCCTTTACCTATACAATCCTCACAAAACCCAATCTTCATCACACTCCCATGATCCATTCGCAAAATGACTTCACAATAATCCCTCAACCTATAGTACTACTTAGCATGACACCTTTAATGTCAACAACTGCCCTCCTCTTTGCATAGTATGCTCTAGACTTAGACACTTCAACACTATATTGCCAGAGGGTTTCATTTTGCAAAGCACTGGCCTTCCAATCAAAGTCATCCCTGAACTTGTCCTTTTACCCATCTGCCAATCATGTAGATGTAACCCTTGTCTTTGCATATACACACTAAAATGTGTGCTTAGGCATGAATGACTTTATCTGGAAACCTTCTTTACTTTGCAACCATGAAGCATAGACACACCAATCAAACTTATTCTTTTTACAAACAGTTGTAGCCCTAGTACCCTCATTCTTTACATACCTGAAGTCAAACTCATTAAAAATTGCATAATTAACCAATACCTTCTTGAATGTTGCTGGATTAGAGAACACCATGCCCATAATCGACTATAGGTTCTCCATCTATCTCTCAACAAAAGATTCAAACCTGGGCCCCTCATTTTCATCAGACCCATGCAAACTATGCAAATCATCAAGCTACTCATTATTAGGAAACACTTCTAACCCAACAACAGGGGCTTCACAACTTCTAACATTCACACCCTCTACCTCATTATCAACACACCTAGCCTCAACATCAACACACTCTTCTTCACCATATTCAGCTTCAAGATCATCTTCATCTTTGATTTTTAATTCATATTTAGGGTCACTCTCTACATCAGACCCATAGTCTGCATTACACTCATTGCCAAAGAAGAAATCATCATTACCACCATAATCCAATCCATCTACATGGTCTAGTTCAACCGATAGTGGCTCATGTGTGTTTAAACCAATTGGTGACTTGTTAGCTATTGACATATTGGCTTGTGACATCCTAAGCTATGAAAACCCATCCTTTGACATCCCATCTTGCGATACCCCAACTGGTGATAGCTTGGCTCTTGATAAATTATTATTAGCATTATTTCACCTAGTGACATCAATACTGATATGTCCATACCTATCATGGACCCTGCACATTTCTAGTATATCAGCATCACATTTTAACCCTACTAAACCATCATCTAAGTCTGTATTGGACTTGCTATAAAAACTTCACTGATTGCATTGTATCCAAGATCTTTCACCAGTATATGTATCTCAATAAAAGAAAAGATCACCATCAACATCGTGGTTCACAAACACATCACCACCTGTGTATATCATTGGTGGTATGTTCAAAGAACCCACTATGGTGTATGCCTTACCTGACATTTGAAACAATAACAAGGAACACCAACAATGTTAATACCAAACCCAAAACACACAAACATACACATTCGGATAGAGAGAAAGAAGAGAGGACAAGAGATGGAGAGGGGAGAAAGAGGTGTGTGAGAGAGAGAGAGAGAAAGAGAGATTATTAACAAGGAAATCACCCCATTATTTCCCTCCTTAAGATACAATATATAACAATATATGTATACAATATATACACAATATAGATACAAAATACATTAACAAGGATCTAAGCCTACAGAAGTAAATGTGATACTTGTATGACATTAGTTGAATAATGGTCAACCTACAGATATATTTAGTTTATAATGGCCAACCTACATATATATTCAGTTTACCTTAACCTCCCACCCCCTCTTTTTCTTGTTACTTAGTAGTTCCCCATTCTTTTTTTTGTAGGCTTTCCTCTATCCCCTTCTTTTTTAGACTTCCCATAAGCCCCTTGACATCAGATATATTGAGTTTACCTGTTATGTTTTGTGGAACAACCCACCCCCTCCTTTTCTTATACATTCTAGTTGTTTCCCCCTCTCTTTTTAGACTTTCACTCAAACCCCCTTCATTTCATCCCTCATACACATGGTGACCTAGACAAAGAGATATACGGCTAGCAATAAAGTATAGGACTAAAATCCTTGGCTACAGGTGGAGGACTAGTGGAAGAACCAGGGGAAGGCCATAAACACATTATCTTAAAAACACATCGAATGTAACACTAAAGACCAACAAAGCATCATTTCTAACACATTAATACAAGGCTCTAATGAAACAAATCAGGCATGTTAACTAGATAGAAAATAACATGCAAGTGTTTGGAAGTGTGGGCGTTTTTTGGGACCGATTTTCGAGAAAAAATGCTCATGCTTCTAAGACCCATTTTTCTCAAAAAAAAAAAAAAAAAAAAAACTTCTGCCACGTAGGTAGTGAGAAACACTATGCTGTTTGGTAAGGTGATTTTCATCACCGTTTTTCATGTATGTGTTGATAAGTAAGCACTACATAGGATACACATCAGTCAACCATTGGGGGAAACGGTTCACCGATGCATGAAACGCCAAATTTGGCATTTGCTTCAATGGGGTTCCAATTTTCGAGACATGCCTGATTTTTTAATAATTGGCTGAACCAAACAATGAGATACATGGGCATTTGTTGAAATGCCTATGTGGATCCGATGTGGCACTATTTTTTTGAAAAATGGCTACGACTCCAAATATCCCCTATATCAAAAATGTTCAGGGGAGATGATTATAAATACCAAATTTCAGGAGAGGTTTCAACAACACTAAAAAATGGAGAGGTTTCAGTTACTTACCTAGACCCGGCAATTGGGTTGGGTGGGTCGGGTTCGGGTTGGGTCAATGTACTTCAGGTTGATTTCGGGTTGGGTTGAATTTTGGGTTGGGTTGTCAAATGCTAGACCCTAGCCCTAAATGTTCAGGTTAGGGTTGACCCATGGGTCAATTCGGGCTATCCCAAAAAATAATGAAATTTAAAAAAATAAAGAAAAATTATATGAAAAATGTCAAAATTAAAAGAATTAACCTTAAAATTCCAAATATAAAATAAAAAACTTAAACATTTAACAATTAAAGAATAGAAACTTCTAACAATGTATAAATAAACCCAATTAGACCCGACAATCGGGTGAGCAAATTGACCCATGACTCAACCTAACCAAACTCAGTTTTTTTTCGGGTTGGGTCAGGTCTGATCATTTTCACATTCGGGTAGCTAAATATGACCCTAACCCTATTTTTTCGGATTGAATTGGGTTGGATCAACTTTTTGCCAGATCTATATTTACCAAAAAAAAATACAAAATATCACATTCAACTGTTGTAATGTTGTTTAATTAAAACGATAGCGTGTTCAAAGTTCACCGGATGGTCTCGGGTTTGTCCTGCCTTCTGGGGGTCGCAGGAAATGTGCATGCTACCATCTGCGTTAGTACTTTTCTATGTCAAAAGTGTAGGGCCCATTGCTCAAAGGATTTGTTTCACCGATTTAATGGCTATGATTAACACTGATGAGGACCATGTGGGGTACGACATCAGTACAAAATATGACTCGTATTCTATTGGTTCCTTTTGCTTTGGGGCCCAATCATAATCTCATTGTTGCAGGGTAAATGTTTCGGGAATATATCTTGGATTGTCAAATTTGTGGCCCTTGTTAAAGCCCAATATGGCCCATGCCCAATAACATAATATTGGGGAATATAGTGGCTTTAGGCTAGTCTTTAATCTCTATTTTTATCATGAACTTATACATCTTTCCAATGAGAAGTACCGGAGATATTCATGGAGCATCAATTTGAACTTGTATATTAGAATAAGTTCAAAACATTTAACAACATTTCATTATATAAAGCTTGCAAAGATGAGAGAGATTATTTTTAACCTAAAGACTTGGTTTGCTTTTCGGTAAGTTATTTATGTGAGTAAATGCACTTTTCTATTTATTTCAAGAAAGACTTATTTTGATAAGTGCATTTATCTATGTTCTTTTATTTCTCAGGTAAATAAGTCAATGATCATTATAGCCATAAAAATCTATTATTAAAAGGGGCACTTTTGTCCTATATATTCAAGTCTTTGTAACTTCCCCCTAGGTGGAAAAGTTATTTATCCACTTAAGAGATGGGTATCACCTAAGTGATACCCAGGAAAATAAACTTTCCCTAACCCACACAAATATGAAAAAAAAGAACATGGATTTCTTGATCAATGGGAATCAAAATCCCATTGACTAACTTCCCCCCTCTCAAAATCCAAAAAAAAATAATAATAATAATACACCCTAAAAAAGAAAAAGAAAAGAAAAGAATAAAAAATCAGGAACTAGAATCTTCACGAGTATTATTTTTTCCTCTTTTGGTAAAAAGAAAAAAGAAATCTTTAATAGTTAGAACTGCATTGCACTCAAGGCTATAAACTGTTTATTTGTCTAAATTCCAATTTGAATTTGATTCAATTAAGGGAATTCGAATTTAATCATATATATAAATGGATTGAATATTTATCCACCCCAAATTCAATCCTACATATATATGCTTATACTATTCTCAGTTTTCTTTTACATTTCGGATTTTCGGAAAATCTAAAATGAAAAATCTTCGTTCATTGACAAAATAAAGTCATTCACATTCTTTTCCCTTGACATCTGAAAATTATTTAGGCTTAATTTAAAAAGAGTACAAATACAAATATGTGTATTTCTAAACCTTGTCTTTGTACTATACATATTTATATTAATTTGCACTCTTTTCAAATGAGTCCCTACATATTTGCATTTGTACTCTTTCCGAACTGAGCTTAATATAAAGTATATGGTTCTGTACAAGCTGAGCTTTGGGCTCAGTTTGGAAGGAATACAAATACAAATATATAAGGCAAAACTTTGCATTTTGTATATATTTGTACTTTTAATAAACATGAACCTTAACACACATGATGATAATGCAAATCCAAATGCTATACAAAAGTAACATGGTTACAAATTTTTCTTTGGAAAATCTATGATACTGGAAAGACACGGATGGTATTGGAAGAATTTTGATCAAACAGAGTACCTATCCCTGGCCCATGAATTTTGATTAATACCACCTGATTATTCATCTCTTTTATGACACCAGTTGATTGATAGTGAACTTTTCTGGTATCTTGTCTTTCTGGTGTCCGAACCATGCTGTGCATGGTTTTTAAAACCAATTCGGCGATCAAACTGGTCAGGGGTCTGGTTATCGGGTCAAATGGTCGGCCCATTCTAACAAAAAATAAAAATAAATAAAAAAATTGAAAAACAATCAAAACCGTTCGAACGATTAACCGGCTGATTTAGTGGTTTGTTGACCAAAATCAATAGTTTTGGGGAAAAACAGAACTAATCAGATGATCGATTCCTGATTTTTCCGGTCCAACCGTCCGGTCCAGTCCGGTTTTGAAAACCATGATATTGTGTTTGGTTTGAAATTAAAGGTAGAAAACCTTTACAAACCCTACATTTTCTTTCAAACCAAACACAGCATTAGGGTTCATGTATACCCTACTCTGCCCCACCTCCTAGTATTTATGCAACAAGAAGTAATTATTTACTCTAAATTTCTGCTATATTCAATATGGTTTCTACCCTTAACTGCTTAACGATAAAACCTTCACAAGCACTCTTGGTTTCAAATTTTATTTATTTATTATTATTATTATTATTATTATTGTTGGATTGGGTGTGGGGGAGGGAATCAGGAGGAAGCTCTCATTCTTCTGGATCAAAACAAAATACTAATAAATCATAAACGTTAGTGATTAGTCAATTCATTAGCCATCATGTTCAATCTAGGTCCCAAGACCAAAAGTCCTCGTCCATTCGATTCATCATTCATGTGCAACAGGGAACAGAAAGACGTGGCCAAACGTATATTACTCACACTTACATATAAGACAAGTTAGAGAATCACTCCAAATTCTAGTTTGTAATTGACCCATTCAGAGTTCAGCAAATTATAGAGCTATAGAATATTAATTTGGTCACAAAAGTAGTGAGACAGTCTAAAAGCCCATGGCCACCAGATTTTCCAGTTGGCTCACTGTACCATCCTTCTTCTTATGTTGGCTGTGGACAGCAGCTTCAGCTTTGGCCCCAATAAGAGCGAGCCAGCAGACCTCTAGTTAGTGGGTTAATTGGTTGGTGTTAGTAACAGGATCTTCATGAGGACCCACTAACCATACCACTTACAGCCTATATGGTCTGTGGGGTTGATACTGTGATAATGCTAAGTAGCCATTTCAATTTCAACCATCTGGTCATGGTAGGGTTTTATAAAAGAAAGAATTGAACATAGTCACATACCATGAGTGGTGCTGAGAATTGTAGATCCGTATATAAACAACATTTTTGCTCCCCTTATTGCCCTTGGCTTTTTTTATGCAACAAAAGGAGCATTACATAAGGACAAATGTAGGACATTATCCAATGTTGGTTTCTGTCATCGATGGTCTTGTTCAAAATACTGATATGCCCGATATGCTGGCAGGGGTATATCGGGCGTTTCGATACTCATATTTGATCTTTTTTTTTTTTTTTTTTTTTTTTCAAAACTGATTCAGGGGAGCCGGTCTAGGACCCCTCCATCCCCTGAACCGGTCAGTCTCCCGATACATTCACTGTAGGGGTGTATCGGAAGGGTCCCGGAATGATACGTATCGGCCGATATGGACCGATATGTAACAATACTTTGAACCTTGTTTCATATAGGTGGACCGCCATGTAAGGAGTTAGAGGACTTAATTTCAGGCTTGAGAAAAACTCATTTATACCACTCTTTTCCAACTGTTGTTGACCCAGAGGGTTGAACTATTTGGCCTGGGAACCATTCAGGCAATCGGTTCTGTTTCATCCTTAACCTGGTTTTTGATAAAAAAAAAATCGTTAACTTGGTTAACGATCTGTTGACCCAGGTAGTTAATAAACTATCAACCTGTTCAACCTAAACAATGATTTTTGACCATTTTTATTTTAAGTTTATTTTATTTTATTTTATAAGTTAGAATAGGTCATCTGTTTGAACCAGACATTGACCTAAAAACTGGTGATTAAAGTGATTCTGATTTAGGGTTGGTTTTTAAAATATACAACCATCTTCATTATCTTCCAAGCCTTTATCTAAATATATGAGTCAGCTACATGAATGCCATTCTATTCTGTTTAATGTTATATCCATTGCTAAATTACTAGTGATTAAATCATCTTTTTCTTTTTTTATTTATATCTAATCCTTTTATTTTCTTTGATTAATTTGCAACAAATTACTTCTTCAAAGTTAGGTGGTTCAAAAGAAGTTTTTTCTTTTTTGTCTGTAAATAAGGTGAAAATAGTAGTTAGAATTTAGAAATATTTCGGTTTGAGAAAGAAAATGACACTCTAAAAATAAACAAACAAACAAATTACAAATGCAAAAGGACATATACAATAACAATCATCTAATTCTCCAGAGAAACACAGATGCTATGGTGGATTTAACGACAAAAGTTGCTCTGGATTGGACACTGCCACAAGGAAGTTGTAGTCTTATCCTTTTTCAGAATGGATCTGATCCAGATTTGAAGACGGTTCTGGTCCTTTGATAATGTGTCTTTAATTCGTACACAGATCAAGGCCCAAACCTTTACCCGCTTGTCCACATTTATCCGCTCCAAAATCTGAGATCGGCTTTTAGTGTTCATAAGATGGTATTATAAAGCTTTTTCAGCCTTGCATTGAGAATATTTTCGTACTTATATACTTTTTTTAATGAGGGATATTCCCAATACAAGGATGTGCCATCCATATCAACACTGAAACCGAAATCCCAAAATCTAACATGTTTCCAGTGGATTGTGATTTATATTTTGATGATTCCCTTATCAATATCATCCCCTCCCCCACTCATCTGAATTCGGATTTGTTTTTCATAGAACGCTCTTTACACCAACTATATTGGAAATATTTCTCTATTAATGACAATATAGAGCAAATTCAGTCAATCCAATATAGGTTGGACCTTGAATGTCGTTTCACACGGTAACGAAAATCAAAGAAAACAAACATAAACAAACATTGTCCATGTCCATCCTTAGGGCTAGGAGTAAGGATGTGTCTGGTTTGGCTACAAACATAATTTAAATGAATTGAGACAGAGATTTGGCAAATGAGAAAGGCAAAATGTGTGTGTTTGGTGGGCCCTCTTCCATTCCAATAGCCAACCATCATAATATACATCCTTTCATCTTTCCACCGACAATACAATGATCATGATTCATGTATATCAATCAAACATGTCTCAACATCGATTCACTTTAATTTTGACCCCAATACAAAGGGGAATCCTTCAGCAAGCAAAGAGACAGGGACATGCAGCAGAAGAAGGAGAATTCAGAGGGGCTCACAGGATGAGAAATCTCCAAAACACACATTCTATGTCGAAAGATAAGTATGCAAAGACAGGGACCACCTCCAATTTGTACTTCCTTAGCTATTCTCCGCACCCAAATATGGGCCAGTATTCCACTCAATGTTCTTATCATTAGGCTCCGTTTGAGAAGAGTGTTATATGTTTAAATGCAAATATGACCTTTTCGTATCTATGCTCTTCCCAAATAGAGCCTTAATAACCACATGCATCAATGGCACCATTTTATAGACCGTAAGTTTTGCTGTTTTGGCCTCCCGCCAAACATGCTCTAAATAATTTGAGACCCAAAATGACTGGTCATGCTCTTCTCTTTCTCTCTCTCTCTGCCTTTTATTTGTTGAATAAATTTCAGCCTCCAAGAACCTTGTGACAAATCCAAAACAAGCCTTTCTTTTTAGGGGTGCAAATGAATTGGATTATGATCCGATCTGACCCGAAACCAATCTTATTTTTGTCAGATTCGAGTCCAATCTGATATGATTTCTTTTTTTTTAATAATTTATTAAAATTTTCAAAATATGAATCCAATCGGATCAGATTTAGATATTTGACATCATTAGGGGGTTCAAATTCAAACCACCATTTACGAGATCTAATAGGATCTTCGGTTCAGATTCAAATATACCATGATTCAAATCCAATCTGATCCATTTGCATTCCTATTTTTTTCATTGAAAATTTTTCCCCTGTACTAGATGTTGGTCATGTAGGGCCATTTCGGGTTCCAATCCAATTTTCCATTTCAAAGGTTCTTTGGGCTCAATTTGGAAAGAAGTACATAGAGTGCAAAACCTAGCATGTTGTATGTATTTGTATTGTACGTATTTGGTGATCTGGGTATATCTCTCTTTTTCATATACAATTGTAATTAATAGATTTATTTAAAGCAAGCTACCAAACTACCATTCTATGCTAGCTTTTATTATTATTATTATTATTATTCTCACACATGTGCATATTTATTTTTAAAATAAATCACTATAGAATATCATAAGCCAAAATTAAAACCCTCATGGATCTCCATTCTCTCATAACCTCCATATTTAATCTCTAATAAGATCATTCTTAAATCTCTCTCTCTCTCTCTCTCCCTTAATAGTTTCAATGTTTGTAACATCTCCCGTCCCCATTAAATCCCTCTTTTCCTCTTAAATTTCTATTGATTCCTTTTGGCTCTTTCTAATAAAGTAGGAGTGTAAATTAGATGGATTGAATTAGCTTAAGGGCCAACTCTATACATGAACTTTAGTTTGGACCTAGACTAATGTCAAAATCCAAATTTTCCTAGCCAGCACATGGAGTGAATCAATATTCTTTTATAAAAGTCTAAAGAAACCATTGCTCATTTTCATGGGTTATTAGGTTTTTCTCTCCTTTTTTATTAATTTAATGTTGATTTGTTTCATGGATTGTTCTAATTCAATAATAAAATGCAATATGAAGGTACTTAATTTGGTTATTGATCTCATGCTAAACACTTTTCTTTTTGGCTTTGTAAAACTACACAACAGGGGGTAGCCCATCCCCCAACCCTTAAAAAACAAAATTATTTTTCTACTATTTTATATGTAAAGAACTAAAAATATATAAAAACTTTGGTAAATTACTATTATTTCATTTTTCCCTTAAAAATATTTTTTTTAACAATAACTCACCCAAACCTCCTCCTCTCATTTCTCAAACATGATGTTATTTATTTTAAACTAAATGATTAAAAATATAAAAACTCAAAATAAAAGCCCTCAAGTCTTGATTGTCTCTAATAAAGCCAACCATTATTCTCTTCAATATATAAGATCATTCTTAAACACACACACACACACATATGGTTGAATATATTTGAATATATTTTTATCATTTTAAATGGGATTGTAAACTTTAAATATTTTATTTTTAAATGAAATAAAAAACAAAAACAAAATGTTTAACATCATAAAAAGATCATGGGGATCCCCACGGAGATGGGGATACCTTGTCCCCCCTACTAAGGGTGGGGATAGGGATTTCCACGGGGATGATGATCTTTTTATAGAAAATTAGTTTTGATAATGCTAGTAAGTGTGTAATGGAAACAACTTTATTTCCATTAGTATGTAATGGAAAATTAGTTTTAAAATCTTTACATACTTTATTTCCACGGGGATGGGGATACCTTGTCCCCCGTGGAAAATTAGTTTTAAAATCTTTACATACTTATGGTATTAAAAATAAAATTGTTTCCATTAGTTTGATAATGATAGTAATAATGATTTAGCTATAAATATTTTAAAATCTCAATTAAGACCATTTTTAATAGAAAATTATTTCATATTAGATGTGCATGTCACATTTTAAATTTATGTGTACAATAAGCACCCAATACTAGAAACTATATTATGTATGTTAGAATGTTCAAAACAAGAAATGAAATTAAAACTTGTTATTTGAAATGTATAGTATATATGAATCACAAACATTACGACATAGAAAAACTTATACAGGCTTCACTACTAGAGCTACTAATTGCCACTTCATTGATAAATAAAAGATAACAATTAGTTGCCACTTAATCAACAAGTTCATTTATTAAACTTCATTTTTATTTATAAGTTAATTTTACAGATTTTCTTAGCTTTGAGGAATTACAAAATTAATTAGCTACCATTATGGCACATGATTTATTAACCCCTCTGCTATCCATAGTTCCATCGAAGTGTTGTTTTAGTACAATTACTCAATCATTAGACAACAAGAGAAGTTGAATGAATAATGAAAGCTTGGAAATATGCATGTATTAAAGGATTGGTTGGATGTTGAAGACAAACTACATGATAAGGAAGGGCATGGCACTTCAACTAATGGTGGTTCACCAGATATAGATGATGTAAATAAGAATCAAGGAGATGGAGGAGGTGGAACTTAAAGTTAAAGAAAATATTGAAGTTAATAATTTTTGTATATTCAATAATTGTACAATATTTTTAAATTATTATAAATTTTTCTTTTCAATTTTATTTAAAAGTTATTTCTAATTTTTTCAATGCCATTATAATTTTTTATTTTTAATTTTATTATATTATTTTATACTAATTTTTTTTGTCTATTTTCTATTTTGTGAAGTGTTTTTTTGTTAATTTTGATTTTTCCAAAATATTTGTTATTTTCACCGAGCAAAAGAAGAAAGTGAAAAATACTTAGACAAAACTCAAAAAAGGATTAGGCCCATAACCCAGGACCATGGCGTGGACCCACCTAAGCTCATGTAACAAGCCATGCTGAGCTTTCCCTTTGAGGGATTCCAAGCCAATTAGTCAAGCATGACCCACTATTGTGTAAGCAGCTCACAAAAGTGGGCCATGTCAGCCCCGACACGACCTACACTACACCTCTAACACTAACTCTCTCTCTCTCTCTCTCTCAATTCTCAACCTCTTTTGCTTCCAATAAACTAGATGGATGAGGTAAGTTTAAGGGTCAATCCATGACCAACTCTAAATATCAACCTTAGCCTAAACTCAAATTGACATAAAAAACGTAAATTTGCCAAGCAAAACCTAACTTGTGCCCAAATATAAACATGGACCTTAGCCTAAACCGAATTTATTAACAAAAGCCTAAATTTTCCAACCAAACATTTACTTGTGCCCAACTCGAAATATGGACCTTATCCTAAACCTAAATTGAATCCATGACCAACTTCTAAATATCGACCTTAGCCTAAACCCAATTTTCCAACCAAAACCTAACTTGTGCTTAACTCTAAATGTGGACCTTAGCCTAAACCCAAACTATGAAAAAAACCTAAATTTTCCAACCAAAGCCTAACTTTTGTTGAACTCTAAATATGAACCTTAGCCTAAAGTCAAATTGATGCCAAAAATCTAAATTTTCTAATGAAAACTTAACTTCTAAGCAACTCTAAATATAGACCTTAGCCTAATCCCAAATTAACGTCAAAAACCTAAATTTGCCAACCAAAAAACCTTTCTATTAAGCCCATGCTTGCATGGGTTTAGTTGCAAGAATATTAGAAAGAGGAAAGAGGGGAGATTAGGGGTCCTCTCACCACAATGTCCGAACCTCTTTCATTTCTCATTTCTCATACATGTGGTTGTTTCTTTTTAAATTAAATGATTAAAAATATAAAGAGTCAAAATAAAAACCCTCTCAAGTCTTAATTGTCTCTAATAAATTAAATCATCATTTTCTCCAATAAGATCATCTCTCTCTCTCTCCAATTCCTTTTTGGCTCTCAATAAGATGTTTTGCGTCACGTTGAGGACCAATACAAGACCAACTTAGCCTAAACCCAAATTGATGCCAAAAACCTAAATTTCCCAATAAAAACCTATTTCTATTTAGGCACATACATTGCATAGGTTTAGTTGCTAGTATAAAATAAACTAGCAATGTGTGGAGGCCAAAGGTCTCTCCACAAGGCTCACACAAAGTCTCCCCTTCTCTCATTTACATGTGTGAAATATTAAAAAGGGTAAAAGACTTGAACATACCCTAAGTTTTTATAAATTGACTTAAACATTGTGACTCTTTAAGTTTTTCAAATAGACTTAATTATACATTGTGACTCTTTAAGTTTTTCAAATAGACTTAATTATACATTGTGACTCTTTTACCCTTTATTTTCTTTCAAGTTTTCATATTATACCCTTAGTTTTTCAAACACATGTTGCTGGTGGGTATATTGGGCTCCTCTCTCTCTCTCTCTCATAGCTCCATTGTAATTCCTAAACAAAGGCACTATGTCGAAAACTTCAAAAAAGAAATACATGCTTATATTCTTTTGCAAGATTATAACATGTTCAGCTCAATGTTTTAAGCTTTTTGTTAATTACCAGTGGTTGCAAAGGAAGAGTCTTTGTAGAAGAACTCCACGTGCAGTACATGTGGATCCTTGTGTGTCTCGAAGTAGTGATGCAGCAAGTTCCGATGTAAGGCGGCGGTCTAGATCTGGCGGTCCTGGTGACCTCCGCTATAAAGAGAGATAAGGTGGCGTTCTTCTATAGACCGCCGCCTACAAAACTAAAATGAAAAAAAAAAACGAAACTTGGGTGGCGGTCTTTATAACTGGGATGGCAGTTTTTAGTTTTTTACACTTGGACGGAACTTGAACCGGTCTAAAAATAACTTGCTGAGAGATCTAAAAGCCAAAAACCATTTCAAGACTCCCGCTTCTCTTGCTTCCCGCCATCAACCAAATTCTTGTTGCAGAACCTTTCTATGGAGAAGTCGACTGAAGTGAAGGGATCTCTCTCAAAATCTTCTTCTATAATTGCTGCAGTGAAGGCTAAGATCGATATCTCTCCCTCCCTCAAAATCTTCTTCTTCTTCACTTTTTCGTTCCACAACAGGCAAATAGTGGCAGTGATGCAGGGTAATCTCTTTCTCTTTCTTTTTGTATCTGTTTCTGTCTCTCTTTCTCTCAATCTTCTTCTATAATTGCTGCAGTGAAGGCTAAGATCGATATCTCTCCCTCCCTCAAAATCTTCTTCTTCTTCACTTTTTCGTTCCACAACAGGCAAATAGTGGCAGTGATGCAGGGTAATCTCTTTCTCTCTCTTTTTGTATCTGTTTCTGTCTCTCTTTCTCTCAATCTTCTTGTTCTTCTTCACATTTTCACGGTTGATTCAATGTGTTTGTGATTTCTCCCATTTCAGGGCATAAAGAGGTGAAGGGCTGACATACATAGTTAAGGTAATTTGAAATATACAATATAATATGAGTAAGTACAGGTGTGTGAAATAGGGGCTGAAAATATTATTTTTATTAAAATAAATATTTATTGGGAAAGCGGTTCGTCAAGCATTTTCACTCCAATAAATACTTAAAATAAGTATAAGTGGTTTGGAAAAGGAGTCATCAAACAACATTAAGTACTTATTTAAATAAATACTTGTATAATAAGTGCTTATTTCTCAAACCACTTAAATCACCAAATGTAGCCTAAGGATAGTAATCAATTTCATGCCTTAAAACTGCAACTAATGCATCACTTGCTGCAGTCTCCAACTTTAGTTTGACAAAAAATGAGTAGTTACCTTAAATGGGTGGCCCAGATTTCTTCACTAGAATGAACTCTTCTATCGTATGGCTACCAATTCAAGATATAAAGAACGTATTGACCACTACTTTATTCCAGCAGATTTTCAAGATTCTGTAAATTCCAAAAGGGGTATTTCGTTTAACAAACAGAAGGTGCCGTTTTGGCCGATATCATGGAGAGAAGCCATAGAAAAACGAAAATAAAAAATAAGAGATCAAAAGAAATTTTAAAGAGGAATTTTTATTAATCTCCACCTTATAAATTTTTACTTCATTGCACAGTTTGGGAACAATTGGGAGAATTGATGTCAATATACAAAGGAGAGGTATGATGTCATAAATGGGGGTGTTAGAAGTTTTAAATTGTACTATTATAAATATATGGTAAATTTAAAATTTATGAGGTG
Source organism: Nelumbo lutea (assembly GCF_056320005.1). Lineage (NCBI taxonomy): Eukaryota > Viridiplantae > Streptophyta > Magnoliopsida > Proteales > Nelumbonaceae > Nelumbo > Nelumbo lutea. The sequence goes on along the minus strand of NC_142689.1, from coordinate 34,928,733 downwards.
GGCTTGACTCTTGAGTGATATTTCCTCAATTTTCTTCAACCAATTAAACATCTTGTAACCTTTTTAGACTCACCTAATATTAATTAATTATTGACGATAGATAACACATATCTTAAACAGGTTCTTGGAGTCATGAGCTACTCTACTAAATTTCCCTTTGTTATGAAATGTGCTCAGAGTAGTTTCTCATTTTCACTATCAAGAGAGAGATTTCAGGGGGAAATGGTTGAAGGACTTAGCAGCTAGAAGCTGCCATTAGGAGTACTGTTAAGTCATAGGACCACCTTCCCAAAAAGAAACCTGTATTGAGGATCCCAATCCAATTCTTGCCCCGAAAGTTGCAACCAAAGCTTTATCCGCAGGCTCTGATGATTTTGAAAGCAACAGCTTACCAGCTCTGCTTGACGTGGGATCACAGACTCGCTTATCTTTAATCTACTTCAGTTTTTTTATGAACCAAAGTCATTGTTATTGTTATTGTTCAATGCTTATCCCCATTAAATGGCTGGTATTATGAAGCTACGAGAGGTTTAAATATGAGAAGAAATCAACATCTCCCACTTGGTTATCAAAGACAAAAATTGCAGCCTAGCTAGGTTTGTCACTGTAGGAGATCTGGTCAAGATCTTAGGGGCCTTTTCATACTCCAATCAACATGACCATCACCCACTTGGTCAGCATTAATTAATTATACCAATTAATAGGACCCCATCATCAGCAAAACAAGAATCGATCACTTTGACCTTAAAAAAGTTTAGTCATGCATTGCACACAGCTTCACTTCCAAACTCCCAGATTTGCAAAGGTCGTCAATTGGTTTAAAGAGGATTTGAATCCTAGATTTTCAAGCAAGGAGGAAATTTTCAAAGTATAATCAAATGGTTCAGATAATCGATTTAAATATATTTGAAAGATTAGGATAGCTTCCCTGTTTGGGTCTAAATCTGTCTACTCTCTCTCTCTCTCTGGGGTTGGCAGTGAAGGGGCCACAGGCCGACAGGCGTGCTAGAAGAAGTGGCATTTGACATAAAACAAGCAATACGCGGAACTGTCAAACTTGTTCTGGTTTTATACTAAGTAGAAGATAGCAACAAAGAACCATATGTTTGGTGCTTCTCTTAAATGGCTCCGTGCATCATTCTTTCTTCATTGACAAACACCACAAGCAAAACCCATAACAGCTTTCAAATCTAATACAACACTCTAGAAGATAAAAAGTAGATTCTGCAGTAGATGGGTGGCTTGGGGGGTTTTGCAGTTTCTGGTTTTATTAGGGGTGCAACTTGGGCAGGTGGGGGGCTCAACCCGTGCCCAGATTGACCCTATTCACAATTTTATATGGACTTGGCTTGGATTTTTTTGGGGCTTTTTTATTTTTCGGGTTGAGCCCGGTTTAGGCTTGGACTCAACTCGGATGCATCAAATTTCAATTTGGCCGGACCTGAGCTCAACCAAAATACATCAAATTCCAATTCAGGCAAGGCCTGAATTGAAATGTTTGGGCCTGACCTTGGGCTTGGACTGGGTGCTGGCCTTAGGCCCAATTTCTAAAGTTAGGCCTGGTTCAGCTTAAACCTGGCCAGCCCACCCGACCTGCATCCCTAGGTTTTACTTGAGAATTGTATTTTATTATTGATGGGCTAACTGCTAAGAGCTCAAAACATGCATTTATTAATGTACAAAGTTCATTTTATGAGACCCAAAATAAACTACCTTTCAGCTTTCAATTCAAAAGGCTCATCTCAGGGGTAACAATTCTATTAACCATAGGAGACTATGAGTATAGAGTAATACAGGAACCGTCCACGATGAGTACTTCGTACTTGCAGGGCCCAGAACACAATTATAGCCATACAGGTGTACGGTAACAGGGGCAGTGTCATCATCCACGAGGACAGGACTAGGAGCTCTTTATGGGTTGGAGCTTGGGTGGCCACGAGCCGAGCTCTTTATGAGCTATTTGAGCTCAGCTCGTGAAAAACTCGGCTTGACTCAGTTTTAATCGAGCTGAGTTGAGCTCGAGTCCAAATTATAGGTTCGATTAATAAACGAGTCGAGCTCAAGTATATATATATATATATAAAATAAAAATACTAAAATTCTTAATTTTTTAAATATCAAATAAAAAATATTTTTATATATAATTTTTTATTTTTATAAAACATTTTTTTTCAAGTCGAACTCAAGCTCAGCTCAAGGTTCTAGCTTGAGCCTTATACTACCTTGGCAAGTCAAGCTCGAGCCTCATACTATTCAGCTTGGCTCGACTCAAATCCACACTTGGAGCCTAATCTGTTCTTTTCTCTCTCTCTCTCTCTCTCTCTCTCTCTCTCTCTCTCTCTCCAATTATCATGTTGGCATTCATAAAAGCTTTCTGAGACATGGAGCTCTTCCCAGCCCATATGTTTAGACTTGGACATTTAAACTCGCCCTTGCCTTGGCCCTAAAAACAGCTATGGCCCGTGACTTCACTAATATATATAAATAAGCTGAAATGAGTACGAAGGAAAGCCTGAGAATGCAAGAAATGGAATCTAATAGTAACTTTTGCCTTTTTTTTCTTAGAAATTATAAGAATGCCACATAATGACAAACCCTCTTATGTGATTGACTTGTAATTGTCCCTATGTTATTCGAAATTTACATGATTATCACATTTAAGACAAATCTCCCAACTTGTAATCACCTCTATGGTATTTCAAAATTACAAGACTATCACATTCAAAAATTACAAGAATGTCATATATAAGACAAATTTACTCTCTTTACAACAATACCTCTATGATATTCGAAAATTACAGCAATGCCATATATAATGACTATGCCATTCTACAAAATAAAATTCCATCCCTCTTCTCTCGCTTAATTCTCTCTCTCTCCTCCTATTCTCTATCTCAAATTTTATTTATTCATTAATTTATTTTTTATTATTATCTAAGCATTTATTTATTTAATAAAATAAAATAAATTATTTATAAATCAATAATAAAATAGATTTGACATTGAGAGGAAGATTTTAATAGATATTTATTTATTTATTTTATTATTATTATCTAAGCATTTATTTAGATAATAAAAGTAAATAAATTATTTATAAATTAATAAAATAAAGGAGATTTGACATTGAGAGAAATGTTTTAATAGGCATTTATTTATTTATTTATAAATAATTTACTAACAAATTATTCTCTCCCCTTGAGACCAATATTTAGGTAGGGTTGTCAATAGGTGAGGTCTGACCCAATGGACCCGAACCGATTAGGCCGATTCTAGTTCTGGGAACTAGAACCAATGGGTTAATTCTAGGTTCCAATTACTATCGGTTTAGAATATACAATATATATATATATAACGTATAATATATTAAATAAATAAATTATATATACACTATACATATAATACATATATATATAATATTTAATATATAATATAGATAAATATTTATGTTTTATTTATTATAATTGTGTCCAGGTTCAAATTTGGGTCCTCAACATTTCATGTTGGGTCAATTCCGATTCCAACTAGTTCCGACCCAAACCCAACCCATTGATAGTCCTATATTTAGGGCTATCAATAGGTAGATTTAAGCCCAATATTTATGAGGGGGGCCAAAATGTAAGTGGAATGGGGGGGCATATTTGTTCCTTGGGTCCCCTTGGCTCCACCTCTGGGGTTAGGATTAAACCTATTCACAGGTCCCGTCGGGATGTAACATTTGCATTTACATCAATCGAACATATTCAAGTCCAAGTTTGAGCATGAACAGGCCCATCAGGCCTAGATCTTGAGCCCAAACTTGACTCCCATATAAAGCTCGAAGTTCGACCAAGAAATTGAGAAAAAGATTTGTATTCTTTATTTAAAAACAAATTTGATTTATTTATATTAAATTGACTTTAAAAGTGAAAGCTTTAATTATTTATTTATTATTTTATTTTGTTAAATTAAATATATTATTATCCATAATTTTTATTTATTTAATTCAACATGCACCCAATATTTAGGGTTGTCAATGGGTCGAGTTTCATTCTCGATAACTTGGACTAGTCATGTCCCAATAATAAATGAATAGTTACTTATTTATTTTATTACAATAAATAATTAATTTATTTATTTACAAAATTAAGTTAATTATTATCCATAGATTTCTATTTATTTAATTTACTAAATTATTCAATTATATAATAATTTATTTTACTAACAAATTATTTCTCTTTCTCCCCGAGCCTAATAATTTAGGGCTATCAATAGGTTAGGTAGGGGAATAATATGATGGTCATTGGGGTAGGGAGTGGGGGAGTGGGAAAATATACATGAAGAGTGGGGATTTGTTGGGCCATAGGGGGGCCATGGCTCCTTGGGGTCCCCTTGTCTCCAAGCCCGGGGTTGGGGTTGACAGGCTTTGCCTTTATATCAACGTAACATATTCAGGCCCAAGCCTGAGCATGACCGGACCTTCGGGCCTAGATCTTGAGCCCAAGCTCAATTCCTATATAAAGCCCAAAGCCCAGCTAAGAAATTGATAATAAAATATTCATATTCTTTATTTAACAACAAAATTGATTTATTTATATCAAATTGACTTCAAAATTGAAAATTTTATTTATTTATTTATTGTTTTATTTTATTAAATTAAATATATTTTTATCCATAAATTTCTACTTATTTTAAGTAAATCCTTTTCCTAAAAACTATTAATTAAAAATTTTACCTTTCACAAATTCATTTTTTCCTATACAATAATTTATCTTTTGCAAGCCACTGCAACGCAGGGGCTCCGCTAGTTAAACATGAAAACAATTTCCGAGGGTATATTTGAAAACTTTCATGACCCGGATGGGCTGCCTTTCAGTTTCAGCCCAGATGGTCGGGTTCATCTCACTACCCAGGAGCACATGTGAGTCAACATCTAGTATGGAGCATCTTGTGATATCGTTTTAACTCCAGAAAATTAACCAAAAAGGAGAAGTAGAAATTATACTGAAACAGATGGATAGCAACACTAGGGCAGGCAAAACTATAGAAACTAATACAAACGATAAGCACTTTTGTTAAAAAATGAAATTGATTGAAAGGGTTCCATCATGTGGAAGGAAGACAAATTGATCAATTGATGGCAGTAACTAAAACACTCATGCAGATACTAAAACAACAAAAAGGTCGAACGATGTCGACGTGGATTTTGATATTGAGGAAAAGATTCGATGTCACATACCTGTCATGGAATCAAGTTCCCATCAATCAAACAGTTAGTGTTGATGAATCATTAAACCAAGATTACAGGTAGAGATGAATTTATATCCCTTGTGTCGTATATAGGACCAAAATAAGCATCTTTTTCTATACATCTTAAAAAAGGACAGAAGAAAAGATCCAAGATCAGTTCCATAACGGTGTATCAGGCTTAATCTTCATCATTTTGTTTATTAGGATTGCCATACACGACAGAAAAATAGTGCCCAACTGTTTTCAGTGTGAGGCCAGGAAACCTGTGAGAGCTCCCTGGTCGCAGATCAATTTTAACAAAAGGCCATTGCATGGTTTGTGCAGCTTCACATTCTTCCCATCCATCACCAATCACACAGAACTGAACATTTGGTCCTCTGAAACGCTCCTTGATCCATGAAAAACATTGGGGCTTTCCTGCTTCCCACGAGCTGTAAACTGAAGAAACAGCATAAATGATCAGTAGTTATACTTTCTGAGATTTAAATATAAAAGAAGGTGCAGTCATCTATTATGATCTACAAGCAGCACCATCTCTCTAGGAGGATAAGATTGGGTTCTAATCAGGTCAATCAAGCAAGCATGCTAGACCAGTTAATACAATTTATCTGCAAATGCAACCAATTATATTAGAGCCGAGTTTTCATCACCATCCAGGGCTTTAAATAGGGTTTGTAAAGTTTTGACCAAGTCAAAAACTCACTAGTATTTATGAAGTGGATGCAAGACTCGTCCAAGGATTCTTATTAATTGCATCATACATCAAAGAAGTTTGAGCCTGTTGGTACCCAGAATGCGCAGCTTAGATGGACCCCAAGATTGACTAATTCTTGTACAGATAGTATGGCCTACAGTGGAGTATGCATTAGTCATTCGTAGTGGGGGAACGGTCCTACAGGTTAGAGGCATCTAGCTTCATTTCATCTATTTATGTTGTTTTCCTCTAGTCCATTAAATTGGTAAAATGCAATTTGACTTTCCCTCAGAATGATCAAGCTGCGTGGGTCCTTGTATTATTTCTTATAACTTGAGTACTTTTATTCTTTAAAAATAATCAGTGTTACAGATGTAATAATAAACTAATAATATGAAAACTTCATCTCTTTAGACTGTTGTTCACCTTAATGACCAAGGCATCTAAGATATACTATTGGAAAAGATCTCAAGTCCAGACCTTGAGTCAACAAAATTCACCTCTCGCCCCAAATTATTATATGGGTAACATCATCTCACATATCCCCTTCATTATGGATTAACAATAGATGATAGATAGAGAGATGCCCTTTGAAACGATGAATACAGACTTGGCTTTGTATAAGTGCAAAAGAGGATAGCAATAATATAGTTATGTTTTCCATTCTACAGAAGATCCCTACTTTAGATCCTCTCCTTCCTTCATCCACAAAACTCTTGCCTACCTAACAAATAAGTAAAACCAAAAGATTTCTACATGCTACTTCTAGTTACACTTTTTCCCCTGCATTTCCAACTGTTCTGGAAAGATATCATATGACAACTTGAAAATATAAATGAATCCTATATGAAGGACCCAACTCAACCAAATACAAATTTTGCAATTACAGTTACCAATTCTTACACGCAAGAATGATTTGACATCAACTAGTTTAACATTCAAATATATTTTCAAAACAAACAACATAAGAAAAATAATGGACTATAATTATCAATCAAAATTATGGACTATAATACATCAAATGCAAAATGCCAACATTACATGCAGAACTGTAGGAAAAATAGTGAAAACATAAGCCATGAAAGGGCATTGGAAACAAAGCAGTCAGAGTGAGAGAACAAGGATGAAATAAGATGATAATACATTGCAAATATATTTTAAAGAACTCAAAGAATGAACTGACCATTTCCATGTGTTATTAAATCATCCAACCGGAAAAGCATGCACTTGACAAGACTGGGTATCAATGATCCGGAGGTAACTAAAATATTGACATTCTGGAATTCCCTATTGGTAGATTCAGCAACATCAGTAGGAGATGCAACAAAATGATTTGTGACTTTGTTTCCTCGTGAACATTGCTCCAAGAACAAGCGTGCTGCATTTTCATAGGGAAAAGAATTATTTGTACATATTATGAGAAACTCCACATATCGAACACAGGTTCAAATATGATTGTATCTCAGATACAATAATAATAACATGGATTACTTAAAGTGGAAACTGTGGAATATCCAGCATCTGTGACCACATGAAACAACAATTTAACATGGTCATCCAACCTTTGCACGACAAGAGGTCTTCAAGATACTTTTCTAAAGTGTATCAGGGACTGCAAAGATTCTGGAATGCGTTGTCCTTTTCATTAAAGACTTAAAGTGCAACTTGGGATAGGTTGAGATCAACCCTATCACTTCCCTGATGTAGGACACATGGTCTCCCATAGCTGTGATCCCTAAGCATTTATGAATCAATAATATTGGAGGTCAGTTTTCAATATATTAAGGAGTAAAGGTTTTAAGATTGGTTTAGAGTTCCTAAAACATTACCTAGGTATGATGTATAAGGAAACTTGAAGTTTATTTAGGTTTAAGTTAAGAAGTGAAGATGCTGTAGTGAAAAGTTTAGGGATGCTGCAATAATGGAATTAGGAGAGATGAGCTTGAAAATGATTAAAGAAAAGATGAACTTGAAAGAATATTAGGAAGCCGTTTAATATCTAAGGTATGCAATGTACATCTCCTCATGCATGCATGTTCATTGTAGATGGGTAATCAATGGATCATCTATTCATCTAACTCAAGTATTGTTTTACACCTTGGGAATTCTTGCTTCACTCTTGGGGAAGGACTTTTTCATATCATCAATAGGTGCAAGAATCTCTTTGAAGTTGGAACCTTATGCACTTTCAGTTCAGAGAAAATTATGTGGAGGAGTGAATATAGAGATCTTCCAATGAGGAAGTTGTATTATTGTGGATAATGGAGGATAAGCTGATCGAACTAGAATTTGACGACAAAAGAGTGCCGTTGACAGTCCAAGAGGGGAATTCTCATCCAACTCCTTATACGATAAGCTTATAGAAACACTTGCTGAGAACACTCAGGTTTAGTAAAGATTTAGGGAAACCCAATCCATAGTTGTCAAGGTGACGCCTAGGCGACAAGGCACCCTTGGAGGCTCACCTCGCCTGATTGCCAAGCAGTATCGTATGTGTTGATTGGCAACACAAACATACAACTAGAGTGCAGATGAACCAACACAAACACTTGGCAATCGTATAGTTGTGTGTTTATATATCCATTTCTTTTTATTATCTTCTTACTTGTTAGGGTTTAATCAACACAAACATTGCTAACTGGTGTAACTTCAAAACCTGAACCAATAAGAAAGAACTTAAAATTTTGTCTGACCAACACATTTTCTTCTTCCACATCTTCTTCTTCTTTCACCTTTACTTTTCTTCTTTTCCTATGACAAAAATAGAGGTTCAGCCCCTATATTTTTTGAATTTTCTTACTTAAAAAAATCCACCACCTAGGCGACAAGGCGCCCCCTTCTCGCCTAGCCTCATCATGGTGCCTTGAAAACTATGACCCAATCCTCCTAGGCTGGGATCTTTTGATTCAAGGGTTAAGCTTCCAACCTCCAAGGTCTCATTTTCTTCTCTATGGGCTATGGGAGAATTACTTTCAAGAACAATTCTCACATGGATATCGGGTGGATGAGAATTTGCCAATGGAGACTCAGTCACCATATTAAAGAAGAACATCAAGTCCAAGATGAACCCCTCTTTCCATTGGTTCCAAAGTACCAAGTCCACTACCAACATCCTTTTCTTTATTTCTTCTGAAGGGCTACACAATGGGGGTAGGCCAAAGTCTCCGCTACGACCAGCAGGAGACCTTACCAACCCGCTGGTTGGCACCTTGCTCCACTACCAAGATCCTTGCTAGAGTGCAGATGAGGATGAACACTTTCTGTTGGAAATCTACTTTACTGCATGGAAGCCATGCATGTAACTTATTGGGATAACAGAGCCCTCTAACATTTTCCAAGGTAGTTGTATGCCCTGGCCTAGTTTCCTTTATTCTTCTCTGGATTTCTGTAATACAATTTCATAATTTGACTAAAAAGTCTAGTTCTCTTTAACTACTACTAAAATTTAGGGGTGATCATTTTCAGCCTGTCCCAGAAATTCTGGGCTTCAGCCTAGATTTTGTGTTTATACCTGACCCAGGCCCACAAGTTTCTGGGCTGGGCCTGGGCCCAACACCTCAGGCCCGACCCGCAATGCATGTTAAGTAATATAATATACATATATCATAATATATCATATATCATATCATATATATTACTATCCACTCTATACTATAGAGCAGACAGTTGCCTCAGTTTTGGTGCAAGTCATAAAAGTTAAATCTGCTTATATAATGCTAACTTACATCTTACCCTTTAGTTGCACACGTGCATAGTGTGTGCCCTTACAGTAGCATACTATATGTCAACTCAGAATATCTTATTAATAACATATAATACAAATATTTAGAAATGTCTTTTCATTTGTTCAAATATTTTAATCTTATAATCTAATTGGTTACTTGGTGTACAAAGTACATTGAAAATTTTTCAAAATTTAAATGCCTTTTCAATTTTTGCAAGATTTAAATGTCTTTTCAAAATTTAAAAATTAAATTTCAAAAGTATAATTAGTTTTTGAGAGGGAGTTATTGGATGGATTGTTTTAATCATTAATGCCTAGTAAGAGTCTAGTTGTATTAGAAGTTTAAAACTGGACCTTTGCCACACATGGGATTGGAAGAGAAAGGGCATAACCAAGATGACTTATAAAAGGGAAGTCGGGATGCTTGATAAACCATGCTTTTCTTGGCCTTTTTGCTAGGCTCAGAATCAGGCCCAGCCTGGACCCATGTAGGCCTAGGCCCGGACCCAGTCTAAGGCCTCTTAATAGAGGTGCTAAGCTTGGTCCAGCTCAAGATCAACCCTACTAAATCTTATTTGATTTAATCTTAGTTTTACATTGTTCGGAACTCAGGACCAGGGAAAAATCATTTTATATGCACCATGCTTTTAGTTATGGAAAATTCTTATTTACAAGTAATATCTATTTATGATCAACCACAATTTCTAATAAGCTTTTCATCCCCCACAAAGAAGATAAAACTTATGACCAGAAAAATAGTAAAATACAATATTTGATCTCAGCAAAAAGGCTGAGAAAGGTAAAAAGTAAAATACAATATTGATTCCCCATATGTCATTATATCGAAGTCAATGACAAATAAAACACATTCATACAATATTTTTTTCTTGTATTTTAAAGATGCTTCTAGTAGAAAAGTTTTGATAACCTGTTTTGATATAAAATCTGTAAAAGAAAGAAGAGAAAGAACAGAAGAAAAGGTTTCTGCTAGAAAGAAAGAGAAGAGAGAGAAGAGAATGGAGGAGAAGCCAAAAATCTTATCTGGCCGCCCCTTTCATTAGATTATATACTCATAAATAAATATTGTATAAGTGCAAGTATGCCCTTAGTAAGTCGGCTACTTGTAAGAAGCTGAAAAGTCAAACTTAACTTGAATATAAACTAATGGACCTAAGGCCCAATAACTACCTAACTAAGTTATGTAAATAAAAACAAATAAAATCGGCCCACAACTCAACACTCCCCCTCAAGTTGGGAATAAATGTCACACATTCCCAATGTTACGATTCATTAGTCCCACATCGGTAGTATGGGATGCCGTTGTGGGGTGTATATGTGTCTGGGTTCCCTCCCTCTAACAGCTAGCTTATAGGGGTGAGTTCTCCTAAGGCACATAACAGATGAATTGATAAGTACCGCTGCTATCTGTCACCGGTGAGCTGGTTCGAGGGAGCTCGCCCTCCTGAAATGAACAAGAGGTAGAAGACGAGAGAGAGAAAGAGAGAGAGAGAGAGAAATCTCAGTGTTTCATTCCTACCCCTCAAGCATTTGTTCAATGGCCAGCTACAACTGTAACCGCTTCTGAGCATTTTCAAAATCTATGATTATTTTTTTCAATACGTGGGTGTCGGTTATATATGTGTAATGGGTGGTGCCACCCATGTGATTCGTGTGGTGTTCTGGACTGATGCATGGGCCTTCTGGGCCTGAATTGCTGTGTCTTGGGCCTGGGTCTCCTGTTGTGGGCCCGAGAAGGTAGTTGAGGGCCTATCACCCAACTTGCATGAATCATGCTCTAGCTTGTTTCTTGCAACACCTTTTGTAAGAACATCAGTAAGCTGCAAGTCAGATGCAACATATGGCAAGCAAACTTCTCTGGAGGTCACCCTTTCCCTTACAAAATGTCTATCCACTTTGATGTGCTTCATCTTATCATGCTGAACTAGGTTGTGGGCAATGTAAATTGCTGCTTGATTGTCACAATATAGCATCATAGGCTCTTCTGCCTCAATCCCAATCTCCCCTAACAAGGAACGGATCCATAGGAGCTCTAAAACAACAGCTTTTGCACCTGACCTTGCCACAACTGCCCAATCAGCATCTATGTTAGCATCTAACTTCAACTGTCCATGGTTAGAAAAAATATGCCTCTATCTGGGTGTCCCTTCAAATAGGAAAGTATCCTGTCAATAGTCTTCCAATGTTGAACTCATGGGGCATGCATGTATTGACTCACCACACTCACTGCATAAGAGATGTTTGGTCGCGTCATACATAAGTATAGCAACTGCCCCACTAATCTCTAATACCTCCCAACATCGCTAACTAGTTCACCTTATGAAGCATTTATCCTGTGGTTCTAATCAATAGGTGTATCAGCTACCTTTGCCCCAAGTTTCCCTATCTCTTGTAGTAGATCCAGAACATACTTTCTCTGTGAGATGAAGATCCCATGCTTGGACCTTGCCACCTCAATGCCCAAGAAATACTTCAGCTCCCTAAGATCCTTAATTTCAAACTCTTTGTGCAGATTCTTCTTCAAGGTATCAATCTCACTCAAATCATGTCCTGTAACTACAATGTCATCCACATACACTATCAAAACTAACACTAGTGACCCCTCCTCTCCACAAACAGTGTGTGATCAGATTGAGTTTGAATATAGCCAAATACAGCCAATGCACTTCTAAACTTGTCAAACCAAGCTTCGGGTGATTGCTTCAAACCATATAGAGACTTCTCCAACTTGCATAGCTTTCCCTTTTCCACATCATTATAGAAACCAGTTGAAAGATCCATATACACCTCCTCTTGCAAATCCCCATTGAGAAAAGCATTCTTCACATTAAGTTGGAAGAGTGGCCAAGAGTATGTAGCTGCTAGTGGTAGAAGGATCCAGACTGAGCTCATCTTTGCTACTGGTGCAAAAGTTTCCAAGTAATCTATGCCATAAGTCTGAGTGTACCGTTTTGCAACCAGCCTCGCCTTATACCTTTCTATACTCCCATCAGCCTTGCATTTCACTGTATAAACCCATTTGCATCCAGCTGTCTTGGTATATGTTGAGCAAGAGCAAGAGAAGAGAAGAGGAGAGGAGAGAAGAGAGGAGAGTCGAGAGGACTGAAAGCCCCTACAGAACACTGTAGGCGAGTGCATAAGTTATTATTTATACTAGTCTAGTCGTACAACATAAAGAAGGAGAAAATTACAACAGTACCCTTGCAGTACTAAACCTGGGTACAACAGCATCTGTCAACACTCCCCCTCAAGTTGGAGCATAGATATCAATCATGCCCAACTTGTCACAGATCATGATGTCCGGAATGATTTAGACCCTTTGTAAAGATGTCTGCAAGTTGGTTCTCAGAGTTGACATAGGGAGTACACACTTCGCCTGTGATGACTTTCTCTCTGATAAAATGCTTGTCAACTTCAATGTATTTTGTTCTATCATGTAGCACTAGATTGGCAGCAATGCTTATAGCTGCTTTGTTATCACAGAATAGTCATAGGTTTGTCCACTAGGAAACCCAACTCACTCAACAAATTCTTTATCCACATGCCTTCAGCTACCCCATGGGCCATAGCACGATATTCAGCTTCAGCACTAGATCTAGCCACCACATTTTGCTTTTTACTCCTCCATGTAACAATGTTCCCTCCTAAAAAGGTGCAGTAGCCACTAGTAGACTTTCTATCACTTTGGGATCCAACCCAATTTGCATCTGTATAAACTTCAACTTTTAAATGCCCGTGCTTTTGAAATAACAGGCCAGCACCAGGAAGCTTCTTTAGATATCGGAGGATTCTCTCTGCTGCGTCAAGATGAGAAGACCTAGAAACATGCATGAACTGACTTAGGACACCAACATCATATGCAATGTCTGGGCGAGTCATAGAAAGGTATAACAATCTCCCTACAAGCCTCTGAAACTGTTTCACATCCTTGAGAGGTCCACCTTGGCTGTCACCTAATTTATGGTTGGGGTCAATGGGAGAGTCAACTGGCTTCACCCCCATCTTCCCAGTGTCCTGAAGTAAATCTAGGGCATATTTCCTTTGAGAAATGAAGATACCCCTCTTTGATCGGGCAACTTCAATTCCAAGGAAGTATCTGGCAGGTCCTAGATCCTTCATTTGAAACTGAGTGGCAAGAAAAAACTTCAACCTCTGAATTTCATCCTCCCAGTCACCAGTAACAATTATGTCATCCACATATACAATTAGGGCAGCAATTTTACCTTCTCCTCTTTTCACAAATAGTGTGTGATTTGATTGACATCGCTTATATCCTTTCTGCTGAACTGCAACATGGAATCTGCTGAACCAAGCTCTTGGTGATTGTTTCAGCCCATATAAGGACTTATTCAACTTGCACACTTTCTGTTCATTGCCTTGAGCCAGAAAACCAGGGGGTTGAATCATGTAAACTTCCTCTTCAATGTCACCATTCAAGAATGCATTCTTGATGTCAAGCTGGTGTAGATCCCAATCCAGATTAACAGTAAGAGAGAAAAGAACTCTAATGGAATTCATCTTGGCAACAGGGGCAAAAGTTTCTACATAATCAACTCCATACACTTGAGTAAACCCCTTTGCCACTAAGCGAGCTTTATACCTCTCCACTGCTCCATCAGCCCTATGCTTGACAGTGAACACCCATTTACATCCAACTGGAACATTTCCCTTAGGAAGATCAACAAGTTCCCATGTGCCATTTTTATGAAGGGCATTAATTTCTTCCTTCATGGCATTTGTCCATTTAGGAACTAAAAGAGCTTCTGCCACATTCTTGGGGATAGGGACACTATCGATAGAGGTAAGGAAAGCAAGGAATGAGGGTGAAATGTTCTCATAGGAAACAAGGATAGAAATTGGATGTTTAGTGGTGCACAATCTAACACCTTTCCTATGAGCAATAGGACAGTCAAGGTCATTAACAGCAGAGGAATCATTTTCAATAGAATCAGGAACATCATTAGGAGCCAAGTTACCTGAGTGAGTATGATCCTCCCCCGAGGAGTCTAGTGGCACTAGAGGTACAGCTTCCGGATTCTCCACAGCTCTTGAATTTGGTTGGCCTTTGCGCCAACGAGAAAAAACACGAAAAGGCGGAGGATCAAGAAGAGAAGGGAGTTGAACCAGTTTCTCCTCATGCCTACACTCCCCCTGAGGAGAAACAAGAAAAAAATGCTCATCTTCAAAGAAAGAAACATCCATGGAGACAGAATTTCCTAGAAACAGGATCAAAATAACAGTATCCCTTTTGAGTGAAAGAGTAACCAAGAAATATGCAAGGGATAGCACGAGAATCCAATTTTCCACGGGTGGGAGACAGATTTTGGACAAAAAAACAACAACCAAATACACGAGGAATAGAAAGAAGGGGAGCCTTAGGAAAAAGAAGTTGATGCGGGGCTTTGTACTCTAACCAATGAGAGGGCATACGGTTTATAAGGTAAGTAGAACAAAGAACAGATTCAAGCCAAAAACGTTTGGGAACATTCATATGAAGTAATAAACCCCGAGCCACTTCAAGGAGATGTCGGTTCTTCCGTTCGGCCACACCATTTTGTTGTGGTGAACCACGAGAAGCAAAGAACTCCATGAGGTCACTATGAAAAAATTCTTTTGCATTGTCTGACTGAAAATTTTGAATTTCAGTTTGAAATTGAGTGAAGACCATCCGCTGGAAATCTTGAATGATTTTTGGTACTTCTTCCCTGGTTCGCATCGGATATACCCAAGTATATCTAGAATAATCATCAATGAGGGTAATGAAATACTTGTAGCCACTCTCAGATGGTAAAGTAACAAGGCTCCATACATCAGAATGAACAATGTGAAAGGAAGATTCAGATTTACTACTTTTCTGAAGAAAATGAGTTCTACAATGTTTACTTAACTGACACGTTTGACAAGAAAAATCAGAAACAGACATTGACTTAAACAGATCTGGGAATACAACTTTCAAAGACTCAAAAGATAAATGACCAAGACGACAATGCCATAAATAGACTTTACTCTTACAGGACTGACTCATAAACTCTGTAACATGAAGACCAGCTTTATTCTCCAGCATGTAAAGTCCATCAACCATACATCCCCTACCAATCGTCCTCCCTGAGGCCAGATCCTGAATCACACAATGAGAAGGGAAAAAGTCACTGAGCAATTCAAGGAATTAGGGTTGTTCATGGGTTGGGTTGGGTCGGTTTACTGTGGTTTTTCCAACCGACCCGACCTAGTCGGGTTACCTGACATAGAAACCGAAACCGATTCAGTGTTAAGCAAAACCGACCTGGTTGGTTTGAGTCGGGTTGGGTCGGTTTCGGTCAGTTTCGGTTCTAAGTTCATCCCTGTGATAAAATCTTGCTAATTTTAAAAACAGTCATAAATTGAACATCATTTCAGCCATCTCCTATGATAAAATTTAAATGAAAAGTTAATCACAAAAGTTGTTCATTAATCACTATTCACTAATCCAAAGTTTCTTGCAACCATTCAAAAATTAGGTGGCCTAATGAGCTTTGGAACTTCATGTTTGAACTAGGAACTAAGTCGGTTCGGTTCGAGTCGGCTTCGGTTTTCTTGTGTGAAAACCGAAACCAACCTGAACTATCGGTTTAGGAATTTGCACAACCCAAAACCGATCCGTGCTGATGAAAACCTGGCTGACTCGGGTTGGGTCGGTCCGGGTTAGTCGGTTTGGTCGGGTTGGGCGTTCTTATGAACAGCCCTACAAGGAATTAGTAACACTACTAACAGAGAACAAATTAATGGGAAACTTTGGAACATGAAGGACATCAGAAAGGGTAAGACCAAGAGGAAGAGAGAGGGTTCCTTGACTAGCTATGGAAGTGTATGATCCATCGGCTAGTCTCACCTTGTCTCTTCCAAAAAGAAGGTGATAGGTTTCAAAGTAAGCGGACGTACCAGTCATGTGTTTTGATGCTCCAAAATCAATGATCCATGGAAAGTCAGGGGTGTGAGAAGCAAATGGAAAGCTGTGGCAGGGTTACCTGACGTAGATGCAAATGAAGTTGAGAGAGGAGCATCCATTTGACGAATTGCTCTACCATAGATCTCTAAATGGTCACGGAAGGAATTCATAATATCCTCCCCCGGGTCAGATCCAGTAAGATTTGTCTAAGTCACAATAGAAATGGGGGGCTGATTCTCCCGAGTAACCATGTTGGCCATGTGGTGTTTCTTCGTACCTTGCTGTTCGGACCTCTTATTCACGTCTGAACCTTGCTTCTTAGTCAGATCTTGAGCCCATCTTGGTTTCCCATGAAAATCCCAACAGGTATCTTTGGTGTGTTGGGGTTTCTGGCAATGAGTACACCATAATTTGTCCTTATCTTCTGTTTTTTTCTAGAGATCTCCTTTCCTAGAAGAAGATCCCACACCAGTAGAGACACCCCCTTTTGCTGCCAACACAACTGCATCCCCACTAGAGTTGTTCATCAGATTTCTTCTACTCTCTTCATATTGTACAAGAGCATAGACTTCCTGAACTGATGGGAGATCCTTAGAGCTAAGAATTTGTACTCTGATAGATTCATACATAGGATTCAGACCATGTAAGAAGGCAAACACCCTTTGCTGGGAGACAAGTTTCTTGTACATTTTGGCATCCTCATCACACTTCCAATCCACACTCTGGTAATGGTCCAACTCCTTCCAGACAGAGGTCAAATCAGAGTAATATACTGATAAACATCTCTCCCCCTATCTACAAGTAGATGATGCTGCCTGCAGTTGATAAATCTTGGCATAGTGTCGCAATTCTGAATATGTAGATTTTGTTTGTTCCCGAATTTCATTTGCAGTTTCAGCCCACATGAAATTCTTCCTTATTTGAGGTTGCATGGAAACCAAGAGCCAAGACATAACCATACTGTTCTCCTGATTCCATCTATCATATTCAGCATTCCTAGAGGGTGGTTCTTTGATTCTCCCATTAATATAGCCTATCTTCCCCCTTCCAGTGATGTATAACTTGATCCCTCTTGACCACTCTAGGTAATTTAAACCATTAAAAGGGACAACAGTCATAGGAAAGGATAGGTCACCCCCACCCATTCCATTCAGCATTGAGGAAACTCCATATGTGGCTGAATCTTCACTACCCATGATTTCGGGTTTAAGAAAAAATACAACAACCAAAGGGGTACTGCCGTACAAGACTTTTATAGAAGCAGGTCCTTCTCACCTACGGTTTCACTGGGAGCAAAGATCGAACACTGCTGTTGCAGTACTGGAACAGGTCTGTATGATCTACGATTGTACAGAGGTCATATGACCCCCCAACAGAATGGAAATTACAGGGTGAAGTTCACCACACCCCTAATCAGCAGGCCTGGTAGCCGAACAGTCAATGACTGAGATCAATACAACATCAGCTTCAGGGCATCAACAGTCCATCAAAGGGGTAAAGAAATACAAAAAACATTCAGTTGAATACAGCTGCTTTGTTGAAGAAATACAGTCCATCAATCGGCTTAACAGTCAATCAGCAGGGCAGCCGAACAGTAGATGAACAGTACCTCTTTTAACTTCAGATGATAGCCTCTCTGTAAACCAGAACTCCCTCTACGAACCTCAGATGATAGCCTCTCTACAGTCGAACAGACAATGAATACAACTTCTGGGCTGGAAGATGAAAAGTCTCTATAACTTTTAGGTCAAACTGAATACAACAGATTAGCAGTTCGATGGATACAGCTCTGGGAGATGAAAAGTCTCTATAACTTCTGGGTCGAACTGAATACAACAGATTAGCAGTTTGATGGATACAGCTCTGGGAGAGGAAGATACTATCTGCTCGACATTGAACAACAGGTTTGCTTGACACCACCCTTCAGGCCTAGACGACTTGCTCTGATACCATGTTGAGCAAGAGCAAGAAAAGAGAAGAGAAGAGAGGAGAGAAGAGAGGGAGAGAGGAGAGGAGAGTCGAGAGGACTGAAAGCCCCTATAGAACACTGTAGGCGAGTGCATAAGTTATTATTTATACTAGTCTAGTCGTACAACAAAAAGGAGAAAATTACAACAGTACCCTTGCGGTACTAAACCTGGGTACAACAACATCTATCAACAGTATAGATTGCTCACTTCCTTCCCCAAAACACTCCCCCTAAGAAGTACCCTTTACGAAAAAAGATGTGGACTCAAAAAAAGTGACATCCATAATAACATATCAACTCCTGGAGACTGGGTCATAGCAACAGTACCCCTTCTGATTTCCTACATACCCAAGGAAGACACACTTCTTCGCCTTAGGGTCTAGCTTTGAGCGGTGAGGACCAAGAACATGGACAAAGCATACACATCCAAACACCCTTAGAGGAATATGGACCATCTCCCCCTTAGGAAAAAGAAGGCTGAACAGAGTGCTATATCCAAGAACACGAGAAGGCACCTGATTAATCAAGAAAATTGTTGCAAGAACTACATCGCCCCAGAAACGAACTAGAACAGTAGAGCTCAAGTGCTCAACATCATGCTTCTTGCAACCTCCACAATATGTTTGTTCTTCCTTTCTGCTATACCATTCTGTTGTGGAGTGTATGAACAACTGCTTTAATGGATTACTCCATGCTCCAATAGGTATGATGTCAGTTTTTTTTTAAATATTCCTTGGCATTGTCTGATCTAAACACTTACACTCGCACCCCAAACTATGTCAGCACCATCTAATGAAATTGTCGAACCAAAGATGGTTCCTCATCACGGGATCTCATCAAAAATAGCCAAGAATATCGAGAATAATCATCCATAAACAGAAGAAAATACCAATAGCCACCCATAGAGGAAACATGATATGGTCCTCATACATCAGTGTGAACAGTATCAAAAGCAAAAGAACATCTTTTATTACTTGCTTTAAAGGAATGTCCACAATGCTTTCCAAGCTAACAACCTTCACACTCCAAATTGGACAAACTGATAGACTCAAACAACTTCGAAAACAAGAAACGCAAAGAAGCAAAAGACAAATGCCCTAACCAATTATGCCAAAGCATAATCTGGCCCACTGACTATGACTCAATACCCCTATTGACATGATGACTCCGATGACTAGGAAGTGCATCAAGAAGATAGATTCCATTCACCTCACGACCACTCCCAATCGTCCTCTTTGATTTCAAATCCTGCAAAACACAATGACCAGGAGAAAAAATCACTGAACAATTCAAATTCTTTGTCAATCTATTAACAGATAAAAGGTTATTACTCAGTCTAGGGACATGAAGGACAGAGGGTAGGGTAATGGTATCGGTTATCTGGACAGATCCTTTCCCAGCAATGGGAACATGTGATCCATCAGTTGTGGAGACTCTATCTTTGCCAGAGTAGAGGTGGTATGAGGAGAAAATGGTGGACATGTTGGTCATATGTTCTAAGGCTCCTTAGTCTATAATTCAAGGAGTTCCCTCCTTACCTGTAGTGGAAACATAGTTTGCAGTGGCATGTAAACTACCTATATGTGCAAAAAATGCAGAATGGCTACCTCCTTATCCACCCGTAACCTGTTGTCTGCCTAATAATGGGTTGGAACTGACTGTATCCCTCTGATTTAGAAACTGCCCATATCTCTCCAATTCGGCCCTCATTGCAATTGCTGCAACAGACTCTAGAGAAGCTATAGTACAGGGTCCTGTAAGTCACCAGTCACTGCCATATTCACATTTCCCTTCTTGTTTCTAAGTCAGCTAGGCACAAAGTGTGGGTAAAGCTTCTAGCAGGCATCTCCGGTATGTTTAGACTTCTTACAATAGTCACAGATCAGATCCTTCCTGTCCTCCATCCTAGGTTCATTTCCACCCTTGTCTCCACTTGACTTAGGCTTCACTATGCTAACCATAGCTGACTGCTCAAGGCCTAGGTTCCTCATCATCGCATTCCTCCTACTCTCCTCTCCAGACCCAAAGGCAAATGGCTGAGATAGAGTTACACTGTCTCTGGAAAGAATATGTTGCCATGCAATGTCATACTCAAGGTTTAAGTCCAACTAGAAACTCAAAAGCCCTATTCTTCTCTACCAACTTCTGATATGTTGCTACATCCTTGCTACTTTCCCAAACCACAATCTCCAAATGATCTATCTCCTGCCATAAGGTTTTGAAGGCTAAAAAGTAAATAGCAACAGATTTATCTCCCTGCCTAGTAGCAATCACCTGGTTTCTCAACCGGTAGGCTCTAGCAACATTCTCATTATATAAATAGGTTTCTGCAACTCCATCCCAAATCTCCTTAGTTGTGTTAGCCCATAAAAAGTTTTTACTTATATGGGGCAGCATAGAATTGCACAACCAAGTCATCACCATGTAGTTCTCCTGTACCTACCAGGTGTAATTAGTTTCAGGTTTCTTTTCCTCACCGGTGACACACCCCAATTTCCCACGAGCAATGGTCATCTTTGCAAATTGTGACAACTCTAAGTAGTTTGTACCATCTAGCTTGACTATAGTGATGGTCCCAGCCCCAAAGAGGTCTCTAGCACCTCCTCCCCTTGTTCCATTTCACTTCCAAGTTTGTTTGCAACTCCACAACCCTCCATAACTTCCAAGAAGGATTAGAAAATCATTTTGAGATGAAAAGAGAGGTATTTATCTCCTTTAGAAACCTTGTAGAGAGACTAGGCCGAATGGGCCCTAACCCATTACTGTCTTACTTATTAGTTCTTTCTTGTTATGTTTTCTTATTGGGCCTTTTTCTTTATGGGCCTTTAGCTCTTGTTTATGTTTTCTAAGTGTGCTGCTGATGTGAACGCCCACTTAAGGGCAGACTTGTAAATTATGTAACTTAAGTTAGATTAATAAAAGATTAGTATGGGGGAAAGAGGTGACTATCGAACTCCTCATTTCTTTCTCTTTTCTTCTCCATTCTTCCTCATTCTTCTTGCTGTCTTCTTCTTCTTCTCTCTTCTTTTGCTTTAATCTAAATTATTCTACTATTTTGTATTGGTCCGAATCACATCTTGGTATCAGAGCAAGTCTCCCTTCACTTTTCCCTTTTTTTTTCTTTTCTTTTCCCATACACTTTTTCTAATCAAAAGGTGTATGGAGTAATAAATTGCTGATCATTTAGAGAGCTTGTTTGCCTAGTTGGTAGAGGGTTTGGACAGTTAGAATATGGCCGTAGATTGCCAAGAAAGTGTGACCGCAGATTTTTTTACCAAAAACCCTAGCCGACTAGAGAGTTTCTAGTTATAGGTTGAAGAGACCATTTGGGTGTGGCGCTCAAGGCTTGGAGGGTTCCTTTTTATCTCCAAAAGTGGGCGGTTGCAATTGGAAGTGGTTTGGATAGCTCTGGTTTGAGCGACTACTTCTCTCTTTCTCCCCGAAGGCCAGGTACAGTGAAACCCTAGTTTTGGGATTTTTAAGTACTTGACTGATCTTGGTTAGGTCTATAAAGGTTGAAAACATTGTTTTTTAATTTTTGTTTAATTGATGAAGCAATCTGGAAGTGAGATGAAGCATATCCTGATGTCTCGGGGGTTGGTCTCGTAGATTCCATTCTAACAGGGTCTATTAAGATCCATGTCTGTAGTAGAGGTAAACTAGGGTTTCTCACGGGTAGTAAGGTGAAGCCGGAAGAAACTAATCCTACATATGAGAAATTGATGCAGGATAACTACATAGTTATTGGGTGGTTGGTAAATTCTATGCAGCCCCACATAAGTCAACACTATCTTTGGATGACTTCAACAAAGGAGATTTGGGATAGTGTTATAGAAACATACTCTCAGAAATTGAATGTTACAAGGGCCTACAAGCTGAAGAATGATGTGAAAATTTTGAAATAGTGGGAGAAGAGTGTAGTTGTCTACTATTCGATGTTGAAGTCACTATGGCAAGAAATTTGTGGGAAGAAACTTTCAAGAAATTTGTGGAAAGAAACAGTGTTCGAATTCCTTACAAGACTTAATCCTGAATTTGATATTACAAGGCAGAATATTCTAGCCAAGGATGAAGTATCACTTGCTCAGGCATACTCAATGGTGAGCAGTGAAGAGAGCAGGCAGCAGGTACAACTACAGGCTCCACCACCCCCAAAACATTTTGCACATGATGGAATAAAACCAAAGGGGGTAAATGAGAAAAAAGAGGTGATATGTGAATATTGCAAGAAACCAAAATATACGAAGGATTCTTGTTGAAAACTTCATCCAGATCTTCTTCTAGAGAGGTTTCGGAACAACTTTAAGAAAGGTGGTCAATCTAGAACGCCCAAGAATGCAAATGTTTCTATTGCATCTGAAAGTGGAGAAAAATCTATTGTGGAGCAACTGGCAACAATGAAGGCAATTTTTGAGAGATATGGGAGGTTGATAAATCACTTGGAGACTACTGTTGCAGCTTCCTCCTCAGGCAACCCCTCTTCATCCGTTTTGCACATTCAGGTATTCATGCTTCTGCAAATCATGTTACAGCCTCATGTAATCGTAGAATTCCTTAGATCATAAATTCTGGTGCATCAGACCATATGACTAGCATACCTAACCTTTTTTGTTCATGCCAACTCCTCTCTGTTAGAGAGAAGATTTCTCTTGCCGATGGTTCTCTTTCTCCCATATCTGGCAAGGGGGATATTAGAGCCTCTGACTCCCTTATATTATCCCCTGTCCTTCCTAAACTTAGCACTATCATTTTATCTGTTAGTAGTTTAACAAAATCAAAGAACTGCAGCATAACCTTCTTTCCTACTTATTGTGTTTTTCAAGACCTGAAATCTCAGAGGACGATTGGGAGTGGCCATTAGGCAAATGGGATATATTTGTTGGATGTCTCTAATCAAAGTCCTAGATCACCTAGTGGAGTAGCTTTGGAGTCTATTTCATCAGAGTCATGATATGTCATTTGAGATTTGGTCATTTGCCTTTTACAGCTTTGAGTCATTTGTTTCCAGAAATGTTTAAGGGAATATCCGTATCGAGTCTTCATTGTGAGCCATGTGAACTTGCAAAACATTGTAGACAATATTTTTTAGTGAGTAATAAAGTATCAGTTTCTCCTTTCCATATTGTGCACTATAATGTGTGGGGACCATATCATTTATCTTCCATGGGGGGTTACAAATATTTCATTCTTTTCATTGATGATTTCTCTTGTCACACCTAGATTTACCTTATGAAATCCCAGGACAAACTACCAAATATTGTACAAAAATTTCATGAACTTATCCTTACCCGGTTTAACACTCCAATCAAAATATTCCGATCTGATAACACAAAGGAATATTTTGAGAAGACTCTTTCCTCCTACTTTGATACCTTTGGAGTTATTCATCAAAGTTCTTGTTCCTACGCTCCTCAACAATATGGAGTGGCGGAAAGGAAGAACAAACATGTGGTTGAGGTTGCGAGGAGCCTCCTTTTTGCTTCCCATGTTCCTGTTAAGTTTGGGGGGATGTTTTCCTTACAACTACATACTTGATAAACCGAATGCCTTCTCGGGTTTTGGAGTTTAAAACTCCCTTTAGCCTCCTATTTCCAAATGAGGGTCTCTTCTCTCTTCCTCCCCAAGTGTTTGGGTGCACTTGCTATGTTCATGTTCACAGTAACATAAGTTTGAGCCTAAAGCACACAAGCGTGTCTTCTTGGGATATGCCTCCACACAAAAGGGATATTGCTGTTTTGATCCGGTTCGTGGCACTCGCTTTGTTTCCAGAGATGTCACATTTGTAGTTTGTTCCTTTCTTTGGTACTTCTCCTGAGGGGGAGCATTCAGAGGAGTTGTTTGCGTTGTCACCATCTGTCCCTCTTCCAATTCCCATTGAATCTTCTATTGAATCTCCTCCAATCGAGTCCTCTATTGGCTCTTCTTCTCATGTTCCTACTCCCCCTCCTCCTCCTGCTCATCCTCCCACATTTTCTTCTCATCCTATTATCCAAAGGTGGTACCAAAGACAAAGACTCAAAGACATGCAAGTTGTTTCCACACCTTCAGATGAGCCTCTTGCACCTCCCATCACTACTGAGGTAACAGCTCAGCCCTCTTCTACCACTTCGGATACCTTCCCAGACCTTGATCTTCCTATTGCCCTTTGCAAAGGCAAACGGAAATGTACAGCTCACTGCTTTTCCAAACACCTGTCCTACAACCTTCTTTCCCCTTCCTACTATTCCTTCATTGCCTCTATTTCTACACATGTGACTCCCAGATCTGTCCCAGAAGCCTTGTCCAAACCAAAATGGAGGGATGCTATGATGACTGAACTAGATGCTTTGCATAAGAACAATACCTAGGAAATTGTGGATTTGCCAGAGGGGAAGGAACCGATTGGTTGTAAGTAGGTGCTCACTATTAAGTATCATTCAGATGGTACTATTAAGAGATATAAAGCCCATTTGGTTGCTAAATGATACATTCAGATGTATGGTATTGACTACCTGGAAACTTTTGCCCTTGTAGCCAAGATGACTTCAATTCGAGTTTTGATATCTTTAGCTACTACTTTTGATTGGCCTCTTCATCGGTTCAATGTAAAAACTGATTTCTTGAATGGGATGAAGAGGTCAATATGTCTTTACCTCCAAGGGTGTATGGGAAGGAGATGCAAGGGAAGGCCTGTAAGCTAAAGAAGTCCCTCTATGGCCTTAAACAATCTCCTAGAGCCTAGTTTGACAAATTTCGGACTGCTCTTGTTACTTTTGGGTACACATAGACTCAGTCGGATCATACCCTGTTTGTTAAGAGGAGAGATTCCTTAGTGACCCTTCTAATTGTCTATGTTGATGATATTGTGGTTACTGGTAATGATACTCAAGAAGTTGTTCATCTCAAAAGTTTTCTTAACACTAAGTTTGAAATTAAAGACTTGGGAGAACTCAGATATTTCTTGGGAATTGAAGTTGCCAGATCTAAGGATGGTATCTTCATTTCTCAACGGAAGTATGTTCTTGATCTCCTTGTAGAGACAGACAAACTGGGTACTCGACCAACTTCTACTCCTATAGACCTAAATCATAAGCTGCCAGCTACTGATGATGAACTTTTGACTGATAAGGGAGTGTTATAAGACTAGTTGGGAAGTTATTACACCTTTGCATGACTCGACTAGATATTTCCTATGCAGTTAGTGTAATTAGCCAGTTCATGAGATACACATTTAGCAGTTGCTGAGAGGGTTCTATGCTATCTAAAAGGGACTACAGGAAAAGGTATCTTGTTTGCTAAGCATGGACACATGAAGCTGGAAGCATACACTGATGTTGGTTGGGCCGGATGTATTGATGATAGGAGGTCCACTTCAAGTTATTGTGCTATGGTAACAAGGAACGTTGTATTATGGTGGAGTAAGAAGCAGTCTGTACTAGCTAGATCCTCAGCTGAAGCGAAGTATAGGGCAATGGCAGATGGAGTTTCAGAACTTTTGTGGTTGAGATCACTTTTAGAAGAACTGGGTATAGATTGTGAGAAGCCAATGATGTTATACTGTGACAACTAGGCTACTATCAAAATTGCACATAATCCTGTTCAACATAACAGAACTAAGCACATTGAAGTTGATAGCCATTTTATACGAGAGAGAGTTGCCTAAGGAGAAGTTTGTCTACCATTTGTTGCTTCTGAAAAACATTTGACTGATGTTTTGACAAAAGGTTTCCTAAAGAAAAGCTGGTTCATTATATAAGCAAGCTGAGCATGATTGATATCTATGCTCAGCTTGAGGGGGAATGTAGAGAAACTGGGCCGAATGGGCCCTAGCCCATTAGTGTCTTACTTATTAATTCTTTCTTGTTATGTTTTCTTATTGGGCCTTTAGCTCTTGTTTATGTTTTCTAAGTATGATGATGATGTGGACGCCCACTTAAGGGCAGACTTGTAAATTATGTAACTTAAGTTAGATTAATAAAAGATTAGTGTGGGGGAAAGAGATGACTATCGAACTCCTCCTTTCTTTCTCCTTTCTTCTCCATTCTTCCTTATTCTTCTTGTTGTCTTCTTCTCTACTTCTTTTGCTTTAATCTAAATTATTCTACTATTTTTTATTGGTCTGAATCATATCTCTCAAACACCTTTCTAGTACCCTAGAAGCCCCTCCCTCCAAAGATTCCCTTTTCCATGGAAGCAGGAGAAGAGAGAGAAGAGATTGCTGCTCCCTCCAAAGGCCTCTAAAAAAGTTGGGACTTGAACCGCCCCCTTTAGAAAAAATCAAGGAACCCTAGAAAACTAGAGTGCCACTTCCTGGGTCAAAACTGAAGAGCTCTACTAAATCAAGACTCCCCCCCTTTCACCAGCTCTTCCCGATTTTGGTGTTAAACCCTAGACCAGCTACAAGGGGTTGCAAATCCACCTAAAAATCCAAGAACTGGGCTTACCTGAAGTCTTCAATCAGCCCTTTACCTCATCATGCAATCGGCCGATCTAGGGCTGCATGATGGAGCAGCTTAAGAAACCCTTAACCTTGCTCTGATACCAAGTAGAAAAGTTTTGATAACCTATTTTGGTATAAAATCTGTAAAAGAAAGAAGAGAAGAAAGGGTTTCTGCTAGAAGGAAAGAGAAGAGAGATAAAAGAGAATGGAGGAGAAGCCAAAAATCTTATCTGGTTGCCCCTTTCATTAGATTATATACTCATAAAAAGTGTACAAGTACAAGTATGCCCCTAGTAAGTCGACTACTTGTAAGAAGCTACAAAGTCACACTTAACTTAAACATAAACTAATGGGCCTAAGGCTCAACAACTACTTAACTAAGTTTGTAAATAAAAACAAATAAAATCGGCCCACAACTCAACACTTCCAGTTCATTTTCATCTGCTTATTTTGTCTATCAGGGGGGGTAACTTAGTTTATTGAGACATACCAAAAAAATGAAATTAATGAGGAAATTTTAAATTTTAACCATAGATAAGTTTGCATAGATATCCTATTCACAATTTTTTTAATATACCTGAGGAGAGCCATCCATCTGTATAATTATCAGTAAAGTCATAAAGATCACTCCAGAGCTTCATTGTCTCTTGATCAAGGATATTCTGCAAACCCTGCAGTCAAGGGGAGTTAAAAATTATTCTTCTAGAATATAGCACAATAGTTTTAATAACCATCCATTCCATGAGAAAAAACAGTTCTGACTAAAAACATAAAAGAAAGAAATTCTACATGGACAGCCAAGGACAGAAATTGTCAAACCATTATAGAAAAAGCAGACCCAAGGGTTTGACTATCCTAAGGTTTGACACAAACAAGGTCAGAATTGGCAGCCACTTCAAATAACAAGCTCTCCACTACCCCCATGGTAAAGGCAGAATTTAATCAAGGAAATGCTCTTTTACATGAACAGATAATTTACAAGATTAATATCATTTTTACTATAAAGCATCATTTACTTGGTGACAAAGACATCATTTAGACATTTTTTAGGTAATAGTGTTAGAATTAAAAAATAAAAAATAAAAAGCTTAGGACCCATAATAATGCTTAACAGAATGAGGACCCCTCATACATGATCTCAGATGAAATATAAACCAGAGAAAGTTTTCATAATAAGGCGATGGAGTTTGCACCAGCAAGGAGATGGAGAAGAGTTTAGAAGATTGAGGCAAAAACATTTGTCTTTGAAGAAGTTTGGACAAGAAGAGGAATTGCCCTGAAGGTATGGAGCTGAGAAAAGCTTTGCTGATTCTTGAAGAGAAAGCAATCTCCTGGTTTCAGGGATTCCAAAGAGAACCTTGAGAACAATAGAATGGAAGTGTAGTCTTGTGGAAGAGAGAAGGTATTCTGCTGAAAGAAGAGAAAACAAAAAAGGAAGATTTGTGGATATATACGAATATTATGGAGAGGGCCTGAAACAGTTCACTTGCTTCCCTGAAGGGAGAGAAGCCTCGGGTTGGGATAAACTAATACAAGCAATGCAGGATTTTCTGATGTTAGTATATGAAAGACAAAGTTCTCCAATCAGAAATGAAGAGGGTCAAAAGAATCTTGAAGAGAAGATGGAACTAACAGACTGGAAGGAAACACAAGAAAAGGGAACCAATACGGATAAGGATGTTCAGATTGATGCAAGATTAGGGTCAATGAGAATGTGGATCAATAAATCCAAAACAGAGTGGGAGAACAAATTAGTATTATCCATGAGTAAGGATGTTACAGATTGGAAAACCCTGGGTGAAATTTTGAAGGTATCAGAAATGCTGCAGATTATACCTATTGATGGGCAGAAGGCTGTGATTTCTTGTAGAAATCCCTGGTCGAACTTTGAAGCTGTTTTGGCAGTAACAAAAGCAAGGAATGGCAGTGGTAGGAAGATGATCCCCAAGTTGCAATGAGAAAACTGTAAACCCAACAGATAGCATTGAGATGAGAATTCTGTGGCTGCCTTATCATCTATGGTCGGATGAAATTTTTAACAGAATCGTAAAGTTGTCTAGTGGGGAATTCTCAACTGTGGATGCTTCAGATCTCCAAGCTGTGCTTATAGAGGTGAATGGAGCGAAGCCAGAACTCATCCCATGGTCTGTAGATGTTTTCTCAGATAGTCAGATGTTCAAAGCTTGGAAAGCTTCCTCTGTGGAAGCTCAACGGTGGAAGGAAGGAAAGAATAGAGAACATGAAGCTCATGTGGCCAAAACCTGGTCTTGATGAAACCTTGGAAAGAGAAGAGAACAGAGAAAATTAGGAAGTTTCATGAATAAGGAAACCGAAAAGGCTGAGAATTGGAAAGGTGTAAATCAAGCTACCTCTCATTGTGGTAATTTGAAGCAGCAGGTCAGAGTTTCAACAGGTATGTGTAAAACCTTCACTCATGCTTTAATGTATTAAATAGGGTATGTGTAAAACCTAACCTATTAGGTTAGGGCGCTCCCTCTTTTTCCAAGAATTCATGAGCCGCTTGGAAAAAGCCTTCCATTTCTGTCAAATGACCCAGCCTCCCCTGTGGCGTTTTCGCCAGACGGTCTTTGCCAGTAGTGCCATCCTCCCTGCTGGTTGTATGGATGGGTTGTCCCTCGCTGTTGCGTTCTATTAGGCTAAGGATTACAGGAACAAATGTAGTTAAATGGGCCAGCAGGCGGGTTACACATTCCACTGTGCCGAGATGTGAGGTGCAGGTGGTGATGATCACCTCGGGGGTATGCGCTAGCGCCCTTGACGGGCACTCCAGGACCCGCCAACGCTCGTGAACAAAATATCGATACACCCGGTATGCTGGTAGAGGCATATCGGGCAGTATCGGTTGTTTTTTTTTAGTTTTTTTTCAAATCCAGTTCGGAGGGGCAGTTTAAGGTCCGTCCACCCCTGAACCGACCAAAACCCCGATACACCCTTTGTAGGGGCGTATCGGGAAGCTCCCGATACGATACGTATCAGCCAATACGGGCTGACATGTGTCAATTTTTTGAACCTCGCTTTAGGATACCAGTGAAAGTGGCAAACCAACTAGAAAAGATTATGAGGAACTTCCTTTGGGAACTAGGAGACACAAAAAAAAGACTACCTAGTGAAGTGGATAGAGATGAAGGGGGCCTAGGAATAGGAAAACTTAGGCTAAGAAACATAGCATTATTGGGGAAATGGTTATGGAGATTGCCGTTGGAATAGGATAGACTTTGGCATAGAGTGATTATTAGCATTCATGGATTGGCAGACAATGGTTGGGATGCAGGAGTCGACCCTAGGACTTCCCAATGCTCTCCCTAGAAAGTTATTCATGGTATTTTACCTTTCATCCTTCCTTATGTCAAATTTGATGCTTGTACAGGAAATAAAGTGTTGTTTTGGGAAGATGTCTGGGTTGGAGACATTACCCTTAGTGAAAGGTTCCCTTCTATTTATTCACTATTAGAAAATAAAAGAAAAGTGATCTCTTCAGTTTTTACTGATAATTCTTGGGACCTGGGTTTGAGAAGAGGTCTAAAGGAGTTGGAAATGGCAATGGTGGATGAATTAATTAACCTTCTAGGGTCAACCTACCTTGATCAATCTTGTTTGGACAGTAGAATTTGGAAACCCTCCCCATCTGGCGTGTTCACTTGTTCCTCCTTCTTTGATGTCCTCATTCAATCATCAAACCCTGCAAGGAGCTTTCAAACAAAGGAGATTTGGTGCCAGCCTGTACCCCCAAAAATTTAGGCTTTTTTTGGGAGGTGGTTCTCCCAAAAATAAATACTTTAGATATGTTGCAAAGAAAAATGCCAAATTTATGCCTATCACCCCATGTTTGTAGCCTCTGCTTGGGCTCTGGTGAGACGATCACACACCTATTAATTTCTTGTCCATTTGTGTACTTTATTTGGGCCTGATTCTCTTCTATCTTTGGTTGCAGGTGGACACCTCCCCCAGACATGGCAAGCCTTTTTGACCCATGCATTTTCAGGCAACCGAAGAGGCGTGGAAGATTAATGTGAAGAGCCACAAGAACAGCTATCTTATGGTCAGTTTGAGAAGAAAGGAACAACAGAATCTTTAAAGGAGTGGAGAAATCCAATGAGGCAATTGTAGAAAGGATAATCATTATGACTATTCAATAGTTGAAAACTTTGGATTTGTTTAAAAGACTTCTCAACTAAAGACATTTGTAGGAATTGGGAAGTGGTGGCATCTACAACTTCCATAAAACCTATTGTGCAAGAATTGTGGTCCCCGCAAACACAACAAAGAGTGAAATTGAACTTTGACGAGAGTTCTAGAGGTAACCCGGGCCCTTCAAGTATAGGAGTACTCAGAGATGAAAATGGCAGAATTGTGGCTATGTTTTTAGGACCAATAGGAGTGGGGGACTCATTGAGATCGGAGGTGATGGCCTTGCTTCAAGGTGTAAGATATGCCAAACAATTGGGGTTACACCAAATTGAGATAGAGGGAGACTCTAAATTGTTGATTGAGTGGCTGCAATCTGGTAAGTTGGGAGCCTGGATTTATAGACAACCCATAAGGGAAATCCTCGACACAACAAGGGAGATCAGTGCATGCTTCAAATGGACAAGGAGATCAGCTAATGGTTTAGCTGACACGTTGGCTAAACAAGAGACTGTGAGGGAGAGGATGTTCTGGGCAGTTTTGTAATAAAGAATACTGGGGGCTCAACACCTATTTAGGGGTTGACAGTTGTACTTAACTCTGGAAAGTTATTCTTAAGTTGTATTAATGAAGTTACCGTTTCCAATAAAAAAACAAATCTAAATTTAGAGAAGAAATAAAAGAAGGAAGAAGAAAGAAGAAGTTCATGAGAAAGAGGAAGAATGAGGAAGAAAAGAGGAAGAAAAGAGGGAGGAGAAAGAGAACTTGATTGTATCTCTCTTCGGTCCCTTAATCATATTTTATTAGAATTGATTTTAATGTAATGCACAACTATAAGGGTGCCCCAAAATTCCAAGGAGTGATATCAGCCATAACATTTCAGCAACACCATTAGCCATAGACCTGAATTCAGCTTCAGCATTGGAGCAAGCAACAACATTTTGTTTCTTGCTTCTCCAAAAAAACTAGATTTCCCCCAAGAGTACAATACCCTGAGGTAGATCTCCTATCATAAATACATCCTACCCAATCTGCATCAGTGTATACTTCTATCTTCATGTGGCCATTGTTTTTAAAAAGTATACCTCAGCCAAGACACCTCTTCAAGTAGGCTAAAGTCCTTTCAATAGCAAGGAGGTGAGTTGTCTTGGGAGAGTGCATGTATTGACTAACAACATTGACAGCATAAGAAATGCCAAGACGGGTTAGGCATTGGTAGAGAAGCTTTCCCACAAGTCATTGGTACATACCCTTATCTTCAAGGGGTTCACCATCTTCTGCAGTTATCTTATGATTTGGCTCAATAGGTGTATCTACAAGTTTAACCCCCAATTTTCCTGTTTCTTTCAAGAGATCAAGAACATACTTTCTCTAGGAAAAAAAAACGCCATGCTTGGACCTTGCCACTACAATCCCTAAGAAATACCTCAACTTGCCCAGATCCTTTACTTCAAATTCTTGATTAAGCAATCTTTAAGAGAATTAATTTCATTAATATCACTCATTGTCACAACAATGTCATTAACATACACAGCTAGGAGAGTCAAAGCAGAGCCTTCCCTCTTAATGAAAAGAGTGTGATCAAATTGTGCTTGAACATAACCAAACTTTTCTAAAGCAAATTTATATTTATCAAACCATGCTCTTTGAGATTGTCTCAAACCATACAAAGCATTCTTCAACTTACAAACTTTCTTACCAACCTCTGTAACATAAAATCCAAGAGGCAACTCCATATTTTCAACACAATCTAAACAAGAAGGGTTAACATCTCAGCTATGACCATCACCATCTCCAATCCTGCTTAGTGCACCAAGAAACAACAGTATATCACTTCCATGTCCTCCAAAGACCCCTCCTAGTCCAAATGGACCCAGGTTTCCAAAAGATCCTGAGTCAAATCTTATTTACACATTTTTCAAGAAGAAAATATATATCTTATTATAGAGACCATTTAACATTTATGTATTAGAAAGCCAAAATAAATCCTAGAAGCCACTGCAGACTAGTCTCTTGTTTAGATCATTAGCAACAAGCGTAGGGACTTTGCTGATGATGAAAATTCAAGAGAAACCCCTGCATCCAAGAGAATCCTGGAGAGTGGGGCAAAGTACAAGATTCACAATATTATCACAAATGAGTAAATAAAAATTAAGGCACAATACTTGGAAGTTGGAAGAACATTGAGGCAAACTCAGACCTGAAATCCAAGGCCTGCGGTCTGAGACCTGGAACTGATCTGATCTGAGTTGGGAATAGACTGAGGTTTCTCAGCTCAAGTCTGGAAGCTGGAGTTCATTCTCCTGTTATTTTGGGGTCTGCCCCTATTTATAGCTTTCCTAGAAAGCTTCTGTGCCTTTTCCTCATTTTTTGAAATTTTATTTCTTACTCTGTCTTTACCGGACCATGCAGAAAGTGTGATTCGAGAAATCAGAAATATCCTAAGTTTCCAAAACTGGTACTACAACAGCTGTCTTTAATGTTGGGAATTATTACGAAGGTCTGCAATGGGATTATGGAACTAAGACATGTGCCATTCCCAGCCCATGTACATACCTCAGTTATCTGTTGAAAATTGCCAAAGACTGCTCACAAAGAGGTGCATGTTTCCCACCCTTAAAATACCTGCTTCACATGTCTATTAGCTCTAGAATACGGTAATTTGCTCATCTATTCTCTTACAATGCTTTCTAACAGTAGCACTCATCCAAAAAAAAAAAAAAGAAGCTTTCTAACAGTTGCAATAAAAAGTTGTATCAAAGCAAACACAGGACAGATTGAGTTGAATGCTAAATGGAGGAAATAAGAACGCTATCAGAAGGCCTTCCTTACCCTCCATATAGATGGGAAAAAAAAATATGAATTGAAGTCATGAATATAAATGCCATGTTAAATCATAGATTCTTTCCCCGAAAAAAATCATAGATAGAGCAGAGTTATTTGCCTTCCATAAATCATTTAGTAAATAAATATGCAGAGGAGAAGCAAGAATTATGACTTTGAACCAATTATTATCTCAATTATTTTCACAATTTCTAATATAATCTAGAAATGTCACAGAAAATGCTAAAAGGGTATCTATTATAACTACCTGTTCATACTTATGAGCAATGATACGATGTCGATATGCCAACTTCCGTTTGTTGGGATCATCATATGGAGGGCCAAAGCCATCCTTGCTGAAATCATAATCAGACAGATCCAGCCCATCATCATACTCGTTCAAAGCATCAAGACATGGCATATTGTAATTCTCAATCTGCCTCATAAAGTCCCAAAATGAAGCCAAAGTTAATTGAGAAACTTCAGTAGTTACAAGAAAAGTAATTCTAGAAACAAGATCTGTAGAGAAAATGAAAATGTCAAATTAAAGGCACAAGTGCCAAAATGAGGAAAATAAGGCAAGTTTAAACATCAAAACTACCTGTTCATAAAAGAAATAGTCATCACACACTTGGAGAATATATTTCTCCCACATCTTTCCAATTTCTATGCCCCTTTTGATGTCTTTTGAACCGTTGAAAGCCTCAGCATAAGTCCCATTCAACAAAGATTTCAGCAATATAAGTGTCTCATCCATGTCCCAAATATACACATTCATCTTCTGATCCATGGTTATTCTTTCTAGCAAATTTTTGTGTTTCTACCAGTATTTGTTAAATTGGTATTCAGTAGTTCATCTATTTTCGTATCACATAAGTTAAGAACTCATTTGCAGAATTGCAGCCTGAAAGACAAACAAACCACAGGTTTGATCAAATCTGAGATAGGTGAATTTAAAAGGTAACTACTTCATACAGACAAACTTTGAAATAGAGATTTTCTTTGCTAATAGTGCATTAGTTAGCGCAGTCGGGAAGACAAATGAACCAAGTTTTTTGATGGAAAAATTGCGCTAGGAACATTAAATTTTAACTACTTGTATAATTGCACGAGGAAAAAAAGCTACTTTAATAATAAGTTGGGAATAAAATTTTCAAGATCACATTAGTATCAGTGCCTGGTTTGCTTAAAATAAACTAGCTTATGGCATACTTTAACAATAACCCACTTATATTTCTGATTCACTCCGATGCCAACTCTTGAAACTTGTCTCTTCACAAGTTCTAAATACGGAAAACAGAAATAATGCAGACAACGGGTGGTAAATGAAACCAGCACACAAATATCATTTATAGATGGATGAAACTAACAATCAAGTTTGAAAACCCCCAATTGACAAAAGCCCAGAACCCATAATTCCAATTAAAAGCAAAAGATAAAAGTAAATTAAATAGATTCAAATATTCAAAATTTGAAATCCCACATTACTATTTGGAAATGTCTAAATATGTAAGCAACAGGAAATTTAAGGAACTCAAAGACAGAAATTTTTGATAAAGAATTATGGTGTCAGGTAATGGCAAAAATAAAAAATTTATAGATGGATGAAACCAACAATCAAGTTTGAAAACCCCCAATTGACAAAAGCCCAGAACCCATAATTCCAATTAAAAGCAAAAGGTAAAAGTAAATTAAATAGATTCAGATATTAAAAATTTGAAATCCCACATTACTATTTGGAAAGGTCTAAATATGTAAGCAACAGGAAATTTAAGGAACTCAAAGACAGAAAATTTTGATAAAGAATTAAGGTGTCAGGTAATGGCAAAAATAAAAAATTCAATAAAATGAGATTCCCGGAAGCTCATTTTGATGTTTTCCCAAGAACATTAGAGAAAAGGAGAAAAAGAAAAACAGAATTTCTTATATACTAAATTAGAGATAAGAATTCGAGCGAAGAAGAAAAAAAAAAAAGAAAAAGCTATCAAATTACAGAAACTGATTTTACTTGCTTACGAGTCGTTGTTCAAATAACAATATAAGATTATCCACGGGAATGATGAAGATCCACAACTTTCATTTTTCCATGTTTTTTCTTCGTCTGCTGCAGCAGCAAGCAACCTGCATGCTCTACTGACCTGCGAAAAATCTTGTATTAGGTTCTTTGTGTGGAATCCTCACCGGCTGAAGTCTATGGCGAAAGACTATTCGCGCAATTAACACGGTTGAATTAGAACCTTTACTTTTGAGATTGATAAAATTTTCCGAAGATCTACGGCTTAGAGAATTCCGATAATAATCCATTCGGTTTTAGACGGATAAGAAATAAGTGGTATATCCAGCGGCATCATATGTTATACACGTCGAGAAAACCCACTATCATAAGTGGGCCAATTATTAGAACTCATCATATTTCATACTCATCTTTACCCAAAAAAAATTGTTTGGGTGATGTTGGGGTGATCATCGGTTGTTCGGTTAAAAATCGAACTGAATAAATCGAATTTTGTAAAACCGATATACTTATTTGATAGAAACCGAATTTTGCAAATATCCAATTAATTAAATCAAAACTTTTTCCGGTTACTTCGGTTGATTTGATTATCATTCCTATGCATTTGTGCAAATGCATCTGAAATTTACACTACAAAGTTTAAGCAAAGTACTTAAAAATTAAAATTTAAAGAATCCGGTGACTAACAAAAATACGAGGAAGAACTAAAAATTAAAAGGGAAAAATAGAAAAAAAAAATACATGTACTTAAAGATTCAAATGGCTAAGAATAGTAATGGATTTTGGCCTAAGGCTAATAACCATTGGGCTTCACTATGTTTACCAAGTTACCCCAAAAGTTTGGCAAACCGATTTTTAAAACCGAAACCAAACCGATTTTTCGAAATAACCGAACCAAAAACATTATATCAGTTTTCTTTACCAATTTACCCCCTAAAAGTTTGATTTTTTTATTAACCAAACTACTAAATCTCACAACCAAAACCGAAAACTAAAATTTGGCAAACCGATTTTTAAAACCAAAACTAAACTGATTTTTCGAAATAACCGAACCAAAAACATTAAAACCTTTGGTTTCAACCAAATTATGCTCACCCCTGAAGTTGGCCAATTGACCTTGTACATCTGCTGTTACGACCACAGTGGCGAGTTCACATATGTGCCCCACATGCACATCTTACCATGAATTGGGAACAACTCCAGTATAAGATTGGGATGTGTTGTGGGGTGCAAATGTGACTTCCTCCCATGCACTCCCTTGCGATCCCATTGAATATGAAACATGAACAAACCACATCATGGCCAATGATCTTACATTGCACATCTCATACATGGTAGGTCCCACTTTTATGGTGGGTTTCAATCTCAGGATGAAGTGTATGGTGTTAGATCAAATTGGTAGGGGGTTAGAATGTGTTTTGAAAAGGTATCATGCAGCTCACTACAGAATTATGAATTCCATTGCAAATCTACAAAAATTCAAAATACCAAATACCCCCACCTTATACATCAATGCCTGCCCATGAATTGACATCAATTTTGAATTAGCACCTACCCCAACTATACTTTCGGTCTAAGAATTATGACGATGAGCTGAACAGTCATTCTCCCAATGTATTTTATTCATGTAATACAATTTAATTTTCATTACCAACGTATTTTCATTTCATTCAAGTCCGACATTGATCAGAGCAAAGCCCGTTCGAACAACTTTTACAGCCTTGCATTAAGATTTGGAAATATCCCTACTTATATGCTTTACTTCATGGGTACATATTCTCAATGCAAGATTACAATAATATTGGAATGGTGTTGAGTAAGGGCTTGCCCTAACCAAAGCCGATCTCATTTCATTTCTCCCACACGAATCAGTCTTTGATTTACTGTTTCAGCATGGGCCCACTCCAATGCTTTTAAAGCCATGATTTTATGTTTTAGTCCTGCACTACAGCAGTGTCATAACAAAAGTGAACTCCATTTATTGTGGATCGCTTGTTACATTGGTAGTGCTGTCAAAGGGTCGGGTTTAATGTCGGTTAGGGTACATCCAAACCCAATAACTAAATGTACAGAACTACTTATTAAGGGTTCAATTTGGGTGGATCCAACATGAGCCCAAAGCGTCCCAGCCCCTAATTTTTATACAGAATGCCTTCCATTTTTGGTCCTTGGAGATAGCCCAAATCTTCGAATTTTCTTATTCTTTAAACATATAAATAAAAACACACACTGACACACATATAGATATACATCGGTGACCGGCTTGGGCCTTTGCCCAATCCAAATATGTGAGATTTTACTGTTAGTTGGGCATAGGTTGAAAAGATCCGACTTGACCTTAGGCTT
Organism: Nelumbo lutea; assembly: GCF_056320005.1. Taxonomy (NCBI): domain Eukaryota; kingdom Viridiplantae; phylum Streptophyta; class Magnoliopsida; order Proteales; family Nelumbonaceae; genus Nelumbo; species Nelumbo lutea. Next base: position 34,890,429 of record NC_142689.1, on the reverse strand, counting down.
TTTTTTTTAATCAAAAGGAAATGAATATATTCATATAGAAAAAGTTACATAAGGGGATTGTCTCAAGTTGTAGTGCACCCTAATTTGACCCTTACATGAAAAGTAAGCAAAAAGATGTGCTGCCTAGTTATTTTGTCTTACAATATGCACAAATGGCTTCTATGTAGTTGTTCAATCCAATGAGCAACTCGATCTGGTGCCATGAGAGAAAGCCATTTGTAATCCTCTTAACAGGGTTTGAATTTTAGCGCCATAGCTTGTGAGAGCCCATGAAGGTCCACCTTCTGCAATGGTATATCATTCAGTGACATGTTGGATGATGAAACCTCATCCTGCAGCACCTGAAGCTGGATCATAAGAGCCATCAGTAAATAAGCATGGTATATTATTAGAAGATAGTGGTTGGTGTTGAAGTGGCCTAGCCCCATTTGTTGGATACTCCAACTGGAACGTTAATGCTAATTTAACCACTTGCATAGGATCTGGGCAGATATTATCAAATATTTTATTATTCCTTGCTTCCCATATATGATAAATGATCAAATCAAATCTGCTTAGACTTACTATTGCTTGTTGCTTACCCAACATTGCACACAGCCCCATAAACCAGTTAGTGATGATAGTGTGAATCGGATCCTGGCCTATATTGGAGGGATTCAATCAAATCTGTACACCAAACCAAATAGCCCGTGCAAACAAGCACTAAAAAAGGAGGTGAAGGTACTTGACTGAGCAATGTAGGTATCTAAGGGTCATAGTAAGCTGATATTGTCGTACCATCCTTGATTGACCACAGTAGATTGGATCTTAGCAATAATGCCGTTCGACATGCTTGTTGCCACCATTGTGAACCACATTTGCCTATTTCTACAGAGAAAATAGAGGTGTTTAGAGAATACCTAGATTTGATTTGCTTGCTCCATAAACCTTAATAGCCTCCATATCTGTTTATAAAATACATCGCTTGATTCATGGTACCAAAAGATCTAAAACCCAGGTGTCCTTGATTTTTTGGTTAACAAAGCTTCCTCCAAGCAATGGTATGATGAGAAGTTTTGTGATAATCACCCCACCAAACGGCTCTTGTCATTTTGTCAAGAGATGAGGTGGTTGACTTTGGCAAAATGGATGTTGACATGAGGTATACAAGAATAGCTTGTAGAACAAATTCAACTAATGTGGTTCCACTTGCTTGTGATAATAATTTAGAACTTTAAGAGCCGATTTTTTATTGTACCCTTTCAATAGCCTCCTTATGAGAGCCACAGAAATGGGTATATTTGCCAACTTGGATGCCAAGATATTTGGATCCTAGTAGAGGTTTATTTACATGGAGAATATGGGAGAAGAATCTCCGATGATGTTGGGGTACATTCCTGTTGAAAAAGATGCTTGGCTTGGAGTAGTTTATTTTTTGACAAGATATGGCTTCAAAGGACTACAAGGTATTGACAAGAGAAAACCTAAGCTACTTCTGCCTTACAAAAAATAATGCAATCATCCACAAAGATGAGGTGAGTGATGGAAGAACTACTGCAGCTGATTTTTACTCCTTCAAATTGTCCAAATGTGGAGGCTTGGCATAACATTTGTATGAGAACTTCCATGCCTATGATAAATAGGTAAGGGGAAATGGGATCACCTTGCCAGGCTCCTCGATTCAATTTGAAGTGATCATATGATTCACCTGCTATTTTGATTGAGAAAGTAGCAGTGGATATGCATTGGTACACCATGTTACACCATTTTATTGGAAACTCTATCTTCTGAAGAACATGGCATAAAAATGACCATCCCATCCGATCAAAAGCTTTGGACATGTCCAGTTTGAGAGCTATGAAACCCTTGCCCTTTTTTCGCTATTTCATTTTGTGAAGAATCTCTCTGACCAAAAGAACACTATCTGAGATTTGACTTCATTTGAGAAATCCTGATTGAAAGGGTGAAATCAACTCTTGGAGGATTAGTTAGAGGCATGTAGCCATCCATTTTGTTATTATTTTGTAAAGCACATTACATAGGCTGATAGGGCAGGAACTTGATGTATCCATTGGCTGATTGTTTCTTGTTATAAACACCAAATTCGTATTGTTGATCTCTTTGGACAAGAATTCAGTGTTAAAGATTTTCAATGTCATTTCAAAGATATCTAGACCAACCTGCTCCCAAAAGTGCTGATAAAAATATGGGGTGAACCCATTGGGGCTAGGAGCCTTGTGTGGATTCAGTTGTTTGATCACCATTGTCAGGTATTCAAAAGTGGGTGGAAGCAGCAATGATTCCTTATGGGATGGAGACAAGGCAGGAAATGGAATAGAAGATAACATGCCTGGATTGAATGTCTCCTATTGTCCTCCAATATCCAATATTGATTTCTTAAATAGTTGAACAATGGGTGTACGATCTGATGTCTAGGAGCCTTCCGGGGTTCTTAGCTAATCTATATTATTTTTTGAATTTTTTTATTTGTCAGATGGTGAAAGTATTTTGTGTTTTTATCACCCTCCTGAAGCCACAACTCTCGAGACTTGAGTCTCCATAATTGCTCTTCTTTCTCGAGCCAGTAATGATATTGTTATGTGAGAGACTGAAATTGCTCATGGCTCTGGTTATCTGTGGTGTTCATTTGGAGAGCTGAGATTCGATCCAATAGCTTGAGAATGTGGTTTTGTATTAGACCAAAGTGGTCTTTATTCCAAGATTTGAGGGCTGATTCATAGTATTTCAACTTGGTGATAACTTGACGAGCAAGAGAGCCTTGGACCAATTGACTCCAAGAATCGGAAACTATCTGCTTACATTGTGAATAATCTGTCCAGAAATGTAGGTGAAAGTGAGGTTTCCTTCTAGGTTTCACTAGAGAGGTATTGATGGAAATGGGAGCATGGTCGGAGGTATTTACTGGAAAGTGGCGAAGCTGGGTGATTGGGAATAACTGGCACCATGATGGCCATTGCCAAGGCCCTATCCAATCTCTCCATGACTTTGTCTACCCCCTATTGACTATTGGTCCATGTGAATGGAGATCCAACAAAATCAAAGTCAATCAAATCATGGGTGCTTATGAATTGTTGCATGTGTTTGGAGAGAAAAGGCTTGCTGTTTTTAAAAGACTTGTGGTCATCTAGTTTATAAATGTCATTAATGTCTCCAATTAGGAGTCAAGGTAGATTGGTGTTTGCTTGTGTCTACATTAACTGCTGTCATAGATCCTTGCGAAGGTGGCGAACTAGATGACCATAGAATAGTAATAGATGCCATTTGCTGTTTGGAGGATAATTTGTAATCTCGAGATGGATCAGATGGTTATCCACTTGAAGAATATTTACATATATGGAGTTTGACCAACAGCAGAGTAATCCTCCTAATTGACCACTTGAAGAATATTTACATATTGGAAAGGAAAGAACTCTTGTTAGGAGAAAGTTTTGTTTCATAAAAAAATAATGTTTTTGGCTATTCGTGTCTCCTTAGTCTGCTAAGATCTCTAATCTTCTTCTGGTCATTTGCTCAATGATTTTCATATTGAAAAGCAAATAATAATATATGAACCACAATGAAAATGATAAAGTGTATCTATTATTATATAGGACCTGCAAGTGATGATGATGGGTATGGTGAAGTTGCTGCAGTTGGGTCAATTCCCACACCGGATATCATTGGGATCGTAGCTGTACCAAATCCAGGAATGGATTCTTAGTCCAGATGAGAGGGAGTAGTCCAAGTGGGTAACGGTTGTGGTGGTGGCTCAGTTGGATTCGGATACGGTATTGTAGTGCGGACCAAGATATCTTCTGGAGGAACCAGTTTTAAATCAGACATTTGCCCCTTATGAACTGTCAGCAAGACATTTGAAGAGGAGTCCATATGATAGTTTTGTGGCCTCCCATGTCTTTCTTCTCTTACTGATGAGCAAGTCGATGGTGCCCAAGCCCCCGGTTTTGGTGGGATAGTGTGCTATAAGAATTGGTTTTTGGGACTGTACATGGGCATCACATAGCATGGCAACTTGGCAAGGTTGCGTTGGTGCTGGGCGTGTACATTGCATGATGGTGCATGATCACCAGATGGCTGTTGAGGGCTAGGATCAGGGTGGAAGTGCATGATGGAAGCTAGGGCTAAGGTCATGATGGGGAGGGTGGCTGCTCGTGGCACATGCATGGCGCGCTAGAACGGCATTTCCTTGCATATGCAGGGCGCATGAATGCGCATGGTAGACAGGTGGCTGCTGGTGGCTATTGTCATGATGAGAATAGTTGAACTCAGCGGGGTCTCATTGCATGGGTGATGGTGAGTTGCTGGAGACCAAAGCCAGTAGATCACCTGAATGCTCGATGCACTGTCTCTTACGGCCACCTGAGTCATCTTCTGAGTCTTCATCAGAACCTTGCTCGTTATGGAGGATTTGCATGCTCCTTGATTATTCGACGATTGTGCAGAATATGTTGGAATATTAAACTGCTTCTCAATGGTGTGAGAGTCCAAGTATTGTTTGTAACCTGGAGTGGAATGATCCAATCTTTTGCAGTTTGTCCAAATATGCCCAATGAGTCCACAATTTGCACATGTTCGCGGAAGTTGTTCATAACAGAATCTTTTCCATATTGGCTTCCCTCAAAAGAAAATGAAATGACCTGTATGTAGAGGACGTTTGAGGTCGATGATAATTTTCTTACGTACATATAGGCCTCGTATTAGTTGGCCAGTGGGAGTTCTTTCCTGATTTGGAATTAAGGTACCTGCAATACTTGCGAGGAGATAGATTCAACTGTCTTCAACAGTAGCTCGAGGAAGCATGTGGATTTGAAACCATACTCTCTGAGTCCAGATCTTGTCAACAGTTCCTGTGGTAGAGTCCTGCCATTCTTCTAGTAAGATCCAGCTCGAGCGGTAGAACCAAGGCCCACCTTCAAGTGTTGTGGGTTTATCACTACGGTTTGCAAAAGAGAACTCCAAGATACTAATTGAACTTGGTTGGTGAGGAACTCTTCTGTAACATGTTGACATGGGAAAATGCGACCCTTTATGCTATGTTTGATTTGAAGGAAAATGTAGGGAAAAGGAAAGGTAGGGAGACCTTTACCAATCTTGTATTGATTTCCCTGTCTTTCCCTTCCTTTCCCTGCTTTTTCCTTCGAACCAATCTTGTATTGATTTCCCTTCCTTTGAACCAATTTGATTTTCATCTACAACATTTACTGCATGAAAAAAGAGGGTTTCGAAGTCTTCAGGGTGTTTTATGACTTCTTTTCCTTTCAGAGACATATTCAGCCTTAGTAAATGCTCACGTGAAGAAGGGAGTTTTGTAAAAGGTGATGGAATCTCACTACAGTCGAGCGCAGGCAAAGAACAAAAACAAGGTAGTTTGGTGGCAGAACAGGCTTGGTGACGAAAATGTGAGACTGGTTGGTAGCTACATCCCAATGAAGATCCGGTGGGGTCTAGATGATGGAAAAGGTGGTTTAAGAGAGAGAACCAGAAAAAAAACAAAACCTAGGCTGCTAGAACTGGAGTGGAGTTTAGGTTGATGGATTCATGAGGTAAGTGAGCGAGGATGAATTGTTAGTTGTGGAAAGGAAAAAAGATTGAGCAAATAAAGTGTTGTTACAGACAAAGCCTTGTTAGAAACAAGAAATTGTTACAGACTCGAGGTCGAATTGAGTGACGCTTGATCATGGTATCAACTTTTTAGGTTGAGACATACATTGGGTGCCTCCAAATTGCACCCTAGAAATGTTGATAGATGAAAACATCACTGTCTCAGTGTCTAGTCCTGTTGAAAGGGTTTCAGTTCACCTCTTCTGAGTTCTGAGTCTTCTGACCATGTTGACCTTAGGCTTAATCAAGTCTCGAACCTTAAACCTGTTTTTATTATTGGATTTAAATTACCCGCCAATCCGGTCTGGTTTATACCCTATTAATTCCAAATAATAACATATAGAAATATGTAAGTGGTACTATTGATTTTTACCCAACAAGACCCAATTATAATAGACAGCTATATTTTTATCCCGTAATTTGACAATAAACCTATTTATATAATTTTTATAAGAAAAACCTATTTATATAATTGGGTCACATTACATACAATGACACCCATAACCTATATAATATGATAGAGTCGATTTGGCAATTAGGGGTGTCAACTGTGTTTGAAAATCCGATTTTAAATTTGATATTTGATATAATCGAATTGAATTTAGATAATTCAAATATTTAATTAGTTAAACTCGGATATCCTATTCTTATTGAATGGTTAATCGGATTCGAATTCGGATATGATCTTTGATTCGATAAATATCTGAATTCGACCAATTATTTAATTCTTATATATAATATATGAAATATTTTATATAATTTATAATTAATAATTAATATATTTATATACCTTATCAATAAAATATTTATTTTATATATTTATTAATTATCTAAAATAATTAATTAATTGAATTCGAATCAGGATTAAATATTCAAATATTTAATCAAATTCGAATTCAGATATTAATTTTTAATATCTGTCAGATATTAAATCGAATTCGGATATCCGATTTTCTAATCCGATTCAAAATCGGATATTACCATATTCAATTCAAAATTTCGATCCGTTTTCACCGCTACATGCAATGATGATTGCAGCAAATATTGTCTATTGCAAAAGTGTCAAGATCTGCTACCCACAAAACGCTACCAACATGCTACCCACTTGAGAGAGACACAAGAGCATGAAACGGGTCCAATTAAACTTGGATCCATGAACGGATGAAGAAACCGTTGAAATGTTGGCCTTGCCTGGCATTCTAGGGTGGGCTTCTATTATATGATGGATTAGGGTGATGCAACTTGCGTTGGCCCAAATTAGCATTTTACATTGTTTCGGCCTCAGACTTTGTGTGTATTCGTTTTTGGTTAAGTGAATAAGGAGAAAAGTTGGTCAATGGAAATTTTATATACCTTCAAATTTCAAAAACAAGTGGGACCCATTGACCAATTTACCTATATTCAAATTTCAAGAACAAGTGGGATTCATGGTAAATTTCATTTTCCCAGTATCACTTAACTGAGAAAATGATACCCTTCTCATAATCGGATAAGTTTGGTTTTCCGAATGAAAGGTAAATGAAAAAGGTTAAAACGTCAAAATTGCCCCCACAACATATAAGCGTTCGAATTTAAACAGCAGATTCTTTGAAAACACATTTACCTATGTAAATGCACTTACATGGGTCAAATAAGTCAAGTTCATTCAAATTTTTATTAAAACCCAATCGAGTCCTCTCAAATTACACTCCTATATGTTTTTTTTAATAGATAAAATAACATTATACCGGGCAAAAGGAATTTACAAACTAAAGCGCTCCCTACCAATTACAATCTCTATCAAAAACACTTATTTGAAGCAATTTTGAGCAGCCATATTACAGTTCCTAACACAACCGAATTAAAGTAATTTTGGGCACATAAAATTTGATCTATCGAGAAATTGTGCTTCCGGGCCAACTGGTTGTACCTGATTTGGTCGAACTTAATTGTATCCTGTAGAGCATGAATTAGTAGGTGTTTATTAATGGAAGAGATGGAATTAAGACAAAAATAAGTATTTCATCAAAATACCCTTAATTAATGATAAAATACCAGTTTTGTCTTTTAATATAATTTTGAAATTAATAAGTTAACCTAGCTACGAACACAAAATACAGTTTTACGGCCTCAAAGTGTATGTTTAATGCCCGAAAATTCTGTCTTCCATCAGCAGGAAGAAGATGCATCTCCGCTAATGGTATAGATATCAATCCCTGAGAAATAAACCAAGGAAATCTGGATATGCTACCAACAAAGCTCCAAACATGATCTATAACCACACATCTCCATCATGTTTCATACTTAGTGTCATCGGTCACACTTTTAAGACAGTAATCATGTTTGAGAAAAGCATACGCATCATGGTGCCAAGCTATTCAAGCTGGGTTTACTAAATACTTGAACTCAACTCAAAGATAATCAGGTACAAGATTTGTAATATTTGGCTTGAGCAGCTCATGAGCCTAGTCGAACTTATATTAAATTATTATTTTTTTTAATATATTTTATTTATAAAATAAATAAATATATAATCAGGTTTCACAATATATTTTTATTTATAATATTTTTTATATTACGTTATTTATAATCTAATCAAGTTGAGTCAAGCTCAAATAGCTTGTGAGTATCGATTTGAGTCAAGTTCGAACAGGAAACATAAAACTCAACCAAGGTCCAAGTTTTAGTTGAGGGCAAGTAGCCCAATTCGCAACTTGATTCAACTCATGCTAGTTTAAATTAATGTGCTTTAAAATGGGGACAAAGTTCCCTAGCTATCAGAAGGGTAACATATTAAGTTTGTTATTTCAAGAAAAAATACATAATATAGGAAGCATCAAGCATGCTAATTTATATAGGAAACATAAGAAGAAAAGAAGTAAACATGCCAGTCCATGCTTGATAGTTTTTAACTAAAATTGAAACTTAGAAGAAGATAAGAAATAAACAAAAAAAAAAAAATCTATACAAACATGTATGTGAGAAATAGGATTAAATGAAGTTTAAAAAAACAATGACTTAGATATATAATGGATTTGCTTTTCCTAAAAAAACACTAGATACAATTTTACCACATTGAGTGTGGTAAAAAAAGTTTGTCCCTTCAAAAAATATAAAGGGGTATGATGAAGCGCGATCCGGCCGGTCTTAGCTGTCAATGACCTTGCTTCTGAACTGATAGCAAGGAACCTGAAACGGAGGAGATGAGGAAGCTCCGGGGGGAACCCGGTGTAACGGCTCCGAAGCTTAAGTTAAAATCCTTCAAAAGAAGATACAACCAGATAGCGCAAAGTTTGCATACCTTGTTTGTTGAGGGCAGGGGGCTCTTATAATCACTTCGCTTACTCGCTCCGAAGCCCTTGTCAGGTCGGGTATGATTACGCTTGCGTTTGTCAATTTGGCCATCATCCTTTCTGCTGGGACAGAACCGTCACTGCCTAACCGTCTCTCTAACTGGAAATGGCGGTGGCAGGTGGCCGTTTAGAGTGCGGCTGCCAAGCGTCAGATCCCAAGTCAGTCAGGTGCGGCGCCCTCGAGCACGAACTTCCTCAGTGTCAGGCATGGTACGACTTGTTTGGATTTGGCGCCCAGAAGGTGATGCGAAGTGGTGAGCGAAGCGAAGTCTTGAGTTCGGAGGTATCTATAGGGTAGGTCAGTTCGGCAATGTGTATCCCGAACTGTTACGAGGCAGGCTAGTTCGGCGAGGTAGATCCCGAGCTGTTACAAGGTTGGCCAGTTCGGCGAGGTATATCCCGAACTGTTACAAGGCTGGCCAGTTCGGCGAGGTATATCCCGAACTGAAGGTAGGCCAGTTCGGATTACTTTCTGGTTTTGGGCCAAGGGTGAGTTCGGGCCCCCAGTAGGGAGTTCGGTCCGCTAGTGTCTCCCCTTGGTGTTCACGCCTTAGGTTGGCCTTTTTGTCGATATGTTGTTTCTGCCACGTGTCGCATAACTGTGAGGTCGGGCCAAATCTTCCTTCATCAATTGCCCCCCACTCCTCGCACCAAGGGTCTTGCCCTGGTGCGAGGAGTTTCGCGAGGTGGTAGGTGGATTTGTCCCGTCCTTCGAATCTTGACTGCGCGAGTTGCTTTTGCCAGGGTTCTTCGGTTTCTGAGAAGGCGGGAAACGTGCCTACTAATAAATGTTGATGGTTGTGATAGCGTGCGTTTTAAATTTCAAAAATTTGCGCCGCTGGGACGTGACAGCGGGTCATTCAAACTTGAAAAAAGCGTGCCACTACTGTACGTGCGCGGGCGGCTGTCAGGGAGACGTGTCGGCGCGACGTCGGTTTCAAGAAGGCATGCACTGACATTTCGCTCTTTTCGGAAGGACGTGCGCCAATCACGTCTCGACCTCATGGGACGTGCGGTCAGCGCAAATGTGGGCCGTCGGATCGTCTTTGATCTGCACGGTTGGTTCTTGGTTACTGTAGCTATAAATTGTGGGGGACCCCAGTCGATTTGCCACTTTTGCGGTTTGCCTACTGAGCTCGCGTCCAACTTTTCAGCTCACATCCAAGTTTTTTCAGCTCACGTCTAGGCTGGTTACATAGCCTCCAAGGTATTTTGGCTTGTTCCCGTCTCCGGAGACTTCAAAACTTTCTTCCGGTGAGTACCTTCCAGAACCCACCTCTTTTCCTCAATGTCTAGCTTTGATAGCTCAAACGACTCTTCAAGTAGGACTGAAGTAGGTTCTACAAACCAAGCCGTATCCCCCGACTGCCTTAGTGATCCTGAGGTGGAACTCGAGGACTATGAACCAGTAGGCCGAGCCGCTTCGGGCAGTTTGGCGTCTACCTCTCGCCGAGGTCGGGTGCTAGACAGGTTTGGTCCCTCGACCATGATGCCTGAGGGGCTTCAATCTATACTTATGTCTTACAATCTTCCTTGGGAACACGGTCCTGATGAGATCGTGATTTTTTGAGAGTAGCTCGCTGCGGGGTTGCAACTTCCTTTCCACCCCCTTCTCGTCGAAGTCATAAACTACTTCGGTGTCACCATTGGCCAACTTCATCCGAACTCTATTCGGAACCTGGTGGGGACAGTTTCCCTTTTTTGCGAGCAGAATTTCCCCTTAGACTTAGAGATATTCTCCTCCATCTTGATGCTCAAGAGACAGGCGGGTTCTCTTCCTGGGGGAAGACGGGCGTATTACCTTTCTCCTGGCCCGAGCTTTAAGCTTCTGCACGATCTTCCTAATAAGGTCCCTGCGTGGAAGCGGGACTACTTCGGTGTGCGAAGTGCACAAGGATGGCCCTTTCAGACTGGGTCGGGTGAGGCCGCTCCTGATTCAGGTGTTACTCTCGATAAAGAGACGGTGAAGGGCCTCCGGCAATGGGCAAGGCAAGGTTTAAAGTGCCATCACTACTTAACGGAGGCCAAGCTTATTGTGGCCGGCCTGAGTTCAGGCAGGTTTCTAATGCGGTTTCTTGCTTGCTTTGTTCCTTCATTTTTTCTGATGTCGAACTCATTTCTACAGGTGTGATGGATGCGGAGAGAACTCGTGGGGGGCGTCTGTTCCAAGGTATGAAGAGGAGGAAGCGGGTCACCAAGCGAACTCGTACCGAGCTACCCCTAGATGAGGAGCCTCAAGTTCTAGACCACACGCTGGAGGATCTGTCCAGGGAGCCCGAGGTGACTCCACCGATGCATGAGGCTGTCGGGGCGCCTTATGCTGAGACCACTCATACGGGCGCTCCTGCATACTCAAGTGCTCCTGCTCACTCTAGGTCCGCTCATACGCGGGCTGGGCCCTCGGGTTCGGGAGCTCAAGGGGAGTTCAGGAGCGTGTTGACGCCGAACTACGCTCTTCAGAAGAGTAGGGAGGCTACTTTCCCTGAGGAGATCGCGGCGCCGTAACACATGCTATGGTGGTAAGTCAGATTTCGTCTGCCTTTTTCATTTTCTGTCGCTTTTGCTGTTATTGCTCACTTGTTTCTTTTGGTAGGTGAATTCTTCGATTCATGCCTTAGCAGCCCAAGTGGAGAGGAGCTCGCGACAGGCGCGAGCTGTTGAGGCTGCCGCCCATGCTGCTGAAGAGACTTTCCGTGCTGCAGAGGCGAATACCCGAGCTACTGAGGCGGCCGCTTATGCTGCCGAAGAGGCTGCTCACGTCGCAATGGCCAGGCAGGCAAGGTCTCAGCGTGATGCCGAGGCTATGGGGGTAGTTGTCAAGCACATGGAAGACTTGAAGTTGGATTTGTAGCATCAAGTCGAATGTCTTCAAGAGGACATTAGGGAGAAAACACAGATTTTTCCCAAGGCATTGAAGACACCAAGAAGAAGGCCGTTGAAGACTACATTGCCTCTCTGTGTTTTGACGATCTTATGGTGGATTCTTATAGAAGGGGGTTCAAACTGAGCAGGCGGATGATCCGGAACACGTACCCCGACCTCGATGTTAGTGCCATATCCACTTCGCGTATAACTCAGGAGATGGCCAATGCTGCTGATGGCGAGCCGGACTCTAAAGGAGAGGCAGGGCCTTCGGGTGTTGTTGAAGTGCCTTCTGATGGCGAAGAAGTAGCTCCGAGCATTTAAAGATATTCTCTCTTTTTTTTTTTTTTGTAAGTCCCTTCTGATGGCCAATGTACTCCTGTTTCTTGCAATGGAATAGATAATCTTTTTGCCCAAGTGTTTCTTTTCCCCGAACTGATTCTTTGTCGAACTGAATATGCCACTTTCTTTTCTGGGTTATTATACTTCCGCGACCTATTTTGCCGCGAAGGCTTTTTGCAGCAAACTGATTTTTTGTCGAGCTGATAATATGCCCGACTTCTTTGCTTGTTTACGCCGAGGTTCCTCTTGGCTCTGCACCGTGGCCCATAGGACTTGATTTCGTCCACTTCGCTTGGCGGTTTATAGGTAGTATCACCTTAAGTTCACAATGTTCCACGCTCGAGGTACTTGTTTGCCTTCCAAGGTTTCGAGTTCTTATGCCCCTCCGAGCGCTTTCTTTACTTTATAGGGCCCTTCTCAGTTTGGTCCAAGTTTGCCCATGCTGGGTTCGGGCACCATAATCTTACGACTCGGAAGTTTCGTTGCTTTACTCTAGCATTATAGTAGTGAGCTACCTGCTGCTAGTATGCCGCTGTCCGGATGTGCACGAGGTCCCTTACCTCGTCCAATAGGTCAAGGTTGGTACGTAACTCATCTCCATTTTTCCGATCATCGTATGTTTCTAGTCGCAATGTTGGTACTTCGATTTCCGCTGGGATCACTGCTTCAGTGCCGTAGGTGAGGTTGAAGGGGTTTTCTCCCGTGGCGGTTTTTTCTGTAGTTCGGTGGGCCCACAAGACACTTGGTAGCTCTTCGGCCCACAATCCCTTAGCTCGATCCAAACGTGCTTTCAGTCCGCGTAGGATGGCTCTGTTCATTACTTCCGTCTGACCATTTGCTTGCGGGTGCGCAACTGATGTGAAGTTTTGTCGAATCCCCATGTTCTGGCACCACTCTTGGAACTTGATATCCTCGAACTGCTTGCGATTGTCGGAAATTAGTACCCGAGGTGACCCGAAGCGACATACTATGTTCTTCCAAAAGAAGTTCTGTATGTTTTGGGCTGTAATAGTTGCCAGAGGTTCGGCTTCTATCCACTTCGTAAAGTAATCTACTGCAATGATTAGGAATTTTCTTCCACCTGTTGCTGGTGGGAATGGCCCCAGGAGGTCGATGCCCCATTGTGCAAAGGACCACGGGCTGACAAGGTATTTGAGGTCGGAGGCAAGTTAATGGTGGATATTGGCGTGCTTCTGACACTTGTCGCATTTTCTGACGAGCTCGACAACTTCTGCCTTCATCATTGGCCAGTAGTATCCTTGTCGAAGTGCTTTTTGGGCAAGTGCTCTGCCCCCCAAGTGTCCGCTGCACAGGCCTTCATGAGTGTCGCGGAGTACGAACTCGGCTTCGGCAGGTCACAGGCAACGCAAGTAGGGGAGCGTGTAGGACCGTCGGTATAACCGTTCGTCTATTGTGACGTATTTGGCTGCCTGGCGCTGCACCCTCTTGGCCGCATTGCGTTCTGCAGGGAGGGTTCCGTCTATCAAGAAGCTCGCGAGCGGGTCGATCCATCTCGGCTCTGCTTCCAGGACGGGAGCGACCTCCTCTGTCCCCCCGAGAATACTAGGCCGAGGTAAGTCCTCTATGTACACGGTTCTCATGTTGTTGTGACTTGTGCTGGCTAACCGGGACAGAGCGTCGGCCTCAGTGTTCTCTGACCTCGGGATTTGCCTGATGAAGTGTGACTGGAAGTTGAGCAGGGCCTCTTTTACTTTTGCCAAATATGCGATCATGGAGAGCTCGCATGCTTCATACTCGCTCGTAACTTGGTTGACCACGAGTTGGGAATCGCCGCAGATGACCAATTGCTTTGCCTTTACCTTTCGCGCTAGGTCCAGCCCAGCTATCAGTGCTTCGTACTCTGCCTCGTTGTTGGATGCCGCGAACTGAAAGCGTAGTGCGTATTCTAATTTTGTGCCGCCCGGGCCGCATAAGACTATTCCAGCCCCGCTGCCTTGCTGGTTCGAGGAACCATCCACGTGAAGGATCCAGGGCTCCTCATCCCAGTTCGCGTTTTGCCTGACCAGGAGAGATGCCACACTGGCTGCTACTTCACGGGGTTCAGACTCTATTGGCTCGGGAGCTCCGGGTTCGCCCGAACTTGGGACCTCGGGCTCGACCTGTAGGGCTTCGTGGCTGAAAGTGCACTCGGCGATAAAATCTGCCAAAGCTTGGGCCTTAATAGCAGTTCTTGGCTTGTACTGGAGGTCATACTCGCTGAGTTCGATGGCCCATTTCGTCAGTCGACCGGAAATCTCGGGTTTGAGTAAAACTTGTCTCAGAGGTGTCAGTCAGGACGATGACGGAGTGAGCCTAGAAGTATGGGCGGAGTTTCTGAGCTGCTGTCACCAGTGCGTATGCTACCTTTTCTATCTGCGAGTACTTTGTCTCTGCTCCCTACAAAATTTTACTAACATAATAGATGGGTCGCTGGACCCGGTCTGTTTCTTTTATTAGTACCAAACTGACCACCTCGTCGCTTGCCGAGAGGTACAGTTCTAAGACCTCGCCCACCTCGGGCCGAGCTAAGGTCGGCACACTAGCGAGGTAACCTTTTAGCTCGTCAAACACGAGCTGGCAGTCTTGGGTCCACTCGAACCCTTTGCCTTTGATTGCTTTGAAGAAAGGTAGGCAGCGTCCTGCTGATTTGGACATGAAGCGGCTTAGAGCGGCTATGCGGCTGTTTAGCCTCTAAACTTCTTTTACTTTCCGATGTGGTCTCATATCTAGAATGGCTTTTATCTTGTCCGGGTTGGCCTCAATACCGCGCCGATTGACAATGTAGCCTAGGAATTTGCCCGAGGTGACGCCGAAGACACATTTGTTGGGGTTCAATTTCATGCTAAACTGACGCAAGATTTGGAAGACAGAATCTAAGTCTTGTATTAATTCTTGTGAAAACTGTGTCTTGACGACCATGTCATCTACATAGCACTCTATCTTCGTGCCAATCAGGGGCCAAAACAGCCTATTTACAAGTCTTTGGAAGGTCGCCCCGGCATTTTTTAATTCGAAGGGCATGACCTTGTAGCAATATAGGCCGAACTCGGTTACGAAGCTGGTTTTTTCCTCATCGGATGGGTCCATCCGATTTGGTTGTAGCCCGAGTAGGCGTCCAGGAAACTTAGCAACTCATGTCCCGAGGTCGCGTCCACTAGGCGGTCAATTCTGGGGAGGGGGAAGCAATCTTTCGGGCAATCTCGATTCAGGTCGGTGTAGTCGACGCACATGCGCCACTTGCCGTTCGCCTTTTTTACCAGCACCGGGTTGGCCACCCAGCTCAGGTAATGGACTTCCCTTATGAAGTTTGCTGCGAGGAGCTTCTCGACCTCCTCATCGACCACCCTCCAACGTTCTGGGGCTAAGTTGCGTTTCTTCTGTCTAACGGGTCTGACTACAGGGTCAATACTACGTTTGTGAGTTATCAGGCCGGGGCTAATGTCGGGCATGTCAGCCGTTGACCAGGCGAAAATATCTAAATTTTGAAGTAAAAAACTCACCAGATCGGTTCGTAGGGGTTCCTCGACGGAAGCTCCGATCTGAAGTGTGCGAGCTGGGTCCGTAGCCGAAGTCAGGATTGCGACCGTTTCCTCTGTGGCCGAAGCTCGTTCCTCACCTTGCTCCGCAGGCCGCTCTAGTTCGAGGTCATCGGCCGCCTTGGTTTTTCCCTTCAGGGCGGCAACATAACACTTGTGGGACTCGAGCTGGTCGTCCCGCGCTACCCCCACACCGAAGTTCGTAGGGAGCTTCATGGCCAAATAGTAGGTGGAGACCACCGCCCGTAGGATATGCGTGATCGGCCGCCCTATTATGGCATTGTATGGGGAGGGGGTCGCGACCACCAGGAAATCATGGTTGAGTCTGACCGCACAAGGCCATGTGCCGACTTCCACAGGTATTGTTATTTTTCTGAGGGGCCTGACTTCCTCTTCGCTGAAACCCACCAGGGGAGTGTTTACGGGCGCCACTGCTTGTGGCGCATTCAAGCTGGGGATCCCATCCACCGAAAGGGGGATGGTGAACTGTCCAACACACACCACGGGGACTTGAAGTTATTCCCCGGTGGTGTTTGTCTCTGTGCCACGTCCGGCATTGCTGGAGGAGGCGATGAGTGTTGGATTTTTTGAAGAAAAGGGGGTATGGAAGTTTGGAGGGAGGCTTTTTGAAGCTTTCCCACAGACGGCGCCAATTGATGAAGCGTGATCCGGCCGGTCTTAGCTGTCAACGACCTTGCTTCTAAACTGAATAGCAGGGAACCTAAAACGGAGGAGATGAGGAAGCTCCGGGGGGAACCCGGTGTAACGGCTCCGAAGCTTAAGTTAGAATCCTTCAAAAGCAAGATAAAACCAGATAGCGCAAAGTTTGCATACCTTGTTTGTTGGGGGCAGGGGGCTCTTATAATCACTTCGCGCACTCGCTCCGAGGCCCTTGTCAGGTCGGGTATGATTACCCTTGCGTTTGTCAATTCGGTCGTCGTCCTTTCTGCTGGGACAGAACCGTCACTGCCTAACCGTCTCCCTAACTGGAGATGGCGGTGTCAGTGGCGGTGGTAGGTGGCCGTTTAGAGTGCGGCCGCCAAGGGTCAAATCCCAAGTCAGTCAGGTGCGGTGCCCTCGGGCACGGACTTCCTCAGTGTCAGGCATGGTACGACTTGTTTGGATTTGGCACCCAGAAGGTGATGCAGAGTGGTGAGCGAGGCAAAGTCTTGAGTTCAGAGGTATCTATAGGGCAGGTCAGTTCGGCGAGGTGTATCCCGAACTGTTACAAGGCGGGCCAGTTCGGCGAGGTATATCCCGAACTGTTACAAGGCTGGCCAGTTCGGCGAGGTATATCCCGAATTGAAGGTAGGCCAGTTCGGGTTACTTTCTAGTTTTGGGCCAAGGGTGAGTTCGGGCCCCCAGTAGGGAGTTTGGTCCGCTGGTATCTCCCCTTGGTGTTCACGCCTTAGGCTGGCCTTTTTGCCGAGCTGTTGTTTCTGCCACGTGTCGCATAACTGTGAGGTCGGGCCAAATCTTCTTTCATCAGGGTATATTCTTGTCCACATAATATGTAGGATGTCATAGAAGGGCAAAATGGACTTTTAAAGAATTTTTCCAATGTCATATGAACACTTTGACTCAGTTTGGGAAGAGTGCACATACAAATATGTATAGTGAAAATATAAGGTTCAGAAGATGTTGCAAAGTAGGCCCCAAATGGAAGGCTAATAAGTTGTGTTTGATGAAAACCCTGGAAAGCCAAAATGTGCTATTATTGAGCTAAGAATTCAACTTTCTAGTGAAGCTAGTTTTGATAGCTTCTCCAAAACCACTCAATCAATGCAGAAGCCCTCCCAAATGGGCTCAAAATGTTAAGACTGCTCTCTAACTCCCTAACACCCCCCTCCACTTAACTCTCAAAATTAAAAAAATGTTTACTTTTTTTTTTTTTCTCTAGAAGAAGTCATAAAATAGACCCAAACGCTGCCACCCTATTTCTCTTCAAACCCTACCTCGCCAACTCCCTTTTCCATTTTCTTGGTTTTTCCAATAAGTTGTACCAGGGGAAAGCAATCAAGCAAGCTCTTTCACAAAACCTATAACTCAAAGATGTTGCAATTCTCTCACCCTTCATATCATTTATGCATTTTTAACTTTCTGCAACAATATTCTATTAAGTAATCAACTTAATATAACCTTATTCATTACCATAAACCAAAAAAAAATGCTATATAACTTAGGTCCCTCAAAAGAAAAGTCCTTGGCCCTACCATTGTATACAAGTTTTGCACTATACATTTTGGTATTTGTACTCTTAGCACATGTTAATAAAATTAATGGCAAGTTAATGAGAGAATGGATTGGCTGACTTGATAACTGTTTTATTAGGCTGTTGGAACAATCATTTTGCTCCATACCAGCCATAAAGTGCATATGGCTAAATCGAATCAAATCAGACTATATTCGAATTAGAAACTGATTATGCATACTAATATTCAAATTCAATTTGATATCCGATGGATATTAAAAATCCCTGTTCGAATTCGATTTCGATTATCAAATCGAATATTCTATTCAATTCGAATCCGACGGTGGGCCAAGTATGAAATCTCTCACTTGCATTTATAGCTAGTGTTTGAAGCAAAATGATTAGTCCCGTAGCCCGTAAAACAGCTATTCAACTAATCTTACCTCAGTAATAGAAGTGTGGAGTAAGCAACTCAACTCCAAACTATAAGGAGTGTAATTTGATAGCTCAAGGGGTGGGGGTCTTAGTTTCTTGGTTTATTTAACATATTATATGCTTCTACAAAGATTTAAGATATGCATTTACCTACCAAACAAGAAGAAAAAATATATATATGCATGTCTCTTAACTGAATATGAATTTGTCCATGAAAATAGTTAAGGTTCAGTAAGCCATATTAATTGTCAAGACTAGTATATACTTTTTAAATCCGAGACAGAATTGATGACCAAAAATTTTAGTTTTTTACTCTTTGAATATCAACATAATTGAGAAGTGAAGACACAATTGTCAAGGTTTAATTAGTCTACAATGCATAATAAAATTTTTATTTTTAAGATATATAAGCACATAGTCAAGACTGTATATGTTGTTTATCAATTAAAAAAAGGAAGAAGTCAGACTATATATTTGTTTAATTTGAAAAAAGAGAAAACATGAGTTTTTTCTTTATTTTATTTGGTTTGAAATAGAAGGGAATACTCTAGCAGAAGTGTGGTAGAAAGGCACATCAATCTGAGGCTCAAAGACAATCTTTTTCAACCCAAACAAGGGATATCTGTTTTGGCAATTTCGACAAGTGTATTCATCATTTATCCACATGAAAAAACCTTGTCAAGGAACCCATATTGACTGTCCAACCTTGGTTTTGAAATTTGAATGTCATTCAATTTCGTTTTCAGATAACACATGAATGACAATGAAAATTAACACAAGGTTAGGCCGTTTATTTTGTGCACATCATTTTAATATCTTTAAGATGATATGATAACATATAAAATACAACTGATTACTAACAAAATTCAATGAAATATTTTGTCTAAATTTTTGCAAAGTTCCATCACAGGGATGGTTCAAAACCATAAAATTTTCCAAAATTTAAACCTTTTAATTAATGTAAATTAAAAAAAAAAAAAGCTTGGGGGAGGGGGTTCATCAATATGAGTGGTTTTGGTTTTCAAAATAAAAACAACTGCTATGCTAGAAAAACAACTTTTTATTTCTGTCTCTGGTAGATGTAGGGGTGCAAATTGGGCAGGTTGGGTCGAGTTTATGGTCAATCTGGGCCTGACCTTAAAATTTAAGCTTAAGGCCCGAACCCAGGCCAAACTTGATGTTAAACCCGATATTCCTAACCCAAACCCAGCCCGTACTGTAATTTGATGCACTTGGATTTGACGTAGGTCCAGGCCAGGCTTGGGTTGATCAATAAACCCACTCTAAAATCATACATACTTATATATATATATTTGAACAATTAGCCATATTAATTACTTCAACTATATATATAGCCCACAGTTGAAGTAAGTCATGTCTAATTATATCATCTACTTAAAAAGTTAAAGTAAAAATCATGTAAAGGCATGCTACCAAACTGGTAATCAAACCAATCAATGGAATCGAAAGGTTATGTAACTGAAGTCAATCATTTCATTTGAATTCACATAATTGTTAAAGTGTTTTAGGTACGGTGTTCTATCATAGAAATTAATCAAAGATAACAAAACAGACAAATCCAAAACCGTCTAGTTTTTGAGATATTCTTCTGAGGGAGGTTTGACCTATTTTTTTAACCTTTTTATTGGGGAAAAATGGGAAGATCTCTCTAGAAGACCAGAATACAAATTAAAAACAAACGTGTTTGTCTAAAAGCTTCAAGGATGGGCCGGGCCCACCAAACTGAAAAAACAGCCAAGCATTGACAACAGATTCACAGTCATTGTTTTTGAAAAAAGATAAGCGGTTTCAGGGTCTAAGGTGTTAATAGCCATTTTTTAATCACTCATCAAAGAATGCATTAATCACAGAGTGTGCGATCTCTATAATAGTCTCCAGTCCCCAGTACAAACCCAAGAGTTTTATCATACTTTATTTGAACAACTTGGCAATAAGTTATTTCTGTTTTGAGATGAAACTGATGATTATGTTAATCCATTGAGAATCAATTAAGGCCCCGTTTGGTTCATGGGAATAGGGGTCTGGAATTATAATTGGAATGGGCTATTCCGATTTTAACTGTTTGGTTGAGCGGAATTAGAATCCCATTCTAATTCCTGCTGGAATGGTAATGGCATTCCTCCATTGGATGGAATGGTCATTCCCTGCTCTTCTCTTGGGAATGAAATCAAATTCCTGCTGATTCTAATTCCCATTCCTATTCTTGTCTGAACCAAACAGACTATGGGAATAGACCATTCCAATTCTGATTCCAAAGGATTTCGATTCCGATTCCGACTGAGAAGCTAATGGACCCTAAATATAGTACCACAGAAATGCTGTTCGGTTTAGGCTTTGTGATCATAATCTCCATACCAAACCCATCAGATCAATAATCAACTGTAGACCCTAAAGGAAACCAATTCAATGAATGCAAGATGAGATGGCCATAAACATCCAGTCACTTAAGTCTGGTTCCATCAAATGGACTGTAGTCGTTGGTTCCTCCTGTTAGCCAAAGACAAACAGTCAAAACATGTCTTGGCCAAGATGAAGGTTAAGACTTAAGAGGATAAAATTTGTTCTATACTATCTTCATTATGAGATTGCTTCCACAAAAGCCATTCAAGAATCAAGATATATTGTAATAAAAGATACAAATAACTCAGTCAAATTTATTTCAGCAAATGAGTACAATTAAGAGGCACAATATTACATGGCCAAATATGGACAAGAAGAAATGAAAGGCTGTACAAGAGCAAATGGTGACCTACACAAGACAATTACAGTTGAGATTATTAAAATTTTGATGACTAAATAAGGAAAGAGAACAGAAAAATGAAACATAACAAGAAGATAACTTATGAGAACATTTCATGTACAAAACTAGCATATGAGAGAAAACAGTAAGACTCAAGCTTTGCTTGCTTTTCCACTTTTGGTCAGATTCTTTTGGTAAGGTCGAGATAAGAAGCAAAATGAAAACCAGGTCCCTTTCTTCTTCTTCAGTGGTTGAGGTTTCACATCTTTTTCTGTAACAAGATCAACCATATACTGAACCACCGCCTGAGGAATGGAGATGAAAATGTTAGTAACTTCCACATTAACAACTAATTTTACTTTCTTTAGTTCTTTCTTGTAAGTTCAGATTGAGCTAATGCCCTCAACAATGGAAAACAAAGTACTCTCCAACTAAGCTATTAACTCAATCCAGAAAGCTAAATGTTTTTAATAAACATTACCTGAGCACCCAGTTTAGTTACTTTTCTTGGTGGCACTTCTAATGGAGTCTCATCAGCATAGAAAACTCTCAACTTCGACAGGAACCTGAAAGATTCTGGTAAAATCCGTATTTGGTTGTTACTTATGTCCAACTCCTCAAGCATCTCAAGATTGCCAATTGACCTTGGCAGGGCTGTCAAGTCTGCAAAATTCCTTCCAACATTCAATTTCACAAGATTGGTTGCAAAGCACAAGTTCTCTGGTATTGACTCAAGTTCATTGAAGCTGACATCAAGTTCCTTCAGCTCAGAAAGATTGCCCATTGTTGTAGGCAACCCTTTGATTCTATTATAGTGCAATGTAAGTATCTCTAAATTCTCAAGCTTTCCAATTGCCTCAGGAAGTGCTTTTAGCCGATTGAAGTCTAATCTCAGCTCCACAAGCGAAGAACATGACCCAATCGTATAAGGAAGTTCCTCGAGCTCATTTGTTTCCACATTCAATCTTTTTAAGCCGGTTAGATTTCCAACTGCATCTGGTAGTATGGTAAACTGGTTTGAACTCAAATCAAGATTGATCAAATTCGTCAGGTTCCCAAAAGAAGCAGGCAGAGATTTTAACCTGTTTCCATGCAAGTCCAGATCAGTCAGATTGATTAGATCTCCAAATGAATCAGGAAGACTTATCAGTTGGTTTGCATGGACATCAAGCTTCATCAAGGCTTTGAGGCTGCCAATGGTGGATGGAAGAGCCATGATTCGATTCTCAGATAAATTTAACTCAGTCACATCATTTAATTTCCCAATTGATGCTGGAAGCCACTCAATCTGATCCATCAACTTCCCTTGTAGGTCAAGAACACCAGTTCCACTTTTAGAGGAGGTCTCGATTAGGCCAGCAACCTTCATTAAGCTTAATTTCTCTGTACCTCCTTCACCTGCAGATGTATCCAAAACGTTTAGATCATAGAAGGAATTTGAACAATCCAAAACCACATGGGAATTAGCTAATTCAATCAGTCAGAACTAATTCATCAAGGAGATATTGAGCAGCATATATATTATATAGATTAACAGTGAAAATATCTGCAAATTTAACTAACTTCTCCACACATTGAAGTAAAAAAAAGGAGAAAAAATGGATTTGATGTTTAATAGAGACTAAACAGGTATGCAGCTAAAATTGGGATTTTTTTCCTCTTGGATTTATTTAACAGACTAAACAGCGAGATGTAAATCAATCCCCATATGAGAAGAAAAGGAAAAGGGTTTTCTTCTTTGGTAGAATCAAATGTATTTTTCTTTCGGTTTCTTAAAGATCATATGTATCAATTAAATAACATAGCTTTCAATGCATAAGTGGGGTGAAAAAAGGAAGAAGATAAACCAGAGTCTTTAAGAATGGAAAAGAGAACATGATATAACAAGGAGAAAAATCCTATCTGACCTGAAGAGAGCCCGGCCTTTGAGGAATAGCTACGGAATAAACCCTTTGCGACATCTGATTTTGTTTTTGACTCTGCCCCTTCATCCTTCTTTATCTTGATGACACTCTCATCACTAATGGCAACAACATTTTTTCCTTCAATTTTCGAAACTAAGAAAGTCAAATCAGCCTTCTTTTGGTTCTGGGTATCTCCAGAAACCAACTCAGAAGCTCTCTGGATAAGCTGATCAAAGGTTTGAAACTTCTTCTCAAGATCAGTAAGGTAAATAGCTTCTCTCTTTTGTTCATGGCTCTGCAACAAGACCATGGTCTTCTTTGATTCCTGCAACACAGCGAACAGCTCCTCTGGGGCATCTGGGGGCTTATCCTCTTCAGATATTTCATCAAGCCTCATCTGCTCTTCACTATTTACAGTTCTGAGAACAGACATCGCTGCTTCAACCTCATCCAATGTGGGTCTGGGTGGTAGTGACTGGAAGATTCTCATAATCTCATCGACGGTCTCTACGACGGCAGGCGATGGATTCTGTTTGGGTATCACAGCCATGTTTTTTATTCTGTCCAGAGAAAACAGACGTGAACGAGAAGAATTGGGCTTTGAGGTGATGCCGGTGCCAATGAAGGTGGCGGAGGCCAGGATAGAGGATTAGAGGTGGTGGTGGGTGGTAGAGCTGCGAAGGTTGCGTTTAATTTATGAAGAGTTGAAGATACAGAGACAGAGAGAATGTTGTTTTTATTGACAAAACCCGAACCACTTCTCCAAGAAAAAGGAATTATAAAGAAATCATGGACATCAGGACATGGAAGCTTCTTCGCTGTAGAAATATCAAATATCTTTAAATATCTGTCTGCAGACCTCAATGATGCTCGCCCCTGCCGGCCTGGGCCGACCTGATCGGACAGAATGTCTTCAGTTCGGAAGTTCAAAAAAAAAAACAACAAAAATGGAACGAGGATTGGTCAGTGTGATTTTTACTTTCCACGTGTCAATGTTAATATTCGATGATTCCACTAGGTACTTGGGATCTGTAAGGTAGAAAGATCAGGCCCCCACCCCAAATATCCTTATCCTACACTCCCCATTTTCGGCAGAATTCCCCATTGCTGTTAGTTCTTGCCACGTGTTGCGTAAGGTGGTGATGGGTTCAAATTTTTTTAAACAAAAAAAAAAGAAAATTATTTTCGCTTACCATCACATACATAGAACATAGAGATACTATGAGTTATATTTGAGACGCATCATATAACTGTCATGTCATGCTTATCAAAGTCTTTGGGAGAGTTAAAAGCGACAGAGATAGAGTTATTAAGAGCTAAAGGGGGTGTATCTTTTCAAAGGAACGGGGCACCTTATTATGAGCTCTACAAAACGCGTCTTACATCTTTGGCCCATCTGAATCGGAGGTGGTTTTACATCCATATGGACTTTATGTAAGTGAATAGTGTTTATCTAGTTGTGCCCGAAATGTATGGGGTAGTAATTAGTTCTATTGATGTAGTGCCGTGATCCCAAGGAAATTGGAGGTCACAACTTGCTCACGGAGGAGATTGCCTTCCACGTCGCATTGGTCGTCGACCAGACCTTTGCTAGGTCAATGGAGGCAGGTCGCCTCTTACGCCGAGTTGACACATTCCAAGGTGTCCACAGGGTGTCCTACCAAGGTGAGGTCGAGAAAGCCGAGATGGGTGTGAGGTGTCCGAATTGAAGTGCTCTTGAAGTTGATGTCCATCTGGTGCCATGTGTCGTGATATTCACATAGGGCCAAATCACCCCTCATCAATTGCCCCCCACTCCTAAGTTATGTCGATTCAGTGAAAGGAGCAGCTCATTGTCAATCATTGGCCCGAGATGACTCCTCTAATGGGTGTGGAGGCGAAAGGTGTAACTACTAATAAGGGGATTTCTATTCTTGTCTTTTGAGAGTTTTTGTATTTCAAGCCTATGTGCTCTAAATGTTTCCTCTTTATTTACTTTTCTCCAATAGCGATGTACTTTTTTCAATCAATGAAGTCTCCTTTTTTGCATACATTGTGCCCCCCTTGCACCTTTTATTTTCTGTTTTAGAAAATAGGCTAAGGTGTTGTTTGATAAATCAGAAATCTAAAAGTTAAAAAGATATTATTTGGGTTTGAAATATGAAAAGAAACATAGGTGCTTTTCTACTTTTTAGAGGCTTTGAATTAATAAGTTTGTTTGTATTGGATCAACCCTTTAGCATTTGAAATTCATTGATTTTACTATTTTACCCCTAGAACGTATAATTTAGAAATTTTGAGTTCAATTCGCATTATATCATAAATAATAATTTTCAACTTCAAAATAATATTGAAACAATAAAAATTAAAAAGTACTAATTAATAAATAACATGATTAAAATTAAAAAATATTAAAATAATTAATAACTTATAGTTAATAATTTACATAAATTAAAATTAAAATAATTTTTATAAATTAAAGAAATAATTAAAAGATACTAATTTATTAAACTAATTATCCAACTAGAGTTTCTTTTCTTTATTTTTATCCTTAAAAACTTTGATACTAATTCCTTACTGAACTATTTACTGAAAAATGTTTTGCTTTTGTTATAAAACAAAAGTACATTTTAATCACCAGCCTAGTTATCCAATACGAATGAGATTTGCTATAACAATCCCAACTATTCCTTGTAGTAGAGTATGATAAAGAGAAACGACAATGGTGAATCCTAAGTATTCCAATACGGTAGTGGAGATTTGCTAGAACAGTCCCAACTATTCCAATACATATTTGGGTTTGCTATAACAGTTCCAAGTGTAATTCTAAACCCTAACCAGAACAGAGTTCCACGGAGAAGATAAAATACAAGGAAACACGACACACTACAAGCAATAAACAACGGCAATGGAGAAGAAAAACAAGAATGCTGAATGAAACAAAGCAAGAAACAATGATAATAAAGGATGAAGTAGACATACCTACGAGATATTGGATAAAATCGAAGAAGCTATCAATAGCAAATGGAAATTGCAAGAGATTGGATACTAAGAAACTGGAGAAAAAAAAATCAGTAGAAAATGGAAACCCTACGCTTGTGGAAGAAAACATGAAGAAATCAAATCCATATGCAAATTGAAACCAAACCTGTAAGAGAATTTGACGGTGGTGGAGCTTCATTCTCATCCCACTGAAGATGTCGAATGACCTATATTTTCCATTTTATATGAAGGACAAAACAAATCATTCTAAAAATTTTGTGAGGACATTTATGTCTTTCACACAGGTCTGAAAATGTGTTTGATCGCGTTAAGGACCTGGTCTACCTCTTATCAATTAAGATCTAAATTTGGGTTACAAATCTATTAATTAGAGGGCAACCCAAACAAAGGTGGCATTTAAAAAGCAACATGTTTAGACTTTAGAGGTGCCTTAGAGCTGAAGGCGGTTTGGCATCCCTGATGATGCACAATCTAGACGCTCCCTCATGTGTTGTGACTCAGACTTCAATTGGCAACAATCTGGCTGGGTTGAGCTGTGTGGACGAGCTGCGAGCTGGGTATCTGAGTTGAAGTGAGTTGTAAAAAGAGAAGAAGGTGAGAGTGCCCGGGTAGCTTTTACTTAGGAAGGGCACTCTGATGCTTAAGTCAGTGAGTGTGTAGGAGTAATCTCTGAGAATGGTAGGGAGCTTGAGAGTATAGTGTGCATACCTTTCAGAGTGATTCTGGGGTCTTTTTATAGCTATATGAGGTTCAGGTGCCATCAGGCGACATCTCTGAGTTTTCTGCAGAGTTGTTTCTATAGTTTGGGGCATGCTGGACTATTAGTTGCTAGATTTGTGCGATGGTTACAGGTCGCCTACGGGTCTTGTGGCGGTCAACTCGGTGAGCTAGTTTCACGGTTATAGTTACGGCGCTTACGCGAGTGTTGTTCGTAGGACTGTTTCGGGAGAGCTGGTGGGCCGAGCTCGCTCAAGCTTAGTCGCATACCTAATGCTGACTGCCACGTGTCACTTTGGCGAGCTGCTCTACTATGTTGGATGCTGTGGGCCAAGCTTGCTCTAGCTCGTTCGCGTACTTGATGCTGACTGCCACGTGTCACTTTGGTGAGCTACTTTGCTATGTTGGACGTTGTGGGCCGAGCTCGCTCTAGCTTGGCCATGTACCTGATGCTGACTGCCACATGTCACTTTGGCAAGCTGCTTCGCTATGCTGGATGCTGCGTTATCACCAACGTCCATGTGTCGATAATTGTGTGGGGTGATCAAAATTTCCCTCATCAATTGCTCCCACTCTCGAGTCACTGCTTAGTAGACGAAGAGAGTAGAAGCTCTTTAGGGCACTTTGGGTCAGCTTTCTTCGACCGTTGATTCATCTTAATCTTCTCTCGTAGCCGGTTCGGCTTGTTCGGTTTGGCCTGGTTGAGATGCTCCGAACTAATTTTACTGAGCTAGTTCATTGAATTGGTGTTGAGGTGTCATCCGGAAGCTACATGTCGTTGTACGATTCAGAGGACTAAATTACCCCTCATCAATTGCCCCCCACTCTCGAGCCAGCATTAGCTCGGCGAAGAGAGTAACTCTCAGAAAGTGTAATTGGTATAGCTGCTTCATAGGTCGCTTGCATTATTAGTTCGGCGTAGGCATTGTAGATATGGTAGTGTATGATCTTCTATGAGCTACTCACCTACTATCACGTAGCAAGCTGCTTGCCGTTCTATGAGCTTAGCTGCATTTCCAACTTGACTCTATGAAATATCTTCTGCAAAGCTGTTCACCTACTATCACATAGCAAGTTGTTTGTCGTGATATCTTCTATAAAGCTTCTCACCTATAGTATCTTCTGTACAGTTGCTCGCCTACTATCATGTAGCGACATGTTTGTCATTCTATGAGCTGAGCTACGTTCCGTTCTTTTTGTCGAGTCAATCGTGCTCGTAAGTCTAGAAAGGGCATCAACCTCTGTGTTTTATCTCAGAATTTGCTGGAGGTACCAGGAGTCGAAACTGGGGAGGAGTTCTCTAACTTTGGCGAGGTATATTGCCATGGAGGGTTCCCGGGCCTCGTAATCCCCGTTTACCTAATTTGCGATGAGTTGCGTATTACTGCATATGACTATGTGTCTAGCTCCCACTTCTTTTGCTAATGCCAATTCTGCTAGTAGGGCCTTGTATTTAGCCTTATTATTTGATGCTCGGAACTGAAACCGGAGCACATACTCCAGCTTTGTCTCGCAAGGTCTGTATAGCATTAACCCAGCTTCGCTTCCGCCCTGGTTGGATGAGCTGTCTATGTGTAGTATCCAGGGCTCCTTGTCCTAGCTCGCTATCTCGTGAGAAGAAGGTGCCGCGTTGGATGAGGCTTCTGGTTCCAGCTCCATCTGTTTGGGCGATGACGAGCTGAAGGTACACTCGGGAAGGAAATCTGCCAGGACTTACACTTTTATAGCTACATGCAGTTTGAACCGAATATCATATTCACTGAGCTCGATTTCCCATTTGGTGAGTCTTCTCGAGACCTTGGGCTTTAGGAGGACTTGTTTCAGAGGTCGATTGGTTAATACCACAATGGCGTGGGCTTGGAAATAGGGTCTTAGTATCCGGGTGGCTAGCACCAATGCGAAGGTGAGCTTCTCTATGTTGGGGTATTTTTCCACTGTGTCCAGGACCTTGCTAATGTAGTAGACAGGTTACTGTGTCTTATCTACTTCTCTTACTAGGACTGAGCTAACCACCTCGTCACTTGTGAAGATGTGGAGTTTAAGCTCGTCCTCAGTCTCAAGTTTGGTTAACAGTGGAGGCGAACTAAGTTCTCTCTACAACTCGCCAAAGGCGACCTATTGTACAAATGTGTAGTGGCTTGTCATTGAGTCGAGCCCAAAGGTGGCGAGCTGTTGCGCTTACTTCGAGGTGACCTGCTTTTTCTTCGTGGTGAGTTGTTGCACTTGCTCTGAGGTGACCTACTTTTTCATCGTGGAAAGTTGTTGCGCCTACTCTGAGGTGACCTACTTCATTTTGTGATGAGCTATTGCATCTGCTCCAAGGTGACCTGCTTCTTCTTTGTGACGAGCTATTGTGCCTACTCCAAGGTGACCTGCTTTTTCTTTGTGACAAGCTGTTGTGCCTGCTCCAAGGCGACTTGCTTCTTCTTCGTGGTGAGTTGTTGTGCCTACTCTAAGTCTAAGGTGACCTACTTCTCTTTGGCGACTTACTCCTTTGCTTGGTTCTACTTGTACTCACTTCTTCTTCAAGTTGCTTTCTTTTTCTTGTTGTATCAGACTCTATCCCCGCTGCTTCCTTTGCCTTGATGAAGTGGTGTGCTAGGCCAAGGAATTTTTCCATGGTGGCTGGAGGGTGTAGCTCGAGTTCCCATTTCAGTTTGCGATGTTTCACACCCTTCTTTGTGGCTATGAGATGTACAGCGGGATCCATGTCCAAAATCTGTACTCTCCATGTTGAACCTCCTAATATATTCTTTGAGTGTCTCATTCGACTTCTGGACAATGTTGAACAAGTAGGTTGCTGATTTGGAGTCTCTTACTAGTAGCGAATTAATTGACGAAAAGTTTGGCGAACTGGTCCCAGTTCTTGATGTATCCTGGTGTTAGTCTGGAATACCAAAGCCAAGCCTCCTCCTTCAACGTGGTGGAGAATGCAATGCACATGTTGGCGTTGTTAGCTCCATGGAGGAGCATGAGATCTTGGAAGTTGTTTGCATGCTCCATTGAGTTTGTCTTTCCCTTGTAGGACTCCAAAGTTGGAGCTCGGAAGTTCTTTGGACGTGGTGCTTTAAGAATTTCAAGTGCTAGTGGGGCTTCATGTGTCAGGCTAGGCTGTTCTGAGAGGGAGACTGTCCTACTGGTTACTGCACTATTTTCCTCGTGTTGGGCTCTGCTGCTCACGCAGGCAAGCCGTATCTTTCTTCCTGTACGGTGTGTGCACTTCTTGCTCTTCCTCCTAGTGCATTCAATGGAACTGGTAACATTGGTCTCAGTAGGAACCTCAGCTTGGCTCTCTGCTGGGCCTGTTCATTTCAGACGACTAGGTCTGAGACTTGAATCTGACTATGTATCCATGGGCGAGGTGGGTTTTCACTGTTCATGACATTGTTCTAAGGCAGCAACCATCGATTGCTCCTCGGGACCTCCTGGTTGTTGGCTAGCACTTGCTGGCTATTTAAACGATTGTTGTTGGCTATTATGTGGTACCTGCTAGCCATCTCGAGACACAAGGTGATCGGGCACTATAGGATTCCGCTACTGTTGATATTGTTGCCGTTGCTACCACTATTGGAATTGCTACTACTGCCACTATTGGAATTGCTGTTGTTGTTGCTATTGTTGGTGTTGTTGATATTGTTATTGCTATTGATGTTGTTGTTGATGTTGATGTTGCCGTTGATACTACTATTGCTAAGATGAATCTTTTTTTCCATGACTGCATCCGTTCGGACATGTTGTGCACACATGCACCAAGTTGTTGAACTACTGCACATCCACTACTGCGGGAGGTGTCATGGAATCTACAGTTGGAGGCGGGGGTGGGATGTTCACATTTTCTTGCGCATCTGTTGGTGGTAGAGGAACATCAATTTGACCTATTGTGATTGTTGGCACCTGGTCGTTGGCATTATTGATAGAGGGGATCACCATTGAAAGGCTTCTTTGAATGAAATGAGAGAAAAAGATGAATAAAAAGAAACACAAGCTTTTTGCTGCGTTTCCCGTAGTCGGTGCCACTTGATGATGCACAATCTGGATGCTCCCTCGTGTGTTGTGACTCAGACTCCGACTGACAGCAATCTAGTTGGGCTGAGTCGTATGGATGAGCTGCGTGGATGAACTGTGAGCTTGGTATCTGAGTTGAAGCGAGCTGTAAAATGAGAAGAAGGTGAGAGTGCCCAGGTAGCTTTTACCTGGGGAGGGCACTCCGATGCTTAAGTCAGTGAGTGTGTAGGAGTAATCTCTGAGAATGTTAGGGAACTTGAGAGTATCAATGTGCATACCATTCAGAGTGATTCTGGGGTCTTTTTTATAACTATCTGAGGTTCAAGAGCCATCAGGTGACGTCTCTGAGTTTTCTTCGGAGCTGTTTTCGTAGTTTGGGGCGTACTGTTCAAGGTTACGATTACGGCACTTACGCGGGTGTCGTTCATGGGACTGTTTTGGGCGAGTTGGTGGACTGAGCTCGCTCTAACTTGGCTGCATACTTGATGCTGACTGCCACGTATCATTTTGAAGAGCTGCTCTGCTATGCTAGATGTTGTGGGCCGAGCTCGCACTAGCTTGGTTGTGTACCTGATGCGGACTACCACATGTCACTTTGGCGAGCTACTCTTCTATGCTAGACATTGTAGGCCGAGCTCGCTCTAGATCAGCCGTGTACCTGATGCTAACTGCCACATGTCACTTTGGTGAGCTGCTTCGCTATGCTGGACGCTACGTTATCACCAGCATCCACGTGTCAATAATTGTGTGGGGCAACCAAAATGCCCCTCATAAATCCCCATTTTAATTTCTTAGCCAAAGTGCTTATAATGTAAATAGGCTTGACCAGGTCGCCATAGTGGGTGGTCTATGTTTTCTGTACTTAGTGTAATTCTAAACTTTAACAGACGTAGGTTGAAACTTTGGAGTCTTCATAGATAGTACTTATTCAAATTGTCAATGTTCCACACACAGAGTACCTGCCTCCCTCCAAATTCTCGAGCTTGTATGTTCCTTCACTGATCACCCTTAGCACTATATAGGAGCCTTCCCAGCTCAAACCTAGTTTTCCCAAGCTGGGCTTAGATGCCATAACCTTCCGTGGTACTAGGTCATCAACTTGGAATTGATGTCTCTTAATTCAGGCGTTATAGTACCAGGCTACCTGCTATTGGTACGTTACGGTCTGTATATAGGCCAAGTCACAAACCTCCTATACCAGGTCTAGGTTAGTCTGCATCCCATCCTCGTTTGTCCCCTCTTCGTATGCCTTGAATCGCAAGGTCGGTACTTCGATCTCCGTTAGGATGATGACCTTGGTCCCGTACGTTAGGTTGAAGGGGGTCTCGCCTATTGCCGTCTTGATCGTCATCTGATAGGCCCACAGAACACTAGGCAAGTCATGTACCCATAAACCTTTAGCTTGAGAGAGCCGAGCTTTAAGTCCACACAGTATCGCTTTGTTTGTCACTTTGGCCTAATTGTTCGCTTGAGGGTGAGCCATCGAGGTGAAGTTCTATTGGCTTCTCATTTTGGCACACCAGTTTTGTAACTTGATGACTTCGAATTGCTTCTCATTGTCTGAAATCAACAGCCTAGGGAGTCCGAATTGACACGCGATGTTCCTCTAGGAGAAATTTTGGATGTTGCAAGTAGGCTTGTCAACGATACCCAAAAACCTGCAACCCGATCCAATAATCTTGGATTTAGATGAGGTAAATGTCATATCGGATTGGAATCGGATGGCTGAAGTAGAATCTGATTAAAAATCGGGTTGAACTCGGATTCACCCCATCCGATTTGATGAAAATCTGAGTATGATATATTTATAATATAAATATATTTTATATATTTTATATTATACTTTTATACATTAATGGAATAAATAAAATTTCTTAGGGGTAAATGAGGAAATATGTTACTCAAACACCTAGTCGGCCAACCCTAAAATCCTAAACCCTCACTTGATACTTCAATAGTCGACATTTTCTTCTCACTTCTCCTCTCTTGTCGTTGCCTAACTCCCTTGTCATTTGCCAAGTTGTTGCCATTCTCTCCTCTCTCAATTCTCACTCTTTGCAACAACCAAGTTGTCATCGCCGTTCTTTTCTTGCCGTCATCTTCTTTTCTCGCCTAGGTTTTCTTTTTGACCATAGAGCTCTCATGTACCATTTTCTTCTTGACCATAGGTTTTCATTGTTCTGAATAAATTATAGATTAATTCAAAAATTTTGAAATAAAAATTTAAATTTTACATATTACAGAATTGTTTCAAAACTTTTGAGTAAAAATTACTAATTATAGATTTTGTTTTAATGATATTACATTCAGAAATTGTGACCATTCAATTGCTGAAATAGGTAGCTTTAGTTGGAGTCGAATTAAAATCCAAAATCGAAAAATCCAATCAGATTCAAACTAGGATTCCCTACACATAATTTGATCGGATTTTGGATCAGAGTCGGATGCAGCCAACAACATGTCGAATTGAACTCGGATTTAGATGAACCCAATTCGATGACAGGCCTAGTTGCAAGCTGTGATGGATACCAGTGGCTCGACTTTTACCCATTTAGTAAAATAATCCACCGCAACCACTAAGAACCTTCTTTGCCCGGTCACAGGTGGGAAGGGACCGAGTATATCTATCCCCCATTGTGTGAATGGCCACTAGCTAGTTAGGTACCTTAGGTTGGCGGAGGGCTGATGTGGTATGTTAGCGTGTCGCTGACACCTATCACACTTCTGAACTAACTCCACTGTGTTTGCCTTCATTATGGGCCAGTAGTACCCTTATCACAGGGCCTTTTGAGCTAGCGCTCTGCCCCCTAAGCATTCTCCACAAAGACCTTTGTGGGTCTCGCATGTCACTTGGTCATCCTTTGTTAAACGTAAGCAACACAAGTAGGGGAGCATAAACGACCTGTGGTACAACTGTTTGATAACCTTGCATTTTGATGCCTTAAGGGCATCAATTTAGGGGTATTTTCGGCCTTAGAGTAGTTGAAGGGCACCATTTTCCTAGTTAAAATCAATTATGTGACCTCTGAGGGTCTCTATGCAAATTATATAGAAAACTGTAAAGTTTTCATGGCTGAAATGCAGTTTTTGAGAAGCTGGTGTGAACTCCAACTGAGAGAGGGGATGTTTTTGTAAAGAATTGAGAACATGAGGGCGCCTCCTATCTGCTAAACCCAGTTGGCGCCTATCCTACTATATTACCATGCTTCCCTCTCATTAGCAAACACTAGGGAGCCTTTTTAACCTAATCTTTTCCTCCTTAGCTAACCCTAGCCACCCTAGATGTGAAATCTCCATCATCTACTCCTAATCTCCACCATCCATTTTACGGCTCTCCTTTGTAGCTTCTAAACCCTAGGCTGCCACCTATTCTGTTAATCATCACCATTCAGCTCCTCACCATTAAATCTCAGTCACTCCATCCTATATCCCAACCATTCAATCTAGGGAACTACATATTCTTTTGATCTTAACCCTTCAACCCTAGATGTTCTAATCTACAACCTCTATTTCTAGGCACCCAAATCTTAGCCCTACATAATATTAGGTGCCATCTCCTTCCATTTTCAGCCATAGGATCACCCCAAATCATCTTAGTCATCCATTAGAAACCCAAGGGCATCCCAAACTTTGCTAAATCCCAGCTGCAACCCCCCATCTTTTTCCCAATTTCCAGTTGTGTCCACCCTTCTCTATAAAAAGGGTCTTAGGGGCCCTATAGAAGGGGTTGGTCAATTCACCCAAGTAAGAAGGAAGGCTGATCTTGAGAAGTTCAAGGGTAGAGGAAAAGGAGGATGCCCAGGCGAGAGGAGGGGTTCCTGCTTGTAGTTCGCCTAAGCCACTACTGCCACCTCTAGACTTGAATCCCAACCATTTTTTCTTCAGTTTTAGAATTACTTTTTGTTCTTTAATTTCTAGTTCATTTTTCATTCCTGCAAATTTTACTTCTTTTAGATTTAATTTGTACTTTATTTCTTTTCTGCAAATCTGAAATTCAGCCAGGTAAGACGGAAGGCCTAGCTCAAGAAGTTCGAGTGTCGAAGGAGAGATCCAGAGACTACTACATCTGATCGGATTCTTAGACATTTTTATTTCGTTCTTTTTATTTATTTGTTTCTGTTATTTATTTATTTTTATGCACTTGTTATTCTCAGTATTGTTCGAATTTGGTTTTAATGAATTCCATTTTTTTAATTGATTAGTTTTATATTTCTTCAACTCCCCTTGTGTTCTCTCTCTCGGATCTGAGTATGTAATTATTTTTCCCTTGCTTCCCTGTGGATACGACCTGTTTTCATCACTTTACTACGTTAGTAGTTGTTTGAGAATCAGAATAAAATTATAAATGTTTAAACTGGTGTTCCAAAGTGGTTAACGACATGCTTCTGGACACACCACTGCTCGTCGATGATTACATAGCGAGTGGACAATTGCTCTATCCTCCATGCTGCATTGCGATCTACTGGTAGGGTCTTATGGTGCTGATAGTCAATGAGTGGATCTATACAGTTCGGTTTTGCGATCATGATGGGAGTGACATCTTCTACCACTCTTTCTATAATTGGTCGTGGTAGGTCTTCAATGTATACTGTTCTCCTCATGATGCCTATTGCAACATCCAACTCTGAAAGCGCATCGACATTAGTGTTTTCAGACCCTGGAATTTGTTGTATGTACCAAGAGCAGAAGTTAGGCAAGATCTCTTTAACCTTGGCCAAGTAGGCCAACATGGCGGGCTCCTGGGCCTCATACTATTCATTCACCTGGTTCATCACTAGTTCTGAATTGCTGCAAATAATGTGATGCTTCATGTCAGCCTCCTTTGCTAGTGACAGCTCGGCGATAAGCGCCTCATACTTGGTTATGTTGTTCGGTGCTCGGAATGCAACTTGGAGGGCGTACTCCATTTGACCTCACTTGGTTTGTAGAGGATTAGTCTAGCCCCACTTCCTCTTTGATTGGACGTGCCATTCACGTGGAGGATCTAGGGCTCTTCATCCTAGGTCAGGATGAGTGCCACATTGGTCGAACCATCCGAAGTGTAGATAGGCTCATCCTCAGGGGTTGATGTGCTAAATGTACACTCAACGATGAAGTCGGCTAGGACCTGGGCCTTCATCGTTGTGCTCACTGATTGTCCATTTCGTTAGTCTCCTTGACACCTCGGTATTTTGTAGGACTTGCCTTAGAGGTCTATTGGTGAACACGACGATAGTTTGGGCCTAAAAGTAAGGGCACTGTTTGCGAGCTGTTGACATTAGTGAGAAGGCCAATTTCTTATGTTAGGGTATCTAGTCTCAGCAGCGTGCAAGACCTGCTCACATAATAGACAAGTTGCTGCACTTTGTCCACCTCTCAAATTAAGACTGAGCTCACTACCTCGTTAATCGCAGAGAGGTAGAGTGTTAGCTCATTTTCGGGTTTCACCTAATTAGTAGTGGCAAGGAACTTAAGTACCTCTTGATCTCATTTGAAGAAAGAAAGGCACCACCCAACTGACTTAGACATAAACCGATTCAGGGTGGCTATCCGACTTGTTAGCCTCTATACTTTTTTTGTCAAAGTAGGAGGTCGCATATCTAGGATAGCCTATATTTTGTCTGGGTTGGCTTCGATGCCTCGTTGGTTCACTATGTAACCAAGGAACTTGCCCAATGTGACACCGAAGATGCACTTGTTCAGGTTGAGCTTCATGTTATATTTCCTTAGGATGTTAAAAATGCTATTCAGGTTGGCAACTAAAGAGTTTGATAATTGGGTTTTTACTACCATATCATCAATATAAACTTTAATTTTATTACCAATAAGATAAAAATTATTTTATTTACAAGCCATGGGTAGGTCGCCCAGCATTTTTCAAAGCAAAGGGCATAACTTTATAACAGTACAAGCCCATTTTAATTACAAAATCCATCTTCTCCTAGTTGGCTGGATCCATTTGAATCTAGTTGTAGTTGGAATAGGTGTCTATGAAACTTAACAACTTGAAACCTGAGGTCGTGTCTACTAAGTGATCTATCCTAGGGAGCGAGAAGTTATCATTTGGGTAGGATCTATTAAGTCTATGTAGTCGAAACACATGCACCACTCGATGTTGGCATTCTTTACGAGAATTAGGTTTGTGATCTAACTCGGATATTGGACCTTTCCCATGAAGTCTGCTGTGAGGAGCTTTCCAACATCCTCATCTGCCAACCTCCACCACTCGTGGGCGAGATTCATTTTCTTCTATCGGACTAATCTAACTAAAGGGCCAATATTCAACCTATGAGTTATGACAAAGGGGTTTATGCTAGGCATATCTGCAGCCGACCAAGCAAAAATATGTAAATTTTTAATTAAAAATCTTACTAGTTCAGAGTGTAGAGGTTCCTTGAGGTGTATGTCAATTTGCATTGTCTTAGAAGGGTCAGTATCTGAGACTGGCACCATGACAGTGTCTTCCATTGGGCAAGCTCTTTCCTCACTATTCTCTGGGGGTGGCTCTAGGTCGATGTTGACATCTTGCTTTTCTTTGACCTTAGTGCTGCCACATAGCACTTCCGCAATTCCATCTGGTCACCATGCACTATGCCTACGTCATGGTCTGTCGGGAACTTCATTGTCAAGTGGTAGGTCGACACTACGACTTTGAGGGCATGTAGAATAGGTTGGCCTAGAATGGCATTGTATGGCGAGACAATTGCTACCACTAAGAAATCGTGGCTAAAGCAGACTTTGTTGGGTGTCGAGCCCACTATTACCCGCATATTAATACGGCCTAGAGGTCACACAACTTCTCCACTAAATCTGACCAGGGGAATGTCGGTCGGAAGTAGGTCCTTCCTCTCTAGTTCCATATGCTTGAACACATCCAAGAATATAATGTACACCGAGCTATTGGAGTCGACTAGAATATGCTTAACCTCAAAATCGTTTATTACTAATTTGACTATGAGGTGTCATCGTGCAGATGTTGGATCCCACGAGCATCATCCTTGGTGAAATAGATGACTTCTTCAACACAAGGGCACTTTGGTGGGTTCTCTTTTTTGTGCACAAGTTCCTGAATTGAATTCTTGACTATTGAAGTGGTATAGCCTGCAACTATGGACCCGCTCGTGATCATGTTGATGATGCCACGAAGGGGCCGCTCTGTAGGTGGTGGGTCACACATAGGCTCATCTCTCCTTGATAATGGCTCGTCTCTTGGTTGGTTAGCAGGTCGGTCACGATCTTCTTATTTAATGATTTTTTAAGAGTCAGATCAAATCCTCAAACTCGACCTTCAGGTTACGACAATTCTCGGTGTTGTGACCTATGTCCTAGTGGAAATGGCAGTTTTTGTTGGGATTTCAATTGGTTAGGTCTCCCCTCATCCGAGGTGGCCATCTCACGTACTCAGCGGACTTGATTTGCAGCAAAATCTCCCCCCTTTTCACGTTCAGGACTATGTAGTTCCAGTTTTGCATGGAAGGAGTTTGAGAACGTTGGCCTAACAACCTATTGCTCTTGTAGGTTGACCTACTTCTTCTACGGGGCAATTTGCTATGCCTTAGTAACCTGCTCTTCTTCCTACGTTTGCTGCTCCCCTGTTCATCTTCCAACATCTTCCTCTTTTTGATTAGCTCTAATTGGGACCTGAGCGCTTCCTTAGCCTATGTGAACTTGGTGGCTTGGTCAAGGAACTCCTCCATAGTGCTTGGAGGGTTCAACTTCATTTTCTAGTGCAAAATAGGGTGTTGGATGCCGTTAACTGCCACAGTGAGCTAGACGGTGGGGTCAAGGTTGAGGATTTGTAGTCGCTTCAGGTTGAACCGCTTGATGTAGTCCCAAAGCTTTTTGTCGAGGTGCTGGACTACGTTGAGGAGGCTAGTGGTGGACTTCGAACACCGATTTCTTGTCATGAAGTGGGTGGTAAAGAGATCAACAAACTGCCCCAATTCTTGATGGAGCTCGTGACTAGTCTCGAGTACCACATCCAAGTTGTCCCCCAGAAAGTGGTTAAGAATGCCATGCACAAGCTCGCATCGGAGGCTCTGTGAAGTTGCATCAAGGCCTACAAAATGGCAAGGTGGTCAACCGGGTCGGTTATGCCATCATAGGAATGAAGGCTAGGGGCTTTAAAATCCTTGGGTTGTGGGGTGGCAAGGATTTCAGTTGCTAGTGGTGAGGTGCAGGATACGTGTTGTGCTACTGAGGTGGCGATGTGGCTCACCTCTTCTTTCTTTCCATCTTCTACCTTCGCCTCCTCCTAGAGCGGGTTTTCCCTAAGGTGTGGCGTGAACGTCTGCAACACCTTCTCCTGGACCCCTCGGTGGAACTAGTAGTTTCAATCCCCATTGATGTCGTGGTTCAACTTGCCTCCTCATCTGGGACCTAGTTTTGATTGCTGTGAAGGAGAGGTGGATTTGACATTTGGTTTAGGTTTAGGTCGCTAGGATGCTGATTCTGGTTCATGTTCAATGCTGGCATAGGGACTTGGTCGATGACCTGTTGCTGCTGTTGCTATTGATGCATTTTCTATTGGTGCATCCCAACCATTGTTGCGAATTGACCCTCCCACGTTCGCATCTGTAGGTCTATCCTGTGGACATATTGCACCAGCTCATGAAACTGGTGGCCATCAATCCCAACAAGAACTATGGAAGGCACAACTACTGGGAGAGGGGTGTTTATGGCGGGTAGTGGAAGGTTCAAACCTTGTGTGCCAGGGATGCCTGGTAGGTCAATGGGATCGTGAACTGCCTGATTATGACAATTGGAACCTCCGAGTTCAGTACGGGCTGGTCCTGGCCCCTCTGCCAGTACCATCAACGTGCATGTTGTTATTGTTGGTGTGATTGACGGGGTTGTTGTTTGTGGATGCCATTGTGTTGGGACTTAGCAGACAGGTGAGAACTTGGCTTTTGTGTAGTGATTCCCGCAGATGATGCCAATTGATGATATGCAATCTAGTGCTCATTGTTTTCGGATAGCTCAGATGTCGGGTTGATGAGGTCGCCTGGTCAAGTTGCAAAAAGAGAAAGATCAAGGTGTTTGGAAGGCTTTCCCGGTGTGGGCACTCCGATGCTTAAGTTAGTGAAGAGTTGTGAGAGCTAGAAAGCGAGAAAGCTAGAGTGCTTGAGAGCTAAATCGCGTGTACCTTTTCAAAGGAAGGGGACACCTTTATATAGGCTAATAGTCGTGAGCTCCACGAAGCACGTTTGAGATCTTCGGCTTGTCTGGTTCGGAGGTGGCTTCATGCTCGGAGATGGGCTTTGCGTAAGCGGGTAGTGTTTATCCGACTGCGCCCAAAATGTGTGGTGTGGTAGTTAGCTCCGTCGACGTGGTGTCATGATCCCGGGGAAGTCGGAAGTGACAACTTGTTCAAGGAGGAGGTTGCCTTCCACGTTGTATAGGTCGCCTCTTATGCTGAGTTGACACATTCCAAGGCGTTCACTGGGCGTTCTGCTGAGGTGAGGTTGGGAAAACTGAGACTGATGCGAGGTGTCTAAAGTGATCTGAAGTTGATGTCCATATGGTGCCACGTGTCAAGATGTTGATGTAGGGCCAAATCACCCCTCCTCAGATTATTTTGTTGATTCTAAACCGATAGATTGAAAGACCATTTCGTTGATTCTAAAATAACGTATTGTTGCGTATAGAGCCCTGATTGTGTTCGTGAGTTAGATGAAACATTAACACACAATCTATTGATACACCTCCATATGGAGCAAGGGATATATTTACACTTTGAATCATTCTTTTTAGTTTTAGTTTTTTTTTTTTCCAATTTTTTGCATAAGTTTGTTTTTATGTCTTTTTAGGAACATTAATACAATCACAAACTGAACAAAATTACCAAAGTTTTGATGATGCGTGATCCTATGATTAGGTCCATACTATACAAATGACATGTCTCGAGATATGAATTTTGCCATGTCAAATAATGTGGGACTCAATTCTTGATAGGGGGTATAAATGGATTGAATTTGAATTAAATCGGATAATATCTGAATTTGATTTGATATTCCATGGACACTGAAAATTAATGCTTGAATTCGAATTTAATTAAGTAATATTCGAATTTGAATCTGTTCACAAAAGTGAATATCCCATGAATATTAAATTTGATTTGAATTCAACCAACTAATTATTTTAGGTAGATAATAAATATTTTATTTATATAATTTAATTATTGTATATATAAATTATATAAAGTATTTAAATATTTTATATATTATATATAAAAA
The DNA here is from genome assembly GCF_056320005.1 of Nelumbo lutea. Classification (NCBI taxonomy): domain Eukaryota; kingdom Viridiplantae; phylum Streptophyta; class Magnoliopsida; order Proteales; family Nelumbonaceae; genus Nelumbo; species Nelumbo lutea. Next base: position 34,849,550 of record NC_142689.1, on the reverse strand, counting down.
TTGAATAATAAGCCAAATTCAAATATTTATTAAATCGAATCAGGTCATATCCAAATTCAATTCAATTATTTAAACGGTATAAATAAAATATCCAAGTTCAACCAATTATAATATTCAATAATATAAAATCTCAAGTTCAAAATCCGATTTTCAAATACAGACACCACTAAATAGTGATGCAATATCTGCCTATAAACTGTGTAATAGCGACCATTTTTGGCTTCGTTTGTTGTTCGGGAAGTAGAGGCGACCAATCGGGTAAGTTTTACCCACACGCCATACGCGTCGAAAACCATTCATAATAATGCCAGTTTTTTTGGATAAATCTGTCATTTAACACCTTTACCGGGGAATAAAAAATACTGATAAGCGATCAATATTTTCCCATGAAATGATCAAATGAGGAGGTGAATAACCTGTGGTGCAATCCAACCTGGCCATTTTCCCATGAAAGATAAAGCCCCAAATGACCCTACGCCAACTTTTGAGGAGAATCCATCCAGTTTGTTAATTGTTAGCCACGTGTCTTACAACAATTTCTGTCTGCCGAGATCTTACAAAATAAGTGAGCTAAAGCTTTAAGTGACGTGTAACGTCCAATTAGTGTCCAATTTGAACAGGCTTTATTGGCAATTCTGCCGTTAGGATATGAATTTAGCCGCTACGTCAAGATGACGCCATGGCTATTGTTGGATTTTGCTATGAATTGAAGTGGGACACGTGGCTAGTATTATTAATTAATTTGACCAGGGTTTAATTTTCTCTGCTACCTTGCAGAATTAATTGGTCTTGTGTTCAATTCAAAATAATGTCACTGGATAAGGGGATACATACACTTCATATTGGTCACAGGGGGCAGTTGTGATCTCTCCATTTTCCATTGCACGGAGAGATGATCTGATAATCATGTATCGTCAACGTGAGTAATTAGTTTTCTTGTCCATGTCAGTTGCCTCGTAGGCTGCCCAATAAGCAAATAAGCTTCTTGTGCCCTGCCATCTCATCTGCCATTTGTGAATTAAGTTGAGTCAGAGAAACCGTAGACGCTCTGACCTGCTCTGACGCACTGATCCATTTGGTGGGTCTCACCTCTCACCTCGATTCTTTTGGCGTAGGGATTGTCATATCAAGGTTTTAAAAATCGGATCAGATATGTAATCGTTGCGGGGATCGGTTCCTGTGTTCCGTCCAATATGAACAGACGGTTTATTCTGACTTAAAAAAATAAAAAAAATTAAAAATAAATTAATTAATTAAAATAAAAAACAGTAAAAAAATATATTATTCGGTAGATGGTTTAATAGTTTGGCCACCTGTATCAGCTGATTACTGATCAAATCAACGATTTTTTAACTAAAAAGTGACTTTAGGATGAAATGAAACCAATTATCTAATTAATTCTTAGATCAACTGGTTCGACCATCCGATCCGATTTGATTTTCAAAACCATGTTTCATGTTACGATCGAGCCTCAGAAGAAAATAATATTTAACTTGAATGATGGGGAAGACCGAAGACCGAAACAATATAAAATGGGAATTAGCATTTAGAGATGTACGTGGTGGATCGTGGATGCTTATCTCCAGCCATTGGCCCAGAAAGTAGAACAGGCTGAACAGCATTGACCCAGAAAACGAGTAATCAATCTCTTGAAGACTTTTTTTTTTTTTTTTTTTCAGTTGATGGGTTGGGAGACTTGCATACAAATATAATAATGGTTGTATGTGGTGTGTGCTTGTGTGTTGAGACACAGAGACAGATCACAACATTAAATGCACTCCTCTTAAGATGAATCAGTAGGTCTGGATCATGGCCAATTTGATTATTTATTTTGGAGAAAATTAGAAGAGGGATGATGCGTTCCAGTCCATAGCCCATAGATTTTTGCTGCATTATATACAGCAAGCAAATCTCACCAGACATGAATGCACATTTGTTGGACCATAAAGTATATTTGTTTTACTATATATGTTTAAGACATACTTTATCATATCTTAGTTGAAGGACAAAAATTGTGCATTATTTAATACTTAGGCAACCATATTTCTTAAGCTGAATTTCCTCATGAAAATTTCTCAGAAATCTAGTTCAGTTATTGAGAAAATGTTGCAATGTTTTTTAAGGAGGGGTTTGACTGTGATGCCAGAAAATATATGATATCGGAAAAACGTATCAGCAATCAACCGGCATCATCAAAGTGGCAATCAATTTGATGGGTTTTGATTGATCAAAGTTTTTTTAATATCATGCAATGTTTTTGAATCATGATTGACCTAGACGGTCAGACCATTTGGCTTGGAAATCTGTTTCTGGTCCAAAAAACAATTGACTTGGTAAAAAAATCGCTAATCTGAGCAGTCGAATCATCAACCCGTTAACCTCAAACAATGGTTCATGATTAATAAGGAAGTAGAAATGATCTCAGATCTGAGACTACTGGGATCCCGAGAGAGAGAGAGAGATCAAATCTGAGATCTCATAACTGAGGTTTCAGTTCTCAGATCTGATATCAGAGACAGATACGAAGGTTGCCCCAAGCCACTGCGTTTCTGTTGCCGCCATCTCCTCCTTCTTCTTCCTTCCTTCCCTCCATCCCTTTCTTTTCTTTTTCCTCTCATTCCTTTCTTTCTTTCTTTCTTTCTAACTTTCGTCTTTCTCTTAGTCGACAACCACTTTCTTTTCCCTCATAAAGGAGTACAAGGAATGAAACCCTAACCCTAATATTCAAATCTCATCAAACTGCCTGAACCACTCAACCCGGACTGTTGAACTGCTGACTTGGAAAATGGTGGCTGATGAGGGCAGATTTGGCCCTCAAGTGAAATTGTGACACGTGGCACCTCGTGACAACTAGGAAAACACCCAGCCAACAAACTTACAAAGTTGGTGACCCACTCGGGCACTAGTTTGGCCGGCCTGGTGCAACCTGCGCGCGGCCTGACGCGTGCCTGCGCGACCTGCGCGGCGTGCGCACGACCTGCGCGAACTACGCGTGGCCTAGCGCGCGGCCTGCGTGACCTGGCCGACCTGGACCAGCCTAGCTCATGATCCGGCCAAGGCGCCCACCGACAAACCTGGCCTAGACATTGACCCGCTGACTGACACAGGCGCCAGCTTGACGACCTGATCTAGACACTGACCCGCCGACTGACACAGGCGCCAGCTTGACGACCTGATCTAGACACTGACCCGCTGACTGACACAGGCGCCGACCTGACGACCTGGCCTAGACATTGACCCGCTGACTGACGCAGGCACCCCTTTGACAACCCGGCCCAGGCGCCGACCTGGCCGCCTGACACAAGCGCTAGCCTGACGACCTCGAGGAGTTCACCACCGTACCCCGAATCTGACAGGATGCGACGAGTCTTACCGTTTGGAGGCTTTTCACCCACCTAACCCGCGAGGACTCCGGTATATAAAGACCTCACCCCCCAAAGGGGAGGGGGAGGAAAAAAGAAAGGGAAGTAGCCCTGCTCTCTAGCTCTCTCATATTATCTTCAAAGCTCTCTACAATAAGAGTGCTAATTTAAGCATCGGAGAGCCCCCACCGGGAAAATACCCATGGGACCTCTGATTCAGTTCTCGCAGGTCCTTCAGCTCCCGCCACCTACAAGGAGGAGGAAGAGATGGAGTTCTCGGAGGTCCCTTAGCTTCCGCCACCTACAAGGAGGAAAAGATGGAGTTCTCGGAGGTCCCTCAGCTCCCGCCACCTACAAGGAGGAGGAAAAGATGGAGTTCTCAGAGGTCCCTTAGCTCCCGCCACCTACAAAGAGGAGGAAAAGATGGAGTTCTCGCAGGTCTCTCAGCTCCCGCCACCTACAAAGAGGAGGAAAAGATGAAGTTCTCGCAGGTCCCTCATCTCCCGCAGCCTACAAAGGAAAGAAGACCACCTCATGCTGAGGGCAGTCGGATTGCGCCGCACCAGGGAGCTCCAACATTCTCTAAGGCATCGGCCGCCTAGAAAGGAGTTCGCCAGGCAGTTCGCCACCAGGGAATTTGCCACCAGGCAGTTCACCACCAAGGCAATTCGCCCCCAGGCAGTTCGCCACCAGGGAGTTCGCCACCAGGCAGTTCGCCCCCAGGCAGTTCGCCCCCAGGCAGTTCACCACCAGGGAGTTTGCCACAAGGCAGTTCGTCCCCAGGCAGTTCGCCACCAAGGTAGTTCGCCCCCAGGCAGTTCGCCACCAAGGCAGTTCGCCCCCAGGAAATTCGCCACCAGGGAGTTCGCCACCAGGCAGTTCGCCCCCAGGCAATTCGCCACCAGGGAGTTTGCCACCATGCAGTTCGCCCCCAGGCAGTTCGCCCCCAGGCAGTTTGCCACCAGGGAGTTCGCCACCAGGGAGTTCCCCCCAGGCAGTTCGCCACCAAGGCAGTTCGCCACCAAGCAGTTCGTCACCAAGCAGTTATCCCCCAGGGAGTTCGCCACCAAGTAGCTCGTCACTAAGGCACGCCACCACCGGGTCGAATAACGAGGTACTTTGCCAAAAAAATTTACATCACAAAACATTGGTATGTGGCCGAAAACGGTTGCATCAGTGGCCACATCGGTTCCATTTCTAAGCCGTTTTTTAAAACCTTGGTATCATGTCTTTTAGACATCATAGATTTTTCCATCATAGAATAGAGTTTGTTGGTGTGAACCTTTTCTACTTTTTTTTTCTTTGGGGTTTTGTAGAATTAGAGGTTATGGGGGTGTTTGACATAGAGGTGTAAAGTTGGCTGGCCCGTGGGCCAAGCCTTGGCCCAAGCCGGGCCAAAGCTATTTTTGCCTATTTATTTAAAAACTTGAAAAAAACTTAAAATTTTAATTTTATATGAATTTTGATGTATGCAATTACTTATATATACAATAATTAAATAAATTAATATAATAAAATTGAAAAAAATTGTTTATTTTAATAATATTATATATATATATGGGCCGTGCTAGGTCATTCCAGCACGCGGGCAGCATGACCCGCTTGGTCGTGCCGTGCCGGCCCGGCCCGACCCAGCCCACGGACCTAAAACCCTTGGCCCAACACGGCATGAAACATCGTGCCGGGCCTGGCATGACCCGCGTGCCATCGTGCTGGGCCGTATCGGGCTGTGGGCGACATGACCCGATTTACACCTCTAGTTTGACAATATGATTGGTTTTGTTTTTGAAAACAAAAACAAAAACAACTGCCAAGTCAACAAAATTATAGAACTGATATATCATAAAATAGAATTTTTCCAATGTGACGGTTGTTTTTGTTTTCGAAAACAAAACCAACCAACCATATTGTTAGTATTCGACTATAATATGAAAACGATATGATATCTGAAAAACTTTTGATCAGTCAACTGGAATCATAAATATAGTAGCCAATCAGGTGTTATTTATCAAAATTCATGAATGAATTTTGATGGATCAAAACTCTTCCCGTACCATATCTTTTCCACGCCATACGTTTTCCCCAAGCACATTTCCAGGAGGTCCACCATAAATTTATAATTCTCTCACAATAACGTGGTAATACAACTAAGAAAAATAAGAAGTCCCCACAAAGCAAAAGATATAAAATTAATTGTTTAAAGCCTTTCTCTTTGCTTTACCCTCTATCCCAACAAAGCCACCAGCATGTTTAAAGGAGGTGTTTAACAACAGGGAAAACCTATGATACTTGGATGGACCTACGTTTGTGTCATGCACGATACTTGGGCACCTCAGGTTCCTTTGACCATTCTACATTAGGGGTGAGCATTATTCGGTTAAATTCGAAAAACGAATTTGAAAATTTTGGTTTTTGATTAATTCGATTCGATTAATTCGTTGTTCGTTCAACCCAGAAACCGGACCCTGACCAATTCGTTGTTCGAATCGATTTTAAAAACCTTGATTGCAAGTGATACACATGATTCAAAAGCTCGATGATCTCTAAATAGACAGCGAATATAATAATGGGAAGTTGATCGAAGATGGTACGTCCTAAAAGTAAACCATTTTTAGAGGACAAAACATTTTCGGATTATATCTTATCTATTATATCTTCGCATGAAACATGCTAAAATTTCGGATTATATCTTGTCTACTCCTCCCAAAGACCTCAGACGACCAGATCACATTTGCTACAACACACTATGGTAGCACTGTAATGAAACAACGAAATTAAGGCCTTTGATGCATTGTTATGGTCCCACCTTGAATTAGATGAACTGACATTTTGTTGGAACCCCTATAATACATCAAGGGCCTGTTTGTTTTTTCAGATTTTGAGAGGGGGGAAGTTAATCAATGGGATTCTGTTTTTTATTGGCTAAGATATTCATGTTTTTTTTTTTTTAATTTATGTGGGGTTTATAGAAAATTTATTGTTAGGTATTAAATGATACATATCTCCTAGACGGATTAATAACTTTCTCACTTGGGCAAAAAAGTGCCAATACTTGGATAGGACAAAATTGGCTGATCAGCTGGTTTAAATAGAAATTTGATGAATTGATCTTGGTTTTATGAAACTGTTTGGGTTACAACAGGAATAGAGGTTTTAACATGATAATGACAAGACTAGAACTCAAAACATCTTGTTTATTTATATTGTCTTGTTACTATTAATCCATTTCTCAATTTGCATTTATTTGTGCCTCTTTGGTGTATTTATTTTAAAAGCCTGGAAACTAGCCATCTACCAACCACATGAAAATATAATAATATTTGTAAAATATATTATATGTAGCTTTTATATGAATTACAAAAGGTATATGCATATGCCACATCGTCATAGTTAAACCTTTAGTTTAATTGTGGTTGAACCCTTGACCCATGAATACTCTCCCATTTCTGGTTCTATATCTAGTCCTGTGTAGGGGTGTAAACAGTATTCGGAAATCCGACTTTGAATTCAATATTCGACATTAATCGAATTGAATTCAGATTCAAATATCTAATCTGGTCGAATTTGGATATGACCTTATTGGATTCAAAAAATATCTGAATTCGACTGATTATTTAATTCTTATATATATTATATAAAATATTTTATATAATTTATATATATAATAATTAAGTTATATAAATAACTTATATCCGTCGGATATAAAATAATTTATATATTAATTAATTATCTAAAATAATTAATTAATCGAATTTGAATCGAAACGGATATTCGAATTTGGATATTAATTTTAAATATCCGTCGGATATTGAATCGAATTCGAATTCAGATATTACGTAATCCAATTTGAATTCGATCTGTTTACACTCCTAATCCTATGTTCTTAACTATGATATCTTTTCTACCAACTTCAATGGTTTGTACAGGTTTCCTTTCCTTTCCCTACCTTTTTCTTTCAAACCTTACATGGCCTTAGAATCTAAAAATTAGCCACTATATCTTTTTTACCGAATTCAATCTAATTTTGCCTAAGGAGCTCTCTTAGGTGGATTCTAGAGAAAATATGTAGGAACTTTGTTATATTAAATGAAATATTCATAGTAATTCAATATTATATGAAGTATGTTGGGTGGGTTAGGTGAGGTAGAGGTCAACTCTAATCCAACCCTAGTTTTTGAAACCCCAGTCCTAATTTTTCCAAAAGTACAAATGGTTCAAATCAATTCAATATTAGCATTATTATGTGTTAAAGAACATGGTTATCATGTTTTTAGAAAGAAAGTTATATTTAAACTTACAGCTTTTGACATTTAATATACATACATATATAAATTGACAAATATGTATGAATAGTGAATACACATACACATGTAATTACTTACATGCATAAATACATATTTATATAATATTTACACGTACAAATACATACATATATAAATTGGTAAATATGTATATACATAAATACTTGCAGTAGAAAATAACACAAATATATACATTTATAGATGTATAGTTGGATACACGTACATAACATGTATGAATAGTAAATACATACACATAATTACTTACATGCATAAATACATATTTATATAATATGTATACATATAAATATAATGTTAAGTCGGATTCATACTTTTCAACCCTAGCCCTAACCCAAACCCAAACCCAAACTTCAATCCAGCCCCAACATTTTTGGTTTGGGTTCGGGCTGACCTGGCCCAAGTTGCAGCCCTACTTACGGTGGCTTGTCCATCATAATCAATCGTAAAAATTATCTTACCCACTAAGTTTGTTTGATTTATCAGATAAACAAAAAGTTGAGAGAAAGTTTTTAAAAAATTTCAAAAAAAAAAAAATCCTTTTAGAACTCTTTCTTGATTTTCTATTTCCTTACTTTTTGATAAACTAAAAGCAATATTATTGTCCATCTTATTGAAAACCCAATAGGTAGCCTGTCTAGTAGATTCAAAGCTACATGATAATCCACAATTTGATTGAACAATGCAAAAAATCTGTAAAACCTTAAAAAATAAAGAGTCTAACTACCGTACATTTTGAATATTTGTTGCAGGTTAGATTAAAATTTCAACCAAGTTAAATATGCTCCATAGTCTATTTACTTTTTAGGCAAAATTTGTGATGCATATACTGCACTATGTAGCAAAAGATGTAATTGGTTGAATGCAATGGTAAATATATTTTGTTAAATATTAAAGTATACTTTGTAAAATATAAATTCATAAAAAGTGTAAAAACTTTAATGTGATTTATTGAGATTTAGATTTAATGTACAACCAATAACAGTGAGTGCATGAGAACTGAACTCCATACATTAAATGTCACTGCACTTTGTCACATTCTCTTTCAAATTTGAGTTATGTCACACCAATTTCCGTAAAATGCACCACCTATTTTGCCAAAAATAAATGAAGTTTGGGAGAAACTGTTCTGAATTACTTGGTTTGGGAAGTAAATGAGTGGATACACAAGTGTCCATACACATGGGACTATGGGAGCCACATCACCAGTGTTCTGTACATATGAGACGCATAGTACACTAGCGTGTTAACTTGTGATTGGTTACATTGCTTAGCAAGATCCCATGCGATATTTTGCACCTGGCCGGTTTAATTTTGCATCCATTTGTTTGTAACTGATGCAAATGTTGTATCACCTTATTCTTATCTCACTTCTGTCGAGGGATTATGTCATTTTATTTCTCATCTCACACCCAAACAAATAATCCTTTACCTACCTCCATTTTCTTTCATATAAATTGGGACAACATCATTTTACTTCCTCTTTTACCTCACAAACAAATAAGACAGTCAATTTTGAAGTGAAATTAAACCAGATCATGCTCAACTTATTTGCACTCCCATATATTTACATCAATGCAAACCAAATTTACACTACAAGAAAAACTGAGCCTTAAAAGTTCAAATAAAGCTTATTCTTTACCCTCCTTTTGTCCCTTTTTTTTTTTTTCTCTTGGGTGGAAAAATAAAAATAAATCCGAGCTCCATTTTACATCATATTTTCGTTTCGAATTCAATTTTTCGGCATTATATATCCAAGTACCTAACTTGATCTTCCATCTTTTATGATTCTTTTAGTTAATTTAATACCGTCTCCTTTGCTCCATTCAGGTTTGATTCATCTTGGCATGGAATATTAAGTTTGGCTCTGTCAGATTTCTAGCACGACTCGTTTCATTATAACAAGGCCAATTCCAATTAAATTGTATCGTTTAACTTACATGACCATCAATGCAATCAGCGTATGCGTGCTATTCACACTTTGGAGCATTGAGTCAGTCCTCAAATAACGGTAGAATAAAGAGGGTCAGGGGATTCATTCCTGCTCTTTAATCACTTGCCAACTACTAACATGTAGAAGTAGTGCAGCAATTAAAGCTCTTACAGTCAGGAATTGCGGCTACCATCTTACTCATCATAACTACCCTTTTATTGCCACGTGTCTAATTCCACCATCGAAGTCGGCCTCACCCAAAATTAGATCACTTTCAACTATCTCATCTACGAATTAAAGTTCTGTTTGGCAAATCTTTTTTATAAATATCTTCAAGTAGTATAAATGATATATATTGAGTTTTTAGAGTTTTGTCTTTAAAGAAAAGACCTTCGGTGGTAAGCAGCTTAGTCCATCGGGTTTTTAAAAACGCTGTTTAGAGGTTATCTGTTACGCAGAAAGACATGGAAGATTTATTTGAAGCTTCCTGAAATTCAACATTTTCGGCCTTTTCAAGTCTTTTTGCATTTGTGTATTTTCATCTTCCCAGCTTTTGTTTACTAAACGGAAAAAGACTACCGTGTAGAAATACTTGGCAAACACTGTCTTAAATATGTTACTGGGATCATTTGTTTTTGATTTAGCATTTTAGTGTAGGACTATGATTTTTAAAACAGACCCGTAAGACCGAACCAGTCAGGGGTCTGGTTACCAGGTCGAAGGGTCGGCCTATTCTGACAAAAAATTTGAACAGTAAATTGCCCTGGTCGGTGGTTTGCTGACAAAATCAATGGTTTCTCAAGAAAATCCAGTTTTTGGGAAAACCAAAACCGATCACCTGATCGGTTCCCAGTTTTTCCAATACGGTTTTGAAAACCATGTGTGGGATACATTAATCCATTTCTTCTTTAATTAGACAAGTGACAGCTTCAGAGGACACCTCATTGTAGACTAGAGTGGGCTCTATTCATTAAACGCGACACGGCCCAATTCGTGTACTTATTCAGTCCAACTATTACGAAACAGAATCAGGGCGGTGGCAATTCTTTATCTATCATCTGGTTTCAATGCTTCTGCCCCGTTTTAAATTTGTTTGTTTCAATAGATCTCTTCTATGGGCTTGAAGACATGAGTTAACAAAAAGCCTTAATGGGCCTACAGAAGCCCAGAAAAAAAGTCTGACAGCTATTAGAAGTTAAAAACTATATATTTTTAATAAGCTAATAATGGATCCAAGATCTAAATTGAAGTGTATTAATTGGATTCATTTGGATCAAACACTTTCTCTTTTTTAAATTCTACTCAACTGTTTGTCATATTTCTTTTGTTTGATCATCCAAAAGTAATCCCACAAGGCTTGATCAGTTATTGGTCATGTGTTGCAGCACTAGGCTCTCTCCTCCTGGGATCGAGTTGGTGGGTCTCATCCCCCATGTTCTGCTCGTTGAGCAACTTTAATTTTCAGTGGTAGATCTATATTAAACTAGTAATGCTTTGCGTTTACGTTCATATCTTTTATTTCTTTTTTAATCTTCAGAGTAAGAGGTCAAACGAATCTTGATCTGATGTCTGTCATCACTGTTTCTTAAAACCCAGTATAACAGATCAAATTACTATCACGCCCAGATCCAGATATGAGAGGAAAAAGAGACCAAGAACAGCCATGAAACAGTACAATTAAAATCTGTTGAATTAAAATCGTGTATGTATAATTACTAAACATAATATGTATTACGATCAAAATTAGCTTGAATCATTCAATAATCTCAAATAGTCTTTCAATTCACAAGGGAAACAAGGGTATTGCCTCCACGAATTTCCGTGCAGCTTGATCATCTTCAATGCCTTATCCTTTGTCGAGGAGCGGCCATCCATGTGCAGCAATGCCAGAAGCTTCTTCACCGACCCAGAAACTAACATCTCCTTTAGAACATTTTTCGTCGGATGAGAACTGCAGATCAACCAGAAGATCTTCACCGAATACTTGGTCGCCGTGTCGGAGACTCGCAATATCTTCTTGGTGACCGCGGCAATCCCCAAGCTGTGCTCCGCCAAGGCCAGTCGTCCCTCGGCACACTCACATAGCAATTTGATCAGCACCAGGATCTTCTCACATTTGGGTCGGTTTGCGTCGGGGAGAAGCTCAATCAGGACGCAGACTGCCCCCGCTTCGATCGCCTTTAATCTATTCTTCTTCGATGCATTCAAGATCTCAATCAGAACATCCAATGCGGATGAGCTCGCTTTGGTGTTGATCTCATCCGATAAGAGCTCCAGCAGAGACTTAGACAGATCAATACCCTGATCTTCAACAACCCAAGTCCAGTTATACTCGACTTTGGCCATCGTCCTGAAAATGGAAACGGTGTGGAATCTGGCCTCGGCGCTGCCCCCTTGAAGCATGATCGCCATGGAATTGATGCATTCCGGCTTCGATAACAACTCAATTGATGCTTCATCGGAGAATGAGAGTTGGTGAAGAACAGCTAAAGCTTCCTCGCAAGCTCGAAATGCTGTGAAATCAAAAGTGTCGACCAGCAGGATCTGGACGATTATGCGAGTGAGCACCTCGACGCCTCCTGATTGCACGAAATCGTCCTTCACCTCATCGTTAAAACCGATAACAGCACGGAGTTTCTTCAGAGAAGTCACCATGAAAGGCGTGGACTCGATTGTTGTCAACAGAGAGATCAACTCATGGTGTTTGATGGAGACGGCCGGGGGAGAAGATGGTTGAGAGTGGTGAGATTGTTGACGGTGCCAAGCGAGAATGAGGCTTTTGAGGGTGAGGTTTGGAGTGAGATCGAAGTTGTGAATGGTTTGCATAGTAGCGGGGCAGGTCTTTTTGTTGTACTTGAAGAACCACTTCTCGATGCTCTTCCTTTCGTATGTGACACCGGTTGAGATGATAACGGGGTCCTTCATGATCTCCATTGAAATGGGGCACCTGAAATGTAGAGGAGTTTCCATGGATTCATCAGCTTGCTTTTCGTTCGCCATGGTGCTTGAGACAGACAGTGAGAGCGAGGGGAGATCACCAAATTTATATATTTATATCATTATATATGAGAGAGAGAGAGAGAAACGATTTAAGTTTTTTATTTGGTAATTTTGATTTATTCATTTCCTTGCTATTGTATGTAACAACCAAACTGACCGTTTGGAATTTGACTTAAAAAAATGGGCAATATTATAGCGTTAACCATGATTTTAGAAAATAAACCGTTTTGACCACCGATTTTTGGATTGATGATTCGACTATTCGGTTAAAATAGATTGCTCATTCTGACAAAAATTTAAAAATAATTAAAAATAAAAAACTGTCAAAAAAATATTGAACGGATCAATTATGATTCGACTGCCCGAATCAGCGGATCGTCAACTGCTTGAAAATTGTAAAAGAAAAATCAAGTTTCCAACAGTTTTACTTCAGTAAGAGTGTGAGGCTTCGTTTGTTATTTAGGGCGGATGGCTGGTTAGAAGTATGCTTTAGATAGATTTAAGTTAGAAGTAAGCATTAAGATAATTTAACGATAGTTGAATTATCAATTATCCTACTGTGGAGAGAATCTCTTCAGATAGAAGAAATCAAGAGATATAGTTGATTAAGATAATAATATCAATCCACTAATCAATCAATTAATTAATACGATTGAAGAATTAAAACAATCATCTTTTACATCCATGCATAGAACAAACTAACGACATATCAGAAAATTAAAATGTCTCCTCTATTTGCCACACTGAAACTGAATGGTAAGACGGCTAGAATAATTGTGATCTTCCAAGAATGATGAACCCAGAAATCTCTACATATATTGAGTGTTCGGGTTATGGTTGAACTGGCATCATAACATGTGTTGCTTTTGTGGTCGCCCAATCACCTTGGTTATGTTAGCATCGTGTCACCTCCGCAGCCAATTTTATCACCTTCACCAAATCAGTACCACATCATCTCCACAGCCTATCTTATCTCTTCGACCACATCGGCATTATATCATGGGGGACAATTCTGCTGAGAATTAAGTCTTATCCCAAAAATTTCATTGGTTAATATCATTCTGACAACCCCGGAAACTTCATCCAACCAGGACATGGATCCTTGACTATAAAAAGGGATCCAATTTTTTTCATACCGTTACTCTACTCAGACCAATACTGTTTTCTAAACTGCTCAGCCCGATCACCCACCTTGTTTGAATAACTTGAGCGTTGGAGTATCTACCAGGGGATAACTCCTCAAGCCTCTAATCGCTTTCTTGCTTGTAGATCTTAGAGCACGTATTATGGTCACGCCATCCAGCAGCACACTGTGGCGTAGTCATAGGCAACAGCACGCACAGCAGGCCGCACAGCAGCAGGCATCGGCCAGCACCGCACGGCAGCGGCACCATGGCGCGCAGCACGCACTGCACGACAGCACGCGTCGCGCATATGCCCGACAGTGGCACCATGAGGCGCGCGCACGCACTGTGTGGCAACAACACTGTGCGCACGCACCGCGCGACAGCGGCACCATGAGCCGCACGCACGCACCTAGTAGCAGCAGCAAAGCGGGGCCCACATGACAGCTCATAGGGGTGGGCCTACCCTTATCTGGACAAATCAAGCCAACTCGCCGCCAGCTTACCTTATCCTTATCTTATCCCTTATCCCTTATCTTTATCTAATCTTATCTTTATGTTATCTTAAGTAAGAGTGAGTTACCATTAGGAGTAGGTAATTAGGAGTTTGAGTTTAATTAGGAAATTCCTTCTGTAATTTCCTATTTAAGGAGCAACGAATTGAAATAAAACATTCAGTTTTCGTAGTCAAGAAAGAGAGTGAGGAGAGTTCGAGTGATATCTTTGACAAATCACCCATTAGGAGAGTTCGGGTGGTCTCTTGGACAAATCACCCACGAGATAGTCAAAATAGGCCCTTTATGCAAGGCCAAGGGCAAGGAGAGATCTGAGGTTCCTGCGGTGGAGCAACCCGTGACGCGATCCTACGCTCGGGCCCATAACAATTGGTATCAAAGCCAAATGTCACGGGCGATATGGAACAGCTGTCTTCCAAGGTCCACGAACTGGAACACCAACTTGCAAAAACCAGCATGGAGGTTCGTGAAGTCAGGGAAGACATCCGGGATATGCGATGCCTGCTGGAAGCATTCCTCTCCAACAAGGAAATGAGTTCGGAGGGAACCGCCAACACGAACAGACGTCGTCCGGACTAGGTAGAGGCATGCAGTGAACAATAGATCGCTGCCCCTATAACCGTAGTTATTACCAAGGATCAGCGCAAGGAGGATGAAACCGTAAAGTCTCCTCCTTTGGCCAGGGATGATGTCGCGAACATTATAATAGAACCTGCAGAATGCGCTTCTTTGACGAAGACATGTGGGCTTAGCGATGTTGCTGGGGCTTTACCGAAGGCCTTGGCTTGGCGTGGACATAAAGTTATGGTTGTGGCACCACCGTATGGTAATTATACAGAAATCCAAGAAACAGGAGTGCGCAAGAGATGTAAGGTGGAGGGGCAGGATATAGAGGCCGCTCTTAAGGTCCTCTACTGTAAGCATACCTGGTGCATTCTTATGATCCACAACATAGCACACTGGGGTCGTGGTCCAGTACGTGATTTCTGTTATGTGGATCTCCCACGAAACTACTTCAAACTATATGACCCAGGAGGTAGGGAACACTTCAATGTCCTTGCGGCTGGCCTGAGTGCAGCAGAGCGTGTAGTCACTGTAAGCCATGGTTACGCCTGGGAGCTGGAAACTAAAGAAGGTGGCTAGGGTCTGCATCAAATAGTCCAGGGTTATGCACTGAGAGACAGGGCAGTCTCTGTTGTTCATACTGTTGGTGGACTGAGAAATAGTGTGCAATTGTTTGATCCATTCGCAGAGTCCCAAGCCATGTATTTGGAACACGAGCTTGAGGACAAGCTCGTAGTCTGGGAGGGGTGTAATGTTATGGTCACACCATCCAGCAGGGCACTGCGGTGCAGTCATAGGCAGTAGCACGGACAGCAGGCCGCACATCAGCAATCACTGCACGGTAGCGACACCATGGCGTGCAGTACGCATCGCACACACGCCCGGCACCGCACTGCGCGGCAGCAGCACTGTGCACACACATTGCGCAGCAGCGGCACCATGAGCCACGCGCACGCACCCAGCAGCAGCAGCAGAGCGGGGCCCACACAACAGCTCATAGGGGTGGGCCCACCCTTATCTGGACACATCAAGCCAACTCGCCGCCAGCTTACCTTATCCTTATCTTATCCCTTATCCCTTATCTTTATCTTTATCTAATCTTATCTTTATCTTATCTTAAGTAAGAGTGAGTTACCATTAGGAGTAGGTAATTAGGAGTTTGAGTTTAATTAGGAACTTCCTTTTGTAATCTCCTATTTAAGGAGCTACAAATTGAAATAAAATATTCAGTTTTCCAACCAAGAAAAGAGTGAGGAGAGTTCGGGTGGTTTCTTGGACAAATCACCCCAAGGGAGATTTCGGGTGGTCTCTTGGACAAATCACCCATTCAGTTTCCGCAATAGGGTCTGTACGCAAAGGAAGACGCAAGGGAAAGCAGGGCTTTCGAACTGTGGACTGACTCGTGACGGGATCCTACGCGCGGGACCATAACAGCATGACTTCATCTTTCTACCTCGACTCCACTCAATTTGTAGGATTATCCAACTATGACCTCGATTCAAGAACTACCTCAAATCAAGCAACGTCATTGAATTTGCAAAATTAAGAATAAGTGTGTCGATGCACTTCAATCATCAAAACTCTTTCGTCTCACGCCTAGTAAGATAGTCAATAGGGAATAAGATACGGAATTCTGTAGATGAGTTGCACTGTCTTTGTTTTTCTTTTGGCCTGTTGAGCATGCATTTAGTATCCTTACCACATTTAATTAATGAGAAGGATACTTTACAAATGATGCATGACGTGCACGGTGCACTGCACCAACTATAGTTATGGCCGTGCCTGTGCAGCGCTGTTATTTTGGACTCGAGAAAAACATCCCATCCAGCTCGCACATGTATCTGCAGCAAAGGTACTGGTTATGGTTAGTTGGATATACATCTGCATACATAAATTCCAACACTAATAGCTTCAAATCGATCAAGAATTGTTCTTAATTTAAAACTTTGACAATCATAAACATCAGTATGTATGGTCTAAGGCATGCATCCATATCCTTCCAGCAAGTCTGAATCACAAATTGTTAGGACCAGTTAATTGCAATTCTGGTTTTGGTTGAGGTGTGTTCCTTATTAGATGGCTTGCTCTAAGCCTTCAAATGTCAAATCTATGGATTGCCACTGGAATTTTGAAGGGTCACTCATCATTTAGTTATGTATAGATGACGATTTTTGGCTAGCTCGGCAGGTTGCTGATTGTGAGGTGAAACTGGAGCATCCCCAGTATGCATCTTGATCAAAGACAAGTTGCATGTATAATACAATTGTTATATCTAAGGCGTGTTGGGTCTCATAACCCCAATGAAGGTGATAGTGCTTGTATTTTCTGAGGTAGACAGCACCAGCTAGGGAAAGGTCATGATCGAGGAGTGATCTATAGATATCGCTTTGATTGGACTTAAACGTATTTTTTTATATACAATTTAGTCAAATGGGGATTTCTCGAATCGATTGGCATGTTTGTGATAACTAGAAGGATTCCTACTGACCCTCCCCCCTCCCAATTAAAAAAAAACGGGAACTCTATCGTTTATTATTTCCCCTCCCATGAATGACAACATCATACATCACTTTAAAAGATAAGGTTAAATAGGTGTTGTGACCGAGACTGAGGGGGTGTCCATGCTTTTGTTTTTTATTTGTTTTCAAATTGCCACATAAGCAAAAAAAAACACAAAAAGACGTTCTTAAATTGCATTTTTTGTCTTTTAGTTTTTTAAATTTTAAAGAAATAAACAAGTTGGTTTTGTTTAAAGAAACAAAAAACAATTCATGTTTTCTAACAATGTAAATGTATAGTTTTCTCCAAACTCCTACAAAATCGAATGATTTACATCGCATCCAAATGCAGCCTAAAACAAGATAGACCAATCTCTTACAGATAAAATCCTAACCCCAATCCACCCGAGCTCCAATCTTTCTCTCTAGATCTCATTCACTTGTTTGGTCGTTGATACATTTAAGATACATGTTTTGAGAAAACCCTACAAGCATGGCATGTCCAAATCGATAATAGAACATGGGTTTGGTTTGTCAGCCCAATTACAACCTCTGTATTCACCATACATCTCAATGAAAAATTTTCAACTTATCTATAAAATGTCTGGTCTGGTCATGGAGCTAGCCACAACTCCACAATCTTGTTTTCGGTTCCTAAAACAACAACGAAAGAGTTACAGAACGCATTTTTGCTTATTCCTAATATGACAATTTTGAAAATAAGGTTGCATTTGGAAACGATGCAAATGGAGTGTAAATCTCGGTTCAGGGTAAATTTGTACTCCAATGTTTGGCAATATTACATTTATGCATTGACAAATAACAGACCAATGCGCATTTACATTGATAACAAGATGTAAAAGTACATCAATAAAAAAGAAGCAAATTTGTATTCAAGTGAGCTTTCAATAAAAAAAAAAAAAAGAAAAAAAACATATGCTTTATTGAAATTTATGTTTGCAACCATTACAGCTAAAAGTCTGTTTGATAAAAAAGTAAATTTATCAGTGCAAAATTAATCCAAATTTGCAATATATATGAACTGTTTTCCACTCTACATATTTGCATTTACACTTATTTACCTCTTTTCCATACACAGCCTAAGTGAAAACAAAAAGCATTTAATTTACATTGTCAAACACCCCCGAAAATGATAGCTTTTAAAACCAAAACAAATTTTGCGGTAAGGATGTTATATAAGTTATATTTAACAAAAACAATATTATACAAGTTATGGAATATGACCTGGTTCATGCATCAGTTTTCATCATTTTACGAGTTTGCTTCTGAGAGGCCCAAACGCAGGATCTATATTCTTTGACAGGGCAAATATTCAGAATTTCTGAGGGAGCTGTTTATGCTCCTTCCTTTCGAAGGTGGGACTTGGGTTTATTCTTTACGATTTCTCCTTTTGCTTCGTTGATGAATTGGGCTCATAGATTCCGTCATGGTGTCTGATGCAGTTTTTGTGGACCTGGATGTCCCTCTACAGTGACAACAAAAAGGACACCATGGTAATAGAATTTTTGTTTATAGAAATGGTAAAGAAAAAAGGTTTGTCACCTTTCTTAGTGCTTGTTTGGGGTGTTCTGCATTTTAGCTAATATGCTTGTCACCTTTCTTTCTTAAAAAATTTGTTCTCCTAGGAGGAGAAAAAATTTGGCTGTTGGAGACCTGACAGTTGAGAAGCTTCTTCCACATGACACATACTAGCATAGATGCAGGGCAAAAGAATAATTGCATTCAATAATCTTTTGACCAAAAAGACAAAAAGGGGTTTGAATGGGTTGATGTGTCATGAGGAAAAACCTCTTCAACAGCCAAACTATTCTCTCTGCTAATTGGTGGTAGATGAGTGAGAAGAACTGTAGTTGCTCAATTTGAAAAGAATACAAATATAAATATGTACAGTGCAAAACCCCTATATATTATACTTCTAAGTTTTAAGCCTTGTATTTGCACTTGTATATATTTATATTTAGATTCTTTCCAAACTGAGCCTAAACTGTTAAAAGCTTATTAGCCTTGAATGAAGAAAAACAGCTCATTAAGAAAGAAAGAAAAATCAACACAAATTTGGTTTTTTGTAAGCAAGAAATGAATCCTTGTTAAAACCCATTTTAGTTTATTAAGAGGGGTGTTTCGGGATTGATGGATGTTGGATCTTTCGTTGAAATGGGCTAATTGGCCTAGATGTACCTCCACCAGTTTTATACTTTTAGATATTTCTTGTTTAATTTGTGAAGAAATCAAGGCTCTCCCTCGTACATTTAGGTTTAAATATTGTTTAAAAAATTAATTAATGAGGTACGGCTACAGTTTACAAAGGCACTCGGATATACATATACAAAATTTCGGTTATTTGTTTTATTTCTAGAGCTTCTCAACCGATCGGCCATTAATTCCTCCTAGAGCCCTTCAACAGCCATTTATTGCCTAATGCATCTCTCTCCACTCCCTCTCCCAAACCCCTACTATGCATATATATAAAAAAAGGGTATGATCCATTTATTGTCTCTATAAAATCATAGGGGCTTTTAATGCATTGATGGACCCACAGATAGACCAAAGGTTTGGGTTGCAATTGTTAATGGGTCGGATCTGGTTCGGACAGGGTGTGTCAGTCCAAAACCGATTATCAATAAGCAGCTTCGCACTTTCATATGATAGACTCGGTAATGTACAAGGACAATCGGATCTAATATGATTAGATTCAATTATACTTGAAATCTATAATACCTATGATGATGTTGATGATTTTTACAGTTTTTGTTACTTGATTTTATTTATTATTTGTTTTGTTAGGAAGTGAGGACCACAATTTATTATTTGGGAGCTTTTAGATTAGTCTTTTTATGTTTTTTATTGATTGATTTTTTTTTTTTTTTTTTTTTTGTATCAACCACCTTATAAATGCATACCAGTTATTGTACATAGGTGTTCATTAACTATAGAACTATAGATACTAATGGGAGAGGGCCGCTAGATTAGTTTGGCCTTCTCTTCCCTTCTTCACTGTTCTCTTTAGGGATACGAGTCGGGCGGGTTGGGCCGGGTTTATGATCAACCCAAGACCAATCTTAAAATTTTAGTTTAACGCTCGAGTTGGATTGAGCCTGAGGTCAAGTCTGACTTTTCTAACTCGAGCTTAGCTCGCACTGTAATTTGATACACTCAGGTTGGGTTCAGGCTCAGGATGATTAATGAATCCACTCTAAAGTTATACATGTATATATTTATTTATGCAAATATATATGTAAAAATATATATAGTTGGGTCGGGCTCATGCCAGGTTTGGGCTACCTAAGGACATGGCCCTGTCCCAGTCCAAAAAATAAAAAAGCCTGATTTCTTAGGTCCAAGCTCTGCATAAAATTTCGTATTGGGCCAGTTCCGGCTTGGGCTGGGCCCGCCCAAGTTGCACCCCTAATTCTCTTTTTATCTTTTCTCACAAAACCACTTCTTTTCTTCCTTTTTTGTTTCAGCAGATTTCTACCAATAACAATAACTTAAAATTTTATTTTTGTTAATATAGCCTTAATAAAAGTAACAGTAAAATAGTGAATTGTTAATAGATTGATAAAACAATTATTTTTAAGCAAGGACTTGTTTTATTTAATTGATAAATATTTCGTAAAAATTTGTCTTAAAAATCAGGATAGTTCTGTTTTAAATATATTGTTTACAACTCAGTATCATTAGATGTTACACCAAATAGTGAAAAAATGCCGTGGATCCAAAAAAACGTCATTTTGACTTTATTTTTTTCCTGGTAAACAAACAGCTCTTACATAACTCGAGAGAAATGTTTATCAGTTAAACACATACCATGGAACGGAGTTGGCACTGTTGCTCCAAAAGAAACCATCGATACCAAACAACATCCAAAATTATCTTATATACTATTCATGAAATTTATCCTTCCGGATATAAACTATTACAAAAAATTACAAGACGTAGAGGCCTTTATATATTAATAATTATATAATCAGTTTGAAAGAATGGGTCGACGATTAGGTTTGAATCTTCCTTCCCTCGATTTGAAAGAAGAAAAATTAAACGACAGAATAGATGACCAGTTTTTGTGGTTTAGACTGTATTTGGAATCAATGTAAAATGTCATCGGTGTAAAATTACACCAATGATGTTTTAGACTGAACCGTAAAAGTGATCATTGCTTTTATCGGTGAAGAGTGTAAAATTTACATCAATAAAATAGATATAGTATTTATATCGATAATCGATCTAAAACTTTACATTTGATAGGTTTTATATTGATTACAAACTCTACTCCATCCAAACGTATGCAAAACTGAACTGGAATGGAATTTTACGTCGATTGTAATTATACATTTCTTCCAAACTCAGACAAAATCAAACCGATACAACCTTTTACACCGTTCTTGATTTACACTGATTCCAAACGCAACCTTAGAAGTTAAGTTGATTTTCAAAAATGCAGAAATTAAAGCTGCTTTTGGTGGGGCTTCTTGCTTCTAGACAGGCATTTTTAGAAACGTTTTTTTGACAAGTGCTTAAAAACCATTTGTTAAGGTGCTTTTTGCCATACTTTTTCTAATGAGAAAAGCGCTTATTTGATAATATTGCTTGGTTCAAAACGGGTTTTTTTTTATATAAAAATAATATTACCCCCAATCGTGTATAATAAAAACATGTATAAACACCAAGTTCTTTGTTGCTAATAAAGTAATAAATTGCCAATCCATAGATATTCTCATACTGGTTCCATGTGGTCTAATTAAACCCAAATCTCATTTATTCAATGTAATTAATTATGTCATTTTTTATAAATTATGATATTAACCTATATAAATCTTATTGATTTAAGGAAAATAAACAAGAAAAAACGAATGGGAATTGTATCTGGTTGTAGCTTGCTGCTGCTGTAAGTTTAGAGAAGTGAGAATAGGAAGCAAAGAGTGGGGAAGAAGATAGGGTGAGGGTTTTACCGTTTTAGATTCGATGGGGGTATTATTATTTTTTTGATATTATAAAATTCTTAAATGGACAAAAAAGATAAAAATATAAATATATAAGCACTTCTTCAAAACGCAAAAACTGAGAAGCCACTCACTTATAGCTTTTTCTAATGGGCCTTTTCATTGAAAAAAACCTGTTAATGACTCCTACCAATCGAGAATTGGTGGTGCTTTTGGCTTCTAAAATGGATTCAGATGAGGTAGCCACAAAGTTGTAAGCACGTTCAATGAGCACTTGAAAATTTTTTTGACACCTCTCTTAAAATACTGTCATCCCACTCTTGAAAAAGATTAATATCCACTTTTGACAGATGTCAAAATATTTATCAAGTACTTATTTAACATGCTTACTTTGATGTGCCTACTAAATCTGGTCCCTTTTAAAATACAATAAGTGTTAGAAGCGGTTATTTTAAGTGGCACCAAATGCGGCCTAAAATGAGCTCGACCCCATTGTGGAAACCGTGATAAGGACAACATTAATTAAATCATGAATTAAGGAAAAAGTTTAATTATTAATTAATAAAGTTATTATTGGTTGTGAATGAGGCATTGATGAGAAAGAAACATGGTCTTTAATATTTACCAGTGGAGACCCGTGCGATGATAGTGGAAAATGACCGTATTAGTTTAAATCTTTTGAACCGACAAACCAAATAAAAAAAAAGCGATCCAAACTGATACAACTTGAGTGGGTCGATTTTCATAAAAGGTCAGTCGATTTCAACTGACAAACTCTCCAACCTGACCAGGTCAGTTTGGTTGGCCAAATAGCATACAACCGAATCGAACCAACACATGAACACTCATAATTTTTGCTAAATTAATAGTTTTATCTCTGATAAATAACAATAGTTTAATCTCCAATAATTATTGAAAAATTATAGTAAAAATACATAATTATTGAAAATATATTGATAATGAAAAATACAATAAATACAAAAATACAATAAGTACTAAAAGTATATTAACTTAGTCAATAAATAGTATAATCTCAAATAATAGTTTAATCACTAATAAATATTAATCAATAAGTTATAAAAAAAAATATAATAAATTAAATTTAATAATAGTTTAATCTCCAATAATTATTGAAAGTTTTCTGTTAAATAACCAAACAAAATAAATTTATACATAAACATTGAAAATACATTTATCACAAAAAATAATAAATAATTACTGAAATACAATAAATATTAAATTTAGTATATATAATTATATAATAAATACAGATTAACAGATTAAAATTATTATTAATAAATATTAATTTTTTCGAATGCCATTTTCTCGAATTATTATTTGATATAAGTGAAATTTGATATTTACGATATTATGTTATAATTACTTTTCTACTTTTCAGATTTTTTTTTTAATTTTATTACATAATTTCTTTATTTTAACTATTTAAAATCTAGTTATGTTAAATATTTTGTTCTTTAAAATGTTTAGTTAATTAAATACTTAAATAATATGCAAAATATTTAAATTTTAAATATTATTTTTATTGAATTTAATTATCCATAAAATCATAATTTATACTATTATTACATAATTTCATTATTAATTTTGTAATATATTAAATTATTCTTAATGTCAATATTATGTTATAATTATTTTTCTACTTTGAAGAAACTTTTTAAATTTATTACATAATTTTGTTATTTTAACTATTTAAAATATAATTATGATAAATATTTAATTATTTAAATATTTAAATAATCTGAAAAATTATTCAAAGCTATTACATATTATTAAATATTTGAAAATCATTTAAATTGGTAATCTTAAAAAACATAACTTAAATTGTTAGCACATAGTTTTGTGATATATTTTGTAAAAATATAAAATTATCTTTTATATTTTTAATAAATATATTAAAATTTTTATATAATTTTGTTAGAATATTTAAATAATTCTTAAATTTTTTAATATTAATTATTTAGATAGATATAGATAAAAAGTAGGGGAGATGATAAATTGGAATTAGGGATAACTTAGGAGAGAAATTCTCTACTAAATTAGAGATAATTCTGGATATAAATAAAATTAGAGATAATTTAGAAGATAAATATGAATTAGAGAAAATTTTGGAGAAAGTGGGGGGGTAGTTTAGGAGAAATTTTAGGAGAGAAGACATGGAATTAAATATATATATATATATATATATATGTTTTTTTGAAGTTATTTTTCAAGAATTATTAATTGATGTAAGTGAAATTGGTTATTTAAAATATTATTTTGTTATTTAAATAATATCCTTATTTAAATTCTATAATTTTAATTATTCATTGAATTTAACAATCTATAAAATTATAATTTATTCTATTATTACATAGTTTCGTTATTAGTTTTCCAAAAATGTCAAATTATTATTAATTTGAATATTATGTTATGATTTCTTTTTTATTTTAAGATTTTTCTATTTTATTCCATGATTTCGTTATTTTAACTATTTAAAATATTTAATTATTTAAATATTTAAATAATATATAAAATATTTAAAATACTTATTATTTGAATTTAAGATATTTAGTTATTGAAATACTTAAATAATGAAATATTTTTCATGTACTTATTATATATTTTTTGTAATTTATTATTTAAAATATTTAGTTATTGAAATATTGAAATAATATTTTAATTTTTAATGTTAAATTTCTATTATTTGAATAACATTTAATTTGAATAATCTGGATAATCGTAATTTATATTGTTAGTAAAAACTTTTGTGGTGAATTTTGTAAAAATTTAAAACCTTTAATAATATGAGTATTATTAAATCTATTATAATTATTTTTTGTGTTTTTAATAAATATTTTAAAGTTTATACAATTATTACATAATTTAATTATTATTTTTTGAAAATATTAAATTATTATTATTTTGAATATTATGTTATGATTTTTTATCTTATGAATTTTTTATTTTATTTTATTGATAATTTCATTATTTTAACTATTCAAAAAATAGTTATGTTAAATATTTCGTTATTTAAATATTTAAATAATATATAAAATATTTAGAAATACTCATTATTTGAATTTGAGATATTTAGTTATTGAAATGTTGAAATAATATTTTATTTTTAATGCCAAATTTCTATTATTTGAATAACGTTTAATTTGAGTAATCTGGATAATCATATTTTATATTGTTAGTACATAGTTTTTTGATAAATTATGTAATAATATAAAACTATTTTTAAGCCCTTTTTTCCCAAATTCCAAAACCAATCATTATAAAAACGTTTTTATTTTGAGAAACAAGACTTCCAAATGCAATTTTCTTACCCATTTTATTTATTTGCTGATGATGTGGTGTGCATATTTTAGATTTTGGGAACCTCCCAAGGAATACTTCAAATCAGATTATATTAAATTTTTGAACAAGCGACGCTCAGAGCATTCAATGACGGATGGTTATTACTTATTTGTCTATCAAAAGCATATTTTAAAGCACACACATTGCGTCCAAATCTGAAGCAGATGGGCACATAGCCTCCCAAAAAGCCTCCCAAGTAATTCTCTGATTAAATGAAGCATTTTTAAAGGACTCTTCACGCTTGTTTAATACAATACTGGTTATTTGTTCATCAAAAGCATATTTTAAAGGACTCTTCATGCTTGCGTCCAGAAGGACCAAAACTCAAAGCACTTGATGGATAAGTAACCATTTTATTAAATTAATGCTTTTTTTTTTCCTTCTCTACTGGTTCAGCCGTTCAGTGCAATTGCTATTTATACAGGTGGAATGAAATGAAAGGAAGAACTTCATCAAAAGTTTAAAGCCCTTATGGATGTGGGTTTCCTTGGATTGGTTAGAACTCATCGGATCTTATGTTGTTTTTACCAAATTTATCTGTAATTCCATGAATGCTTAATGGAGAATATAAAATATCTTATATACATTTGGTCTTTAACACAGTTCTCTCCTTACTCTCCAGAGATGTCATTCAACGTTTCAGCAACACTAAGCTCCCAGTGAGGCCTTTATTATGTCGATGGATTTTAATTAGAAAAAATAATTAGATTTCTCACATGGAGGTTCAGTAATTTATATGTCGGCATTTGTTTATTTATCTAAAGCAACAATAGATTCATTTGAAATGGCACATCGATATTCAATAGATCGAGATGTAGACCATGAAAACAGGGTTTTTATGAATTAGGAGTCTCTGTTGTAATTGAATTAGGAGTCTTCGATACATCTTCTTTATCCTTGTAAAAGTAGGATCTCGATTGTATATATTTCGGCATTCTCAGTGAATAAAATCAAGAAAGTAGAAACCAGAAAAGCTCTGGTTTTACATGGTATCAGAGTCGGGCACTCTGGAGATCAGCGGCGGCAGCAACGGTTGTTTGGCACCGGCAAAGGACCAGTGATCAGTGCTGACACTCCTTCTCATTTCATCGAGGTCGCCTGCACCCGTGGTTTCTGAAGTATCACTGTTCATCGCCTCCTTCGGTGAATAGCGGCGGCACTTCGGACCAGTGATCAACGGCGACACTTTTTCTCATTTCATCGAGGTCGCCTGCACCCGTGGTTTCTGAAGTATCACTGTTCATCGTCTCCTTCGGTGAACAGCGGTGGCACTTCGGCCAGTGATCAACAGCGACACTCCTTCTGGTTTTTCCCTATCACCAGCGATATTCCGGTGGCCTAAATTCAACTTCTCATACTTCACGCCAAGATGGGCCTTTGAGAGTTTCCGATGGCCTGATTTCAATTTCACCATCGTGGATGATGTGCTGTGGACCTTCATCACGGTCTTCGAGTCCTTGGCCTTGGCTGCGATGCTGTGTTTCTTCTTCGTCTTCTGTGGTTGTACTCTCTAATTGTCGTATCTCTCCATTTGCAGCTTTGCTGGAATGCTGAAATTTCAAGTGGCACAAAGGACTAGTGATTAGCGGCGGCAGCGATGATTGCTCGGCGCCGATTCAGTCTGGCGCTGTGCTTTTTGCAGACCAGATCAGTACGGCACCGTGATTTTTCACAGAGCTCTTTTGGTGAATCAACGTTCTGCGGCAGTTTCTCTTCTACGGGGTGATAATTTTTCTTCTGTGGCACCAACACTATAGTCAAGATGGCTGAAAATAGAGGCAAGGAGCAAGGCGGCAGTCAATGTCCAAGGAACGTGATCTCACCCTACCTTCTATCAATCAATGACAATTCATGGAGCATTATCACACAGATCCAACTTAGAGGTGACAACTATGATGAATGGGCTTGAGCAATAAGAACGGCGCTGCGAGCCAAGAAGAAATTCGTCTTCATCGATGGATCGGTGAAACAACCTTCGGAGGATTCAGTGGAATTAAAAGATTGGTGGGTGGTGAATTCCATACTTGTGTCATGGATTCTGAATACGATTGAACCAAATTTACGTTCAACCGCAACGTACACTAAGATTGCAAAGACACTCTGGGATGACATAAAGGAGCGATTTTCTGTTGGAAATGGACCACGTGTTTAACAACTCAAATCCAAGCTGGCAAATTGCAAACAAAGAGGTATGACGATTCTGAATTACTATGGCAAACTCAAGATGATATGGGAGGAATTGGGAAATTATGAGCAATATCCCACTTGTCAATGTGGCAAGTGCAACTGCGACATAAGCAGGGCGTGGGATAAGAAGCGAGATGAAGAGAAACTTCATCAATTTTTGATGGGGCTAGATGATACAGTCTATGGAGGTGTGCGTTCGCATATACTAAGTACGGAACCCTTGCCAAGTTTGAATCGAGCCTATGCCATAGTGATTCAAGAAGAGCAAGTTCAGACTATGACGCACGGCAAGGAAGAGAAAGCTAAAGCTGTGGCCTTTGCAGCCCACGCAAGAAAGAGGCAAAGCGAAGGCAGAGACAAGAACACAGTATGTACTCACTGTAACAAGACAGGCCACGATGTAGAGTCTTGTTTCCAACTGATTGGCTACCCCGAATGGTGGGGTGATCGGCCGAAAAATAATACCCGTGGAATAGGCCGAGGGCGTGGTGGATAGAAATAATGAACAGGGGCAGGAGGAAAAGGTCGTGACAGCCAAGCTAAGGCCAATATAGCCAAAGCCTCTGCGCAAGGCAATACGTCTCAAGGAGAATCAATCGATGCAGCCAAGACCAGGTTAAATGGACTGAGCAGTGAGCAGTGGAACATGTTACTCAACCTTTTGAACACACAGAAAGAAGGGAGTCAATGACTAAGTGGTAAGAAAAAATTGTCAGAATGGATAATAGACACAGGGGCCTCTCAGCATATGACATGAAGCCTCGAGTAGATGAGAGACATAAAGAATATCATTCCGTGCTCTGTTGGGCTGCCAGACAAGAAAGCAACAATAGCAGAAAAAGAAGGCACAATTGCACTGGACGATCACCTGAAACCGGCTAGTGTTTTATATGTGCCTAGTTTGAATTGCAATTTACTTTCTGTATCACAATTAATTGAGGAATCGAATTGTATCATCCAATTCACTAACAAATTCTGTGTGATACAGGACCACACTACGAGGATGCTGATTAGAGCGGGTGAGCAGCAAGAGGGACTCTATTATTTCCGGGGCATTGCATCAACAAGAGCAATGAAGACTATAGAGAGCAGGACATCGGATATTTGGCATCAAAGGTTGGGGCATCGTTCTTATAGAATTATTAAATTGCTACCTTTTCATACTAAGCATAATTGCAGTATTAAGGGTTGTGATATATACTTCCGAGCTAAACAATGTCGAGAAAAGTTTGTTCCTAGTAATAATAAAGCATTCGATATTTTTGAGTTAATTCATTGTGATTTGTGGGGTCCTTATAGAACTATAGCTTCTTGTGGTGCACATTATTTCTTGATCATAGTAGACGATTTTTTAGAGGCGTTTGGATTTATCTTCTAGTTAATAAGATGGAAGTAGGACGAGTCCTTCGAAATTTTTTTTCTATGGTTCAAAGGCAATTTAACAAACCTGTCAAGGTGATTCGTATTGACAATGTGACTGAGTTTGTCTGCTTGGCTAGTTATTTTGCTGAAAGTGGCATTATTCATTAAACCATTTGTGTCGGGACCTCTCAACAAAATGGGAGGTTTGAACGCAAGCACCGCAACATACTCAATGTTGCCCGAGCCTTGCATTTTTGAGCTAACTTGCCTATTGATTTTTGGGGAGGGGAATGTGTCTTGACCGCATGTTATTTGATCAATCGGACACCGTCCATTCTGTTAAAGGGAAATGCTCCCTATGAAATGTTATTTGGGCGACCTCCTTATGATAATGTCCGAGTCTTTGGTTGCTTAGCATATGCGCATAATCATGGTCATGGAGGGGATAAATTTGTTAGTCGAAGCAGACGGTGTGTTTTTGTCTGGTATCCTTTTGGGAAGAAAGGATGGAGCTTGTATGATTTAGAGCCCGGCATTTTCTTTGCTTCCAGAGATGTTACTTTCTTTGAGCATGAATTCCCGTATGCACACAAAGAGGATGCACAGCCGAACAAAGCACAAGATTGTGGAATAAGTGGGACAGATGAGGTGTTGGTACCATCCACTTATTCACCTAGACTGGCAAATGGCGAGATGGAGACTAAATAGCGAGGTGAACTCGCAGAAGAAGGAACCCACTTAGACCCGAATGCCAATACTAGTAAACCCATGCATTCTTCTGACGTCACCGTAGAAAATGTAAGCAAAGACAGTCCTGACTTCAGGGGGTGGCAATGTTGAGCAACAACAGCACTCTGATTCTCATTTGGGGCGTGGGCATTGACAAAAATAGCAGTCCACAAGGTTAAGAGACTATGTGCTTCACACTACACAATGCTTGAGTCCCTCTCCGCATCCCTTTGCAAGCTCACTCGGCCAATCACATTCTGCAAGTAGTCCTTACCCCATAGATAACTATGTGAACTGTAACAATTTTTCTTATCGACATTGTGCTTTCTTGGCAGCTGTTACTGTAGGAGTTGAACCCACTTCTTTTGCTGATGCCGTAAATGATGAAAAATGGAGGGATGCTATGCAAAAAGAAATATAGGCACTTGAAAATAATCAGACATGGACTGTGGAGCCTTTGCCATCCGGAAAACGAGCCATAGGATGCAAATGGGTTTATCAAATCAAGTACAACGGTGATGGGACAGTGGAAAGATATAAAGCTCATCTCGTGATTTTTGGGAACAAGCAGGTTGAGGGAATTGATTATAATGAAACTTTTGCCCCAGTTGCAAAAATGGTTACTATCCATACCTTCATTGTAGACGCAACAACCAGAAATTGGGAGCTTCATCAAATGGACGTACATAACGCATTCTTGCATGGTGATCTTCATGGGGAAATCTACATGTGAATGCCTCCGGGTTTTCAGTCAGATAAACCGGATATGGTGTGTTGGTTGCGAAAATCTCTGTATGGCTTGAAACAAGCGCCGAGATGTTGGTTTGCTAAATTAACCATAGCCTTGAAGATATATGGGTTTTAGCAATCATGTACAGATTACTCCCTCTTCACTTTTCGTCAAGACAGGATGCATGTACTTGTTCTCGTATATGTGAATGATATTATCGTGTCAGGTAATGATCATATGGCAATTCAAGTCTTCAAGAAATATTTGAGTGACTGCTTCCATATGAAAGACTTGGGATCATTGAAATATTTTTTGGGTATTGAAATTACCCGAAACTCAACAAGATCTTTTCTATTTCAATGAAAATATGCTTTGGATATTATCTCTGAAGTTGGATTACTTGGTGCAAAACCTGTTCCTTTTCCTCTGGAGCAGAATCACAATCTCGCCTAGGCATATGAACCCCTCTTATCTAATCCTTAGCGATACAGACGTTTGGTGGGGAGGTTTATTTATCTCTCAGCAACGCGTCCAGAGTTGTCTTATTGTGTGCATGTTCTATCCCAATTCATGCAGCAGCCGCAAGAAAGACATTGGGAGGCTGCGTTGCAAGTGGTGCGCTACTTGAAAGGAAATCCTGGTCAAGGAATTCTCTTGCATTCAGATTGTGACTTGCAATTATATGCATGATGTGATTCAGACTGGGCGAGCTGTCCTTTGTCCCGACGTTCTCTGTCTGGGTGGTTTGTTATGCTTGGGAAATCACCGATTGCTTGGAAAACTAAGAAACAACACACTGTGGCTCATTCTTCAGTGAAAGTAATTATGATACTGACTTGGTGTCGGATCGGGTTGTCTTTGATGTACCAATCAGTGAGATCCTTAGTGGGGGTCAAAACCTAGGTATGTTGGGACAATCCAAGAATTCATCTGAGTGGGTGATCATAGTGACAGGATCAGCCCCTTTGTCGGACAAAGGTAATGATCGGGGATGCGCTCTCACTGTTGGAAACCAAGACTGCCGGCAACCGATTTCAACCGTTGAGATTTGTTTTGCAAAGTATATTTTATATGAGATATAAAAGTATATATATATTATGGTTTCTAAAATGTTTGCAAAAGGTTTTAATTCCCGGGATCCATATAAGTGGAGAGTGCAACATTGTTCCTTGTAGCCGAGGGAGAGGTCCTCTCTTGTCGGGCAGTGTATGATCATTAAGGGCTGAGAGATTAAGTGTAAGACCATTGAGGATAATGCCTGATGGGCTAATCTTGCATCTGCCCACAGTCCCTGGGTGTTACAAGGTGGCTTGGCCCAGGGACCACTTAGGGTAAGTGTTGGGCCCATAGAGCCCATTCGATGGGTTTCAGGGGGTGCACTGTCTTTAACAGTGTATTCGACCAAGCCTTGTAACAAAGGCTGGGCCGAACCCATGTGGCTGATGTGTAGATCAATGCTTGGGTCCCACGCCATACAAGGAAGCCCAACTGGGCAGCAGTTAGGAAGGTTAAGTGAGCATATAAGTTTGATGGGCCTAAAGCCCATTTCGAACTGGGCTATTTATTTAGTTAATTAAATGGGCAAATTCTGAGATGGATTAGCAGATAGGATAGGGTTTTAATCCTATCCACTCAGAGAGTCCAGATCTGAATGTGATTCAGATCTAGAAACCTCCTAATGGGATTAGGATAAAGCTAATCTAATCTACAAATAAGATAAGGGTTTATCCTTATCACTAGAAGAGAAGGCTGATCCAAATATGATTTGGATAAGCACCTCCTAATGAGATTGGGAGCTGACCTTTTAATTTAGCAAAAAGAAGGAGGGGGCGGCAGCCTAGAGAGAGAGAGAGACCAAGAAACACATCAGATCCTCTTTAGTGCTGAAATCAAGAAGAGAGAATTTTGCACCATGCGAATACTCTCTTGCCGCCTCCCTGTTCTTGTCGCCCTGTTTGCCAGTTCGATCTCCAGTTGTGGGAGAAGTCAAGATTGGATCTTGACATCAGTTCTTTGAGAAAGGATTGAAGAGGAAGCTGTGCTCACATACCATTCTACTGATTCTTGCGAAGGACAGAGTTCTTGGGGAAGAACACTACTGATTCTGCTCCATCCTGCACTACGCCATATTCAATGGGAGCAGTCTTTGGATCCTTCCTTGGGCGTGAACACCTTCGTTGGGAGATATTACTTCTCCGTATCAGGTATTATTCTCTCCCATTCCTTTTGGTTCAGATCTGGTTCAGTTTAAGGTTCAAGATTTATCATTGAAAATATGATTTTCTAAATAGGGAATGTGATTCCTAGTTGAAGGGAGAGGAAAAATTTTTGAAATTCGTCCCTTATTCTGCATTCTTTGGGCATCCATGGGATGGATCTCTCATCCTTTCAGTGGTATCAGAGCCCAGGTTCAAATCTTGAACCATTATGTTTCAGATCTGAACTTGCGAAATTAGGGAGAAGGCGTTCTACCCAAATTGTGCAGATTTGGTTTTTGGGAAATTTGTTCTCAAAACAGATGGGCAAATAATCTGAAATTAATTTTAAATAAATCTGATTATTATTTAAAATTGTTCTTTATAATTTTCTTGATTTATGGACTGTTCGTACAAGAGGAGATCGAATTCTTGGTTTGCGCAAGGAACTTGCGATTTTGTAGTTCTTGATTTATTTTGGGTCTATAAATATTTTTTTTTTATTTTCTAGACTCAATGTATAGGTATTTGATCTGATGTAATTATTAATAGAAATAGGATTTCTATTTATTTTATTTTGGATCGAAGTTGGCGGCGCAGAAAAGGAGATTTCACAAATGAGAGAAATGCTATCTGTGATTTGCAGTTTGTGAAACTGCATTCTGTGATCTAACCTCTGTTTTGCAGGAAGGATTGTGCGAATAGTCCTATTTGACTGATTCTTGTTTTTCCTTTTATCAGTATTTAATTTCAGATTATTTTCTTGAATTAAGGATTTAATTAAAAATCAAAACCTAGACCTATTCGAACTAAGATTGGTTCAAAACTGTTTGGACCAATTCTAGGGTTTAATCAAGGCTGAAAGTCAGCCCTAATTTCCCACTAATGGGCCTAAGGATTGATATTTAATTAAATGGTTGATTCGGCCCAGCCTGTAAAGGCCCAGTTTTAAATAGTTAAAACTGCAAAAGCCCATTTTAAAGGATAAAGCTATATGGGCCGAACTGGGTAACCCTAATTCAGCCCATATACCTAGATAATATTAATGGTTAATATTATGGATTTTTAATGGGCTTCCAACGGGCCTTACAGATAATTAATTGATTGGATCAATCTACCCCTGCATGTGATGTATGGATGTGTGATGTGCTGCGTACATGGGCCATAAGTACTTGGCCCATACTCATTCGACAGTGGCTCTTGCGCACACCATGGTTGAATGCACATCATTGCCATGGTGTACCTTTTAGTCATTGGATGACTTCCCATAGTGGTGGGCCCCATGCCTCATCAAGAGGTTACGTGCGGAACCCTAACCGATTCAAGACCCACCAAAATCTGGCTTTATGAAAGTCAGTGGGAGCCACTTTGGTTTGACCTAAATCAAACTAGGGCGTAATTTTGTTCCCGCCAGCTAATATGAGTGCATGTGACAGGGAGATTCATATGATGAACTCTCTAAAGGCCTTCCATCATTAGCATAAGGATGGGTCCTTCAGTAATGAGGAAACGCACCAGAAAATGGGCTATCCATTTGCTGTTGGGCTTGTCTGAGTGTTTCATAAGATGATAGGGGCGTCATAGACCGATGTGGGAGGGGCTTCACCAGAAAATGGGAACTCTCTCACGGTACCTTGGCGTTCACGAATATGATGGGTAAGCACTCACTGAACAGAAAGGTTTACCTGAAAATGGCTCTGAACCTTGTCTGACAAAGGCCAAAGGGAAAACTCATATGATGAGTGGATGTGATCCTTCATAGAAAGGTGGTGGGGTTATGCAGCTGAAACAGTTGGGTCCATGCACCCTATGTGATTTCCCACATTTCCAGAGACAACCCGTAGTCTCCGTCACTGAGAAAGGAGGGAAATCTCAGAGACGAATAAATGGAAATGGATCGTAGATTAAAATCCATATCTATGAAATGAACATGAATCAAATTAGGTTGTGGACTGATGTTTGCTCTTTTATCAGAAAATGGCAAACAGATCTTTTGCAAAACTGCTTGATGACAACA
Source organism: Nelumbo lutea (assembly GCF_056320005.1). Taxonomy (NCBI): domain Eukaryota; kingdom Viridiplantae; phylum Streptophyta; class Magnoliopsida; order Proteales; family Nelumbonaceae; genus Nelumbo; species Nelumbo lutea. The sequence goes on along the minus strand of NC_142689.1, from coordinate 34,814,697 downwards.
AGTTGAAGGGCCCAAACTATGCTGACTGGTATAGGAACCTTATGCTGGTCCTAGCTTCTGAAAAGCTGGACAAAGTGGCAAAGAATCCTGCCCGGGAGTGTCCGGGTGATAGGGCTTCTGAGGCCGGAAGGAGAGACTATCAAGAATGGGAGGAGAAAAACTCCCTTGCCTGGTGTTACATCATTGCCTCCTTAGACAACCCGATGCAGAGGCAGTTCGATCAGATCGAACTTGCCAGACATATTGGACAGTCTCAGGACAATGTATGAAGAGCAGAATCGTTCTACTCGACAAAAGGTCTTGAAACAGTTCATGACCGCACAAATGTCCAAGGGTCAACAAGTTTACGACCATTGTCTTCGGATGATGGGATACATCAACGAACTGGAGACTCTTGGATCCGGGCTGGACCTTGCAACCCAGATAGATGCTATCCTTAACTCTTTGCCTCATTCCTTTAATCTGTTCATCATGAACTATAACATGCTCAAGCTGAATGTCAGCTTACAAAAGCTCAGCAATATGCTGCAAAGAGCTGAAAAACTGATTAGAAAGGATGAGCCTGTAGCCATGCTTGTTGAAGCTGGCAAGACAGGCAAGAGAAAGAGGAAGGCAAAGAAGCCTCAGAAGAAAGCCACTAAGAGCAAGAAGCAGAAGAAAGACAAAGCATCAGATGCCTGTCACTTCTGCAAGAAGACCGACCACTGGAAAAGGAACTGTCCTGCCTACCTGGAATCCAAGAAAGGTAACTTCAAAACTTGTGCTATAGAAACCAATTTGTTGGTAGCTTCTGCATCCTGGTGTATTGACTCCGGGGCTTCAACTCATGCTTGTAACTCACTGCAGGGGTTCAAGGTAAGTAGAAGGCTGAGTGAAGGAGAAGTCACACTCTTCTTGGGGACTACTGCAACTGTTGCAGCCGCGGCCATAGGAACCATGGAGTTAATTTTTAGAGAAGGAACAATTGTACTGAAAGACTGTCTTTATGTGCAAAATTTAAGGAGAAATTTGATTTCTGTCTCAAAACTGTGTGCAGATGGTTATTCTGTCTTCTTTAGTAATACGATTACTATTAAAAGAAACAACAGATTCATCGCATACGGGGAACTGGAGAACGGTCTCTATGTTCTACATCCTTCTCTAGAAACTAACATAACCGAAACTACACCGACTGAAATCCTTAAGAAGAGAGCTCGTGATACAGTTAATCCCACGTGTTTGTGGCATTATCGACTTGGCCACATCGGTGTTGACCGAATCACAAGGTTGGTAAAGGATGGTCTTTTGGATTTTCTAACTGTAAAAGATCTTCCCACTTGTGAGCCTTGCCTACAAGGCAAGATGAAGAAACGACCATTTAACGGTAAGCCTGAAAGATGTACAGGCACACTTGACCTAATACATACTGATGTATGTGGTCCCCTGAGTGTTAGGACACGAAATCAACACATGTATTTCATCACCTTCACAGATGATTTTTCACGATATGGTTACGTGTAGCTAATGAGACACAAGTCTGAATTCTTTGAAAAGTTCAAAGAGTTTAGACAAGAGGTCGATAAACAGTTAGGGAGAGAAATTAAGGCCCTTCGATCAGATCGAGGTGGCGAGTATCTCTTTGACGAATTCATGGACTACTTAAAGGACAACGGGATAGTATCACAATTAGCTCCTCTTGCTACACCACAACTTAATGGTGTTTCGGAGAGGAGGAATAGGACCTTATTGGATATGGTCCGGTCGCTTCTCATACACTCAGAGTTACTCACATCCTTTTGGGGTTACGCATTAGAGACTGCGATTTATGTGCTGAATCGGGTTCCAACCAAATCGGTTCTGAATACTCCATATGAACTTTGGACCGGAAAGAAACCAAGTGTCAGACACTTGAAGATTTGGGGTTGTCCAGCACATGTTAAAAGAACGAGTGCAGACAAGTTGGAATCCAAGACCAGCCGTTGCCTATTTGTAGGCTACCCAAGAGGCTCTGTAGGTTACCTATTCTATGACCCAAGTGAGCAGAAAGTGTTCTGCAGTCGTAACGCACAATTCTTGGAAACCGACTATATCCTGGACACCCATCGTCAGGAAGTTGTTCTTGATGAGGAGAGCTCATGAGCAGTGGGAGATGTCCCACAAGTTCCAGGTAGTGACCAACCTAGAAGATCCACTCGGGTATCCAGGCCACTGGTCCGTTATGGTTATGACCAAGATAGTTACCTGGTGGAAATTTTGACTAGTGAGGAGGATCCTGTGACTTACACGGAAGCTATGTTGGACATAGATTCTCAGAAGTGGGTGGAGGCCATGAGAGCAGAGATGGACTCAATGGAGACCAATGGAGTCTGGACTCTAGTAGATCCGCCCTCTGGGGTAAAAGCAATCGGTTGCAAATGGATTTACAAGAGGAAGAAGGGCCCGATGGTAAGGTTGAGACATTCAAGGCTCATTTGGTGGCGAAAGGGTACACTCAGAAAGAGGGCATCGATTATGAGGAAACCTTTTCGCCTGTGGCCATGCTTAAATCCATTAGGATCCTGCTAGCTGTAGCAGCATACCATGATTATGAGATTTGGCAAATGGATGTCAAAACTGTATTCCTGAATGGAGATCTTACTGAAGATATCTATATGCAGCAGCCGTAAGGCTTCATTGCTGTAGGTCAGGAAAACATGGTATGTAAACTTAATAGATCCATGTATGGACTTAAGCAAGCTTCTAGAAGTTGGAACATCCGTTTTGACTCTGCCGTCAAATCGTTTGACTTCGAGCAGAATCCGGATGAACCCTGTGTCTATAGGAAGTACAGTGGAGATAAGGTTACCTTCTTGGTTCTGTATGTAGATGACATTCTACTCATTGGGAATGATGTAGGTATGTTAACTACAGTGAAAGTATGGCTATCACAGCAATTCTCCATGAAAGATCTTGGAGAAGCCTCCTATATACTGGGTATTCGACTCTATAGAGATAGATCGAAGCGGATAATAGGATTATCCCAATCTGCCTACATTGACAAAATAGTCAAAAGATACAGCATGGAAAACTCCAAGAAAGGAAATGTTCCTTTCAAGTACGGAGTCACTCTCTCCAAGAAGATGTCTCCCAAGACTTCTGAGGAGATTGATGGCATGAAAGACGTTCCCTATGCCTCTGCCGTAGGGAGCATCATGTATGCCTGCTGTGCACTCGCCCTGACATAGCTCAGGCAGTGAGTGTAGTAAGAAGATTTCAGGTCAACCCAGGGCAGGAGCATTGGACAACTGTGAAAAACATACTTAAGTACCTTCGAAGGACAAAAGAGTTTTGTCTAGTATTCAACGGTTGCTCACTATAGATCCAAGGGTATACAGATGCCGATTTCCAGTCAGACCCAGATGATAGAAAGTCTACATCTGGATATGTTTTCACGATAGGATCGTGTGCTGTTTGCTGGAAAAGCAGCAAACAGGGGTCCACTGCAGACTCCCCGACCGAGGCCGAGTACATTGCCGCAAGTGAGGCTGCCAAAGAAGCCGTGTGGATGAAGAAGTTCATTCATGAGTTGGGAGTAGTTCCGTCCGACACATCACCCATCCCATTGTTGTGTGACAACAATGGATCCATTGCTCAGGCTAAGGAGCCACGAGCCCACTCGAAGTCGAAGCACATCGAGAGGAAGTACCACGTACTGCGGGAGATTGTTGGTAGAGGGGACGTCTTGATTCAGAAGGTAGCGTTAGCGGAAAATGTAACAGACCCATTGACAAAGCCACTATCACAGAAAGTATTTGAGAAACACATGGAAAGCATGGGACTCCGGTTAGTACCTGATTGGACCTAAGTGCAAGTGGGAGTTGTTAGACAGTTTTGTATGCCTTTAGCTTCAATCAAAATTGATGTACTTTATGAATTTATTGTAAATGAATAAAAGTGCATATTTGATTCATGTTCCCTTGGTATGTTTATGTGTAATACCCTTAAACTGGACACTTATTGAGATTTGTGTTAGTTTAGAATGTTCACAGCCAGTGGGTCGGTCTGGGGAGACCTATCCTAACAAGGCTGACACTGTGGTGCCACCAAGTCGGTTTGGGGTGGCTTGTCTTAGCTACCAGGGTGAGACCCTAGGCATATACAGTGTGGGATTAATTGAATCTTTGAATTGGACCAGATTTCCAGTATTGCCCTGGACCTTGGAGATTGATGGGCAAAACTAAAAAGTTACACCCGACCCCTAGACTCGATTATGATACTGCACTTGGTGTCGGATCGGGTTGTCTTTGATGTACCAATCAATGAGATCCTTAGCGGGGGTCAAAACCTGGGTATGTTGGGACAATCCGAGAATTCATCTGAGTGGGTGATCATAGTGACAGGATCAGCCCCTTTGTCGGACAAAGGTAATGATCGGGGATGCGCTCTCACTGTTGGAAACCAAGACTGCCGGCAACCGATTTCAACCGTTGAGATTTGTTTTGCAAAGTATATTTTATATGAGATATAAAAGTATATATATATTATGGTTTCTAAAATGTTTGCAAAAGGTTTTAATTCTCGGGATCCATATAAGTGGAGAGTGCAACATTGTTCCTTGTAGCCGAGGGAGAGGTCATCTCTTGTCGGGCAGTGTATGATTATTAAGGGCTGAGAGGTTAAGTGTAAGACCATTGAGGATAATGCCTGATGGGCTAATCTTGCATCTGCCCCCAGTCCCTGGGTGTTACAAGGTGGATTGGCCCAAGGACCACTTAGAGTAAGTGTTGGGCCCATAGAGCCCATTCGATGGGTTTCAGGGGGTGCACTGTCTTTAACAGTGTATTCGACCAAGCCTTGTAACAAAGGCTGGGCCGAACCCATGTGGCTGATGTGTAGATCAATGCTTGGGTCCCACGCCGTACAAGAAAGCCCAACTAGACAGCAGTTAGGAAGGTTAAGTGAGCACATAAGTTTGATGGGCCTAAAGCCAATTTCAAACTGGGCTATTTATTTAGTTAATTAAAGGGGCAAATTCTGAGATGGATTAGCAGATAGGATAGGGTCTTAATCCTATCCACTCAGAGAGTCCAAATCTAAATGTGATTCAGATCTAGAAACCTCCTAATGGGATTAGGATAAAGCTAATGTAATCTACAGATAAGATAAGGGTTTATCCTTATCACTAGAAGAGAAGGCTGATCCAAATATGATTTGGATAAGCACCTCCTAATGGGATTGGGAGCTGATCTTTTAATTTAACAAAAAGAAGGAGGGAGCGGCAGCCTAGAGAGAGAGAGAGACCAAGAAACACATCAGATCCTCTTTAGTGCTGAAACCAAGAAGAGAGAATTTTGCACCCTGCGAATACTCTCTTGCCGCCTCTCTGCTCTTGTCGCCCTGTTTGCTAGTTTGATCTCCAGCTGTGGGAGAAGTCAATATTGGATCTTGACATCAGTTCTTTGAGAAATGATTGAAAAGGAAGCTGTGCTCACGTACCATTCTACTGATTCTTGCGAAGGACATAGTTCTTGGGAAGAACACTGTTGATTCTACTCCATTTTGCATGTGCCATATTCAGTGGGAGCAGTCTTTGGATCCTTCCTTGGGCGTGAACACCTTCATTGGGAGATATTACTTCTCCGTATCAAGTATTATTCTCTCCCATTCATTTTGGTTCAGATCTGGTTCAGTTTAAGGTTCAAGATTTATCATTGAAAATATGATTTTCTAAATAGGGAATGTGATTCCCAGTTGAAGGGAGAGGAAAAATTTTTGAAATTCGCCCATTCTTCCGCAATCTTTGGGCGTCCATGGGATGGATCTCTCATCCTTTCACATGTGAATTAAAATGGCTGAAAGGATTATTGTTGGCTCTTGGAGTTACGCATTCAAACCCAATGCGATTATATTGTGATAGTCAAGCAGCCTTGCATATTGCAGCAAACCTAGTGTTTCATGAGCGTACGAAACATATTGAAGAAGATGTGTTGAGACTCCTAATTCAATTACTAATTGTAATCCTAACTAGCCCTGTATTTGTAAGATGGGCTTTTGATTGATCTAAACTGCTCACCTAGAGTATGATCTATTACTTCCTATTTGTTATAATCAAGATTCAAAATATAAATACGTTTGATATATCTAGAGGCGTATATATTCTTAGTATAATCAAGTTATAATCAAGTAGTATCAATATTTTTTTTTTTAGTTTTTTCCAAATCTGATTCAGAGGAGCCGATTTAAGGTCTGTTTATTCTTTAAATCGGTTGAGACCCCGAAACACTCCCAGTAATAGTGTGAGTGTATCGGGAGCCTTCCGATATGATTCGATACGTATAGAAATTTCAAACCTTGAATATAACAAATGTAAGGGGATGGATCTGCTAATTGGTTGATTTTAAACAAGTGTAAAAGGAGCTATTTCCTATTTTTTCCTTCAAACGAAGCACAACATTAGTCCTCTCACTGTGGGAAACTTTTCAGCCTCAAAACCCTTATCACTTGTTCCAACTTCAGATAACCCCTTCTTTGTAGGGGCCTTATTTGAGTTGAAAAAATAAACCTCTTTGGCTTTCTAGGGTGGGCCATCCCTGGCCAGCTTATAACAATCCGCATTTGCTACAACAGTACCGTGGCTCAGTGCTGAAACAAGTAAATCAAGGCCTTTGATTTGCTGTCATGACCCCACCTTCAATTAGATGAAGCAATTTCTTGGTGGGGCCACTGCACTAGATCCAAGGCCATGATTTTCTATTTTTACCCTGCGCTATCACAATGTTGTAGCAAAAGTGAACTCTAGGAGTGTAAATGGATCGAATTGGATTTGGATCATACAATATCTGAATTCGAACCCGATTAAAAAAATCTAATATATTCGATATCCGACAGATATTGAAAATTAATATTTGAATTCGAATCTGATTAAATATTCGAATATTCGATTCGATTAATTAATTATTTTAGATAATTAATAAATATATAAAATAAATATTTTATTGATATAAAGTATATATATATATATATATAAATTATTTATATAATATATATAATAATTAAATAATCGATCGAATTCAGATATTTATCCAATCGAATCAGGTCATTTCCGAATTCGAATCCGATTAACTATTCGGTAAGAATAGAATATTTGAATTCGACCAATTAGATATTCGAATTATCTGAATTTGATTCAATTATGTCAAATATCAAATTTGAAATCGAATTTTCGAATACCGTTAACACCCCTAATGAACTCAGCTTATAAACTATGTGTTATAAAGAATCCAGATAACCCAAACTAGCTGTCAACCAAACATTTGAAGGGCTGTTTGCTTTCGCTGTTTTGAATTAGGGGATGCAATTGAGTTGAACTGAGCCAAATTTCGACATATTGTCTCCTGACTAGATTAAAAATACTACTATGCTTGAGTTTAAATTCGGCTCAAATACTTGAAATACTAATATATTTTTATATTATATCATAAAATAATTTTTAGTTGAACTCAACTTCGAATAATTAATCAAACTTACTCTAAGATTTAAATTTGATTAGAGTCGAACTAGAATTTAGTCTAATCGAATTGAAGCCCAAACTGTTCGATTAAATAACGGTTTGATTGCACCCCTTATTTGAATAGCCTAATTGGAGCACTTCATAGCAGCTGAATCTCCATTTCAGTCCTCACAACACGAGCCCTGGAAGTTTTTGAACTAATTCAGTTTCTCACAAAATCTCTGATTTAAGGTAGGATGGTCATACATTGGGCATTTTGAGGGGTGGACACGATTGAAGCTTTTCATGAACTATAACTTGGGTCGTGAAAAGCTCAATTCAGTTTAGTTTAAACTGAGCTTTGAGTTTAATATGTAAGACTCATAAACCTAATCGAACTTATATTATATATAATATTTTTAATTATATAATAATAAATATTTTTATATTTTATATGAAAATGGACTCACTATAAAGCTCAAACCAAACTCAAACTCAAACTCAAACGAAGCCTTTGAGTCAAACTGATTTTGAGCTAATTGCGTCAGAATGGACCCCTATATCAATGAGGCTTCATCGGGTCTGATCCAATAAAATTAGACTGCCTATAGGTAGACCGATCCGCATCCGATAAACCTGCACATTATATAGGTAATAAGCTAAACACATCTTTAATAATCATCATTTCGTCTAAACACATATAACGAACCTGCTAAACCTCTATGATTAAAAGTTTATCAAGATACTTCTAAGCCTAATTAAGTTCATAAGTATGTCGAGAGGCATGTAACATTTTATATCGTATTGTGTATATCTCTATATTGGGCTAAATAAGGGAGACCCGGTACAGCGGTACCAACCCCATTATCAATGGGCCTTAGAAATTGGACCTCCTACTTATGTATAGGAGATCGGCCTTGTGTCAGATCCAGAGTTATAGGTTGGATTGGATTAAGCTACAAACCATTAATTGGGGATTATACAGGGTGTTTGTCGCCATTGTGGGAGCTTAGGTCTAGGAGATGGCAATTTTCCTTGTCTCCATCGGTTACCCGATTTCCCTTGACCCGATGGGGTCGAGGAGGAGATTGCCTTAGAGGGGATGGGAGAAGGGAAGGAGACAGGGAGTGAATTCCCTGCCCTGCCCCCATCCTGACTATATATAAAATATATACATATATAATATTATTTATCAAAATATATTTATAATATTTTTTATATTAAAAACTTTCCTTGTTTTATGTAAGTCTATATTTTAAAAATAATTTTAATTTAAAAATTTCATAGATTTGGGTTCTCAATGATGGAAACCTATCTTTGTCAGGGATTAGAGACGAAGGGTCATTTTTATCCCAATAAGAATCGAGGTTGGGGAGAGAGATTTATTTCGAAATCAAAGTCAGGGATGAGAAGTATGGTGCCTCACCGTGAACCTGCCCTATTGCCATTGGCTCATTTTGGTATTGAGCACTTGAACACTTGAACACTTGAACACTTGAACACTTCCATGGGCCCAAAGTATCCAGAATTCATTGGCTCATTTTGGTATTGAGCACTTGAACACTAACAGTATAACATTAACCGCTGCAAACTACGGTACCATAGATAATCTAAGTTTTTCTTATAATTTGTTCCCTGGCTATAATCCGTCTGGGTGCTTCTGATTGTACAGAATATATCTTTATGAAATATATCTGCGCCTTGACCAACAGATACCCTCACCTGTCTAGGTGGTGTAGTTGGTTATCACCCTTGTCTCACACACTAGAGGTCCCCGGTTTGAACCTGGTCTCAGACAAGTGGCAAAATAGATGTATTATATAACTTTTCCTTTTTTTTTTTTTTTCTTTATAGAGGTATGGATAATATTATTCTCTTCGCTGCATTCTGTGAAGTGGCAATGGCAAAGAGATAGGTATTATATAACTTTTTCTCTTGTTTTTTCTTTATTACTAAGCAACAAGGATAGAGAAGTATGGCACGTGGCAAAATAAGATGTATGATTTTCTTTTAATAATCAACAAGGATGGAGAGGTGTGATCTTTGACCATGAAGAAGGGTTTGTTTGGAAGGGGTTCAGCGGTTGCAGCGGAGGAATGGGTAGTGGTTGTCTATCACTCTTTGCAATCATTCCATTCATAAAAGCTTAGTTTGTAAAGAGTATAAATGCAAATATGTACAGTATAAATATAGGCTCAATTTGAAAGAAGTAAAAATACAAATATAAATATATAGAGTGCAAAACTATGTATTTGTATTCCTTCCAAACTAAGCCGAAGAAAAAAATTGCACCACTGTTTTTGCTAATTAATCACAAAATAAATTATAATATCATAGGGGAGATTGCAATTAGTATCGTAATTATAATATCATAGGTGTCGTCCTAATCGCAGATCTGGCAAGACATGCCATAAGAATGGGTTTTCAACCCAAAAAACTAGAGAAATCCTAAAAAATGGTGCAAGAATGGAGAATATCATGTGAGAGTTCGCATATTTGGATGCAAAAGTTGTTAGGAAATCATTCATCTTTCACTGGTTTTTCCCGATTGCCACCATTGTAAGTAGGGGTGAAAACGGTATTCAAAAATTCAAGTTCGAATTCGAGATTCGATATAATCGAATCGAATTCTGATTACTTGAATACTATTGGTGGTCGAATTCGAATGAAGCATTTTTGTTGATAATTAATCGAATCGAATTCGAATAGGAATCATTCTAATTCGATAATTATTCAATTCGATAATATCTATTATGCATATATTTAACCGGTTTCGAATTCAAATCAAACCTGATAAAATTTGAATTCACTCTGTTTACACCCATAATTGTAAGCTTAGGGTTGGGGCATTTGGGGCATCTTCTATATTCACAGAGGCATAAACGATCATTTTTATTATTTTTGGGGATAGTTTTGTCCCATCAAAATAAAATAAGCACTAAAAGTAAACTGGACCAAGGTTGCTTATCTTTTAAGCACTTATTTTCAAAATAAGTACTTATTTTAGGACTTTTTGCAAAATATGAGTAAGTACTTATTGTGTGGTTTCACTACTTATTTTATTTACTTGAATAAGTCCTTATTTTAAGTGATACCAAACAAGGGCTAAATAAGATGAAGAAGGAAAATGTGTTAGGACTCAATGAGATTTGAGTAAAAGCATAGTTTTCAAAACCGGACTGGACCGGAAAAACCAGGAACTGGTCACCTGACCGGTTCCGTTTTTCCCCAAAACCATTGATTTTGGTCAGTAAACCGCTGAACCGGTCGGTTAACCATTCGAACGGTTTTGACCATTTTTCAAATTTTCAAAATTTTCTTGTTTTTTTATTAGAATGGGCTGGTCGTTTAGGTCAAACGGTCAGACCGCTCGATCTGGTAACCGGACCCCTAACCGGTTCGATCACCAGTTTGGTTTTAAAAACCATGAATAAAAATGTGGAAAGGTATGAAAAAGGTAGGCTTACTATGGATAAATAAGCTATTTAATATATCTTCCAAAAAAATGTATTTAATGAGATCATAAAAGAAAAGAAGATGCTTGATGATTGGAGAAGCAAATGTATATTTAAAAATAAAAGTGATATATACAAAGTTGTAATAATTATGGGGGAATTAACTTACAAGCTACACTATGGAACTTTGTAAAATAATAGTTGAACAAAGATTATGATTAATAAGTGCATTAGAGAACTGGTTTAGCTTTATGTCAAGGAGATTAATCATGGAAGTTATATTTTTGCTAAGATGATTAATAAAAAAGTTTAAAGAGAAGAAGAAAGATGTTCATATGATGTTCATTGATATGGAAAAGACATATGATAAAACTCATAGAGAGATAATATGGTGGGCCTTAGAAAAGAAAGGGGTTCAAAACAAGTATAATAGCTAATTAAGAATATTTATGAATTTGTAACAACTAATGTTAGAACACAAGTAGGACAAACTTTAGATTTTATTGTTAGGATGGATCTTCATGGCAGTTTCCCCCCATCTTGGCTAGGTACCTGACTTACCCGACCTGATAGGGTTTGGGAAACCCCACCTTGCCTCGACCCAATTATATATACATATTCTTTTATTTTAATTAAATTTATTTTCTTAAATATTATTAATTAAAATTTTTTGGGGATTTAAGTCCCCATAGGAAACCCGTCTCCATCGGGGATTGGGGATAGATGACAACTTTTATCACTAGTAGGGATTGAGGTTGGGGATGGAGATTTATTTCAAAATTGGGGTCGGGGACAAGGAATATGATCCCTGGCCCGAATCCGCCCATGGCCATTCTTAATCAAGATTCAAACTTAGCCCTTATCTATTTGCACTTTCATATGTGAAATGACTAAACATATTCAAGTGGAAGTTCTATGATGCATGTTATTTGTGGATCTTGTTGTTTTAATTGATGAAACTAATGAAGGATTAAATGTAAAATTAAGCTTTTGGGCAAATATGCCTTAAAAATAAGAGGTTTTAAACTAAATAGGATTAGAACAGAGTATATGATATGTAAATTTAGTACTAATAGGATTATAAATTAGGATACAATTAGAATTGGAGACCGAGAGATAACTCAATGTGACAATTTTTGTACCCACTTTCAATAATTCATAATAAGGGAAAGATTGAGAATGATGTCACCCAAAGAATTAGAACATGATGGGCAAAATGGGGGAGTGCATTTGGATTTTTTTTTTTTTTGTCATAGGTTAATACTAGTTAGATTAAAAGGAAAAACCTATAAAATAGTTGTAAGGCCAACTATGTTGTATGGAATAGAGTGTTGAGCAGTAAAAAAACATGTGTAGAATCGAGAATGAAGGTTCTATTTGATTCACATTGAGGATCGAAATCTGAATTATCTATTCCTAATGCGTTTTTAGTTCAATCAGGTGTTGGAATTGGATTCCAACTATTGCTGCTTGGTTCAACTAGAATTGAGAATTGGAAATAGATGAAATTTTTTTATTTTTCCCTTGTTAGAAGAAGGAGGAGGAGGAGGAGGGAAAGGGGAGGAAGAAGTCACCATTATTAATACCACCGATGGCAACAGAGGGGAGAGGGAAGAGGGAAAGAAAGAAGAGGGGGAGAAAGAAGAGGAAGAAAAGGAAGAGGAGGAAGAATGGGAAGAAGGCTTGTAAAACATTGGATAGGGGAAGGCCAGTCGGCAATTGGTTGGCGACCAACAACTAATCTTACCTTGTCGGAGATGGTGATCGTTGGCGGCTGACATTTGATGGAGGAAGGCTTGTGAAACGTTCAAGCGTTTAGTTGAATAGGAAATTGGGGCTTTTCTATTAAAGAAATAAAAAATAGAGAGGGGGGAATGGGAATCACATTCCCAAGGGGGCAGAATGACCATTTCCTCATATGGGGGAAATCCATTCCACCTAGAATGGGAATGAGAATTTCATTCCGATTAACCAAGTGATTGGACTATTCTGATTCTAATTCCAGGCACCTATTTCTACGAACCAAACACACACGAAGTCATCTATAGGAACCTAGGAGTAGCTCTAATAGATGATAAAATGAGACAAAGTATATTAAGATGGTTTTGTTACGTGCCTAGAAGACCATCCGCAACATTGATTAGAAGAAGTAATTTATTACAAGTTGAAGGAATCAAAAAGGCTAGGGGTAGACCAAAAAGGACATAGGTATTAAGAAATGATTTAAGCATTACTAATTTAACAATGTATATGGCTTCAAAGAGAATGGATTGGTGAAACAAGACTCATGTAGTCGACTCCATATAGTTGGAATAAGGCTTGGACAATGATGATGGTGATGATGATGATGAGGAGGAGGAGGAGGAGGCACTGGAGATGGTTCAATATTATAAGTCATGAAGAACTTAAACTAAGTTGTTTATTTTGCATGAATAATACATTCATGGTTGAATGATTTTGTTTTGTTACATTGGCTAAATTGGTTAATTTACATAGATTATAATTTAAATAGCATTTTCTTTTTTTTAGTACTCTTACTTAGCAAAGCCCGTGTATCAGGCTCTCTGAGTGTTTTATAAAATAATTTGTCGGGGGATAATGGTCATAAAAAAGTGGTTTTTTATTGTGCTTTGAGGATGCTGTTGGTATTTTCTGAATTACATTGTACATTTGTGCCCTCGAACTCCAATTTGGAAATTTCAACAAAAAAAAAAAAAAAAAAAAACTCCAACTTGAAAATAGACTTACCATTGAAATTAAAAAAAAAATAAAAATCTCTCAAAAAGAACTTTTACCCACACATATATGTTTAGTTTGCTAAATAGAAGTAACCGGTCTTTCTCTTATTCTACCCAAAACAAAAATAAGATGTTATTCCTAGAAAGTCAAAACACAATTCGAGGTGTCATTCCTTTTCTTCTTTCAGATTCACAGAACTATACAATGGGGGTTTAACAGCAGGATTTGATCCCAGTTCTCTACTGCAAAGAGCAAGAGAACTTATCAACTAAACCGCCATCAGTTGGTATCCAAGGTGTAGTTTAGTACTGCATAGTTGGCCATTGAGCTTACCTCTAAACATGGTCAATCACAACTTTTCCAATTTTTTAACCTCAGACAATTTTGAGAAATTTTCTCCATGTCAATGACTCATAAAAGTTAATCAATTAATTTTCATTGTTAATTCAATATTTCATCATTTTTTATTATTAATGAAATAATTCCTTAATTTGTATTATTTTCTATGATTATTTATTTATTAAAATTTCATTCTCGATTATTATTTTACCAATTATTAATTAGTTATTTAATTTAATCAATTTCCATCACTAATATAATGAATTTGAGTCTTGAAGGGAAAGAAATTCAAAATAAATATATAGACTTAATTAAGGATATATATGATAGAAAAATGACCAATGTTAGAACATCTATGAAAGAGACAACAAAATATACAGTTACAATGGGCCATCACCAAGGTTTAGCATTTAGACACTATTTATTTACCTCAGTCATAGATTAATTGACAAAACACATTTAGGAGGAGGTCCCATAGTGTATGTTGTTTGCTGATAACATCATTTTAATTGATGAAACAAATGAAGGATTAAATGCAAAAGATAATTTTATGAACAAATGCCTTGTAAACAAAAATGGCTTTTAAGTAGAACTAAAATAGAATATATAGTATGTAAATTTAATATAAATGGAAGTGCAAATCAGGTTACACTTAGCATCGAAGACGAAGAGATAACTCGATATGAATTTTTTCGGTACCTTGGTTGGATAATTCATGACAATGGAAAGATTGAGGATGTTGCTCATAAAATTAGACTAGGATGGGTAAAACAATGAATAATAGGGAAAAAGGAAACTAAAGCCTAATCAAACACATCAATCCTTAGGAAAATAATGCTTCAAAATGCCTTGAGGTTTATGCCTCCTCCCTATCACACCCAATTGCTCCACTTCTACCATTAACCTTTTAAAACCTTGATTTATAATATCTGATATTTTTTATAAATAATCCATAATATCAATTCTTATAGTCGTTATTTGAGTTAAAAAGACTTTAAGTGTCTGTCTTGGCTGAATCGCAATGACTTCTTAGCTTTCTGAGGTGGCCCCCTGCACTGTCAGCCTATATTTGGTGAAAAATATGGATGGTCCAAATCAGCTGTCAGTCAGTTATTTGAAGGGCTGTTTGCTTTTGCTGCTTCGAATGGCTTAATGGAGCACTTCGTAGCAGCTGAATCAGTTTAGCTGAGTCTTCGTTTCAGACCTCGCAATACAGGCCCTAAAAGCTTTTGAACTAATTCTGTTTCTCAGGAAATCTCTGGTTGAAGGTAGGATACTTGGATATGAGCTCCACGTGGCTGGTTGGTCCTAATCATCTAATGGAAAGTTTGGATTGAGCATAGGATTTCTCCACATGGCAAAATTAGGTGGGGTCATCTATTGGGCTTTCCTATTTAACCCCACAAAGAAAACTTCTTGACTGTTCAACGTAAAATGGATTAAGCTTTTTCTCACTGAAGTATTTCAGATATATTTTCACCTATTTAATGTCATGGAGCATTGTTTTCTATATTTATAAACTTTAAAAGAAAAGCTAGACGACATAATAAGCTAAGATATTTAAGTCTGAAAAACAAATGTTCTGCCTCTTTATGCGTGGAAACAAATGCAGCCTACCTCCTTTAAGTATTATAGTTTATATCTGAAGTATATCATATCCATATGTAGTATAAATAGATAGATTTATGGAGGTTGGGTTGGGCTCCGAAGGACATTTTGATACCCACAAAAAAAAAGAAAAAAAAAATCTTTGGGCCCAAAACTTCTACTCTGTTCTGATCTTTGATGAATTAATCCATCCAAGGTCATAACAGGGGTCCCTCTAATGGGCCCAGAGTCCGTCTCAACCTAATGTCTAGCCCAAATTGTCAGGTGCTTGGTAAGTTGGCCCAATTCAATCCAGTCTGGTACGAATTCATTACAGATGGGTAAGGTCCAATCCAATCCGTGAATATTTTGGGTCATTCTTGACTAATCCAACTTAATGGTTGGACCATCCAAACTGTTCAAATTGGTTATAATTTAGATTGGATCCAACTCAAACCTGGTCCATGAAACTCATACTCTTTATCTTATATGAATGGATCGGATATTGGTTCAATCTGGCCCAATTCATTATAAATCCATTACAAATGGATCATGTCCAACCACACCAATAAACACTTTGGACCATTAAGTCTGGACTGGTCCAATTCAATGTCTTATTGGTCCATTCAATCTGTTCAAATTAATTTTGATTTGGATGAACCCCATCCAAACCCAGTCCGTTGACACCCCTAACATTAGATAGGTAATAAGATAGACAGGAAACATTATGGTTTCATTTTTTTATACAAACTATCATTTCATTTAAACACATATAAAGAACCTGTTAAACCTCCGTGGTTAAATGTCTATCAAGATACTTCTAAACCTAATTCATCAAATCGATCATTTCTGCTACCCCATAGTACCTGATTTTTGGTGGGGTGACTCCACAAAGAGCACCCACAAAGATTGGTCTTTCTTTCAACAGCCTAAGAGCTTAGGAGGTTGGTTTAGACTTTAAAGCTATGGGGACCAAAAACAAAGCACTAGAAATGAGGGTTGGTTCCTTTCCAACGTTATTGCATCTCACAAGCCCATTTCTATCACTTGTATTGTAGGCTATAAGGACAACCTACGTTTGGGAGATCGCTACATCATCATTGGTGATGGCAAGGAGTGGATCTAATCATCTAGATCGTGAATCCAAAGTTGCATCTCTTATTGATGTAGAAACCGGGTCTTGGAACCCTAATCTATACTATTATAAAAAGTGCGAATGAGGGAATGGAACTTTTCTTGACTAAAATGTCAACATTTGTTATTTAGTCATTCTCTAATTATGAAGGTTGAATACATCATAATTGGTGATGGCAAGGAGTGGATCTAGTCATCTAGATTGTGAATCCAAAGTTGCATATCTTATTGATGTAGAAACCGGGTCTTGGAACCCTAATCTATACTACTATAAAAAGTACGAATGAGGGTGTGGGACTTTTCTTGACTAAAATGCCAATATTTGTTATTTAGTCATTCTCTAATTATGAAGGTTGAAAATGTAATTTCAATCAATGTTTTTAACTTCATTTAATCTCCTTTCATTAACTCTTGTATTTAAGGTATTAACTCCCATTCTCTCTTATTAAATCCCACATTTACGTTAATTTTTCACTAATAAATGCTACTAATTAGATTTATGTCGAATACTTTTAATAATATAAACCCATACATTTTAAAACTTACTCAAAAACAAAAATCATTCTTTATCCAAGTGATGGCTATGCAATTCAACTATCCAAATTAAATTGGTCAACCCATAAAGTTATAGTTTGATAATAAAATTTCTAAATATAAATAAATATAGAAAATTATAAAAATGTAGAAAAATAGACACATTTATGATAATTTTTTATCAATCAAATTAAAAAAACAAGTGTAATAAACAAGAATTATTTTTATTGATGATGAAAATGAAATATGTAATCTAAAACTAACCAAAAATGAAATTATTTTCATATTTAGAGAAGATCAATAGTTCAACTTTTGGGTCAAAATTGTCAACCTTTAATTTCATAATTAAACAATAAAAATTAGTAAAATATAAAAAACACAAAAATAAAAAATACATATATTTTACAAATAAACATTTGGGCACATGTATAATATCATATATTTAACACATTAAACAAAAAATAAGTGTAAATAACATTATTATTTTTAAATAAATAGAAATAAAAAAAATTATAGAAAAATTGAACACATCTATAACACCATATTTAAACTGCTATTAAAAATATGAATAAAATTGTGGAACTTTCTTTTGACTAAAATACCCATTTTTTGAAATTCATCCCTATTTAATTGTAAGGTTTAAAATGTAGTTTGAACTACAATTTTCACCTCCTTCAATTTCCCCTCTTTAAATCTTACATTTTTTTTTTGATAAATAAACAAAAAAGTATACACTAAGAAGGTAAAACATCACAAAAAGAAGAGTCCAATCAAATAGGTAGGCCTACCTACAACTTTGTAGCCCAAAATGAGGTTCTTATGTAATGAGATTCGGATTTTGCAATTTGCATCTGATTAATAGTGAAAAACGAAAAACAAAATTACTTGATTTTTTTAGAAAATTTAGAATACATTATTCCTATTATTATCATCATCTAAAATGAGCACGTGCACACTCACTAGATTATTAAAAATACCCCCAACCTTTCCGGGTGAACTAGCCTATGGTAGTTTAAAGGACACATGGTGAGCACATTGAATAAGCACTTAAAACATTTTTTGATATTTGTCCCTTAAAATACTATAAGCCTACCTTTGAAAAAGATTAAAAACAACTTTTGATACAATTGTCTTAATATTTATTTAATGCTCATTGAACATGCTTACAATGTTGTGCCTACTAAATCCATACTCATTTTGAGTAATCCAATTGCCTGCTCGTATTCTTTGTTTCTTTTGGTGGTGCCTTTCCCGTGCTATACTCTGTTCGTTGAACTCTCAAAGCATAGTGTCAAGATTGAACTGCTATAGTGCTTGGTCTGTAAACAAGGGCCTCAAGATTTAGAGCATCGCTTTTTTAAACTACACTGCGATGTAGTATGTATGGTTTGGGTCGACTTACTCTTTGCGGGTGGATCTCATTTTGGGCTTTAGAATGTATGGTTTGTGGATTTCTATGATTTAGAGCATCGCTTTTTTAAACTACCTAAAACATTGCTACCCCAACCTAAAAGTTTGTTGAAGCTAGGGGTAGCAATGTTGACTCCAACTCATTTGACTCACCCAATAGTCGGTTAGTCTATGGTCAAGAAGTTGTACTACCAACTGAAATAAAAGCTACATCTGCCAGGATAGCCTTCGCCATGGGTAAGAAGATCAAGCCAGAGGACTTGGACAAGATCGGGCTATAGAAAAGTAAAGTACATACAAATTGGCCCTAGCTAACAACTTCAACATACACTTATGGCCTAGAAGATTTAAAGAAGGGGAGAAAGTATTGATGACAAATTTGAGTGTCACGCAAGGCAAATCTGTAGGAAAGTTCGCACCAACGTGGGAAGGACCCTATTTGATAAAGGAAGCCCACCGATTAGGTTATTATGAATTAAAAACTATAGACACAGGCGAAGACGATGAAACCATAAATGGTTACTAGTTGAAACCTTACTTCGAATAATCATGTATCTCTGTAATCATAAAAATGTGCATTTTTCCTTATGATAACCATCATCAGTTTCTTTAGACCATCCCCCTGATTTGCGATGCAGTCACACATTATGATAGCAATGAAAATGATTTCTTCTTTTGAATTAAGTTTGTACCCACCTGTCTTGTTCTCATATATGCTACACGCCTATTTATATATATCTAATTTATCATGCTCTCAGAGCCCCGGACAGCCTGGGCATCTCAGTAAGCCTCGGCCCCCCAAGCATCCATATAAAGCCTTGGACACCCCAGGCAATCTAGCACCCTGGGCACACATACAAAGCCCTAAACACCCCAGGAATCTCAATAAGCCCCGACCACCAGGCATCCATACAAAGCTCTAACACCCCGAGCACACATACAAAGCCTTGGACACCCCGGGCATCTTAGTAAGCCTCGGCCCCCTAGGAATCCATACAAAGCTCCGGACACCCCAGGAAATCTGGCACCCCGGGCACACATGCAAAGCCCTGGACACCCTGGGCATCTTAGTAAGCCCGGCCCCCCAGGCACAAACAAAGCCCTGGACACCTCAAGCATCTCAGTAATCCCTGGCCCCCTAGACACCCCGGGCATCTCAGTAAGCCCTGGCCCCCCAGGCACAAACAAAGCCCTGGATACCCCGAGCATCTCAATAAGCCCCGACCCCCTAGGCACAGACAAAGCCCTAGACACCCTGGGCATCTCAATAAGCCCCGACCCCCCAGGCACAAACAAAGACCTAGCAACCCCAGGCTCACCCAAGCAAGCCCCTATGCGACCGATTGGGGGGTTTCACCAATGATAGAAGAATTTTCTACCCAACCCATACAAATGCTTTGGCTAATCGCCATAAATTAATGAAAATAGTTCCCAACTACCTCTACGTCGACAACGAAACTCTGTTAGCAAGCAACACTTTGTTCCTCTGCTCATAGCAAGCAACACTTTGTTCCTCATGATCGAGCCTAGCCCATAATAAAGTTGAAAGTATACAAGATACTGGTATGACCCACAAATGCGAAGGGAACACGTGCACATTGTCATGTGAGAGGAAGTTTTGTCAATTGAACGCATAAACCTTTCCTACCAAAATTGACAAGCATAAATATCTGTGTCCTTAGCAAAAAAAAGGGGCACCAAATTTCACCACGCAACGTTAAAATGAATATGCCATCTGCACTAATGACCAACTTAGCACAATTCATCAACAACTTACAATGAAGCGACAACCCACTTAAGAAAATTCACCAACCTACGACCGTTACTATGTCTATTGCATAATAAGAACAAACACAAGCGTAGCATATCATGTTACCACATATCCAAACTATGAACATCCTATAAATTCACTAATAGCCTCACGACAATCAGGAAAACTAGGGTTGGGGACTGAATGAGAGCAGATGACTTCCTTACAGTTCATAACAACATTAATAGAAAAATCAATTAAACTAGGTAACATTTAACAAAATATTATACAATATTCGGGGCATCCCCAGTACTATCAAGTACAAATACAACACGAGATGATCACTCGGCCCATTCCTCCCGAATCGCGACTGTAGTCTCTAACACATGGTTGGTTTCTTCAAATTGCTTCAAACTCTCCAGTTCCGCTTTGTAGTCATCTAGGATCCTAGAGCTTGCCTTCCACCCTGGCAATGCCGGCCTCAACAACCTTTCGACGACCACAAATGTCCTTTATGGAATGGAATAAGTCATGATGCGGAATGTCACGACTCGCCTTCCAAAAGGCATGCGCTAATGCCACGACCTGTTGCTCGACTTGATCCATGAAGAAACCCATCGATGAAAATGCCCGACATGCTTCCAACCAACAGGCGAAGACAGCCCACGATAATTCCTTTGGCAGGTGACGCATCACGCAACTCATCAATGTAGCAATGGTGTTAAGGGTAGGACCTACAACGTCCAGATGCAGATTTCCCTCTGGCAACCACTTAGCACGGATCGCAGTCGACGCAAATTGAGCGACCACATTAGAGACGCTGTATTGCACTCCCCTACCCTGAACATGCATAGGATCCACCACTGGGAAGTGCAATGGTGGGAGACGATGATTACCATGGTACTCTAATAACTCCAGTTGTCTAGTTCCTCCTCATAAGTTAACTCCTCCGTTCCCCGAGTGGTGCTCTAAATCACCTGAGGTTTCAGGTGCCACAACTTCATCGCGGTCAGGCTGTGAAAGGTCACCCTCAAAAGCATTACCAACCACATCGAACGACCGGAACTCTACACAAATCCTTCCCCCAGCATTTCTAGAAGCATCCGCATCAGTAGAAAATTCCTCACACTGTGTCGCTGCCTCCAACCTCATTTCCGAATGATTGGCCTGGTGCGCCTCCCGAACATCGGAGTGCATTGCGCTGTGGTCACTTTCAGCATCCCCAGCCACAACAGGTTCAGTTGCGGCTGGACGCCTGAAGAAGGGTGTGTCTGGCACCCCAACTAGAAACTCAAGGAAGAGGGCTTGCAATAAAGCCATACCCAAGCAGTCAAAAACACTAAGGCCAATCATGAACAAAAAAAAAAATACAACAAGCAAACAGATAACGAAATATACCAATGACTCACCTCTGGATCTACCTCATCTCGTTGGACTGAGCCTCATCGCGATCAATGCACCTTAGAATGAAAGACTGTTTCACAGTTAGTCCTTGCAATATATAATAGACATAACAAACTACGATTATGACATGAGCATAGATACTCACCAAACAAAGGACAAGTAGAATTAACACAGTTTCGCTTCATCATACCCCAGAAAGCAACACAAACTATAACTTACAAAAGCTTACCGAATTGTCATCCCCGAAACCTCACTTCAGGCGAGGGGGAGCCTTCCTTTTCATCCACCCACTCAAAAAGCGAACTATGGCACCTCTGGGTGAAGATGATGCAACCACTAGCTCTGCTGGCTTCACAATAAGAATGACCCCCTCCATAAGGACTGTTACCAGGACCCCTTGGTCAGTCGTAGGCAAACCTACACCAGTCGAAGCCAGAGATCCCTGACCACCCTCACGAACTCACAATGGAGCCACACCTGAGGGCTCTAGTACCTTGTCAAGACGGAAGGAGCAGGGCACCCTCACAGACCTAGCCCTCTTCACCGGAGGAGCACTGTTACACTCCCCCTCATTGACAATAGGCCGCTTTCCAGCATGCTTTGACGA
The DNA here is from genome assembly GCF_056320005.1 of Nelumbo lutea. Classification (NCBI taxonomy): domain Eukaryota; kingdom Viridiplantae; phylum Streptophyta; class Magnoliopsida; order Proteales; family Nelumbonaceae; genus Nelumbo; species Nelumbo lutea. Next base: position 34,792,291 of record NC_142689.1, on the reverse strand, counting down.
CGACCTCTTCAGTAGATTGGGGTAAATAGAAAGTACCCCCCCTCTAGCTAGCAGCATGGCCTTCAGGAGCTGACACATTGTGACGGTTCAACCTCCTTCAGCGCCATCAGCACGCCATCAACACGCCATCTAAGTGGTCTTGGGTTGGGTCCTTGTACTCTTTTGTAAGGGGGGTATGCCCATGGCAATTATGTAAATAGTAGTACGAATGTACAGTATTTTGATGTATCCTTTTGTCACTCCCCCAAAAGCTTAACGTACTCTTTGAGGGGAGGTAGGTAGTCGAGTGAGCTCATAAGCGTGTAAAGGTTAAGCACGAGATCCCCTCGACACTGTACTGTGTGCTTGTGCTTACCACTGATTAATGCAATACAAGCTGCCTTTTGTCTAATTTGTGTGCACTGTTGTTTTCTTTTGTGTGTTGTTGCTTGCATTTGTAGGCTTTCTCGACCCCAATCGAGTGCCGCACGGGCCCCGTCGATTAGCCCCGTGACAATTGGTATCAGAGCCCGTTGACACTAGCAGTTGTCAAGCGCAACGAGTCCCTTTCGTGCCCCGCAACAACACCAGCTGGATGAAGAATCGTGACACGCGAGAGGAGATCCAGGAAGGGGTCTCACGGGTTTATGATGAGGACGAACCTAGAGGTAGCTCTCCCAAGGACAAAGGCGTCAGCTCAAAGCATAGCAAGCCTGACAAGTCAGTTGACAGGCTTGCGACCATGGACAAGCGCATCATGCGTTGTGAAGCAGTGGTTGGCGAAACTCGTGACCGTGTGGACGAGCTTCAAATCAACCTTGAGACCGTAGCATCGGTCGTGGAAAGACTGGAGGACCAGTCCGGTGACGGCTCCAACAGGCCAGATAACCCACTAGAAGACCTGGTGAAGTGCCTATAGATCCAGCTTGAAGACTTGAAGGGCGAAGTGACCCTTCTGAAGAGGCTGATGGCGAGTACAACCAGCACACCTGCTGCTCCAGCCCCTCCAAAGATCAAAGTCCGCGAGCCTACCTCATATGCAGGGACCCGCGATGCCCGGGAGCTTGACAACTTCCTTTGGCAGATGGAACAATATTTCACTGCCGCTGAACTCGTCGAGGAGGCGGCCAAGGTGCGTACTGTTGTTATGTGTCTTACTGATGTTGCTATGTTATGGTGGCGCAGGAGATGTGCCGATGTGGAGCGAGGATTATGCTCCATTAATACGTGGTCCGTGTTCAAGAGCGAGATAAAGCGCCACTTCTATCTAGAGAACGTGGAGTACCAAGCCCGTCGGAAGCTCAAGAACCTAAAACACACGGGCTCATTGCATGAGTACGTAAAGGAGTTCTCTGCACTATCGCTCGAGATCACGGACATGTCAGACAAAGACCTTCTCTTCAACTTTATGGACGGCCTACAACAATGGGCCGAGCTCGAACTCCAGAGACGAGGTGTAAAGGACCTCGCCACAGCCATGGCCGTTGCTGAACAACTGGTAGACAACAGGCGACCAAGCAAAGACGGCCCCAAACCCAACTCATATCAGGGCGTAGGCAAGATGGGAGGTGACAGGAAACCTTACTACGCGCCCAAGGGAGACTCTGGGCCAAGTAAACCCAACACTTACAAGTTCTACAGGAGACCCGAAGGAGACACTGGATACAGGGGTGGCCAGTTTGTGAAGAGAACACCTCTGGCACCTTGCTTCATCTGTGAGGGAAAGCACTGGACTAAGGATTGTCCTAGTCGGGGGAAGCTCAATGCCTTGCTTGCAAAGCTTAGTGATGATGAGCATAGCGAGGAGGAGAAGGAACCGGGGGAGACAAGAATGGGGGCTCTACGAAGACTCAATGCAATGAAGAAAAAGACGAGCCCACAAGGAGCATCGAAGTTCAAGCCGAAGGGACTGATGTATGTAGACATTCGCTTGAATGGTAAGCCCACAAGAGCCATGGTGGATACTGGTGCTACCCACAACTTTATCTTTATGGAGGAGGCATCCCGAGTAGAACTTGCACCTACCAAGGAAGCCGGATGGTTGAAGGCTGTGAACTCTAATGCCAAACCCATACAAGGTGTAGCTCATGGGGTGGTCTTGCAACTTGGTGACTGGGAAGGGATGATAGACCTCTCAGTCGTGCCCATGGATGATTTCCAGGTTGTTCTCGGCATGGACTTCTTAACTCAAGTAAAGGCAGTGCCCATGCCCTTCCTCAACAAAGTGTGCATATTTGAAGACCAGGCTCCTTGCATGGTTCCAGTTGTGCCAGATACCACGTCCACCCCCAAGATGCTCTCAGCATTGCAACTCAAGGATGGAGTGCGAAAAGGAGAGACCACTTACCTAGCCACATTGGTGAACTCCGACCTGCCTGATCCACCAACCGAGCATATCCCGCCAGCGATTACAGTGGCACTAGAAGAATTTCAGGATGTCATGCCTCCCACATTGCCGAAGAAGCTTCCCCCAAGGAGAGAAGTTGACCACAAGATTGAGTTGGAGCCTGGAACCAAACCACCGGCACGTCCGCCATACAGAATGTCTCCTCCTGAGCTGGCCGAGCTATGCAGACAGTTGAATGAGTTGTTGGATGCTGGATTGATTCTGCCTTCTAAGGCCCCTTTTGGAGCACCAGTCCTGTTTCAGAAGAAGCATGATGGATCTCTTCGGCTCTGTATTGACTACCGAGCTCTCAACAAGCTCACCATCAAGAACAAATATCCCATACCATTGGTGGCCGACCTCTTTGACCAACTCAGCAGGGCCAAGTACTTCACCAAGCTAGACCTGAGGTCGGGGTACTATCAAGTGCGTATAGCCGAAGGAGACGAACACAAAACAGCTTGTGTTACACGTTATGGGTCCTTTGAATTTCGTGTCATGCCCTTTGGGCTTACCAATGCTCCAGCCACCTTTTGTACATTGATGAACAGAATATTTCATCCCTACCCGGACCAATTTGTTGTTGTGTATATTGATGATATTGTGATCTACAGTAGAACCCTGGAGGAACATGTGGACCACCTCTGCACTGTTTTACAGGTCTTGCGGGACAACAACCTATTTGTTAAGAAGGAGAAATGTTCTTTCGCCACAGAAGAGGTGGCCTTCCTCGGTCATATAATCCGAGCCGGCACAATCAGTATGGATCCAGCTAAAGTCAAGGCCATTCAAGATTGGGTACTGCCCACCAGGGTCACCGAACTTCGCTCCTTCCTCGGCCTCGTGAACTACTATAGAAGATTCATCTCTGGATTCTCAGCACGAGCCACTGCCCTCACCAACTTACTAAAGAAGACTAGTATGTGGACCTGGAGTGAATGTTGCCAAACAGCTTTTGATGATTTGAAGAGAGCTGTCTCAACAAAACCTGTCCTCGACTTGCCTGACCCAAGCAAGCCGTATGAGCTACACACAGACGCTTCTGATTTTGCTATTGGCGGGGTCTTGATGCAAGAAGGACATCCCATCGCCTTTGAAAGCCGTAAATTGAATGATACAGAGAGGAGGTACACTGTACAAGAGAAGGAGATGACAGCCATCGTCCACTGCCTCCGCACATGGCGACACTACCTGCTGGGCTCCAAGTTCGTGGTCAAGACTGACAACATAGCTACTAGTTACTTTCAGTCTCAGAAGAAGCTGAGCCCTAAGCAAGCGCGATGGCAAGATTTCTTAGCGGAGTTTGACATGACTCTAGAGTACAAGCTAGGGCCGACGAATAGGGTTGCTGATGCACTTAGCAGGAAGGCCGAGCTTGCAGCACTATCCACAGGTGAAGGTCCCTCTCAAAGCCAGATCAGACTAGACCTCATCAAGCTCATCAAGGAAGGACTCCAAAAGGACCCCATTGCTCAGAACCTATTGACAGCGGCTCGCGAAGGGAAGACTAGGCGGTTTTGGGTTGAAGAAGACCTTCTTTTGACCAAGGGAAGGCAGATATTTGTGCCGAGAGTTGAAGACTTGAGGAAGACTCTCCTACGTGAATGTCATGACAGCTTATGGGCAGGACATCCTGGGTGGCAGCGTACCTTGGCACTTCTACAACATGCCTACTATTGGCCTCATATGGAGCAAGATGTTCGAGAATACACACGGACATGCCTGATTTGCCAGCAAGACAAGCCCGAACGTGCCAAACCTCTTGGACTCCTACAACCTCTTCCAACTCCCTCACAACCTTGGGAGAGTGTTTTCATGGACTTCATCAGCGGTCTTCCTAAAGTGGGAGACTATACATCCATTGTTGTTGTTGTTGATAGATTTTCCAAGTATGCCACTTTCACCCCAGCACCAAAGCACCTTTCAGCAGAAGACACAGCATACATTTTCTTCAAGCACGTGGTGAAGTATTGGGGAGTCCCACGGAACATGTTAGTGATCGGGATCCCCGATTCACTAGTGCTTTCTGGACAGAGCTATTCAAGCTTCTTGGCTCGAACTTGAACTTCTCCAGCAGCAGTCATCCAGAGTCAGATGGGCAGACAGAGAGAATGAACTCCCTCCTTGAAGAGTACCTCTGCCATTTTGTATTAGCCACACAGAAGAATTGGGTCCGATTGCTGGACATTGCGCAGTTTTCCGTCAACACACAGAAGAACTCCTCCACCAATCAAAGTCCTTTTGAAGTCATCACCGGCCAACTACCAAGATGTCCGCACAGCATCGTCGACGACCATCATGGAAGAAGCCCTCAAGCCTTCACTTTCACCAAGGAATGGAAAGAATGCCTTGACATCACTCGAGCCTCCCTAGAGAAAGCCTCTAGAAGAATGAAGAAATGGGCCGATTTGGGTAGACGACCCGAGAACTTCCAAGTAGGTGACCTGGCCTTAGTAAAACTCCATACCCATTGCCTTAAGTTCTTTCGAAGAGTTCATCCCGGGCTTGTGAGAAAATATGAGGGACCCTGCGAAATCCTAACCAAAGTAGGAGCCTCAGCCTACAGACTCAAACTACCTCCATGGCTAAAAGTACACCCTGTCTTTCACGTAAGCCAACTTAAACCCTACCATGCCGACAACCAAGACACCTCCCAAAACCAAAGTCAACGCCCACACCCATCCTACCGACCACCCAAGAACCGATCCCTTGACTCCATCCTCAACCATAGGTTGTCCCAATCCTCCCAAACATCAGAATGGGAGTACCTGGTGAAGTGGAAGGGACCTGCAGAAGAAGACACCTGGGAGCTTGCAACAGACCTCCTTCCGTTCGCAGTGAAGCTGGACGAGTACTTGAGGAAGAATCTTCGAGGACGAAGATTGAATTGAGTGGGGGAGACTTTGACGGTTCAACCTCCTTCAGCGCCATTAGCACGCCATCAACACGCCATCTAAGTGGTCTTGGGTTGGGTCCTTGTACTCTTTTGTAAGGGGGGTATGCCCATGGCAATTATGTAAATAGTAGTACGAATGTACAGTATTTTGATGTATCCTTTTGTCACTCCCCCAAAAGCTTAACGTACTCTTTGAGGGGAGGTAGGTAGTCTAGTGAGCTCATAAGCGTGTAAAGTTTAAGCACGAGATCCCCTCGACACTGTACTGTGTATTTGTGCTTACCACTGATTAATGCAATACAAACTGCCTTTTGTCTAATTTGTGTGCACTATTGTTTTCTTTTGTGTGTTATTGCTTGCATTTGTAGGCTTTCTCGACCCCAATCGAGTGCCGCACGGGGCCCCGTCGATTAGCCCCGTGACAACATGGCACGGGTTAAGATTCATCCACAACAATTCTTGGAATCCGTCGAATAATGTGCAGAGGTATGACAAATGGAGAGATCTATACACCTGTACCCTGCCGTACCCATTCACTAGAAGCCAAGTGCACTCCGGGAACACACGATAGTGGCGTCGGACCCGGAACATGTCCTCCCCGGAAGTCCTCAAAAATTGGGTGCCTATGTCATCGTACCCGAATTGCCAGAGCACCCGATCCGGATGGTAGACGGAGAGCTGCACCTCACCTAATAGGTCCAGATAACCAATGACACCAGGCCACAGAATTAATCACGCCATACTTGTGGTAGTAGTTCCCACATCAAGAGCAAACTGATTATCCCCACCCTTGGGGACAGGCATGCCAATGCAGAACGACACAGAGTGTCGCATTATTTGCGCATACGGCCTCCACATGTCCACATGTAACTGTCCAAGGAGGCCAACTTCAAGCTAATCTCATTCATTTTGAAGCTTTTGTGCCTTTTCGCTTGGAGCCATCATTTCCCCCTATAGACCTCAAAGACCTTTTCCTCCGACTCATCACCATTTAGGATAGCGATATGTAGACGAAAAGGGTGCAGAAAAACTGTGGCTTCACGTTGACCACAAACCGCTCACAGATGGAAAGGGTCCACCAATGCCTTGTAAGGGAGAACTTCCCCAAGAAGTTCTTCACACAACTCTCCTAACTCTGAAGGGACGGATTTGACATGCTGTAAGTGTTGCGCGGACACCGCACTCCCAACTAGAAGTGCTAACAATGCTGCCACATCCTCCACTGTGATAGTGAATTCGCCAAATGCACCCATAAAGGTATGCATATGAGAACACCAAGGACTCAGGAGGTGCCCTACATACTTCACACCTTCCCGACCTCGGAGAGCGGTGTAGCAATCCACAAACCTAAGGAGCTTGGCATCTTGCAACATTCAACAATACATGGGATTCTCAAGAATATATTGTGTCCAAGCAGTATAGTTGGTGGGAGACCTCGAAGCATCGGTCCGAGGCTCTTGACATTTGTACAACATAGGAACCTTCGTGGTGTTGCAGAGGCACACTGACTCTGTGTCGGTGATGACATCAAAAGAGCCACCTTCGCCTTGCGACACAGGTACAGGAGGCCAGAAGTCCCTCCCACCATCAATGGCCATGGCCACCTCCTTCTCTACAATAACAACGTGGTGTCGACTTGCCTAACGAAACCAGTAAAGAAGGAATTAGGACTTCCCTGATGAGCGGCCATGAAAATAGATGGAGTAAACATTGAAAACAGAAAGTGAGAAGGAAGGAAAAGAGCCTTTCGAGAGAACCTCAAGATTAAAAGCACAGATATCAACAAGAGCTGAAGAAGATACAAAGCGGTCACTCTTTCACACTTTATAGTGACCTCCCACTTCTGCATACGCAGGAACCAAACGATGCCAGAGAAGACGATAAGACGTCTGTGCAGTACCCGAAATGATGCTTAGCAGATAAGAAAGCAAATAAAATTACCCAACAATGACACACACTTAATTTAAATGAATCACCACGTCAGTAACCCCCACCAAATTGTATCAAATATCGAATTCGCCCACACGTACATTTGAACTACAATGATTTCGGAACAACAATTGATAGGCTACCACTAGTGAGCGCCATGTGGATATCCCAAAAACAAATCCTCGTCCTAATCGAATACCAAATGCCTCATTCAACCAAATGCACTGTCTGCCCAACACAGAAGGCCCTCGCCCACATGCTCTGTCCGCCTCGATACGTTAATAATTCGATAAGGACTAACGGCGTAATAACAAAATCCGATCAAACCCATACTAAAGCCACTCCCCCACCACACACAATACAAAGACAGTAAATTAAACAAGTTGGACTACATAAAAAACTCTCTGATTTCATTCCAAAAAAATTGCTTTACATCATTACAAAAAATATATGACAAACAAAATACAGAATTCACGGAGCAGTCCACTCGTTTCTCATTGCTTCTATGTCCCCAAGCAGAGGTTCCCGAGATGCATACTTTATAAGCTCACCTATCTCCACCTCACACTCTGCTACCATTCGATATTGACGAGTACACTACGCCTCGAGGGACGCAAGGCTTCTTGTAGCTTCGGACAACCTTGCTTCCGCTGCTTCCACATGACGGCGCACGCCCACTAGATATCGTAAACCAATGGCGATTCCCCAAGCCTGGCCCTCCAGAATACGTGCACTAATAGAATGATGCATTCCTCAATCTCTACGACATAAAAACCGATTGTAGATAAACTCTCGCAAGTCCTCAATCACTGCGCAAGGACCGGCCATGACATTTGGTCGTGAGGGAGGTTCATAAATCTCCAACATCACTGTTGCAAGCGTATCCAACGCTGGGCCGTTGATGTCGGTGAAGGGATGGAAGAACCATCATATGGATGGCCGAATCATGCAGGGTGAACACGATTTATGGTGAGGTAGGATCAGTAAGGAGGTTCTTTAGCAAGAATCCTAATTCTTCATCAAGAATCATGCAAGGGGTTGTGAACATGACTTTAGATTGTTTCTTCCAGCAAGAAACAATGTCAAGATCGAATCTTGATCAATTCCAAGAATGAAGACCGAACTGGGTAGGGGCGGCAAGAGATGAGGGAGAAAACTACAAAAGAAGAATTCACCTTTTGAGCAATTTGCCCCTTATTTATAACCCTTTTAGGATAAGTTTTCTAATCCAATTAGGAAGGAGTTTCTTGATCCAAATCTGTATTTGGATCTGGACTCTTAAGTTGATAAGACTTATCTTATCCTGTAGCTGATCCTAATCAGATTATAAACCTTAATTCGCCCTATTTAATTAAATTACTTAAGCCTCGTTCGAAATGGGCTTTAAGCCCATTAAGTCATATGGCTCACTTTCCCTTTTAAATGTTGGCTAGTTTGGCTCTCTTTGTATGGCATGGGATCCTAGCATTGATCTCCACAAAAGCCATATCGATTCATCCCAACCTCTATTACAAGGCCTAGCCGAATTCACTACAGGAGATAATGAACCCCTGAGCCCATCAGTATCAGCTCTTAGTAGGCCCAACATTTACACTAAGTGGTCCCTAGGTCCAGCCACCTTATCAAGGCCTATGTGAGATTAGCCCATCAGGTATAACCCTAAATGGCCTTACACTTAACCTCTCAGCCCATAATGATCAAACACTACCCGATAAGAGAAGACATTTCCCTTAACTGCAAGGTATAGTGTTGCACTCTCTACTCACAAGGATCCCGGGAATTAAAACGTTTTTGCAAACATTTTGTAAAACCATAATATATATGTATATCTCTATATAAATTGCAAAAACAAATCTCAACAAGTTTGAAATCAATTGCTGGTAGTTTAGGTTTCCATCAGAGAGAGTGCATTCCCCAATCATTCACTTTGCCCGACAAATGGGCTGATTCTATCACTATGATCACCCACTCAAGTGAATCCTCAGACTGCCCCAACATACCCAGGTTTTGACCCCCTCTAAGGATCTATTGACTGGCATATCAAAAATAGCCCAATCCAACACCTAGTGCAGTACCATAATCGAATCTAGGGGTCAGGTGTAAATTTTTAGTTTTGCCTATCTGTCTCCAAGGTCAATGGCATAACTAGAAAATGGTCTAGTTCAGAGTTTCAATCAAACCCACACTACATGTGCTTCAGGTCTCACCCTAGTAGTTAGGACAAGCCACCCCAACCTTCTTGTAAACACATTAGTGTTAGCCTTGGCAAGATAAACTTCCTTAGGTCTATCCAACGGTTGTGAAGATTCTAAATTAACACGAGTCTCACAAATGTCCAATTTAAGGGTATTGCACAAAAACACACCAAATATAATATGAATCAATTATGCACTTTTATTCATTTATAATAAATGCCAAATATACAATCTGATTGGAGCTAAGGGCATACACTATCTAACAAACAGAGGGCAACTTGATGGAGGCAGGTAGCCAAATCGAATAGCTGCTTGTGCAAAACTTGCCACTTCCCCTATTACTAGAAACCTGTCACCCCGACAGGAACACTGATGACTGGTTCATACCCCAAGGGGGCGATGGCATTCTCCTCACAATGCCACCTAAGCAACTGACGAACCATGGCATACTCTAGAGACAAGGCCGACCCTGCTGGAGACGACGAAATAGAACCCACAGACTCATTAACGACCATCTATGCATCGTTTTCGATTAAGAGCCATGTCAAAACAAAAATAGCAAAATAGAAGAAATACACCAAAATAGGAAAGTGATATTGCATAAACAGTGATATGAAATAGGACACATTGCACCCTTTTATACACACCCTATGGCCCGGTAGTAGGAGACTTGAAAAGACTCATCCAGTCAAATCGTTGCCGAAAGCAGTTTAGGACAGGTAATTAATTCTATCCCCTGAAAAGACGGGTCACCAACAAGTAAATATCTAGATGTAATGATGCAGTTTAAGCCGCCACTGCAACACTAATCACCCAGGGTCGCATGGGGTATCCATCACGTTAGATATGTGAAACAATTATCACGGATGCATTACTTCGCCATCGGCCCGGTGCCCGCATGGATACCCATTATGAACAAATGACAACAACAACCACCTAATGCTGAAAGGCCATGACCATACACCAAAGTATATAGTGGAAAATCACCAAAAGATAGGGGGCTAAGTCTTATAGCATAATGAACCACCAAACATGAGGATAAGGTACATGCGATTTATACAAAACCACAAAGCAAACTAAAAAACAATAAGGGTAATATGCTTATCGATAATCTCCCAATTACCAATAGATAGGGGGGCTAATGTAGGTATGTACAACTCATTCAAACCCTCAAAAAACACCCAGATGCTAAGAATAACACCATAAAAGCATTTACGAGCAGCTTACAATTAACCCCTACGCTATGATGAACTCACGGTTCATCACCATCTCTATGATGAATCCACAACATGTTAAGCAAAGATGTGACAAACTTGTGGTCTACTGAATCCGGTCAACACCCAACCCTAAACAAACCTCAGAAAGACTCATCCAAAAGACCCAAGCACACTTGAGTGCACGTTAAAGCCATACCCGCCATGACGTGCGATGAACTCACCGCCTACGAACCCGTTTCGGATAGAGAGTCGGAAAGGACAATAGGCATAGCAAGGCTCGCATGTGTCCAGACACATGCGAACCCACGACAACAAAGCACTTTGCGAACCGCCATAAAGCATTGACGAAATACCGGCCTTTGGATGATGACATCATCATTTTCATGTAGGATTAGTCATGGCACGCAAAAGATCTTGAGGATAAAGAAAGCCGATCCTTGAGAATATCTTCATGGGACGTGAAAATATCTCAGTAGCGCATCAAATGATTGCCAACAAGCCAAAAACTGTTAATTTAGTCAACAAACCATTGACTTGGGTGGTTGAACTATTCAAACCGTTAATCTAAACAACGATTTTGACCATATTTTTATTTTTTAATTTATTATCAGAACAAGATGTCTGTTAAATTCGAACGATCAAACTATTAATCCAAAAACAGACCCTGAACGATTCGTTGTCCGGTTCGATTTTAAAAACCTTAAATACAGGTATTCACAACATGTAACCAATCCTTGAATATGAGTCCTTAAATCAAGTACCAGTAGATTGTAGAAACCTCTAATCTATATTTTATGTACACCTCTCCGTCTCCAATTAAATGGTTTGTCACCAACATTTTTCTTGGTGAAGTTGGGTTCCTGTTGCTGACTTTCAGAACTTCTGAAAACGACAGATTCTCACATCTACCTTCACTTTAATGCAGCGCATGTGAACGACGCAACAATTTTTAGGTCTTTCCATTAAAGCAGAGATATATATAAAGGAACACCTGCCTCTCACAGAGAGAGGAGATTCATATAACAGTCCAAGGCCTCCAATCCCCACTGGCCACCAATGGAATCACAATTTGTTTCCTACCTCCTCTGTCATGGCACGTTACCTTAGCTGAATTTAAAACCCACCGAGAACAATTAAAGCTCCTCTGCAGAATTACCTTGAGCCATAGCCGAACACAGACCCGAAACTCTCTAGTAATGCAGGCATGGAGAATTCTGGAAATGAAGTTTTCAGGGAAGAAAACAATGAAGCGAAGATCAAGCAAATCCGTCTAGAGATAGAGATAGCTTTGACGAAGATGAGAAGATCACTAGGTTTGTTGTGGCGAAAGATATGGAGGGTTGGTCGAGAAGATCCACGGAGAGTCATTCACTCTTTGAAAGTTGGGTTGGCGTTGACGCTAGTCTCCTTTCTATATCTGATGGAGCCACTGTTTAAAGGAGTTGGACAAAATGCAATCTGGGCTGTCATGACTGTGGTTGTGGTGCTTGAGTTCACTGCTGGTAAGTTCTACTACTGCTTGTGAGTGGGAAGTCTTATAAGTCTGTCTGATAATCTAATGGTTCCTTTTGGTATAAATCTTAGGGGCAACTCTGTGCAAAGGACTGAATAGAGGAGTTGGGACTCTCTGTGCCGGGTCGTTAGCCTTCTTCATTGAATATATTGCAAATGAGTCGGGCCACATATTCCGAGCTGTTTTCATCGGATTTGCAGTCTTTCTGATCGGTATTATTTCTCTATTTTGACAAGAAACTTAGAGCCTTGACCATTGTAGTTCATGAATTCTGTGTAAATATGCAGTACTCACAGTAAGCTTTAAAGTATTTTGCAGGTGCTGCAGCTACATACATGAGGTTCTTTCCAAATATAAAGAAGAACTACGACTATGGTGTTGTGATATTCCTCTTAACCTTTAATCTAATAACGGTGTCAAGCTACCGGGTTCATAATGTATTCCGCATCGCACACGAACGCTTCTATACCATCGCGATTGGTTGTGTTATCTGCCTTTTCATGAGTCTGATTTTTCCAAACTGGTCTGGAGAAGATCTCCATAATTCCATTGTGTTGAAGCTTGAAGGGCTAGCCAGATCAATAGAAGGTATGTGAATATATAGCAATTCTACACGAAATTGGAAGAGAAGCACAAGCTCATTGCCCCCCCCCCCCTCCTCCCCTTAATGTGCAGCTAATTAAGTTGCAGCTATACATAGAGACCCCATTCCTTTTTTCAAGAAGCTATTTATCCAAGTAAATGCACTTATCGGGTAAGTACATTTATGCATGTTCATGATTGTTTTAATAATAAAAAAACCATTATTAAAAGGGACATTTTTGTTCAATCCAAGTATAAAATTACTTACACATGTGGGAGATTATCATTTACTAGGTAAGTGATACCTACAGATAGACCTGGCAATTGGGTTGGGTTCGGGTTGGGTCAAGACACTTTGGGTTGATTCGGGTCGGGTTTAGAATTGACCCATGGGTCAATTTGGGTTATCCCAAAAAACTGAAATTAAAAAACGTAAAGAAAAAATACATGAAAAATGACAAAATTAAAGAAATTAACCTTAAAATTCTAAATATAAAATAAAAAAAAAAACTTAAACATTTAACGATTCAAAGAGTAAAGACAAAATAGAAAAAATTAAAGAGTATAAACTTCTAAGCATAAATAGTCCCAATTAGACTTGGCAATCGGGTCAGCAGGTTGACCCATGACCCAATTCAACCCAACCCAGTTTTTTTGGATTGGGTCAGGTCGGATCATTCTCCCATTCATGTAGCTAAATATGAGACGCTAACTTTGTTTTTTCAGGTTGGGTTGGGCCGGATTTTTGGCAGGTCTACCTATAGAAACCATAGACCCCATATAAATCTAAGAAAAAAAACATGGGTATTTCTGTCAATAAACCAAAATCTCACTTACTTTTCCCCCTTTCAAAACCTAAAAAACGAACGGGCCCAGAATGTCACACTATGCAATTAATTCCCATCGAGAAACCATCATTGTATTACTATCCATGAGCTTATGAGGGTTTACTGTGCAGCTTGTGTTAAGGAATACTTCCAAGATGAGGAGATTAAAGCTGTTGAAGACGACGAGGAATCATCAGAGGATCACATTTACAATGGGTATAAGGAAGTTTTGGACTCCAAATCCAGTGATGAGACCCTAGTAATTCCTTTCTCTTCCCTGGTTTATATATTTAAATTTAATAAGGCCTAGTTAGCACTAAAGTGTGTTATCATCCTCTGTTCTTTTAGGCTGCATTTGGTTAAGGCTGTTAAAAACTTTGTGTTCATAGGGGCATTTTTACTGCAAAAAGGAGAAAAGTCATTAAAATAAGGCCAGATGCAGGCTTAATTAGTCTTCATGGGATAAGCTAAATCATGAACTTACTAATGTTTTCAACCCCTCATTGACCTGATTATTTGGACCAGTGACGCATCCTACGGCAAAAAGTTTTTACAAAACAGAAAATCATAAATTTAACAAAAAATATGATGGTAGACAACACGAGAGGGCTATACCCGAAATCATGTACATATCAATCTCAGTATATGTTTGGCATCGATGCTGCAGGTGCTGCTGATGTGTGGGTTGGAAGCACGTTTTCTGAGAAAACAGTCTTTTTTTCTGTTTGAAAACGTTGCTGCCAGGTAAGACGTTTCTTGCAGCAACAACAACACTTTCTGTTTGGTACCCATGCTCCATATCTGTTTTCAGCACTGGTACCCATTATAAGAAATCCACATCATTGCCACATCATGTCCTCGGTAGCAGTAACGATCTGCAATCTCAAAAAACATCAAATTTATAGTTACTCTAAACCACACCTTCTTGATTTCCAAGATGTAGCTTGAAGCACAGTTTTTTATGAAAAAATAGTTCCAAATATGTTAGAGTTTCCTGGGGCACCGTTTTTTCTGATGTGGCACTAATGTGTCACCGTTTTCTGGAATAACGGCATCAATGCCAAACAGATGCTTAGTGCAGCCCCAATATTGAATCCAAAGAAATTGGGGCGTGGGCAGTTTGGGCTGGATTTAATGTCAATTTAGGCTCAATCCTAAGAATTGGGCCTAAGGTAGTCTGTTCATTATATTCTAGGCCCAGTCCATAATGAAATTTGATTTACTCAGGTTTGCTTGGTCTTAGCTAGGCGGCTGAGTTTGATTAACCGGCCGCAATTAAATTTGGAAATCATGTGTCTATATATGTATATATAGTCGGGCCACTCAGTTGGATTAGGCTTGAGCTATTTAAGGGCTCAGATTGGATTGCCCACATTGCACCCTTATTAAAAAACATAATGTGTCTAAAAGGGAAAAACGAAATACCTTAAAAAATAAAGAGTTGATTGTTAAAATAATGAAGAAAATAACAAATAATTTTTAAAATAAAGGACCCATAACAAATCACGCTGATGGTAACCTGATCAAACTTAAATGAGGAGATGAGAACATGAACGATGATTGAGTTCATAGAGATAGGAGTTTGAAAAAGTTGTTTCCCTTCTTTAATTTTGTTAAATGAACAAGATCAAGTATAATGGAGAAAAGAGTTATGGCAAGATAGGAATATAGAGCAAAAGAGTTATCTTTGGTTTCTGTTATGTTTTCATTATGTTGATTTTCTATAGAAATGAATGATTAATAAAGAATTGTTTATTATTACATAATATAGTAAATATTAGAGACTATTAGTTATAAATCTTGGAACCAAAATAGTTTATCAAAATTTTCTTAGATAATAGGATTTGGGGCCCTATTACCCTATTGCCCTATTGTGTGTTGATGATTGAACATATTAGTATTTGAGTTTTAGATAATGAGAATAACAATTAATTCTGAGTGGATGGATTAGGCACTACATGCAAGTTGGGAACCAAGGCATTCAAGGCACTGTCATCGTTACCCTTGGCAACAGTATGTAAAATTGGGAGCTGCTCTTCGACATTTTGGCCATACAGCTGTGGCTCTACACGGATGTCTGCAATCAGAAGTTCAGGTAATTAATTAAGAGATTAGACTTCATTTTGTTTTAATATGTAGTTTTGTTACAAATATAATTTGTAGAGTGAAAAATTTTGTATTTTGTATGTATTTACAATGTACATATTTGTGTTTCTACTCTTACCAAAACGAGTTTAAGGCCTTATTCGTTTTTCAAAAAGTCACTTATTTGGATAAGTGTACTTATCCAGGTAAATCATAAATACTTTTTTGGATAAAATTTAGTTAACTATGTTCTTTTGATTCCGAGATAAATTATATAATGAGTATGACTTTTTTATCCATAAAAAACCAATATTAAAATTGATAAACTTGTTACATTATATTCTATAAACCATATAAATCTTGTTAACATACCTGAACATTGAACCAATTGATATTTGGATAATTTTTAGACCCCACATTCTGTTCGAGCTTTGTTCAAAGATCCGTGCATCCGAGTTGCCTGGGAAGTATCGAAGGTACTCATGGAACTAGCCGACAGCATTAGGGAACGCCGCTGCTTCTCTCCGGAGGTTCTCTCTGATCATCTTCATGAAGCTTTACTAGACCTCAACAGTTCCATCAGGTCCCAACCTAGACTGCTTCTTGGCTCCAGCCGTAACAAAACCAGAAACGTGCTCACCACAGCTGCTACAGTTGCCAAACAGAACCCCACCAAGGACTCTGGGGTTTCCTTATCCTCTGCCAGAACTGATCCTTCAGCTTTCCTAGAGTGGCGAACTAATCGGGTTACTGATCAGTCTAGGGAGTCAGAGACGAGACTGTTAAGGCCAGCGCTGAGTAAATTCTCGACTGCGAGTTTTGAATTCTCTGAAGCACTTCCATTTGCTGCCTTTGCTTCTCTGCTAGTTGAGACAGTGGCGAGGCTCGGTCTTATCATTGAAGAAGTTGAACAATTAGGAAGGCAAGCAAGATTCAGAGAGGTAAAGCCTCGTGAAGAACAACAAGAGCAGATTAAAGTGATGTGTGAAAGACCACCAAGAACAGGTAATGCTGTAGAACTGCAACCACATTTGGATGCCAGGGGAATAGAATGAATGGAGGTGGTTTTGGAAACTGATTGCTGCCAACCCAGTAAAGCACCACCTCTTTGGTACCATTGTGTTCTGTACATAAGAAGGCTATGTACGATTGAGCTTGAGCTTTCAGAACGAATTAGAGGAACTGATGAAACTTGGTTTTGATTGATTTCTTTATCCATCAATAAAAAATGTCATGTCAATCTTTTCTTATTTGATAATTTTTGCCTCACCAGTAAATTCTACATTGGTTAAATTACTTTGGTGTTTGGCTGTTTAATTTTCTTTTGGTGAATGATTTGGGCCTAGTGTCACTTTGGTTCTTGAACTTTAAAACGTGACAGTTCAGTATTAGAACTTTCAAAATGTATCAATCCAGTTCCTATCATTAATCAATCCGTTAACTAGCCATTAAGTGATATTTGAAAAGACACAAATGTTCTTTAAGTGTCATCTAATTTTCCTTATCAACCATTCACATGTTGATAAAAATGAACAGTCTCAAATCTTTGTCTTTTTTATTCAAAAAAGTTGTGACTAGTTAATTTTCCTTAACTATCCATTAAATGATATTTGAAAAGACACAAATGCCCTTTGAGTGTCATCTAATTTTCCTTATCAACCATTCACATGTTGATAAAAATGAACAGTCTCAAATCTTGGCCTCTTCTATTCAAGAAAGTTGTGGTTACATCTCAATGGGCATTCTAGCAACCCCAACTTTCTTGAACAGAAGAGGCAAGGATTTGGGACTACTCATTTTTTGTAAATGTTTGGATGGTTAATAAAGAGAATTAAATAACGCTTGAAGGGTATTTGTGTCTTTTTAAATGGCACTTAATGGGCTGATTAATAGCAGGTATTAGATTGTTAAGTTTTGAAAGTTCGAATACTAAATAGTCACATTTTAAAGTTTAGGAACAAAAATGGCACCAAAATATCATCATCGTCGTTGTTGGGAAAAGACTAACAAACCCAAGAGGAGAAACATAAGAAAAACATAAAACAGAGCAACCAATGTTTCTGAAAATGGGCCCTGATCGCTGATCCTAAAACCCAAGAGATGCTTCTGAAAATGGGCGACCTACAACCAATGTTTCTGGCTACTTTGTCTGATAAACATAAATCAGGCCAATAGTTTCTGGCTAGGCCTCAGGTCCTAAGCCCATCGAGCCCAGGAAGATTCCTTATTAAGATATTTTGATTTCTCATCAATGTATTTGATTTTTCTGTTGATTAATTGCTATCAATTGATCTCAGAAACAGAAATGGAGAAGATCCCAGTTTGGCCTGATATAAATGATGAATACAACCCAATAGAAGAACACCACATGTCATTAATCACTATTTCTTTTTAAAGAGTTGAAATTACGGATAAGGTATGTTCTTATTGGCCTTGTGGGGACATGGACATTGGTGAACTTCCATCCATCTTCGCAATCTTCGCAATCTTTCCAATCTTCCAAATCCCAAAATGAATTCAGCTTAGCCATCTCAATTCTCAGGGATGGCTTGTCTGTCAAACTCTATCTCCCCGAGGTGGAACAAGAGTCCATCAAGCTTCTTTGATTGGAACAGAGGCAAGAAAAAAAGTGAAGACAGGCCACAACCCAAGTACCATGACATTGGTCTTCCCTTCTCCCCCTCTCTGCTAGACAAGACGTTCTTACGAGGTTATCTCTCTCTGTCTGTCTGTCATACTTGTGATTTTCGTCTGTGAGTTTTCTAACGTTGTGGAATGGTGGTTGTTAGCAGGCAGGGAGCTAAAGTGCTGCTACAGGGCCTCCATTGATGGGTTTAGTGCAACGAACTTCCACCTCTGCAGCGACTTCAAGGGGCCTTGTGTTGTGATCGGCTACACCAACAAATCTTTCAAGTTCGGGGCTTTCAATCCAGAAGGTTACCGGAGCACCGACGATTACTATGACACATTTGATGCATTCCTCTTCTATTGGAAAGACGATGAGGAGCTTCAACCGATTATCCTGCCCAAGGTTGGAGGCAGTGGCGCTGCTCTCTTCGACTATGCCAGAGGAGGACCTCAATTTGGAGCTGACGGGCTAATCATCGGCCCTCCGCTGGCACCTGTTATGGGTGGGTTCGCCGGGCCTGATACCAACTCGGGTGTTGGTGACCTAACGCAAGCCAAATCCAGATTGGGGTTGTCATATGCCAAGAGGGAGGATGGGAAAGAGTCCTTGTTTGGGGATGAGCCAAGGGCGACTTTGGAAGAAGTGCTTGTCTTCTGTAGTCCACAAATTGCAAGCTTGTATTAAGATCAAGAAATAATACCTATCATGGTGGATAGAAAATGAAACTGAAATTCTTAAAGGTGTCTGGAAGTTGCAGAGCCAAAGGAAGAGAATTTTAGGACTTTTGTGTCTCTTTAGTTCACTTCAACTGGCCAACGATGTTTGTAAGTATGCTGCCAAGGATTTCATCTCCAGGGTTTGGTCTCATGGGTTTCTGTTTATTTTTGGGTCAAGCTTAATTATAGCAGAACAGAACAAGCTGTTCTTTTCTTATTTCTGTTCAATGTACTTCGACCTTCACAGGATAGTTTGAACTTGTTGAACACACACCACTTGATGCCAAGAAAAGATAACAAGGACCAGACTATTTGAACGTTTCATTACTATAATGGGAAAGGAATGGTGGCTTATGTGCATCCACTTTCATAAGCTCACCATTCTAATATGTAAAGTAGGTAAAAGATTATTTCTGTCCAATTTCTGATACTTAATGGATTAATACGAATCCAATTTAGGTTTATAGGTAAGCATGGTGATACTATAGTTTTTTTTTTTTTCTTTTCAAAAACAAAAAGAAAAAATATTTTATTAATGATCATAAAAAAGGGGGCATAAAACCTGACCCTCAAAACTATACAAGGAGCAGCAACCCTACCAAAAAAAGAACAAAACAAAATCAAGCATAATGGGGATGGTAACCTTTGTTTGTTCTTGACAATATACTTCAAGCATAATTGAGAGGTCTTCTAGACCTCCTTAGACTTGAAATTGTTTTTCCGCTCTTATTCCCCATTCTTGATTTGGGTCAATATTTTTCTCTCTAAATGCATAATTTTCAATTGGATTATCACCAATGTGGTTGCCTATTCTCGCACTGGTGGTTATATATTCAGTATCAGATTTGTATGTATCACTTCAGGGTGATGGGATCTGCTCCTCACAAATGGGTATCTTACAGGCATATCCACGGTGCATTGGGAATATTTCCCATGAATTATAACTAATAAATACGGAAGATGTTTCCGATGCATGATAGGATGTGCATGTGAGGCACCAGGTGTGAGGAGCAGATCTGATCTCCATTTCAGGGCCCCTTTGTACTTTGTAATGACAAAAGCTACTAATTTAATCTTGTACCTTTTTTTTTTTCCAACACCAACTATCAAATCATCATAGTAAAATTTTGCCGCCGTGGGTCAAACAAATTTCAGCCTTTAGCCACCTACCTACCTTGATCCACTTTGTTCTTTTGTTTCTTAATTTTGAATGGGTTTGTCTTCATTAAGAACAATTGGGACGTCAATCGCCTTAGAACTTCCTTCACATATAGCAACATCTTTTTCTATGTTTTGGTCTTTCTATCCCTTTTTCGACACTATGTTGGCATTTCTTGGAACACCTTTTAGGCTTTAACAATGTACCAGATCAGCTTTGGGAATTTCACCATCGTCCCCAATAATAATGGTATTTTCAACCTTAGGTGAATCAACTACTTCAACCATAGTAGTGGTATGATCAACCAACTACATTCTCATGTTCCATATTCCAAGGTGTTTGTTACTGCTCCTCTTGATTAGGTTACCTGTAAGCACTTCCTTACAAGGTTCCTCACAATGTACCAGATCAGCCTTGGGAATTTCACCATCATCCCCAATAATAATGGTATTTTCAACCTTAAGTGAATCAACTACTTCAAATATAGTAGTGGTCTGATCAACCAAAACTACAACCTCATGCTAATCAACCTGAATCTTCTGTTAAAGGATCCTTACACAGTGAGGAAAATTTTAAATTTTTATTGTGGCAGTTATGTTAAAACCACAATGAAAATGTTTTTAATAATAAAAACATGCCCCTTCCTATTATTAATATAGACAAGGCTCAACATGAGATAAGAGTTGTTATCCCAGTTAGATGATGGGTTAGTGTTGAGATGTAATCAATTAAAATAAACTTTGACACCTCCTACATTAATTATAAGTGTACCATTGCTTGCGTAGCCAAAATTTAGGCCAAATTCTGGACCTCAAAGCTTACAAGATTGGTGAAACCACTATCAATGTGGCTGAACCATGGGCTGCTGGGAAATCCATAATGTGGTGCTGAATTTCTTCAACAAGAATATCACTATTGAGGGTGATTCTAAACTGGTTATTGACTGTCTGAAAAACCCTGTAAATCCCCATCGAGAGTGAAGTTGATCAACGAGGACTGCAGGTCTTTTTTCAAGAGATTAAAAGGCAAAGTGGAATATCGTCACATCTACAGAGAAGGCAACATTGCGGCAGATTGGTTAGCTAACTTTGTGCACTCCAACGATGTATCTGATTCTTTCATACCAAGACCCTCAAGTGTGATTGGTGGTTTTGATTTTTTGGGACGTGCTACCCCCCATTCTATGTAGCCCCTTTTCTTGATCTATAAAAAAAATGGAACTATGCTCGTTCAGAGAATTTGATTGAAAAGAGTTTTCCCTTCTCTCTGTTCTGTTTATTCCTTTTTAATTTTTCACATAAGTAATAAAATCAAATGGGCCACATTGGCCAAACTCAGATGGGAAATCAAACTGCATCAATTCAAGGTCCAAAAGGCTTAACTTCTGGATCAAGTGCCAGGATGAAAAATCAGAAACAATCCATATTGCAAAATCAAAATATAGCGACCATATACAAACCCAATAACAATATTGAATCCAATAGAGAGCTTCCATAGACCAACTCTCATATTTCTACCATGCGAAGGGTGATGTGGCTAATCAAACCAAGCCACTGTCCATGTAGGATTTCCCATCCGTGCAGTCAAGCAGTTCACATCAGCCCATGTAGGCTCAGGAGTAGGACCTTACCTATAGCATGCATTACAGAGGACTGGGGGCGGGGGAAGCCCACTGGCTATAGAATGGAGAGCAGCATGCGGATTTATCTGGACATCACTCGTAGCATCTGATATAGGTAAAGGAGAATAGATGCTGGAACTCTCAAAAACTAATTAGTAATACATAATTATACCAATAACAGCTATTTAGCATTCCTTGGTATAGGGTCCAATGTATAATGGCCAAGTCTACCAGTCCTATACAAATTAAGTAGCTTCAAAGCTACTCTATGATTAATATCCTTAGCTGATCCCAGAGGAATATGAAAAGCCTCCTGCAATGCAATGAATTGAGCTTTAATCAGCTTAGACAGCTCTTTTTCATCTTCAAGATTTCCCTTGAAAGATGAAATAGACTCAAAAAGGGTTCGACGAACATCCCGCACGATGAAATCCTGTAAAAAATACCATTTTAAAGGAGAAAAGAAAACAAGGAAAGAGAAGATGGCAAAGTCAATCCTGATATATTTACTTTTGGTAAGAAAATAATCTCCAATAGCCAATAAGTTACGGAGGAATTCAATAAAATGATAATTATCTTTGATGGTTTATATCCTTTATGGTACATGAGCATAAAAGAACATACTGTGCACATACAAGTAAAAATACAAACATAAAAGGACAAGAAGACTATCTAGATTTTGGAACTTTGCTACTGTACTAAAACTCAGTGACTAGATTTAAAGATTAAAATATTTGGACAACCACTACTTGCAAGCACTGATATTATATGATACTATTAATACATTCTAATTTAACTGTTATGCCTGGATTTGAAAGACTGAAACCAAGCAAAGCAAGTATAGGCATTATATAGTAAAGATTTCAAAAGCTTTGCTTAGAGAAAGTATACATTCATGTAACTCTTAGCAGAAAAAAATGAAATTTGCACAAAAATCATGTTAAACCTTTATTTTCGAAACATATGTAACTTAAAATTTTAGCAATACAAAACACACCTTAAGCTTAATTTCTACAGAATATAGTATGACATAATACACTATCAATGGCCATATCCTCTGACAAATTTGAGCCATCAAATTTTTGCTCACTTCAATTTGTTGCTTTTAAGCCTACCCTTGGTGGTTTTAGAACCCTTGACCCACATCAGACCAATCTTTACTGCTGCAGTAGGTGGTCTTTCAAGCACATTACTAAATTATTCCATTTAAAAATCATTGTATTAGAATCTTTATCTTTCACTCTTAGAATAAAATAATATTTTCATTGAAAAATCTTCAGGTAAAATATGTAACATTTTTTCCAAAAGAAGCTAAGGTTTTCATCTGCCCTTTGGTTTGGGAGAATCTTCTTTTTTTTAATAAAAAAAAGGTAGACAGAAAACTAGGGACCATGTGAGACGTTTTAAATTCAACTATTAGAAGTAGACAGAAAACTAGGGATACTAGAAAGATGGGTACTGTAGTCATGAGTATTTCTTAGGAGGGAGAACGAAAATTTCCAATTATTATTTGCTCCAAGCATGTCATGCATGAATAAATTCTCTAACCATAATCCTCACACGAAAAAGGAAATTTTATGACAAGAAGCCCTAATGAGGGTATCCTGACCTCGTTGAATGTAGGATTTCTTGTGTATAAGTGGTCAATTATAAACATTAGTACAAGTTCTCTAACACATATGGCATACACTTAACAAAAAAACATATATATGACATTCACTTTTTTACCAATAAAGATAATCCAACCATTTTAGAACAAATATGTTTATCTGTTCCTCCAAAAATCATCTCACAAAGTGCTGATCTTAGTTATCTCATCTTATTGCATGTCTTGGTATGGGAAGTGAGGTCCTAAATAAAAAAGCCCTCATGGTTATTTTTGAATCAATTATCAGGATGATTTTTTTATATGAATTTTACTGCAAATCTGCAATATATTCCAGTATCCCCATAAGGGTTTAGCAGTAGTCCTATGGTCAGAATCTACCAGTGGTTGGTGCCTGGAGCCTTGAGTGATCTGGGGACATTTGTCATAAGGAGTTGCTTCATACCAGTGTGTGATCTGTAAGATATTGCTTTCTTCTTCTCAACTCTACATCAAGGTTACCACCGAAATTTGTTTTGTGGTCTCGAGATGATTCTTCATCCTCTTTAACAAGCAAGTTCTCCCAGTGCTTGTACTCATTACTTGTATTTAGGATAGACAGAAAATATTCAGCAATTTCACATTCCTCAACCAAACTATCACTAATAGCCCCTGCGCTTCAGAGAACAAAATATATCAAATAATGCAATCTTATTGTAGGGAAACCTGAAGCTTGGAATTATTGCACCAAATATAGATATTGATACCAGCAAACCTAGTGTCTTAAAATAACTAGAATGGAAGAGAATTAAGCATGCCATGCAAAGGGTTGGAATGTGCAAGTCAGAATATTCTGTCAAACCCAACATTTGGCTCAGCAGGACAAGAAAGTGGACTAGCCTGCTGAGCTGTGATAACCAAAAATATCCATGTTTGTCATAACATGGGTGTACTACTAAATATGCGTCAGACCCACCAAATCAGTATTTTAGTTTTCCAACTCCAAGATAGATTTGGTACAAGACAAAGGATCTGAATATGAACCAAATATTAACTATTAATTGTTTGCGTTTAATTATTATTGCAGTTCAAAGTTGAACGTTGACTGCATGCAAATATGCAATGCTCAATTAGGGCTGTCAATGAATTGGATATTAATCCAATTTGAATTCAATTCCATTTGAGTAAGCTAGACTAGGACATCCATAAAGGTTAACTGGATTTAATCCAGATCAGGAATATATGATCTGTTTACAATTAGATCAAATTTGAATATATGCCAATCTGATTAAACAAAGATCCCATTTGATTATCTACGTATAAAAAGAGTGTATATTTTATATATTACTAGTGTAAGAGCATGTGCTATGCATGTGTGCATGTAACTATTAACCAGATACGATATACAGCATTTGGATTTAACTTTTATGACTTGTACAGAACCCAAGGCAAATAGGCAATTATCCAATTTATATAATAATAGATATGTATGGTTATTTGCAAGACACTGATGCCCTCCTGTTCATACTTAGTACTTGATTTAAAAGTTTAAAGGTTAAAATTCTAAAACTGAAAGGCAATATATACATCTTACAACTCAAACCATATTAGAATGTAATTCCATCTCTAAGAAAGGAGGTGGCTAGTATTTTCTTTAGGACCAAAGCCCTAATTGACAATAAGAGTTCAACCTGAAGAACTCATTCAAACATGCTGCAACTCAAAACCAAATCAGTTGCATGGATAGATTTCAGCAAGTATCTTCTTCATTTTCTCCAATTAATTCCAAAAATATTTCTCCCCAGTCCATTACAAGAAATGAACAACAAAAGGAGCAATAGCCAAAAAATATGCTCTACAACTCGTACCTTATTTGTCTCTATACTCTTTCTCCAAAAAAAAAAACATTCTTCCGCTTCTTCATTTTTTTTCCATAATTTTTATTTGGTTTTCCTGTGAACGTCCAGCAGTTAAATGAATAAAGCTTTTATGAAGAAAGGAAAGATACTTGTTTTTCTCTTTCTTTTTATGATGAGTTGGTTCTCACTTACGTTCTGTAGTTCTTCTGTTCTGTAAATTGTTTGAAGAAATAATAGCTCATTTTGTCAAAACTTGAATTCTTTATTTGTTTTGCATAAATTTCTTAGTTAATTTTTTTAAGTTCTTTAGCTAATTTTATTGCAGTCACTGTACCAAAAGATAATGAAGATATCTGTTTGCTTCTATAGCTGTTTCTCTTTTTTATTATCTATATTGAATGTAATATGAACACACTTCTAATAATTTTTACAAAATTAAATCAAATAAAAATACCAGTAATTGAGAACCTCTTTTTATCAGTAAAACAGAGAACATTTTTTTTATCAATAATTGAGAACCTTTGGATAACAAATAGAATACAAACATCAGTTAATCTGTATCAAGAACCTTAGAATAGATATTGTGCTATCTGGATTGCATACATAATTTTCTTCCTAGTTTTTTAATGTCTTGCAAGCTCATTTGTTGCCCCTTTTATCAATATTCAATAAGAAAATGCACCTAAAATATTAAATATCGCTGCTTGTATGATTGTAAACTAAATATTTCTCCTCCAACATGTTATATGTCCTTATGCTCATACTAATTGAAAGACCAATATTAGGTAGGTTACTGTATTCTGAGATTGTGGTTTCAGATAGACTAGAATCCTAGAAAGATACCCACATCAGAACTTATGTAACTCATAGCTTGACCCTTAGCATGCCTTGCAAAATCATTATTACCGTATGCATAAAAAGAAGATTTATTCATGAAACAAACTGTACCTGTTAAAACAAGTTTAGAACCCATCTCAACATCAAGAATTGAGGGATGTAACACACCAGGTGTATCCAAAACATAAATGTTGGGATGACTTCCAATCTGCATATTAGAAATTTACTCTTAGTTTTACTTTTATGACATAAAAGAATGCAAAGTTTCAGCATCTGTTAGATAAAAGTAACTAAGCCATGCTGCTTGGAAACATCTACATTAAGGATGATAATGGGCCAGGCCAGGGTGGGTTTTTACAGGGTGGAAACAACGTTTAGGGCATCCCAGGCCTGATGTCCAGGCCGGGAATCCAGGCTTGTCCTATAAGTTAAAAAAATCATATTTTTAAAATTAAAATTTTAATCTAAGTTTATAATCAATATTAGAGAATATGTATTTATAATAGATTATTATTAATACATATATAATAAACATTATTTATATTAACTTCTGGGTCAGGATGGACTTCCTAGGCCTAGGATTTTGGGGCCTGGGCATAGCCTGCATAATGTGCAAGCCTGGGCCAGGCAATGCAGGCCCAGGCAGATATGATCAACCCTAATATACATATATCTCAATGCAACCACAGTGTTAGTTCTGCGGAATGCAGACATTTCTACCCTTTTGATCTATGTGGAGAAAATGAGATATCAATTGTGTGGCATCTCCATGCACATAGAATACACTTTTATATGCTCACAATTTTTTTTAGTATCTATTTAAATTATTTCTAGTGGGAAAAAATAGTTAAAGGAAAGAAAGAGAACCAAAAATCAATACCTTCAAACTACTGATATCTTTTGTCTCCCCAGGCAGTGGACTCACAATTGTGTGCTTCAGCTTTCCCTTCTCTTGCATTTAATATATTAGACATGGTATGCCATTAGATAATTAAGCTTAATCTCCATTAATTATTATAATCTTTTTAGATCTAGGCAAGCAAAAAAATGATTTAACCTAAGATATATACCTGCAGCACTGATCCGACCAATTTGGTGCAAAGAGTTGGCAAGGGATGATTTACCAACATTAGGAATTCCAACAAGCATTATGGTCGTGGTATACTTGAGCTGATCGTCTTTCTTCAATTCTCTGACTCTAGCTTGTATGAAGTTCAGAAACTGCAAAGCAAGACCTACCATTATATGCCACTAGTTGTTAATAAAGAACACCAAGGTTCCTGTCAAATGACCCATCAGAAAGACCTCTACAGAACCACCAGTTCCATGCAGAAATAAAGGAAGATGGAACTAAAATTACATTAACTTAGGTAGTTTCCCATGCCATAAAGAAATTTGCAGAATACAGGAGGGCATCGATCAAAAAACAAGAATACAGGAGGGCAATCAAATCTGCTGGCTTTAGCAAGTTTTGACTTGGCAAAGATCAAAAACATGGACTGGAGGACTTGAGAAAAATAATTATTTATTATAAACAATGGGGCATCTTGCAAGAGTCTTGTGACGTTTGTTAAGACTGGATGCTGCTTCTACTTTCCAGGCTTTTCCAGCTTTGTTGGGTTCCTCCGTGTTCTGTTGCCAATCTACTTTCTGGGTGGAGAGATGGCTGTTTCTTAGCCAAAGGATGCTTCCTTTGGAACACCCTTCCATTTGCACTATGCTAGTTAGTCTGGAAGGAATGAAATCAAAGAGTTTTTCAGTCAAAGTCTGAGCCAGTGGAGGCCATTATAGGCAAGGTGGAAAGGGTTCTGAAAAGCTGGGCTGTCTGCTTGAAATTTTTGTGGGTGTTCCCACAAATTTCCTTAATGATCACTGGTGGTCTATCATTTTCTGAGTTGTTATGTAAAGGTTTTCACTGTATATGGTCTATGCATACATAGGCACACTTTTATATATGATTTGAGGGTTTCTTGCCCTCCTTTTCGATTCTTAATACAAAACTGTACCACTTGTCAAAAAAAAAAGACTTGATGCTTCTTCTCATTATCCAAAAGAATAAGAACATCAAACAATCATATGTCTGAAACCATGGAACAATAGGCCCTTCAGTCATCCCCGTGCACCACATGAAACAATGCTATAGTGGACATACAACAGAAAATTTATTTCCTTACATTAAATGACTGCCGATCCATAACAAAGTACCATTGGAAATCCAAAACAAGGGAAGACATATATAAACCAACATCCACATACCATAGTTTGCTAGAAAAGTCACCTAGAAAAGAAAGCTCTTTCTCATGAAGATTCAGTGTAAAAACCTCTGCCATGAAGAATAACAGACCTCTTTCCCTTTCTTCTTGGATTTTCTTTTTATTATATATTTGACACATCAATAGTTTGTATAGTTGAGACAAGACTTAGATGATAATGATGATGATGAACAGCTTGTATTAGCTGGATAAAGAATTGACAATATGTATTAATTACAAAAACAAAAGTGCAAAAGTCAGGCTTCAATATGTCGTAGGTTATGCATTTAAGCCATGGTGAACCCAGTGATGTTTGATGAACTATCCAATCAACTTTACTGATTGATGACATAATCCTTTCATGGATGAAAAAGGAGAGGTTGTCTACAGAAGAGATATAGATGACCTATTTAAACAGCCTTGTGTAAACCATAGGATTGAATGACTAACGAACTGCTTAATGCAACTATCCAAGGATATCCTAAAAAAATTATTAACATGACAAGCAACTTACCTCCTTGATATTATCTTTGTTATGAGAGTTGATTCCATAACAAACACAGCTTTGTTCCTCAAAATATCTCAACCATTCCTACAAGTAAAATGATATGTACTTAGATAAAAAATGAAATAATCAAGCAACATGCAATGTGTATCACATCACATCACATTACACATAGACACACACACTGATAAAGCCCAGCATGAAGAACCAGATGCAGTCCAGGCCCATACTATAACCAAAGCATGCAATGAGCAGGACTCTACCTGATGTATAGGAAGGCTATAGATAGCCAGTTCGAGATCTGAATAACAGATGAGATATCAAAAGTTCCTCTCTCTCTCAGCAGATGCAGGCATGTCTTTTATGGTTTGATTGCAGCTAGCTACATTTATTCTTTTCTAAAATCCAGTGACATCCAAAGCACACAATCACATGCATATGCCTATTTATGTATAGCCATTCCCGTATTTCTAGATTTGAAGAACTTGCCGTGTTCAACATCCCATGTCCCAGTTGAAGCATCAAGCATGACAGGTGCATGTGTCCAATATCACAGCATTACTATGTGTGTGTATTGTAACCTTTGCATTATATTAGTCTACACTGTGGTCCTACTTTTAAAATCTAGTAGGTGGATTTATTCAATACCAGTTAATAAATAATGTTAATTCTCTGTCTTTACTTAAAATAAAAAAGAAGCTAGTCATCCTTTTCATATTTTTTATCTCAAATTAATTCTTGACTCATGGACTTCTATCAACCTTGTCATTGTAATAGGAAATAACATATGTGTTAGCATGGGGGTATTTCTGTCTTTTTACCTAGATTAATGTTGTTGATCTGTAATGTTGTGTTGGAACCAGTGCTCCTAACTTAAATAAGGGCACATATGTCTTTTCAATTAGTTTTAATAATATAAGTTTTGTCTGGCCGACTGGGAGAATGTTATGTTGACACTTCCAGTTCGAATCGGAATTTCCCCTTCTCTCTTTCTCTCTTTCTTCCACCTTTCTACCTCTTTCTACCTAACCGATCTCAAACAAATAGAATTCTAAGGCAGGCCGAATCATAACATGGTATCAGAGCTTATTGAATCTGCCTAGATTTCTATTCTCTGCGCACCCTATCTAGGATTTCTCCTTTTTTTTTCTGCATTCAATTAGAGATAAGGGAAAGGGCTGAAAAAGAGTGATCGCCCTCTTCCCTTGGAGGTTTCTATGCCTCTAGTCAGGTCATGTGTGGTCGGTTGCTGTGGTTTCTAAGATCGCCCTCCCCTAATCGATGAAGAATAGAGGGCCGATCTGTGTGGTGCAGTGGTTGTCGTGTGGGGACTGATTTCCTGCTCGTGTGGTTGTTACTTCAGTGATCAGATAAGAGATCTCAGTGCATGATATCTGTTATGGATCAAATAGGGAGTGTGTTTCAGACCATATGCTAGGGTTTCAGACAGTAATGTGCTAGGGTTTATGCTGATTTTTGTGTACTTTGAAGGAAGAATTATAATCAGATAGTGGTGAGATTTCAGGTAGTCGTAGGAGTAGGGTTTGTGGTGTAATGAGCACACTTTTCAGCAACAACAAGTGCTGAAACCAGTGTGACAGGTGTGATTTAGTTGTGTGCAGTGTGCAGAATTCAGTGGTAATAGAATTCAGCAAGTGTGCAGAATCGGTGATAATATAATGGGAGATAACAGTGATTGTAAACCTAGTGTGATGGTGCCTACAGACTACCTGAATGTTCAGATGACCTCCATTAAAATAAATGGAAATAATTATGTGCCTTGGGCTAAATCCGTTGAAGTCTTTCTGAAGGCAAAGAAGAAGGTAAAACACATAAGAGAGGAGAAACCCTCCACTGACTCTCACGAGTATGAAGACTGGGAGCAAGAGGATGCTCAGATCATCACATGGTTGTGGAATAGTATGGAACCCAGGATTAGTGTAAACTTCATATTTCTTGACACTGCCAAAGATGTGTGGGACCATGCGAAAAAATTGTATTTGGGTCAGGACAATACAACCAGAGTGTATCAGCTGTATCAAGAGTACATTAACCTGCAACAGGGCAATCAGAGTCTTGAGGAGTACTATGCCAACATGAGAAACATACGTAATGAGTTGAATGTCTATCACCCTCTCACTTCTGATGTCAAGATTCAGCAGCAACAGAGAGAACAGCTTGATGTGACTAGATTTTTGGTGGGACTGAAGTCTGAATATGAACCAGTACAGGCTCAGATATTAGGAGGATCAGCTCTTCCCTCCTTGGAAGAGGTATTTGCTCGACTCCGAAGGATTTCTATCGAATCTACTGAGAACTCTAATATCTCAGAAAGATCTGCCTTTGTTGTATCGAGAGGCTGTGGTACTCGAGGTGGAGCTAGGGGAGCTCAGTCTGGCCGTGGTAGTGGTAGTGGTTCTGTATATGGCCGAAGTGGTAATGGTGGGCCTACTTATAATTGTGGTGGTGGTCGTACTGGGGGCAGAGATTCAGGGGGAGCCCGTGGTAGAGGACGTGGATCAGGCCCGAGGAAGTGCACTCATTGTGGTATGGATGGACATACCATTTACTATTGTTATGATCTACATGGTCCACCATCAACCTGGGCCAATCATGTCGCGACCAGTGACTCAAGCTCCAGCTTTAGACAGGAGAATCATTCATCTGATCAGATACCTCCTACACCCACAGATGGTCCCATGAAGGAGATGGCGAGTGTTCCCCGTGATGAATATGAGAGGTTTATCCAATCACAGCAGACAAGGAGATGGCTTGTCTGGCATTCACACCCAATCCCTAGATCATTGACTCTGGAGCCTCCGATCACATGACTGAAACTCCAGGTGTGTTTTCATTCTTATCTCATTGCTCAACATCACAATCTGTCACCCTTGCTAATGGTTCCACATCCTCAATCTGTGGTGTTGGTAATGTTGACCTAAATCCTGTATCCCTCATCAATTTTGTATGTTCCTAAATTGCCTTTTAATCTTATGTCTGTCAGTAAGCTGACCAAATCACTTAACTGCTCCATTACCTTTTATCCTTCTATGTGTGTTTTTTAGGATCTCAAGACAGGGATGATGATTGGTGGAGGGCATGAAGCTGGTGGACTGTATTATCTTGAAGGTGGTGGTGGTAGAACTTCAACAGCTCTCCAGTCATCTCTTTCTCCTCTCTAGTGGCATTGCCGATTTGGTCATCCGTTGCTAAAAGTCTTGAAGTCTTTGGTTCCATCCTTGAGTCAGCTTTCTGTTTTGGATTGTGAGTCGTGTCAATTTGGGAAACACCATCGTGTCCCCTTTAGTTCTAGGGTTGATAACCGTGTGTCAAGTCCTTTTTCTTTAATTCATTCAGATGTTTAGGGTCCTTATAAAGTGATGTCATATAATGGATACTGATATTTTGTCATTTTTGTAGATGATTTTTCAATGATGACGTGGCTCTATCTAATGAAAGAAAGAAGTGAATTGTTTACCATTTTTCAAAAATTTTATGTTGAGATTTGTAACCAATTTGGTACCCACATCAAAGTTTTTCGTTCTGATAATGGCCGCGAATATTTATCCTCATCATTTCAGGAATACCTGGAACAACATGACATTATACATCAGACCTCATGTACCTACACCCCACAACAAAACCAGGTGGCTGAGAGAAAGAATCACCATCTCCTGGAAACAACAAGATCCCTCATGCATCACATGCATGTTCCCAAACCCTTTTGGAGTGATGCAGTGCTTGCCTCGTGCTTTCTGATTAATCGGATGCCGACGTTCATCCTTGATGGTCATTCTCCGTTTCAGGTCTTGTTTCTCGCTTTGTCTCCGTTTCCTCTTACGCCGAGGGTATTTGAGTGTGTCTGCTTCGTCGATAATCTGGGTCCCGAGAATGACAAGTTCGATGCCTGCTCTCTTAAATGCATCTTCCTTGGCTATTCTCGGACCCAGCAAGGGTATCAGTGTTACCATCCTAATTCTCGACGGTCCTTTGTGTGTGCTGATGTCACCTTCTTTGAGTCTACTCCGTTCTTTTTGGGGTCCGGTGATGCTTCTTCCTCCTCATCACCTCCTCCTCTTCCACTTCCCGTTGTTGTCCCTCTTCCCTTGGTTCCAGTCGTGACCAAACCCTTGCCTCCGGTGCCACCACCTATTGAACGCCCACCTATCCGTCATGTGTATACACATCACCCACACGTACCAGCTACTACTCCTCTGGCTACATCTCCATCGACGGATCCGGCACCAGACCTGCACTCAGCATCTGAGCTTGACCTTCCCATTGCTTTGCGGAAAGGTAAACGCACTTGCACCCTTCATCCTATTTCTAATTATGTTTCGCTTACTCACCTTTTCGCTTCCCATCGCCAGTTTGTCACCTTGTTATCATCAGTTGTTGTCCCTAAGGATGTCCAGGAAGCCCTTGCCTCTCCAGGGTGGTGCTGAGCCATGGAAGAAGAACTCTCTGCCCTTCATCATAATCATATTTGGGACCTCACTGTTCTTCCTCCTGGGAAGCAAGCTGTTGGTTGTAAATGGGTTTAAACGGTTAAGTATCTGCCTGATGGTATTGTTGAACGCTTGAAAGCACGATTGGTTGCAAAAGGGTACTCCCAAACCTATGGTATTGACTACACAGAGACCTTCTCACCGGTTGCTAAGATTGGGCCAGTTCGTGTTGTGATCTCTCTTGCAGCCATGTATGAGTGGCCACTAAATCAGCTAGATATCAAGAATGCCTTTTTGCATGGTGACTTACTCGAAGAGGTCTACATGGAGCAACCTCCAGGGTTTGTTGCTTAGAGGGAGGATGGTTAGGTGTGCAGACTAAGGAAGGCTATATATAGGCTTAAACAATCTCCTCGAGCGTGGTTTGGTAGGTTCAGTGAGGTGGTAAAGAAGTTTGGAATGAAACAATGCAAAGTTGACCATTCTGTAATTAGTCATGACTCTCCGGGAGGAAAAATACTGTTGGTGGTGTATGTAGATGATATTGTTATTACTGGAAATGATAACATGGGTATTGACAGGCCGAAGACTTATCTGTAGGATCACTTTCAGACAAAGGATCTTGGTAAGCTGAAATACTTCTTGGGGATAGAGGTAGCAAGATCCAAGTATGGTATTAACCTGTGCCAGAGAAAATATGTGCTTGATTTGCTGGAAGAAACAGGCTTGTTGAGTGTCAAACCAGCTGAAACACCCATGGACACAAATACCAAGCTAAGCAATGATATGGGTGAAGTGTTTGAAGACCCTGGCAGATACAGACGACTTGTGGGAAACAAAACTACCTAACCATTACTAAACCAGACATCTCATTTGCGGTTAGTGTGGTAAGCCAATTCATGCAAAAACCTCTGATTCCTCATTAGAATGCAGTTCTAAGAATTGTGAAGTATCTAAAAGGGGCTCCGGGTCGCAGTCTGATATACAAGAGTGGCGGAAAACTTGAAATAGAAGGATATTCTGATGCTGACTGGGCCGGTTCTATGTCTGATAGGCGGTCTACTATAGGCTATTGCACTTTCCTGGGAGGTAACCTAGTGACATGGAAAAATAAGAAGCAGACGGTTGTGGCAAGAAGCAGTGCAGAAGCAGAATATAGGGCTATGGTGAACACCGCTTGTGAATTAGTGTGGCTAAGGAACCTTCTACAGGAAGTAGGGTACAACATCAACACTCCAATGAAGCTCTATTGTGATAATCAGGCTGCAGTTCATATTTCCTCTAATCCAATGTTTCATGAAAGAACCAAGCACATTGAAGTTGACTGCCACTTTGTAAGGGAGAAGGTACTGAATGGAGAACTAGACACTACGCATGTTAATACAGGAAATCAGTGGGCTGACTTATTTACAAAAGGCTTGAGTCAGGGAAGAGTAGACTACATATGTAACAAGCTGGGAGTATATGATATATACTCACTAGCTTGAGGGGGAGTGTTAGCATAGGGGTATTTCTGTCTTTTTACCTAGATTAATGTTGTTGATCTGTAATGTTGTGTTTGAACCAGTGCTCCTAACTTAAATAAGGGCACATATGTCTTTTCAATTAGTTTTAATAATATAAGTTTTGTCTGGCCGACTGGGAGAATGTTATGTTGACACTTCCAGTTCGAATCGGAATTTCCCCTTCTCTCTTTCTCTCTTTCTTCCACCTTTCTACCTCTTTCTACCTAACCGATCTCAAACAAATAGAATTCTAAGGCAGGCCGAATCATAACAATATGAAATCTTCAAAAGAAAAAGAAAAAGAGAACTAAGTGGCAAACTAAATCAGTAACATTTTTTTAATAGGACAGTATATTATTAAAAGGAGAAGAACAGAAGAGAAACAAGGAGAAAAAGCACACTTCCTCTTTTCCTTGACTGTTCTTCTCTCTCACTTCCTTGACTATTATTGGTCTGCCTGTTAGACTGATAACAGTCAAGGAAGTGAGAGAGAAGAGAGGAGAGAAAGAGAGAAAGGAGAAGAACAGAAGAGAAACAAGGAGAAAAGATTATGGTTCGAATGAGAGAAAAAGCACACTCTCCCATTTGGCTAGATGTATTTTATATTACTAAAATAATGTGGAAAAGTCACATATGCCGCTACTTAGGTTAAGGACATTAAATCTAACATAAACTTACACATCAGCACCTAAACACAAGCACAAAGACAGAAATACCCCTACATACTCGACACTAACACTCCCCCTCAAGCTGGAGAGTATATATCAGATAATCCCAACTTGTTACATATATAGTCCACTCTCCCCCAACTCAACCCTTTAGTAAACAAATCTGCCCACTGGTTCCCTGTGTTGACATATGCAGTGTCTATCACTCCACTCAACACCTTCTCTCTAACAAAGTGACAATCAACCTCTATGTGTTTGGTTCTCTTATGAAACATCAGATTAGAGGAAATGTAAATTGTAGCCTGATTGTCACAGTAGAGCTTCATTGGAGTATCAACAGTGTATCCCATCTCCTGTAGAAGGTTCCTTAGCCACACTAATTCATAAATAGTATGTGCCATAGCTCTATATTTTGCCTCTGCACTGCTTCTTGCCACAACTGTCTGCTTCTTGCTTTTCCATATCACCAAATTACCCCCAAGAAAAGTGCAATAGCCTGTGGCAGATCTCTTATCAGATACAGAACCGACCCAATCAGCATTAGTATATTCTTCTATTTCAAGTTTTCCACCACTTCTGTATATCAAACCACGACCAGGAGCTCCCTTTAAATACCTCACAATCCTTATAACCGCATCCCAATGTAGAACCAGAGGTTTCTGCATGAACTGACTTACCACACTGACTGCGAATGAAGTGTCTGGCCGAGTGATGGTTAGGTAGTTCAGTTTACCTACCAGCCACCGGTATCTGTTAGGGTCTTCAAACACTTCACCCATATCACTACTCAGCTTAGTGTTTGTTTCTATAGGAGTTTCAGCTGGTTTAGCACCTAGCAAACCTGTTTCTTCAGCAAATCAAGAACATATTTTCTCTGACATAGGTTAATACCATGCTTGGACCTTGCTACTTCTATCCCCAAGAAATACTTCAATTTACCAAGGTCTTTTGTCTGAAAATGTTCCTGTAGAAAGATCTTCAACCTGTCAATGCCCATTTTATCATTCCCGATAATGACAATATCATCTACATACACCACTAATAGGATCTTCCCTACCTGAGAGTCATGACTGAAGACAAAATGGTCAACTTGGCACCGTTTCATACCAAACTTCTTTACTCCCTCACTAAATCTGCCAAACCATGCTCGATGAGACTGTTTAAGCCCATAAATGGCCTTCAGTAGTCGTCACGCCTTACCATCCTCCCCCTGATCAACAAACCCCGGTGGTTGCTCCATATAGGCCTCCTCGAGAAAATCACCATGCAAGAAGGCATTCTTGATATCAAGCTGATAGAGGGGCCAATCATACATCGCAGAAAGAGAAATCACAACACGGACTGAACCAATCTTAGCAACCAAGGAGAAAGTCTTTGTATAATCAGCCGCTTTACATTACCATCAGGTAAGTACTTAACCGTATAAGCCCACTTATAGCTAGCAGCCTGCTTACCAAGAGGAAGAGTGGTGAGTTCCCATGTATGATTATGAGCCAGAGCTGAGAGTTCTTCTTCCATCGCACGACACCATCCTGGAGAGGTAAGGACTTCTTGGACATCCTTAGGTATAACAACAAAGGATAACAAAGAGATAAACTAGTGATGGGAAGTGGAAAGGTGAGTCAGTGAAACATAATTAGAAATAGGATGAAGGGTACAACTGCGCTTACCTTTCCGCAAGGCAATGGGAAGATCAAGATCAGATACTGGGGTCAGGGCTGGTGTAGTAACAGTTACCGGATCTATCGACGATGATGAAGTTGGAGGTGTCGGTACACGTGGGCGATGTGTATACACATGATGGATCGGTGGTCGTTCAACAAGTGGTGGCACCAAAGGCAAAGACTTGGTCACTGTGGGAACAAGGGGAACAGAGTCCGCAACTGGAAGAGGAAGGGGAGGAGGTGATGATGAGGAAGAAACATCATCCGACCCCAAGAAGAATGGAGTAGACTTAAAGAAAGTAACATCAACACATACAAAGGAACGTCGAGAGCTAGGGTGATAACACTTATACCTTTTCTGAGTCTGGGAATGGCCAAGGAAGATGCACTTAATAGACTGTGCATCTAACTTGTCCATTACTGGCCCCAGATTATAAACAAACAAACACATCCAAAAACTCAAGGAGAGAGGAAACAGAGACAAAGTAGGAAACAATGTGGTGAATGGGGAATGATCATTAAGGATAAACGTAGGCATCCGGTTAACCAAGAAGTAGGAAGTAAGTACTGCATCACTCCAAAAGGATTTGGGAACATTCATGTGATGCATGAGGGACAGAGCTATTTCCAAGAGGTGACGATTCTTTCTCTCAGCCACCCCATTTTGTTGTGGGGTGTAGGTACATGAAGTCTAATGGATAATGCCATGTTGGTCTAAGTAGTCTTGAAATGATGAAGAGAGATATTCACGGCCATTATTAGAATGAAAAATTTTAATGTAAACACCAAATTAGTTGCGAATCTTAGCATAGAACTTTTGGAAAATGGTAAACAATTCACTTCTTTCTTTCATTAAATAGAGCCACGTCATCCTTGAATAATCATCGAGAAAAATGACAAAATATTTATATCCATTGTATGACAACACTTTATAAGGACCACAAACATTTGAATGAACCAAAGAAAAAGGACTTGATGCATGATTATCAACTCTAGGACTAAAGGGAACACGATGATGTTTCCCCAACTGACACGACTCACAATCCAAAACAGAAAGATGACCCAATGAAGGAACCAATGACTTCAAAACTTTCAATGAAGGATGACCAAATCGATAGTGCCACTAGAGAGGAGAGAGGGACGATTGGAGAGCTATTGACGTACTTCCACCACCATCAAGATAATACAATCCACCAGCTTCATGCCCTCCACTAATCTTCATCCCCGTCTTGAGATCCTAAAAGACACATAAAGAGGGGTAAAAGGTAACGGAGCAATTAAGAGACTTGGTCAACTTACTAACAGACAAAATTAAAAGGAAATTTAGGGACATACAAAACTGAGGATAGGGATATAGGGTCCAGGTCAATATTACCAACACCACAAATGGAAGATGTGGAACCATTAGCAAGGGTAACAGATTGTGATGTTGGGCAATGAGAGAGGGAAGAAAACACACCTGGAGTTCCAGTCATGTGATCGGAGGCTCCAGAAGCAATAATCTAGGGATGGGGTGTGGATGCCAGACAAGCCATACCTGAGTGTGCGAGAGTGGTTGTGTTCTGCTGAGATGTGGCCTGTACTAACCTCTCATACTCATCGCAAGGAAGACTCATCATCTCCTTCCCAGTAACATTTGTGGATGTAGGAGGTACATGATCGACTGAATGGCTCTCCTATCTGAAGTTACTGTCACTGGTCACGACATGATTGGCCCAAGTTGAAGGTGGACCATGCAAGTCATAGCAATAATTAATTGTATGTCCATCCATACCACAATGTGTACACCTCCCTGGACCCGAACTACATCCTCTACCACAAGCTCCCCCTAAATCTCAACCTCCAGTACGACCACCACCACGGTTATATGTAGGTCCACTACCACCACTCCGGCCATATGTCGGTCTACTACTACCACTACGGCCAGATTGAGCTCCCCGAGCTCCACCTCTAACACCATGGCCTCTGGATACTGCTAGGGTTGATCTATCGGAAATATTAGGATTCTCGGTAGATCCAATGGAAATCCTCCTGAGTCAAGAAAACACCTCTTCTAAGGAAGGGAGAGCTGACCATCCTAGTATCTGAGCCCGCACTGGTTCATATTCAAATTTCAGCCCCACCAAAAACCGAGTCACATCAAGTTGTTCTCTTTGTTATTGCTGAATTTTGACATCAAAAGTGAGGGGGTGATAAACATTCAATTCATTACGAATGTTTCTCATACTAGCATAGTACTCCTCAAGACTCTGATTACCCTGTTGTAGACTAAAGTATTCCTGGTACAACTGATATAATCTGGTTGTGTTGTCTTGACCCGATTATAGCTTCTTAGCATGGTCCCACACTTCTTTGGCAGTATCAAGGAATATGAAATTTACACTAATCTTGGGTTCCATACTATTCCATAACCATGTGATGATCTGTACATCTGCCTACTCCCAATCATCATACTCATGAGAATCGATGGAAGGTTTTTCATCCCTTATGTGCTTCACTTTCTTCTTTGCCTTAAGAAAGACTTCTACAAATTTGGCCCAAGGTACATAATTTTCTCCATTCAACTTAATGGAGGTCATTTGAACATTCAGGTAGTCAGTAGGGACCATCACACTAGTCTTGCTATCATTGTTGTCTCCCATTGCTGAATTCGGAAAACTGCACACTAGATCACACTACACACTTATTTCAGCACTTACTACTACTGCAAATTGCACTCTTTACACCACAAACCCAACTCCACGACTGCCTGAAACTTCACAACACTATTTGAGGAATTGCACTCTTTACACCACAAACCCAACTCCACGACTGCCTGAAACTTCACAACACTATTTGAGGAATTGCACTCTTTACACCACAAACCCAACTCCACGACTGCCTGAAACTTCACAACACTGTTTGAGGAACAACCCCCTTCGAATCACACTGAAGGGTGCACAAACCCTAGCACACTACAATCTGAAATCCCACCATACAGTCTGAAATAGACTTCTCATTTGATTCACACCAAGAAAAAATGCATAAAACCTCTTACCTAATCACTCGAAAATCAAACCACACAAGACACCCACTGCACCACACGAATCAGCCCTCTTCTCTTCATCGATTAGGGGAGGACTTCTTAGAAACTGCAGCAACCGACCACAAACACCACAACTAGAGGCATAGAAACCTCCAAGGGAAGAGGGCGATCACTCCTTTTCAGCCCTTTCCCTTATCTCTAGCTGATGGCGAAGAAAACAAGAGAAAACCCTCGGCTGGGTGTGCAGATAACAGAATTCTGGGCAGATCCGATTTGCTCAATTCAGCTTTGATACCACGTTAGTGTTCGGTTTGCCTGTTAGACTGATAACAATCAAGGAAGAGAGAGAGAAGAGAGAAGAAGAAAAAGAGAAAGGAGACGAGCAAAAGAGAAACAAGGAGAAAAGATTCTGGTTCAAATGAGAGAAAAAGCACTCTCCCATTCGGCCAAATGTATTTTATTACTAAAATAATGTGGAAAAGTCACATATGCCCCTACTTAAGTTAGGGACATTAAATCTAACATAAACTTACACATCAGCACCTAAACACAAGCACAAAGACAGAAATACCCCTACATACTCGACACTAACAGGGACGAAAGACTCACTAGGACATTTCTTATCCAATAAAATGAGACCTTGTAAATTAAAGGCACAGAATGCAAAACTTACACCCTAAACAAGATTTTAGGAGAAAGAATGGATTGAACAGGCAGGTCTTTAAAACTTTTACCCACCACAATCCATAACCTAGGAAAGGACTTTCCCTAAGGCACAGTTCAATATCTCATCTTCTTGAAAGATTTTACTCTCAAATGCTCTCCTGTTCCTTTCCATCCACACTGTCCAAATCACTGCATCTAGGATGAAATTCCAAATGAGCTTGCCCTTCTGGTTTAAGTTTCTCATCCTTCAACTTTCCAGCAGCTCCTTAAGTGATTTTAGGATGGTGCAGTATAAATTGATAGAAAAAATAAAATCAGTCCAGATTTTATATGCCACAGAACAATGTTTAAGTTGATCAGAAGTCTCTATTATTCTACTAGTTTGAACAAGAGAGAGAACAAAAGAATTCAGGGTGTCAATATAAGATATGTACAATTACAAGAAAGCCCTTACAAGGATAAAAGAAGAAAAATAAAAGAATATAAGTAAGGTAAAAGACACAAAAGGGAATACACAAGTACAATACATCAAAACTCTTTACACTCCCCGACAAATTGAAGTGAGGTCATAAGCATTAGCTTGCTCACAAGAAAGAGATGTTTAGATCTCGTCATAGCCTTAGGAAAAATATGGCAATCTACATATTTGAGGCCGCATGAAAAATATGGCAATCCACCTCAATTTGTTTATTTATCTTGTAAAAAGCTAGATTAGAAGCAATCTTGATAGCACTAGTGTTGTCAACATAGAGAGGAAGATGAACACCAAGATCCTCAAAGAGAGATTGTAGACAAACAATCTCACTACAAATAGATGGCATAGCCCTACACTCCACTTTGTAGATGACTTGGAGACTGTTTGTCGTTTCTTGCATTTCCAAGAGATGAGGGAATATCACCCATAAAGACACACCACCCCATAGTAGAATGTTGGCTATCAGAGCAACCTACCCAATCAGCATCAGCATATGCCCTTAAATGACTTGGAAATTGTTTGTCGCTTCTTGCATTTCCAAGAGATGAGGGAATCACCCATAAAGACACACCACTCCATAGTAGAATACTAGGTGTCAAGGCAACCTGCCCAATTAGCCTCAACATATGCCCTTAAGTGAATGGAAGAGGAAGAAAAGACCAATCCATGTGATAATGTGCCACAAA
This sequence comes from Nelumbo lutea, assembly GCF_056320005.1. NCBI lineage: Eukaryota > Viridiplantae > Streptophyta > Magnoliopsida > Proteales > Nelumbonaceae > Nelumbo > Nelumbo lutea. The sequence continues at coordinate 34,750,382 of NC_142689.1, read as the reverse complement.
CATACCAAATAATTCGATGAACAACAGTCAAGTGAGGTTGATGGACGGAAAAGACAAACTGACTAACAACTTGAACCGCATGAGAGATGTCAGGAGAAGTCCTACTAAGATAAATGAGAGACCCTACAAGTTGCCGATGGAGTGTGACATTAGGAAGTAATGAACCTTTTGACTTTGATAAGTTAACATTCAACCCAAAAGGAGTATCAACCTACTTGTCATCAATACGACCGGCTAACATGACAAGATTAGAAGCATACTTGTGTTGACAAGTGAAGTATCCTCAATCAATTCATTGGACCTCAAGTCCTAGAAATAGGTGAGAGAACCCAAGTCCTTCATATGAAACAAGCTATGAAGAAAGAAATTTAAGTTCTCCAATTCCCTCTTCATTATCCCCACTTAACAACATATCATCAACATACTAGAGGAGAATTGTGATACTGTAAGGTCTTCTACAAACAAATAGATAATAATCAGATGAACTCTAGCTATACCCAACAACAATAAAGACATTACAAAATTTCTCAAACTAAGCTCGAGGGGCCTATTTGAGACCATATAAAGATTTCTTCAGCCTACAGACAGGGGAATGATCACTACAATACCTAGGAGGAGATTTTATATACATTGTCTCCTTTAGCTAGCCATGAAGGAAATCATATTCCACATTCAATTGACAAATGGACCAAGAATGCACAATAGATAAAGCCAAAAGAACACCAATTATAGTAATCTTGGCAACTGGGGAAACATCTCTTCATAATCTATACTATGTTCCTACGTGTGCCCCTAGGAAACAAGACATGTTTAGTATCGGTCTAGGGAGCCATTACACTTCAGATTGATAGTGTAAACCCATCAATTCCCAATAATAGAGGCATCTAAAGGTGCAAACACAAGATCCCAAGTGTCATTCTCATATATAGCATGAATCTCTGCATTCATGGCTTCCCAAGTGTCCCTTGTAGTCAAGATAATAACCTATAAATGCACACATGGTAGATTGTGTAGACAATTTAAAAGGTTCACGAGAGGGAAGATGAAGAAAACACACACATCCAAAAACATGAAGCATAAATAAATCCGGAGGACAACAATCAACTTCTGAAAGGGAGACATATTACTAGGAGCTCTGTTTGAATTTTTTTCGAAGCTCTTTACCACCCTCCCAACAATTGGAATGAGGGAAATAACATATACTAGTAAATTGGTAAGTGCACTTTTGACCAGTCATCTTTTCCAATGCCATTTTATTATTACAAAAGAAAATACACTTCCTGTTCACAGTTTCCTAATTATTGGTAATCATCTTTTTTTCCTAACTCCAAATAATTTAGTTTACTAGGATGTAGGATAAGTTTCAATATTTCAGTTGAAATAATGAAGAGCTAAACTTCAAGAATAAAGTAAAAAAATCATTTCTATTATTGTGTAAAAGAATCAGGTTTCTACTGCAATCATGTCCTCCCCAAAGAAAAAACCATCCTTTTTATACACATTCTTATTTCTTATATTGCTTACATCTTCTCTAATTATCCCATATTATTCTATTATATCATCTCTATTTTGCACAGAATTGAAACAAATTTCATCGTTAAGGCTCAGTTTGGAAAGAGTACAAATACAAATATGTACAGTACAAATACATATAAAATAATACAAAATACAAGGTTTTGCACTCTACATATTTGCATATGTACTCCTTCCAAACTGAGCCTAATAGATCCGAATATCTGATTACCCTCCACCACCGTCATCCTTGATTTTTGAGAAAAGACCATCATAGTTTATGTCCATTCTCCTCTTACCAAATATTGGCATTTAGGCGCTGTAGTATCACAATCATGATCTTGCACATTCAACCTCATTGGATTATTTTATTAAGAAAATATTGGTATTTTCTCCCATCACTAAGAGTTCTCTTGACAATTAGATAACTATGCTTCATTAACTTTTAGATAAAAACATATAACTAAAAAGGAACATGATTCAAAATGACAAGGAACTGAAGAAGTGTAAAGTACCTTTGTTTGCCTACGATCTGCAAGGTCTGTCTTGTTCAAGACTATGATACGCCTTGATGAGGGTGGGAAGTCTCTGAGATCTTCATAGGCAGACGAAATTGGAATCTAGAAACGAATATGTAAATAAAAGCATTCAATCAATAAATGGTAAGAATCATGCATTCAATTTAAAAGCCAAAGGTATAGAAAACCTTAGGTTCCTTAAATAAATTGTAGCATTTTGGGAGAACTTTAAATAAATTATGCCATGGGTATAGAATATATTAAGTTCTTTATAATTCCATGCTTGGGTTGTTCTTCGGGTTGAATCAGTCAGAAATTTTAGCGAACAATTTAAAAGCTAAATTGGCGTATCGAATGACGCCTAACAGAGAACGTAGGCATGTAACAAAAGGCCGCTCAAATCAGGTATATAGAACTAGAGGAGAGTAGTGGGGATGGCATTACCCTTGCATCTCTGATTTCGAGGGTAAAATCAACCAAAGGAATTCGCTCCAAAATGGCCCGAGAAGCTGCTGCCATGTGAGAGCTATACCATCCCGACCCTTTCTTCGCTCCAGCATCCTTCACCGAAGCGCCCAAACGCCTAGCTAATGCAGCCGTAGCCATTAACAAGTATTTAGTGAGAGACTAATGACCAGAAGTTAAAGCTCAGCAGAGCTTCGCGCCTTTTCTTTTCTGTTCTGCGAAACGAATGCAATTGCCTTGTACAAAATGACCAAAAAATCCTCCCACCCCACACCCACACGGCTACATGCCTTGAATTGAAGTTGAAAGGACGAAAGGCTGATTAAGCATGTGCGAGTGAACAGTCAACAGAACAGGGGTGCAACTTGGGTCGGGTTGGGAATTTGTTGTATTTTCAATGGACCCAAAACCTAACCCGAACCCGATGTAATTGAAATTCTTCTTCAAATCGGAAACCCGGGTTGCAGCAGTGTGAAACTGTGAACCTTGTCCTCAAATGTCAATGCATCTCAGAGAAAATGAACATGATAAATATGTCAAGTTTACATCCATAAATTGTAATACAGGTCTCATGGGCTTTCTCCAATAAGGACTCTCTTATATTTTACAGAAAAGTACAGTTGAAGAACTGGGGATGACTGGAATTAGATCTGACTATATAATAAAATGAAATAAACAACTCCACTTTTTTACGTGTTTAACCCTAGTTGACTGATTGACCTTTACCCAGTCCCGATCTTCTGTCCACACAAATTCTGTTCATATTTATCACAATCACACATGAAGAACATCACAATCTCTATATAGTATTATGCAGGGGGAGATGTTCCTAATTCACAGGGTAGTGTATTGTGGGTAAATGTGGGCAGAATTCTTGTGGGCAGGAAATCCAGAATCGGCCCCCTAAATAGTTGGAATAGTTGGAATAGAGGTTGAGTTGAGTTTATTAGAATACCTTGGTGGTTGCAAATTTCTAGTCATTTTAGGGAGAATTGTAATGGTTATGCCACTATGGTTAGAGAAAAGGGAGAGAATCTAGTTAACCAATGTTAGCTGCAATTGCATCCCAAAACCCAATTTTGTGTTGCCTTGGTATTGGGGAGACAAGGACTCCCTAGAGAGAACTCCCCATGTGCGCACTACAACCATCCCCTCCATGATTTGGTAATATCTTCCCAATGCACGGGGATGGGTGGGGCGCTTGTGGGGAGACCGGATCTGCTCCTCACACTTGGGCGCCTCATACGCACATCCTATCATGTATTGGGAACATTTTCCATACTTGTTAATTATTATTTACGGGAGATGTTTTCAATGCACGGTGGATGTACCTGTGAGGTGCCCTTTTGTGAGGAGTAGATCCCGTCTCGCTTGTGGGTAGGGCAGTAAATAAAATACAGGTGTAAATTACATCGTGCTGGGCCGGTATGGTATGACCCATACTTTCCTTTGTGTTAGTCCACAGGCTGAACCATGCTTTCCTTTGGCTTGGCTTGACACAACCCACAATGCGAGCCTGCACGGACCTATGTGGTGTCATGGGTCGGACTGGTCTGCAGGCTAGGCCGCAAATTGGGCCAAGTCATATTTTTTAAAAATTAAAAAAAATGAAAATTTTAACATAAATTAAAAAAAGGCAAAATTAAAAAAGATCTTAAAATTTTATTTTATGTGAATTTTGATGTATACAATTGTTTATATATGCATGAATAAAATGAATTAATTAATAAAGTTATATATATATATATATATATATATTATTATATAATATATATGGGCCACAAGTCAGGCTGGGCCGACACTTGAGCTATGGGCGGCACGACCCACTTGGTCATGTCGTGCCACGCCGACCCATGGACCTGGAACCCCAAACCCAACATGACTTGCAATCTATTGTGCCGAATTGGCAAGCAGTACACCCCAATTTACACCTCTACGATTAGATCTAATTTTAATCTAAATCCGATCTAGTAAGGGTCAAATTCCGTACACCTTTTATCCTAACAAATCGGATCAAGTCATAAAAGCTGATCCATTTTGTTGACGGATCGGATCAAATTAAATATAATCCAATCTGATCCACCACAACCCCAATCCGATCTATTAATTATGAAATATTATATTATATATATTGTGTATATTCTATATATATATATATTACTTATATTATATCATCAAGTGTTTTTTATGACAATTCAAATCAAATCAGATATTCACAATATATTTGAATTTGTATCAAAATATGATGAATTCTTATTGGATTCAGATCAGGTTAGAGTCAGGTATATTTGGCTTTAGGGTTGGGTTAGGCTTTGATTCTTTGACCCAAGTCGAGTTCAGGTTTTGGTTAATCTGCCCCACCGGGTCATAATACCTTCCATATATATCAAGTATTCTTGCAGTTTTTAAACTTCTAACTTTATAAGCTTAAATTTTATGATTTATTAAATGTTGATTATGATTTTCCTCTTTTTTAAATGGAAAAAGTAACACTTTAAAATCTATAAAACAATTTCCAAACTTAAATTAATGTATTTTAGGTCTTCAAAACATGCTGAAATGCTATGGGTAGAGTTGGGTCGGCATCGGGTTAAGTCAGGTCGGGTTAGGTTCAAGTTAGGGGTGAGGCAAACACGTGCCGAACCCGACCCATTGACATCCCTAAATGGGAGGAAACTAAAGTGGTATTAATACTAGGAAATCTTGAAAGTTCAAGAGCGTAGTTCCTTTATTACATGGTTTTCAAACCATCGTTGATCTGGCTGATCGATCGGACTGTTCAATCCAAAAATCATTCAGGCAACTAGTTTTGCCTGAAACTGTTGATCTGGTCAATGACCCATTGACCCGAATGGTCGAACCATCAACTCATTCCAGCTGGACACCAATTTTGTCTTTTTCTATTTTAATTATTATGTTTTTATTTCTAAATTATAATGAATCATCCGTTCAGACCAGATAGTTGAACCGCTGACCCAAAAACCAGTAGTCAAAGAGGTTTCAGTTCCAATTTAGTTTTTAAAACATTATTTTATTAAGATTCTTTTAGAAAAAATGAGGTAGGTGGAAAGAACGGGTGTTCTTTTTTCCTTGGAAATCTAAATAAAGAAAAAAAATACGGAGAAGTACGGATACACCCGATGCAGAATTCTGAATTCCAGCGCCCCACCCACCACTAGGCCTCTCCCCCTATAAACCACATTCCGCCCGTGAATTTGGCATCAATTCACGGTCAAGATGCATTCCCCTGTACTATGGGGCTATATATATACATATTATTTAATAAAAAAATTCCTGAGAATACCTGTAAATAGATATATCAACATTTAAAGATATAATACGATACACCCCGTATCAGATATATCATGAGTGATGCATAGCATTCACATAAAACTTATGAAACACTTTGTATATGGTGCTACCAACATTCACCTTTCACCACCAGTCCAATATTCCATTCACCTTTCGCCACTAGTCAATCAAGGGCCAAGGCTGGACACCATGTGCAAGAGTTGCTTGGTGTTGGTCTTATTTTTTTGGCATTTTACCAATTTTACCTTTATCTCACTCAAGTAAATTCAAATTGGCATTGCAATGATGTAGGTTTTTTCCCCACTCATTAAAAATCTTGTAAAACATTATATTTTCTCCAACTAGTATATGTCTAGGGTAAGGCTACGTACATCTGTCCCTCCTAGACCGTGCATTAGTAGAGCCTCTACCAAAAAATAGGATATGTACTTATGCAATTAAGAATAAATAATAGAGACAATAGTGTCTAACGCAAGATAATTTTATTATTATTACACAAGAACTGAGATGACAAGCTGTGTATACCTTGGAATGAAAACAAATCCAATAGCTGTGATTGTTATTGGGGATTTTTATTTGTACTTAAGGCTGTATTTAGAATCGAGTGCAAAAGTGAACCAGAGTGCAAATTTACCCTGAACCGGGATTTACAGTCCATTTGCATCGTTTCCAAACAGCAGCCTAAAGATTACTTGAAGAAGAAGTTCTTTTAAACTATTACTCCAAGTCCAAGAACAAACATTAAAAGGTGTTGCCCTAGAGATCCCACTCCAAGACCAACTGTTATTTTCAATTCCATAATCAAATACCAGCATATCTAAGCATACAAACTTCTACTTAGTTAGACCTTTGCATTACAACACTGCGAAAAATATGACTTGTCAAATTAATCTGCCAATGGCAAGATGTTGACAAGGAAAAAGAGAATACAACTTTCAAGTTTCAAGTGGTTCTCAGATAGTCTGATTACTATTACATAGGAACATAGACTATAGGCTGTTCACATTTGTCATAGAGACTTGGGGAGATTTGCTTAGATACTAGAAGGGGTGGTACTTGGAATTTTCTGCTAAAAGAAAAATCATTAAAAGGCGATGTCTTGGAGATCCAACTCCAGATTATTAACTACTGTAGTAGTAAACCCGTAACTAGACACCAGGATAAACTAGTAGGGGCCAACCTCTTTTAAGGTTAGGCTCTTAAATCACAATCGCCAAGTTGTCCTCGTGCAACCATAGACTACTTGGATCCCATAAAGACCCATCTCCGCTGCTTTGTCTGCAAATTGGAGCTGGGTTCCAAGCTTCTAGCCCTGCAATATTTAAAGGAAAAAAAAAGCTTCAAATATCTTTATAATCACTCTCATTAGAAAATGTTGTATATAGTGTCACACCATTGATCAATGGGTATGGACTTAGTAAATTTGTCTGCTCAAAGCTCTGATATGTCATTTCCTCATCTCCATACAATCCCATGTATATTGTGGGCTCAGTATATGACGACAGACAGCTAATTCCACCAAAATCTTCTATTGGCTCAACTTCCTCTATGAAGTTAGAGTACGATGAAGTGGGAGAAATTCCTGCAGAACCAGACTGGTGACATGGCGATATTGAGCCTTGCAAGTCAGTGTGGGGAAAAAAATCAGCTACAACTTGTGCCTGTTGGTAATCCTGTACGAAAAGATGGACAAGTTGAAGAAAATTTTTATAAAGTATATTGTCAATTTGGCCTTCGAAGTTGTTTCCTGTGGAAGTCTAGTACCTTTGAGGAGTCTAAAATTAGATCAGGTGAGATCCAGATGTTCATTGGATTGGTCTTGTTCAAATTTTCTGAACTGAACTCTGTCATTGTTGGAATTTCACAAGGGGGCATAACAGGGTTTGAAGAACTAGTGTTGCTCAAGAGACCATTCAACAACCTTGTGGGAGTGATTTTTCCAGTGACAGAAGTTTCTCCCACCTTCTTGCCTCTGGGTTCTCCTTGGAGATCTCCCTTATTCTTCAGTCCCTGATCATTCTTCTTAACTACACGGCACAAAGCAAAACCTCCCTGGAGAATTTAATAAGCGTATGTATTAATATGTCAAAATTAAGACTTGTGAACTGGGTATCTGATACTGTCCCAATGTGTGACAGTTCTGAGTATACCTGAAAACTGAATGTTCCCTGATGAGAAGGATCATCAGAGAGTCGATATTCATGCATCACCCAATCTGTCCTATCTCCCAGAGGGGCCCGTCCACGATAAAAAACTAGGGTCTTCCGGAGACCTGTCACAGCAGACTGGCATACTACTTTCCGGTCTTTGCCAGTTGCTTTCCAATACCCAGACACAGTGGCTCTATTTGTACGTGAGCCATTAGGATACTTCCGATCCCTGGGACAGAAGAAGAACCACTCCATATCCCGTTTTGGGAGGAATGACTTGTCTGCAGCACAGTGGATCATTTGTTATATTATCCTCCAGGAATGAATCAAAAGCAAAAAAGATATTATTAATGGAAAAAGGTTCTGTTTGTAGTTTCCTTTTCGTTTTCATGGAATTTATTATGGATAAAATATGTGAAACTACATGTGAAACAATTTTTTTAGAAGTAAAGGTGAGATGCCCATGCCCACAAAAGAGCTAATTGTCAATTGGTTTATTAACAGAGAAAAGAAAAGCCACAAGTAGAACCTTTTTGGCACAAAATATATATCCCAACTCAGATTCCCACTGATATTATTCCTGAACCACTTCTGACTGAGTTGTTCAGGAATGTTTATCTGATTAAGGAGTGATTCTTAGGCTAACCAGAAGGTTGAATATATCAACCTTTGAAATCGATCAAGTTGATCATTACTACCAAATCAAAAGTCAGCTTCTGTTTTATGGATTGAATAACTTAGCATGGCTCAGAATGAGTTACTCAGCCATGAGGGAAAATTCATCCTTGTGGTGAATAACTAAACTAATCCATATGGTTTATCACCATCAGAGGACCAAATTGTTCTCTCCTACCATTTGTTGCAGGATACTGATGTGCAGAATCCAGTCCTATATATACTTTTTGATTAAGACAGTCAATAGGTTAGCTACTGGAGACAGAACAAGTAACACTTGCTAAGTTTTAACAACTAAATTAGCATTATCTTCAGTTGCCATTACCATAGTTTATGGAAAAAGAGCTGAAAAGAATGAAGAACAGTTGGTAAATTATTTACTTTCTGAGCACCCAAAAGGTTTAAAGATTACCTGGTAATTCCCATGGATCAAACTTATACAAATCGATCACTGGGATTACTTCAAGTTCGAATTCCAGTCCCTCTATCTTCCTCTTTAAGTAATACCCCACTAACTCCTCATCAGTGGGATGGAACCTGAAGCCAGGCGGTAGCGATGTTCCTCCCATTTTCTAATTGTACAAACAGTCTGACTCTCAGAAAACAGCAAAAAGAGCAAGAGTGGACGCAGCTAGAAGAACCAAATTTCCAAAAGCTTAACCTTAAGTCTCCAGGCTGTATCTATTGAAGATTTGGAAGATCCAAAAATAATAGATTTTGTCGACGCAGAACTTCTTCTCAAGAACAGAGTAGAACTTCCAGAGGATGCACCCCTTGTACGACAGAATCATTCTTCCCAGATTCAACTTCGTCCGTATAATCAGAAGTTTCTCCCACCCACCCACCCACCCAAACAATCAATCAACCCTTAGAAAAAATATGAAACTGCTGAAGGAACCCAGAACCCAAAGCTTTCAGAAGTTAGAAAGCAGTTACAGAAGAAAACAACACCTAACAAGAAGCCCACCAGTAAAAGCAGTTAGTACTTTCAAAAATGGAATCTCTTACGATTCCAAGAAACTAAAACCACCCAAAACCTCATAAAACTTGGTAAATTCGAGTGGTTGACTGTCTGAAAACCAAGCCACTGAGAAGTCTTAAAAGAAGGCCGTCAATTAATGTAGTACAGTGAAGAACTAATTGGGTAGAGCAGAACGGAGGGAGTCGTGACAGTTATATAAGGTTTCGGGGGGTTCTTCAGTCCAGACACTGTGAACACCGAAAGTACGAGTGTGATTGTGCGAAGGGAACCCAAAATTCCAAAGGAGTGGCCCACCAAGCACGAAAAGCTGTTCACACAAGTCCAACTTCCCGCCAAATTGTTAATTACCGTTAATGGGGTATTCCTTGTTCATGTCCCACCAGTCGAATCCTGTCCACGTCACCATGAGTCGGACAAAATACTTTACTTTATTTATTAACGACGCTACTGGTCCATACTCTTTGTTCAGAAAAGGTATTATTCAACTTTCTTTTTTCTTTGTTTTCGATTTTCTATGTATTATTCATCTTTCAAATATTGTATTGCACCTCCTTGAATTAGAATTATATTACCAAAGAGCCCTTTTAATCAGTTAGTCAAAGTTTTTAAATTCAAAAAAATAATTAGGGATGACAATTTTGTAGAAATTTTTAGGTATAAAGCAATTATCAAAACTCTACATGTATGTCCGTAAAGTTTGAATTTTGACCTTATGGTACCCAATGTGCATTTCTTTTATGAAATATGATATTCCCATGGAAAATTAAAAGCTAGTAATTAAGGGTCTTCGAAATAATGCTTGTCTTATGTCATTTGAATTTAGTTTTATTTAATTTTTGACTTATATTATTCCGTTTTGTTCTTTTATTCGAAAGAATTTTGTGTAATATCAAATGTATTGTAGTTTTATGTTGATTTTTATTGAATGTTGTTGATTGATTAATAATAGACTTGAAGTATTTTTTTTTTTCTCTCTATTGAAGCTTTGCTATGTATGTTAAATTCTAAACAATGAGCTAGCCTTTTTTTAATGACTTTTTTTGGTACTATCCAATTGATCCATTTAATCCCACCCAATTAAATGATAATTGGTTTGAAAATTTTGGAGGAAAGTTAAAGAGATCTAGGACCAGGGGTGTTTAAGGAAGTTTAGGAACGGGAAAGACCATTTTTGCAGGTATTCTACCTGTAACCATGCATATATATTCCACTCAACAAAGTCTTGTCATTTGGGATCACCTATTATTGAAGGAAAGATATCAACTGATAGCTGTCATTAGCTAATTATTCTATGATTATCTGTCAAGAGGAAATATAGGAGTTGATAGTGTAAATCAATTAGTTAGTTTCCTAGAATACGTATCTGTGACCTGTATATAAATAGTCATGTAATCTCATTGTGAATCACATACAAAAACGTCTTCCTCATTTGCTTCTCTATTATTTCATATGGTATCAGAGCATCGTTCCTGGTGACTCTTCACACATTTTCTTCAATTCCAATAATCTTGGCTGAGTCCTCATCCACAACAAATACCATTGATCCTTCAGATCCCCTAACTCTTCATCATTCGGATCATCCAGGACTTGTCTTGGTTTCCAAACCCTTGGAAGGATACAATTATGGGCAATGGAGTTGAGCCATGCGTATTAGTTTGAGCGCCAAGAACAAACTTGGCTTCATAACAGGTGCTATTAAAGCGCCCAAACCCACAGATCCCAAGTTTCCCACTTGGCAGCGATGCAACGACATGGTGTTGTCTTGGCTGTTAAACTCGGTTCATCCAGACATTGCAGGGAGTGTTACCTATGCCGACACAGCAACAGAAGTTTGGAACGATCTCCATGAACGATTCCCCCAAGGTAATGACTCTCTCATCTACCAAATTCGACAAGAAATTGCACAACTTAGGCAAGACCAACAATCTGTTTCTATTTATTATACAAAACTCAAAGCCTTATGGGATGAATTGTCATCATATCAGACCCCTCCTTGTACTTGTGGCGGGTTGAAACAGTTAGTTGACAGAGAAGAAAATGACTGTGTCATGCAATTTCTCATGGGCTTAAATGAGTCATATGCAACCGTTCGGGGATCTATTATGATGATTAGTCCTCTTCCAGATACTCGCAAGGTTCATGCACTAGTTCTACAACATGAAAGACAAACTGAGGCACCAACACGTCGCGACATAAATCCAGGTCATCTTGCCATGCAAATCACTCAAGATACAACAAAACAACAAGGCTCTACTTATGGGAGAACTCCTTCAAAGAAAAATCTAAAGTGTAATTACTGTGACCGTCAAGGCCATAGAGTTGAGGATTGCTTCTACATCAAGGGTTTTCCTGTAGGTCACAAGTTTCATGGCAAAATCGTGAAACCAGGGAAGCCCACGACCCACAACATTCAGGCCAATACATCAGCTTCACCAACTTCACATCCCAACTTTGAAATTGCAACCTTCACCAATGAAGAATACAAACAACTCATGGCTTTACTACAAAAAGATAATGGTAACATCCAGCCCTTTGTGAATGCTACAGGTATTCCTGATACTTACTTGCTATGCTGCTCACTCTGATTCTCCAACAGATTTGTATTGGATAGTTGATAGTGGTGCTACACACCACATAATAAACCTACCACTTCTGCTCATATATTACCTAATCATGATTTTGTGATCTTACCTAATGGAGATAAAACAACTATTCACTCAATTGGTTCCATGCAATTAACCCCTAATTTAACTATTGATGGTGTCTTACATGTTCCCAATTTCAAAGTCAATTTGATTTCGGTCAGTAAACTCACCCATGCCTTAAAATGCCTTGTCACCTTCTCTCATGATTTTTGTATTGTGCAGGACGTGCTTACGAAGAGGATGATTGGCCTGGGCAAGCAACATAATGGATTGTATTATATCAAACCCAAGCAGAATGTCCACCTAGCCAATTCCATCAGACGTTTCTCCTCTCTTTGGCATCAACGCTTGGGGCACCCATCCTCTACTCCTCTTCAAGCACTGTCCAAATCTATCCCATAAATTATTTATGATACCAATAATGTTTGTGATATTTGTCCGCGTGCTAAACACACTCGTCTACCTTTTCCAATTAGTTCAATTTCTTCTAGTGCATGTTGTGATTTAATTCACTGTGACATTTGGGGACCTCACCGTTTTAAAACCCATTCAGAAGCTTGTTATTTTCTTACAATTGTAGATGATTATTCTCGTTTCACATGGATTTATTTCATGAAATTCAAATCTGAAACACAGTCTCTATTAAAATATTTTTTGTCATGGGTAAAAACACAATTTCATACTTCTATTAAGACTTTTCGTGCTGACAACAGTACTGAATTCATTTCTATGAAATCTTTCTTTAATGAAAATGGCACTCACTTTCAATGTTCCTGTACTTACATGCCCCAACAAAATGGGGTAGTGGAACGCAAACATCGCCATCTTTTAAATACTGCCCGTGCCCTTCATTTTCAAGCCAATTTACCACCTCAATTTTGGGGCGAAAGTGTCCAAACCGCTTGCTATCTCATCAATCATCTTCCCACACCCTTACTTCATCACAAAACACCTTTTGAAAGACTTCATCATCAGCCTCCATCATACACTCACCTTCATACTTTTGGGTGCTTGTGCTATGCCACAAATCTTAAGCCCAAACACACATTTGGCACTCGAGCTCATTGATGCATGTTCATGGGTTATCCACTTGGTCAAAAAGGCTATCGCCTATATGATCTTGAGACACAACAGTTTTTTACTTCTCGAGATGTCACATTCCATGAACACATATTTCCCTTCACTAATTTCGCACCCATTACTAACTGAAACCAACCCACTTTGCCAACACCGCTCAATGATCTCTACCACCTGTCACCACAACCCACTACTCTCCCAAATCCACAAATACCACCGGACACCATTATTGACCCAAACACTCCAATCACAACCACTGCACCCACCACCTCACCTATGGAACATGAACAACTAGCATCCATAACATCTCCTGAACAACCAACACCCACTCCATCTGCCACTTTACCCATAGAACACAAACCACATGCAGCTTCTACCCCATCACCTGACTCCTTTCTCAACCCAACTGCCCCACGGTGTTCCACTCACCCAATAAAACTTCCAACTCGCCTTCAAGACTACCACATCAATAATTCTATGCTGCTTTCCCATGGTACAATCAACTCTTCCACGTCCAGTACAAAACATCCACTCTCCAGGTATGTCAATTACTCTAATTTTTCAGTTGATCACCGCCACTTTATTTCTTCTATTTCCCTGTTAGCCGAACCACTTACATATGAACAAGCAAGTAAGGATCCTAAATGGGTTGAAGCTATGCAAACCGAACTTCAAGCACTTTCAGCCAATCATACATGGACTATGGTTCCTCTACCTCATGGTCATCATCCAATCGGCTGCAAATGGATTTATAAAATCAAGTATCATGCCGATGGAACTGTTGAACGGTACAAGGCCCGCCTTATAGCTCGAGGCTTCACACAACGTGAAGGAATCAATTACAAGGAGACATTTGCTCCTGTTGCTAAGCTCACTACAGTGCGTTGCCTTCTCATTGTGGCAGCAGTTCGAAATTGGAATCTTCATCAAATGGATGTTCAAAACGCCTTTCTCCATGGCGACCTTACTGAAGAGGTATACATGCAACCTCCACCAGGGCTCTGTCAACAGGGGGAGCATATGGTATGTCGACTAAACAAATCCCTATACGGCCTAAAGCAAGCCTCAAGAAGTTGGATCCATAAATTTTTATCTGCAGTTCAGAGTGTTGGTTTTAAACAGTCAAGGGCAGATTACTCTTTATTCACCAAGGTACGAGGTACTTCTTTTACTGTCATATTATTGTATGTCGACGATATGATCATTACAGGAAATAATGAAGTTGAAATCAGTGATCTCGAGAAATTCCTCAACACAGCTTTAAAATCAAAGACCTTGGGCCATTGAAATACTTCCTAGGGGTAGAAGTGGCTCATTCTGAAGCTGGGATTTCCATTTGCTAGCGAAAATACACTCTGGATATTCTTGAAACAGTTGGTTTACTTGGTGCAAAACTGACCAATTTTCCAATGGAGCAGAACTTGAAATTAACTCCCACAGATGGTGAAATACTTAAGGATCCAACTCACTATCGCAAGTTGGTCGGGAAACTAATCTACCTCACTATCACACGGCCAGACATCACTTACTCGGTATCCGCTCTCAGTCAGTTTATGCAACAACCACATAAACCTCACCTTGATGCAATATACCGAGTTATTCGATATTTAAAGAAAGCTCCAAGTCAGGGATTGTTTTTCCCATCAAATAATGAGTTGAAATTGGTAGGATATTGCGATGCTGATTGGGCCGGTTATCCCACCACAAGACGGTCTATCACAGGGTATTGCGTCTTCCTTGGAAAATCATTAATTTCATGGAAAAGCAAGAAACAAACAACGGTGTCTAGATCTTCGGCAGATGCAGAATACCAGTCAATGGCAACAGTAACATGTGAGTTCACTTGGTTGCGATATTTGATGCATGAATTATGTGTGCCACACCAACAACCAACCACGTTATTTTGTGACAACCAAGCAGCCATATACATTGCAGCAAACCCGGTTTATCATGAAAGAACCAAGCATATCGAATTAGATTGTCACACGGTACGCGAACGAATTCAAAGAGGGGAGCTTAAAACCGCATTCATCCAGACTCAACAACAAATAGCTGATATATTCACCAAGCCTTTAGGCCAAGTAACTTTCCAATCACATGTCGACAAGTTGGGCATTTTGGATCTTCATGCTCCAACTTAAGGGGGAGTATTGAAGGAAAGATATCAACTGATAGTTGTCATTAACTAATTATTTTGTGATTATCTGTCAAGAGGAATTATAGGAGTTGATAGTGTAAATCAATTAGTTAGTTTCCTAGAATATGTATCTATGGCCTGTATATAAATAGTCATGTAATCTCATTGTGAATCACATACAAAAACGTCTTCCTCATTTGCTTCTCTATTATTTCATATCAAGGACTCCTATATACTGTCATTTAAAAGAAAGTATAAATTTGGTATTTGTTTGCTTTGTTCCAAAATTAATTGGATTTTTTTGAGCCAAAAAGCAACTTTTTAGGTTTTTTATCACAAACAAATTTGAAAGCAAGAAAAGTGTTTTGCAGAGACCTGGTCAAACAATTTTTTTTTTATTGAAACATCTACTTTCACATCCTTCCAAGATGGTAACTTTTATTCTCAAAGAAATATAGTAGCGGGAACAATATATAAAAGATTGAAAGTTCCCACAGTTATGAGCACTATTTTCCGGCTTGGAAGCAAGCCTAAAATGCAAATGGGTTCGACTATCATATGGGAAAAATAACTGACCAATAAACTGAACCACAAACGCTGGACCAAATAGGGTGTTATTTATCATAATTCATGGATGGATTTCGATTGGTCAAAACTCTTTCTATATCATATCTCTTATGCAAATTAAGGCAAGCGGAGCCAACTTGACATCCTCATTTTAGGCCCCCACGAGCTGAAATTAAGCCAACCTCCTCATTTTTGGCGGGGTTCCTGAGTAAGTTTTTATTTCATAACTAGGGCTGCCAATGGATTGGGTCTGTCCGATGGACCTGAATCGGGTCAATTATAACAGTTTTGGTTCCATGGTTTTGTACCAATTAGTAAGTGAGGCAATTCCAGTCCTTGTCTTCTGGAACTGATTATTTTTCTTATAATTTTTATCTTATTTTATGTTTGAAACAAAAAATTTGATAGATAATAAATAAGATAATATT
Source organism: Nelumbo lutea (assembly GCF_056320005.1). Classification (NCBI taxonomy): domain Eukaryota; kingdom Viridiplantae; phylum Streptophyta; class Magnoliopsida; order Proteales; family Nelumbonaceae; genus Nelumbo; species Nelumbo lutea. Next base: position 34,733,914 of record NC_142689.1, on the reverse strand, counting down.
AGTTAAAATATTTAATTTATTATTAACATATAAATAATTTAGTATTTTTGTATTATTTCTATTTAAGGTTATATTATCAAAATTTAAATTTTAAATAAACAAATTTAATCAAGACAGTTTTGGGCCAATAATTTTGTCTCAATTAATAATTAATCAGTTCGGGACTGATTCAACCTACCCAATAGACCCAACTATTTATCAAAACAGTTCTGGGTCTACTATTTTTTTTTCCTTTTAAAATCATTTTGGGACTGGTTCTACCTAGACCCGACCCATTGACGTCCCTAACACATCCCGTCACGTGAAAGTCCATTGGATTTGAAACATGAACAAACACCGGCCCAATGAATACTTAATGGTTAAACCTTGATCAAATAGGACTCCCATACCATGTCAAGAAACCATTCAAATTCATGGTTAAACCTTGATCAAATAGTAGTCCATTAGAGAGAGTATATATATGTAAAATGCTAAGAAGAAATTGGGTTGGTCTTTGATTAATGTGCCTCATTGTTCTAAGTCTAGAATTTGACCTGACCCATGTACCTTATCTAGTTGCTGTTGGTCCCTCTGCTTTCGGTCCTTTTAATTTTGTCCATGGTGCCGTATATCCCCCACGAGCCAATGCCAATTAATGGATTGGAGACCTTATTGGTAGTGGTGTGGTGGCTCGGAGTTCCACTATTAATATTATTATCATTCATATGGTTGTCGTAATTTGCAATTGAAAATGACTGTATGAATAGGGATGGCAATTTTTTTTATTTTTTCGATCTTTGTGGGGATTCGCCCCATTCGGGGCAGGGATGGGGATGGAAATGATTTTCTCCTACAGGAACAGGGATAGGGAAATTTTCATCTCCATTAGTAGGAATAGAGTGGGAACAGAGAGATTACTCCCTACTTCGCAGGAACCCCAATCTTCGCCCATGAGATCTCCACTAATATATATGTATATATGTATGTATACGTTATATAGGTATACATACGTCTATATATTAATATTTTAAAAATATGATTGAATATGTTTAAATCTTTTTTAACAGATTGTAAATTTTACTTATTTTATTTTTATTTTTTTAAATAAAATAAAAAAATAAAAACAAAATTATTAACGTTATAAAAAATTATGGGGAATGGGGATCCCTGTAAAGATGGGGATGGGGATAACCTTATCCTCGTCAGCGGGGATGGGAATGGGAAGAGAGACGGAGATGAGGATTTTCGTGAGGACATGGATGGAGAGGCTCCCCATCCCCGCCCCGTGCAACCATTGATGTCAATTGTCAACAGCTAAGCTAGCACACTGTTTTAGTCTTGGAATGGAAAGCCTTATGTCTCCTCCTAATAACGTCGTTGTTCTCATCAATGGGCCAAAAGCTTCTTCTCAAACACTTTCTAATCGCCAAAAACCAAAGAAAAAGCTAGAAGCCACATAAATCCAAATTAATAAAGGGCTCCTTGGCTGCCTTCTTGTTTGTAGAATACTTAATTATTGAAGATGTCCCCCTCAATTGTTCATTTCCATCTTACAATTTCCTCCCACTCATGAAAAATGTTTGAACCAACTCGACTAAATTGATGTCACTCACAATATCTATGTATGTATGTGCAATGATGGGTCAGATGAACTCCGTCCCCAAAGAAGTGCTACTGAAGGCTCATGAGATCACGGTAGTAGGATGATATATAAGTGCTTGAACCAAGGGAATTCGGATTTACTCCTCACAGATTGCGCCTCATACTAACCTCATACGACATCATAATTGTGCATTAGAAATATCTTTCCCTAATGAGGAGTTGAATGTTTGTAGGTGCTATTAAGGGTGTTCACGTAATTGAACCGTAGGCTTTTTTTTGTAATCAAACTGGTAGTATCGGTTTTTAGAAAGCCGATAACTGAAACTGAATCGAAACCAATCGGTTAATCGGTTAATTGGTCAGTTAACTATCGGTTTGGTTTTTTAATTTTTATAATATATATTATAAATATATATTCATATATATAATGCATATTTATTAATTTATAATATATAAAATATATATAGTATACATAAATATATATAAAATATATAGGATACATATAAATATATATAAAATATATAGAAATATATGTTTACCGGTCGGTTCAGCTAACCATCAGTTTTCTATATTAGTTAATCGAAACTGAACCAGTACCTTTGCTTTTTTAAAAGTACCAAACCAAAATTAAACCGATAGATTCGATTAACTGATTTTTCGATTAGATTTTTCGTTTTTTTTTTCTCACCCCTAAGTGGTATGTATTTTTTAACAGATGGGAAGCATAATCATTGGATCCACAGCCCGCCACATAGCTAAAACATTCAGCTAATCTGGATTCGAATGATAACATTAAAAGCACTGCATTGCACAACCTTAATTACTCCTCTATATATAGCGGTTACTTTCAACATTTAAACCCTCCCTGATCACCCGGATTGCAACGAAGCAACCCAACCATTGTGTCGTGGCCCACCGAGGTTGTTTATCTGCATAATCTAATTCTCTTATGATAATTAAAAAAAAAAAAAGCTAAATTGGCTTTAACTTTTAACAACCAGTATCAATATTTTTAGTTTAAAGTAGAAAAGCTGATTATATTTATATAAATCAAAGGTAACCGACGGTTTGTAAGATAAATATTAATTGAGCTGCAAGTAGTACTACTTTTATACATGTAGATTCCTTCAACTAAACATGGAAATGGGATAAACCAATGTTTTTAATCTGCTCGTTGATTCGGAAGGTCAGGTTGTTTCGCCCGAGAATTATTCAGGCAATCAATTCTATTTTATTTTAAACTTGGTTTTAGGCCAAAAAATTGTTGAATTGGTTAATGATCTTTTGACCCGAATGATCAAATTATTGATTCATTTTATCTGTTCAATGGTTTTGACTGATTTTTATTTTAATTAAATTTTTTATTTTTTTTTTGTTAAAATAGACCGTTCATTAGAACCCGATAATCGAACCATTAACCCAAAAATCGATTGTTAAAACGGTTCTAATTCCAGATCGGTTTTTAAAATATTGGTATAAACTCAGACCCTATGGTAGACCTTCTGCATACCAAGATGGAAAGATTTATCCAACATCCTTTTTTTATTTCTTTTTTTATTCCTTAGAGTGGGGGTTGTAGTCTTTTTTGTTGCGATCTGATGCTATCCAATCAATTAATAATCCACCGGATTCAAACGTTGAATGCAAGGAGGAATCATAAGGCTGTAATCAATGCTCAAAAGGATTCAACAAGGACCCACACTTCTATCTAGCCTAAGGTTCCAACATAAATGTACTTTTTGTTAACATTTCGTACACAAATATTGAATCATCATCACTAGCTTAGTATAAACAATGCATTGATATTCGAATATATATAAGGACGACTGTCATCTTTGGATTATTTAATGACCAAATTGACCTCTTCATTAGGGTACTGTTTCTATGCTACAGAAGAGGTTTTCTTATATGGGCGTCATAAAGTAATTGCATCAAATTGTATTATTCTAAACGGATATTCAAATTTAATAAGGCAATACCTAAATTCAAATCCAATTAGAAAATGTGATATTTGAATTTGATTTGATATCTAATGGATATTAAAAATTGATATTTGAATTTGAATTCGATCAATTAAATTATTTTAAGTAATTAATAAATATATAAAATAAATATTTTATTTATATAATTTAATTATATATATTATATAAAACATTTAAATATTTTATATAAGAATTAAATAATTAATTAAATTCTGATATTTTTTGAATCGAATAATCATATCCGAATTTAATTCGATTATATCAAATGTCGAATTCAAAATCAAATTTTTGAATACCATTAACACCCTATCCAAATGCCCATAATGCATGATTGCAATATTCGACAATAATACAGCGTTGTTTGGTATCAATTAGAAATAAAGGGGTGATAATGTAGCATAGAAATATGAATCGACACAGACAACCAAGCTAGGCATCTCTCATTTGGCAATGTTAATAGTTAATCATTGAATGTATTGGACAAACGACATCATCATCATAATAACCATCTGCTTAATGTCATATTCATTCTTAAATTATTAATATTTTAAATCGTTACAGCTTTTATATGTAAATTTCATGGCCCATGCCTTGATTAAAACACTTTCACATGGCAGCTTCGGTGAAGCTGCACAAAAGTTGATCCATGTAGGAAAAGTAAACATTTAATCATTTCACCAAATGGCCCTCTATTCACATCAGCCCAACAGCCCAGATCACGTGGACAATTAATATTCTAATTTCACGTGGACAAATAATATTCTAACTTTGAAACTCAGATAGCTTTTGTTACTATTGGACAAGGTCGTCCAACTCCACACAACCAACCATATCATTGAGTTTAGTACTTTAGTTGAATTGTGCTATTGGTACAGTTGCTAGAGTTTTGGGTATGGGGATAGACAACCATCCCATAAAGGTTATGTGTGTTTGGTTTGAAAGAAAAAGGTAAAGAAATCTGTATGAGGTCTGTTTAGTTTTTCCTATTCATTCTTTTCTTTTAATCCAAACACAGCCTAAAATAATTGAGGTACAAGAGTATTTAAAATGGTTCTCCTTATTATGGAAGAATGTTTCTTCCTAACACTTTTCATAGTAAAAGAATTCAAAAAATAAGGGCAAACCAATTTTCATCAATTATTTATTTTTTCAATGAATCCGGATTTCTATCAACAAAAATCCCTTCCAACATCTTTCAACGAACGTGATCTGTGTCAGCACGTGACATCACGACTCCTTTATCATATTGACATGAATGAACACCATCACTACAACACAGTCAATATACATAGCATACAAGTTTGAAAGAAGAGCTTGTTAATTTGTCGTGTCTGCCATTATCATTATGTGATGTTCTCATGTATATTCCAATGGTCCCTTAGAATTTTGATTATTGATCAATGTGTTGCACACATTTTGTTGGGTTTTGGCAAATAAATTTCTACATGTTTGTGTTAATAATAAATTTCTACATGTTTGTGTTAATAATTTATTTTTTAGCTAATTCCCTTTTATTGGAATTCAGATTTGTTTCTCACGTCACTTCAGATCATGCATCGAAAACATCTTCTATACCTACTTGTACATTGTCATTCATCTGCCATATGCTTGAGGTTGGTGTGAGGAGCACTCTTTGAAGTGCAAATCTATTTTACTTTTATTGATCAAAATCCCTATTGCATTTAGAATGTTGAGGAGGTTGATCCACTTTTTCCTAAGTCAATGGTTCAACTATTTTAATTAATGGGCCAATCCATGATATCATCATCATCCATGCCTTAACCCAATTAATATAGGGTTTGATTCAATTCATGATGTCAAACATTATAGAAAATTTTGAGCAACTAATATGAAAACCTATAACCTGTTGAGCGGGTGGCTTAAAAAAATAGAAAAAGAAAAGAAAAGAAAAAATGAAAAACCATTGAGCAGATAAATCAATGGTTTAACCATCCTAGTTGACCAAATCAACCCTTCTCTTATAATATAGCAAGTGAGAGATTAATCCAAACCAAGATTATAACTGGGTCATTGAATCATTGGTCTAACCGGCCAGGTCAATAACATGCTGAAAACAGTATTGCTTTCCATAGATGAAAAGGTCAACGGATGGAAACGCTGCTGCTGCTCAATTTCTCTACACTCTCAATAAAATTAATTATCTGTGCTCTTGCCATTATGTTAATTGATCTAAGAAGACCTAGGAGTATATTTCTAGAAGAGACCAGGTTAGTGTTGAAAGATGCCCATATTCTATAGGGAGTGATTACCAGTGTTTTCAAAACCAGACTGGACCAATGGTTGGATCAGAAAAACCGGAAATCAGTCATCGTTTCACCCTAAAACTGTTTCTTTGGACAAAAACCATTGACTTAGTTAATGAGCTGTTGACCCAGGCGGTCAAACTGTTGATCTGGCCAATGGTTTTTAATCATTTTTTGTTTTTTATTTATTTTAATTTTTTGTCAAAACAGATCATTTGTTCGAATCGAATGGTTAAACTGTTGGACCCAAAACCAGTCCCCAAAACGGTTTTCATATCCGATCTGGTTTTAAAAACGTAGATGATTATTACATTGACGGGGTGTTTAATATATAACAGTTGGAATAGCTGAATTGAAAAGCTTACCGCTTTGTCTTTTAGTAAACAAGATTTTAAGGAGGTAGTAAGTTCCTTAATAACTGAAACTGGAGTCTTAGACCATTATATCCTTGAATTTTTTTTATTTAATTATTTTAATAACTAAAAGACAAAGCAAAAGGTCTTTCAGTTGAATAACAGCAGCTGTTATCAAACTGCCCCTCAGCTTCCTAATAAAAAAGATACTAAACTGACTTTAGATGAATTAAATAACTCTATGTCCATTTTTATTTATTTTTTAAATAAAAAAAACACAAAATTCTAGGGGCTCCAAAGCAATGTAAAAAGGAGAACGAATAAACTGGCATGGACAAGTTGGTTTTAAGTATATAATATCAAATTTTAAAAATTGACCAAGAATCAGAATCGTTCTTGCCATTGATTTTTGGGTTGAAGAACCGTCCTGGCCACTGGTTTCTGGGTTGAAGATTTGATCATCCGGTTCGAAAAGACAGTCTGTTTCAACGAAAAAATAAAAAATAAAAATAAAAATGGCCAAAAACCATTTAATGGGTCAGCAGTTTGACCACTCAGGTTAGCGGGTCATTGACAAATTCAATGGTTTTTACCTTTTTGGCCAGGGACCAGTTTTGGAGTAAAATAGAACCAATTGTCTAGATTATTCTTGGGCTGAACGGTCCAACCATCCAGATCAACGATGGTTTAAAAATCATTGTATAAAATAGAATGGATTGAGTTTTGTTCTTGTGACAGAATTTGGATTTTCTCCTCACACTATCCATAGACCACATTGCAGCCATGCATTGAGAACACTGCCTGTGAATGACAAAATACATTGGGAACACCACCTCTGAATGTTTTGTGAGGTTGATATAAGGAGCATTGTGTGATGAGCAAATCCGGTCTCCTTGTGGCAAAGGTGGTTGTTTAGGGGTTTTTATTGTTCAGTCCACCCGAACAAATCTTAGCTCTACATGCAGCTCTACCATACAGTTGAGTTAGGTACCAACTTAGAATTGATATCAATACATGAATGATACGATGGAAGAATTTGAAATTTTGAATTGTTATAAGTCTGCGGTGAAATTTAAAATTCTGAATTAGAGTGCAATATAGATTTTACTTTAACTTATAACATAGTGCTTTTTTCTTCGTATGCATTTATTGCTTATGATAATAGATTAGCAAGCTATGTGGTTGTATTTTCTAATTAAAAGAAATAGAAGAGAATGGCAATTAATCAACTACAACTTGGCATTCACAATCTCATCTTTACTGTCTCTTCATTACTATGCATCATGACACTCATAAATATGTATCATGTTCTGAAAACTAGGGGTGCACCGATTGGATCCAAATCCGGTCTTATTTTTATCAGATTCAGAAATCCCATATCGGATTTTTTGGATCGGATAATAGGACCCAATTGAAAAATTAGACTGAATTTGGATCGCCCCTATTTGATCCGAAAGAATCCGTGTATATATATATATATAGTTGAAGATATATTTTTATGTTCTATTTTTGTATAAACTGTTATGCTTCTTTTTTTAATGAATTCAGATTTAAATCATCATTGATCAGATTTTTGGATCAGATATACCCTGATTCAAATCCAATCCAATTTGTTTGCATCACTACTAAAAATTAGACATAGCATCAAACCTTAGAGTTATGTATTGGTTTCTGAATTTAACCAAAATTACTCTTGAATGTTGCATAGGAAATGAATCTCATTCGTGTTGTTTAGGGGTGATTATGAGATGAGCTGAGTTGAATATTAGGCTCTTGGAGTTCAGATTAGAAGAAAATTACAAGGCTTGAGTTTTATTCAAGCTGGAAATACTAGCTCGAATTCATATTGATTTAAAAGATGAAATATTCGAGCTTAGCTCAATCACAAGTCAAGCTTCATACTATTTGAGCTCAGCTCAAAGCTTTTTTTTTGCAAGTCAAGCTCAAATAGCTCGCAAATAACTTATCCGTGCCCACCCCTATTGGTTTTCCTAGATCAATGAGGTGGTTTTGATATGGTTTTAAACATGGAATATAAAGTAAGGATTTTATATCCAATCAATAACTAAGGGTGTCAAAGCTTGTATGATATCATAACTTTCTAGTATCATAGATTTTTGGTGTAGCCAATGCTTTCTAAAGGAGGAAAAACTCATAGAGATGGCCGGCACCAATAGTGCTGGACCTCCAGTTTTGCAACCCATCAAGTAGGAATGACAATAGGGCAGGCAGGTTCAGGGTGGGGATCATATTCCCTGACCCCAATTTTGAGATAAATCCCCATCCTCAACCTCAATCCCCATTGGGGATAAATATTGTCCTCCATCCTTGATCCCCAATGAAGGCAAATTCCCCATGAGGACCCAAATCCCCGAAATCTCTTAATTAACAGATTCTTTTGAAAAATAAATTTACTTAAAATAAAAGAATTTTTAATATATATATATATATATATATAATCAGGGTCAGGGTGGGGGAGGGATATCATTCCCCATCCCTAACCCCGACCTCGATAGGGGATTATTATTAATCTCCATCTCGTCCTTGCCCCACCAAAACAATCCCTTAGGGTTAGGGAGGTTGAGTACCCAGTAGGGATGAAGAAAATTGCCATCCCTACCATCAAGGTTCAATGAACTCAACCTCTACTGAAATAGATGGTCAAAGGCTTTTAGCTTGGTGGTGAGACTGATTTCCCTATTTAGCGCTCAAATCACATTTATTGCCGGTCTTCCTTGCATTCCATGTGCTGGAATCCCCTCTTGTGCTATGACTGACTAAGTTCTGCGTCGCCATTCCCCATTGTATGCTGGAGTTTCAGTTTTGCAGCCATCTTCTACCTACTTTCCTATGAAACCTAACATTCACAATCTTAGTCTACATCGTGGTTTTCAAAATCGGACCGGACTGGATGGTCGGACTGGAAAAATTGAGAATCAGTCAAGTGGTCGGTTCCGTTTTCCCCAAAAACCAGATTTCTCTCCAAAACCGTTAATTTTGATAAGCAAACCACTGAACCGGATAGTTAACTGTTCAAAACCGTTTTTTATTTTTTTTGTCAGAACAGGCTAAGCGTTCGATTTGAACGGTTGGACTGTTTGACCCGATAACCTGACCCCTAACGGGTTCGATTTTAAAAACCATGTTCTACATTATTTTTCCATAAACTAATGTAGAAAAAAGTATCCAAAATCATCAAATATGGGAGTGCGGACCCTAAAAGGAAATAATAAAAAAAAGGTTAGGATTGGCACTTGCTCTGCGTTCGCTAAAGAACATATTCTAAATATTTACTTTCACAGCGGACATGTGTCTTCGTTGTCGTCCAGCGGTTAGGATATCTGGCTTTCACGCAGGAGACCCGGGTTCGATTCCCGGCAACGGAAAATGACATTTTTCTCTATATTTTTATAAAATTCCATCATCGAAAGATTCCAAACGAAGAGGGGAAAAAACACGAGGGAACATTAACAAATCCCAGCCACTTATCAAAAATCAAAATAAATAAATCCTAGCCGCTGCTGCCTGAAACGTCGTTGTAAGAAACTAAAATTTATTTAATTACCGTTGTTATTCAGATATCATATATTTTCCATATCATAATCGAACATCGCCCCCAATGAGAGCTTCGTTTACGCGCTTAATTTCCGAGTTGTAAACCAAGTTGAAGTTGATATTTCCTAGTTATGTTTGAATTACAAGTTTCTATATATTATTAATATTCCTGTTGTTAGTAGAAAATCTCTAGCTATAAGTTAATACTCCTCATCGATGCAAATAATCAACTATACATCGATGTTCTACATCCATGTAAACTTGTGATTTCATCAGAAAACAGAGAGCGAGAGAGTTACTGAGTGCGCATCCATCCATGGCTGTAACTCAAGTAGCCCAACGACCAGAAGTTTGTGTTTCAGTTTCGAGAGAGAGGGTAACAACGTCTGTTCTCAAAGAAACAGAAGTCTGGTTCGTCTTTCACATCGTAGAGGACTACATGAAGCTGGTGCCCACAAGTACTGAAGGTAATGTGTTCCGAGAGATGGACCATCCAAAGTACGTAGAGAAGGAATTCTTGGTGGACTTTGCAGACCTTCTCTGCCCTACGAGAATGGAGTCTAAGGTTCTGTATATGCTTTCTTGCTTGGGCTTTCTTCTCCCGGAAACTTGTGAATCTCTTAAGCCAGAAATCACCAACTTTGCTTGTTGTCTGATAGGAAGAATTGAGAAGATGAAGGCGAAAACAGTGAATATTTTCATATATTTCAACATTACTAAGTTTGAAGTTTGTGGTGAAGATCATCGAAAAGAAAATTTCTGCAGACGCTGCCATGAGAGAGTCGAAGGAACCTCACAACTTTGCAAAAAACCAAAACTTTACGTCACACTGCTGCCAAATTAACCATTCTTCTCAATAAAGGATTGTTGATTGAACTGTAATAGCACTGTTTTTTATTTTCTTTTCTCTTTTCCTTGTACATCTCTGGCTACCCAAATGCATACAAATAATTTTAGTTTGCCGTATGTTAATCTGCCTTCAATGACTTAATTACAAACTTGGAAAGTATTCTTGAGCAAATAATTGCTAATCCAAGGTGCTACTCCTCGGCAAAAGTGTAGGATCATCAGAAAAAAAAAAAAAAATTTGTAACATTTATATATATCCGGTGGTGCACACTTTGTGTCCATATCTTGCAAACGGCCCTATATATTTTAGACCCACCATCAATTGTTCTTACCTTGGGTAGATATTTGAAATTTCACAATTTGATTTGGCACTCTGGATTCAAATGAATCTTACATTAGATTTGGATGCGATAAGTAATTTCAATATATAATATACTATAATTATGTATAATATATTAAAGCCTTTAGCATGTGTATCACATAATTGGACTTCTAACAATACAACTTTATATTGGGTCTAGAGTAATGGAATTCAAAATCTGAAACATCCCATCAGAACCAAACTCAGATGCATTGCATTGTTCATACATCTGATCAGATTTCAGATTTGATTCAGATCCCATTAATTCCTTATCCAATCAAACTCGGATTTAGGTGAATCTGATCTGAACCCAACCCAATTACAGGCCTATATACAAGGGTTAACCCTCTTATATTATATTGTATTGGTGGGCCTGTGTGATGCAAGGTAAAGGGTTCGAATGTAGAAGGCACGTTAGGTAAGCATAATGAGTGAGCACCTAATATCTGTGTGAAACCTGTCCCAATTAATGCGTTTTTCATCCAAACGTTTTTTCTTTGTTAGGTAGGATTTATCCATTATTTTATTATCTTTATTAAAATAATTAAAAATAAAAAACAATGAAAAAGAAAAACCTAAATGTGTTGAGAGTTGGGACTCATTGGACTCTCTCCAATATTCTTTTGTTTAGGTTTCTCTCTCCGGTTCCGACCTTCAACAACTACAACCAAGTTCTCTCATACCACAGCTTTTCCTAACCATCTTCTTCCTCATTCGCTGTGTTTGCAATTATAAAGAGGATTCTAAACTTCTGATTTAACAATAACTATGGGTGTTGCGTTTTAGCATGAAAAAAGGGCAAGAAAACTACACCAATTGTTGTAAATTTGTAAATAAGAAACACCACTTTAATTCTATCAATTTGTCAAAAGAGTTTATGCATATTTCCTAGAAAATTGATTCACCCTTTGTTAAAAGTAATTATGACTTTTTTGTCAGAACTAATTATGTCTTTTATTGTTAGAACTATAATAGTTTATTTCTTTCATAATAAACAGAAACAACAAGACAAATACCATAGGCATTAAAATTCATCTATGCTAATTGTAAAGTATCCTAAAATAAACAATTTTTACAAAAACTAGTAATTTACTTAAAAGCTTTTTATTTTCGGTGAATGCTCTAATGTGTAGTTTTTGTTAATACTTTATTTTATGAGAGTTAAGAACTAAGGGCCCATTTGGATCATAGTCATAAACGAAATTGGTCTATTCCCCCACCTGTTTGGTTATGATAGGAATTGGAATTGGAATAGGCTAGAATGGGATTCTTATTCCCTAAGGAGGGGGAGGAATGGGGGAATGCCATTCCACCAAGAATTGGAGTCAAATTCTAATTCTGTCCAACCAAAATAAATCTCTCAAATTAAGTGTTACCTTTTGGTGCAAAAACAAAGAAAAATCCACAAATTTTGCATATAGTAGCAAGAAAAAGCTTCCCCAAACACATTAGGCTCATTGAAAGACTATAAATTCCAAATTGAAAGCTTGAATTAGTATCAAATGAAAGGCCAATACCCAATGCATATCCCAACTAAACATAAGAGAACCAATAAAAATATGCTAAGCAAAAGATCCTTAAAGATAATTACTTCCTTGGTTACAATGATATTATTAAACCATGGTTTTTAAAACTGACCCGGAGACCGAACCGGTCAGGGGTCCGATTACTAGGTCGAACAGTTTGACCGTTAAAAACGAACGGTCGGCCCACTCAGACAAAATAAAATAAAATAAATAAAAAAATGGCCAAAACGGTTCTAGCGGTTAATGGCCTGGGTCAGCGGTTTGCTTACCAAAATCAACGATTTTTGGAGAAAATTTGGTTTTGGGGAAAAACGGAGACTGGTTCCTGGTTTTTCTGATCCGACTGTCTGGTCCAATCTAGTTTTGAAAACCATGCCAAAGAAACTATAAAAAATTACTAATAAAATAAACTATAAAATATGTGCTTAGCATGTATATTCCACCATTAATAATGCCAAAATTTTCGATCATGAAATGCAGAAATGGCTACAGCAAGAACAAAAAATAGAAGGTAAGAACAACAAGGACATCATTAGATCAAAAAAAGCATTACAAAATCTAGGGCAAGACCCGCCATTTTCTTCATTAAGGAAAACATAAAAGTAACTAACACAAACATAAACCCATACTCATGGAGGGAACGAAGTTTGAGAGAAATTTAAAGAGGGAAATGTGGAGAGAGAGAAAGAGAGAGAGAGAGAGAGGCAAGATCGATGCACTAAGAATTTATCATCTTCTACCGAAGTGTCTTACCAATGACCATTAGTAAACCTCTTGTGAAGGTACATAAGGTTATGTTGGTATTGCAGAAATGTAGGCTTTACGATTGAATTTTCTCTAATGTATTACTGCGCAATTTTTGCATCAAGGGGAAATAAACATTCGATTCATCATCAGAGATCTGTAGAAAGCAACTTTAAGTATCAATCTCATAATTCTAGGGCTGCAAGTTGGGCCGGGTTAGGTTGGATTTAGGTCAACCCTACCCCAATCCTAAGTTCTAAACCTCCAACCCTAACTCTAACCCAACCCTAACCTTAACCCTAACTAAATTCCTTCAACCCTAACCCAACCCGAAGTCAACTTCGGGTTAGGCTAGGCTTGGGTTAGGCCCAATCCAACCTTCTTCCCATCCCTTAAAATCTTATACAATTTGTCAATTTTAGATCTTAACTCAACTTTCATTGCATATATTAATCATATGTTTTATTAGTATTTGTTTGTTGGCATTTTCTTGTTCTTTTGGTACAAAATTTAAAAGAACAAGTGTTAAAAATGGCTATGATAGATCTTTTATGGGCAGTAAGCAATAAAGATGAGATGAAGAATAACATTTTCAAAAAACATAAAATAATGTTGTTAAGGTTTTAGCCTTTCCGATTAGGATTAAGTGAAGTGATTATCTTAAAAGAAATACATGATACTATGTGGTGGGGGCTATACAAATATCATGCATCTAAACAAATCAATGTATGTTATATATTACATATAGCATATATTTATATATGACATGTACTATAGAGTCGAGTTTGGGTTGGGTCGAGTTGCCTAAAGTCGGATTCATGAATTTCAACCCTAACCCTAACCCGACCATCAACCTGACCAAATCCAACCCAACTTTTTTCGGGTTGAGTTCGGGCCAACCCAGCTCAAGTTGTAGCCTTACATAATTCTAAGGAATGCTATGTTGGATTTTAATCTCATTAGAGATTAAATCCAATGGGGTTTGATTGATCAATTACATGAAGAACCACACCTACACATATATCTTGGAAAATAGTGTTTTCTCTTATTACAACGAGTTTTCAACTTGTCCCACATTAGAAAATTATTAAACTTGTTTTAAATTTTTAAATAGGAGATTATTTACACTCCTTAGAAATATAAGGAAACTTAGACTTTTGGTGTGAGGATGACTGTTGATTTCAACGGTCACGATCCGATCGGGTGTTATCAAGAGGCACTATTCAAAGTTATGAGGTGTTTTGCATGCACCCGCGTGGTCCGTGTAAGGCAACTTTGACTTTTGGTGCGAGGCTGGCCATTGATTTCAATGGTCACGATCCAATCAGGTGTGATAAAGAGGCATTTTTCAAAGTTAACAGTCACTAACTATTAATTACCTTTTTAATAGTCAGAATATTTGAATTTGTGACTGTTTAAAGAGCATTTTCTGAATTAATACCTTCCTCTTCTCCATGACTCTTCAGAAAATATTTAAAGAGTGTGAATCAAGCATTTAAGCACAAGTTTTCGAAAATCACTCTTGTCTCTCTTAGTTCAATATGCTATTGTCTCACAAAAGGTTTCTTCGGAGAATCTTCAACTTTGTTGGTTGCAGATTCTTGCACAAGGCTCTATTGTATCCTGTTGTTTGCCTATAACCTAATAGCAAACTCAATAAAACTGAGTGGGGGCAAATAACGTTCTAAAAATAGTGTCTTCAAACACGCTTCAAAGCGCTTCTTCTCCATGTTTTTTCATGCTATATATGAATCTTTACTTCATGTTGGAGATAATACACATCAAGCCAATTAACCTTTGAGAAAATAGAGTGAGATGGAAGACTTCAAAAATAAAACATTAATAAATAAGATAGTTTTAGTACCACTAAGACAATTCCTCCAATGAACTCAACTCTCTCAAGTTCTCTTATGTTTCTATTCTTGACGAAGTTTTAGAAAATAAAAAAATGTTTGAAAAATCCCTACAAAATGTAGTTACTTAGTATATAAAACATTTTTCCTTAGCATAGGTTTGTAATGGGCCCTACAAGCAGAGAGCTTAGATTATATGGATGGACAATGGTAGATAAAGCAAAATGGAGAGAGCAAATATGGTTAAGAGAAGAGAGAAAAGAGGTGGAGGTGGAAAATAACAGTTGCAGTTTTGTTCATGACATAAGAAAATGGAGAGAATAGAGAAGGTTAAGAGAAGAGAGAAGTTAGGAGATTAGACATAGAAATGGAACATAACTGTTCCAACTTTATTTGTACACATCTCTATTGAGTTGTTGTACACAACTCTCATTTTTCAAACAATTTTGGAAGGAGAAAATAAAAAAAAATTAGAAAAAAAAAGATTTTGAAGCAAAAAATAAAAGAGAAAATGATAAATGCAAGGAGGTGCAACTGAAATTAAGAGAGTATTTTATAAGAGAGTATATGGAGATATTTTAGGAGAGAGAGATTTTAGGAATACTTTTTAGGTGAATGGGTTGTGGGGTAATATGATACATGGCTAATGGTTTAGAGGAGATATCTTGAGAGAGAGAGAGAGAGAGAGAGTTCTAGGAATATTTTTAGATAATTAGATTGGGAATAGAGAGGGAGAGCATGATAACTTGGCTCATGGCTTAATGGGATGGTTGGGAAGAGGTAAGGGAGGAAGGAGAGAGACTTAAGGAGGAAGTAGGAAAGGAGGAAGGGAGAAGGGAGAAAGGAGAGGAAGACCGGTGTGGATGGATGTGTGCAAATTAAATTTGGTCTTATTACAAATAATTTTATAACAAATCAGATGGTCAAGTTTGATTCTAGAGAAATGAAACACATGGCAAATTAATTAGAAGGTCCTAGACTACTATACAATTAAGTTGTGAGCTGGGTGTGAAGACCAATTTTTTAAAAGGAAATCCAGACTCACCCCAAGATCCCATATCGAGATGCCCATATTTATAGAATTCAATAACAATTGGCAGATATTAATACATTCATACCAAAATTATTTTTTTAAGGATTTGATCCCAAATTTCTGCTACAAGTCAGAGATCCTACTAATTGAGCCACCATTAGTTATTAAGAGAAATATATATTCATCTTTCTTGTTAAGAAAATATGAACATCTTTAGGGGTCATTTTTTGTTCTAGAGTCCAAATATATAATGGTTGAGACAAAAAACCAAGTGCATCATTGTTTAACCACTAACCCCATCTTGGTGGTCCACTTGGTAGGATCTCAACTTTATTGTAGTGGAGACTTAGGATCAAATCCCATCACCACCAGGGTTGGAGAGGGTTTAGGGGATAAGGGAAGAGTTACCCCCCTCTACATCCTAAATTAGATTTCATGGCCCAATTAATTATTAGGCTAGGATAAGATTCCCCATCAGACAACCCTTCAAGGGTTATAGGAAGAAGCAAAGATTAATGTATTGGTATCAAGAATTGTATCAAACAATTTAGAGATGGATACAAATACACTTTGGAAATACATGAACACTGATGAAAATATGGAAGCACGTGGATACATTAGGGAAACACATACAAGTGGGATGCATCGGTGTCTTACAATTTTGTAATATAGTGGGATGCATTGGTGAGAAACACATGAACACGAATGCAGATATGGAAACACATTAATATAGTAGGATGCATCGGTGTCATACAATTTTGTAATAATGCACCAATTAAGAGTCCAAGACACATATTATATAAATTTTTACAAGTTAAATACATGCACAAAGCCATTATTTTGTTATTTTCTATTTAAGTCCAAGCCACAAAACATAATATTTTAATTATTAAATCAATTTTTATTATATTACTTTTACTTTTTAACATTAAAAAATTCAACTAAATATTAAATTGTCAAATGTTTAGTTAACAATATTTTATTTTTGTAAACAATAAATATGTTATCTTTTAAAATTTCTAAGATACATATAATATGCAAATTCATAATTTTTAAATACTGAAATAATTATTCTATTATTAATATTTTTATTTTTATAATTTTTTTCTGAAATTAAAATCTTTTTTGATGTTAGTGGATTTGATAGATTCATTTAATATTTTATAATTTATAAAAATTTTAACATATTTATCATGTACAAATTTATAAAGTTTAAGTATTAAAATAATTATTCTATTATTAACACTTTTATATAAATTTCTTGATATTTAAATTCATTTTTTTGGTATAAAATGTGGATTTGATAGACTATTTATTCCATTAGTTTATCAAATACCAATTTTGAATATTATTTTTTAATTTTTAGTTGAAGTTTCTGAACATAATCATATGTTATATGTTAGGATTTTATGCAAACATAAAAGTTAATAAAAGTTATTGTTTCATTTAACATACATGAAAAGCAACTTGTTGGGCGGTTTAAAGGTCCTTTTAAGATTTAGGTGTAAAAGTGACTAGAATTCAAATAATGCTAAGAGTGTTTTTAATAGAGAGATGCTAAATGCTAGGAATATATCTTGTACCCATATGCACCGGTACCAATATTGCAATATTTCAATCATTGGGAAGAAATAATTGGGATTCTTTATCTATACTATCTATAAAAGAGAAAATATCCCTTCTTTTTGGAATTTTTATTGGATGTTTTCTACCCCTTGTCTAAGCATACAACGGGTGTATATGTCATTTACTCTCACTTCAAAAATTGCTCACTTATAACCTTTTAGAAACTACCCATGAATTATAAATAGTTTTGTCTTAGAGATACTGCTATGTGCAAATGCACCTACATGTTTACTAGTATAGATAAATGTGTTCATTGATTTTGAATGGCTTAAGTTGTTATATGGTTCATACTTAAAACATGAACGCATGATTTAGATAATGTGTTCACTGATTTTATATGACATCCCCATGGAGAATGTGGCATTAAACAATAATGTGAATCCTTAAGGTTGTGTTTGGTTTGATTGAAAAAGAGAGAAATAAAAAGTTGAAAGGAAAGTTTTTAATAAATTTTGTAAAATTATTCCTAAAGAACATTCTCTCTTATTTTCTACCAAACCAAACACAACCTAAAGACATCGCTAACAAATTCTGACTCAACAAATTAATCCAATAAGGCTTGGTTTGTAGGTGGAGAATGTCTATTCCTAACCTAGAAATGTAAAAGCCATTTTGGACCTTTTCTTATTGAAGAAATAGTATTTGTATAGTTGAAGATTTTATTTTGGGTTAATTACTTGTACATACCCTAAGGATTGAGGAAATTACTTGTATCTTAGAGACCTTAATCTACAGGACTAAAGGTCTCTAAGCTTCCCGTGACAAATCATGTAAATAGAAAAATGATTGGCTTTCAGGGCTCTTTTTCAGATCTTCCTTTATGCTAAAAGACAGGGTGGAGTAAAGTATTCTGTTTATGTCATTCTAGTAAATCAATTCTAACTTGGGTTGAATATGAAATTGCATTCCTTCTCCGTCTATTTGCAAGTTTGTAGTATAAAGGGTGTGCAATGAGATGTCACAAAATGAGAAGTCTCACAATTACCTCCCTTCTTCCTCATAATTGTCATCAACACTCTCAATTGCTGAATCTAGAAAGTAGAGCATGAAAACCAAAGAGAGGCAACACAAGAACAAGGGTATGAGTCCAAGGATCAACAAAAATGGAGGGAAAGAAAAGTAAAGGCACGTAACCAGGAGACTAGGAGTATTTGCCCTTGTTTATAGTTCTCCCCACGTACTCTGGCATTGCCTTGGATGATGAAGATATGTTTCTGATGGGCACAATGATGAAGATACTTGCATGGTTGTGGTATCGAATGGACTGCACATTTAGGGGGCATTCTTTTTTCGGATTTTGAGAGGGGGAAAGTTGGTCAATGGGATTTTGGTTTCCATTGACCAAGAATCTCATGTTCTTTTTTATATTTATGTGGGGATTGGACAAAGTTTATTTTCTTGGGTATCACTTACCCGTCTCCTAGGTGTGTAAATAACTTTTCCACGTAGGGGGAAAGTTGCCAGCACTTGAATGGGACAAAAATGTCCTTTTTAATAATGGATTTTTATGGATAAATTGGTTATTACCTTATTTACATGAGAAATAAAAGAACATGGGTAAATGCACTTACCTGGGTAAGTGTTTCCCAAGAAAAACTTACCCAGATAACTGCATTTACTCGGGTAAGTAACTTACCGAAAAATGAATGGGGAAGAAAGCCACAAAGAAACAAACCAAGATTGAGAAGAATTTGATTGAAAACAGAAGTTCAATATTTTCACTCTACAGAAACTCAGATGGCCAGGTATTACTGTTTCTCATTAACATTGCAGTGAGGGAGCTCAACATGATTTCCATTGATACCAAGAATGTTATGCCATTACGTTATTTCTCAATGTCTATACTGCAAGAATTCCATTCTCGGACATATCCTGGCATGAAGGCAAACAAAAAATATATAAATTTCTAATCTAAAACTTGTTTTCTAAAGAAAAAGGGAGGGAGAGATAACATGAATACATTCATCATGATTTGAACCCAGATGTTGATACCATTAGAGAAAAGCCTGATAGAACCTGACAATAGTCTAGAACTTGTCTACTCTTCAATATTGTTGCAAGGGCTAAGGTTTTTAAAGCTTTTGAATCAGAAATGGAGAAAAGTTAT
The DNA here is from genome assembly GCF_056320005.1 of Nelumbo lutea. Taxonomy (NCBI): domain Eukaryota; kingdom Viridiplantae; phylum Streptophyta; class Magnoliopsida; order Proteales; family Nelumbonaceae; genus Nelumbo; species Nelumbo lutea. The sequence continues at coordinate 34,714,080 of NC_142689.1, read as the reverse complement.
GGGAAAGGAGGGAGAGAGGGCTCTCTATATGTTATGAGCCTACAATGAACGTGGATAACATGCAAGCCTTGCATGGGCCCACGAACATTCTAACGGCTCCAAGGGAAGCCCAGTCAAAGCTATTAGGCCCATTGTTATCTTTTTTACGTTAACTTTCAAATTGTAGATGCATAAGGCAACTTTCTCGTCATTATCTCTTGTTAGTAGGAGCTAGTTTTTATCTGTGGAGTTGTTTTTGATTGTGGGTGTGTAACTCGTTAAATGCCCTTATTTTCTTTGAATGAACATCATCATTACCCAGCATTTAACTTATCTTAATTTGGGAGGCTTTTTTGAGTTGCCTCGAACTAACACAGAAAATATTGGTTATCTTCTTGCCAAGATAGGGAAGACGAACCGAGAGCATCCTCTTGTAGACTCTCTGGTAACCTATTCCAAACAGTCTGCTCTCCTACAGAGACCAATCACACGTTCAGTTACAGCGGCTCGTAACAAGATGGTATCAGAGCCGGCGATGGATCTTAATCATGAGCGATGCCTCTCACAAATTGAAGGTGAGTTAGGGTCCCTGATGGCTACCCAAGTACAGATGATGGAGGAAGTACGGGGAACGTTTGCTTCAATCGCCACAAGATTTGACAAGCTAGAGAACTCAAAGGTGCCAGAAGTTGGTGAGGCTTCCAATTCTCCATGCTGATCTGTTACTGATAGGAATAAAGGAGTGGGGGTTAACCCCACCCCTCTTGCTCGAAACTTGAAGCTTGAATTCCCGAGGTTTAATAGTAGTGAAGACCCAACTAGTTGGCTTTGTAGGGTTGAACAAATCTTCTTATTGCAAAGGGTACCCGAAGTGGAGAGTGTACTTACTGCATCAATCCATCTTGAAGGTGATGCCCAATTGTGGTTTTTGTTACTACAACAAGATCATGCCGATATGGGATGGCCCCAGTTCAAGGAACAACTCCATCTACGATATGGTCCAACCAAATTTCAGGATTTCTTTAGAGACCTCCCAAAGCTGTGACAAATGGATTCAGTACAAGATTACCAGACACAATTTGAAAGGCTTCTCACTCGTGTGGGGGGAGTGACATCGGAGCAACAAGTAAGTTGTTTCATTAGTGGATTGAAAGACTCTATTAGATCCGATGTTCTTGCAGCTAGGCCCACTACCTTGTCAGAAGCAATTGGTTTGGTTCGTCTCTATGAAGCTGGTAATAACTCATGGAGGCGACCCATGATTCCAAAGTCCAGGTCATCTCCTTCCTCCAAAAGTTCAACATCAACCCCCTTTACTCTCCCTGTCCAAAGATTGACCCCTGCTGAGTTAAAGGAGTGGCGTGACAAGGGACTTTGTTTCAATTGCAATGAGAAATTCAGTCCCGGTCATAGATGCAAGAAGTTATTTGTGATAGAGGGTTGCTGGCAAGAAGGAGATGGTCATATTGAGATGGAAATTGAAGGGGAGGAGAGATAATCTACCCATGATGAGTTGGAAGTCTCACTCCATGCTATTATGGGCCACACACCAGGGCGCATCATGAAGGTCAAAGAGAAGGTGAGAGGTGAAGAAGTAACTGCGTTTGTGGACTCGGGGAGCACCCATAATTTTCTTAGCACCAAGTTAGCACAACGAGTGGGCCTAAAACCCACTAAGGATGGTCAGTTCAAGGTTGCAGTAGTAAATAGCCAAACCTTGGTTAGCCCGGGTAAATGTTTTGCTATTTCTTTAATGTTATAAGATGTTCCCTTACAAATTGACTTTTATTTGTTGCCCATTGATGAATATGAAGTGATTTTAGGGACCCAATGGATCTCTACTCTTGGTCTCATCATGTGGGATTTCTTTCACCTTCGCATGAAATTCTGGGTTAATGGACGTGAAGTGTTGTTACAAGGGGTACTGCCCCTTGTTAGAAATGCCACACATAATCGGGTTATCAAGATAAATCATCAAGGCATCTTGTTGCATTCCTTAGAAGGCCCATTAGGCCTTTCAGCTAAGCCCGACTCTCCTCAGATGCAAGGGCTACTAGCTAGCTTTTCAGATTTATTTGAAGAGTCTAGAAGCTTGCCCCCACTTAGAGCCCACGATCACCAAATCAGCATTCTTCCAGGCATGAGGCCAATCTGCGTGAGACCCTACCACTACCCCCATTGTCAAAAATCTGAAATTGAAAAAATAGTAGCTGAACTGCTAGCTATAGGCATGATTCGGTCTAGCAACAACCCATATTCATCTCCCGTACTCCTCATCAAGAAGCATGATGGGTCTTGGAGGATGTGTGCAGATTACCAGGCGCTCAATCATCTCACCATTAAAGATAAGTTCCCTATTCCTACTGTTGATGAATTACTAGATGAGTTACATGGTGCATGTTATTTTTCTAATCTAGACCTTCGCTTCGGATATCATCAAATTAGAATGCACCCCGCTGATGTGGCTAAGATTGCCTTCAAAACACATCAGGGGCACTATGAATTTTTAGTCATGCCCTTTGGGTTGACTAACGCACCCTCCACATTTCGGTCCCTTATGAATGAAATATTCCAGAATTGTTTATGGAATATTGTTCTTGTATTTTTTTATGATATTTTGGTTTATAGCTCTGATTAGGATGAACATATGAGACATCTGAAGCATGTATTCTCTATATTAAGAGCTCACCAACTATTTGTCAAAAAAGAAAAGTGTTTGTTTGGATAGACGCAGGTGAAGTATTTGGGGCACATTATCAGCGCTAAAGGAGTGGAGGTTGACCCCGAAAAGGTGAATGCTATGTTAAACTGGCCCAAGCCCAAATCTGCAAAAGCCCTTCATGGATTTCTAGGACTTACAGGATACTACCATAAGTTTGTGGAAGGCTATGGGAAAATTGCAAGACCATTGACTTAGATGCTTAAAAAGAACTCCTTTACATGAACTATAGCAGCTGAAGATGCATTTTGTCAACTCAAATAAGCAATGACACTCTCCGGTATTGGCCCTCCCAGATTTTTCTCAACCCTTTGTGGTGGAGTGTGACACCTCAGGAGTAGTAGGCATAGTAGCGGTTCTGATGCAACATGGACAACCATTCTCTTACATCAGTCAAGCTCTCCAAGGAAAGAACCTCTTGCTCTCTACTTATGAAAAGGAGGTATTGGCCCTAGTACTAGCTGAACAAAAGTGGCGACATTATTTGTTGGGGCACTGCTTCATTGTCCGTACAGATTAGAAGAGTATCAAATACCTGTGGAACCAACATATAACCACACCTGCCCAGCAACATTGGTTATATAAGCTTATAGGGTTTGATTTTTGTATTGAGCTAAGAACAAGGTGGCAGATGCATTATCCAGAAGAGATGAAGGCGACAGTCAAACAAATCTAAATGGGCCTGCTCTAATGGCACTAACACCGCCCATCCCCCATTGGATTGAAGCTATCAAATCTGACCAGCATGAGCATACTCAAACACAATGCCTAATACAACTATGTGAGCAAGATGAAGTTGTTGGGCCATGGGCTTACAGAGGAGGAGTATTATACTTCAAAGGCCAAATTTACTTGGCTGAAGACTTTGAGCTGATTACACTCATAATGGGCCAATTTCACAATGCTACTCATGAAGGGTACCTCAAAACCATGGAAAGGAATGAAGGCCCACGTGAAAAAGTTCATCAGAGAATGTACTATCTGCCAACGTAACAAGCAAGAGCAAGTCAAACCAGCGGGGCTTCTCCAACCCCTACCAATTCCGGAGCATATATGGGTCGATGTCTCTATGGACTTTGTAGAGGGTCTACCTAGGTCCAATGGGAAAAGTACTATCCTGGTTGTAGTAGACCACTTATCCAAATATGCCCACTTTGTCCCACTAGGGCATCCTTACACAATCTATAAAGTGGCATAACTTTATTTTGATTATACTTTCAAACTTCATGGTATGCCCAAAACCATAGTATGTGATCGGGATCACACATTCATGAGCTCATTATGGAAGGAGTTGTTTGAATTGCAGGGAACAAGCTTCAACTTCACTTCATCGTACCATCCCCAGTCAGACGATCAAACTGAGGTAACGAATAGAACTTTGGAGATGTACTTAAGATGTTTTGTAGACTCTCAACCTAACACATGGGCTAAATGGTAGCTTGGGCTAAGTTCTGTTACAACACAAGCTATCATTCATCTATTCAGCGCACACTATTTGAAGTTGTATATGGTAAGCCGACTCCCTCACTGATCCCATATGTACCAGGAACAACTGCACATGCTTCAGTTGAAGAGGCCCTGCTCCAATGTGATCAAATGTTGCTTGAGCTTAAAACTCACCTCCGTAAGGCCCATGACAGGATGAAGAAAGCCTATGATAGTAAACATAGAGATATACATTTTGATGTGGGAGAATGGGTGTACTTGAAGTTACAACCATACAGACAAAAATCAGTGGCTACAAGAAGGAATATGAAATTGGCACCAAAATTCTATGGGCTTTTTCAAATCATAGGCCGAGTGGGCCCAATCGCATACAAATTACTACTGCCTGAAGGGTCAAGAACCATAATATATTTCCTGTGTCCCTACTCAAGAAGCATCTGGGGCCCCATAGTTCTCCCTAGTCGGAATTACCCCATAATCTACACCTAGAAGAGGAATATCATCCATACCCTCAAACAGTGATTGACCGAAGGGTCAGGCAAGGCAATCAAGAAGTTCTTATTCATTGGCGTGGATTATCACCGGCTGAGGCTACTTGGGAATCAGTTGATCACATGAAGCAGCAATTTCCTGAATTTTCCCTTGAGGACAAGGGAAATCCTTAGGAGGGGAGAGTTGTTACGAGCCTACTATGAACGTGGATAACATGCAAGCCTTGCATGGGCCCACGAACATTATAACGGTTCCAAGGGAAGCCCAGTCAAAGTTGTTAGGCCCATTCTTATCTTTTTTACGTTAACTTTCAAATTGTAGATGCCTAAGGAAACTTTCTCACCATTATTTCTTGTTAGTAGGAGCTAGTTTTTATCTGTGGAGCTATTTTCGATTGTGGGGGTGTAATTCGTTAAATACCCTTATTTTCTTTGAATGAACATCATCATTATCCAGTATTTAACTTATCTTAATTTGGGAGGTTTTTCTGAGTTGCCTCGAACTAACCCAGAAAATATTGGTTATTTTTTTGCCAAGATAGGGAAGACAAACCGAGAGCATCCTCTTGTAGACTCTCTAGTATTCCGGATACTTTGCTCTCCTGCAGAGACCAGTCATACGTTCAGTTACAGTGGCTCGTAACACTGTATAATATAGGATCTTTCTAAAAGCTTGGTGAAATCAATGAGAGATGGAAGCAAAAGAGAGAGAACAATGAAGAAAAGAAAGAGGAACAGAGCAATTGTTTGTGTGGATGTTGAATGGAATTCATGTATGGAGGAGGGCTTCTTGCAACTACCACCTGTTTCCACAAAACAAAGAATAATCAATCCAATGTTTATTTAGAGTACAATAATGCGGAATAAGATCCTAATGAGCTTTGGGTTGCTGCTTAGATGCCTGTTTATAACAATTTTAATTTGGAGATTTACACCTTGAGAATTACTGAAGAAGAAGAACTACATAGAATGCTTGACTATGCAATCATCACAGGGTTATAAAATGACAAGTTAAAAGGTGAAATATTATCCCAAGTATCAACCTTTTAATCTCATAAATAATAGTGAAAGTGCTGATACAGGAAATTATTTCTGTTTGTCAAATCTCTTGTTAGCATCATATTCTATAAATATCAATAGCATTGTTGATGGATCAGCTATGATCCTGATCAGTGCAGAAAAATACTGAATTCAGAGCATCCAAACAAGGGTACTCCAATCAAGATATTAAACTGCAGAAAAATAAGCAAAAAAAAAAAGAAAAAATATTAATAAGAATGTTACAAAATATGCACATGACGTGAAATGTTCTTGAAAAACATATTTAGCAAATTTAATTAATCTCTTTTTGTCTGCAATCCAAACACATAAGCCAGATCAAGAGTTTGCTTGTATCAGCTACTAAGCTGATGGTTTCCTCCGGTATCTCGGCCTTGCTCCTGCAACCCTAGCTGAATCAATGGCAAAAACCATAGATTTTTGAACTCCAACCCCAGCTGAGCGAGATATTCGTGGATGTAACTTGGTATATTTACGCTTTACAGTCAATGCAGGAGGAGAGATCAAAGATGAATGGACTCGTCCATGGGTGTCACTCATCTGCAAAGATCATGCGGATAATCTATACCATCCATCAGACCAAAGGATTCATCTGGGATTCCGACGATTGATCTTTTAGCATCCAAAGAAAGCATCAATCTTTTAGTTGAAAACTGTCAACATGATCAAAATCACCCCACCCACCAATGTTTCATAATTTCATCTTATGGAGATCAGAAATATGATTCTTGAGATAGTTTTGTTAAATGAATATGTTGTTTCTTAAAAATAGAAATTCAGAGAAATTAATATTTCTTCTTATAGATTTGTTTATGCATCTCCTCTATACGAAGTAGGAATCCAACAACAGATTTGTGCCTTCAGCTATATAATAATATCTTATTAATTTCATATGAAATAAATCCACAGTTTTACTCCATTTGATGATATAGCAAAAAATTAATCCTGTTCAATGAAAGGCAACCCGAAAGTGGACATATGAGAGGTGAAAGCGATCAAACAATGGGTTGTGGAGTAGCGACTCTCTGTCCCACATTGTCAACTTGGAAAAATATTCGACAATTTATAAACCCAGCATGCAAATAGAGGGGTGTGTTTGTTGAAAGGAGAGACGGTTGGCATCTTCCCTGACAGGGTCGGGATCAGCTCTCGAGCTTACCTGTTACCACTTAAGCATCAAATGCCTACACTGGGTAAAGCACCTCAAATACTGTTGACGTTTTTTTCTTCAATTGAAGGGCCGTGATAGAAGTTTATCTTGACTTGTGCTGTTTTAACCCTCACTGGTTAGGCTTTTTGGATTAGAAGATGTATACAGAATAATCATGGAAAATTTTCTTTCATTTAATAAACCGCTTTGGTGGAGGACCACCTAAGAGAGAGATTACATATGTTCTGTTCATTTCTCACATGAAAATGTTCAGGATCAGTAATTCCTCCCCAACCCCCGGACGGTTCCCCCAACATTGTCCTTGGAAGAGAAAAAATAGAGGAAAAATATATGAAGAAAGAAGAGGAAAGACGAATGATTCACGAAGAGCCCCCACCGCTGTGCAAAATCCCATAACAGGAAAACCAACTCTATCCCCAAAAAGACTCTTCCCAACAATTCCACTTGCAGACTCCAATTGGTTCATTCCCAAACCTATCGTTGCATCTGTTTGAACTTTGAAGAAGCAGCAGCTTTCAGGAATATCAAATATCAACCCCGACCATCTTCGTGGGGTTCCTTCCTGTGAGCTTATGCCGAGTAAGTGTGAAGCAAAGAATCCTCTTTCGACCCATGAAAAGTGGGCCACTAATGGAACTTGCTAAATTGAATGACAGTCGCCCCTTGGTAAGACTTACATAGGACTTGAGAGGTAAATTGATTTACTTGCTGAAATCACTCGTATCAAGTCACTAATACAGGTGCAGCCATTTGCAAACGCGTTTCACAGGTATTTTCCTGATGACTTCCAAATTCTTCCCTCAAGTGATATCACCATAACAGTAACATCGTCGTGATATTTTCTGCGGTCTCCTTGTGGGATGTCCAACAGCTCATGAAAATCCATTCCTGTCAGCAAGACATGTCAGTCTCAAAAATAGGTAAATTTATACTCAGATTCTAAAAGAAAATGAGACATTATCCATGTACCCATCTACATAATTCGCTGATTGTTTTAGAGGAAGCTAAATTAACAACTATAGAGTGTGGGTCTTGATATGCATCAATTTTTAATTTATAGCATGTACCTCTTGTAAATGTTGAGGGTTTCTCACCCTTATTTTCAGTATAATACCTTTTTTATCAAAAAAGAAAATCCTTTTTGGTTTATTGGAACAATCTGTTTCGGTTGGTTGGTTATGCAATTATAATCAGATAAAGAAACTTTAGATACTTTTTATTTCTCCCCTCTTATAGTGCCACCCACAAAGTGGTTTCGACCTTATTTTCCCAAAATCTGTGAAAGTGCATGTATCAATTAGTATTAGAGATTTAGAGCCCTTAACTTGGGAATGGCAGATGACGCAGGATAAGGATGGAAACATCAAGCAGCTCAAAGATTTATCTAACAAGAAGACAATAAGGCATGTTCTCACTGAAATCCTTAAAAAGATTTCTGCCATGGATGCATGGAGCACGGTAAAAGAACCAGTTGAAAGGCCTCAAAGAATTGGGAATGGGACAAAATCCCGTCATCTTAAATTGGAAAGAGGAATCAAACACCTGATTGATCAAATTAACATCCCCCATTTTGATGGAGAGGATCTGGATGGATGGATTATAAAGCAACGTAGATCTCTTCTTTTTTTGATGGATAAGTATATCTTTTCTAATCATCAAACCACAAAAGAAGAAAATTACCAGTCTTTTTTACTTGGACAAAGAAGCACTTCAACGGTATCAATTGGTGGTCAAGTCAACAGGTATGATGTCATGCGCAACTCTTACTTAGTTTAAACACTTGATTCAGTCCAGCTAAGTTTGAAGACCTACTGGGGTTTTGGTAAAATGGAGAAGACTATTGTGAGACAGTACCAAATTTAGTTTGAGAAGTGAGCAATCAAACAACAAGATTGCCCTAATTATTTCTGGTTTGTTTTTGTCTCTGGATTGAAAGATGGCATACAATATGATATTTAGATGTTTAAGCCTTCAATGTTAACAAGGACCATAGAACTGGTATGTTTGCAATGTGAGAAATTGTTGTTGCAAAAACAAGATGAGGTGTCATATGATGATGAAACCATCCCAAGTTTAAGGAATGAAACAATGAGTGCCTTACTTCCATCAAATGGGTTAACACATGCAGAGATGAAGGTTCGACATGAGAAGAAATTGTCACAATTGTGACAAAAAGTTTAAACTTGGGCACATGTCTGTAGCCTTTGCTTGAAGAGTGGTTAAATCATTTTTTAATCTCTTGTCCTTTTGTTACTCATATTTGGGATTGATCCTCTCTCTTTGGTTGCAAGTAGAATCCTCCCACAAGTGTGATAGATCTTTTTTACTCTAGCTTTATCCGACAAGTGACAACCAAAGAAAAGAGAAAGGGTGATAATAAAAGAGATCACCATCAAGGCTATACGTTGGCTGAAACCACTGGATCTTTTCAAGGACTTCCCCATATATGATTTGTTTAGAGGTTGGAGCACAGTAGCGCACTCTTCCTGTTCATCTATTATCATTCAAGAGGATTCATCCCCTCCTTTACATTTTAGTGTGAAACTGAATTTTGATGGCAGCTCTGTAGGTAATCCTGCCCCTTTTGGAATTGGGGGTGCTTTTAGAGATGTGGAAGGAAGAGTGCTGGCCCTTTTCTCTGGAATGATAGGTTTGAGTGACTCACTTAGAGCAGAAGTTTTGATGTTACTCTGGGGGCTCAGATTGGCTAAACAATTGGGTTTTCAACAGTTAGAAGTGGAGAGAGATTCAAAATTGGTAGTAGGTTGGATGCATATAAACAGTTTGAGCACTTGGTCCCTTAGAGAGCCTGTAAGGGAAATATTGAACCTAACAAGGGAGCTTGAAGCACATTTTAAATGGACTAGAAGGTCACCAAATGGAATGGCTGACACCTTAGCAAAGCAAGGAGTAAGCAGGGAAACTCTATTCTGGGCATGTTTGCAGGTTGTTTTCATTTTGAGGGGTCACCTTGCCTATGAAGGTGATGGTTGTACTAAATTTCCTTTAAGCATAATGAAAGTTACTGTTTCCTACAAAAGAAAAAAAAGTTTAAACTTGGGCACATGTGTCAGATGCAACAATTATTTTTTATGGGGAGAGATTAGCCACATGCGTATGACATCAGATGCAACAATTATTTTCTAGGTAGTGATTTTTTTATTTATTAGAGTTATCTATTTCAGTTGGTTGTGGAATTATTATTAGATAAGGAAACTTTGGGTCTTTCAGATTGCTCCCCCCTTATAAATTATTGATGACAACTGGTTTAAAGAGTAGAAAAGATGCTTGAAAAAAAAAAGAACTATGGCTTTGCCCTAGAGGCTCTCCACCCTCGACATAGTTTTTCCCTTATTTTTTTCTTTTTCTATTTTTTGTGAAATTTAAAATAGTGCACATTGGTGTTTCAGTGTGTGATTCAAATTAAAAGTGTTAAATTTTGTTGAGGCTTGCCTAGCTTTCACTTAGAATAGTTAGTTATTTTGCTTTCCCTCAAAATACTCTGTTTCCGCAAAATACAAAGTATTTTTGTCTTCAAAAATACACTAAAAAGGGCAACCCAGTGCACGAGGCTCCCGCCAATGCAGGGTCTGGGGAGGAACAGATGTAATCAATTTATTTTCGTTGAAAAAGTTGTCCTCTTTGGTTTGCCTTCTCCCCTTTTGGTTTGTAGAGTGACTTGAGTCCCATATGGACTAGGAAAGGAACTCAACTAGAGCTTATATATAGTTTTGTTTGTGTGATTGTGTGTGTTTGTTGAGCTTTTCCTGGTTTTCACTTGGAATACTTCATTTTTCTGTCAGGAATTTTGTTTTCTCTCAAAATACTCAGTTTCTGCAAAATACAGAGTATTTTTGTCTTTTAAAATACATTGTTTTTGTAAAATACAATGTATTTTAGGTGACAAGGTTGTTTTCTTTGGTTTCCTTTCTTCCCTTTTGGTTTGTGGTGTGGCTGGAGTCCCACATGAACTAATAAAGAAATTCTTACCAATGTTTTAAATCGCGGAGGCGTGAAGCGAGGCGTTCCACTACCTAGAGGCGTGAGGCGTAGTTCAGAATGCAAGAGGCGTAAGCCTCCTTAAGAGGAGGGGGGTTAGGAGGAGGATGAAGAGTAAGGGGGGATCTCATTTTTCTTTATCTTTAATAAAAATCTTTTATATTAAGAAGAATAAAGATGCATAACATTAGATGAGGGGGGGCAAACCACTTTCTTTCCCCTTATCTTTTCTTCCCTTCCCTTTCTTTTTATTTTCTTTCCTTTTCTCTTTTTTTCTTCTCTTTCTTTTTCTTTCCCTTCCCTTTCTTTTCCTTTCCTTTCTTTTTTTTTCTGTCGTTTTATATAAGATGTGCATGAGGCGATTGAGGCGTACGCCTCTAGCACGTCTCATGAAAAAAAGCGCATTCTTGCACCTGAGGCGTACGCCTCAAGGCTGAGAGCTGTTGTATCCTAAAGACTAACCACCAGAAACCTTCACCAACAGACACATTCCCAAAAGCCAGAAAATCAGTTTTTAAGGGCTGAGGAAATTTTCCACACCTCAGCTATTACCAATAAGTTTTCTGTCTCTTTATTCTGCAGATTCACTTTGATCATCACAGATTTGTTGTTGTTCTAATTTCAGAAGACTACTACTGCCATACTGTTGCCACCATCTTTTCATACTTATTTTCCCAACAGTGAACATAAGAGGTCTCAAATAAATATTTATCACTTTTTCAAAGAATCTAAATAACAAATAAACCTTTAAACTCTCTAACAAGGACCATCTAACTTATTCACCTTATACATTTATAAGGTCAATAGTTTTGGAACATTCATGTCTTCTAGAATATTGGAGTTACTTTTGGAAACCATGTTGTTAGGAATGAAGTGGTGCATTGACTCTAACCTTCACATCTTCATCTGGTAATCAAAATGTTTCCTTTCAATGATTAACTCATCAGTGGCTTAAGTGCGGGTTTTTCAAGATAAAAACAGACTTCTTTCATTGATAATCCTATTGCCACAAAATAGGAACCTTCACTACATCACCCTTGATTAAGTCATATGACCAGATAAAAAGGCGAATAATAATAACTCCAAGCCTGGGGCTTTGTTCTCATCATTAAAGGGAAAGCACTGAAATTCCTTTAAGTTGGTGAAATATAAGAATGGCATATAATTGGGATAAATTAATTCTCCACAATTTCCTCTCTTAGGATGATCTTGACTGGAAAATCTATCCAGTTTCTACGATTTTCAACTATTAATATCCCCATTGTCCCCTTTTGATCCCCCTATTTGCTAATTTTGTTCACTCATTCATCATAATAAAAGATATTTTTAAAAGACAAATAAAATTATAAAATCTTTTTTTAAAGGATTAAGAACTTAAGGCCTTAATATGGACTTGTTTTGGCTTGCCTCGAGGGGCTTGGTACAAAGGTGGCTCGTAGAATCAGGAATGCATAATATTTAATGTCACATTAACTATTTAAAGTAATGCAATTGGGAAAAAATTAAAGAGATTGAGAGTTTTACATGCTTGAATATGTTTTATATGCTATGCTTGATTTTATTTTTAACTTTTCATTTTAATATGTTTTACATGTTATGTTTATGTATTTTAATTTGAGATAATAGGTTTTTTAAAAACATCTATTTTAACATTTTAGTTTATATTTTTAATTAATATTATGTTTAATATTTTTTAATTTTTGCATCTTTTTGAATTTTTTGGCATTTTTTAAAACACTAATTTGTCGAAAGGCACATCTCTACAGCACACGTATACAAGCATTTTCATGTCTAACAAATATCAACCTATTGTTTATCTAGTCGCTATTAGTGACTACTGAACAACCATTTGGCACTGGGTGTCGAAAGATTTATTACATCATGATAGATGCCGGGTTTAGCATTAGGTAATGGCCTTCTTGTGGTGTCGAAAGATTTTGATATATTTTGCAGCAATAGTTAACAAGTTTTCTCAGGTTTAAGTAGGAAGGTTCCTTGTACTCTGTCTTTTCCATGTTCTCATTTCATTAATAAGGCTGCTTTTTTTTATCTCGATATCAATTCATAGCCAAATTTCTTTCTTAATAATTTTATCAGGAATTTATTTCTCGAATTTACTATATTAAGAAATAAAGAACTAAAACAATAAAAGATAAAAGAAAATAGCAGGTAAGTATCTTTTAGGTTGAGAGTTTGTCTTACCGGCTTTCTTGGCTGCACGGTATAGGAGCTCCTCAATTAAGTGTTGTGCAGGATCTCCATCTGGAAACTTCTCCATAAAATTCTCAACATGAGAAACCACTTCCTGATTGGTTAAATATTGATATAGACCGTCGGATGAGAGGACTAAGAACTGATCAGTGGGACCAAGCTTATGGTGACAAAGAGAAGGAGAACAGGATATGTATGGTTCAGTACCAATATAATCATTCCGGAACATTTCCAGCAATGCATTATTCCACTTTGGCTGCAGTAACGTACAGATAGGGTGCATCATTTAAATATACAAAAGAATATTTTATGATAAATATGAGAATAACTTGACAATATTAATGATACTTGTCCAATATTCTTTAAAGATAGTCTATGCATATTATTTTAGGTTCACATATGATACACTCAGGAGATTTATCCCAACTAACCAAACGTCTACAATATTTTTCCTGATTTTTAGCAAAACATGGAAGGATGGGGGAAAAAGGAAAGGATATTTAGAACCATTTAATCAGGCAAGTTTGACCCATCAAGATATCCAATGTACGACACAAGGGGCCTAAGGTTCTGCATGCAATGATACTTGCATAGTAACTCAGCTAACAGAACATAAATCCATCTGGCCCATGCATTAGATTTCTTTCAAAGAAAATTGATGTCATTGACAACAAGCAAGATACCGGCAGACCATGACTTTATGTTCACAGGGACTAATATACTCTTAAGATTGCACTTGTATAGATGCTGTAATCATTTCACCCTTTGCTTCCTTTGTGATATTATTGCCTGAATCTTGAAAAGGTGAAAAAAATACGGTGAATAAGGGAAAAGAATAAATGAACAAACCTGTTTAAGAAATCCGGCCCCAAATGCTCGAGTGACCTTAAGACGACCTTTCACTCTGTCATTTACAATACATTGGTTGTCATCTGGATGTTCTGACTTGATCCGTAAGACTTCCTGCAGAAGTTGGCATATTTCAAGCAAAGTCTTGCAAACAAATCTCTCAGATGATGTGCATAAACAAACAGGGAAAACCCATGAAAGAAATATTGTATTTATCAGCAAAAACTATCATTGATAAATTAACACAGGTAAGAAATCTTAGTGGAAAATAACAAATCCAAGATTACCACATCAGATTGCTAAGGTGAATGCGGATAGACCATGTGATAAATCAGCAAGAAAAGATATGGCATTTCAACAAAAGTTCAAATTGCAGGGGTTTCAACAAGGGAGAACCTAGTGGTTGATCACCCCTATTCCTGGGGAACAATTTGTTGCTTAGGCAGCCTTGAAAGATAGCTGATCAAAAAAGAAAATCCAATTTATCAGAGTGAAGTGAAATTTTAAATGGTTGATCTTGTTCCACATAGCATTTTAGAAGTGAGAAGCACAAAGCGCAACAGGTTCCTATATAACACATTAATTAAAAATAATAATATATAATAATATGCAAATCAAAATTCTGAAAAAAAGAAAGAAAATAAAATATTTTAAAAAGCCTATTAGCTTAATTGGTTAGACTGTCGTGTTATTAACAGAAAGTGTAGCCTTGTATGACCAACTCCTACATAAGCTGAACATTTTAAACTCTAAGCATCATTGCTGCTACCTAAGCTATAGTAAATCACCTATTCAACATAAGATTCAAGGTTAATTCATCAAAACATATCTAAAGCCAGGTGGCATGCACCTAGGTGCAGGTGAGGCACACCCAACAAAATGAACCTTGCCTGTGAGACAGAGCACCCGATTCACTCCTTTGGAAAAATTGGCTATATAATACACAAAATCAACTTAATATCAAGTATTGGGTAAACGGCATCAATGTTAAGAACAGTGTTTATATGAAAAATGTTTGGACCCAGAACATAACAGTAATAGGTTGATGACATTTCAATGTAAAACGAAATTTGTTAGTGAGTCCACAATGTCCTACAACAAAAGTAAGAATTGGCATTGAACTTAAAGTTCTTTCAAATTAAATCTTACTTCTTCTATGCTTGTGCTGTGATCAGTGGACAGCTGCAATGCAGTCAACCTCATTACTTGAGCAGGAGCCTCATTCCCCCCTGCATTTTCTGCACTACCAGTGGCACTTGACTCTTCAACAATACCCTCCATTTCTGCCCCATTAATCCTCTGTACCTTTGGCTCCATACTAGAATTGAATGCTTGGGATTGATATTGAGCAACTATGGCACGACTATCACCCACATTCATAACATATACATCTTCATCTCTCATCAGCACAACCAACAAACAGGAACCCATAAGTGCCAGTTCGGGATTCCGATCAAGAACCTTGTCTGTCATTTCCAAGTATGCCAACTCAGTAATTTCGAGAGCGCGTGATAGAGCCCTTAAAACTGATTCGTGATCAATTGGGCCCACCCTGCGCTTCCTAAAGCTCCGAGAAGATTTATCCTCGACTTTGTTCTCAGTTTCGTTTTTCTCTTTATCCTCCCAATCGTATTTCCATGGGAACAACTTCCTGGTATGACCCTCCTTGTTCCTGGAAAACCCATATTTGAGTTTGGACAACAACAGCGATCGTTTCCTCACGGAAGAACCGGAGTTACTAATGCGAAGTGCATCGTCAACAGAAAAGGCAAACCTGTCCGAACCTGAAAGATCGAGTCCATCATCTGCCTCAGCTTCGGCAAGAAATTCCCAAAGAAGTTTCCTTCTTGAGACCGTCTGCTCTGATTGGAAAGTCACTCTCTTGACTGACCCACTATTTAAAGAAGGTGGATTCAAATCTTTGCCACCCTCTAAAACTTCTTCATCCTTGGCCCCCTCATCGCCACATTTCTCCTGACCCACTTCCTCATCCTTTGCTATCCCTTCACCGCAGTTTTTCTGACACACTTCTTCGTTTTCCATCCTTTCGGCACAGTTCTTCTGAACTACTTCCTCATCCTCTGCCGCCTCTCCGGCAGTGTTCCCCTGGCCCGGTTCATTTCCTTCCACACCAACTTCATTTTCTAAGTCGTTATTCCCATTTTCTTGCCCTGTAAGCACTGAAGAATTTTTCTCAGCATCCCAAAACAATCCCTCGAGTTCATTAAACACAGCACGATATAGATTACCCATCAAGAATTCCGGCGCATCAGGGCCATTGAAACCATCATAAATGCCGACGAAGAGCCATCCATGTTCTTCAGACACGACGACGTGAACCCGATCCTCTCCGGCCTTCCCATGGGCCCACTGAACGTTGCTATCATTCTTTCCCTCCGGTTCACCTCCATACCCCGACGCTGGACCATCTTTCCGGCCGACGAAATTAAGAACCGGCACCACCCAGGGTCGTTTTTTCTCCGAGAAGTTCCGGTAAAACGCCTTCCGGATCCCAGAAATCCCCTTCTTCCTCTTCTTTTTCACGTAAAAACCACCAAGTGGAGCCGAGAAAGGGACTCTTCCCCCATCAGAAGCACTGGTCACATCGAGTGGCCCGGATAGTGCGCCTCGCTCAATAGGCCCCGACATGAAGAACCCTCGCTCAATTGTACCCGACGCATCGCCGCCGCGTGGGATAGGCTGCAGCGGCAGAGCACTGAAAGACGAGGTGCTCTCGAAGCCATTGACGACACTGGACTTTGGAGCACCAGCACATTCAGTGGCGTCGTCGTAAATAACGTCATGCTGGAGGACAGTCCTGGGAGTCGAAGTATTAGCACTCACAGAAGCGCCCGAGATGGCCTTGAAAGCGGTTTCTGGCAAACCGGACCTGGTTTTTAGAGCGGGCTCGTGAGAGGGGGAGAGCCGGAGAGACTGAGAAGGGGAGATACGGTCAGACTGAGACGGAGAGAGGAATCGGGCAGACGAACGGACGTAGCAGAAGGAATGGCCTAGGGTTTCATCCAGAGGCTCAGTAGCTGTAAATATCAAATCCGGGTGATGGTTTTGGCTGGCCGGATTCAAGCATGGGAAGAAACGTGAGAAACCTCCTCCCATCACATTTGATAGTATTAGTGGTTTTGGAGCTTATTGCAGAGATCTCCGAGCGGTTTCGCGGCAAGAAAACAAATAAGAACACGAGCGAGCGAGCGAGAGAGAGAGGGAGAGAGAGATTTCTCTGGTTTTTTTTTCTTAATTTTTATTAGAAATTTCTTTTTTTCCGGTGTGGTGAGAAAAGTGATAGAAGACTTGTCACTGTACAAGAGTAGACTGTATTTTCGAGAGAGAGAGAGAGAGAGAAAGAGAGAGGAGAGAGATTTTCTTACTTATTTTTCTTCTATTGTCTTCGTTGGCACCATATTCGCGGTTACATCTGGCGTTACTATTCAGCGGCAATTTTGTATCATGTAACCACGTCATTGGCTAATTAGGAATTTCTGACACCTAACTGTCCAAGTCAGCGAATCCACGCTGTTTTCTTTATTCTTTTAACCCCGAACTTACACAAAATTGACGAATATGCCCTGATTTTATAAATACTTTTTTTAAAGAAACAAGGTCAACGTGGAGGATGGGATAGGACATTGTATCACGTTGTACGATTGAAATATTCCCTCCTTTTTAAAAAACCGAATTCGAAATTTGAAAGCCCAAGCCCAGCTTTATTTTCCTCATTTTGACATATTTGACCTCGTTCGTAAACCCTAAGAAGGAAGAATTCCGTTGGGCATTTCCGTCATGTGAGAAGCTGAAGCTCCCAGCATGGTCACTGCGTAGGGGACATTTCTGTAGATGTCTAGTGCCTATCAAGGATCACGGTTCCGTGGTCGGGATGCAACGTGTGCCGACAAGATCGAATAGCTGGGAAGATCGGGCGGCTGGTGATAAGCGAATACGAAAAAGGGTGGGAGAGAGATCTGCATCTGATGAGTCAAAGGGTGAGGTGTGGGGCACGAGATCCTCTTTGTCACACAACTCACAACCAATTACGAAATTTATTTCTTCCAAAAATTAAAAAAATAATATTTTTGGGAGAGATGATTTTTGGTTTGAGAGAGGTCGCATTGAACGCTTTCCCACTTGGTCAAAACTACCTTTAATTATTAAGAAAAAAATTTATTTATTTATTTATTTAATTAAAAAAAAAAAGTAGAGGAGAGAGACAAGAGGAGAAAGAAAAAGAATTTCGGGACTACGAAGCGCAGCAAGTCAAAGAGTTGGTTGGTGGCGCGAATTCTCGCAGCAAAACGACAAAAGCATGTAATGTCACATGCAATACCTGTGTGTAGTGTGAGTGTCTCCCTTCCTTCTCTGTCTCTAACCCTAATCAGTAATCACTAATCAATCAATCAGTTTTTCGAAAAATTGATAGTTTTTTTGTTTCTTTAACCCTTTTTTTTCTTGTTTCGGTGTTTCCGCCCCATACAAAGGTGATGCGACGACAATTTATGGTGTGGCTTGTGGGGAAGAGACACGGTAAATCATGGAAGAATCCACCGTTTGATTTGAGGTGTCTCAACTTTTGTTAGTGGGGCCGGGTTGCATCTGTTGGTCAACGGATGGATGACACTTGACAGGTTCTGCTGCTGTGTGGGGCCCTTGTTTTTTGTAATTGACGGACGTCGGTCGACATCCGCCAGGAATTTGCTCCCATTACGTAAGGAGTCATGATAGGGTGCTGCGGCATGTATATTACTGTTTTTTGGATTTTTGCGTGAGCCGATCTCCGTTGTTGCAAAGACATATGGCCCACCAAACTTGTTGCTGATTCAGGTGGTTTCCGGGAAATTTTATTTTACGGATGAGTGGTCAAGACGCTGTTGATGTTGACCGCACAACCAATTTTATCAGCCGTCAGACGTGAATAATTATACATAATACATGATGATATGCTGTCTCCGCTGCTAAAGTGGCGGGATATGTTAACCTAAACCTAACCCTTGTATTGATCTATTCCTACTAAAAACGCGCCGATGAAATCCTAGCCATGTGATCAGTTGACATTTTCTTCTTATTTGCAGCTTTTGCTTTTGACAATTGTTGATGCGGGGAACACGGCTGTCACATCACACATGGAGCCCACTCCTAGTTGGACACCAATCTGACGGTTAAAACAATAAAACATCTACTCCATCAATCCGAAGTCCATGCTCTCTAACCTTGATTTTCCAAACAAGAAGGTGCTTTTGGTGGGTTTCCTGATTGATGATCATGTTAGCCCAAAAAAGGAGAAAAATGATGATCATGTGGGCTAACAAAATTTGTCAAAATCCAGCCCACAGTTGTTAGATTAATTGGGAAGAAAATGAAGGAAGAGGTTTGACAAAAATGAAGGGATAACAAGATCTAGTCGGAGTCTGACAGAAAAATTAGGGCAAGTGGACGACAGGAGGTTTTCCAAGTCAAATTGAGTAGGTTATCTTTCTCTTTTCCATAGTTAATTATATAATTGGCATCATCTAAATCTAATTTCACCTACCGAAAAATAGGGGTGTCAATTGGACTGGATTTGGTCCAATCCGTTCCACTCCAATGTGAGTCTATTACAAATGGACCTGGTCCAATCCAGTCCCATGAATATTTTGAACCATTTTGAACCGGTCCAGAGACTGTTTAATCTGTTCAAATTACTGTTAATTTAGATTGATTTCAACTCAAACCTGGTCCATTGACACCTATGTTCTAATCTTCTATCAATGGACCAGATATTAGCTCAATCCGATGTAAATTCATTATGGATGGACCAGATCCCAATATGTCATATTGGTCTGTCCAGTCTGTCCAAATTCAATGTCTTATTAGTCCGTCAAACCCAAAACCGGTCCATTCACACCCCTACTGATAAAGACCCCAACATTTCTCATACAACATATTCTCAAAGCTTCTCGCTGCATGTAGTAAACGTTTTGAATAAGTTGCCACGTGGCAACAGCAAGATTTTGGGGGGAGGGGGTGGGGGGGATTTAGTTAACCAGAGATGCTATTTTGGGTCATCCTGAGGAGTGTCGACTGCATTTATATAAATCCGAAGTATTCCCAAAACCGGTCCATTCACACCCCTACTGATAAAGACCCCAACATTTCTCATACAACATATTCTCAAAGCTTCTCGCTGCATGTAGTAAACGTTTTGAATAGGTTGCCACGTGGCAACAGCAAGATTTGGGGGGGGGGGGGGTGTTTAGTTAACCAGAGATGCTATTTTGGGTCATCCTGAGGAGTGTCGACTGCATTTATATAAATCCGAAGTATTGAAAGTAGATAAAGCATGAGAAAGCAAACACTAATAATGAACAGAACCTAGAAGAATCCGTGTAGTTGCCACGTGGCAACAGCAAGACTTTGGGGGCATTAATTAACCAGAGATTAAGAGATACTATTTTCAATTGTACTTATATTTGGATTTATAAGAATTCAAAGTATTGAAAGTAGATAAGCATGAGAAAGATAAAACACTTATGAATAGAACCTAGAAGGATCCTGTAGTTGCCACGTGGCACATATTACGTGCCTTCAACGATGGGCTGAAATTGAAAGAATGCCACACCACAAACGCTGTATCCCAAGCTCGAATATTAAAGAGAGATGGGTACTATTTTCAAGGAAAAAACACATTAATAAATTAGATTTTGATTTTTTAAGAAGACTTGGACACTTTCAATAGAATTGACCCTATTGGCCATATGTGGGGCTTATTTATTTTATTACTTTTGGGTTTCAAGGTGGGGGACAAAACAAGCATTTGTTTGAACTTGAACCGATGAACTCACTCAATTAGCCAACCCAGCAAATGTGAATCCAACTCAGATTGATTTCCTTGCAAGCAAACAAGCACACCACCCATTTTTTCTAGGATTCAGCTGAGCTAATCACCTAACCCAGTTTAAGTTTTAAAGCTCTAGCTACTGGTCAAGTCTGGTTTGGGAGAAAAGCCAAAACTCATAATTGTGGCCCTGTGTATTGACTTGAATAATATAAAAATGCTCGTGACATCTGACGAGGTCAACCGTGACAGCAAGCCATCATCACCAATAAATCCAAAAGAAACATATATATTTATGGTGGATTAGATAACACAAGCTACACATGGCATGTAAGGTTGCAATAAACAAGTCCAATCATGTCACTTGCCACACAAATCCATCATATTATCCAGTAAAAAGTTGGTGGACACAGGGCAGAGAGGAAATAGGATTTGGTCCTCCCATGGACCTACCCATTAACTCACAAAGATGGTCTAGATCATCTAACCCAACAATCACAAGCCACTCTGAGTTGATTCATCCCATCATTAATTCAAGCTGAGATCCCTTTAGGCTCTGTTTTGGTTTGATAGAAAATAAGAGAGTAAGAGAAGGCAAGGGGAAAGATTTTTGTCAAATTTTGTGAAACACCTCAGGAAAATACAAATTTGAGAGTGCAAAACCATGTATTTTGCATTATTTTGTATGTAATTGTACTGTACATATTTGTATTTTTACTCTTTCTAAACTGAGCCTTGAGAACTTTCCCTTAACTTTCTGTTTCTTATATCAAACCAAACATAGCCTTAAGGAAGATGATTTAATATGGAAGTGGCTGTAAACTGAAGACTGGATATCACAGTTCTCTGGCATTGGTAGATAAAATATCTACCCGGACTTGAACAGTTGAGCTGGAATGGCGAGTCAATCAATATCCCACAAGCAGAAACTGATAGTTACCTTCTTGACTTGCCTGTTTATTAAATATGGGGGGTATGAAGCAGAATTTGATTGGATGTTATTTTGTTCCATTTATTGCAACTGTCTCTTTATTATCATCAGCGACCATATACAAGAAAGCATAACCAAGTTGGATTTCTCAATGGATACTGCCCCTCTTGCCCTTTTATCCCAAAATCATTGTTTTCCAAAACCCTAGAAAAAAATAAATAACTGTTCATGCTAAAACATAAACCAAGGCCAAGGTTTTCAGCTGGGGAGACCATCATATCATGAGCATGATTTTTCTGGTGCATTAGTCAATCTTTTCCACCAATCTTCAGTACATTTTCAGTATGCAACATTTGGATAAAATTATGGCGTTGAACAAAGAAATACCAGTTGAGAAAATATATTCCTTTTGGAGCATCATACTACATCATTGCAAACATCGTTCAACTACCATTTTATTCTACTTTTGGATAGATACAGGGTTCTAAAGGAACTTGGATGATGGCAAGCAACAATGTAGGAGGCTTATAGCTGACCTGTCCGTATGTCTCTGTCAAGACGATCTGCATTAAGTGTCCCTGGAAGCTCTCTGAAGTCTTCGTTGAAGATGGAATATGCACTGCAGATAAAAATTACATTAACTGATGAATGGTTCTTGGGATCACAAACAAGGTGAAAGAAAAAAATGGAATACCCATTTTTTGACAAAGAAAAACTATACTGTCAGAAGGACATGATAATGGAAGAGCTTTGTCCAATCAACCCCACCAGGAATTTTGATAAACACGACCTGATTGTTTACCACCTTTATGATACCAGTTGATTGGTTACAAGTCTTCCAGTAAGGTAATCAATGTTGACTTTGATAAGACCAGAAAATAAGTGAGAAACAAGCACAAGCAAGAAAATAACCAGCAAATTACAAGATGGGTTGAGTAATCATCTAACATTTTCCCAATTCTAATATCATTTGTATCTTTTACATTAAGCACAATTTCTCCAACAAAGTATAGCCTATTTTTCATGGAAGCTACAAAGAACAACAATGATAATAGTTTGCCAATGGGAAAGCATGTGGTCAGACATGATGCATAATATTTTACAGGGAATGAAATGAATAGAACAGAGAATATGTGTTAAACAGAGATCATGATATCATCCAAGGACTACAGTTCTGTAACTTGTTTCATGTGTTAAGCTAGTCCTAACAAGATCCAGCTTGTAAATCCAGAAGTAAATACCCAAATATGTGTAATTGTATATTATTTCTTTACCTTGAATCATGGCATATTCATATAGCAAGAATTTGACTTGGTCTGATTACAAGTTAACAACTAGAAAACCTTAGCTTCTATTTCTGACTGGACAGGTATCCCCACCCCATTTGGTTTGTTTATATAATAATAATGCAAAAAATCAAGCTAAAAATTTATACTTTTTAGCTTGACTTCTGCAGCCTAGGTTAATGTACATAACAAGGATAACTCCATCATTACAAGAACAATTTAAAGTACAATTAATAAATCTTGTAGTATTTCTTAAGGGAAAAATATTGAAGCATTACAATCTTTATATTCTACCTCTAGGAGGTGGCTGAAATACTTCTGGTGAGCAATGCCGGATA
Organism: Nelumbo lutea; assembly: GCF_056320005.1. Taxonomy (NCBI): domain Eukaryota; kingdom Viridiplantae; phylum Streptophyta; class Magnoliopsida; order Proteales; family Nelumbonaceae; genus Nelumbo; species Nelumbo lutea. The sequence continues at coordinate 34,690,778 of NC_142689.1, read as the reverse complement.
GAAAGAAATACCCCTTATTTTTAAATTCAAGAACCATTTAAGTTTAATAAAAAATAGGAACATTTAGGTTGTTTGGAAATTTTATTGAAGGGGAAACTAGAGAGGCATATGCATAAGGAACTCTAAAGTTACAAACTTATGACCATGTTCTTATTTTCAGATGCCTACAAAATCAATCACAGAACAACATCCTGTCAGAAATAAAATAATAAGAAAGCTTCTTTTCATTATATGGAGCTTTGGCTACAGGAGAAGTTCTTCACAAGCATATTAGTATATGCTCAAATTAGTTCTCTCTGAGGCTAAAAATCCGACACCATCTCCCGGAAGCTCTATGAAATATTAATCAAAATTGAAACTTAGTTTAAATATATTCTTAATTTGAACTAAGAAAGGATACATCCACCCGAGTACATTGAGTGACTACATAGGGCTATACAAAAAGAAGACAAAATGTTTAGAGTCTCCGCATCAAAAAAAAAAAAAAAATCTGAGAATGGACTCCAATAAACTGTTTCTGGATAGAAAGCCGCCATGGGTGTAAAGTTCCTTTGAAATTCTTGCTCACCACATCCATATTGTTTTGCCTGTTCTCAAAAATTCTTTGGCTCCTTTCTTTACAAACCACCCAGATGTACATCATGGATAATACACCAAAGAATGTTCCCTTTTCTGCTTAGCCCCTGAAGTCTCCACCCTTGAAAAAACTGAATTAAGGAACTGGGATGACAAGATTACAGGCTGAAGCAGGAGAAAGCCAAGGACCAAAGCTGACATGTGAAACTGAAATGGATGAAGAAGTGATCTGAAGATTCAACCTCAGAGCCACAGACTGCAGGTATTTTCAATCCAATCCATACCCCTTTTGATCAGTTTATCAGTGGTTAAGTATTTCCCAAGGGTAGCAGTCCAGATCAGAAAGGCTATCTTGGATGGGATGTATTTACTCCAGATTTTTTGACCAAGGGAAATCAGCCACCTGCTGCTGATGGGATAAAAACCTATAAAAAGCTACCTTGGAGAGGATGTATTCAACAGACTTTTCCCAAATCCAGACTCTACTGTCAACTGCTGTAGTCCCCAACTGAATTCCCTGGACCATATTTTAACATAAAAAAATGGAGATGAACTCATTTTGAATATCAGTACCTCCTTTTCTATCCATATCCATTTTGCATTAAAATGGAGATGCCCTGGATCATGTTACAAAAAAAATGGAGACTTTTCCCAAATCTAGACTCTACTGTCAACTGCTGTAGTCCCCGGTTGAATGCCCTGGATCATCTTTTGACATAAAAAAAAATGGAGAAGAACTTATTTTGAATATCACTACCTCCTTTTCTACCTATCTTCATCAAAAAAATGGAGATGACCTTATTTTGCATTAAACTGAAATGGAGATGACCTTTTTTATTTTGACAGGTAAGAATATCTAGTGACATGTTGACATGAAATTCTAACAAAATGAGCAAATTGAAGTGTGGTGTTGCAAACATGTTGGTAGCTTTATGAACAAGGTGATATTCACTGCTCCGTCAAGAGCCTATGAACCCATGTCTAAAGACTCTAAACTTAAAAAAAAAAATATGTGACTACAAGGTCCAAAATCAAAATTTATACCTGAGTTCTCCATGTTGCCGCTGTCCAAGATTTAGGAAAATAAAAGAAAATCCCGTGCCAAGTATCTGTATAAAATACCACAAATAATAACTAATTAATTCCACTTTTACAAATTACTCTTCTTGCATGATGTGACAGTATTTAAGGATTGAATGGGCCTCTATGATTTAAGTACTATAAAATGCAAATGACAATGTATTGGGCTACCTATGGGTTTATGTTACTATTATCAGCTTCATATGTGCAACAATTTTATTCCCCAAAATGTCCTCAAGATAATCTTCCTACCAATTCTACAAAATGCCTTTTTCTTTCTGTATTTTTTAACTAATACATCAAAGCCAGTCATGACTGCCATAGAAAGCAAGAAGTATTCCAACTCACAAAATGGACAAATCTTACAAATAAAACCTGCTTAGTACAACTTTTTCTACTCCAGACAGGAGCTATAAGAGGATATTAGGCTAAACCCAAGGCACATCAGGAAAGGAGAGATTAACACACACAAAATGCAGGTGGTTGACCGACTTTCCATCCACTAGAGAAAGAAGAGTGAAGTATAATAGTTAACAGCAAGAGTGATGGCTAGGGGTGAGCAAGAAAAACCGAAAAACCGAAAAACTGACCGAAACAGAACCAAAAATCCAGTTAACCAAACCGGTCGGTTCGGTTTCAGTTCAGTATTTTAAAAAACCAAAGGTACCGGTTCGATTTTGGTTAACCCATATAGAAAACCAGCGGTTAACCGAACCAACCGGTATACATATATTTCTATATATTTTATATATATTTATGTATATTATATATGTTGAAATAATTTAGTTATTTATGTTAGGGTCTGTTTGGTTAGTTAAAGCCTTTTTTTTATTTTCTGTTATCGTACTTCACTTACAGCAGGGGCACAGGTGTCTTTTCCCTTCTTATTTTTGTTGCCCTATATAATATAATAGAAGCTGGCGCCGCCAGTACTGTTCCATTGCTCCAAACCTTTTCTTCTTCCTTTCTTCCTTCTTCTCTTCTCTCTTCTTCCCTTCTCTTCTCTTCTTCCTCATTTTTCAATTGGATTTATTGCCAAGATGGTATCAGAGCAAGGCTGTTGAATCTGGGCGATCAAGTTTTCTCTTCAAGTTGCTGAATCTGGGCTGATCAAATCAGATCTGCAACTGGTACAACCCTAAAGCTTTTTTTTTTCTTTTATTTCTTTCCTTGGTCGTGTACCAAGTGGAGAACAAATGAATCCAAACCACTGAATGTCGGTAGACTTTTGTGAGGGTTATACCTCTTTTATTTGTTGGATCGTGTGACCCTGTACCTATGAAAAGGTGACTGTAGGTCACAGATGACCTGTTTTCTCTGCTCGTTAGTCTGATTTCATGTGTGTTAGGATCTCTCTTATTGATTAATGCTGTGGAACTTACTAGAAAACCAGTAGGCTGGGACTGTTCTTCATGCAGATCTGAAAATCAGTCTCGCCATAGTTCTTCTTTGGAAATTGTTGTTGTTTTCCAATTTAAGTCCAGAACTGAATTGTTGTGTTTGGAGTTTTTTGTTGATATAAGGAGGAATCCTAAGTTGAGAGTTTAGATAAAAAAAAACTCTGTGTTTACCATGTCGTCTAAGAATTCTGCTACTTTAGAGATTTCAGGGAGCCACAATGGAGTGAGTGGGGGAATGGATATGAATTTCCCCATGGCTGTTATTCCCTTTGATGGTCTAAACTACCTTGAGTGGTCTAGGGGAATAAAACTCTACATCACTGCTAGGGGGAAAATAGGGTACATCAATGGGAGAGTGAAGGAACCGAAGAACGGAAGTGCTGAATATGATAAGTGGAACCAAGAGAATAGTATGGTGATGTCATGGCTCTTGGTTTTCATGCTGCCACAAGTAAGGAAAGACATTTATGTGAGCTGAAACTGCTTGTGAGATATGGGAACAAGCAAAGTCCACCTATTCAGAGCAAAGACACTATGCCAAGATATACCAACTGCAAGCTGAATCCTCTACTTGCAAGCAGGGGGAGAGGAGTCTCTCGATGTACTATTCTGATTTGACATCGATATGGAAAGAACTTGATCACTACCAGAATGTGAATTGGAAGTGTGATGAAGATGCAAAGGCATATAAGTCACTTGTATCTCAACAACGGGTCTTTGCCTTCCTCCTAGGGCTGAATCCTTCATATGAGTCTATAAGGGTGCAGATCTTGGGTAGTAAAGACTTGCCATCAGTTCAGAAGGTGTATACTTTAGTGCAGTCAGAAGAGACTAGAAGAAGTGTGATGAATTGTGCAGAGGGGGAGTCAGTTGCCCTAGCTGTCCAGGGAAATTCAGATACAAATGTCGGAGGTGCTTTTAAGAAAGGTGACTCTCAGAAGAGAACAGATGATAAGAGTAAACTTTGGTGCACTCACTGGCAGAAGACAAAACACACCAGAGATACATGTTGGGATCTCCATGGAAAACCTAAATGGGCATAGGATTTGGGTAAGAAGTCAACACCTGATCAGGGCAAGAAACCAAGTCAGCAGAATCAGAAAAAGTATAACTCAGCTAATATGGCATCTCAAGAGACTAGTCCATTGGTAACTCAGGAGAGGCATCTCAGTTCTGACCCTAAGGAAGAAATTATCAACTCCTTTCGTGACCATTTGGAATTGTATGGTAGGACTCTCCGCCAAATGGATTCTGGTCCTACTCCCTCTACCTCTTTTGCGTCTACATCAAGTAACACTGTCACTGCCTTTCATATGTCATCTCATACTACTGATTCTCCTTGGGTTATTAACTCCGGAGCCTCAAACCACATGACTGGTAAGTCAAATTTATTTCAGACATATAACCTTCTCTCTAGGAGAGATAAGGTGAGACTAGCTGATGGTTCTTTCTCTACCATAGCTGGCCAAGGCACCATACCTCTCCCACTCGGCCTTACCCTTTCTAATGTACTGCATGTTCCGAAATTACCTATAAATTTGTTGTCCATTAATAGTATTACTCACTCCTTGAACTGTTCAGTCACTTTCTTTTCGTCTTCATGTGTGTTTCAGGATTTGGCCTCGAGGAAGACGATTGGTAGAGGAAGCATGGTGGATGGTCTCTACATGTTGGAGAATAAAGCTAGTCTTGTGGCTACAAAGTCCATGAGTTCGTCCAGTGAGAGTCAAGCCTATTTATGGCACAATCGTCTTGGTCATCTTTCTTTTGAATCATTAAAAGTTATGTTCCCAAAGTTGTTTGAGTCCTTGTCAGTGAGTCAGTTACAGTGTCAGACATGTCAATTGAGTAAACATTGTAGAAGTTCTTTTCCTTTGAGAAATAAAAGATCTGAATTTCCATTTCATATTGTTTATTCTGATGTTTGGGGCCCTGTTACTCTACCTACTGAGGCTAGATATAAGTACTTCATTACCTTGATTGATGATTACTCTAGATACACTTGGGTTTATCCTATGTGATCTAGAGATGAAGTACCATAAATTGTGAAAGACTTTCAACGCATGGTGTTCACTCAGTTCCAAACTAAAATCCATATCTTCCATTCGAACAATGCGAAGGAATACTTCCATAGTGATCTCACGGGGTTTTTTGCTTCGAGTGGGTCACTTCAACAAAGCTCTTGTGCCAAGACACCCCAACAAAACGGTGTTGCTGAACGAAAGAACCGCCACCTTCTCGAAGTAGCTCGTGGCTTATTAATTCGTATGAATGTGCCGAAACGTTTTCGGATGGATGCAGTTTTGTGTGCTACATACATCATCAACAGTATGCCATCTCGGTTACTAGAGTATAAGGCCCCACATTAGCTTTTGTTTCCTATAGCTCCGTTGTCCACTATTCCGATGCGTGTTTTTGGGTGTCTTTGCTTTGTCCATAACTTGTCCCCTACCTTGTGTTTTCCTTGGTTACCCTTCATCTCAAAAGGGGTATCGTTGCTATGATCCTACCTCTCACAAGTACTATGTCTCCATCGATGTATCCTTCTTTGAGAATCAACCTTTCTTCTCGGTTTCTCCTCAGGGGGAGAGTAGGGTTGAGGAGAAATAGGCAACTCAAACTCAACTACCTCATCTACCTGATCCTCCTCCATTCCGTGTCTTTCATTGCTGCCATAAATGCCAGCAAAGTTCAAGAGCCATGGAACTTAACACTATGCAACCAACATCGTCAGATTCGCCAGAGGCAGATCCTTCTCATCAGCCAGGTACACTTGCTCCTATTGATATGCTTGTTCCTTTCAATGTTGATTCCCCTGTCATTAATGATCTTGATGTTCCTATTGCTAAGAGAAAAGGTGTTAGATCTTGTACCACTAATCATCATATCTCCAATTGTTTGTCCTATGATCACATTTCACCTTTATTCCGTGCATTCCTCTCTTCTGTGGACAGTGTCCCCATTCCTTAGAATGTGGCAGAAGCTTTATCCAAACCTGAATGGACAGATGCAATGTAGGAAGAAATTGATGCATTACACAAAAAATGACACTTGGGAGTTGGTGGATCTTCCTGACCAGTGGGTTGCAAGTGGGTGTTCACAGTGAAACACAAGGCTAATGGAACTGTTGAAAGGTACAAGGCTATATGGAGTGGACTATGCAGAGACTTTTGGTCCAGTAGCCAAGATGAACTCTATCAGGATTCTTCTTTCATTGGCAGCAAATCTTGACTGGGAACTACACCAATTGGACATCAAAAATGCATTCTTGAATGGTGACTTGGAAGAGGAAGTGTACATGACCCAACCTCCAGTTTTTGTGCCAAAGGCAATGAACAAAAAGTGTGCAGGTTAAAAAAATCTTTATATGGGTTGAAACAATCACCTCGGACCTGGTTTAGTAAGTTCCACTTAGCAGTTCAACATATGGGGTTCAAACAATGCCAGTCAGATCACACTCTATTTGTGAAAAAAGGTGAAGGGAAAATTGTAGCTCTAATTGTGTATATGGATGACATAGTGATCATAAGAGATTGGGAGGCTGAAATACAAAGACTAAAAAAATTCTTAGCCACTCAATTTGAGGTGAAAGATCTAGGCCCCTTACGTTATTTCCTTGGAATTGAAGTTGCCCGCTCTCACAAGGGCATCTTTATTTCCCAACGGAAATATGTACTAGATCTACTAGAAGATACAAACAAGTTAGGGGTAAAACCAATTGACTCACCAATTGAATCTAATCATCAGCTGGGAGACAGCAGGGAGAGTTTTTGAAAGATGTGAAGAAGTTCCAGAGACTTGTAGGGAGACTCTTGTATTTGTTTATGACCAGGCCTGATATTGCTTATGCAATGGGTGTCCTTAGTCAGTTCATGCACAATCTTAGGACAACTCACTTTGAAGCTGTAGAGAGGATCCTTAGATGCCTCAAGAAGTTTCCAGAAGCTGGTTTGTTCTTCCAGAAACATAGACACTTAAAAATGGAATTATATACTGATGTTGATTGGGCAGGGGTAGTTGATGACCGAAAGTCTACCAATGGGTATTGTACCTTTGTAGGAGGAAACCTGGTCACATGGAGAAGTAAAAAACAAAGTGTGGTGGCTAGATCTAGTGCTGAAGCAGAATATAGAGCGGTGTCTCATGGGGTTGCTGAAATCATGTTGATAAGAAATCTGTTAGGTGAATTAGGTTTTGCAGTGAGCAACCATATGTCACTCTACTGTGACAATAAAGCTGCTAATCCAGTCCTGCATGATAGGACGAAACACATTGAAGTGGACAAGCATTTTGTTAGAGAAACTTGTAAATGGAGAAGCTTGTGCTCCATATGTCAACTCAAAAGAACAACTTGCAGATATCTTCACCAAAGGTCTTCATCATGTGCGGCACAATGATTTGTGTGACAAGTTGGGCATGATTGATATCTATGCTCCAACTTGAGGGGGAGTGTTGAAATAATTTAGTTATTTATGTTAGGGATCTATTTGGCTAGTTAAAGCCTTTTTTTTTATTTTCGGTTATTGTACTTCACTTACAGCAGGGTCATAGGTGTCTTTGCCCTTCTTATTTCTATCGCCCTATATAATATAATAGAAGCTAGCGCCGCCAGTACTGTTCCATTGCTCCAAACCTTTTCTTCTTCCTTTCTTCCTTCTTCTCCTCTCTTCTTCCCTTCTCTTCTTCCTCATTTTTCAATCAGATTTATAGCCAAGAATATATATTTTATATTTTCTATATATTATAAATTAATAAATATGCATTATATATAAATATATATTTATAATATATAATATATTATTTATTATTTAAAATATAATGTTATATATTTATTTTTTTATTATATATTTATATATTTTTTATAATATATCATAAATATAAAAAAACTGAAAAACCGACGAACCAAACCGGTCAACCAGTTAACTGATCGGCTTTGGTTCAGTTTTGGTTACCGGTTTTCCAGAAGCTAGTAGGACCAGTTCAGTTTAAAAAATAAGCCCACAGTTCGGTTAACCGAACCATGAGCACCCCTAGTGATGGCCGAACCTAGTTTAGGTTAGATTTCAGCACTGAAAAGAAGACAGAAAAGAGAAGAAAAGTGCAGAATATAGAGAGAAGAGAGAATACAAAGAAAAAGATAAAAAAAAAAGGAGCAGAATAGAATAGTCATGCCACCCCACTCAATGCTATTTATATGAGAAAGAATAAAAATGAGTACAATGACAGAAATGCCCCTGCCACCTATAGCAGAGAACAAAACACTACATAACAGTAAATAACAAAGTTATAGCATAGATAAAAACAATTAAAACATTGTGGGGACCACCATTAAGTGTTGATCTACTGTATTTCTACAGTAATATTATCACCAAGCTGACAAGTTGGTTAACCATCAGTACTTTGTCAAGTGAGGTATTTTTAAACATATAAAAGAAATCCTTTGAAGGTATATGGTAAACTTAAAAGTAAGTTTCTGCAAACAGAATTGGTTTTTGATAATGCAATTTTTCATGCCTATGATTTCATCTCGTTTATGTATAAGGAAGTCCAGAATTAGGATTTAAACCTATCAAAAGACCCTAAACTAGGTATCAAATAGAAACATTTACTAGGAAATTTATCATGTTATTAACAAAGAAAAATTTTGAGAAGATACATAGACTCACATATAGGGGTCCTATGTCTAATCTATACGCAATAGGTGCCAAAATAAACCATAGAATGATGAAGACCCACGCCTTTTGACTCATTGAGAAAATTGCCATCAACAGGATACCTATAAATATCAGTGAAAAGAAAAGGTTATGCAATCTGGTAAGCACATTCAAGTACAAAAACCATATTTTAAGTGAATACTCACGAGGTAACTTCAATTTGTCATGAAGAAAAGAGAAAAGCCTCTTCTTCCACCAACTTGATGATTCTGGAATCTGAAACTTCTGAAAATTCACAAAATATAAGAGGGAGATATTTATTAAAACATTTAAACTGGTATGTGTAATTAGTTCAATGAAAGTACAAAGTTGTTGAGTTACTAACCAGATCATCATCGTCGTCATCGTCATCAAACCCATCATTCCATTGAACAGGAGATTTTGGTTTCACAGCTACTATCAGGGAATCTGGTAATGTAACAAAAGTCAATAAATTGAAAACTCAAACAAACAGATGAAACAAAATCTCTTGTAGCATGGACCATGCTCTGCAAATTGTCAAATTGGAAATGGTAGAAAATCAATAATTGAGTGGGAATTAAAACCTATCTAACTTAGCACTAGTGCAACCAAGTTAATGCAGAGGTGATGCGTTGTTTGTATCCTGCCTACTTAGGCATCTGATGCAAATTGCACAAACTCATCTTACATGCATAAAATACTATTAATTATACAAGGACCATCTTTTTGTCATTGATAACTAAAATTCCATTAATTGAAATTAGTATTAAATATGTACAGCTGCCCAGAACAGCCCGGATTAGTGGCTGTGAAGAACCCAATTTTAATTCCTCTTTACAAAAAGGCATAATTGTATTTATCCCTTCCTTATCTGTACAACATTGGAAACCACCCCCCTCCCCCGAAAGAAAAAGCCAATTTCTATAAACCCCATTCTTTTCAAAGGAATCAGCAAACCTGTTTACTGATCTGTGAACCCATTAAAAAGTCTAATTCCTGTTTCTCTTGTCATTGCTTTGATCTGCCTTTGCATGCACCAGTAGTGTGACGTTTCTTTATAAAAAGACCATCTAGTCCACATTACTAAGTGCCCTAGTTCCATGCTGTATGGCAGGTGTGCACAACCTACAAAGACATGCAAATGATAGCCTTCAATAAAACCAGATAGGCATAGATCTGTAGCTATATGAAAAGGTCCTTCCGTGTCCTAATTCTATCACGAACATCCATAATAGAGTTCATATCTCTAGGGACAATTTATCAATGAAGCCAGTTTGTGACACTATACCAACAAGTCAAACGTGAAGTAGATTCATATAACCACAAAAGAGAAAATGATCAACAAGAATACACACCTCAGGAGGTCATCAAATCCCACATTTACTATGGGAAGTGACCTGAAAAGTTAATCAAAATGACCCAAATGCTTATCACATGGCACCTTACGATTCAAGAAATGCCTGTGTCAGTAAGGCACTACCTTTTTAGAGAATGACTTTCTTCTCAGGGTCACTAGCAAGCAAAGTACTCAATTTGGCATCGTCTGAAACTTCAAATAATGCATATTGGTAGTGAGATAGTAAGACTTTGTATTTCTTCCAAGCATATATTTGAGAAGTTCTCTTCTTAACGATTAATGAAATACAAATTTAAAAAACAAAAATCCATTTTAGCATAGAGTTCTTTGTTAGATCTTATTAGTTCTGCAAGCAGTTAACTGCATGGCTTATCAAAGCTTCCATAAGTATTGATAAAATTCAGATCTGTACTGGCTTTTTTGAAGAATAAGATAAAAACTCAGATCTGTGCTGGTTTTAGTTCCAGAATAACAGAGAAAAAGAGAGAAGAGAGAACGAATAGATGGAAGAGAAGAAGTAGAAGTGAAAGGTTGGTTCGAACTAGAGAAGATAGACTTCCCTACAAAATGACCAAATTAACCCTCTAAAGCTGACTCTAACACTCCCCCTCAAGCTAGTGAGCATATGTTATATAGTCCCAGCTTGTTAGTTGTTACATATGTAATCCACTATTCCTCGACTCAACCCTTGGGTGAACAAGCCTGCCCATTGACTTCTTGTATTTAAATATGTAGTACTTATCACTCCACCGAGCACCTTCTCTCTCACAAAGTGACAATCAATGTTAGGAACCTGCCTAACTCAGGGCTCTTCGAGGGGCCAACCTCCTGAATTCTTGGAAGGAGAGAGAGAGAGAGAGAGAGAGAGAAAGAGAGAGAGTTTAATGCTGAAAGAGTCATTCCCTTATTCCTTTTCTGATCTACTACTTATAGTTTCACAATCTTGATTGTTACAGTTGTTACAAGTGGATGGCAGTTGTTACAAGTGGATGGTTAGTTGTGCTGATGTGGCCTCCTCTTGTAAAACTGATTAACTGCCTTTTGTTCCTCTTGTAAAACTGATTAACTGCCTTCTGTTGGTCTGTTCCAGCAGTCTTGACAATCCCCCCTTCCTTTAGAGCGACCTTGCCCTCAAGGTCTAATGTAGGAAAATTTGATTGCAGATCTAAGTAGGAAATTTTGAGTCCATGTGCATGAATATGGGCTGATCTGGATCTCCTCTTTGCTTTGTCAGTGTTGCAAGACTGATGGGCCTTGGGCCCTTGCATGTTTACCCTTGTAGATGGACTGTAGAGTTTCCTGATGTGAAGTCCATGGTGAGACGGGCCCAGTCACAGACCATGGGTCCTAGCTGTCTTAACCATTGAATGCCTAGCACAACGTCTGCTCCACTGAGATGGAGAGGATATAGGTCCACCGCAAACTGATGACCCTGAATCTTTAGTGGTAGGCCCATGCAAATGCTATTGCAAGATAGGTTGTTACCGTTGGCCACATGAACCGTAAAGGCCGTTGTTGGTTGAACCGGAAGTCCCATTTTATCCACCAAGACTTGAGTTATGAAGTTAAGGGAGCTGCCACTATCTATGAGGATAGACACTTGGCGTCCTAGAATCAGCCCTGCAACTCTCATTGTTTAAGGGGACGCAAGTCCCGTAAGGGCTTGTAAGGATATTTCAGGCGTGCCATTGGATTGTATTTCCCACCCTGGGTTAGATTCTCTGCAACCGGTGATGTCGTCTTCCTCTTCAGCATCTATATGGAGGAGAAACGTTTGTTGTTTCCTGCAGCGATGGCCCGGCTCAAATTTCTCTTCGCAGTTGTAACAGAGACCTTTGCCACTATGAGCTTGCATCTCTGCCCAAGTCAGCCGTTTGAAAGGAACCAGTGGGCCTAGGCCCAATACTCCTTCCTCCTTGTCTGGTGTTGTCGTCCTTTCTTGCTCCCTTCTTGCTTCTGGACCCCATGGTCACTGCACCTTTCTTGCTCGACTGAACTTGTCCTCATACAATCTTGCTAGTGTTGCCGCATTGATGACCGAAGTGGGCTACATCGCTTTCACTTCCAATCGCAGTTCTTCTTTTAGGCCGCCGACGAAGCTTCCCACCAACGCCTTCTCCATCCACCCTTGGACTCTAATGGCCAGCCTTTCGAACTCCATCTGGTATTCCTTTATTGATCCCACCTTCCGCAGCTTTGCCAAATTTTCATCAAGATCTTCGAACCCAGATGATCCAAAACAGACAGTCATGGCGTCTGTGAAGTCTGCCCAGGTTTGACGAGGGTGCCCCCTTCTGTACCATTGAAACCAGAGGATAGCTTCCCCTTCAAGATGCATAGAAGCCAGAGCTACCCTATCTTACCCCGGTATTTCATGGTAATCGAAATACCTTTCAGCTCTGAGAATCTAGGGAGTTGGGTCGCCGCCTGAGAAGATGGGGAAGTCGATTTTGGCTATTCTTGTTGCCGCCCCTATTCTGCGGTTGTTTTCATTGTTGCGCTCTTCTTGGCTTCCTCTATCAGTGCTCGTTGCCCCCTGCTCCAGTCGAAGGAGGAGAGCAGTGAAGCCTTCCTTCATTTCTTTGAGATCTGAAGACATTCGATGGATCTCTACCTCCATCTGATCCATTCGATTGTCTACTGACATGTTTCTTGTGTTGGTCATGCTGGCTCTGATACCAAATTGTTAGGAACTTGCCTAACTCAGGGCTCTTTGAGGGGCCAACCTCCTGAATTCTTGGAAAGAGAGAGAGAGAGAGAGAGAGAGAGAGAGAGAGAGAGAGTTTAATGCTGAAAGAGTCATTCCCTTATTCCTTTTCTGCTCTACTACTTATAGTTTTACAATCTTGATTGTTACTGTTAGAATGTTAGAGTGATGTTCGACTGATAAGAGTTCTTATTAGCCCAGTCTTATGCTTAACTTATCTTGTAACTGGGCCTGTGTTAATGGGCCTAATCCTGTTTAGTGATTTAAGTCATCTGGGTGTCCCATCACTAATCAGGGGCATCCCAGTAATTTCTTGTACCTTGTACTATATTCATCTATAAATAAAAGACTGGTCGACTGCCTAGTACAGTTCGACATTCTCTTCAGTTTTGTGGTTCTCTTCTCCTCCTTGCTACTTCGAGTATAGCTCTTCAGATTACAGTTACAGTTGTTACAAGTGGATGGTTAGTTGTGCTGATGTGGCCTCCTCTTGTAAAACTGATTAACTACCTTTTGTTCCTCTTGTAAAACTGATTAATTGCCTTCTGTTCCTCTTGTAAAACTGATTAATTGCCTTCTATTGGTATGTTCCAGCAGTCTTGACAATCAACTTCTATATATTTTGTTCTCTCATGGAAAACTAGATTGCAAGAAATGTGGACTATAGCTTGGTTGTCACAATATAGCTTCATAGAGGTATCAATCGAATACCCCATCTCTTGTAAGAGGTTCCTCAACTACACTAGTTCACAATATGCTTCTGCGTTACTTCTTGCTACCACCATCTATTTTTTGCTCTTCCATGTCACCAAATTGCCCCCAAGAAAAGTACAATACTTTGTATGGACCCCCTGTCAGATATTGAACTAGCCCAATCAACATAATGTATCCCTTTATATCAAGGCTTCCTCCACTCTTATATAACAAGCCACGACTTGGAGTAGCTCCCTTCAAGTGCCATACAATCCTTAGAACTGCATCCCAATGTGGAATCCAAGCATTCTGCATAAACCGACTCACCACACTAACTGCAAATGAGATATTTGGCTGAGTAATGGTTAGGTAGTTCAACTTACCCACTAACCTTGTGTACCTCCCAAGGTCTTCAAACTCCTCACCTACATCACTACTCAACTTGACATTTAGTTCCATGGGTGTTTTAGCTGGTTTGTCACCCAACAATCCTGTCTCCTCTAACAGATCAAGAACATACTTCCTTTGACACAGATTAATACCATAAGACAAAAGATAGATTTCTCTAGTCAGCCAAATTGTTATTTATAGGGTTTCTAATTAAAACATAAAGATTGTTGTGCCCCAACTTAAGTGTGAGGCACCACTTAACCTAAGATATAATAAATATTACACCACACTCTTAACATAAAACAAAATGACCAAAATACCCCTCTACAGCCGACTCTTAACAAGTATTGTTAATTGTATGACTTCCATTAACCATTAAACGGTAATTTCAAGTTTTCAACTTATGCATAATTTACATTCCTTGAAGCTTTGTATTGACATAATAGTTAACAATCTCACAAGCATAGAAACTAACACAGAAGACGGAATTAAGTGACTAAAAATTTGGTAAGATCATGGAATTGAACAGAACCTCCATCCTTAAGATGAAGTTGCACATCATCTCCATTTTTCTTGTCATGCAATGTCTCACCACGCAAAATAAGCTTCAAATGATCAACCGGTAAATGGCCATCTTTTGGAATCAAATTTCTTAAATCCTGGACCTGATCATGGTATAAATGAACATGGTTTTGCAATGTTAAATATCGTGAATATCATCTAATCAAACACAAGAACTAGATAGAAGTTTCTTGACAGTTCTCAGAAAAATTTAATGTCCTACAAAACTAACTAAAGATGGTTGTGGATAACTTATTTATTGGATCCTGTACTTTTGCATTAAACATTTTACACAAGACAAATTCAATAAAGTTTATAGGGAAATACCTTAATCAAGTTACAAAAATATTGCTAGTTAATTAAAAAGGTTTTAGGATTGCATTTATGCCATTAAAAACACTTATAGACATGTTCAAAAGAAAAGATAAAAAAAGAAAAACCATAAGTGAATCTCTCAACAAAAACAGCCTAAGTAAACTACAAGGTATTTAGATTCGTTTCCAAGTTAAGGAGGTGCACAAAACATCAGAAAACATTTCAATTTATTTGTTTCAACAGCCAATAAATTTTCAGTGCACATTTAACATGAACTTTCCATGTTCTAATTTAGCCAAAGTAGCTGAAAGATTCTACCCACACCAAAAAGTTACTTGAAGCAATTGCATGATATTTATGTGCGCAATTTAACCATATGCTAAGATACTTAAATTTTCTATGCATGTAATAAAGTGCAAAGAACAGGTGTAATAACTTCACAAAGAACTTCCATTGGATAAGGAGCAAAACATGAGGGAGATAAGAACTCTGGCAAGGGAGATGAATGCAAGATTTACATGGATGCATAGATTAGCCAATGACATGGCTGATTCTCTCTTTCTTTCTTCCCCCTCTTATCTCTTTCATCTACCTATCAGGCCCTCATATGTTATTATTCTTAATTATAGAAAGTATTGACTAGAAAGTAGAAAGAACTAAGTGCTCATAATTTAACAATGGATATGATACTGAACACACTGAATGGTGAAAGAGGATTAATGTAGCCAACCCCATACGGGATAAGGCTTAGATGGAATGGCAAAACAAGATTCATGTAGACGACTACATATTGTTCGGACAAGTCTTAAACAATATGGCATTGAACAAGACAGAGTGGCATAACACAATTAATATAACCTAAGGGCAGAGTCTTTGCTTAAAGGGAAGCAAGAAGCCTAATCTCTGTTCAATGTATAGTTGCTTAAAGAACAGAGCATTGCTCACATGACACAGAACTGGGACTTGATTATGATGAGACACTACTGATACCATAAACCTTGATTAATTCAGTCCTGAAAGCTATGGCTATTAATAGGGGTGCTCATGAAAAATCGGAAAACTGAGCAGAAACTGGAAAATCTGAACTGAAAAATCCAGTTAACTGAACCAATCAGTTCGGTTGGTTAACTTATTAAAAAAAAACTGCAGCTAATAAAAATAACCAGTATACATATAGAATATATATCACAAAAATAAAACCCAAACTGGTCAGCCAGCTAACCAATTGATTCGGTTCAGTTACAATTTGAATTTTTAAGAAACTGATACGAACAATCCAGTTTCAAAAATATGCTCACGGTTCGGTTGCACCCCTAGCTATCATAGAGAACCATAATGGCCATATTACAGAGCAGAGGAGAAACATAAGACTGAACTGAATGTTGGAGTGTGTAAAATCCCTATTTGATTCTAGGTTAAAGTAGAGAAAAAGAAGAGAAAGAAGAAGAAGAAGAAGAAGAAGAAGAGAAGAAGAAGAAGGAGGAGAAGAAGAAGGGTTCGGTCAAATGAGGAAAATCAGTCCTCTCTAGTCAACCCACTTGTATTTATCTCAAAATAAGTTTGGTTACAAGAAAGACTATATTGCCCCTCATAAGTGATGGAACACACAACTTAGACCTGAATAAAACAGACCTTTCACTCTCACACAGATACACCCAAATGACCAAAATACCCCTGTACTGTGAACTCTAACACTCCCCCTCAAGCTGGAGAGTATATGTCATATAGTCCCAGCTTGTCACAAATATAATCTACTCTGCCTCGAAACAATCCCTTTGTAAAGAGATCTGCCCACTGATTTCCCGAACTCACATGAGATGTGGTTATCACTTTACTGATCACTTTCTCTCTTACAAAGTGACAATCAACCTCAATATGCTTGGTTCTCTCATAGAATACTGGATTGGAAGAGATGTGAACAGCTGCTTGGTTATCACAGTATAGTCTCATGGGTTTGTCAACTGAGAACCCCATCTCTTGTAGCAAGTTCTTCAACCATACCAGTTCACATGTGGTATGAACCATAGCTCTGTACTCAGCTTCTACACTACTTCTTGCCACCACTGCTTGCTTCTTGCTCTTCCAAGTTACAAGATAGCCACCAAGGAAGGTACAATACCTTGTAGCTGATCTCTTGTATGATACAGAACCAGCCCAATCAGCAACTGTATACCCTACTATCTCAAGGGGCCCTCCACTTTTATATAGCAAACCACGGCCTAGAGCACCCTTCAAGTACCTAACAATCCTTAGAACTGCTTACCAATGAGGAATCCGAGGATGTTGCATAAACCGACTCACCATACTCACAACAAATAATATATCTGGACGGGTAATGGTCAGATAATTCAACTTTCCCACCAACCTCCTGTATCTTCCAGGATCATCAAACTCCTCACCTGCATCAACACTCAACTTAACATTCAGTTCCATAGGAGTCTCTGTTGGTTTAGCACCTAACAAGATTTTCATATTGAAGTGGTCTTGTAGAAATTTCTTCAACCTGTCAATCCCTTTACTGTCACTCCCGGTTGTGACAACATCATCCACATACACCACTAGCAAGATTTTCCCATCTTTTGAGTCATGACTAAACACATAATTGTCTACCTGACACTATTTCATCCCAAAGTTTTTCACTACTTCACTAAACCGGCCAAACCACGCTTGTGGAGATTGTTTCAATCCATAAATTGCCTTTTTGAGTCTACAAACCTTACCATCCTCCCCCTGAGAAACAAACCCGGTGGTTGCTCCATATACATCTCCTCAATGAGATCACCATGCAGAAAGGCATTTTTAATGTCTAGTTGCAAAAGAGGCCAATCATACATAGTAGCTAAGGAAATCAGCACCCAAACTGAACCAATTTTAGCCACAAGAGAAAATGTCTCCATATAGTCCACACCATACAACTGAGAATAGCCCTTGGCCACTAACCTGGCCTTCAATCGTTCCACACTGCCATTTAGGAGATACTTCACTGTGTAGACCCACTTACACCCAACAACATGCTTACCAAGAGGAAGAGCAGTGAGTTCCCACATGTGGTTGTGTTGTAGAGCAGATAATTCCTCTTCTATTGCTTGCCGCCACCCTGGGGAAGTAAGGGCTTCCTGGACAGTCTTGGGAATGGAAACAGATGATAGCAATGATATAAAGTTGCGATGAGAAGCTGAAAGGTGAGCAACGGAAACATAGTGGGAAATAGGATGAGAAGTACAAGTGCGTTTACTTTTCCGCAAGGCAATAGGAAGATCAAGGTCCGAGGGAGAAGAAACAACCACAGGATTTGTCGACAAGAGCTGGATTGGAGGAGGGGCCGGTGCGCTTCCGTGTGTATACACTTGTCTAATTGGTGGCCTCTCAGTAGTAACTGGCATGGGAAGAGGAACTACAAGGGGAACTGCAACTAGAATGGGAACCACGGGAAGAGGATCCTCAACAATGACAGGAAGAGGAACTACGGGGGAAGGAGAAGGAACCACAATGTCCGAGAAAAAAGGAACCGATTCAAAGAAGGTGACATCGGAGCACACAAATGACTTATGGGAGTTAAGGTTATAGCACTTATACCCTTTCTGAGTCCTGGAGTATCCAAGGAAGATACACTTAATAGCTCGTGCATCTAACTTGTCTAAACCAGGACCCAAATTTTGAACAAAGCAAACACACCCAAAGATTCTCGAGGTAAGAGGAAACAGGGACAAGGTGGGAAACAACACGGAGAAGGGGGATTGACTTCCAATGATGGACATGGGCATCCAATTGATGAGAAAACATGATGTGAGGACAACATCACTCCAAAAACGCTTTGGCACATTCATATTAAGCATCATAGACCGAGCAGTTTCAAGGATATGTCGATTTTTGCATTCAACTACACCATTCTGTTGTGGGGTTTAGGAACATGAGGTTTGATGAATTATCCCATGATGCTCTAAGTATTGCTGAAATGGTGTTGAAATGTACTCTTTTGCATTACTAGAGCGAAGAATTTTAATATGAACACCAAACTGTGTACGTATTTTAGCATAAAATGTCTGAAAAATGGAGAACGATTCACTGTGATCTTTCATAAGATAAATCCATGTCATTCTTGAAAAGTCATCAACAAAAATTACAAAATACTTATAGCCATTTTGTGACATCACTTTGATTGGACCCCAAACATCAAAATGAACTAAAGAAAAATGACTAAAAACACGACTATCAACTCTTTGACTGAAAGAGACTCTATGATGTTTCCCAAGCTGACACGATTCACAATCCAACAATGAAAGATGACTCAAAGAAGGAACCAGCAACTTCAAAGTTTTGAGAGAAGGATGACCAAGTCTGCAGTGCCATTGAAGAAGAGTAAGAGACAACTGAAAGGCTACTAGAGGGCCACCACCATCAAGGTAATACAATCCACTTGCCTTATGCCCTCCACCAATCTTCATCCCCGTCTTGAGATCCTAAAACACACAAGAAGAGGGATAAAAGGTTATGGAACAATTAAGTGACTTGGTTAATCTACTAACAGACACAAGGTTAAAAGGGAACTTAGGAACATATAAAACAGATGATAAGGATAAGGAGGAGAGATCGACATCACCAACACCACAAATGGGAGATGTAGAACCATTAGCAAGAGTAACTGTTTGAGATGTGGAGGACTGAGAAAGAGAAGATAATACATTTGGATTCCCAAACATATGGTCCGAGGCTCCGAAGTCAATGATCCAGTGTGAAGGTTTGGAAGCCAAGCAAGTCATACCTGAATGGGCAAGGGTAGTTGTGTTCTGCTAAGAAGATGTCTGAAGGAACTGCTTATAAACTGCACGAGGTACACTCACCATCTCCTTCCTAGAAGCACCAGTAGATGTGGAGGGAGTCTGATCAGTTTGCTGATTTTCACTAACTGTACCACTGCCCCTAGTCACAGCATGGTTAGCCCAAGTGTTGGGTGGACCATGTAAATTATAGCAAAAATTAACAGTGTACCCCTCTAATCCACAGTATGTACACTTCCTATGAGCATTACTTCTTCCTTTACTACGACCTCCCCTTGAGTCTCGACCTCCACTCCGGCCACCAGCATGGTTAAACATGGGACCACCTCGGTTTCTTGGAAGTCCACAGCCACCACCACCACCTCTATTTCCACGGCCTCCACCCCTAGCCACCACTAAACCAGATCTGTCTGAGAGAAAATAATACTCTATAGACTCAATAGATGTCCTCCTAAGACGGGCAAACACTTCTTCAAGTGAGGGAAGGGCAAAACCCCCCAGTATTTGTGCACGGACATCAAATTGCTCACGTTGTTGTTGCTTAACCTGAACATCCGGTGTTAGAGGATGATACACATTAAGCTCATTTCGAATATTCCTCAAACTTGCATGGTATTCTTCCAAGCTCTGGCTGCCTTGCTTCAGATTGAAGTACTCTTGGTACAACTGATACACCCTAATTGTATTGTCTTGCCCGAAATACAGTTTCTTAACATGACCCCAAATCTCTTTAGTTGTATCTAGGAACATAAAGTTCATACTGATTTTTGGCTCCATGCTATTCCACAACCATGTCATAATTTGAGCATCCTCCTGCTCCCAATCACTAAACCCTAGAGAGTCAGAGGAAGGTTTTTCCTCTCTCACATGCTTCACCCTCTTCTTGGCCTTTAAGAACACCTCCACCGACTTGGCCCAAGGCACATAGTTCTCACCATTCAGCTTAATGGATGTTATTTGAACATTCAAATAATCTAGAGAGATCATAACCCCAGTTTTGTTGTCACTACCATCTTCGGTTGACGACATTTTCAACTAAATCTGCTCACCTCACAAGGAAGTATGAACACCACCACAGAAATCAGTATGAACACCACCACGTGACACAAGGTTTTACTTTCAACTATTCAGAATCATCCACACACCATTCAACACAATACAACCACCACCACACCACTGCTGTCATGAACTTCAGCAGCCAAAAAGCCCTACTTTCAGCACACATACAAGGTAAAAACAAAGGAGAACAAGGCTGATATGCATATTAATCACTTCACACCACCACAACAAAATATTTTGAACTAAAACACGGCATTTACATCCACTACTTGGGTGAAAAACAAAACTGTTAATACCTGTCCACAAACAACCCTCTTCGTATCACAAAATAGAGGGCATCTAGTACACCACCTCAACGACCACCACCACAGTAACTAGAGGCATACTCACCTCCAAAACCACAAAATGACCACTCCTTTTTGGCCTTTTGTCGAGCTTCCACTCAGGCTAGAAGAAAATCGAAGAAAGCTGAAATGGTTGGCGGTGAACCCAGGAAGAAGACAAATAATGAGGAAAGAAGAAAAAAAGGGAAAAGAGAACTAGGTTTTATCGCTCTAATACCATGTAAAATCCCTATTTGATTCTAGGTTAAAGTAAAGAAGAAGAAGAGAAAGAAGAAGAGAAGAAGAAGAAGAAGAAGGAGAAGAAGGGTTCAGCCAAATGAGGAAAATCAGTCCTCTCTAGTCAACCCACTTGTATTTATCTCAAAATAAGTTTGGTTACAAGAAAGACTATATTTCCCTCATAAGTGATGGGACACACAACTTAGACCTGAATAAAACAGACCTTTCACTCTCACACAGATACACCCAAATGACCAAAATACCCTTGTTCTGTAAACTCTAACAGAGTGGAATAATTCAAAAGCTCCACATGTTTGGAGCATAATTGTCCTTTTATCCCATTTATGAAAAACAACATCCTTAAAACAAGCAAATAACAGTGCCACTATCTCCAATTCACAACCATTTATCTTCCTTGCATGAGATAGTTGATCTTCTATTTCTATTCCCTATCACCTCCACATCATTCACCATAAAGGAGCTCCTAAAGACTGTTACCTCTTAATTCTCTAAATTGATTATAAGCGGGATATCATTATGTGCTGGTTAGCTTAGTTGGTAAAGTGTAGGTGAAGAATGAAACCAATGTCCTAGGACTAAATCCAGCATTTGTCGATCCTCAATACTGACTATGGACCAATGAGCCCTTGCATTCCCTCCCCCCCCCCCCATTTACTCAATTTACACCTTAATCTAGGGGTGTTCAAATTTGGATGATTAACCAAAAGCCAAACTAAACTGAAGTGAATAAGATAGTTGGGTTCGGTTAATTTGGATATTGGTCAAGTTGGTTTACATTTTCCTAAAATATCGGTTTTTGGTTTCAGTTCGGTTTGGTCAAAATTTTCAACCAAGCCAAACCGAAAACTGAATTAATATAATATAAATACTAATATGTTATATAAATATTTATATTTATATCTTAAACCTAAGTTCATAATCCCTAAATACCCCCAACTAAATTTTAAATCCCCATTCCCATATCCCCACCAGCCCACCACCTCACCCCACCCTATGTGCATGTCGTGTCCCATTCAAGTTCTCAAAAAGAAAATCTAATCAATTAGGAAGTTGGAAATTGGAAGTGGAGGAGACAACGACGCTATTGCATACTCACGTTGAAGACTGAAGAGTAAACACTACAGAGGAAAAGCTGACTGCTTTAGTATAGGAACAGTTATCTTTTGCCTTGGTAATTGGTATTCCATTGCTTTGGCAACTCATTAATAGGCCCAACCCAACTGAAAACCAAACCAAACCAAACAGAGTTCAGTTTGGTTTGGTTCAGATCAATTTTGAGATCTAGTTCGGTTGATGATAATGGTTAACCTGAATAGTCGATTAGGTCTTAGTTCTAACTGAACTGACCAATTGTACACCCCTACCTTAATCCTTCTTTGATTACTTTGTATTGTACAAACATGAGCACTAAAAATAATTTTTCACTTGGTATCTTATCAAGAGATAGGGACAGGCAAAAAAACACAGCATGGGTTGAGGTTGTAAAAAATGATATAAGAGATCACGATTTAATCATGGAAATGGCCCTACATAGAGTGGAATGGTGAAAAGGATGTAACCAACCTCATATGGTCTTGTTAAGTTGAATTGCATTTGGTAGATGACCATGAAATTTAGTGAAAGCCTTGGCCATAAATTAAACTGTTGGGATAGAATTCCAAACGTAAGGTTTATATCTTCCTTCGGGCCATTAACCTTTGTGTTTGGATTTCACACCCTTCCGGTAAGTTCTCAACCAAATCCTTTTTCAGGGCTTTTGTTCCAGGGCAGGATGACTCCAAGTTCCCTTTCAAACAGATTTGGTGTTCTCATTTTTCTTCCACAATTTCTTTTTTTTTTTTTTGTGTGTGTGTGTGTGTGGGAAGTGAGCTTGACGAGAATTAACACTTGTGACCTCATTCAAAGGAAGAACAGAGGCATAATTCCCTCATGTGTGCATTTTGTGCCTTTGGGACAGTGAATCAACTAAGCACATCCTTCTTCTTCACCATCCAGAAACAAGGAAAATTTGGCATTTTTTATGAGTCTTGTGAGATACAGCTGGGTACCTCCCAAGCACAGGGTGTACATTCTTTGACAGTGGCAGGGTAGAGGCCTTGGAAGAAGAGGAAAAACTTATTGCTGTACTATTGTACATGTTGTGATGTGGGGGTGTGCGAAGAAAGAAATAATCGAATATTTGAAAACAAATCCAGATCCTTTGAATACTTGCTTTCTCATTTAACTTACTTGTGTAACTTATGGGTGACGAACTCTATGGACTTCAAAGGAGTTTCGGTGAGTGATTTGCAAAGGAATGTATCTGAGTTTCTGTATTCCTCTCCTTTGACACCAATCTCCCTCCAGGTCCTTACCACACGGGAAGAGGTGGAGAAGTTAAGCTTCAAAGGAAGTTCTACAGGTAATCTGGGTGAATGGGGGGATTGGAAGTGTAATCCAAGAAAGAGATGGAAACATTTGTTGGACCTTTAGTGGCCCAATTGGGTCTAATGACTGAACAAAGGCTTAGAATAGCAAGAGCTCTGGGTATAATTTGCCTAGCCACTGAAGGCGATTCAGCAAATACTATAAAATGGCTAGGAGAAAAGATGGTGGCGCGTGGAGGTTGGCTCACCATTTGGCTGAAGCAGGAGATAATACGGCTTCGATGAGTGTAGTTATTAGCTAGATCCCTAGGGAGTTAAACTCAGTGGCTGATGATTTAGCTAAAGCTGGTGTCCACAGAGACTTGTATGGTAACAGATCTCCTTCTATATATGTAGTTATTTTGGTGTTTTCTGGTTGGTTCTGTTAAACATATCTCATGTACTCCACTTTTTTTTTAATGAATTAGAAGTTACAGGAATGTCTAGCTTCGAGTCTTTAAAATTTTCGCGAGACCAAATTCAACAATTGAAACGTTGGATTAGATCATTAGACGGAAATTGCATCAGGTAGTGACATTCACAGGACTCAACCTAAATACCCATCTTACATAAAAGTAGATTCCTCATTCACTACCAATCTGAAATTATGATTTGCTAATCTAATGACAGAATAAATTAAGAAGATGAGAGTGAATGCTTACTTTTATGGAAGACGGGACTTTGATGCGAGAGGGACGGGCGGGACCAACGGTTTTAAGAACGATCTCAACCTCGTCTCTACTATCAGTTTTCTCAGAATTCTCTGCCATGCCACTTTACTTAATTCACCATCGCCTATTCGCCTGGGATTTCTGTATCTTTCTTCACCGCGGCCACAGCTGCCGCTGCCCGTTCGCCCTTGGTGAAAGAACTAAGAAAAGAATGGAAGATTGCTATTAACAACGTTGGTGCAGCTTTCTAATCTTTTAGCTGTCTCCGAATCTACTGTTAAACGGAAACGTGTTTAACCGGCTACGTAACCAATCGTGAATAAACACGTCTGTATTCTGTACACATGGCATCCCAACACTATTGGGATCTCCGGATCTGCAGAATTGTTTTCACTTCCATTCAAACATGTCACAGTCGTTTTCTTACGGACGATTAGACCTGTTCATGTTCATGGGCCGGGTAGCCCGACGGCCCGGCCCGCACCCCGGTCGGGCTTTGACATGTAATTAGGCCCGCGGACCTGACCTCGGGCCCAAAACAGCAAGCCTGACTGTGTTTTGGGCCGGGCTTGGGATTTATCAAAAAAGCCCGGCCTGATTCAGCATTATATATTTTATAAAATATATAATATGTATTTTATATAATATAAAAGATATAATATTTATTAGAATATATATATTAATAATTTAATATATACATTTTTTATTTTTTTCTTTATAATCTCTCTCTCTCTCTCTCTCTCTCTCTCTCTCTCTTCAACCGCTTCAGCAATAGCAGCGACATGAGCTAGATTTCGGGCTCAGGCCCAGGCCTGGGCTTTTTATGAGAGCTGGGCTTGGGCCCAAGTTGTAGGCCTGATGGTCGGGTCGGGCCCAGGCTCGGGCCTTAGAAAAATCTATTAATGCAGAGTGAAAGCCCGGCCCGACCCATGAACAGGTCTACAGACAATAAATAACAGTGTTTTCAACCCGTGTTGACTCAATCTAATTACGAATCTGGTTTTTTGAAATCCTTTTGTTTAGTTAGAAACTATTACAGTTCAACCATTGATACATGCAACATAGTCATTGGGTCGGTTTTTAAAACGTTAACTAGTAGGGACCCGTGAATAAATATTTTTAATAAATTTAGTTTTATTAATAATTTGTAGTAATTTTAATAATTTTATTCTTTTTATTATTTTTAAATGAAATTTTGATTACTTTCAAAATAAATAAAAATAATTAGAAAATCTAACATTTTTATTAATTCCACTAATAATTAATAGTTATATAGGAATGACAATGGGGTGGATTCAGGGTAGGGCACCCCATCCCCGCCCCGTCCCCAATGTCACGCAGCTTCAGGGCAAGGTAACCACTCCTCAATGTCGATCGAGTTCAGGGGCAAGGCACCGCACTCTTCATCAAGGATGGAGAATCCTCGAATTTCCCTACCCCGTCCCCAGTATTGTGTCGTGCTAGGTCCGCAGACATGACCCACATGTGGCCCGCACAAAGTGTGAGTCGTGTCGTGCTGGCCCACAAGGCATCCCGGGTCGTGCCTCCCTCCTCTAGGATAATTTGGGGGTCGGTTCGGCATACCCACGGCTCGAGCCTGCACGGGTCCATGCCATGCCATGGGTCGGGCTAGTCCATGGGCCAGGACATGCCGCACACCAAGCCAATCTCAAGGCAAGGCTCCCACTCCCCATCCAAGGTTTTTAAAATTGGACCGGATAGGGAACCGTTCTGGGGTCAAACGGTCTGTTTGTCAAACGGATGACCCGCTCTAACAAAAAAATTAAAAATTAGAAAAACAAAAAAAGGCCAAAAATTGTTGTCCGGGTTGACGGTTTGATCGCCCAGGTCAGCAGTTCCCTAACCAAATAAACGGTTTTGGGACAAAAAGAGGTTTTGAGGAGAAACAGAGTCCAATTGCCAACTTTTCATTCTAACCATCTAGTTTGGTCCAGTTTTGAAAACACTGTCCCTGTCAACCCAATATTCAATTTGATGATAGAAATGATCAAAATGATATATTGAGTATCAACCACATGGCAAATTTCTAAAAGTACACTAAATTGTCTTTAATATTCAAAAATGTAGTTTTATGAAAATTTTGGAAAATTTATTGTACTTGTATAAGTTTGAAATTTTATTCAAATTTATTTAAATTTTTATTAAATAATTTATTTTCTTTTTAAATGGTTTACTTATAAAATTATACTAGTTTATCTTATAATCTCTCTCTCTCTCTCTCTCTCTCTCTCTCTCTCTCTCTCTCTATAGATATATATATATATCATAGCTCTCCTTGCAGGAAATCCCCCTTCCTAATTTTCTGTTTTTTTGAATTTTTATTTTTTAATTCCATATAATTACCCATTAAACCAATAAGGAAATCACATACACCTAACTATTTCTAACAACCATAAGGCTTTTATAATGTTTAGCCAAGTGGCACCACTTTCCCCCACTTTCTCCTAAATTGTCTCTAATTCCTATTTATCTCTTAAATTATCTCTAACTCCTATTTATCTCATAAATTAACTATAATTTAGTAGAGAGATTCTATCCTACACTATCTCTAATTCCTATTTATCCTCTCCCCCACTTTTTATCTATATCTATCTAAAGAAAGTTTCAATTAAAAAAAATCAGAACTATTTAAATGTTATAACGAAACTATATACTAAATTTAAAATATTTATTCAAAACACAAAAAATTAATAGATTTAATAATATTCATATTATTAATAATTCAATATTTTTACAAAATTCATCATGAAATTATGTAGTAATAATAAAAAATATAATTTTACAAATATTCAATTTAAATGTTATTCAAATAATAAGAATTTAACATTAAAAATAGAACATTATTTAAATATTTCAATAACTAAAAATATTTAACATGACAAAATTTAAAATAGTTAAAATAACGAAATTATGTAATAAATTAAAAAAATATTAAAAGTAGAAAATTAATTATAATAGAATTCGTAATATTCATATTAATAATAATTTAATATTTTACAAAATTAATAATGAATTATGTAATAATAGTAATATTTTAAGAACTTAAATAACAATATTATTTAAATAAGTAAATGTTATTGTAAATCACTAATTTCACTTAATTGAATATGAACAAATATTTTTTAATAAATTTAGTTTTATTGATAATTTGTAGTAATTTTAATCATTTTTATTATTTTTAAATGAAACTTTGATTAACTTTAAATAAATAAAAATAATTATAAAAGCTAACATTTTTATTAATTCCACTAATAATTAACAATTATATTAGAATGACAATGTGGTGGATTTAGGGCAAGGCAACCCATCTCTTTCCCTGTCCCATAGTCAAGACACTCTTGCTAGGGAGAGATACCATCTCTGGCAGCAAAGATCAGAAAGCTCTTCCAAGACTAGTCAGGGAAAGAAGAATGTTTTTTGGATCCCACTAGATCAAGGCCATTTGAAAATTAATGTTGATGGTGGTTTTTTGGAGTCATCTAGATAGGCTTCTTTTGGTTTTATTATTAAAGATCATTTGGGGTGCTCCTGGGGTGCGGGTTATGGACCAGCTAAAACATCATCACCTTTGAAATCAGAAGCTCAAGCCCTTTTAGAAGTAGTTGTTTTTGCTGACAAAATGAACAAATCAAACCTTTGTATTGAATCAGATTGTGAATACTTAGTTAAATTGTTAAATGATTTTGATGGTTGTGAAGACCTGGATGTTCTCTTTTGCTTTAAGGATATTCAAGAAATTACAACAAGAAGAAACTTCAGAGTACAATTTTGCCCGAGGGAAGCAAACTATGCTACAGCCAAATGTGGTTTGTCGGGAAGTTTTGAGTCTAGTATTGCAAGTCCTTTATGTCTATCGAATGTATTAAAGTTGGATTGAGTTTTTTGTGATCGTTTGTAGTAGTTTGCTTCTTGAGTCAGTAGTTGTTGTATTTTTTGTTTTGTTTTCCTTGTCAGTCTTAGTTGTATTTTTTTCTCTGGTCTTAATGAAATGGATTCAGGTTTCACAAAAAAAAAAAACCATCCTGGCCCCGTCCCTAGTGTCACGCAGGTTCAAGGCAAGGTAACCACTCCTCAATGTCGGGCGAGTTTAGGGGCAAGGCACCCCACTCCTCATCAAGGATGTAGAATCCTTGAATTTCTCTGCCCCATCCCCAGTATTGTGCAGGTTAAAGTAGAGGTGTAAATTGGGTTGTGCTAGGTCGGCACGACACAACTCGCATGTGGCCCGCACAAAGTGCGAGTCATGTCGTGCTGGCCCACAAGCCGTTCCAGGCCATGCCTCCCTCTTCTAGGATAATTTGGCACAGCCTATGGCCCAAGCCCGCATGGGCCCAATTCATGCCGAGGGTCAGGCTAGTCCATGGGCCAGGCCATGTCGCACACCAAGCCAAGCTCAAGGCAAGGCACCCACTCCTCGTCTAAGGTTTTTAAAATTGGACTGGAGAGGGAACCACTATGGGGTCAAATTGTCCGACTGTTCGGTCCAAACGGATGACCCACTTTAACAACAAAAACAGACCAAAAACTGTTGTCCGGATTGATAATTCAACCGACCAGGTCAGTGATTCGCTAACCAAATAAGCAATTTTTGGACAAAAAGCGGTTTTGAAGTGAAATAGTGTCCAATTCCCAATTTTTCCGATCTAACCATCTCGTTTGATCCAGTTTTGAAAACACTGTCCCCGTCAACCCAATATTCAATTTGATGATAGAAATGATCAAAATGATATATTGAGTATCAACCACATGGTAAATTTTTAAAAGTATAGTAAATTGTCTTTAATATTCAAAAATATAATTTTATGAAAATTTTGAAAAATTTATTATACTTGTGTAATTTTGAAAATTTATTCAAATTTATTTAAATTTTTATTAAATAATTTATTTTCTTTTTAAATGGTTTACTTACAGAATTATACTAACCTATCTTATAATTTCTAATATAAACTAACCAATAATTTCCTTTTTCCAATATTATACTAATTCGTCTTAATAATATATGTAATTATTTGTTCAAATTATAGTTTTCCATTTCCCATAATCAATGAAAATTACATAATTTTTCAATGGTTTTCCAAAATCTATCAAATGTAATAAATTCTCCTAAAATTTCCAAAATATTCTAATAATTTTCAATAATTATTTAATGCATTTTAATAATGCATTAAATAACTTAATACTTTATATATTTTAATTTCAAAAATATTATTTTACTTAAATGTAGTTTTATGAAAATATTTGAAAATTTTATTACATTTGTTTAACTATAGAGATTTAATGAATTTTTTAATTGTTGTTAAATATATTTTTTATTTGGTAGTTTACTAACAAAATTACACTAATTTATCTTTTATTTTTCAATATAAATTTATTACTAATTTCATTTTCTAACATTATAATATTTTGTTCCCCCATTTGTATTTGGTTATTGATGCGACATGATTCGGGCACTCCTAGCTGGCTGTTGATTGGCTCCTAGTAGGCAACGGACGACACCTGAGAGGAAGAAGATGAAGGATTCCCGGGGGATTTGCCCGACGGGAATACTCCAAAGCTTAAGTTAGAATGTTGGGGGAGAAAGTAAAGAGTGTAAAGAGGCTAAGAGTGTAGGTCGCACTAGATCACTAAGTTCTCAAGATTAGCTTGAGAGCAAGTAAATTTCATATAGGATCTCAGATGTTCGAGAGAGCGCTTCCCTTTAACTAGGGAGCTCTTGTATAGGCATTCTTGTTAAATCAGGCATAACCGCCACTGGGCTTCTGTCGCAGCCGTTACCTGCTAGGGCTACGCAGGTGACCGTTGCAGGGTACTACCCAATTGGATGGGTGACACGTCCCAAGAGGACAAGCACACTACCATCTGTCGAGAGACGTGGGTGCAATCTGCCGAATGGACAGGGACTACACCGTCAGTCAATAGACGTGTCACAGTCTGACGGGTACAGTCTTGTCAGTTAGAAGCTTCCTTGAGAGTGTCGCGTTGCTTAGTCGCAAGCTACCCTGTCACACAGCGAGCTATCTTGTCACGAGCTACTTTGTAGCAAGCTCCCAGGGGTTCTCGAGGTGACCCTCATCGGGATTGCCTTTGGGGCAGTCTTTCTGCCTAAGTGTTGGAGTGAGCTGGTTACCCTAGCTCACGGGTTGGGATAGTCTTGGAGTATTCCCTTTCGGTAGCTCGGGGGAGCTCGAGCTCGCGTTGTAGCAAGCTCCCCCTACATCGAACTATGACGTAGCGAGCTGTCCTGCATGCTTGTTACTTAGTCGCAGTCAAGCTGCGGGGCTGAGATGTTGTTCATACTGAGTCAGGTCCACGTGTCATTATCTCAAGGGGTCAGGTCAAATCATCATCCATCAATTGCCCTCCACTCCTCGGGCTAAGAGTGCTACCTTAGCGTGAGGAGTTCATGAAGTGGGATTGGTGGATTTGACTGGAGTTCAAACTTGATTGATTGCTCGCATTAAATGTGTGCACAGAAGTCAAGAGATTTCTGACGTTTCGAATGTCGAGAAACGCATCGAAGCGGCTCTTAACTCTGGATGTCGTGCAGCCGTCATTACCTCAATCATGGGAGACGTGCAACCATTCATATTTCGGTTTCAGAAGACGTGCGGTCAACTTGACTGCAAACCGTCAGATCTGCCTCAATCTAGGCCGTTGGTCTAGGGGCATAGTGGCTATAAATAGGAGGGCCCCCAGGCCTCATTTTTTTTCATGTTAACTTTTTTCTTCGGATTCTAAGGCTGCGCATCCATCTTGTCTGCCCGAGCTCTTCTGTTCACACCGTTTCATCTTTCCGGTGAGTCATTCATTCTGTCAATCATGTCTGGGTATCCGTCCCATGTTTATCCCCGGGATGGTGACCAGGATGATGAAGCCCCCTTGATCTTGGGGGGAGCTTGGGAGTAGGCTCCGGAGGCTCGGGAGGCCTCCGACGATGTGGCTTCTACCTCTCGGGGTAGAGAGCCCGACACCTTCGGTCCCTCGTCTATGACGATGGGGAGACTCAGATCTCTAGTCCGCCATTTTCACCTTCCCAGGGACCTTATCTACGGTCTCCCCTCTGGTAACTTTCCTTGAGAACATGCTCCCAATAATATAATAATTTTCCAGGAACAGCTCGAGGCTGGTCTGCTTCTTCCCCTACACCCCCTAATAGTGGAGGTGTTGAATCATTTTAGCGTCACCATTGACCAGCTCCATCCCAACGCCATCTGGAATGTAGTTGGGACCATTTCCCTGTGCTA
The DNA here is from genome assembly GCF_056320005.1 of Nelumbo lutea. Lineage (NCBI taxonomy): Eukaryota > Viridiplantae > Streptophyta > Magnoliopsida > Proteales > Nelumbonaceae > Nelumbo > Nelumbo lutea. The sequence goes on along the minus strand of NC_142689.1, from coordinate 34,659,262 downwards.
TGAGTATTGCCTCCCCCTTGATCTCGATATCTTTTCTTCCATCCTCTGTATTAAGAATGCCACTCCCGGAGCGCCTCTAGAAAGGCGTTCTTATTACTTTTCTACCCGCCACAACTTTAAGCTTCTGCACACCGCTTGGAAGTGGGACTACTTTGTGGTCCGTAATCCCGAGGGGTGGCCCTTCCCAACTTCTTGGAGGGGCGCCATCTAGGACCTTGGGGCTGAGTTGGACTCTGAAACATGGAAAACGCTGTTGTCCTGGGCAGTTGTAGGCCTTCTCTGTTTAGATTACTTGACCGAGGAGAAGCTCGCGTAGGCTGGCATGAGCCTGGGTAGGTTGCCTTTTAGGTCGCGTAGTGCCTTGTAAAAATATATCATGTGTATACATATATATTTTCTTTTTTACTAGACTAATACCTTGTGGTTTTTTGGCATCCATCATGTCTAGTGTTGACGCGCGCCACCTTCTTTCCGGCAACCAAAAGCATAAGGCTAAGAGGTCGCCTCCTGACTGAACTTCCACTTCTGGGGGCACTGAATTTGGGTCTCCTGAGCCAAACTTTGTTTCTCCACCGCCTGAAGTTCCACCGGCCTCATCCAAAGGAGGCATCGGAGAATGTGGCCTCGAGGAGGGCGAGCTCCCGAGGCAAGGGGTGATTCCTTCTGGTCCCTCTCGCCCATTCCCCTACCCACAGTTCCCGGTAGGGAACTGGGAGGGTGTCAATGACTACATCGTGGCTGGCCAAAAGAGCCGAAGGGCAATCTGCCACGAGTAGGTCGCTAGGTGGGGGGAGATGGAGCCCAAGGTGGTTGCCGTGTTTGCCGCCTCCCACTGTATGGTGGTAAGTAGTCTTTTCCTTTTCTTCTCGTTCTTTCCCTTCTTTTGTTGTTCTCTGACCTTAGTCTCTTGTTGGCAGGTGAACACCGCCATCCACGCCATGGCCCTCCAGACCAACATCTACTCCAGCAACGCTCGCAATCAGAGAGCCATCGTCCAAAAGCTCCAGGGTGAGCTCGACCAGGCCCGAGCCAAGCTCCTTCAAACTCACAAGGGGAGCGAGGCCCAGGAGCGCTCGCCCGTGACTAGGAGGCACTGATCGCCAGACTTTTTGAGGAGAGTGCGTGCTATAGGGAGGAGTCGTCGAGGGTGGCAGCGGAGAGGGAGCTCCTTCGCCAATAGGTCCGGGACTTGGAGTCTACACTTCTGGACCGAACTCGAAACTTCGACACCATGGTGGAGGCCGAGCGGGCTAAGGCAGTCTGGGACTTCAAGGACTCCTAGGAATATCATGACCACCAAGTGGAGCACGGCTCAAGCTCGTACCGCTCCGGATTCGAGCTCTGTCGTTGGTTAGTCCGAAAGAAGTTATATGGGCTCAACCTCGATGGCATCACAATGATGGACCTAGCTCCCGAGACGGTGGACCAGGCGGAGGAGGAGGAGCCCGACTCCCCGGAGGATGAGGACAAGGCGGAGGAGGTGAACCCTTGAGGCTAGCGGCTTTGTTTTTCTGCTTTTCTGACTAACTTCTGATGGTTCTCGGGTGCCAGATCCCGGTTTTCAGAAAATCTTCTTCTTGGGCAGTTGTGCCCTTTTTAAATATTTGTGAACTTTCCTGAGCTGCTTAACTCGGTTTTTTATTTATGAAGTAGTAATGGAATTTTTCTTTTTCTTCTAAGTATGGTGCGCTCTTTTATTTTTTGCCAAAGCGATCTCATCACTCGAGCTATTAGAGCTACATACTCGAAATAGGATGTTTCGGTAATTATTACCCCGAGCTATCCCTTAGTGTCTCGAGGCATTTTGATAGTATGTTACAAAGTAGTTACCATGCATGCCCGAACTGTATGTTTGTAGGTTGTACCTTATCCGATCCAACTATTGTGTTGAGACAAGCTATGCTTTGTAGGGTTCATCCCCAAACTGCTTACGCCTCTGATACTTCATACTTTGCCTTCGCTGGCGAAGTGGCTAAGTATTTCATTGTGTCGAGGTCTTGGTTAGCTCAGTGTTTTAGCCCTTAGGCTGAGGGGGTGACTTATAGTCTGCCCTTAGAGTTTGCCCATGCCATGGAGGCAACTGAGTCTCATTGCACCGAGGTCGTGTTAGCTCGGCATTCTGGCCCTTATGCTCTAAGAGTGACCCATGGTCTACTCAGTAGTTCACCCATGCCATGGAGGCGACTGGGTCTTATTGCACTGAGATCGTGTTAGCTCAGCATTTCGGCCTTTAGGCTTTGGGAGTGACTCGTGGTCTACTCAATAGTTACAGGTAATACTGCCTTAAGTTGAAAATATTCCATGCTCGAGGTACTTGTTTCCCTTCAAGGGTTTCGAGCTCGTATGTTCCTTCTCCGAGCATCCTTTTCACCCGGTAGGGTCCTTCCCAATTTAGTCCGAGCTTACCAACGCTGGGCTCAGGTACCATAACTTTATGAAGGACCAGGTCGCCGATGCGGAGGTTCCGCTTCTTGACCCTGGCGTTATAGTACCGAGCTACTCTTTGTTGGTAAGCTGCGGTCCTGATATACGCGAGGTCCCTTACCTCGTCGAGTAGGTCGAGATTGGTACGTAGCTCATCTTCATTTGCCTTGTCATCATATGCTTCCAATCGTAGTGAGGGAACCTCGATCTTAGTTGGGATGACTGCCTCGGTGCCATAGGTGAGGTTGAAGGGAGTCTCTCCTATGGCGGTTTTCTAGGTGGTTCGTTAAGCCCACAGAACACTGGGTAGCTCATCTGCCCATAGTCCTTTAGCTCGGTTTAACCGTGCCTTCAGTCCGTGGAGGTTAGCTTTGTTCGTGACCTCTACTTGACTGTTTGCTTGGGGGTGCGCGACCGAAGTGAAGTTCTATCGGATCCCCATGTCTTTGCACCAGTTCTAGAATTTGATGTCCTCGAACTATTTATCGTTATCAAAAGTCAATACCCGAGGTAACCCAAAGCGACACACTATATTCTTCCAAAAGAAGTTCTGGACGTTTCGGGCTGTGATCGTTACAAGAGATTTGGCTTCTACCTACTTGGTGAAATAATCCACTACTACCACTAAAAGCTTCCTCTGGCTTGTCGCTAGTGGAAATGGTCCAAGTATATCGATGCCCCATTGCGCGAAAGGCCACGGGCTTGTGAGATATTTGATATTGGCAGTGGGTTGATGGTGGATATTGGCATGCTTTTGGCACTTGTCACACTTTATGACGAGCTCAATAGCGTCTGCATTCATTGTTGGCCAGTAATATCCCTGTCATAGTGCATTTTAGGCGAGGGCCCTGCCCCCCCAAGTGTCTACCACACAGGCCCTCATGAGTGTCGTAGAGTACGAGCTCGTCTTCGGAAGGTCACAAGCAGCGTAGGTAGGGGAGCGTGTAGGATCTCCGGTATAGCCGTTTGTCTATCATGATGTATTTGGCCGCCTGACGCTCTACGCTTCTAGTGGCATTGTGATCTGTAGGGAGGGTCCCGTATAGTAGGAAGCTCGCGAGCGGGTATATCCAGCTCGGCTCTGCTTGATCGATAGGAGCGACCTCCTCTGCCCCCTCGAGAATGCTAGACCGAGGCAGATTCTCTATGTATATGGTTCTCATGGTGTTTTCACTGGTGCTGGCTAATCGGGACAAGGCATCGGCCTTAGTGTTCTCAGACCTCGGGACATGCCTGATGAAGTGTGACTGAAAGTTGAGCAAAACCTTCCTTACTTTGAATAAATAGTCCATCATAGTCGATTCCCGAGCGTTGTATTCGCCTGTAACCTGATTGACCACGAGCTGATAATCGCTGCAGATGACAATGTGCTTGGCTTTCATTTCTTTGGCTAGAGCTAGCCCAGCTATCAACGCTTCGCACTCTGCTTAATTGTTGGATGTCGTGAACTCAAAGCATAGTGCGTACTCTAGTTTCGTGCCACTTGGGCCGTGTAGAACTATCCTGGCTCCGTTGCCCTACTGGTTTGAGGGGCCATCTACGTGAAGGATCCAGGACTCCTCATCCCAGTTCGCGCTTGGCTTAACTAGGAGAGACACCGTGCTGGCTGCTACCTCACAGTGCTCGAACTCAACCGGCTTGGGAGCTCCGGGCTCGCCCGAACTGGGGGCCTCGTGCTCAACTGGCTTGGGGACTTCAGAGCTAAAAGTGCACTCCGCGATGAAGTCTGCTAAGGCTTGGGCCTTGATAGCAGTTTGTGGCTTGTATTGGAGGTTGTACTCGCTGAACTCAACAGCCCACTTCGTCAGTCAACCAGAGACCTCTGGCTTGAGTAGGACTTTCCTCAAAGGCTTGTTGGTGAGGACGATAACAGTATGAGCCTGAAAGTACGGACGGAGCTTTCAGGCATGCAATGACCAATGCATAGGCCAGTTTTTCTATCTCCGGATATCTTGTCTCTGCTCCCTACAACACTTTACTAACATAGTAGATAGGTCATTGGACCCAATCTACTTCTTTTATTAGTACCGAGCTGACTAGTTCGTCACTTTCCGAGAGGTACAGCTCTAAAACATCGCCCTCTTCGGGCCGGGTTAAGACCGGTATGCTAGCGAGGTACTTTTTGAGCTCGTCAAATGCGAGCTGACAATCATGGGTCCATTCAAGCCCTTTGCTTTTAATTGCTTGAAGAAAGGTAGGCAACGATCTGCTAACTTGGACATGAAGCGGCTTAGAGCGGCTATTCGGTCATTCAACCTTTGAACTTCCTTCATTTTTCGAGGTGGTTTCATATCTAGGATGGCCTTTATTTTGTCCGGGTTGGCTTCAATGTCGTGCCGGTTTACGATGTATCCCCGAAAATTACCCGAGGTGACACCAAAGACACACCTATTCGGGTTTAGCTTCATATTGAATTTATGCAGGATTTCAGAAACTAAATTTAAGTCTTGTATTAAATCACATGAGAACTGGGTTTTGATGACCATGTCGTCTACATAACATTCTACCTTTTGGCCAATCAATGGCTCAAACAGTTTAATTACAAGTCTTTGAAAGGTCGCCCCGACATTTTTTAGCCAAAAGGGCATGACCTTGTACCAGTATAGGCCAAGCTCGGTTATGAAGGCAGATTTTTCTTCATCTGCCGGGTCCATCCTGATCTGATTGTAGCCCGAATAAGCATCTAGAAAGCTCAGCAACTCGTGCCCTGAGGTCGCATCCACTAGACGGTTGATTCTGGGGAGTGGGAAGCAGTCCTTTGGGCAAGCTCGGTTCATGTCGGTGTAGTCAACGCACATGCACCATTTACCGTTAGCCTTTTTCACCAGAATGGGGTTGGCCACCCAGCTCGGGTAGTGGACTTCCCTGATAAAATCGGCTGCAAGGAGCTTCCCGACCTCCTCGTCGACTGACCTCCATCGTTCTGGGGCTAGGTTGCGTTTCTTCTGTCTAACGGGCCTAACTACAAGATCGGTATTAAGCTTATGAGTTATGATGCTAGGGTCTATGCCAGGCATTTCTGCCGCAGACCATGCAAAAACATCTAAATTTTCAAGTAAAAAGCGTACCCATTTAGATCGTAGAGGCTCCTCAATGGAAGCGTTGATCTGAAGAGTTTAGGTTGGGTCCTCCGTCGAGGCTGGGATGGAGACGATCTCTTCTTCAGGTGCAGCTCGCTCCTCGCTCTGCTTCGTAGGTCACTCCAACTCGAGGTCATCGGCCGCCATGGCTTTCCCTTTAAGGGTGGCAACGTAGCACTTGCAAGACTCAAGCTGGTCACCTCGTGCTATCCCGATTCCGAAGTCCGTGGGGAACTTCGTGGCCAAGTAGTAAGTGGACACCACAACCCGTAAGGCATGGGTAATCAGTCGACCTACTATGGCGTTATATGGGGAGGGGGTTGCGACCACTAAGAAATCGTGGTTGAGCCTCACTATGCTAGGCCAAGTGCCGACCTCCACGGGTATTGTAATCCTTCCCAAGGGCCTGACTTCCTCTCTACTAAAGCCTGCCAGAGGAGTGTTTGTGGGCTTTAGGTCGCTCTCTTGGAGCTGTAGTTGGTCGAAGGCTGCTTTGAAAAGGATGTCCGCCGAGCTGCTTGAGTCGATGAGGACGCACCTGACTTTGAAGTCGTTGATCTTCACCTTTATGACGAGCTCGTCATCATGGGGGTAGTGGACCCCGTGCGCATCATCTTCTATGAAGAAGATGGGGTCTTCCAACCTTGGCCGCTTTGGGGGGTTTTGCTCTTCCCTAGCGGCTTCGCGAGCTGATGCGCGAGTTGCAGTTGAGGTACAACCCGCCACAATCGAGCCTCCAACTATGACGTGGATGGTACCCCGAACTGGTTTCTCTTCGGGGGGGGGGTTGCTTCTGTGGCTGTTCCGCTTGTCTGCTGGACTCGGGAGCATCTCTGTTCTGCTCCCCTTGTCGACCAACTTTATTATTATTATTATTATTATTTTGTACAAAATTTCTCAAATATCCGCGCTGGATGAGTTCTTCTATCTCATCGCGGAGATTTTTACAACTTTCGGTGCTATGACCATGATCTTTATAAACCTACAATACATATTTTTATTTCTAACATTAGGGTCTGCCTTCAGTCGAGGTGGCCACTTTACGTACGGAGCGTCCTTGATCACCATGAGGATCTCGGCCCGTTTTGTGTTGAGGGGTGTACAGTCCCTTTCTGCTGCTGGAGCTCGGAAAGGCTGATTTGGCTTTGCCCCCCGAGCTTGGTCATTCTTCTTCCTGTTGTCTCCTTGAGATGGGGGCTCTGGTTGCCTCTTCCTTTTCTCAAGGGTCTACTCACCCTTCTATTTGATTTGCTCCTCCGTCCCTATGAACCGGTCTACGAGCTTGAGGAACTCAGTCACGGTCTTGGGTTGATTGACAATTACGTGCCACTTGAACTCTTTGTGGGTGATACCTCGCTTGGTTGCGGTGAGGTGAACTACGGGATCTAGGTCAGGTATCTGTAAAAGCATTGTTGAACCACTTGATGTAACTCCAAATGGACTCCCCTTCCTTTTGAACTATGCCTAGGAGGCTTTTAAGTTCTCGGGCACCTTTTGCTGATGACGAAGTGGGAGGAGAAAACTTGCATGAACTACGCTCAGCTTCTTATCAAACCAGTGAGGTTACGGTACCATGTGCGGGCTACCCCTTTGAGGGTGGTGGAAAAGGCCACGCACATGCAGGATTCACTGGCTCTTGCCAGGTGCATCTGGGACTGGAAGGCGTCCACATGGTCATTTGGTTCGAAGGATCCATCATACTTTTCCAGTGGAGGGAGCTTGAAGTCCCTTGGCATGGGGACAACAAGGAGTTTTGGAGATAATGGGGAAGAAATTGAGAGGAGAGGGGTAGCTTTCACTTCACCTTAGCATACCTCCTCTTTTCCTTTGAGCTCGAGAGAGACTCAGGTAGTAGTTCGGCGAGATTGTCGGCATCTTCGTTGCTGCTTTGCTGGCTCGGAGTTGGTGCTTGATGCTTTAGTGTCACCGAGCTCGACGGGCTCAGACTGTTGGTGGTGGCTTTGAACCGAAGGGCCCTGTCTATAGTCTACGGCTAGGACTTCGAACAGGTTCTCTGAGAGCGGGAGCTCTAACCGCAAATGCCGGGGCGATATGGGCTTGGTTGGCTGGGAGGCCCCGTCCTGCCCACAGGCTATGAGGCGGGGGTGGCTGGCCTCTCCTTCTGGCTATAGGAAGAGGCTTGACTCTTGGAGGGATCCTGGACCTGGGAGGCCTCTCCCCAGCGAGGTCGTTCACTCCGGCGGGAGGGTTTGGTCTGCTTCATGACCGGATGCCGAGGGGGAAGTGACGACTGGACCTAAGGCAAAGAAGGAAACTGCTGCTAATACTGGTATTAGGAAACCTGGTGCAACACTTGTTGTTGATAGAGTTGGAATTGTTGAAATTGTTGCATTTGAGCTTACATGGCTCTAATGAACTGCATTAAGTCCTCCAACTGGTTTGGGTTGGCCGCTGGAGGCACAACCGAGGGTTCAGCAAAGGTTGTTTCAACTATGGAAGGGAGTGGAGCGACCGCGGGTGCCACTGTAAGAGCACGTTCAAATTGGGAACTCCGTCCACAGAGAGGGGGACGGTGAACTGCCCAATACAGACAGTAGGAAGTTGGGGCTGCTCCCCAGGAGCGTTTTGGCTGACACCACGTCCGGCATTGCTGGAGGAAGCCATGAATGCTAAGTTTTCAGAAAAGGAAATTGTAAAAGCTTAGAGGAAGGCTTCTTGAAGTGTTTCCTACAGATGGCGCCAAATGATGCGACATGATCTGGGCGCTCCTAGCTAGCTGCTGATTGGCTCCTAGCTGGCAACGGACGACACCTGAGAGGAAAAAGATGAAGGATTCCTGGGGGATTTTTCCGGCGGGAATACTCTGAAGCTTAAGTTAGAATGCTGGGGGAGAAAGCGAAGAGTGTAAATAGGCTAAGAGTGTAGGTCACGTTGGATCACTAAGTTCTCAAGATTAGCTCGAGAGCAAGTAAGTTTTAGATAGGATCTCAGATGTTCAAGAGAGAGCTTCCCTTTAACTAGGGAGCTCTTATATAGGTGTTCTTGTCAAATCGGGCTTAACTGCCACTGGGCTTTTGTCGTAACCGTTACCTGCCATGGCTACGTAGGTGACCGTTGCAGGGTACTACCCAATTGGATGGGTGACACATCTCGGGAGGATAGGCACGCCACCATCTGTCGAGAGACGTGGGTGTAGTCTACCGAATGGACATGGACTACGCCGTCAGTCAAGAGACACGGCGCAGCCTGACGGATACGGTCTTGTCAAATAGAAGCTTCTTTGAGAGTGTCGCGTTGCTTAGTTGCGAGCTACCTTGTAGTGAGCTACCCTGTCACACAGCGAGCTATCTTGTCACGTAGTGAGCTATCTTGTCACGAGCTACCCTCATTAGGATTGCCTTTGGGGCAATCTTTTTGCCTAAGTGTTGGAGCGAGTTGGTTACCCTAGCTCGCGGGTTGGGATAGTCTTGGAGTATTCCCTTTCAGTAGCTTGGGGGAGCTCGAGCTCGCGTTGTAGCGAGCTCCCCCTATAGCGAGCTATGACGTAGCGAGCTGTCCTGCAGGCTCGTTACTTAGTCGCAGTCAGGCTGCGGGGCTGAGCTGTTGCTTGTGCTGAGTTAGGTCCACGTCTCATTGTCTTAAGGGGTCGGGTCAAATCATCCTCCACCAGTTATTAATTATAATAATAACAATAACTAAAATTTTATACTTTTTGATAATTGTTAAATATAATTCTCAATTTTATAGGAATTAGTTAAAGAGTTTTCAATTTCTATAAAATGTTGTTAATGAGTTAATTAATAACAATATTTATTAACTTTTGGTAATTTACTAACCATACTAATAAGAATATTTAATTTTTGGTAATTTACTAACTGTATTTATTAACTTTTGGTAATATCACTATTTAATACTCATTGAATATGGGTGGGATTAAATACTAACCATATTTAACTATTTATTAATTAATATGAATATTTTAAATGAGGAATAGTGAATATAGATTGGGGGAATGCATTTTAGGAATTGATTAAGGAGTGGGGCAACATGATACTTTACTATTGGTTTAAATGAGATACCTTAGGAGAGAGATTATAGAAATATTTTTAGGTAGTTGGATGACATGGCTTAATAGGAGGGGTGGGAAGGGGAGAGGAGAGAAAGTTAAAGAGAATGTAGGGTAGGGATAATGGAACAAGGAGAGGCATGGTGATAGGGACCCGTGCTTTATTAAGGGAATGTTAAATGATAGAAATACATAAGAGTATATAATTGTTTTATATTTTATCTTTTTAATAAATAATCCAATCAAACTCAATCCGAGTTGGTTTTTTAGTATTTTAGACCGACTTTGGTTTAATAAATATATATTAATAATTTATATTTTAAATTTAAATTTTTAATATGGGAAAGTAGGAAAATTCCCATTAGTCTAAAATATTTTATATCATAGATTTAATTTTTGTAATTTAATTTTTAATAATATCATTATAATTTATGAAATTTAAAGTTAATTTTTAAGTTTAAATATTTTGAACAAACAAATTAAACCGAAAATAGACCCAAATCGATACAACCTGATACGTACCGTTCCGATAAGAACTCGATACACAAAACGTGACTAAATCATTTATTTTGTTTATTTTCGTATGTATCGGTCGATACGGGCCCATATCGGGCTGTTTCGGATATGTATTGGCCAATACAAACCCGAAATAGGCCAATACAAACCGAATCCTTTCGGTTCCCCTTCTTCCATTAATTTGGTTAATTTATATTTAATACCAAATCTCTCTCATTAATGTCATTTGTAACTCCAATATTTATATCTAACTTCTTCTTCATTAATTAGTTAATTAGTCCTATATTTAAAACAAATTTAAATTCAAATTTGAATTTTAGCGCCAAATTCCAATTCTTTCATTAATTCAATTACTTAATGATCCTCTCTTTCATTAATTTCGCTTTGTTAATATAAAATCTACAAATGTTAACACTCACAACTGCACCACTAAGCCACTCCAATTTGCTTGTTATAATTATATACATTTTTAGTTTTAAGTAAATTTTATCTTTTCTTAGTGGTGCTTATTAATAAATGCTGAAATTAATTATTAAAATTTATTTACTAATAAATATTAAGATAAATTATATTGGTTATTTGAAAATTGATGTATATATATATATATTCACATTTTAGTTTTTTTTTCTTTTTTCACATTTTATTTGTTCCATCATTTTTCAAATGTTACTAATTATATCTTGATATGTCACATTTTATATAAACATTAAAATATGTTTTTTTACATTTAAATGACTTATTTACAATCATATAAAACTTGTAAGTATTATCACTAATATATATTTTTTTACGATTTATTTGAATTTCCTATCATATTTTATGTGTATCTTGATTTTTTGTCTGTATCCATGCGTATCTAGAACGTATCCCGATATGTTTCTTAAAATTTCCTTTCCGATACACCTTGCATTTCCGATACTTTGAACCTTGGGCGAAACAACTTGCATATGAACCGAACCAATCATTGAACACTCCAAATTTCAACTAAATTTATAGTCTAATCTCTAATAAATAACAAAAGTTTAATCTCCAATAATTATTAAAAATTTATAGCAAAAATACACAATCATTGAAAATAAGTTTATAATGAATACATAATAGATATATAATAAAAATACAATAATTACAAAAATATAATAAATACTGAAAATATACTAAATTAGTCAATAAATAGTGTAATCTTCAATAATAGTTTAATCTCTAATAAGTATTAATCTATACATTATAAAGAATATATAATTACTAAAAATAAATTTATAACAAAAATACAATAAATACGATAAATTAAATTTCAAAAGTTAAATAATAGTTGTTTAATCTCCAATAATTATTGATAATTTTCTATTAAATAAAAAAAATCAATATACCTTTATAAATAATTATTGAAAGCATATTTATAAAAAAACATTAAATAATTAATAGAAATAAAATAAATATTAATTATAGTATATATAAATATATAATGAATGTAAAATTATTATTAATAAATATAATTTTGTTGATAGTTATTTTCTATAATTATTAATTGATATAAGTGAAATTAGTTATTTAAAATTTTATTTAGTTATTGAAATAATATTGTTATTTAAATTCTTAAAATATTAATTATTTATTGAATTTAATAATCCACAAAATAAGAATTGTACTATTATTACATAATTCGTTATTAATTTTATAAAATATTAAATTATTGTTAATATGAATATTATGAATTCTATTATAATTATTTTTCTACTTTTAAGATTTTTTTCTAAATTTATTATATAATTTTGTTATTTTAACTATTTAAAATTTTGTCTTGTTAAATATTTTGTTATTTAAATATTTAAGTAATATGTAAAATATTTAAGTAATATGTAAAATATTTAAAAATTCTCATTATTTGAATTTTATTTATTTTAATGTTATTACATAATATTAAATATTTTGTTATATTATTTAGCTATTTTTAATGTTTTTATTTAAGATTTTTAGTTATTAAAATATTTAAATAATGTTTTATTTTTTAATGTTAAAATTTTATTATTTGAATAACATTTGAATTGAATAATTCATAAAATTATAATTTATATTGTTACTACACAATTTCATGATGAATTTTGTAAAAGTATTGAATTATTAATAATATGACTATTATTAAATCTATTAATTTTTTGTGTTTTGAATAAATTTTTTAAATTTAGTATATGACATTTAAATAATTTTGAGTTTTTTTTTTAATTGAAACTTTCTTTAGATAGATATGGCTAAAAAGTGGGGGAGAGCATAAATATGAATTAGAGATAGTTTAGGAGAGAATTTCTCTACTAAATTAGAGATAATTTTAGAGATAAATAGGAGTTAAAGATAATTTAGGAGATAAATAGGAAGGGGGTTTGAAGCAAGGAGAGGGCTGTTGATATGGCAGGATTAGTTTTAATATATATATATATATATATGTAAATGTCCCAAGGTCACATCCCCTACTAACAAAGTACAAACTCTTATGGTGTCTCTACCCAAACTTAACTCCAGCTGTGTATTGAGAATATATCCATTGTCATTCATGGGAGATGTTTCCAAAATACGGTGGTAGTGAATAGCATCTTATATATATATATATATGGGTAATTGTCCAAAACCCACTATCACTTTTTATGAATTCTCTTAAATTCACCATAACTATTCTCTTAAATTCACGAGGAACAAAGGTTGGGATTCAACCATCACTGGTGGTGGCATCCTTTAGCTCCCGAGGCCCGAACACGATTACGTCGGAAATACTCAAACCCCATCTAATCACGCCAGGTGTGAACATATTAGGTTGGTCTGGTGCGGTAGGTCCAACCGGGTTATCCATGTACTATAATGGGCATTACAGTATACCTCCTTGCTATGTTATTAATCTCCTTTGTGCATTACAATACACCTCCCTACAGATTAATAGCATAGCGAGGAGAAACTTCACATGAGGCGCTACCAAGAAATACAACGTCATTGATCTCAACTACCCTTCTGGAACTGCCACTGCAATCACCACAGTGAAGTATACGCAAACACTGATGAACCTGGGCACTCCGGCGACGTGTAAGGCATCTGTGACATCGTAGGTGGAGTCGATAAAGATCTTGGTCGAGCCAGATTCGTTGGCCTTCAGTCAACCAAATGAGAAGAAAACATATACGGTGACAATCAATGGGGGTTCGATGCCATCGGGGATGACTAGCTTCACTCGTCTCAAGTGGTTGAACGGGAAGCACGTTGTGGTTAGTCTTGTTGCCTTTAGTTGGATGTGATTGCTTAGAGAGCAGAGAGAAGAAACGACAGCTTTGGCTCATCATTCGCCTGAAAGTTGTTTAATTAATATTAACACATTTATGTTGGTTTCTGACAATCAAACAAAGCCGGTTAAGTTATATTGTTCTATATTGTCCTCCGAAAAAACTTGGGAGAAAAAAAGAACCAGGAAAAGTCGTTTATGCACCCTTCCTTGGACGTTGAGAACAAGAAGATCCTTCCTTTGATGTTGAGAGCAAGAACACTCTGGTTAAGAGTAAGAAAGATTTTCAGTGAGGAATCTTATATATGAAATAGAATTGGGCGCTTAAGGGCATTTCTATAAAAAAAAGGTTTAACAGGCTGACTCACCATTCAGGGGCAGTTTAGTCATGAAATATGCATTTAGGTTGACATGGACAACTTGGGCCATTGAACTTTAGCGGTGTTCTAATAAATGGTGAGTTTTAGAAAATAAAATGTCACTGACATGGTGATTTTTGAAAAGTTATGGTGAGTTTAAGAGAATTCATAAAAAGTGATGGTGGGTTTTGGACAATTTCCCTATATATATATATATATATATTAAAGCGAAAGGGGTGCTTTCCCCTTTCGCTATTTGGAATCTTACTATTGTTACACTATAGTTCACTTTAGATGAATACATTGCCCGTGTGAACATTTCTAATGAAAAAAAAATATATTTTTTCATTGCATGAGAGACAAGTATTTTTCTCTCTCTCCTCTGACCACTTCTCTCTTTTGATCTTTCTCCAATCTCCACGGCATTTTTCCACTGAATCTTGAATCTACTCGTGCAATATCAAGCGTGTCTGTTCACTACTTTCATTGCTTGTGTAACACGCATCTCACTATTCTTCTCTCTTGCTACGAGAGAAAAAACCAAGCGTATCTCTCACTACTTTCATTGCATGTGTGACACACATCTCACTATTCCTCTCTCTCTTTCTCTCTCTTTCTTGCTTCAACACACTTCTTCTTTCTCTCCCAGCTTCTCTGTCTATCTTCCTATTCTCTCTCTCTCTCACCACATCCTCTTCCCACTCTCCTCTCTCTTCTTTGCCTCTCTTCCTGCTTCCTCACTACCCTCCCTCTCCTCGCTGCCTCTCTATCGTCCTCCTCTCGCTTCTTTTGAAACATCACTCTCTCTTCTTCTGAAAACTCCTTTCTATCACCCTATCTCATTCATCCTCTCTCTATCTCGTGTAGCAGGAGTGACTTGCTCCTTTTCTTGATGCAACAACCCAATGCCAACACTTTCCCCTTTTCTTGATATGCAACTTCTCCTTAGGGTTTTCTCGTTTTGACATTGTTTGCAGGAGGTGGAGGCACAACGAATCACCACCTCATGAGGGGTTGTTGAGAGGAAAGGGTTTGTGAACTTCTTAGCATCATCTATGTTTAACGCCATCGAAGCTTGCCAACAATTCAACACTAAAAATGCAGGTAACATCTCCCTCCGTCTCTCTTTTTCTCTAATCCTAACGGGTTGTTTTCTATTTGTCTGTGTTTTTGTAGGTGTCAATTTCTGTTTCTCGATAAAGGGGGGTTTTCGTAAGTCTAAGTTATCTATTTTCTCCCAATTTTGGGTTTATAGTTTGTGTTTGCCAGTTTTGGTGACCAACCAAGTTTCTGTTTGTTGGTTATAATGGTTCGTGTTTGCTGGTTTTGGTTAGGTGAATCTCATTGGTATTCCAAGCTTCTTGTCAGGATTTGCATTTGATGGGAACCATTGCAAAATATGGAACTTCAGGTAACTTTATTTTTAATTGGTCTAGACAAGAAAACATTGTGATGTTTATTGTTTAGTTTTGGATTGTATGAAGTTAGATTTTTCTTTCTTATGCAACTTTTGTGGAGAAAATGCAAACTAGAGGTGACCTTAACATCAATGGTGCAGTTTTGGAGTTGGGTTTTACTCTGTGCATCTTGTTGTTGACTACGTTGAGTCATTGGTATAGATAGTAATATTTTGATGTTTTGACTAATTAATTTGGAAAATCTTTTTCTCGTCTCTCAACTGAATCCTTTGCGGACATGGAAAACCAATATATATTTATATTTTCTTTGTTGATTTCAGGTGTATATGGGAATTCACAGCTGATGAGTCATTTGCAATTTCTGAAAATGCATGGAATAAACCACTTGGACGTGGAAATTAGATCAGATTGCATCTTAGAGAGTAAGATATGAAGTATTTGGAGGAATATAAATTAAAAGTGGGTATATTTTTTCCTAGATGGATAGTCATCTTCTCTTATTATAGTCTACACTTTCTTCCTTGAATGTTGCTAATTACAGTTCAAATATTTTGTTGCATTTTAAGTTCTTTAACATATAGTCAATTTTCTGAGTGGAAAAAGTAAGATTTGGTTTTTGTTGGTTCACTGTTTCCGATGGCTCCATGTGACAACAATTCGAACATGTGAATTTTGATGGGTATTCGAGACTTGAGAGTCTTCCTCTCCTTTCCCAGTGTCCTCTTCCATTCTTACTATCTTCTTACATAAATATTTGTTTGATTTTGATGGAAGGTAGCAAAGATTGGGCTTTGTCCACTAGGCACTAGATAAGATGTTTGTAGTTTGCAAAAAGATGAAATCTCCATCAATAAATTGCATGTGCTTGATGGTGGAAATCATCCTTCAAGATTGATAAAAGCACCTACAATCAAAAGTAGCAGCCAAAGATGAAATAAGGCAGTCGAGGCGGTTGTAGAGTTTGTTGGTAAAACTAGTTTTGAAGAGTAAGTGATGTCTTATAACTCTTGTCCTTGTGAGACATGTATCCATTCTGTACCAGTTAGACAGACATTCTGATATTTTTATATCACTTTGGTAGTTTATGTAAATATTTCTATATGTTTGTAAATCCCATAGTTGACAAGGTGTTTAGGTGACTCTGGGTGATATAACAAAAAAGAAAGATGGTTATGAATAGAATCTTGCCAAATTAATTGTATCATAAATAATGAATGCAGTTTCTATAAGACCATGTCAGGAGAGTTGTAATGAACACGATGTTTGTAATAGAAGAAATTATTCTTATTATGAGCCCGTGCTGACCACGGACACCCCTCGCTAGTTAAGAAATTAAAAGAAATGTAAATTTTATGTTAGGAAAGAAACTTAGGCACATCCTACCCGATCCATTTTGTACGGATTGGGCCGAAGAGTAAGGGGATTGAGGTTTCATCTTCTTGAAATTTCCCCTCTTCAAACACAAGTCCAATTAGTGGGATGCACACCTCTCTTGGAATTGGTCACCTACTTAGTAGGGGATGCCTACTTAGCCCGACCTCCTTATTCTCTTTTTTAGAATTGATCAGAGTTGGCAAAACTCCTGAAGAACAAAATGCCAAGGCCAATGTGAAAACTGAGAACTTACCTACATCAAGGTGAAGAAACAAAGGTGACTCTCAGAGTTCAATTTTGCTTGGAACCAAAGTTCATCACTACTACAAATGGATGTGTGTGGTGTACTGGTGTGGTTATTGATGAAGACATTTTCTACCAATCTCGTCTCTAGCATTTTCAAGGACAATAACAAAAGGATACGGTGCAATGGCGGAGAATGGAGAGAGAGAGAGAGAGAGAGAGAGAGAGAGGGGAGAAATCGATGGATGTTGTCGACTGGCAATCTTGACCCCAACCTATTTGACCCACCCAATCTATTGATGGGTCAATATGGGTCGAACAACCCATTAGGGTTAGTGGAAAAGGGTTAGGGTTAGGGTGGGTTGGGTTGAAGCTACCCATTAGGGTCAGGATGGGTTGGGTCGCACAGGTCAAGATGGGTTGGGTCAAAGTCAACTCTATCAATACTTGCCAAATCTCAAAAATTAGAAGTTGTAGTGATTGGAAGCTAAACCTCCTATTGTGCAAACATTTCATTACACTTCCGGCCCACTATGCCAAATTTCATTTTGTGAATAAAAGGGAAATAAAATCGATTTTATTAACTTTTGTGTTCGCATGCAATTTTATACAAAAACACTTTTACAAAAGTAATTTTATAAAAGTACTTTTACAAAAGCACTTTATGAAAAGAATTTTTATGAAATCACTTTTACAAATATAATTTTATAAAAATACTTTTATAAAAACACTTTATGAAAGTACTTTTACAAAAATACTTTTCTGAAAGCATAAAAACATTTATAAAAGTACTTTTATGAAATCGCTTTTAGAAAAGTACTTTGACACAAAAGCACTTTTATTAAAGTACTTTTACGAAAACACTTTTATGAAAGCATAAAAGTAACAAAATCACTTTTATAAAATGTGCTTTTATGAAAGCACTTTCACAAAACTACTTTTGCAAAAGTATTTTTATAAAAGTTATGCAATTTTGCATTTTCTACAATTTTTTAGTATTTTTCTGCATTTTCTACAATTTTTTGCGCTTTTTTGCATAGTTTTTGCATTTTTTGGTGTTTTTCATGTATTGTTTTGCACATTTTCTGATTTTTCTGCAAAAGTTCCAAATTTTCTATACCTTTTAG
Source organism: Nelumbo lutea (assembly GCF_056320005.1). NCBI lineage: Eukaryota > Viridiplantae > Streptophyta > Magnoliopsida > Proteales > Nelumbonaceae > Nelumbo > Nelumbo lutea. The sequence goes on along the minus strand of NC_142689.1, from coordinate 34,641,435 downwards.
TATTTTTTTGTAATGTTCTGTATTTTCTACAATTTTTTGGTATTTTTTATTGCATTTTTTTACAAATTTTCTCCAATTTTCTACATTTATCTACATTTTTTACTTTTTTTGGTATACAGGTTGACTTAACTCGTTTTTGTCAAGTGATAGTCTTGAGAGAGATTATTCTCTCAAAATTTATTATTTTGCGTATACGGGCCCCCTATCCATTTTGATATTTATAAGTGAGGGTAGGTGGGTTAGAATGGGTGAGGGTGGTTAAAGATCAATATGATGGGTCAAGTGGGTCAATATGGGTGGGTCAGGGTAGGTTAGAGTTAGGGTGGGTTATAACCCTTTCACTAGGATTGATGATGGGTCATGGTGGATTGGTGGGTCAATATGGGTGGGTTGATATTCAAGCCTTACCCAACCCAACCCACCCATTTGCCACCCCTAGATGTTGATTTGTGGAGTCAATCTATGAAGTGGGATTCCATTCGAGCTTCATGGAGTTTGATAATGGCAGAATTTCCCTTTTCAAACATTTGAACTCCTCCCAAAGGGAAATTTTCCGATCAGTACCCTGTAATTTGGTTTAAGTGACAATTTGATCCCCAAACTTTAAAATGCGACAACCTAATACCTAAATTTTCAAAATGTGATAATCAACGGCTTGGGTGACTGCATACTTGGTTTTTGTAATTAATAGTTTAGTTGTGATGGTTGAGAATCCAGATACAATGGATACTTGGTTTTTGTAATTAATGGTTTAGTTGTGATGGTTGAGAATCCAGATACAATGGATTTTGTAACTATGAGGAACCCAGGCTGCAACTATTAATTTTCACTCATGGACTGGGCCCTTGAACCGCGCCCATTTAAGTTTTGATAAATTCTCATCAAACCAAGCCCACCCAAGCTGTAGCGCCTACTAATATCGGGTTCAGAGTATGAAAACAGAAGACACAAATTATTGGAATTTAAAAAAATGCTACATTTATCATTTCAATTAATTTTCCATCCACTTCGTTGACAAATGACCAACCAACCGTAGACATTTTTCACTCCTAAGGCTATGTGCTTGGTTGCAGTGCAATTTTATTTGAATTAATACAAATGCGGAGTGAAAATGAAAAAAAATGTAAATTCTGATTTAACTTTATTTTAAGTTTTACTTTATTATGCTTCATGTCTTTATTTACTTCATTTATATTACAATTAAATAAAATAAACTAAAATTTGAAACAAAAATAAATTAGAATTTACACCCAAATCGTTTGTACTGCCATAATTTTGCATTAATACAAATTTATTTACATACAACCAAACATAGCCTAAAGTTATCACACCAACCTATCCATTAGGCTGTCAATGGGTCCGGTCTACCTGACAGAATGGAATAGACCAAATCAATTATGTCGGTTCTGATTTTAAGATTGTCCCTATTAATAATTGGCTTGGTAGTAGTTTTTTATTTTTTTTTATTGTGAACTTCTTCAGATTTGAACTGATTATTTTCTTAATAATATATAAAGATTTTCTAGTTTTTTTTTTTGTAAATTTTATTTTAATTTACGTATAAAATAGTAAATATGATAGACAATATTAACATATAAATATTTTGCTAATTTACTGTTATTTTTACTAAGATTATATTATCAAAAATAAAGTTATTATTTATATAAATAAATACAGCTACCAGTATAATTGATTATATCATAGCATTCCGCCCTGATTATCCTGATTATTATTAATCAGGATGATTCTAGGTCTATGATTTTATCCTGATTATATCATTTTGGGAGTGGGACACCATGTCCCAACCCTTTGACATCACTAACCCTAGATAATCTTTCTGGAATTTGGTTTCTCACTACCTACTTGAGTTGAGCTAGGTTGCAAAACGGGTTGGACTCAATTGGACATATCATTTGAATTTGATTTCAGATTAGATATTATCCAACTGATTTATATTGGATTCAAGTGAAATTGGATAGCAATTGGATAGTAATTTGTATAAATAAATTAGATTGTATCGTATAATATCAAATGAAATGAAATAAAAATCATTAAAAAAATGAGTTGAAATCTATAGTACGAACATTGGAAGGATAAGGAGGACTACAGACAGATATTGAGAGTAAGTATGGTGAGGCCCATTTGCAGACTCGTTCAAACTTCAACTTGCCACTTGGGCATTTTTCCATTGGTATAAATATTCTATCTTCTTCCTTCTTAGTTCTTACCCAGATCTTGTTTGAAGAAGACAAGTTCTGTACAGAGGTAATGCCACATAATGTAATGCTCTTGGTATTCTTTCGCTTTGTATATCCTTTTTTTTTTTCTTATTTTTTACTTTCTCGATTTCAATTGTTATATGTGCTGCCTTTTCTCTTTCTGTTTTTCCTGCTAATTCTTTGGTTCTGAGTATTCTGATTAACTTGTCATGCTACTCCGGTTGGTGTTTGGCATGGCTGTGTTTCTAGTTTCAGTATTTGTACTTGATTTTTTAGTGGATTTTGGGAGATTGAATTATTTTGGCTTATTATACGATGCAAATAATTTATTATTGTTTTGAACACATGCATAGATGCATTCGACTCGACTAGAGGCCATATAAGATACTTAAGCTATGTTTGGTTTGAAAGAAAAGATAGGGAAAGGAAGGGAAAGACAGGAAAACCTATACAAGCTTTGTAAAGGTTTTCTTACCTTTCCCTGCATTTTCCTTCAAACCAAATATAACCTTAAAGCATGGTTTTTAAAAACGACACGGAAGCAGAAATGGAATTGTTCTGGCCATCGGTTTTTGGGTTGATGGTCTGATTGTTTGGTTTGAACGGATGGCCTATTCTGATAAAAAATAAAAAATGGCCAAAGACCGTTGAATAGATCGATGGGTTGTTGACATTTTCAATGGTTTTTGGCTAGGGGCCAGGTTTGGAGTAAAACAGAATCAGTTACTTGGACGGTTCTTGGGCCGAATGCTCCGACCATCCGGATCAATGGTAGTTCGAAAACCATTATCTAAAGTGAAAAACTCCTTTCTCGGGTAACAACCTTTGAAATTTTCTTCAATAAAATCAGATTTTCTCAATGCATGACTAAAAGCACTGTGAGGTTGATGCTAGGTGTAAGAGCAAATCTGGATTCTCCTACAAAAACTCCTTTCTTGGGTAACAGCCTTTGAAATTTTCTTCAATAAAATCAGATTTTCTCAATGCATCACTGAAAGCACTGTGAGATTGATGCCAGGTGTACTCTGTGAAGAGTAAATCTGGATTCTCCTACAATACATCTATGCACATAATTCTATGCAAATGGTAGTAATTCTGTTCAACCAAATAGGATTTTTAGAATATAAAAAGCCAAAATGCCTAGGGGTGGATTCGAGCCAAATATCTAACTATTTGAGCTCGGTTTGTTAATAAAGTATAAGGCTCGAGCTAGATTTAAACTAGAGACTTGTGTTTGAGTTTGGCTCAAGTTAAAAGCTTGTAATTAAATTTGATTATGGGCCAAATGTTTTATAAAATTAAAAAAATATTTTTATTTGACATATAAAAAAATTAAGAATATTACATACATATATTTTGATTAAGCTTGCAAGTCTCACGAGCATAACTTGTGAAAAGTTTGGCTCATGGCCATCCCTAAAAATGCCTATATGACAACAACAACAACACCAACAACAATAATAATAATAACAATAATAACAACAACAACAATAATATATAAACCAATAAAAATTAGAATACTAATTAATGTCAACAATTAATTTTAAATAATTAATATCTAATTTTAATATAAATAATGAAAAGTATTATTAATGAATTAATAATTAAGAACAGAATAGTTAATAATTCACTAAGTAACTAATAGAAAACATTTATAAAATAAACTCTAAGATATCAATTCTCAATTAATAATGGATTAACTAATTATGAATACAAATTAATTAAATAAATAATTATAAAATTAATGACTAATATATTAATAATTTATTATATAGTATAGTATAAAATAATAAAATATTACTAATTACCTAACCAATTAATAATTGTTGTTACTGTTGATTTTCCCATTATTTTCACTTTTGAAACCAAAACAATGATACATAAAAAATTTCCACACGTTTTTCCTTTCTCATCCCATCCCATTTCATCCTTTCCCATTCCACCAAAATCTTCCCATGATGCACTAGGCTACTTTGGTAAATGAAGGCTTTTGCTTTCTATATTCCATGCATGTTGCCTTGAGTTTTCTTGACATTCTCCTTCCAAATAATAATCAAACTCAAAATCAATGATGGATGCTTCTAGGGTTACAAATGATATTCCATTGTCCAAATTCGAAATTTGAATTTGATCCCATTAGGGGTGAATCAAATTCCATCCATTTATAATTGGATCAAATATGGATCCAAACATGGATCTAATGTAAATCCAATTCGATTATATATAAATGTGTACACATATATACTTAAAATTTTTATTCCATCTTTTGATAAAGATGATGAGGAAATTTTGGATCTGCTACCCATGCCTACCCACGAGATACTACAGCTGCACATCAAGAACATCTCCCCTTGGCTAACAGCATTCATGCAGGGGAGATGTTCCTGATGTGCAGCTACAGTGTATTGTAGGTATAGCGCTCTTGTGGCAAAAAAGATTGAGCACTGATATATATATATATATATATATATGTTTTTACTAATCATTCATATAAGTAATTTTCATTCACTTTGTTCATAAAATGCAATATCAAAGTCATTTTTAATTCATTTTAGTGATAATTTCCATTAATTTTAGTTGAATTTAATAATACTATTCAATACCTGATTACAATCCAAATCCGTTATTCCTAATGGATACAATCCAATTGAAGTTTGAATTTAAACTAATCAAATTTGAATCTACTTACATACTTATATTTCTTGTATAAATGTCAAATACTAATATTACATGTTTCTCACTCATCACATGCTGTCAGATTTGAAGGACATTTCACATTAATTGTCATTTGTACAAGACACTTTATATCTGTTGGATCCTCAACGTTTTTGGTAATTGGGTAAGTATATTAAGATTTAGTTTTTCGTTTTTGGAATTCTCTTTTCCACTATTTTATCTAATACACTAGTGGTGATTATGCAATATATATATAGATTTATTAAGTGAAAGCTAAATAATAGAAATGGTCATTTTCTAAAATACCCCTTATAGTTTCATGGATTTACTAAAATCTACCTTATAATTAGAATTTTACTAAAACACCACTTATAATTTGTAATGAATTTAATCAACATTCCATTAGATGATGATGTTGTCCATAATGTTCATTTAAATAAATTTAACCAAAAGAAAATAACAATAAAAATACCACTTTTGCCCTTAATAGGACATGGGCAACCACTCTATTGGCTATATTTGGTCAATTTTGTTTTCTATACACAAAAGTGTTAAGGATATTTTTGGAATAAAAAATCATGGGCCTAATGGAAAAACAAACACTCCTTAATGAAATGTTGATTAAGTAAATAAGTTGTAAAGTATATGAGATATTTTAGTAAAATGAAAACAATAAGGTAGGTTTAAGTAAATATGTAAAACTATAAGATGTGTTCTAGTAAATGACTCTAATAAAAGCACATAAGAGTATACGATTGTTTTATATTTTTAACTTTTTAAATAATTAATAATTATTCATATTTAATATACTACTTTTAATAATTTTTTTCTAATGCAAAAATAACAATAATTAATTTCAATTAGGTTTATTCATCAAACTAATGAAACCAACCAACCTGATCAACTTGACTCGAGTCGGTCGGTTTTCTAGTATTTTAGGTCGACTTTGGTTCAGAAATTTTCCAATTTAACCAAGTTGGATCCATTTCACTTTGGCTATTTGTAAATCAATCAAAATCGAATAACCTAACCATGGACATATATTAATATTTTATATTTTAAATATAATTTTTAATATGGAAAAGTGAAAAATTTTCAATATTTCTTAGTCTAAAATGTTTTATATCATAAATCTAAATTTTAAATTTATTTTTTAATAATTGCACTGTAACTTTTAAAATTAAATTTGATTTTGATGTTTAAATCTTTTGAATTTACTGGCCAAACAAAAAAAAATCAACCCAAACTAATACAATATGAGTGGGTCGATTTTCACAAAAGGTTAGTTAGTTTCAATTGATCAACTCACCAACTTGACTAGATTAATTTAGTTGGTCAAATAGCTTACAAGCAAACCCAACCAACTCATGAACAATCATAATTTCAGCTAAATTAATAGTCTCATCTTTGATAAATAACAACAGTTTAATCTCCAATAATTATTGAAAATTTATAGCAAAAATACACAATTACTGAAAATATATTGATAGTGAAAAAAGTACAATAATTAAAATAATTATAAAAATATAATAAGTACTAAAAATATATTAACTTAGTCAATAAATAGTATAATCTCAAATAATAGTTTAATCTCTAATAAATATTAATCAATAAGTTATAACAAAAATAAAAAAAATACAATAAGTACAATAAATTAAATTTAAACAAATAAATTTATACATAATTGTTGAAAATACATTTATCACAAAAAACAATAAATAACTACTAAAATACAATAAACATTAATTTTAGTACATATAATTATATAATAAACACAAATTAAGAGTTTAAAATTATTATTAATAAATAATAACTTTTTTGGAAGTTATTTTCTTGAATTATTACTTGATATAAGTGAAATTAGTTATTTACAATATTGTGTAAAATATTAAATTATTATTAATTTCAATGTTATGTTATAATTATTTTTATACTTTTTAGATTTTTTTTTAATTTTTACATAATTTCTTTATTTTAAATATTTAAAATATAATTATGTTAAAAAATTTGTTATTTAAATACTTAAATAATATATACAATATTTAAAATTTAAAATATTAATTATTTATTGAATCTACTTATCCATAAAATCATAATTTATACCATTATTACATAATTTTATTATTAATTTTGTAATGTACTAAATTATTATTAATTTCAGTATTATGTCATAATTATTTTTCTACTTTGAAGATTTTTTTAATTTATTACATAATTTTTTATCTTAACTATTTAAAATGTAGTTATAATACATATTTAGTTATTTAAATATCTAAATAATTTATAAAATATTTAAATTTTATTTATTTAAAGCTATTACCTATTATTAAATATTTGAAAAACATTTAAGTTGATAATCCGGAAAAACATAATTTAAGTTGTTAGTACATAATTTCCTGATATATTTTGTAAAAATATAAAATTATTTTTTTGTGTTTTTATTAAGTATTTTAAAGTTATTATATAATTTTGTTATAATATTTAAATAATTCTTAAATTTATTCATCCAAACATTCTTTAGATAGATATAGATAAAAAGTAGGGGAGAGGATAAATAAGAATTAGAGATAATTTGGGTGAAAAACTATCTAGTCTCTAGTAAATTAGAGATAATTTTGGAAATAAATAGGAATTAGAGATTATTTTGGAAAAAAATAGGGATAGTGGGGAAGGTAATTTAGGAGAAATGATTATTTAGGTTATTGGAAAAATGAATGAGTACTTAAGAAATGATAAGGAATTAAAAAATAAAAAAAATTATAGACTTGCTTGTTTTGATTTGATGTGTGATTGGCACGTACAGGAGAATGACGGATGCAGTTTCGGTTGTCCTTTGCGAAAGCTTGATTGCCTCCATCCAAAGCCAAACCCAGCATATATGTCAGCAACTTCTGCAAGAGCTTTTATTCATGCGAAGATTCTTAAAATCTGTAGCGAGGAATAAATCAAACGATGAGAGCCTGAGAATTTTCACCGCGCAGATACGAGAGTTATTGTATGATGCAAGCGACCTTATGGATGAATCGATCCTTAACCAAAAGATGAACGAGACGTTGATCAGTAACACAATAGAGCAGATGAAGAGTCTCAGAGAAACTAATTATATGCCATACTTGGTTGCGAGAATTTCTTCATCAGAGTGTGTTAGGGCTGAGGGTAGACAACCATCAAGCTATCCTGTCCTAACAAATGATGCTGACACAGTGGGATTAGATGATGCCGTAAATGAGATTCAGGAGTGGCTATCTTGTGCGTGTGATTCCTTGAAGGTCTTTGGGTTGGTTGGAATGGGAGGGATAGGGAAAACGACCCTTGCTAACAAAATATGCAAAAATCGAAAGGTGAAGGATCAATTTCATGGCACAGTCTTGAATGTGGTCGTCTCCCAACAAAGCTCATTGAAGGAAATAATCAAAAGGATATTGAATCAACTCAAAGAAATTACAAATATTGCTGAAGACGATGAAACAGTACTGTTAAGTGAACTGAACGAAGCGTTGAAAAATAAGAGTTACTTATTGATATTGGATGATGTTTGGGAAGAAAGAAAAGGGTGTCCGAATTGGTGGAAGAGCTTGGAGTCAGCTTTACCCATATCATCATCAGAACGAAAATGTGTTATTGTTACAACCAGGAACGAGAGAGTGGCAGAATTGATGGGGGTGATCAGTGTATATCGTCTCGGGTTCCTTTCTGAGGAAGATAGTTGGTCATTGTTTTCCAAAATAGCATTTGCAGAGAATGGAGGTGAATGTCCGAATAATCAACATCTTGAAGATATTGGCAAGAAAATAGTTGGAGCATGTAAGGGTGTTCCTCTGGTAATCAAGGTTGTGGGTGGAATGCTGCGGAGGATAGGGTATTCAGTCCCGGAATGGGAAAGAATATCTAAACTTAATCTGAAGGAAGACAATGAATACGAGCAGCTGGTTGACTCAACTCTTCGGTTGAGCTATGAACTGCTCCCGAATAATGTTTTGAAGACTTGTATGTTATGCTTTTCTATGTTTCCCCCAAGCTTCACATTTAACTGTGACGACATGATCTTTTGGTGGATTGGTAAGGGTTTTATCCGAGGAACACAAGGCAAATCAGCATATGAAGTTGGAGAAGAATGCTGGAATGAATTATTCAAACGATGTTTGTTACTGGGCGTTCAAGAAGACATCTACCAGAGAAGATTCTATGAGTGTAAAGTCCATGATATGATACATGAAATGGTTAGAAGAATTGCAAGAGAGGAAAATTTCAGCAGTTATTGCTTTACTGATTACAAAGCGGCTGGTGATGAGCATTCTAGGTTGTAGGATGATAAGTCACGCAGAGTAAGCATTCTGAATACAACAATGGACAATATGGATGAATGCTTTGATGGTGATCAGCGTTCCCAACAGAAGTGGAGAACATTGATTGGGTATAACATAGTGAGACCTCGAGGCTCCATTTCGAATTTATACGAACTGAAATGGTTGAGGGTCTTGAGTCTTGCCTTCAGTACTGAAGTAGAAGTTCATCACCACGAGGAGAATGGGTTATGGTTGAGTGGGATTGGATCACTTCCACTTCTTGTTTGTCTGAAAATAAGTAATTCCGGACAAGAAGAACTCACAGACTCCATTGCTCACCTTCAAAATCTCCAAATGTTGTTTTTATTGAATTTCCATACTTTGAAGCACTTACCGGAGCACTTGAGATCTTCAAGTAAGCTAACCATCTTGGTTACTGACTGTAATTCTCTAGAGAATCACCCAATTGGAATTGGAAGCATGCGGAAACTCCAACAGTTAAAAGGGTTTGTTCCTGCACCAGTGGGTAAGGTTGGATGCCGGATTTCTCACTTGGAAAATTTGACCCAGCTCAGACAGCTTACAATTAAGATACACTGGGCAGATCAGATCGGGGAAGGGGAGCTGCAAGTGTTGTCAAGTTTGAGACACTTGAAGAGCCTAATAATATTCTTTATTGAAGCTAAAATGACTACGACGGAAATGGAACAGATAGAAAGTAAGCTGCAGCATTGTGAATTTTCTGCCCCTTGGGATCAGCTTGAAGAGTTTGAAATATTCAACTTTCCAGGAACAACAACACCTGCTTGGCTTAATCCAGCTTTTCTTCCCAATTTGCGGTTCCTTCGTATTTATGGTGGAATAAATATTTCTGGATTGCATCAAAGCTTCTTTGGAAGACATGGGAGAGAAAACAAGAAATGGAAATTGGAGGCGATAGCTCTGCAAGGCTTGCCTAAGTTGGAGGCGGATTGGCACTCAATAGCGGAGACAATGCCATTCCTAAGACTACTGAAAGTCAACTCGTTAAACTCAAAGCTGGAGGGCAAATTCCCTTGCGACGTGGTAGATGGCATTATGATTTGGGAGAAAACAATGAGTAGGAAACAAGCAAGTGGGTTTAAAGGATTTCAGGATTTATTACCATCTCTCTCTCTCTTGCTCTTGTATGGTTTTACTTTTTTGTTTTGTTCCTGATCAGTGTTTGATCTTGTATGGTTTTGGACCACCTTATGTCTTAATTCTTGACTGATATAGATCCTTTGTTCCTTTCCCAACAAGACACATGGCAATTTGACTTTGGTGTTTTCCTGAATTTTTCTCATCCATTACATATTTCATGGTATTCTCAAATTATGTTGGATTTGTGTTCTCCTTTCTATAATATGTTTTAGATTTGCATTTCTTATACTATTGGATTATTGAGACATGATTTCAAAATGTCAGGATTTGGAGTTTTCTTGTGTACATGTAGCTTTGTAGGTAGACCAGAATTTTTAACTTATGATGGGACATAATATATATTATTAGATTTTTGCATGTGTATGGAGAAGATAATTTCTTAACTAATTTCATTTTTAAGATGGGTCAAATAACTCTAATCTTATTTTACAATTTATTAAAAAACATTAAATTATTTGATTTGTGGAAATGCTCTACCCCTTACCTTGTGTAGAGCTTTATTTTCTGTTTGCACACAAAAATAGAGCAATTTGGGTATCAAGTAATACATTATTTTAAATAATTGTTTGTGTTTATTTAACCCAAAATAAGTTACACGAATCATATGTTCATTTAGAAACTTGTTGGGCCATGAGCTGGCCACATGACAACCCAACCCTTGAGCTTCCCAGTCACAAGAATTCTCTCTCATCCTGTGGAAAAACCCCAAAATCCACAGAAATTAATGGAAACAAAGCCCCTTGAAACACTTAATGAACTCCCTTTTTCTCTTCTGGAAATTTAACCAACTTTCTTTTTCTATTGATTTTTTTTTTCTAGTATACAAGATCTATGGATTGATAAAAATTATGATTTATCTTGTATGTTTTTGAAAGTACTCATTTATAAATGCATGTAAGCGTTACTAAAATTATATAAGCTCAAGGTGATCATTGAATGTATGTTTATTTTAAAATTAATTCATAAAAAGCCTTTCAAACATGAACAATTAGATTAGGATTGACTGAGTTGTATGTGTTAGGTTGATCATAGGTGGGGTTTAGATTGGCAAAATCAACTAAATCTAGAGGTGTAAATTAGGTCAGGCCCGACTTTGGACCGGCCTAACACAGCACGACGGCATGTGGGCTGTGCAAGGTCCAATATGACACGGTATGGCTGTGTGTGTCATGCCACCTGCGGCCCATGAGTTAGCACGGCCCATCATGGGCCGGCACAGTATGGCCTGTAGTGGGTCGCGCTTGGCCTACCCGAGAATTAACTATTCAGGACTTTTCCCAATAGCTAGTTTTAGCTTTTTGAGATTTTTTTTACAGAAATATCTCCCCAACAGCTATAAACAATTATATAGAAGGTATTTATGTATTTTAGTTATAGGAGAAGAAAAAATAATACAAATGCCCACTAATAACTATATAACATTTAGTTTAATTGGATAAAATGATAAACATCTCTCTTCCTATGTGTCTAATTAATTGCTCCTGTGTGGTTTTACTTTTTTGTTTTGTTCCTGATCGGTGTTTGATCTTGTGTGGTTTTGGACCACCTTACGTCTTAATTCTTGACTGATATAGATCTTTTGTTCCTCTCCCAACAAGCAACAATACAACTAATGTTAAATAAAGTATGCCATATAAATTATACCGTTTTAATTTTTGTATGGCTTACAAATTCATCTTACACTACACATTTTGAATATTGTTGTGTGACCCACTTGAAATTATATATACAATGTTGTAGGTGTGTGGTGTACCAATTAGAAACCCAAATTTAAATCTTATGGATGTGAAATTTGGATTCTACTAGTCTGAGTTCGTTTCACCATATCTAAAATAAATAAAAAGCAAAATCCGAGGTTTTTGGGTCGAGCAGGTCAAAACGGTCAAGGTAGATTTTAGGTGTTTATTGCATCTTGACCATTGAATTAGCACTTAGGCTATGTTTGAAAACGATGCAAACAAATGTGAATGCCAATATGTAGAGTGTAAAATGGTTTATATAAATTGCAAAGTTGGGTCAGTTTTGTACCAACAAATTTACCTTCTTACCAAAGAGACTTTTAGTTGTTGTGGATGCAAAAATGAATTTCATTAAAGCATATGCTTTTTTTTTTTATCAAAAGCCCACTTGAATACAAATTTACTTCTTTTTTATTAATGTACTTTTACATCTTATTATCAATATAAATATGCAATGGTCTATCATTTGTCCACGCATAAATGTATTGTTGCCAAACAGCAGTGGCAAGCCAGCAACAATAGATCCGACCTTAGATCTCATCCCAGGTCTCACTGATCTCTCTACTCCATGGTATTCAAAACCGGACCGGAAAAATTAGGAATCGGTCAGGTCCAAAATATTGAACGGACTGATTAACTATTCGAATGGTTTTAACCATTTTTTAAAATTTTTATTTTTTGTTAGAATGGGCTGGCCGTTTGGATCGAACAGTGGACTGTTCGAATCGGTAACCGAACCCCTAACCAGTTCGGTTTTAAAAACCATGCTCTACTCTCTTAATGATCTCAGATGTGAGATCTCAAAACTGATCTCATTTCAATCCCTCCCCATCTATTGATATGCTCTCTTCGTTAAGACTTCGTATAAAATTAAATAACAGTTTAGTACTGTTTGAGTTGAACGGTTTAGCGGTTTGCTCGGGTCAGCGGTTTTCTGATTGGGTCAACTGTTTTTTCTTTTTCAAAAAAGCGGTCCACTTAGAAAATCGACGCGTTTCCTGAGTCAAATGATTTGACGAGTTTTTAAAACAATGTATATGTATAGGGATAATAAATCTCTCTCTCTCTCATGATTCTTTCAAAAAGCATTGACAAGTAGAGAAAAACAGAAAGAAGAAAATAAAAAAGTAAGCGTAGATAAATTTACTTATATAACCTATAGGGTAAAAAAGTGTTCACGACCTCTCTCTCACCAAACCGTTATCTCCTAATACACCTCAAACTACCTTTCACTCTCTTATCTTTTTAAATAAGATACAAGTTAGCTTGATGTGAGTCCATATTTGAATGGCATCCAATATTAACATGGGTCTACATTACGAGGGGCTCCGCCCTTGCACCCCTAGTAGTGGTAGAGCTGGGTTACGACGACGGCCCAGGCTCTTCGCTTTTAGCATACGCTATGTGGGGTTGTCTCTTGATGGGGTCGAACTGGCTTGGTTCACTTTCTAAAAAAAATAGAGTTGTTACCTAAATTTTTAAAATTAGAAATTTAGAAAAATCTAAATTTTCAAGAAATTAAAATTTATTAAGCACATGCCCAATTTAATCAACCTCTACTTCGGAAATTTTAATAATTCATGAGCTATAAAACATTTATTAAGCAGCACATATGTGGAAAGAAGCTAAAAGTATATGCAAATTGTGAATTAAACCATGATAAATTAATGAAATAGGCTATAAAACCAAAGAACAAAATTTAAACAAATGAACTAATGCTATAAATGTGTGAACTGAACGAACCGTGCAAAGTGAGTTAGACTAAATAAATTAGTCTAAGAAACATACATATCTAAGAACAACAATACAACACTACAAAGATCAGAAGCAAAACACATGTTAATGAGATTAACGGGCCTGTCTTACGAGACTGAATAGAAGAACTTGGAAAATGCCTAAGAAAATGACTGATTTATGACTTAGTATGTGTTTGGTTCCATTTGTGTTTTTCATTCAACGTTTGTACTTTATTTATTTGTAAAATCGAAAAAGGTAATAATTGCAACAGTTTATGACAATTAGGCACCACATCAGCATAATAGTGAAAAAAACACATAATTGTTTGAGTAAGCTTTAAAAAGTAATTTGCCCAAATAGTAGGCATGCACAGAAATTGAAGTCACATTTTGCTTTTCTCAACGTGTACGAAAGAGCATGAGAGGGGAACTGCAAAAGTGGCGCCTATGTGGTAGTGTTTACTAAATAAACGCCCATGAAACCAAACACCCTCTTAGTGAGCTGATCACCTATAGCAAACCAGAAATTTAATAAAGTTAAGTGGTGATGCCAGTAACAATTAAATACAATTCTCAAAGGAATTGATGTAACTCTAAAAAATAAAACCAACTAAAATTATAAGCCGAAGGCTACAAGCTACTCAAATAGTAAAGTTAAACAATGATTAGAAAAGAAAGAAAAACTAATAACATGGAATAATAAAATGATTAAATGAAAAAAAAAATGCAAAGTATGAATTGTTTAGGGAAAGCAATAAGTAAAAGGGAAATTGTCTAAAACTCACCATGAGTTTTCAGCATCTCTTAAATTCATCACAACTTTTCAAAATGTCTAAAACTCACCATGTCACTAACTTGACGTTAAAAAGACCAACGATGTTAATATATTACAATTTTAACCTTCATAGAAAAGTATAAAATATATACAAAATAAATTAACGGGTGTTAATATATTACCATTTTAATATTTAGACATGAAAAAAGGAAAAAGTTCAACAAAATATTTTCAAATATAAATAGAAATTACAAAAAATATAAAAAATTATAAAAATTGCAAACAAAATAAAAATCATTTTAAAATTATAGAAACTATAGAAATTGAAAAACAAAATCAGAAAATAAAAATATAGAAAAGACACAAAAAATTATAGAAAAACACATAAATTGCAAATAAATAACAAAAAATATAGGAAAATTTATAGATTGTAGAAAACAGAAACGATAAAAAACATTGGAATTATAACAAAACACTAAAAACGCAGAAAAAAACAAGAAAATTGAAAACTGAAAAAAACCACTTTTTTCCTCAACTCACCATTGAAGGAAAATTTGGTCATGAAAATTATTATTTATGCTGACATTGACACCTCTGTTAAGAGGCATTAACTGTGCACTAACGGAAAGAGTTTTGGAAAATAAAAACTTAATGACATGGTGAGTTTTAGGCATTTTGAAAAATTGTGGTGAGTTTAAGAGAAATGTGAAAATTTACAGTGAAACTAAAAAAAACTCACAATGTTTATTTTATTTCCCCAAATAAAATAAACATTGAAAGTAAGAAATAATGAATGAGGAAACAATTTTATGGAATGACTAATCAAAACAAAAGGACGAAACAAATCATGTCAGAAAGCCTGAATATAAAAAAGAAAGTTAAGTGAACAAAATAATTAAAGAATAATATGAAAATGCTGATTAGTGAAAGATAGATGATGAATGCAGAGAAATGGACTAAAATATAGATTTCAATGTAAAAGAAAAAAAAAAAAAAAACAAAGGTAAAAGGAAGAAAAACGGAAAAAGTAAAAAAAGGGGGAATTAAGAAGGAATCATCAGGTAGGATTAAATTAAGGACCAACTCACGTACTGTTAAAATAAATCTAAGAATCGAATTACAGATTAAATAATTAAAATCTAAGATAAATCAAAATAGTATTCTAAAAAATGATGCAAATGTCAAACAAGAAACCGAAATGAAAAATCACCCAGAGATTTAAAAGACGAATATGTAAATGAGATAACAGAACTGGACGTGGATTGTGGTTATGTAGCTCGATTGATGGATACATTGCGCTGGATGTGTTCGGATGCTCTCTTACATGATTTGGCTTCAAGACAGAACTTCAGATTTTGGGGATTTTCTGGCCACTCCTACGATGGCTCTTGTATAGATTCCTCTGTGGCTAACGCGTCTCCTTTCCCTACTCTTGTGTTAAGAGAAGGCATCTATTTATACGAAAGTTTGGGTTCATCTAGCATTAAATCTTAATGACGGAAATTTGGTATTGGGAGATAAATGATTACGGTTAGAGTCTTTCTTAGTTTGGGAAAGGGAGTCTTAGAAGTTCACCTATAAAAAATGAACACGTAGATCTAGTTAAAAGTGTAATCCTAATTTATTTTGGATTAGGATAGAACTTGCAAGAAAAGATAGTGCTCAAAAAGGGTGAGATGTTCTAATCCCATGGTATTATTCTAGGGGATCCCAATTTGAATGTTACGATTAGTCAGAAATGGTTTATTGGATTTGGAATTTTGGGTTCTATGTATCTATTGTATTGGATCTTTATCTTAATGTGAGATAAGGTTTTGGATCAAAATGATTCTGATCGAATGATTAGGATTAGATTCATCTTCGGGTCTTAAGATGAAAGGGTAAATAGTGTTAGATTTGGATGATTTTGATATTGTCAGATTTGGAGTTTTAGGATTAATTCATGCTCCAGATCATAAAATGGAGGGGTGAACAGTGCCGAGTTTGGGCAATCTTGATATCATTTGATTTGGAATTTGAATCTCTATGTGTTTATTGGTTTAATTAGGTTAATTTGGTGGTCCACAAAAGTCTCACAAAAATATCCCTAGATGGATTGAGAAACTGGAACATTGCTTGAAGATCAAAGTGCTATAGAGAGAAAAATAAAGAATAAAGTGCACAAAAATGGGGTATCTATACATTACTATGAAATTTTTTTCTTCTGATTTTTCTCAATTTTATTCAAACAAGAACCCAACTACAATTCAAGACACACACACACAACAACAAAGGGTTAAAACGTTCTCAAGGCAAAATGAGTAACATGGCAAAACACATGTCCATTGTTTCAAGTCAAAGAGCATGCCTCTCTGCATTCTCAATCGTCTTATCTGCCAACAAATTAATAATCATCTAATTATAATCCATAATTATGGTTAACATCCATGCACGGTCCCATGGAACTAAGGAAAAAAGGTACTTAATTGGATTTTGTTTATTAATTATTAGATAGGATGAGAGGCTCTCAATAGTCACGTGACCACCACTGACTGAGTACAAACACATCCATTCATTCACGATAAATCAACAATAATAATATATCACAACCTTTCCATTCATTCTCTGCCTTAGTACCTGCTCTCTCTATTTAACCAACCAAACAGACAACCAGAGAGTCAAGATAATATGGCACTCAGAATGTGGGCTTCTTCAACAGCCAGTGCACTTAGAGTTTCCTGCGCTGCCAAGTCCTCCCTTTCTCCAGCATTTTCTCTCTCTAGATGCTTCTCTACTGGTACTCTTATCTCTCTTTCTCTCCTCCCTTAATCTACAGAAAAGAATTACAGATGAGCTTTTGCTTTTAATTTGTTAACTAAAATCATTCTTTTCATCAAATGGGTCTCCTTGGAATATCTCAATTTCTTTTTGGTTTGCTTGTTTCTTCTGATGTTTTTTTTTTTTTTATGTTGGATTAGTTTCAAATTCCAACACAGACATCCATCTCAGTTAATTAATTTCTTTGCTTTAATTCGATCATTTCATGCAGTCTTGGATGGATTAAAATATGCTTCCTCACATGAATGGGTAAAGCATGAAGGCGCAGTGGCAACAATTGGCATAACTGACCATGCTCAGGTTGTCATTCCCTCAACAGCCAACCCAACTGAAATTTAAAGTTTAATTCTCTTCAGAATCAACCACAGTTATTAGATCCTGCTATAAGCTTCATTCACCTTTCTCTTGTATAGATTTTCTCTTTTTCTTTTCTTCTGTATTTTGCTGTTATTTCAAGACTGTTCAGTGCTAATTCAAAACTAAAGGAACGGAGTTCGGTTTGCTCTTTGTCGAAGAAACATGGCCACAAGTGAGTTTATCTAGTGGAGAATTATATTCTGTTCTTGACGTCCATGGTTCTCAATGTTATCCCAACTCCATACATAGTATATGAAATGGCATACACCAACTCATAGCTTTGACAATCTGATTATTGGGCTTAGATCGACCATCCAGAAATTATGGGCCACATGTTGGGTAATGGAGATGGGGACCATCTGGAATGCTGGACTTCTGGTGGTCCATCAAATCACTGGTTTGTTTTTTCATTTGGTGCTGGTCCCCAAAGTCCCACATTTATTTTTATTTTTATTTTTTATTTTTTTTTTTGGGGGGGGGGGGGTGGGTGGGTTTCTTTTTCTCCTTAGTGAGTAGTACAGTTCTTGTGCTGAACCGCTTGGTCCAAAATGGTTGATGGTTTGACCATCTGATCAACTTAAAAAACCCGTGAAAATACATACAAAATAATTAAATAATAAACCAAAAATAATCAAAACAATCCTCATAACTATTGATTTCTGAATGTTTTCTTATAAATAATAAAATAAGGGTTCTTTTACCGGATTAGATGGTTAACCCAGGTGATGGTCCAAATGAGCCATCTATTTTGTGGACTGGATTGCAGGACCATCTTGGGGAAGTGGTGTTTGTGGAGCTGCCGGAGCCAGGTGGCTCGGTGTCAAAAAGTGGCAGCTTCGGAGCTGTAGAAAGTGTGAAGGCAACTAGTGATGTGAACTCCCCTATTTCAGGGGAGATCGTTGAGGTTAATACCAAGCTTAGTGAAGCACCCGGTTTGGTAAGGAATTCCAGCTCTCTTTCAGGTTTCAATTCCATTGAATTTGAATTCCTGCCTCTTTTAGTTTAGTTCTTTGGTTGTGGGCTCATTGCATACAGTGATGTGTAGATCAATTCAAGCCCATATGAAGATGGATGGATGATCAAGGTAAAGCCCAGCAGCCCATCAGAATTGGAATCCTTGATGGGTCCAAAGGAGTACACCAAATTCTGCGAGGAGGAAGATGCTGCCCATTAGAATTGGAAGATTCCTCCGGGTTCCTCTTCTTATGATGAAGAAGATATTTAGCCAAACTTTTGAAAAAATTTCTGTTGATTGTTAGAGAATTACAGGCATCGAACTTATTTTACATTCCCCAGTTCTGTTCTCAGTCTCTTTATTTGTAGTTGTGCAGTCTTCATGTAAGGTGGTGTTTGGTGAGTTTTTTTTGGCACATCTTTTTGGTTTGTGGAAAGCTCAAAATATTAAAAAATGGTCTTTTCCGTTTGGTATCGCTTAGATCAAAATATGCCAGGACGAGCACATGGAAAGACGGAAAAAAAAACAAAAATCAAGAACACTTAAATGAAGTTTTTGATCTTTCCACATTGAAAATAGCATTGCCAGCTGTTTTTATCAACCTGGTAGACCATGCTGTGAACCAAACGGTCTTGATCCTTAGGCTGTGTTTGGTTACAGTGCAATTTTATTTGCATTAGTACAAATACATGGGAGTGTAAATGTAAAAAATGTAAATTCTTTAATTTTGTTTTGGGTTTTACTTTATTCTGCTTAATGTCTTAATTTACTTCACTTGTACTGTAATCAAACAAAATAAGCTAAATTTTGAAATAAAAATAGGTCACAATTTACACTCAAATCATTTACACTGCCATGATTTTATATCAGTGCAAATTTATTTGCATTGCAATCAAACACAGCCTTAAAGACAAGACCCTAAAAGCTCAATGTGTCTTTTAAAAGATCTACCTAGAAAGACTTACCAACCAACAACAAAACTGTTGAAAGATCGAGTGCCCTCTTTCTTTCATGCATCAAGGCTTCAAAATCCAATGGTTAAAAAGAGGTATGAGATTGGTTGTGGTTGAATCCTGTTCAACCGACTCATCTGGACTGATACTCAAATCAACAGCAAAAACTATGACCATTTTCTGTAGGGTCGTCGTTAATGGGTTGGGTTTGGGCCTAGAGTTCACCCCCTGTTTTGTTTTTCTGTATGTACTTGAAGAAAAAAACATGAACATACCCAAAAGAAGCCTTTATTAACAGCAAATAATCTACACTTTCCATTACCAAATCATCTTGACAATAAAAAAAATTATTTAGAATTCAATCCTTTTTATGGATAAATAAGAAGCATAACACATGCTGTTATTGCTTTTCTTTTTCTTCCAGTCTACATAGCTGGTGATGAAATCTTTCTGATTCTTGCTAAGCAATTGTCTATGGGCCTTGTATGAGGCAAGTACCTCACTGGGCATTCTGGGTTAAGCCGCTCAAGCCTGCGAATGGCCAATTCAGAGTAGATTGTTAGAAAAATAAGAAAATTACTTATATTTGTTAAAACGTGAAAAGAACACTAACTATTTGGTTCATGGGAATAGAGGTCTGGAATCGGATTCCAACTGTTTGGTTAGGTAGAATCAGAACCCATTTTCATTGCTGGGAATGGCACTCGTTCATATGAGGGAATGGCCTTTCCCTCCCTCTCCCCCAGGAATGAGAAACCAATCCAGCCAATTTTGATTCCGATTCCAACTCTAGTTTGAACCAAACAGGTGAGGGAATGGACCACTCTGGTTCCGATTCTGATTCCGATTGTAAACCAAACGGACCCTTATATCACAAATATTGATGGATTTGTATGGAGATTCCATCCCAACTCCCGAGGATTTTTTTTTTCTTTGGTAATTCTATAACTATTAACTAAAGAATCTGAGACTTGATATTCTCTTATTAATCGAGAGAATGCATTTAAAATTTATTTTTCTTTCTTTTTTGTTAGACCAACTCGGAGATGGAAACTCAAGTTGAGGAACTCACTGATAATTAAGAAGAAAATAGTGGAGGAAAATAGAGATCTCTAGCTTGGCAAGATCATTTCCAGGGCACAGCCTGCTTCCTGCTCCAAAGGGAAGGTAGGTTCCTGCTTTGGGTGTATACCCCTGGACACAGACAGTTTGAGAAGATTATGTATTAGATTACAGTACAAACCCCGTCGCAACACATATGTACCAAAAGAAATAGATAAGAAAGTTATAAATATAAAATCTTACTCACATCCCATCTAGAAGGATTAAATTCCTTTGGATTAGGGTAAATTTCAGCATCCAAGTGAACACTCCTGAACCAAACCAAAACTTTCCATCCCTTGGGTATGCTGTAACCTGGAGAAATACACCATTTTCTCTCAATAAATCATAAATCAGAGAGAGAAACTTCAACCCAGAAAGATAGAAAATAAGAGAGTTCAAAGAAGCTGACCACTGATATTGACATCCTTTCTAGCCTCCCGGAATACTACTAGTGATATATTAATGAGACGCAGTGTTTCATCAATCACCTTCAAGGTCAAGACATTGCTGTAATTATTTGTATTCCATAAACCTACTAGTAGTCAACTCTGCTTGAAATTTGAGGAGCCTGAAATTCAGGTCATAGAGCAAATACCTTGGAAAGATAATCCATTTGTCTAATTTCCTTGAGCGTCAAACCTTTCTGTGTGGGTAGTCGGTTCCTTACAATCTCCTCTTGCTCTGCCTAAAACATGTGGTAATATTCAGTTAGAAAACAGTCGGTGGAATAGATATAATTGGCAGAGTTGCAGAGGTAATGCTGGACTCAGCATCCATTTGAATTTTCAAAAATTTGTGCTTACTTGGGGCTAAACCAACTAAATATGACTGAGTTGAAGCTTAACTAAGCCTTTCTGCATATAGAAAAACCTCTAAAACTAGATTCTCTGGTTTCACCTTTGCCTTTTGGAATAACTCTGGATGTTTCTGTAGTAAGACAGTGGCCCACATTGTAATGTGGCCAGAAGATTCATGGCCAGCATTCAAGTACATGACTAGAACATCGATGATCTCGTCGTCGCTCAGCCTTCTGCCATTCTCATCTTCGACATACATGAGAACATCCATCATGTCTTTCTTCGCCGGAGGTGGACAACTCATCATCCTCTGCCTTCTCTCTTTCACAACCGAATCAAGAATTGCTACAAGGTTTTTCCGAGACTGAAACCAAGAAAACCAGTTGGCAGATTTGATAATGAAAAAAGCCATTGTTCCATAAACATAACAAAAAGAAGCTTATAGAGACAACAACTGTTATATAAGGAAGAACAAGGCTTCACACCGTCACCTTGAGAGCTTTGTGATATGCAAATCCGGGGAGATTAATGGCCATTGCTCTTACTCCATAATTTAGAGTTGTATATTCCTTCTCCAGAGCCTCCATTATATTCTCACTCTCAGAACTGAGAAATATGTACATGATTATCTTAAAAGTAAGCTTCCTCAGCTCAGTTAAGAACTCAATTGTCTCCATAACAGCCCATTTCTCCAATGCAGATTTTACACAGTCCTCAATATACCCAAGATACATAGATAATGCCTCTTGCCCATTAACTGGAGCAGCTGTTAGATGCCGCAGACGCCGGTGTTCTTCGTCGGAAATGCCTATAAAAGACTTCCTTCCGATGAGATCACAAGTGGCCCTAGGCCAACCGGGTCCAAATGTTTCATCATCCATTAGAACCTGCCTGCAGGATTCTGGTAATGTAACCATTATACTTGGGCTTCCGAACATGAAGGCCTTGTATACTCCAGTTCGACCATATCTGCATTGCAAATCAAACGATGTCACAATTCACAGTGTGATCAGGAAAAACATTAACAGTTGAATAGCTACGATTTCCTTCAGTGGCTACAACTCCTATCAGGACTTAATGGGCTGGTCCTTGATGGACCACCAAAGTTCCAACCTTTTCCGTGTCACCAAGGACTGAATGCTGAACGGGTTCAGCAGGCCTAAGGTCTTGCCACCTGGCAACAATTCGGACAGGTTCCACTACACCAGACGTATATAACCTACTTGGTTAATTATCCCTTCTCGAGTCTCGGGTATAGACCGCCCACCCGACTGATACTCAGAGTTTGAATTTGAAGTGGTCAACACGGTTTTCTTTGACCATGGAAATTCCAATTAATACTTGCCTTTGTGGTCAGTTAAGGTAGTTAGGCATCTTTTGATTTTGTTTTTTAATAGGATAAGATTTTTTTTTCCTGTTTTTTTGCCGGTGGGTCCATTCAGATTTCTTCTGCGGATATGTCCAGAAGATAAATGACAGTCCACTCTGGGCGGGGACGTCCAGGAAAGACATGATACCACGACAAATGAAACATCCTTTAGGCCCTGGGCCCCATTCCATATTCCTCTGGTTGTTGCTAAATGACAGAATTGCCCTTACACGTAAGAAAAAAAATTTAAATAATGGTTTAGAATGGATAGCACGTGTGGCAGCAAGATTGGTAGGCCAATTCAAATTTAAATCCGATTGTTGTTAGACTTGGATATTTCTCTATATGTATAAACATACATATATAATTTATCGACCATCATATGGAAAAGATATGATATAGGAAAAACAACTGTCCAATAAATTAAAATCATAAGTGGTAGTGAATCAGGTGTTATTTATCAAAATTCAATGATAGGTTTTGATTGATCAAAATTCTTTTCATATCATTTTTTTTCTGTATCATAGATTTTTTCATTTATTTAATTATAAATATCTTTAAATTACATTTTCATAATTTTTTTATAAAAAGACATATATATGATAAAAATAATTGAAAAATTATTGTATTTTTTATATTTTATACTATATTTTCTTTCTTTTTCTGAAATTGAAATTGACATTTGTGGAATTAATTCTATCAGACCCATTTCTATCCATGCACCGGAAACATCTGCCATGAATAATAACATATATAGGTATGGAAGATGTTCCTGATGCACGATGGGATGTGCTTGTGAGATCAGTGTGAGGCATGCTCTGTGAGGAATAAATCCAGTCTCGTTGTTTTATACTGTTCACGTGGGACTGCCTCACTGACAGCTAAAGCCTCATTTACCGAGCCCAGGTCTGCTCCTCACACGGACGTTACATTGTGTTTTGGCTGCACCAGGAACATCTCCCAAATTTATATTTATTATTCATAAGAGATGTTTCCAATACAGGGTGAAATGTGACTGTGAGGCACTTAGTGAGGAGCAGATCTCAATTCTCATCTGCCATTTTATAATAAAATGTATCTAAAATCATGTAAGTATTAAATAATTACTAGACTAATTAAAAATAACTCCCATAAATTAACTGTGTTACTAAAGGAAAAGATGAGAGGAGGAGATGGATGCAGATTCAATATCATATATTGAGATGCAAATCTGGATTAATCAGATCAGATTTTGGACAATTTGTAACATTAGAACCTTGCTATTAATGTTATTAACAGTATTTGATGATCAGATCGAGACTGGATCTGCTCCTCACACCTGGCGCTTCACACTTCACACGCACATCCTACCATGCATTGAGAGCATCTCCCGTATATTAGTTATTATTCACGAAAGATGTTCTCAATGCATGGTGGATGTGCCTGTGAGGCGCCCATTTGTGAGGAGCAGATCCCGGTAAGATCAGATCAGGTTCTGGTTCTCAACTTCGCATGGACATGTGAATAAAAAAGAAAACGATCAATGCCTGATGATCAGATCAGCCAATCGGGTAGCGGTTTTCATGGACCATCACTTACTGTTTATGAACATTTCATAAAAGATTAATTAATTAAAAAACGGAGAAGTAATGCCAACAAGAATGACAAGAACCACCGCCGGCGCCGGCATCTTCTCTCTCTCTCTCATTCCAGTAAGTCAGTAAGTAGCTATATCATTCATTCTAAAGAATACTCACTCTACAACAACAGCTTGATGTTTAAAACTAGAGAGAGGAGAGAGAGAAACTGACCTCTGAAGAAAGGTGGAGATGAAGGAATCGGGATCACCAGACTTGTAAGCTCTGAGGAAGGACCACATGTTTCCAATTAAAGGCAAACCCAGATCGCCTGGAGGGAGAGACAGTCGCTTTTCACCCAATCTACGCTCATAAAACCAAGCATTTGCTCTCTTGAGCAAAATGTAGAGAGCAAATGAAGCAGCCAAGACCAAGAGCAGCACCAAGTACACCTCCCAAATAAAACCCACCTCCATTAAAAGGCTGACTGACTGATTGCTGCTTGTTTTTCCTCTTGGCTGCTATAATTTTATCAAAGCTCGATCTGTTTATCTTCTATCACACTTTACCTCCAACGTTCAACTCTATATGGATATATAGCAAAAGAGAAAGAGGATGGGGTCCAGTATTGTTGTAATCTTTGTCTGCTGATATGAAATTGAAAAATAATAAAACCAAGTATAATCTCTCCCCATTTATCCTTAATGGGCCAAGGGAATTTGCCCGCCTCTCTCTCTCTCTCTCACTTTACTTGCCTTGTCCTTTTCTCAAAAGCCTCGATTCTCTCCTAGTTTAAAAAAAAATTTAAATGAAGGAAATCTGTTCTCTGTGCTCACAGTCACAGATTCAAGACACTGAGTTGAGGACATAGCTAAGCTAGCAAGGATGAGTCATGAAAACACTGAGCTCCTTTTTTCTTTTCATAATGAAATAGTGAATTGTTGTGACTGCCCTCACTCGCCAGGGCTGCTAACAGTGTGCGTTTGTCCAAAATTCGAATTTGAATTCCATCCCATTAAGGATGAACCGAATCCAATCTGTTCATAGTTTGATAGAACGGCCGGAGCATTTGGTAGGAACCATTCAGGCAATCGATTCCTTTTTAGCCCAAACCCAATCTTTGGCCAAAAACTGTTGAATTGGTCAACGATTTGTTGATCCAGGCGGTTTCAATAATTTTTTGTTGTTTTTTATTTTAATTTTTTAGTTGAAACAAATCATCCGGTTCAAACTGGGCGATCAAACCATCAACCCAAAAACCAGTGACTGGAGCAGTTCCAATTCCAAAACCCTTGTAAAATATAATATTAAAGTCATTTTTATTTCATTGCTTTAATAATTAATATTGTATAATATTTTGATCATTTTAAGTTTAAACTATTTGTACTATTATTCAATATTTGATTGCAATATGATAAATAAAATCTATTTTCGAATTTAAATAGAAACAAATCGAATTCGGATTTACCTATACCCGATCCAATTTAATCCGTTTGCAGCCCAGTCCGGCCATGGATATTACTACTATTAGCAGTTAACTAGTTAGGGTTGTCAAACTCAAATCAACCCGACAATATGAACCGATATATAATGCAGTGGAGGAACCATATGCAGGTCCAAGATACTGTGTATGGCCCACAATGATTGATGAGTTATATGGAAAACTTTGTGAATAGGGTTGTAAATCCATCTGAGTTATAATAAATTCATAATTTATTAAATGCAAAGTAAAAATAACAAATTAATTAAATAATTAACAATAAATTATTATAAAACATGTAAAATGCATTGCTCAAATGTAATACATATTACATTATTGAAAATAATAAATGGTTCATTTAAAATTAAATAAAATAATAAACATAATTTAAATTAGTAACATATTTATAACTAATTAAATAATTATCAAAACATAAGAAATCATTTAATAGTTGATAAAATCTGTTTAAAATAATGAAAAAAAATTAAAATATTAATGGATTATAATAGAATATTATAAACAAATTGATCAATAATTAATAATTATAAAATAATTAAAAACACATATTACCAATAGTCTTGATTTTCAAAGACCAGTTTCCATGCTAAGCTTTTGCAAAACCCTTTTAGAAAGACTTTCCAAACGGCCACTTGGTCATTTAATTTGATGAAAGTTTTATTTAATATTGGCCATATTTTGGAGAAGTGAAAAGCTTATTTATTTATTAATTATCAGTTGATAGTGAAATGTTTATACATACCATATGCTTAAAGCTTTTGAACTCTTTTCAAATATAGAAAAGAAAAACAAGAGAAAAAAAAAGCATGCGTACTTCTTACTAAATTAGAAAAGAAAAAAGATTTGCTAACAGTTTTGCCTAATTCCTTTATAAGGGAAACGATAAGGGAAGAAGATTGTCGATGATGATTTTGACTGTAGCTGAGACATCTTCTAAAGTTTGGTAATTGTAATCACTTTCCCTAAATTTTCTAATACAGTTACAAGTAGATTATCTCTATTAGAATCCTCTAACAAGTAGCATGAAAATGTCCAAAATGTCAATGTAATTTCTACTGAGACTGGTTTCTACAAAAAAAATTAAAAATGAAAAACAATGCAAACTATATAAACAAAAAAAAAGAGAATTAACGTTGCAGCTTTACCTTTGAGTAATTGATATAAAGACAAATTTAGAAAAAAAAAAAACAATTTTAGAAAAGAGATTGGAAGGGTTTGGGATAGCCATTCATATGAGGAGAAAATTTGGAAAACAAACATTTTGGTTAAAAATAACTACATGGGTATTTTGGACATTTCCATGCCTCTTTTTAGAGAATTCTAACAAAAGGGGTCTACTTGCAACACTATGTTACAAAGTTCAGGAGAGGTGATTGCAATTACCAAACTGCAAGGGAGGTTTCAGCAATGATAAAAAACTTCAGGGGAGATTTCAGCAACTTATCCTATTTCATTTTATATAACTTAAAATTTAATTTATTTTTCTTTAATTTGAGGATGTAAGTAAAATATCTAAGGGTCCATTTGGTTCATAGTTAGAATCGGAATGGTCAATTAAAATAGTCTGTTTGGTTTAGATAGGAATCGGAATGGAAATTGAAATCAACTAAAATGGAATTTCATTCCCAATAGTCAGGATAGTTTAGTACTACTTTTAGTGACATCTTAATTATGTGTAAATTAGCAACACGAATATGGTTTTAGGGCTATCAACAGGTTGGGTATTGGTCAGGATAGGGCTATCCCATTTCATTCCACCAAGATTGAAATGGGATTTCAATTCTGCCCAACCAAATAGTTAGAAATTTAGAATCAAAATGGCCTATTTCGATTCCAATTCCAAACCTCTATTCTTACAAACCCAATGGGCCCTAAATAAATATGACAGTTTAGTACTACTTTTAGTGACATCTTAATTATGTGTAAATTAGCAACATGAACATGGTTTTAGGCTATCAACAGGTTGGGTTTAGGTCAGGATAGGGTGTATTAGTCCTAAACTGATTATTAATCGGGAAACAATCATAGACTCAAAATCATCCCTGTTTATTAATTGGGCCAGGTAGACCCAGTTATCCTGACATCTATAATTATCTATGTTAATAACAACTTAAAAATTCACTTTTGATAATATAACCTTAATAAAAAGGAAAATCTATGATAACAGAACAGTTTTGACCAATCAAAACCCTCCCGTTGATTTTTGATAGATACCACCTGATCGGTTACCAGTTACCACTTGTACCATTTTTTATACCAACTGATTCATTAAGAATTCTTCTGGTATCATAGTCGAATCCTAATAAAAATGATAGTAGCAGGGTAAATTGTTTATATGTTCATAAATCAAACGCTTTAACAATATATATTATAACAAAAATTACAAAAAACAAAAAACAAAATTGTAAAACCTGTATATATTACTAACTCAATAATTAGTTCAGGTTTTAATCCATTCAGAACAAGCAAGAACAAAAACCAGCACCAATTATTAATCATGAGAAAATCTCAGAACCAGAACCAATATAATTGGTTTAGTCGGGTAGAATCGACTCATTGACAGCCTGGAGGTTTTAAGCTAAAAATTTTAAAATTTTAATTCTTCAAAGATTTTTTTAACCATTATTGATGTAGGGTGATTTGGCCCGACCTCGTAGCACGTGGATATGTGGACATGATCTAGCATAAGTGGCAACTCAGCATGATAGCTTAGCCACAACTCGGCATAGCAAGCTCGCCGAAGTTCGGCTGAACGACTCGGTGCGTGTGACAACTCGCCGGGAAGCAAGGCCCAACTCACCCCAAGCCCTAAGGGTGGAGCACCCTGAGCTCCTTCCGTGCAAAGGGACCCGAGCTACCCTTGAAGCCTGAGCTCCTCCTAAGAGGTTCCGAGCTCTTCCTTCATAAGAAGAGAGC